>NC_060025.1:5483826-6854783 GCF_021134715.1 Daphnia pulex | reverse complement strand
AACATAAGTCAGTTTTTGAAAGACAAATAAAATTAAAAAATAAAGAAATAAGAAAATTACCTAAAAACTAACACTTTCGACATTTTAAGACATTTCTTCAATAAGGTCGACAATATTTTGATGAGACATACCACTATTTTTACTAATGTCGTAATTCAAATTAAAGCCCATATGCTCCCCTACCTCACCACACCTAAAAAATCATGGGTGTGCACAACGAACACTCGTTTGCCTGCTTGTTTTTCTCTTGATGCTTTCTTCGTGTAACACGAAATCTTTTCTCCTTGAACTTTACATCTTGAGCTTCTATACTATTACTACTTCCAGACAGTTTGAGATTTTTTATATTCGGCTCTTGATTCTCTTGGCTTCACAAATTGAACTTCAACACCTGAGAAGAACTCAATATTTTCTATAAAAACACACATTTAGATACACTATGTGATTATTGATTTGTTAAATTTATAGGGTAGGAGAAATCTTGAACCGGTTAGCTGATGGACAAGATTCAAACCATTAGCAACTAGTATGTTAAAAAAAATTGGGTTATATTGCATTGTTGTACTTGTCGATTCAACGCGAACACCATCAACTTTCACGATGAATTTTTATCGCTTGCTTAAGTAGTAGTAGAGCTTTAGGCAGGAGTTAGGAGGCGGACATACCAGAGAACAAGGAACAAATCATTGGAGATTCCACTGGAGGAAACAACAAACGTGTTTGGGTGCAAGTGGTGGCGCTTAACGCACAGAGTTCCAAAGCAAAAACAATTCCGATCACAGCAGTCTCTCACGGTGACACCAAAATGATGAGTTGAATGGTGTATAAGAGGACAAGTTCTTCGCAGAAATTTTACCAGCAACTAGGCGGCAGAGCAGCATGGAGAAAAAATGATTTCTTAAACATTTTGAGATGTAAGGGTTGGCGAGTATAAGGGCAGCGTCCGTTTGACGAAAAATAAACGAACAATTGGTAAGGAGAATGGGCTTAGAATAGCTTTTAAGGAGGCGATCAAATGTTTCTTACTGATAGCCGAAGCCCAGACCAAACAATTGTATAGAATCGTGGTTGATTTGTAACGTGGGTTAATAAAGTAGTGAAATAGCGTTTGTCGAAAGGTCCCACGACAAATGACAGCATTTTTAGAATAAAATACAACAGTTTCTTTACGATAACACAATTTGTTGCTATATGAATTCTCCAACTGAGCTTGTTGTCGCCCAAGGTACATGCAAGAGTATGAGTGAGTAACGCTGACGATATCAACTTTTAAGGACATAGGCGACAAAAGGGCCGTTTTGTGGGAAATACTACAGATTTTTATCCTTTGAAAGTTATCTTCGCCGATCACGTCAAATTTTGTTTGCGTTTCGTCGCATGAAGCAAAATCTAACATCTAAAGAGGACAGAAAAATTCTCCTATCAATTTTTTAAACACTTACAACGGGTTAGTTTTCATCATGATGGAAAAGTTTATTGATTTTATCATTCTTTTTTTTTTAATTATTAGGCATACAATACCCCCTTCTGAATGTGCTATATCAGTACTGGTTTTTTCGGGTGCCTCAGAGTTCAACCAATGGTGTAGAGGTGCAGAACAAACATTTACTGGGGGAGGAGGAGCCAAGAACGATTTGTAATAAGCTGACTTCACGGAGTTTTGCAGTAAAAAAAGCCGAATGTCCTTGTATGCTGGTGAAAGTTTGGTGATTTCAAGATCTTTTTGGCCAACTCCACGACACTAAGAAGAAGGATTATTTTTGCAAATTATTTTTCCAGCTTCTCGATTTCTTAGTCATAAAGGCCTTTCAGCTTTGAAAGAGATCGCTTCCTCCTCGAATCTAGTAACGAAAATCTTTTATTTACTGTGATGAGATTTTATTTATTTGTGATGAGTGATAGAGAAAGAAAGGCCTCAAAATCCATTTCGAAAGCTTTATCAAATTAGAAAGGGAAGTCGTCACCTATGTAGTTTTTCTGAAGCTTAGTTGGATTTGACTCTTGGAAAGAAAAGAAAACTACATTGAGTTATCTCTTTTGCGCGCAATTTGCCTTTACAACTGGGAAAGTACTTTTGTCTGAAATCAATCGGTACAAACAATCTCTGACAGGATTTGCAGGAGATAGATTGGCATTGAGATAGGGTAGGGATGCTGATTGCTATAGAGGTTGCTTGTTGCTTATACTGACTACCCATCGTGTCATTATGATTATTGATCGTATTTTTTCAAGGAAGATTAGTTTAAAATAGATAAATTTAAGTATAAATAATTAAAGCCTTCTATTGAAAGGGTCCCTATAGATTACATATCCTGCTAATAATAAACACATCCAACCAAAGTTTGCAGTTTCTTTCTCCATTCGTCGAATCTCTTTCTTTAACAACATACTTACTTTCTGAATTTAAATATTTTTGGCACCACACTGACAATGAAGTTAATCTTCTAGTTGCCTTAAGTTCTCACTCTCTTCTTGAAGCACAGTTAAAAGGAGACGAATTTAGTTCCAATGGTTCCAAAAGATGTTCCCAGTTTTCATTTGTTGTTGGTCAGTTGTAATTCTATTCACCGAGGATCGTTTACACTTGAGTCGTCGACTGAAACTTAGTGTCGTCTATTGCTCTTTTGTAACGGTGTTATATCCTGAGCACAGGCTAAAATTTGGCAACCAGATATCCATATCAATGCCAGTCTATCTGGCCGAAATAATTGTGGTAATATTTTGTTATTTTATCCGCAGTTCTGACTCCTGCCAATCTTGTCAGTAAAGTGACATTTGCGAATAGATAATATAGAATATTAGGAGACCACCTAATATCTATATTAGCTTATGAAAGTCCAAAGCTCCTGTGTCTACCCCCATTCGTCTGAATTGTATCTTCCATCCTCGTCTACATATCGCACAGCATGGAATTATGTGCTTTTATCTCGCTTTTATCTCCCAACGTAATTTGTTTCTTGACGGCATATAGAGTTGTTGTTAAGGTCTGTTAACGTCTAAATTCTTTCTTTGAAGTGCTGCTTGATTTTTTTGTTTTTGAACATTTTTGGAAATTTTTTCAACCAGATTCTCGAGGTAAATTATTTGTGGACTATTTTGGAAAAAAGAAATTTAGCACCCATTTTCTTTCCTACTGGATCGGTGAAGTTTCTCTGGACGTCTTTGGTGTTTTTGGCTTGATCCACCGGACTAATAATTTGTTGGAATCATGGCACTCTTAGAAGACCAAACGTATTGGCGGATTGCACCTCAACGCGTGGGATTTCTTAATGATAAAATATAAATGATTTCTTCTGTTAAACAGTTACTTCTTTACTCACTCGATTTTATAAATTTTTAGCAAAGAAGCCCAAAAGTCCAAAGTCCAACGCTTGGGACTATGAGGCCGAATTAGCAGACAGGCGATCTACGCGGCCTGAACCACTTCAGATTTGGAAAAAAGACGAATTCATTGAAAAAAAAATGAGCGTGACTTCATCGAGGGAAGTATCACTTTGCCGAAGTTTCTTAGAATCTCAAGAAATCTTACGGATCCTGATGTAAATATGATAATAAATTTAAAATTTTTATACATGTATACGGTAATTAACGCCTCTTTAATATTTGTTTTACAGAATGAGTACGGATCTTAATGACTCTTCCAATAATAGTCATGCCGATCAAGAACAACCGGCGGTTCGACATAGGTGCCGATTTTTGACTGGATCAGTCAGGGCAGTTCAACTTCCTCCTCCTACCGAGGTTTGGTGAATGTAACCAAGGCGAAATGGATGAGAATCGTATCACAATCCATGCCCCTACATTTGGTAAAATGGTCACTGTATCCCGATATCTATACTAGTTACTGAAATTAAAACTACAAGACAAAGCTTTACATTTAGTTAACTATTAATATATTCCGTTTACCCTAATCCTTCTCGTTATTAATTTACGATTAGTAACTGGTTAAAAAGAAGTGAGTGTGAAATTCGAAATCACAGTTACGGACCCTATAAAACAATAACCACTCGCGTCATTTTTGCAAGGGTTTTTGGAAACGTATCGTCTAGATGTGGAAAATTAGGATTTGAGAATCCTACATACATCCTTACTGATTAAATCCTGGTGAAAAGGCCCACACACAATATTACGATTGCATTTCCAATGTTTTTACTGAATTGGGAAAGCAGTTACATATGGACATTGAATACTAGTGGAACGACACGAACATCAAATGATAATCTAGAAAAACGCAGTGTTATTTCATTGACTACGAACTAAATATGTAACTAATAACTTACTCAATCTGTTGCAGTCCTTTTCAATTATTTGGCATAATTTCCACGCCTTTTCCATTAACTTTTGAAAGATGCATGAGCACTGGCAAAATTTTGCAAGGGTGGTTTAAACTGACCAAGCAGACCAATCGTACGTATGAGACAACCAGTTTATTCAAGTATCTTTTACAAGCTACGGAACCAAAGGGGAAATACATAAAGTAAAAAAAAATAAGAAATCCTAATTTAGTTTCTTTCTCAATGATAATTTAGTTTTCATTCTCAATGATAATTTATTGCTTTTAGGTGGGATTGGGTGTTGCTGATGGCGTTGAACTCTGAAATAGTCAAATCAGACCCTGACGTTGTCCCGACGTTGACAAGAATGTAATAGGCTTTTGATTGAATATTTCAAACTCAAATATATTTCAAATTTTACTCTAACTTTTTTTACCTTTTTTCTTTTGTTGATAACTTTGCAAGTAGCATATTGAACTTACCAGTTACATTGTCTAATAGGGTGCCGTTCATTTAAAAAATAATGAGTTGTCTTTACCAGAAATATCATTTACTTCAACAAAGGAACCTTTACAATCCGGTTGTCGTCGGAATGTAAACAGCACTTTTTTTCAATAAAATCACTCATTTCCGTAGATCCCAGACAACAAAAGTACGAGTGAGTCAACCACTTCATTGAATAATCCTCTACAAACTACTGACCCTAAAATTTTAATGTCTCAAGTAATTAAAGATAAATATCCCGATTCCATTACTTTTTGGTGGAATTTGGCGTTGATGATTGCGTTAAGTCTGAAACCATCCTACCCAGAATAATTGGTTCCGATGTGACTCAGTAATAAGCCACCAATTATTGAATATTTCAATCTCTTTAATTATATTATAGCTTTTTACGACAAACAACATTTAAGATGTCCTAAGCAAAAACAAAAAAATGGGTGCTGCCATCTATGAAAATCTGACGAAACCGAAAGGAAAAAAGGCAAGTTTGAACTTGTCTGTCTGGCGGTAATTGGCAATCTTGAATCGATGTCGAAAATTATTTCCCTAATTTGTCAACACTGTTCTCTTTCACCATCCCCCCTTTTGTCTTAAGTAGTCGAGTCCCTTCCCCCCCCTGCCCTTGGCGAGAACGGGCAGTTCAGAACAAGACGACGACGACGAGAGTAAGCCCTTCTCTTTTTTTTTTGTGGGGGGGATGACAGCCAATACGGTGTAAGCCAAAAGAAGGACAACACTCTTGGTTAAAATCAGACAATAAAAAAAAAACAATCCCCATTGGGAACCAAAAACAAACCAGTCAGGGGGAAAACTAAGAGCGGAAAGACGAGGTTGCTTCGTCGTAAAATTGTTCAATAAAAAAAAAACCAGAACGCACGCCATTTGACGGCACGTTCCCATGTGTAAATGGGCACAGGAAGTGGGGTTGCATGCAGTGACCTGTCTTCTCGTAATCCTGGCACCTCGTATGGTTTTCTCAGAGAACGCGATTTCCGACGAAAATCGCAGGATGGGCAGCCACGACAACTTTATGCAATCCAGCAGGGACTTCTTCCTTGCACGTGCTGCAGTGTTATTAATAATAATTAATATATATAAATATCTAGATAATAAATAATGACTTACTTTTGGACCGTTGTCACCGGTTGAACGGCGGCGTCGGCTGGACCGACGAAGGCTCACGCTGGACCGACGACGGCGGACGCTTCTCCGCGAGTGACGTGGGCTTTCCGGTGACGACTTCCTTGAGGATACCGGGGAAGGGGCAGCAGGGACGGACGGGGCAGCAGGGACGGCAGCGACAGCAGCGAGCGAGTGACGTTGGCTTGCTGTCGACGAGTTTGAAGCTGAGCTTGGAGCCTCAGATGGCGTGGAATTGGCTGAAGCAGCAGATTGGCTTCTCAGAAGATTTCGTTTTAAGGACAATTTTTGGAATCGGTTTCTGGAAAAAAAATGAATCAAAATAAGGAATAAATATAAAAGACGATCACCTAGATACTTACGTCAAACGCTGGACCATGCCCTGTTCCGGTGTGGCTTGGTGATGGGATAGGATGGGATGGCCCGGCGGGGTGGCGGCCTCACTTTTTCCTGCTGCTGGCCTCGAAATATATGTTGGCTCCTGTTGGATGGTGGGCCAATTTGCAAAAGGAGCCGGGGATCAAATATAAAATATATGGCCAAGAAAAAGTCGTCGTCGAAAAAGAGCGCAACTGACGGAATATCTCGTGCACAGTTCTTTTTAATCCATATGGCGATTTGATGGCAGGCGGCATATAACGGTTGAATTCAGATGGGCGATCTAATGAGCTCGGACGAGATAATCACTCGGTCCGACAGAATCCGGTTGCATTCGTGTGTGGCGCGAGATGGAGTAGGGCGGAAGACAAGACATTTTCTTTTAAAGAAGCGCATATAGAATGGCGGAGGGGGGGGGGAATAAGACAAGTAACGTTTCGGGATTAAGATGGGTAGACGGCCTACCAACAAATTGTATTTCCACATGCAATAATGTCTCACTCCCGCATACAAAAGAAACATTTCTTCCCGTCCTTAATTGCCTCGAGTGGCGTTTGCGAAGAATTCGCCATTCTTGGTCAATTCGGCCACCCCAATGGAAAAGCAGCCAACAAGGGCGGCGATGACGGGCGAAAAAAAAACACTGCCACTTGAGCATGGTCCTATGCTTGTCAGAATTGACTGCTAGAGCCCAGCAGGCATTCACAATTTGTAAGATGGTGGCGACGATGATAATTACTTTATTTCCCCTTGTCGATCGGCGGCGTTTGCTGGGTCTGCTGGATTGACGAGAGCTCACGCTGGACCAACGAGCGCTCACGGAGCTTCTCCCCGAGCGACGTTGGCCTGCTGTCGACGAGCTTGGAGCGTCAGATGCCGTTGAATTAACTGAATCATTAGATTGGCTTATCAGAAAAAGCGGTTCTAAAGCCAATTTTTGGAGTCGATTTCTGGAAAAAAAAAATCAAAATAAGGAATAAATATAAAAGACTTTCACCTAGATACTTACTTCAAACGCTGGACCATGCCCACTTCCGGTGTGACTTGCTTTGCTCCTTTGGTTAGGCTTTCAGGGTCCGGCGGAGTGGCGGCCGGTCTTTTTTGCCGCGCGGGGCCTGCGAGGTGGCGGCCCTCCCCGGTTTTTCGCGCGGGATCTGCGGGTTCGCTGCAGTTTTCAATTTTCTGCGCGGGGCCAGCGAGGAGGCGGCCGCCTCGTTTTGGCTGCTCGGGCTCGCCGTGGGCGGTGTTGGCGGGGCGTCCGTCGCCTCATTCGTTCCAGGCTGTTTTATCTCATTCATTTCGACTGCTACTTGGCCTTCCCTGTTTGTCAGACAATAAAAAAACAATCCCCAGTGGGAACAAAAAACAAACCAGTCAGGGGGAAAACTAAGAGCGAAAAGACGAGGCGCCGGTTGCTTGTGTCCGTCTCTTATAAAAGTTGGCTACACTATGGGTTTAATATGAGAATACAGGGAACACATAATTTGAGTAAGTAGTCCGGAAGGGCATAACTTATAATCTTACAATACCCCCTAATTTAGAAACATACGTCCCTGTCTGATCGAATACGGAATAAGTATATATATATTTTATTAGGTTATTAGATATATCTTATTGTGTAAACCAGAAATAATTTGGGGCGTACAGGTTTTTTTTTTAATATTGGAACATGGCTATAAGCATATTAGGTTATACTAAGGAATCGAAATTTTTTGGACAAGGAAGGGATTTTTTTGTTTTTCACTCCTCTAGTTTTTATTGGAAGATAATCTTTTTCACCATCTCCAGTTCTGTAATTGTGAATGTGCTTAGGCATCGAATTTCCAGTTGAAGGGCGTCTATTCGGTTGTTGGTGTCGTTTGGATCTCTCGCTCTTTTGCAGCGCCATCAGAAGTACAATGCAATGGCAGTGACTAAGAGAATGATTCCTAGGCCAGTAGACGATATGAGAGATGTAGAAAGCGTCTCTCTGGAAATCCATGATTAATAATATTCGAACCTCTCATTTAGTGTTCGAAATAGTGGTTGGTTGTTTTTTTTAGCTATTTTCAATTCTTCTGTTGAGACCGTCCAGTCGGAGCTTTCATTCGGAGATTTGTACAAGTCGAGAAGGGGAAATAAGGATACATTCTGGAGTAATACAGCTAATGTGTTCAGGGTTAAAGGAGGGGGATGGACGGCAATTCTGTTGTAAGGGAAGAATTTCCTCGAATACTATGTCTTATTTTAAAACTTTTGGATATTGCTGCACAGTGTAAAGGGACAATTAATGTTCCGCTACCTACTAGTATAAAAGGCTTGGGGTAAGTATACTCGTTTATACAATCAAAACAAACTGTGACGGGTTCGGGAAAAAAATACGCCCATGTTCTGTCTTTGATTGTCAATATTTGTTCTTTTCGTGACTTGATCATTAACAAACTACATTTTCGGCTATACCTTTTTCGTCTTTAAATACTACTGATAATTCACAACTTGTGGCGCCTGCCGTAGACCATGCAGGGAAATTTTTTACACTTGTCAAAGAAGGCATGGGTGAACAAGAGACTAAATCTTTAGTGGATAGGGGTATGTAAGAATAGTGTTCTTTACTTAGTGCTACTACAGGAATGTTATTTTTCATAATTGTAAAATTTTGTGTACCGGGGACTTTTGTTGGAAAAGGAATAATATCGAATACATCAAACGCAGATTGGGGTATACGATAATGGACAGTTCAATAAAAAGACGGATTCCATCGTTCGTCACTATGGATTTTACCATCGTTAGATGATAATAATTCCATAAGACTCCAGATGTCGTGGGGGTAAGTAACGTGTTACCAACAAGTAAAACTGCTTATATTGCTTCTAGGCCCTCTACTAATACATTTGGTGGCAATAAATGGAGTGGAAGTTTTCCTATCGTAATAATACTGATGTTTGTCATCAAGTTTTGAAGGGTCGACTCTGCTCTAGTAATAGTCTCTCTAATGGTGTCCAAATTTGTGAGGAAATTTAGCATTCGTCTTCTCTCATACTCTTCTCTTCTACTCTGGTCATTAAATTCTTTCGTTACTTTATTCAAATTACCGGTAATACCATTGGAGGCGTTAATTAATTTTGAGAGAAGGATATCTTGAGCAACGTTACCGCTATGCAAGGTTTGTACATTGTTGCTTGTAATTCGTTAATGTGAGAAATTTTCCCTGCGGTTATTTCTAAATTTGCAATGTGTCCATGGATTTCAATAACATCATTATTATCTGCTGTTCCAAATAGACATTTGAGCGCCGTTCCCATTACAGGCCCAAAAACCATTCTTTTCCATATTTTCCCCCAATATCTTGGTTTATTTGACGTCAAGTCGTTAATTGTTTTCAAAAGCTCCATTAGTTGTTTAGTTCTTGAAAAAAAAATTTATTTTCCTCGTTGATTCTCTTTTCTCATTCTTTTTCCCATTCGGTTAGTACGGTGGGTATATTGGTTTCATTATGGGCCGTCCTACACTTTTTTTTAGTATATTTCCGGAGTCCTTAACATATTAACGAATCTGGTCCACTACTTTTTCGTAGACAGAAACTTTAATATCTGTCGTTAGTGTCCATACTGAATTGGTGACTATCAGTGGCTCCCTGCGTTGTTGGATGATATTTCCGTGGCCCCAAACGTGCGATTCTTTTGGTTTTTCTGCTTTTGCTTGAATGCCCTTGTAATTAATCAGGTAGATCCACATCCATAGGAGTTGTTTCACGAACGTCATTTCCTATTCCAATAATGTCCATAAGGATGTTGTCTGAAGTAAATGTTTGATGCGTAGTCTACGGATGCGGATAAAATACGGATATTTTAGCTGATACGGATGCGGATTCGGATTTCTACAGATTTACTTTTTCCGATACGGATTCAGACAATTGTACAGATACGGTTATTAAGGATCTCGGATTCGACTAGACCTACCCATTTCTTTGACTTTCGTGAATTATAACTTCCTGATGTGGTCTATTTTTTTGTTTGTTTACTGCTTGCCTCCTGTTTGATAGTAATATGGTTTTTTTGTGATCCTCCCCTTTCTGGTAACGTATACCCATCCGTAGGGTTATTTTCGCCTAGTCCCTCTAGCTCTTCCGACTACTGATTTCTTGCCTCCGCCACTTCTTCAGCACTAGTGGTCTCTGCTATAATCGGGCTAGTTCCCTTAAATAATTCGTCCTTTCTATTTCCGTTACCCGCTGATGTTGACTGGTTGTGTGTGGATTGTCTCCATTTTTCTTCGTCCGCCCAACTTAGTGGCTCCTCTTCCGTCTCCTCAAATGGCTCATGGAGATCCGTTTCACTTTGTTCACCGTTAATGGCCTTCTCATTACTTTTGCTCCCTTCCCATGGCACTTCTTGCAGTGCCTTTTCCAAAATCTCGATTGCCCTGTTGACTTCTCTCCCAGGCTTGCGTGGTGATATCGCTGTCTTATTCTCTTCCAAGTTTTTTTGTGCAGACAGGCTGCTTTCTTGTTCGCACTTTTTTTATAGTTTGACCGAATTTTCCCTGCGCTGTGTATCTTTTCTGGTGAGGTGTCCTCATCCCAGAATGAGACGTGTTTTGTTTCCTCATTTGATTTCGTTTTCTCTAGTAATTTCGGATCGCTCTCTCTCCTCCTTTTGTAGTCCCTCTGTCGAATATATCCGTTCCAATGCTAACTTTAAACGATTAATCTGTAAGTCTGACTGTCTTATTCTGTAAGTCAGGACATAATTCTGTATGGTCCCTTACAGTGGACTTTAGTTAGTTTTGGGGTAACTCCTATCTTGCACGCTGTATTTTGTAGATAGACTTTTTCTCCTATTTCGAAGTGTCTTAATTTTGTTTTCCTATCGTAGTATTTCTTTTGGTATTCGTGAGCTGCTACCAATTGTTTTTTTACGATCCCGAATGCTCCTTCTAATTTACTCAGTAGTCTCTCTCTATACTCCACTGCATCCCTGAATCTTGCCTTCTTTTGGGCTCTAATGGGCTCTCAATCGTTGTCGAATGTGACACTACCCTATATGCGAACAGCACTAAGTTAATGTGTTCGTCCCAGTCTTTCTGATTTTCTCCACAATAATTCGCTATTCCATCCATTGTCTCTCTACTCCCCCGTTACACTTTGGATTATACGCTGTTGTCGCTAACTTTTTTACTTTGAACAGTTCACAGACTTTTGCCACGATTTACGAAAGAAAATTTGACACCTTATCGTTCAGCAGTTCCTTCGGAATTGAATACCGCGAGATGATTTCTGTTACAAGCATTCTGGCTATCGTTCTAGCTTCTTGGTTTGGAACGGCAAAGGCTTCCGACCACTTTGTGAAATGGTCGATAATGACTACGAAAACCTTGTTACCCTTCAGTGTTGCGGGGAAAGAACAGTAGCAATATGTACAGTATGTATGACAATCTGGCCCATACTGGGATACCCTTCAGGCCCACCTAAAAAAATTCAAAGAATAAGCATAAATCATGCTCAATAAATCATTAAAAAAAGTGGACAATAGCTCACAATTTTTTTGTCTCAATGAAAAACATTCAAAGATCGATCCCTACCCCATATTCCGTCTGGCTGATCATACCAATCGTCCAAAAAATACATATAGTACAACAAATCATAAAATTCAATACAATTATAAATGCAAAAACTCACAGTAAAAGTAGAAATATACGTAATCCAATTGGTATCAATGACAATAGGGAGGAAGAAAGTGCAAGAATATAAAAGATAAAGCCAAATTAAGTGACCGCTCCGAGCAAAAAATTAAGAAAAACATCTTCTAATGCTCGTAGGTTTTGTAATGAACGTTTGGTACTTGCGTTGTGTTGATCGTAGTTATTGAAATATTGATTTTTTTTCGTGTTGGTTGATTCCTTATTCTAGCCAATTACGATTAATTTGAGTATTTATTTTCGTTGAGACTCGGGGCTTGAACAGATGTCACCTGCCGTCAGAGATAGTATTCACAGACTCTAAAAGAAAAAAACATGTTTATGGCTGTATTAAATTAATAAATTAGGCTTATAACTTTCACCATGCCATCATAGCCTTCTTCTTCTACATCATGACTATCACCTGAAAGATGATAAATGTTTTTTTTTATTTGTATAAAAAATTTTGGTTTTTGGTGGTGTATATTTTCTGTTTTATCTCTTTTGTACTATTTTATGAATTTTCTGTTTGAAAGTATGGGATAATAAAATTAGGGGCTATCGTTTTTTGTTGCAGGGGGGCATTTTTTAGTATTAGTTTTCTTTTCTTAACTTTTTTCTCTTCTTAACTTTTTACTCTTCTCTCTGCTCTTCCAGCCATAGAATGACGGGAAGGAAAAATACATCAATATGGATCAATATGAACGAAATGAATCCTACGGATGAGGCGAAAGACGACGGCGATATCGAAGACGACGGCGATATCGAACCCCGCCTAAAAGCCACAAATCGTCCTATCCAACCCCACATTCCCCCCCGCAAAAGGGCTGGGTCAGTCGTGTTGTGTAAGTTTTATTTATTCGTTATTTTGATTGATTAATTAATTAATTATTATTTTTTTTTTCATTCCGGTGAACCAGAGACTTCTTCCTCCATCGATTGACGAGAGCGGCCGACCCTGTCTTCACGGCCGACCCTGTCGTCGTGGCCGCCCATGTCGTCCTTGCCGCACCTGTCGTCGCGGCCGCCCATGTCGTCCCGGCCGATCCAATCGGCCGATCCGATCCTGTAACCACGCGTCTTTTCGCTACGGTTACACGCACAGACGACCTGTTTTGACACACCGAAAGGTATGGTTGGAGGCGCTTTTTTGCTACCCCTCTCCTCGTTCTGTGCTATCCCTGTTTTTTGTTGCAGGGGGGCATTTTTTAGTATAAGTTTTCTTTTCTTAACTTTTTTCTCTTCTTAACTTTTTACTCTTCTCTCTGCTCTTCCAGCCATAGAATGACGGGAAGGAAAGATACATCAATATGGATCAATATGGACGAAATGAATCCTACGGATGAGGCGAAAGACGACGGCGATGGCGATATCGAAGACGACGGCGATATCGAACCCCGCCTAAAAGCCACAACTCGTCCTATCCAACCCCAGATTCACCCCCCCCCCCCCGCAAAAGGGCTGGGTCAGTCGTGTTGTGTAAGTTTTATTTATTCGTTATTTTGATTGATTAATTGATTAATTCATTTTTTTTTTCATTCCGGTGAACCAGAGACTTCTTCCTCCATCGATTGACGAGAGCGGCCGACCCTGTCTTCGCGGCCGACCCTGTCGTCCTTGCCGCCCCTGTCGTCCTTGCCGCCCCTGTCGTCGGGGCCGACCCTGTCGTCGCGGCCGCCCATGTCGTCCCGGCCGATCCAATCGGCCGATCCGATCCTGTAACCACGCGTCTTTTCGCTACGGTTACACGCACAGACGACCTGTTTTGACACACCGAAAGGTATGGTTGGAGGCGCTTTTTTGCTACCCCTCTCCTCGTTCTGTGCTACCCCTGTTTTTTGTTGCAGGGGGGCATTTTTTAGTATAACTTTTCTTTTCTTAACTTTTTTCTCTTCTTAACTTTTTACTCTTCTCTCTGCTCTTCCAGCCATAGAATGACGGGAAGGAAAGATACATCAATATGGATCAATATGAACGAAATGAATCCTACGGATGAGGCGAAAGACGACGGCGATGGCGATATCGAAGACGACGGCGATATCGAACCCCGCCTAAAAGCCACAACTCGTCCTATCCAACCCCACATTCCCCCCCGCAAAAGGGCTGGGTCAGTCGTGTTGTATAAGTTTTATTTATTCGTTATTTTGATTGATTAATTTATTAATTCATTTTTTTTTTCATTCCGGTGAACCAGAGACTTCTTCCTCCATCGATTGACGAGAGCGGCCGACCCTGTCTTCGCGGCCGACCCTGTCGTCGCGGCCGCCCATGTCGTCCTTGCCGCCCCTGTCGTCGCGGCCGACCCTGTCGTCGCGGCCGCCCATGTCGTCCCGGCCGATCCAATCGGCCGATCCGATCCTGTAACCACGCGTCTTTTCGCTACGGTTACACGCACAGACGACCTGTTTTGACACACCGAAAGGTATGGTTGGAGGCGCTTTTTTGCTACCCCTCTCCTCGTTCTGTGCTACCCCTGTGCCCTTTTAACCTTGTGTTGAGTGCGTGGCCCTTCAGTCACATCGCTTTGGTCCTGGTAGAAGCGTTCCTCTCTCTCGCTCTCTATATTCATCTATCACCGATTTTTTCGATAATAACGTGACAGAAAAGGTAAGACCCATTTTCTATCAAAATTGATTTTGTTTCGTCGCCAACAAAACTTGGAAGAGAATAAGACAGCGATATCACCACGCAAGCCTGGGAGAGTATTCAACAGGGTAATCGAAATTTTGGAAAAGGCACTGCAAGGAGTGCCATGGGAAGGGAGAAACAGTACTGAGAAGGCCAATAACGGTGAACAAAGCGAAACGGATCTCCATTCTCATATTAAACCCAGTTTCCACATAGTGTAGCCAGCTTATATAAGAGACGGACACAAGCTGAGAAGAGTGTTCAGACCTTCGACGCTGCTGTTAAATAAACTCGTGTCTACATCCAGCCTTACAGCATAACCAAGATCGACGTCAAAAACTTTTCTGAAGAGGCAACAAAGGATGCTCACTGCGATACACGAGGCTACAGTCCCGGTGACGGCACTACCTGTTCCCGTTCCATCGGCTCTTTCCACCCCTGTCCCTGCTGGATTGCAGAAAGCTGTCGTGGCTGCCAATCCTGCGATTTTCGTCGGAAATCGCGTTCTCTGGGAAAACCAAACGAGGTGCCAGGATTACGAGAGGACAGGTCACTCTATGCACCCCCACTTCCTGTGCCCATTTACACATGGGAACGTGCCGTCAAATGACGTGCGTTCTGGTTTTTTTTTAAATTGAACAATTTTACGACGAAGCAAACGGCGCCTCATCTTTCCGCTCTAAGTTTGCCCCCTGACTGGTTTGTTTTTTGTTCTCACTGGGGATTGTTTTTTTTATCGTCTGTTTTTAATCAAGAGTGTTCTTCTTTTGGTTTACACCGTTTTGGCCATAATCCCCCCACCCCACCCCCCCCCCCCCCAAAAAAAAAGAGAAGGGCTGACTCTCGTCGTCGTCGTCTTTTTCTGAACTGCTCGTTCTCGCCAAGGGCGCGAAGGGGCTCGATTACTTTAGACAAAAGGGGGGATGGTGAAAGATAACAGTGTTGACAAATTAGGGAAACTATTTTTGACATCGATTCAAGATTTCCAATTACCGCCAGACAGACAAGTTCAAACTTGCCTTTTTTCCTTTCGTTTTCGTCAGATCTTCATAGATGTCAGCATTCATTTCTTTGTTTTGCTTAGGACGTCTAGTGTTGCCTGCCCAACTCCCCCCTCGTCACATTAAGACCAACCTTACGCCCCCCCCCCCTACGACCGTGACGTCGAATTTCTGACATTGAAGCCAATATCTATGTGGACAACTTGATAGCTGGGTGCGATTCTACAGCTGAAGCTATGGAGTATTATTCTGCATCCCGCTCCATCTTTCAACAAGCATCTCCATCCTATCCTATCCTATCCTCCTATCCTGGGCATCAAATGATTCCTCAATCAGCGATCGTACGATTCTCGATGGCGTCGCGGTTTCCTCCCCTCTCACAAAGGTTCTACGTTTGTTCTGGAATCGCGAGACCGACACCCTACTCTTACCCGTTGTCGATTTATCACCGTTTTGCGCATCTGGACCGACTAAGCGTGATGTCTTACGAGGGATTTCATCCGTTTTTGACCCACTCTTATTTATTGTACCCCTTTCCATCCCTGCCCGCATACTTTTTCAAGAAATATGGAAGATAAAGCTAGACTGGAACGAGCCACTGCCTCCAAGCTTCTATGATCATTGGATCGTCCTCGCCGCCTCTCTCAATGGTCTTACTCCAAAGATCCCTCGTTCTTACCTCGCCTCCAGCTCTCGTGTTCATTCCTTGCACGTCTTCGCTGGCGCCAGTCCGCAAGCGTACGGCGCGGTCGCCTACCTCCTTGATGGCTACCAGAGCTCCTTTGTTATGTCTAAAGCCAGAGTTGCGCCTTTAAAGAGTGACCGCCCGCAACTGACTCTCCCACAACTAGAGCTTATGGCCGCCATCATCAGAATTCACGTCGCAACGAACATTATCGTTGTTTTCAAAGCGCTCGGTATTTCATTGTCAATAACAATGTGGTCGGACAGTCAAATCGTTTTGTGGTGGCTCTGAAGAAACGACCGGAACAAAAATGTGTTTGTCGCTAATCGTATCTTTACACTACAAGATTTTACCCGCGACTACTCGGCCAACTGGCATTACTGCCCAACCACATAAAATCAAGCAGACCTAGTCACTAGGGTGTGACTCTGAATCAGCTTCAGGCGTCTCCTATCTGGGTTAGTGGACCATCATGGCTACCCGATCGCAGCGCCTGGCCACAATCGGAGTCGTCCGGCTTAAAGCCCGCTCAAATTCTTCGCCTGTACGCTATCCCACCTGATCCAGCTCCGGTTCCTTTCCTTGATATTGCGAATATCATGGATATTACTTGCTTCAATTGGACGTCGCTCAAGCGAACGACGGCCCGTGTTTTCCGCCAGTCCGCCAATTTTCTACAAAAAGCGCCAAGCTGGATTTCCGGACCCCTCACGACAAAGGAACTACTAAATGGTCAAATTCAGTGGATCCATCCGTTCCAACACTGCTATTTCGCTGCCAAGATTGAGTTCCTTCGTGACAAGAAAGGTCGCCGGCCTCCCTTAGTGACTCAACTGGATCTATACCTTGACGGTGATTATCTCATTCGCTGCAAAGGTCGGTTACTCAACGCCGACATTCCTCAAGCCGCCCGCAACCCTATTCTCCAGCCTAAATCCTCTGAGATCTCAATTCTCGTTCGTCATATCCTTTTGTAGAGTGAGTGTTCGAATTCTTTTATCCACTGTGACCAGCTGGCTTTCTCGAATATTTATTAGGTCGAGGTGGATGGGTTCAGCGTTGAGGTTGGTTATGATCGGTTTATGGTCACTGCAAAAATAGGAGCCGAGAACATTTCTGGAGTTGAGAGAAAATCGAGCTGGCGTGACGATAAGTTTGATTGTAGAGAGTTTAAAGAAGGATGGATTGATTTGTTTCTGGGTCCCAAGTCTATTGGTATGATGAGAAATTTGTCGGGGTTAATTAGATCGTTACACGTATTTTCCAACTGGGTTTTCTTAGGGAGATAACTCCCATAGCCAGAGGTGTGCATTTAGGTAGCGAGCTAGTATGAGCAGTATGAAATGAGTGGTTGATAAAAATATGATATCTTGTGGGGTACAGTTTTGCACCAATTAAAGCCAGCATGGGCTCAAACAGCATACTTGGTTTTTTGTTATAAGGTTCAATTATGTTATCTCTTGATATAAATGCCCGTCGTCGCTTCCCAGTTTGTAGTATGATATCACATTCTTTATCTTCGGATTCAGCCAATGGAAAAAGTTGTCACCATCAAGGGAATCTCTTGTGCCACGATTCCCACGGCGTAATATAACGTATCTTTTCCCATAAGCGTTTCAACGAAAAGATCAAAATTATCAAAGGCAACTCCAGTGTTGAGATCCGGTCTGCGAAGCAAACTTTCAGGCAATAACTTAGATTCCTCAACAGCACCAATAGCTTGCTCTGTTTCCAAACCTTCTACAAAATTGCAGCTCACGCAATGTCCAAAACGGTTCATTACGTCATAATCATCTCGAGTTTTCCTATATTGCCAATATATTGTACTAAAAATTTCAACGTCCATTAGTACATCCCTAGCATCAATGGCTTTGATGGCTTGTAGAGTCAATGTATTAGTGACGGCAAAAAAAATTTCATCCATCAAAGTATCTATTCTTATCATCTTCTTTCATCTCTTTCTGTTTGAGATATTGCTTTTGTTTTTATGTGCCTTGAAACCTGAATTGGAATGTCAAGATGACAATACATTATTGAGATACAAAAATTACATTCATATTTCTCCTATAAAACAAAGTTTACCTGCTAACAGACTTACAAAGAAGGTTCGAAGCAAATTTGGTGGTTTAACATCTCCGGCAATGAGATCTCGAATGTTAATGTTTTTCGGTAGAATATTGCGGGGCGTTTCCAACATCAAATTGCGAAGCATGAAGGCGACGTCTTTTACCTATAAGTCAATTATATATTACTAAACTAAGATCAACTTACGTTCTCCGTTTTCTATGCTGGAAGTGGGGACATCAAAAGGGTGCATTTTCAAAAAATTAGGGAAAACAGAAAAGGGGAGATGCTTGTTCCTCCAGAATGAGTCGTCAATTTTTTCAATAATAGGAATAGTTCTGGGTCTGTTTTTTTTAAATTGCCGCGTGCCCAGCTGAAGAAACTTGCTACTTCAACCTGACTATCACTGAAATCCTGCTTATGTTTTAGATTTATGTTGAAATGAAGAAATGGCCGATATATGTCATCAACAAGATTGGGACACCCAACAGTCCATATATGACATGATTCATTGTTTAGTATTTATTGTTTATTTCATTTATAAGTGTTTCGTTTTCATTTTTTCTAGGAATCAGAAAACAACACCTTCTATTATCCAGAAAACCCCAACGACAACTTGGCAAGTGTCAGCACAACCTAAATTACAATAAAACATTCGATGAGCTATACCGCCTGTAATGTTTATCCCACCAGGGACGCCTCCCTCCTGAGATCGTCTTAAATGGTGGTAAAAGCAGGAGGAACTGGGGATGGTTGCGGGAAGTTCAATTTGTTTACTTATGTGTATTTTTTTATTACTGTAGCATTCTACAAAGGGGCTATACACGAAGAGAAAATCGTGATTTGTAATGCGAGAACTTAGCATTAGGATGTTCAAAGGCGCTATAAGATCTGAAATCATAAATAGTGATACCGCAACTAAAAGTGGCTTCGCCTCAGTCTCCTTTCTACCCATATTTTCGTCAGACTGACGGATTCAAATTCAATTTCACCCGTACAGCAACGGCTGCATCTGCTGTTTGGCGCCCCTCCCCCTTCGCGGAATCACACCCTTTCATTTATCCAGGCTTGTCAGGTGGCACTTGTCGTTCAGTTCTTCTGAGTGCAACTACTCACCGTCAATGGAGCTGGTGGAGACGGGATGAGTTATCAGTACGAATTGGTTCACTTCGAACTCCGTGCAGAGTCTTGTGAGATTATTGTGTTGGAGGTGTTGACGATGAAAACAGTAGCCAGCCAAACGCAGATAACGAATTGGAGTCATGCTCCACTACCGCTGCAGCTTGCAGTCGTAAATCATTCCATCTAAAATGCAGTCAAAGTTTGATGTTTCAAGCCATTCCACGAAACGCTTAAATGTTAAATTCCAAATCCTTCAATACCTTCATAGCTGTGACTTTTTTCTTAGAGTTTTCAAATTCTTAATGCAACCCTTTCTTAAATTCACCGTTTTTTTATTTTTCAGATTACGATTCCAATTTATAAATTGCAAAACAATAAAAAATGACCATTTGATTTGAATTAAACGATATCTTCACTTTATTGGATATTGGTTTTCATCTCATGATCTCTCGCATCATGCAAAACCAACATATCCATTCATAATTGAGTTGTTCCATAATGTTTGTTTTTTTCAATATTTCAATAAGAAATTCTCGAAAAAGGGAAATATTTTAAAGATCACAGAAATAACATTTATTTATTCAATCTCGATTTGATGAAGTAACACAATGTGGGGATTCAATTGCAAATATTTAAAGGAAATGAAACGTGACATCAACTGGGATACCACCAAAGCAATCACCAGTTTGTATCGCAGTGGATTTCTAGAAATTAGGAACAAAATACAGGGGAAGACTAAAAGATTGCAGCCTAATTCCTACTTCAACTTGACAATATCTGTCAAATGCCAACACAGTATACTGTGTTTTAGCACTTTACTGAATACGCCACCACATACAGGAATGTTATAAAAGAGCAATTATATCTGACACTTTTCTAATTTTTTTATCTGTTCGGCGGAAGTCAAAGGTTTTTGCTTGAATAATATCTAGATGTATTTGGTTGTTCATTGAGATGTTGTTTTAATATGTAGTGTGAATCGTCTGACGCCTTACACATCACGCTGCTTTTTAATGGTTGTTTAAAGTTACCTTTTATGCAGGCAAAATAGTTGGATGGGTTAAAAAAAAGATAAATAAAGTTTTTCACTAAAATCCAAGACCAAGCAAAGGAAATAAATTTTTCCAAGCGTAACTTTAAAACTATGTCCCCTAACAAATCACCAGGAGAAAGCTCATCATCCTATTCGTCCCACCAACGAAGAAAAGTGGCCCCAACTTGAATATTCCAAATGAGTTATTCAAATTGGATTCTGAATGGAATATACTTTAACCTATTAATGTATTGTAAATTTTTTTATGAAAATGTGTGCATCACTCACCCGGTTGTTTGGAACGAGAGACACCAGACTAAAAGGTGGAGAAAATTTGGTGGTGAATCTCAATCCTGCAATGAAAAGGTTTCATCAAAGAAATGTACATTTAATATCAATAATAGTAAGACAAGTATACAGTCATCAAGCTTTCTGTAACGTAAGTGGATCAGATCATGTACGTTTTAGGAAATGCCCCATCCCCCGAGAAATATTTTAAAGATCAAGTATCTACATGTAGCAGTTGTAGGGCAAGTTCTAAAACCATTATAAAACCTTGATAAAAGACGATAAACGTGATTTTGCTGATTCTCAACCCAGTACATCAAAAAAATATACAGCCAACAGCAAATATGGCATAATACAACATATTGCAACCATATACTGGTTCTTTTAAAAGATTCATTATTATCTCCCTTAATTTAGGAAATGCTGTCTCCGATTACGGTGATTATAAAGATATTTTTGCATCTAGAATTAGATCAAAGAATCGTTCTAATAAAGCCCTTACAGAGGGATGAAGTAGCTGACGATTTTTCTGATTCTCATTCCACATTGAAGAGATCTTCTGCAAACTGTAAACATAGTATAAAACTATTTTATATAATTGTTCACAGATTTTGCCGTCCTCACTTGAGAATGAAACTTATGATTTTCAAAACTTATTCCCAATTAAATTTGAAGCTGATTTTGAAGTAGTGGAGAATCACGGCTTGAGAAAAACAGAAATTTGGGATCTGAATTAGTAAGTTCACATTTACTTTGTTGTACATGAATTTAACAAGTTTGGAAATTAATCCAAGTTATGCTGATTTTGATTGATTTTGATTGATCACATGATCGAATAGTTTGGATTAATTCAGTGTTAATTAAATCAGTTATTTCACATGTTCGTGAATAGTTTCTTATTGAAGGGTCCGATAAGAGAAAAATGGTCTTCAATATCATGAACTCCGCTTGAAATAGTCAAGTGAAATAATTGTTTTACTAAATTAAAGATTTGAAATGAAAGTTCCGGTTGGTTCATTTTCATTTGTCATGTTTGAAAACAACTTTGACCAAATTTTTGTTAGTAATTAAATCATAAACGATATTTTTTGAAGTTCGTAATCTATCATTGTCGAAAATAGATCAGAGAAATGTAAGATCTACTTCGTTTGCATATGTAACAATGGAACATTGCACGGATCCATCGATTTTATCCTGAAAAAGTAAGGGCATCGGCTACAATAAAACGATTTCAGTCTAACAAAGGAATAATGTAACCGTGTGACCTGGACGAGTGTAACGTAAAGTAAAGTTTTTTCACATAACCATTAATTGCTAACACAGGACGCAGGTTGAAAATCAGTCAACGGACACCACCACTAGTGATTCTTCTGATTTTCAACTTTTTCTATAAGACACGGACATTGATGTTAGAAGCACTTTGCATTAACAAACTTCCACCTTGCACCAGTCCAAGTGCTGTCCACACTTTCCTTCAGAAAGGTAACATTCTTTGTCCTAAAAATTTTGCATTCAAATCCCTACATCTACCTGAAGTGTCCTAACGGGGGTTTGCTGTGGTGTAGCGACAGTAGCAAAACAAATCCGAATGTAATTTTTCTTTAAAAAGCCCCCTATCCATATTGAGGGAAACTGTTTTAAGCTTTTAGCCAACATTTAGAGGCTAGGAACAAAGCAAAAGGTTACATACACATCAAAGCTTTAGAGTAAAAAAATGCGACATGAAAAAGGAAAGTCATTTGGTTCTCGACAGTTCTCACTTGTATTGCGAATTTTATTCCACACATGCAATTTAAAATTCTGTGTTTATTTTTTGGGGGGGAGGGGGGAGTGTGGCATGTTCTCGCAGGCTTCACGACATCAATTGACATTCCCTTTTAGACATAGCTCCAAAAATAGCCGTGGAGAACTTTAAGAACAGCAAAAATAATCAATTTGGTGTAATTATAACATAATTTTTTTAAAATTCAATATTTGAACATTTTTTCATGAAGATTAACTATTAAAGGTTTATTTTGATGTATTGAATATTGTAAAATTGCTTGTTTATTCCTGATTTAAAGTAGGCTAAGACTTTTTCCTCACAACAAGAATTCTTTTAACTGTGAATTTGACAAGAAAGAACATCTCAATTTTCTGATCTCTGTTTAAGTGGTAATTTCTTCCCATTTCCTTCTTCTTCTATATGGAGACTGATTAGAAAAATAGGGAAGATTAGGTAAAGGGTAACAGTCTTTACATCAGATCAATGAATCTCCAAGACGTTGGGAATCCTTAAATTCCTTATGTTATACAACTTTTGATGCCAGTCAATTTTATTTCATTGACAATGAGAGTGGGGTGGTTCTTTGAAACAGCTTTCAACAGTCTTACAATGTTCACTCTTTCCTCATGAAGTTTTTAAGAAAATTATGATAGAGACGGCATCAACTGTGACATTGTTTTGTTGTAAAGAATTAAGTGCACTAAGTTTCTGTTCACTTAAATTTAAAAGGCAAATTAGTGTCGTTTCTATACACCACTGGCGCTATGCTACCTTTTTTTACTTAAGGGGCGTATAAAAACAACACTAATTTTCCTGCCTACGCCAGCTGATAGAGGTTGTAAACCGTAAATAAAGTCTTCTGCAGTCTCTGATTTCAGAAACTCGGGAAATGAATAAATCTGGTAAAATTCGAAAATGATTCGGATCATCATGAAAAACTCACAGTTAGTTTTTGAAAGGGTAGTGTATACACGGTTTAAAAATAAAAATTTCTTCTTGAAAATTTAATATATAAAAATCAATGTGAAAAACAAGTTTGGGCCACAAGATAACACGGTTGGCGTCGGAGTGATCCGATACTTTTGGAGCCACTTTTAGAGGCCAATCCCATGAACGAAAAAATCTGAAAAAATTCAGACAAAACAAAAGATAAATAATGACATACATTCCAAGTTTTGTGAATTTATGTCGTTTTTCACTTTTTGCCACCCGAAAAACCAACTAGAAAACTACACGCCGCCTTATCGAACGGCGCGGGGTGATCCTATACTTATGGAGGGGACTATAGTTTGTCCAACATCAAAACCATTTTTATAACTTGCATTAACGCTGATTTATTTATTCACTTAAAAAAAGAACAATCGAAAAGGTTTGTTGAGATGAGAATAATGAGATGAGAAAGAAAGCAATGGAATTTTGGGCCAGTTTATTTAGTTCTTGGGCTTAAATTACTATTCAATGTTTAAAAGATAAACCTCTCATTTGAGGTTGTTTTTATGTTGAAATAATTGGTTGCAGTATGCAATTATATTTTTTTTTCTCGTTTGTTCGGCGTAGTTATCAATATAATGTCTTTCTTTTTCGTAGGTCGTATGCCGTCGTCGTCCTTCATCGACTTCTTGAAGACCTCCATCCGCAGCGGCTCCATAGTTGCGCAACTCTGTGTCAAAAGTTGATCAATACTTGGCCTTACTTCTCAGCACTTTCAACGTAACTTGTTTAAAAGGTTTGCAAGTAATTGAGCCAAGTAACATCTGATTTTAATTCTAATTCTGTACTACTGAAAGGGAGTTCGAGCTTGGTTAATCCATGAATTTCGGTAAATCTGGCGTGATAATCTACCTTATCTAACTCTTCTTCTATGAAAAGACCTGGAACTTCTTCTAACTCCCGGTTGATTGAATTAAAGATTTGTGCCATTCGCCAATATTAAAACTTAAACTTTTCAGTTGACGTCCGGTTTCTGCCCACTTATACAACGCTTAACTGTGCAACAAATTCAGCCGTAAAATGTTTCATGTTTCTTTTATTATGGCCACCACGTGAAATATATCCACTTTCGGTAGGTATCTGCTGTTGAATCATTATTATTGATTTACTTTTCATATTCTTCGTCGACGGAAAAATATATAGCAACTCTACAGCAAACAGACGGTGTCGTATGCCTAGCAGCAAAGGGAGCATTTTTCCACCGATAAATATTGTAAGATGAAAAACATTTCGGCATAATGTATGATTTATTGATTGAACTTTTTTTTTTAAATTGGAAGTAATACCATTAGGTGGTGGAGAAGAGGAAGTCACCCTACATCATAGCGTTCAAAACTGTTTATCGTTACCCGTTAATCTAACAGTATTCAAATTGCGTAATTTCACTTATTTGTCTGGCTTAATTGCCAAAAAATTGTCTCTTTAATTGTATGTGTTTCACCCAATGTTCTTTATCGTTGGTACGGTAAAGAGAATTCATTGTGGTTATTTCTTTTTCTCCCATTGGTCCTTTCTTATAGCTCATGTACTCGTCTTGCGAATTAGAAAAACATTGAGGTTCTTCTTGTTTACGTTCGAAGTAAGGTAACGCATCGTTTTCATAAATATTCTGAAAGTTAGTTTATTTTCTCCAGCCATGATAAGGTAGCGACGATGATAAAAATGAGTCGGTGTGTTTGCTCGTAAAGCAACTGGAATCTATCTGAATACATTGTGTAACTACTTATTAGGCTGTCAATCCAAGAACAAGGTTTGTTGAATTCCTTTTATGGCTTGCAGGCATTTTCACACATTTATCTCATGGTAGAAATATCCCTCTTGCGCCTGGAATTTGAGTTCAGCAACATAATGTTTTATTGTTTAAATTAGCTGCTTTAAGCATGGTTGGAAAATTGTTTTCAGATTTATTTCAGTGCTGAGTTAAGTAACTATAATAATGAAATTAGTACGATCCGGAAATCGCAGTAATTCGGTTTAAAAAAAAATTTCGATGTATTCGCGTTGACGTTGGCAACGAAACCGAAATCATTAAAGAATAATTGCCTTGTCAGACATTAATGTGGTTTTCTGGAATGGTTAGAAATTAAATCTTGTTACGCTCTTGACTGGGAAAATAATGGATTTGTCTTTTTTTTGCTTTCCCTGGTGCCATCGCCGTCTATGGTTAAGTGTGCACACGGGATGGTTGTTTTTACAATGATTACTTGTGTTGCATTTTTTCTAGTTTTCTTGTCATTTCATACTAGCGTGATTCGATGGATATAAAATGTGCCGCAATACCAGGGAAAGAAATATGAAACATGATTGGACGACGAAATTAATTGTTTACTTGAACTTGTAGTAAATCTATTGAAATAAATTGTTCCGAAGTCTCCACAAAATGAGGTAAAATAATTTTTTTCAGCTATTTTAAGCATCCTAATTTTCTTTTCATTTGTTTACAGTACTGGAAGTCAGTGTTCACTCGATGGATGGATTCTTAGTTTTTGTCAGAACGAGCCGTGGTATCTTACTGTTATCTGGATTCCAATCCCCTATCCCTGCATGTGCCTGATACTGAATAAATTAAATTTTTAAACTGACAAATATCCAATGGAAATTTCTTGTGTAAGAATTTTAAAAATCCTGGTCGCGAGGACTAGATTCATTTCCTAGCCTTTACTATTGAAGCAGTATTGAAGGTACTACTTTTAATTTTATTATTACTCCGATTAAACCATTGTTGGATAAACATATTCAAGAATTAGAAAAAAAAATTGTATTTCACTAGGATCCGGTAAGTTCTTGCGTTTAATGGAATTGACTGCTGAAATAAGAATTACTAAACTACTAAAACTAAGGAATTCCGAATCTGCCGACTCGCCTGTCACCACTATTTTTGGTAACTGAGATTATGTCCACCAGGTGGCGCAGTGTATATTCACGGGTGATGAATCAATCACCATTTGTCTCCGAAACATTTCACGAGAACGTATTGCACTCTTACGGCCGCATTACCCGCATTTTCCATTATGTAACTTAAATTGGTAACTCTCGTTATGAAACTGTATGATTTCTGAATGATATATTTGTGCATGTTTATTCACAGGTAATCTAACCTGTTACTTCAATTCTTCTGAATTATCTTATCACGTGTCCTGAAACTGATCTTATGTCACTCTGCTGAAATGTCGTTGCGTGCTACTTGTTCCATTTGTATTTCTCAACACACTCAGAAACTCTTCGCAGAAAAGTATGTTATTTGAACGAATTCATCCATTTAGATTTTTATAATTGATGACAGATTAGATTCTATGTGCCAGATGTAGAATTTACATTGTAACATCTACTGTGGATTTGTGTTATTATGATTAAATTTCCATAGGGTTGAACTAGACTTGAAATAATTAGTTGGGAATTCTCGTGAAGTTTAGATTCCTTAGTCAAATTTATGGTCATTGAAGGATTGTTGAGAGACCGTTAAGCTTACTTCTATACCTTTAGAATATCATGCGTAATTTACTGCATTATGAGACATCTCCTTCTCAGTGTTAATTAAATTTTTTTTATTGTTTTGACAGCCTTTAAGTATGAGCTGCAGTCAATAGGTTGCAGGTGAGAACCAGTCAGCTGTTGCTTTCAGTTTGTGATGCTCCCTGCTGCTGTTATCCTCAAATATGTAAGCTATTCTGCCCAATAATTGTTAGCAATCCATGCAGAAACCTGAAGCAATTCACAAGAAAGTAATTATGTTTGTCAATTTCCTTTATCAAGCTGTAGATTAAGTAATGAAAATAGTATATCCATTTTATTCAGTAGTAGTGATTCAGTGAATCTGTGGATATGTGGATGTGTGGTTTAACATGATTTGATTTCCATCATTTTAATTTTCTCTTATTAGTTTGAATGTCTTGTTTATGTGTAGATTCCCATGCATAATTTCTGTTAGCGAAATAATTTTGAAGGATTCAATTATTTTACTCTTGTCAATGAGATGTCACACAAGAAATGTGTTCACTATAGTCATTTCAATTTGTAAAATAGGTATCACAGCCAGGTGAATTTTAATCATATGTCCATGGTTTCGTCGCAGTGAGCTGGTGAATGGTGTGGTGAGCTGTTGCTCACAGTCTTTTGTGCTGGTGTTTCCTGGAATGTGTTGATTTTTTCATCAATCTCGACTTGCCTGTTTGCGTCTCCAAATTCAATCTGTAATTGTTGAAAAAGTAAAGTCGAATGTAGATTATGACTATAGCTGATGATGATAATTATTCTAAAACAAAGGCACTCATCTCCCTATCTCTCGATCTCCGATAAAGTACTGAAAAGACATACGAAATAAAATATAAAATGATATAAGTAAAGAATTGTGTTTTATATTCCACCACTTTTTTTACAACACATATTAATAACATACACACATACAATTACGTTGGCTGCCACGCTATACAACCCGTAGGTTGCTCTACTACTTTACGCGCCACGTCTTAAGGATCCATGACCAAGGTGGGGCTTGCCATTGCTGACAAGTCCGGGCTGACACGGTGACAGGAGAATATGGAATGCACAACCTCTAGAATCCATCACCGCATTGACAACGGGGAAGTCTATGGTGCATTGCCTAACGGGGCCCTTCGGCGAACAAAAATGGAATGGTACGTTTTTAAGTGGGGGGAGTTTATCTCAACTATGAAAATAGCTTACTTGGGAAAATAATAATTTTAAAAATAAAATAAAAAATACTGTGAGAATCAGCATAAAAAACTGATTCGAATTATATTGATTTCCAGCTGATCCCTTTTACATGCAAAGACCCTATTCGTTCATTTCACCAAGAGGTGTAACATTTCAGCGCTAGATGTCATGGCAAAAAAAAGGCAGTTCAATCAGAGTTTTAGTCTGGCGGCGCACAGCTCAAAAACCACAATGGCGATTGAACAATAATCGCGATTTAAATTTCGATCGAATATTTAATCGAAAATAAATCTTCTTAAAATGATCTTAATCGCGTTCAGAAGGCCAAAAAATCATTTCTAAGAAATTTGAGACACTTAAGTTTACAACATTGTGGGTGTTAATGTGGGCTTTGAAAACCCTGTTTTTGGTAGTCTGGAGATGGATTATGAGAAAATAGATGAAAAGCCTTCACTGCCATATTTAATTATTGATTTATTTCAGTGTAAAAAAAACAGATTTTACATTGGATGACATAAACATTTTCCTTCTTGCATTATGGTAGTAGTTGACAACATGGATAATGAGATAACTCCGACGAGTGTCATAAGAAATGAAATCAGTTGGAAAACACGAATGTTTCTGCGATCCCCTTAATCGAGCCATACTATTAATGTTCCATTTTCATAAATGCGTTCTTTATTTCTTGCAAGTGATGAGTTACGTTTTTTATGTCTTCTTTTTCCATCCGAGGAAGATCATGCTGATATCCCATGTGTATTTACTGAGGCTTTATTTTCTTTATCTTTATGCTTGTGGCTCTAAATTTTAAATTGCGTTACTCTTAAGTTTTTGTTTGCATTGCAGGTGCAATTGAGAAGCCAGCACCCGCTGTGCTTGGATCTTTTTAGTCATCTGGACTATGAAACCGAATAAAATCTTTTCACAATAATAATGTTTGTAGATAGTGTTAAAAATTCAACTTGAACAGTAATCCCGATGGAAATAAAATAAGTTTGTTATGGGTGCTGTGCTCTTCAGTCTTGACTGCCATGTTTCATTGAATTTTACTGTATTACAGATTGCACGAAAAGAGAAAGTAAGAAAACACTTTAACTAAATTGGGATTTAGGGGGATTTATAGGTAGAAGCTTGTACCTTCTTGCATAAGAGTCATAGTTGACAGTAAAGTTAGCGAAATGGCGCTTACTAGAGTCATAACAAATGAAAACGATTTAAAGAAGCCAAAATTTTTCCAATTTTCTAAATCAAGACGGACCATGAAGAGAGATAGACAAACATGCAAAATCATGATGACGAAAATTTTTCAAGATATAGCATAACCACGATTGGTTAGTTTACCAGCTCCAAAATCAAAGAAAAGGCGAGAAGCAGGTTCGAGACCTTTTAAATCGTAGCCGATGACAATTTTATTCACAGCCAAGTTAAGAGGAATTGGACGTTCGTTTCGCAAAAAAAATTAACCCATATATTTAACACCTACATCAATTACATCCTATGGTAGTCTGCCGTTAAGAGCCATTAAAAAGATACTTATTATATTATAAATCCCATAAATAAATCATTTTTTATACTTTTTTAAATATTGTTAATTGATGAAAAAGATATTTTGGGATAAAACAGAGATTGATGAGAACGAGATTAAGTTTTGAGAATATAATTAGAAAAATAAAAATATCCTGTTAACTTACATTATTTCTGTATTTATAGATAACCTTGTGGTTGGATCAAACTCTGGGCAAATTATCATTCTTGGATACAATACTGCAAAAAATGTGTTTGATAAGGTGCACCAAGTAACATACGGCAAAAGCGGTTGCCGTATTGTTCCCGGACAGCACATGGCCATTGATCTAAAAGGAATTAGAGCTTGTATGATCAGTTAAGTTATGTTGCTTGGGTGTTCTACATTTCTTGCAAGTGATAAGTTACGTTTTTGTCATCTTGCCCCATCTGAGAAAGGCTGATATCTATTGTTTTTACTGGGGATTTTTTTCATATTTATGCTTTTGGCTCAAGTATTTTTTTTTGCATTGCAGGTGCGATTGTCATCAGGTCTCAAAGTCACATGAAGAAAAAGCAGTCCCAGAATGGCAAGTAAGATTTCCATCCAGTAGCCTATCATCCTTAAAACCCTATACAAACCATTACCATTGACTGTAATGGAAGAGTAGATTTTTTATTGTATTTGAACCAACTATGTTCGAAGTTATCCAGTGATTGAATGTTTTTGACCGTAAATGTTAAGTCATAAATGTCAATGTGTATGCCTACTCGGGTTGTTCATGTGGGGTGTTTGTAGCAATGCAATAATTTTTTCTTTTCTTATTTTTGCAATGGTGAATCGAGCAACATTTCTTTACTTTCAGTGGGGCGGATGATAAAGAATTTTCATAATTCACAATAAACATAAATATGAAATGGTTTTGGTGGTAAAGCAGAAAAGTCAAAGTTCTTTACTCTCATGCTCCATTCAATTTTTATACGTAAGCTACAAGATGGGTGAAAGGAATTACAATTTAAAGATACAGTAGATGTTTTAAAAATACATACAGGCGAATTTTTCCATAAGTGCAAGGGTGGCTGTAAAAATACAGTTATGAAACCAAACAAGTTCATGAGGTTGGACAACACTTTATACTTGAACTTGTGACAGGATTTGGTAATTAATATGAAATAAACGAAGCCTTCAATAAATATTTGAAACACAAGGGAAGCTAAGAGCAAGCATGTGGTGGCGTTTTTGGTCAAATTTTCCCGCATTAGGTTGAATGCCAATTCCGGCAGGTCTTCAAAAGCCTTCGCTACATACCCCATCACCATTGTATTTACTGGGATGCTTGCGTCAATTGATTTTGTTGTCAAAATAGAAGAAAGATATTGTATGTTTTAATATAATTAATAACTTGCACTTACGTTTGATTTCTCATCAAATTGGCCTTGTTCGATATCCTTATTGGCTGGGTTTGTTTGAGTTCGGTGCTCATTTAATGGAAAAGACGATTCCTGTTGTTAAATCATATACCCATATACCCAAACTCAAAGATAATTTTAGATAATAGATATACTCACTTCGACTGTCATTTTTAGATTATTAGATGGACTATTATTTATCGTGATATGTTCAGATACGTTCTTGTAGTGATAAAATTTAAAATAGAGAAGAATGTATGGTGAGGAGAGAGATGATCTGAGAATTATGTTCTATTACTGTTCCATTTACAGACATCGTCCCTCACTTCACCGAAAGTTTAGTTAGATCATGTTTGGGTCACGCTTTCAATCAAATTTATTAATAAAAAAAAAACTATTTTCGTCACATAACCACGGCTATAGTATTTAGGGGAATGGTTCTGAGCAGAGAATAGTAGCCTTGGGGCTTCCGGTTACAGAATCTATGTCGTTTTTATCTTCTATAATGAGGTTTTTTGTTATTTTTTCACTTGGCTTAAGAAAAGCCTAAATGAACTTTCTTGAAATTTAGCCCTTGTGCATCATCAACATTTCTACCCTAGTGGACCACTAGGGTAGACAGAGAATGAAAACACAGAATAAATTTTTGGCTAAAAAAAAAGGTGAGCTCGTCTTTGTTTAATTATTTCTCTTTCGATTGTCCGTCAAAATGACAGAAAGGCAATTGCTCGCTGTCCAATTCAGCTCATCTTTTTCTTTTTGGAAAAAATTTATTTTCATTGGCGACTACAGATTGGGTTAGATTAATTTTTATTTTTGTAGCTTATCACACTTACAATCATTTTTATTTATTTTTTAGATTAAATCCCACAGAAGATTTAATCACGCTTCCGCTACGCAGTCTCCAGCAAAAATCTGTGCTAGTTACAGGTGAGTGTCATATGACTACCCCAGAAAAATTCACCGTATTGATGGATAACTCAACATTAACCAGTATTTGACTGTGTTGGAGAATGTGGCTGAAACTGGAAGAACCATTGTTAATCCCATGGTTATCACGTTCATTCACCACCAAGGGTAAGGGAATGAATATCAGCCCACATAAGGAGAAAAACTGAACATTAGAAAAGTCCCTCCAGTGGGTTTCACTTAAAAGTACCACTGAAGGGATAGAATTACTAAGAAAGTGTTTAAACTGTTCTAGCCGATGAGGCCTTGCATAATTCCATTGAACATGTTGAAGAGGTTGTTAATTGACATCAGAGTTCATAGGGTCTCCCCATTTTGGGTTCTGGCTACTCTAAGGGCTAAGAATGATACATATAAGAAGAATAATATAAGATAAGAATCGCGGTTAGACCATCATCATGTTTCCCAGTTGTCTGAAGGATGGCCGTAGCCATCGTCATCAGAGGGTATTCTTGGAACGTCGGGGTAGACAATATGAGACGCTGCATGAAACTATCAATTTTTATCAAAATCGGCGTTGAGTTTGACATTTTTATCACTCACATTAGTAATAACCATTATGGAATCCTGAGCGATGGTGGGGAAAGTCTGTTCTGTCATCTCTTGGATTTCCGCCTGCAACTGTATTACTTGAGCCTTAACCCGCAAGAGCCCAGAAGATTCCCTGATTGACAATTAATGACTGGTTGGCACATTTGGTCGTCAAGCGGGCTGGAACAGTCTTTGGCAATGCTGCTAGTGTGCTCGATATAAGTCGAGGCATTTTGAGGGCGATGTCCTGGACGATCGCTAGCTTTAGGATACTTTTGACCTCAACTTATACCAAGTAGAATGTCGAGTCGACTTCATGATCGTGAAGTTAACAATTTACGTAATTCATATGACAGGCACGCTACCACTCCTTCATGCTTGAGGCTGCATTTCTTATCATACGACCGTAGCACGACAGAACATAGGGTATGACTAAGCCTACATCACTCATGACAGCGATATGGATTAGGGAGATACTGGTTGACCTCATGAAATGAAAGCGATCCTCACTCGGGAGGAAAGGTGCTTGGAGCAGAACGTCAGAATAATTCTTTCAGATGGAGAGCCGTCCTCATCGCGATTTTTGGACTGCATATTTTCGAAACATTTTGATTATTTAGGCCTTTATGCGTCTTTTTCATCCTTGCTATTATCTGTCGTTGGAAAAGGCTAGGTCATCCTTGGGATCGAGCCCATCGAGGGCAAAAAACCTTTCCATATGGATGTAAGTAATATCATTTTCTTTTCTTTTTCATTAATTTCAACAAGCAGAAAAATGTATCTGATCAAGTTGCAATTGCTTCGTGCCAAGCATTTTAAGGTTTACCGTATTACTCAGAAAATGTACCATTTGGATACATTACATCTAACTGCCAAACTGCGAAAGGTTTAATTGCTGAACATCAGTTGTATATCTGATTTATAAAGATCCTAGTTTAAAAATACAAAGATTTCTGATTTGATTTGGGCAAACACATGCTGGTACAAAACCAGCACACTCCAAATCAATTGTTGGAATTTCAGAATTTTCCAAAATTTGACGCTCGGGTTGCTAACGCAACATTGCAGTGCACACTTCGAAAAGAACTTTCTCTACTAACCCACATCTCATCAAGACACTTATACAAATAAATTAGACAGAATCTAGAAGCCAAAAAGGAATAAACACAAACATGAAGAATGGAAACGTGTTTTAGTACAAACCGAATGGTGCCCTGATTCAAATCAACCCAATTGTTATTGGTAATTTCGTCGATTGGCTGACAGGCATTCATAATATCAAATGAATCATTAAGCATTCTTATGAGGTCTTCAAGCGGCTCAATTCCAAGACAACTTGGTGTAAGTTACTATTGGTGTGACTGAATCTGAACAATTAAAAAAAAATGTTAAAAATATACAATGACAGTAAAGAGGGAAAAAGACTACTTGTAGACTATACACGCACAGACGCAACAACACACACACTAAGAGTCTAAAAGTTTCTTTGCATTTCCAATAGAAAGAAGAGAATTGTGAATTCAAAAACAAAATTCGGTTTTTTTTTGTTGAATAACTTAAAAAACAAACGAGAACTAAAATAAACAAAACCAGGCTCCCAATCCAATCCAATCAAACACAGACGCATTCCTTCCTACAAACACGAAACCCAAACCCAACGTAGTGAGTTTAGAGCAGACAAGATAACCTTGGAAATCAGCGAAACGACCAGAGAAAAAAACAAAACAAGCCCGGTACACACACACACACACACACGCGCGAGTAAAAATTATTTTTACGAGATGGATGGAATGAGTTGACGAGAGAGAGAGAGAGGAAAACGAAAATGAACCCCAAAGAAGAATAAAAAATAAATAAGAAGAAGGAAACATTCGTTCGAGTGGGGAGATCAAGGTGTAGTATATCTATGCAGACGAAACGGCAACGAGCACAATTTTTCTGGCAAACTGACAGCGGGGAAAAAAGTTGACTCTCGTGGTAGTTTGGAGCAATCCCTCCATCCTTGCCATGAAAAAACTCCCATCAACCCCGGTACAATTTGCATATCGATAAGGTTTAAAGAGTCGGTGGTATTTCGAACGGATTCCTCGGACATTTTTTTTTGTATGTGTGTCTCCCTTTTCATTCCTTCCTTTTGAGGTTTTACCTCTCAAATTTTGATCCAGTTTTCAATTTTCAACATTTTTTCATGAGAAGAAGAGAAGTAAATGAATAAAAAAAAAGTTCTCCAGCCAGTGTGTCTGTTTGTGTCGTTTTCTCTATTCGCCTCTGCCCGGGACTTGAATAAGACCCACATACAAATCAACTGTCAAACCAAATAGACAACTTATCTCTACCACAAACGGAATCAAGAAGGAAAGTGGGTTCGACTCTTTTCTCTGCTTCTCTCGTGTGGATAAGTGAAGAAAGCGACAACAAAACAAAACATATACATACACGATAGACTCCCTTTCTCCTCCATTTCCTCCTGTTTCAGCAAACACAAACCTTCTTCACCTGCTCTGTCAAATGCGGGAGGTGCGGGAGCAGCAGGAGCAGCAGCAGGAACAGGAGCAGGAACAGCAAGAACAACAGCAGCAGCAGCAGCACACATAACTTTGGGTTGGACTCCGTCAAATGCGGGTGGTGGAGCGGCCGTGTACTTGCAGCAGCGTGAACAGTAGGGCCCATTCTAGACGAAAAAATTTCTGGTTTGTGGTAAGCGTCTGGATGTTTGGCCAATTCCGGAGGGCACATCGATACGGGACTGGATTGAAGAAAAGCTTTCAAGTCGTAGAAGAGTGGCGAATCTTCCTTAGTACAACTTGGTGTATCAACTTGGTGTATCTTTGTGAGGTACCGGAACCGGTACCACTATAAACCATCAGCTACAGATTTCGATAATTCCTCAATATATAAATGGAAATGAGTACGATTGCTAAGCCCATAAAATGTTGTAATTTTGCAGTTAAGCTCTCTCCTGAACCGCCAGCTTAACGCTCAATCTTTGTAACGTATTGGGGTAAAAATCTGCTAGTTTAGATTTTGGTACAACATACAACCCAGAGCTACCTCCTACTTCGTCGTAAAAAAAACAATTGCAAAAGACGAAAGAAATAATAGCAATTCCAGAGACCTATATTTGCAATATAACTCACATCATAATTCAACTTAATTCGCCACCTTATGTGTTGACTCAAGTAGAAAAATGGTAGACTACGGTGATAAAGAAGGGTCATTCATAAAATGTGTACAGTATTAAAGAAAAGTAGGTGAAACATAAAAAAAGTTATTTTCATTCATGTAGATGAGAAGCTGGGCAAAATTCATTCGTCACCTCTTTCGTTGAGGTATTTTTCTTATGAGCGTAATGTTGACAATTTCGTCAAAAAATATTATACTCGGAGTGTAAGACGTCGCTTGTTCAAACAGGAAAGAGATTTGCTCTTTAGACTAACCAGATATATAGACCATAAACCAACTGGAGCGACAACTTTGAAACAAGAGAATTTGAAAAAGGATTTTTAGTAACTAAAATGTAAAAATTTATAAACGTGAGAATGGTGCAATAAATAAAATACATGCTTATACCGGTGATAGCATGAGCCAACAACAATCTTCTGGATGCTTCATTTGAATGATAAGCTGACGTACTTTCTAGAGATAAATTTACATGGTTAATGATTACCACTCACTCAATTTATTAAGAAAACTGCTATACTTTAAGGGACTTTTATTCATTTCTGGAAACTTTGTAGTATAAATGACAGTTTGGAACACAACAGTTTTGAATTTTACTAAGGGCTCACCTCCTTGGACTACTGAGTCAATCTTCTTTCCTTGTACAACAACTTTCAGCAACAAAAAAGTAAAATTACAAGTATTCGATTAATTTTAAGGACAAAACTTTGTAGTGATGCCAAATTATCTTTATAATCCAGCCAATCACTGTTATATCATCTATTTATGATGCTTTTACTGTACGGTTCCTGTAGTACATACTTTGTAGGGCTTCATTTGCAGTATTAGTACTCTTAGTGGTGTCAGCTATTCTATAGCAGTTTCATACGGATGTAATAAACTATGTCATCGACATCCTTGGCATCCAGGGTTATTCTGATGTCTTTATATGCGGAAAAACATAAGCAATAAATTAAATTTAAATTCTGCATTAATTTACTTATTCTCATTCAAAGTTTAAACCAGGTACAAACCTTGTTTGATAGAGTTTTGAAAAGGAATTTTCTTCTTCCTCCCATAGTCAGCGTATTGACCCTGAATATAACCAGTAATTTCCTCTATATCTTAAGTTCTATGGCTGTTCTATTTAAAGTAAAATTGATGTACAGGAATCACTAAGTCACGGCCCAAGCCATGCAATATAATAAGAGCAGATAAGAAGTTGGCCTTTTTCCTCCCAACAACACCTGACAACTTCAGTCAGTTTAAAAGACGCTGAGCCACCATCAAGCAGAAACCAGTTTCTTGATCAAGAAAATATTTCAATAGGGTAAGCATCAACAAAAAATAACTCCCAAGTTCCCTGACACTGAGGCGTTGATGAAACGAACATCCGATCTTTGAACTGTATGAAGCTTGATGCACATGTTGTTTAAGATCCAGCCGTCAATGTTCTTTGGTCAAGTTGATTTTTCTGTTACTTACACTTGGCCTGAAAATACGTCCATTCAACTCTGTGAATAAGCAATTACCAGAGAAATAGTAACATGCAACTGTAGCTCCGGCAAGGTATCACAATCTTGATCGAGCTCTTGAAACATCGTGAATGGTCATGGTTAAACGTTGCCAATTTTTTCTCAGTTCACGCCAGTGAATTTCGTGTCTCGTCTCGATCGGGTGCCCGGATTTCAAAAGTCCGAAACAGAAAAATACGTGCAGTGTGACAGAGTTCCTTGAACATGACTTTCTTACATATTGTGGCCGGTGGTGCATTCGAAGAACTGCAAAACTTTTTCAGTGAATGGGGGAGAAAAAATCTTAAAAACAATGCCGAAACTTATTACACTAATGAAAATCAGAGAGTCTTACTTCTAGCACTGCAAACCCGAAATTATTCAATCATTCATATTCTCGTGGAAGAGGTCAGCGTTTCCCTTTTTCAGTACGGGCGATTCTCGTAAAAAAGCGTGATATACGACAAACCGCTCTTCCACTCTATGACCCGATTTTTCCGTGGATTTTTTGATTGAATACGACTGTAAAACGCTTGTAATTTGAAATTTTTTCTCTGCAATACGGACGTACCTCGCACAAGGGATAAGAAGAACTTGAACTAATTACGGTGGCCTGTCTCTTGAAGTGCACTTAAAATTCACAAGAAAATAGGTTTGACTTCATCGTGTGTTTCCAACACCTACTAGAAAAGGACAAATGTATTGCGTTCGATTCAACCGCCCATTAAAAATATCCTTCGATACTTTCTGATCCTGCCAGAGAAGTCACAAATAACGTATACGAGTTCACAACTTTGTCTCTGGTGAGAAACATGGCCAAGTGAAGTCCTTAGACCATAAGTACCTAGGCATTTTTTTGTTAGCTACAAAATCCTTAGTCTTCAAATCACAGTTTCCAAACAGATTTCTTATGATGAACTTTTACTATTACTCGATGGAAAATTGGAAATTGATACTCAAAATCAATGGAAATCAATCACTAACGACGAAAAATCCGTGCCTTACGCCATACAAAATGTTCATTACATTATATGGGGATGTTAACTTTTCAAGTCAAAATATTACAACAAAATTTTATGTCAAATATTTACTGACTTATTAGTAATAATGAAGTTGGTGACCACAATTTCAAATGTTAACATCAGTTAAGATCTTTTTTAAGTTAAACTATCTTAAATAATTAACCTCCTTATGATAGAAAATATGATTGTGGATGCATTTAAACAAATTCATAATGTAAGTAAATATCAGAATCTGCTGTCGGATGCTTCATGGAGTTGCTGAGCACTACATCATTTTTTTTTCACCCTGATATACCAATAAATAGGTTCCAAAGTTTTTTGTTTAGTGGAAATTCGTCGCAAACAGCTGATAATACTCTTGCGTTGTTTTCCTCTAGCAAGGTCCTTTCTTTAAGTATAATGAGTTGTAATTGTACTGCATGTAAGGTATTTGTTAGTGATGGGCACATAAATATGAAATATTTAAACAACATGGTATACTTCCTTAAAGCTGAAATGAATGAAAAAAATTATGCACACTACATGAGAAGATTAAAGGATAAGAACCAATTTTAAATTATTTCCAATTTTGTCGTCGTCGTCGTTTGATATAGCTGCCTAACTCTCTTTTCCCTGGTGACGTATACGTTTATTAAGGCTCAACTTAGGCTGCTTTATTTTCTAAATGGCACAAGTGTTTTGTCCTTTTGTTCCTACTCCTTAAAAGCAAAATTACAATATCTAATTGATAAGTTTATTTCACTAAGATTTATATGTATAGTTGGAATCAGCGGAAAAACTGCATTTATAGATGTTTTCCATTAATTTTCTCATAAAAATACCCGCCCAACTTTAACACGGCGAAATATGTAAATAATCCCGTCCTTAAGTTAGAGTAGTGCATGACAAGAACTAAGAAAATCAGCTGATCGGAAACTAATTTGATCGAATACCGCCTGTACCCACTCACTGACAGCCAATAGACTTTGTTTTAGTTCTCACTTCTCATCCTCAGCTCGCTAATGGGAAGAGAGGTATATGAGGCTTACTACCCCTCACTCAAAAAAAAGGATATTGTCATATTCTCATATACGTCTGTTCTTCAAAGAATTCTAGAATATATAAATTGTTAAAACAGTTCCAATAAATTATGTATAAGGAAAAAAATTAAAGGGAAATATTCATAATCTTGATAATAGATTCAAAGCAGTGAAAGGGAAATAAAAATTCTAACCGACTATATGGTTTAACTTTGTTCTTAGGCAGAACTTAATTGATGTCATCCCATGCAGCTTGGTTTTCTAACTCAGTGAGGCTAACTTGCCTTGACCGTGGTGCAGTTCTCTGTATTTCTTCCAGGTCTATTCCAAATAGCAAAATCTTTAAAATTTTTTGGAAACTTTTTCAATACGAAAAATCGACGATAATTGTGAGGGGGAGGTAACGTGTGGGGATAATTTTCATCTCCTCCTCCACTTTTCCAAGATCACAGTGGCTTCCTGTTCTTTTTTGAATAAGTTAATACCTTGCTTTATTGGTTTCGCTTGTCAATAGCAGAGCTTCTCTACTTCCACTTGAACTAGTAAATGCATATATATAGTATAGTAGTCAGAATCTGCTACTTCCCCACCTTGACCATAAGATAATGCCTAGATATAACAACTGATGAAGCAAAACAAGAAAGTAGTAGCTGCTGCACATTTCAAAAGAATTTGATGACATGTGAAAATCCAGCGGAAGAATGTATACAAGTAAAAGGAAAGCAAGACGGCAATAAGTACCAGCAGATTTGGTGGCTGCGGTGGCGGCTGGACGACTAGTGGTGGTGGAAGTTGTAGTATTTTTCACCGTCGATGTAGTAGACATTGCGGGTTTGGCAGCAAGTCTAGTGGTCGCAGGAACTGCTCTAGGTAGCTCTAGAGGCAGCAGGTTTAGGAGCAGGAGAAGCAGGGGCAGCTGGAGTAGCTTTTCTCAGTGGAGATAATTTGGTAGGGTACGCGCTGGTTTCGGCGAATCAGCTGATTTTTTAGCGTCAGTGGTAGCAGTACGGCTATAGAAATTGAAAATTAAATTAATCCAAAGATCTAGTAAAGTGATCATATATTAGCATACTGGGTAGCTGGTTCCAGTTTCTCAACTGAATCCTTGGCAGCAGGTTTAGCAACTAGTGTACTGGCAGCCGGTTTTGGTTGACGAAGTCTTCTTTGCAGCTGCGACGGGTCTCTTAGCGGCAGTAGACATGGCAGCGACCTTTGATGCCACTGCTGCTGTCGCGGAAAATGCAATGCCAATGGCTATTCCAGTGTAGAATTCACGATCCATTATGTGGATTTCCTAGCTGCACAAACAGGAAGCCAAACCTAATCGAAAAGTGTAAGGAGCTAAATTCAAAGATGCGAAATGTAGGTTTCATCTTTTCACAAAAAATAATTGAAAGTTCCCAGTACGGGTACATCCAGTACATGAAACCCATGTGTACTTTGCCAGGATACGCTTGATGGACTGGACTTGGAAAGTTGACAAAATGTCTTTCTGGACATTTTGTTGTGGCAGCAGCTGCCGCATTTGAGGTGGTCGAGGTCTGGGTCATCCGAATAGGCTGAATGGCCGAGCGAACTTAAGCTGGGTTCCACATGTTCAAAGAGAAATGAATTATTGAATTTTTACATTGCAACAAAGTTGGAAATTAGATTAAATTCGTTGATGAACAAAATTGATAGGTTAAATTTTTACCAGGTTTCAACACAATCCTTGACAGCATCAGACACCATGTTATTGACTTAATTGTGAAATATTGAGGCAATACAATTGAAACAATAAAATTAGTCGGAATCCGAACAAAGAATACCGGCAGAGCAGTGGCAGAACAACAAGTGATAATAATGGCGGACGAGAAGAACGTTCACGTTAAAAACTATGCCGAATTGAAATAAATATTGATTCTTATTTGAAAATCCATTGATGTTATTTAAAAAGGTAAAATAATTTAACGAAATAAAATACGTAGGAAAGTAATAAAAACCCCAAAAAATTAGCCGAAATCATTTTTGTTTTTGGCATCATTCGTTGTCACTGCATCATTCGTAAAATTTACACTGTTTTATTTATGATGTTTTCAGGATGTCTTTGGGCCTTTGCGCCAACAACCTGAGCAAATCGCCGGAGAAGATCATTCGAAGCTTATTACAGCACCGAGGAGCTCAACCAGGAGCTGGCCAATTTTGAACGAAGATGACAAAAACCAACCAAAATCGCAATTGTTATGTGCAGCTTTTGTAACGAGAGCGTGAATAAATGTGTGAGAAGTTTGAACTCGATTGTGTTAGTTTTCCTCCCCGTTGGATTTCATCTTGTTTTCATTTTCTGGGGCGCTTTTGTGTCCTCTTTTTGATTTGTGACATGTTGCATGCATGCATGCATGAGATGTGCAACACAAGAATATACGATGATGTGCGAGTGACTGATCTGCGTCAACATCGAAAAGTAAAGTCCCAATGGAGCCTGCCCTGCTCCGACTTCTTTTCATCTCACAAGCAAGGCAACTTTCAAATCTAATCCCAGCCAAAAGGTATCCAATGACATCCGAAAAACAAGTTGGCTGTGGTACTGAGCCCCCTTTTCTTTCTTTATCTCAATGGCCACACAATGCTGGGTATTGTATTGGTCTGATCGGGACGAGAAAGAAGTAAACAGGGAAAATCGGGGGAGGATTCAACTTCGAGACGATCCATTGTCGCATAACTTATGCGACAATGGATCGTCTGTCCTGGACGGAAACGTTCTTCCGGAGTTTTTACTTCTGAATCAGAGAGACACTTTATTGGAAGGAATCCAGACAGTCCATTCTCGAAGCGGATGTGCACACCGATCACCTGCCCACTGCAAGATCCGGCGTCCAAATGAATCCACACTTTTGACAAATCAGTGAAATCATTCTGTAAAAATAAATCAATAAATTACTGGAATTGAAGACATATATGAAATATTAGTCACGCCAATTTTACCTGCAGACAAAACGGGCATTGCCACAAGCCAGTTGTTTCGTTTCTGTTTGGATTTGGCTCTGTTCAGTTCTTGTCGATTGGGTTTACGACGTTTGATGTCTGTGACGGTTGCCAAGACCAGTTTATCAATGAAAAAGGTCTGAGGAAATTCTTTAATAACCATGTAGAAGATGATATCTTGAAGTGATGGTGGTTCATATGACGTCCGACCATGCATGCATGCATCCTTGTAGCGATGTTTTAGTTCAGAACAGATAACAAAAAAAATCGTTTCTTGCCTAAACCTCGTCGCTCAAACTCAACAACTGACTCGTCCAAATTGAAATCCTACCAAACACAATTCAACGTAGAATAAGTCTTACATAAATAGGGAACCACTTTGAAAATACTTTAAGCCTTTCGGGGGCTTCAAGGATCTGTTCAACAGCACCATCAGGGTTGGCATCTTCATCATCGTACTTAAGAGCAGCAACAGCCATTTGACAAGCCCAATCGTAGCTTTCCGGATGGACACGAGAACGATCTAGCACTTCAACGGACGACTTGGCACTGTCACCCAGCGAATTGGTGTCAATTTTAATTAAACCAGCGCAGTTGATGAGAATCTATGACCATATTGATTCAGAAGATTGTCTTTACAAAAATTGAAGGCCCTTGTTACCTTTGGGCCCATTTGACAAGCAGTTTTCAAATGATTTCGATTTTCTAGTCTCTGGTTGGTTTGCTTCAGGATTTTTATCAAATCTTGACTTTTCTAGGTCCGAGACCGCATATGAACTGAACTAAAAATAAGCCGTGTGTGGGTAGTTAATGGCGCGATTTGATGTCAACACCAAATTCGTTTGTTCCGTTCAAAAATTCAAGATAGAGACCTTTCAAAAGTTCTTCTTGGCATAGTTGTTTTTGCATAGATTGGTAGTCGAGACAGAGGATTTATTTGTCTATATTAAACAGTTGCGAGAATTCAATGAGAATGGAAAAAAATGACGAACGTGAACGGAAATGAATACAAGTTAAAAATTAATGCAGCTGAAAATTTACCTGCAACCTTCTGGCAAAGCTAATGGCTTCGCGCAACAACTGCGGATACTCACGGAATTCGGTTTCGGCCCGAGTCGAAAATGCAAATACTTTGGCCAAACTAGTATCCACAAGTTCAATATTGATCAATGGCCACTGATTATCCTCGACAAGCTGAGCAGTTATTGCTCGTAAATCTTTAACCAGCATCGTGGCTTCTCGAGACTCGGCACTCACGGCGATCACATGTGGCTTCATACTGAAGATAAAATTCCTTAACATTTCTAGGTCTCTCTCTTTGCCAGTACGATCCATCCCCTTCGAAGCATTTTTGCGCTTCAGAATGTGTTGCAGACGAATGTGATCGGAACACTCACCATCGACGTTGATCAAACAACAAAATGCTTCTTGATCGAGATCTTCTACATACACAGTTGCGGTTTACTACTGAAAAAAAGGGTACTGGCTTGACAACCCAGGGTACAATGACTTAAGTACCCAAATAGCTCTTTTAGTAGATTTGCACAAGCCAGTATCCCTTTTTTCAGTAGCAAACCACCACTGTGAAGTGCATGGGTTTAAAAAAAAAGATTGTGCCAAGTGAAAGTAAGATCTGACCGTAAAAAACTGAAGAGAGAAGAATCCATTTTCAAGAAAGCTAAAACATCCTAACAAATAATAAGTCGACTTAACCATAAAAGCCAACTACGTTCTTGTATATAAATAACTTCGTGAGCTTCGGATTGTTTTACTCAAAATGTTTTAATGTATTCTTTTTAGAAACTAAAAGAGTGACTAAGTACAATACGTACTAAAATTCACCAAGCTGCTGAGAAATTGATGGAGGAAAACATTGGAAAGTTACAGCCTAAGGTAAATCTTTATCACTCGTCCGATTATGCTTCCTGCAGAGGCTTATGTTGATTTTGATTTCCTCATACTTCGTAAACATTTTCCAGTGCAACATTTTGAAATAACTTTTCCATTTTAGATAGTTTATAGGCCTACCGAATATATTAATTCCCTTGGGTAAAACGTATTTTACAAAAAATAATCCTTAAAAATTGTTGACCATTATTTCTTAATCATGCATAAGCTTTACCTTTTGCATAACTGTATTCACTTTAATTGCTCCATGACTGTGTTTTGTTTCGCAAATTGAATAATAGTCTCATTTTTATCATGCAACCGTAGGAAAGAATGGTGGTGCGGATGATGTTGAAAAGATCAGAGTGTAGAAGATCCACACCATGATATTACTTATTCCGGTGTCGTTTTTGAAGAAGTGAGGCAATTATGCCCATCACGCTCCATAGCCAGTGGAGGTATGATTGCCCATGGGTTTATTTCTTTTTCATTGGTCTAATTTATGCAACTGTTGTCAAAGTAAGATTCAGGTTTCCAATTTTAAAATTAACGGTAGGTTGATATTGTTTAATTTTTTTAAAATTCTTATAGAGAAATGTACGTTCCCCTCAACAAAAACTCATAATTCTCGAGGGTTGTCTAGTGGATGAGCCATTGAGGCCGTCATCAGTGATCGACGTTTCGCCCGCATTAAAGAAAGTCAATATTGGTATGCAAGCAGAATGTTAATTCTCTGTACGATTTTTTAAAATGCAGTTCGTATCGTTAAACCAGTAGGTGCTGCCACTGGGTCCGAGGTCTCAGAACAGGCCGCTGACATGATTTTGTCGGATGACAACTTCGTCTCCATCGTTACCGGTGTAGAAGCGTGAAATCTATTGCCATGCCGGGGTTCGTTAAGTGCTAGCTCTAGAGTGCTCACTGTGAGTGGTATGCAATGTTGCCAAACAGAACGTTTTGCCCTATCTAGAACTCCTTAAAAACCCATAAAACAAATAAATAGATTGATTGAAAATATAATACTATATATATAAATATATACTATATAATATAAAATATAAATACTTTTTTTTAATTCTTACTGTGTAGAGTTTGCCCATTTCGAAGGTATTCGATGCCATTTACAACTTAGACATAGTCTGTTACAATTTGGCTTGTCTGCGCAATTTTCTGGGACATGGCAGCTTTCTCAGGGGTATGGAGAGAAAGGTATGGTGGTTTCTCCATACCTTTGTTCTGTTTCTCCATATGCTTTGTTAAACACACTTTCCGTGCCATGTCAAGAATAGGCATGGTCGAGAGTACTCAAGGCATTATCTTATTGGGTAAAATTGCGTCACGTGACTTTTTGCAACGTCTATTGGAGGCAGTCTTGCCGTTCGCTCAAACTTTTTGAGCTGTGCGCCGCACCTCCCAAACTAGTTTAAGCTGTGCGCCCGCACCCCTCAAACTAGTTTGGGAGGTGCGGCGCACAAGGTTTTACGCTCATTGAACCGCTCATTTCGCCATGACATCTAGCGGTAAAAATTACACCTCTTGGTGAAATGACAGAATAGTGTCTTTGTATATAATAAGAGATCAGGTGGAAATCAATATGATTCAAATCAGTTTTTTACGCTGATTCTCATAGTCTTTTTAATTTATTTTTAAAATTATTATTTCCCCAAGTAATCTCTCTTCATAGTTGAAATAAACTCCCCCCCCACTTTATAACGCACCCCCCTCCATTTTTGGTGGAAGAAGTGACCTTCATCCAAATCCCCCTTTTCGTGTTCCCCCATTAGACCCTTAGGGCAAAAGAGGGTTGAAGGCAGCACGGTGAGAGAGGCAATCAGAGGCATGGTCGCGCTGATTGGCTGATATCGTCTGAGCGGATGTTGAGCGTTCACAGCTCAAACTTTTTTGTGCGGCGCACCTCCCAAGCTCAAACTTAGTTGAGCTGTGCGCCGCTCAAAAGTTTGAGCTTGGGAGGTGCGCCGCACAAACTTTGAGCCGCTCGTTGCAAGACTGATTGGAGGGTTCACTGTGTGCACACTTAATGAACCCCGGTCCGACAGGGGAATAGCCATAGAGGGATGTTGCCCTGTCAGTGCTAAAACCCCCATCTGGTGACGGCTTTTGGTAGCCTGTTTGAATCCAAATGAATGCTAACTAGAATTGACAGCTCACCTGCGTTAGCAAGGGATGTTTGCGATTTGTGTTCATAAAATAAAATAAAAATAGCTCATGACATGATAACAAAAGTAAAAAAAATGGTAGCCTTTCTGAATCCATATGAATGCTATGTAGAATTAAGTTAACGACCTTGTAAGTTATAATATGGGATGTTATTGTAAAGCTATCACAGAATTTATTTAAAAATTCGTTTTCGTTATAATATAAACCTCAATTTGAAATTTGTTACAAATTGTTAGACACGAAAATAATTTCTCGTTTTTTTTATTTACCATGTTATGATCCAACAAAACTAGTGTTTCATTAAAGTAAGCTAGGGAATATTATTACTTCTGGGGGATATTTTATAAAATTTTGTATCATTATGGGTGAATAGTTTTAAAAACTTGTTTATAGTAATACATATTCGTGAAAAACGCAACATTTATTGTGTTTTGTTTTTTGTAAACAAAACAAATGCGTTATAATTCAAAGCATGTAAATTACATGGTTTCATTTACAACAACACAGTGAGTCACCCTCAGTCTCCCCCCCCCTTGACCTTGTTTGGCTGAAGGTTGAGCCGGAATTCTCAGAAGTCAGAATGGGGTTCGAGGGGTTGTTTACGACCATAAACATCGACCAGCAACTTGACTCACCATTTCCCCCTTTTGTGCTGATTGATTCCCACGTTACGCGTGAATCGAATAAGAAAGATGGGACCAACGGGACTCCCGTTTTATGCAGAACTGGCTGCGCATGATTCACTGTTCACCCTCTTACGTCTGAGAGAATTAACGGAAATTCATTAATCTTACAGAACAACAAATTATGAACACAAGAACTATTGTCATCCTGCTTCTTTAAAAAAATTGTTGCATTGCACTGAATCTGTAAATCGTTTCACTTTTTGAATGCTTTTAGCTTCCACGGGTCGATTATTTTCTAAACACTTAAATCACCGCATATAATAAACAAACAACGTTAAGTTATACAGTACCTACCGAAAGTTTTTGGAAGCCCGAGAGGACCTTATACAAAAACACTTTTTTTTCAGTCTTCTCAGTACTACAGTTTTTAACTAAATTCTTTCAAATTTGGTATGTACATTGTTAGAGGTAGTGGGAACACCTCTGATTTTTTTCAGATTTTTGTTTTCATTTTCCGAAGTACTTTTGACCCGTTCTAAAGGTCTTTGGAAAGCCGAGAGGACCTTATGCAAATTAGGCCACTTTGGCCTTGGGCATGGAGAGATGGTTTCCAGTCTCCCTGTTAAATTTCCTATAAGGGGTTGTCCGCTTTATCTACTAAAAGGTCTCTCGGTATGTCCATATGTCGCGAGAGCCTAGATGGCGCCACCGTCGGAGAGACCTCCCTATGCCTCCATGCAAAAGTCGTTAGTAAAAAAGTAGCTTCCCGTCGAATCCCCTAATGGAAAATTTAACACTGTCATTGGGAACCACCTCTCCATACCCCTGCTTTGGCCTTTTTATTGCAGTTAAACGGCTAGGGCTAGGGAAACCCGACTTTAAAAAAAAATAGACCTGCGTTAGCTTTATATCAGGTCTGATTTTTAATTTTTTCATTAATATTATCTAAGTTGAATTTTAAGTTGAAAAACGAAAAAGTAGAATTCCCTTTTTTTCCGCACCTATCTCTTTGTTTTCTCTCGCGCCAAAGAAAAAACAAAGGGATGGGTGCGGAAATGTGAAAGAGCCGTTGAGGTTATACTAAACAACATATTTTGTGAAGCAAAGCCACAAGTGGCGCCAAAAAAACAAAATCCGCCACTTTTCTTTAGTAACTTATCTTATCTTATCTGATAAATTCAAAAGATAAGATAAAATGCAAGTATCTGTATCTTATCTGTATCTTTGAGCAAAATTTATCAAAGATACCGATAAGATAAGATATTTCATGAAATTTTTGGAGGAAGATACAGATACACAAAAAATACCGAAAGTATCTTATCTTATCGGTATCTTATCTATCTTTTTTTAAAAAAAGATAGGAAACACTGTTTAGCACTGACAGGGCAATAGCCCTCTATGGCTATTGCCCTGTCGGACCGGCATGTCAATAGATCCGACCGTGTAGAAGAGGGTGGTCTGATTTTCGAAAATTTAATGATTTTTAATATTTTTGTCAGCAAAAAATTATAAATTCTGCTATCAGAGACCTTTTCTCTGTGACAAAGATCAAAATCGGCTTGAATAAGTTTGAAATAATCTGGAATACAATAATAGTACAAGATTACGGTTTATTTCTGGATTGGCGTTGAAGAAAAACAAATCTGAAAAAATTTTGAAATCGCGCCACTCCACGTTGCACATTACCTAAGGCATATGTTATCATTTTTTAAATTCGATTTTTTTCTTTTTCTTCTTTATTTTTTCAATAATATTTCATTAGAAGTTATCCTATTCTCATTTTAAAATACATCTCATTATATCTTTTTGTTTTCTATGCTTATTCGTTATTCCCGCCTTTAATTCGTATTTTTGGTTCCACGCCACCTATCTTTCAGTTTCATACTTACTTGACTAGAAAAAGCAGACGATAAAGGTTTTATTCACAGTTTTCTCCCACATGACACATGTATGCGTGCGTATTTGTTCGCTTGTACACTACTTTATTTTGTAAATTGTAATGGCTTCCAAGGTTCAGCCTAAGCGTGGTGTCAATACGAAACCCCACAGCCGAAATGCCGTCAACCAAAGACAAAATACTAAACCGAAGAATCGACAAACTAAAGTTAATTTGATTTTTGATGAAAAAGCCAGAAAGTATGTTTCACAAATACTACTGTGTAATATGGTGATTCACTAACTGCATTTATTTTTTAAAATTTACATATCTTAAAGGGAGTACCTAACAGGATTTAGGAAGAGAAAAGCTGAGAGAAGGAAGAAATTTAATGAGAACCTTAAAAAAGAAATCAAGTCTGAAAGGAAGAGGCTTCAAACTGAACTCCGTGAGGATATTAAAAAGTCAGCTTCCAGCAGGCGTATTCCTGAGCTACAACACCTTGTTGATGATGTAGCTCATGTATATGAGCTCCCAGAACATACTGTCAAAATTGAGCCTATTCTGGATTCTCAAATCAGAAGTGAAAATCTGTTTCTTGGAAAAAATGAAGTAAAAACTTTTTTTCTTTTTTTGGCCCACTTATATAAACTCTTATTAAATATTCAGGCATCTAATGCAGCATCAGATGAAGAAAACAACAGAGAGCCTTTGGTTGATAAAAAAAAGAAAACCAAGGATTTGAATCGACAGATGAACAAGAAACTATTGAAAACTAAGGCATTTAAACGGCAAACACAAATGGTCAGAGACAAGTCTAGAAAGAAGGGAAAGCATTTAAGGAAGACAAAATAAACAGATTGCCATACATCTAATAATAGATTGTGTATGCATCATATTTTGCCTCAATCAATTTTAATCCTGAATTATTTTATGTGAAATGGGTAAACTCAGCAGCGTTTTTTTTTTTTTTAGATAAAGCTACCAAGTGTTTTAAACAAATCTTTAAACTTTGAAAAAAACGTGTGTATAAATTTAGCTGGGACGCACCCGTCGAAAAATATTTATATTTTCCTATTTGGATTTATTTCCTTGCTTATATATTCTGTACATTGCCCTTATGGAAATTAACAATTCTTAATCAAAAATCCTAGCATATATTTTTAAATTTTGGAATTTGCTTATTTATACTTCATTTTTTAATTATTCAACACGGAGACCTAATTATGTTTTCAAGTATCTATTATTCCGTAACAGCATAACAGAGATTTGAGAGAGTCCCAAAGGCCAAACGTCTTTTACATATAGCTGAAAAAATAGGCACGCTTAAATTTTGTCAATTATATTACTAAATCAATCGTTCATTCAACGTAATATGATCTATTCCGAATGGGTCCCCGTTCCCCGATTTAAAAATATTGGTTATTATTATTTTTAGATCGCTTTTCAAGATTGTGCTAGTACGCAGGATTTATTCTTCTTCAGTCACCACGGGTTCTGCAACCAGTATACCTTGTATATGTTTATTTTATTTTCTTTATGCAGAGGAGGCTTTCTAGATACAGTTCTCCCGATAAGGTTTACGTAATTAGGAAAAAGTTGTTTTAATACTTTTCATATCACAGAATTTGTTGTGGTGAAAACTTGTTGCTCCTTAGGCCAAAATATTCTGTTTTTTCACAATTTATGTGATTTCAAAATAGTCTAATCACCTGCATGTTTTCAAATAGCACAATTTCTTACCAGAAGTAAAATTAAAATTTTTGTTGCAGTACCAAACGAAATCCTTCATGAACTGTGTGTATTGTGATAGCGGGTAAGCTTTGTTGGTTGTCTTTTAGAAGCACGTTTCATCAGTTCTTTTAACAAATCTTCAGTCCAGAGATTGAAGCCAAAAGATTACACAGAAGAGAGATATTGCGTAGAAGATAGGTCTGAACAATTGAAAATCCCAATTTATTATAATTCCCTCATCCCTTCCGTATCTTATGTAACCAAACAGTGTTAAAAATAATATGTTGACAAAGGGTGGAAAAAAACAAAAACCCTACCCAATCGTCGACCTCCAAGTCACTCGCTGCCACCCCAAAATTATTTTTTTTTTCCCAATACATATTTTCAGCTGACTAGTTCGTTGGTATTAAGGAGTGAAAGACCCCAATTCGAGGACACAAAAAAAAGAAGGTTTTGATGTTTTTGCAGTTGTTTAACTAGCAGGCGCTTCCTCTGCGGGTGGCGCAGCAGCTTCAGCGGGTGCGGGAGCGGCTTCGGCTAAAATAGAAACAGAAAGTCGTATGAATTAGAAATGTTTTTTAGTTGATGAGTAATGAAATGAGATGAGATCATTTGTAAGATGATCCAAATTACGAGTGTAGATCTCCAAATACAATTTTAGTGGCGTTTTGATGAAATTTATAGAAATTATTATCCTGAATATGATACTCGATTTTTTCTCTCATAATTTTGTACAAGCTTTATGGAAATAATGTTCTGCTGTATTTACATTTGCCTGTAATCTTTTTTAGTATGACCAGTTATTTACAAGATATTAACAAAACCAAGAAATTGGCGTCAAGATTGAACGGTTAAGTTGGTAAAGGCCAAGTAAAAGAAAAACAAATTTAGTCTGGTAAAATTGAAATGTCCACAACATGCAAAGCACACAAAATAATTTGTGTTAAGTTATTTCATTAATTTTTTTCTTTTTTATAAATTTAGACCGTGTGATTTCAGACAGTTGGTCTGAACTCGGGCGCGAGATGGACAAGATTACGGCTTTTTATCTTTCCTTGTTGTTGTTCGTGAATCACGAAATTTTACCTGCGGGTGCAGCTGCCGGTGCGCCTTCTGTAGACGGAGCGGCTTGACCCTCTGCTGGAGCGGCAGAACCGTCAGCAGGTGCGGCCGCTGGACTTCCCTCGGTCGGGGCGGGAGCTTTGTTTTTGGTTTAGATAGGTTGGTTGGTTTTTTTTGTGAGTTATAAGTCGAAAATGTGATCCATGATCAGTTATTTTGAAGACAAAAAGGTGTAAAGGTTATTGGAAAAGAAAAATTCGGTTGTTAATTTTTATTTGGTTAATTTTGGTTAATTAATTTCGTTATTATCAGTAAGAGATTGAGGCAACGTGAGAGCTTCGAGGCTTGTACGTACCATCGGCAGGTGGAGCACCTTCAGCTGGTGGAGCACCTTCGGCGGGAGGAGCGCCTTCAGCGGGAGGAGCACCTTCAGCGGGAGGAGCGCCTTCGGCAGGTGGTGCGCCGTCAGCAGGAGGAGCGCCGTCAGCGGGAGGAGCGCCTTCAGCAGGTGGTGCGCCTTCAGCGGGAGGAGCGCCTTCGGCGGGAGGAGCGCCTTCGGCAGGTGGAGCGCCGTCAGCAGGTGGTGCCCCATCGGCAGGTGGTGCGCCTTCAGCGGGAGGAGCGGATTCGCCTGTTGCACCTTCAGCAGGGGCGGCGTCGGCTGGGGCTCCTTCAGCGGGAGCGCCTTCAGCCGGTGGAGCTCCTTCGGTGGGAGCGGGGGCACCTTCGGCAGTGGCTGGAGCTTCTCCTTCGGCCGGAGCTTCGCCTTCTCCCTCTTCCCCTTCCTTCATCGATTAAGGACAACACAAAAGTAATGAAACACGTTCGGCTAAGTTCTATCTGCAGTTCGTGTCGTCATTCACCAACTCACCGAAATGCCAAAAACAAGAAGATTGAAATTATTTTGGAAAAAAGAAATTTAAAACAGCAAAGCTTGCCATTGATTGACCAATCAAAAAGAGTCGAAACTTAACTTTTGGCATATTAGAACAGAGAGAGTATGAATTAGGAATATCACGCGTTTTGTTTTCATTTTTTTTTGTTTTGCTTTAACGGTCCAAAAATTCGGGGGCCAAAGGTGAGCTTTGATTTCCAGACGTCATAGAGCCAATAAAAAAAGATAGCGGTTATTTTTCGGTGAGGTTAGGTTGATGGGTAAGCGTGTTATTCGGCAAATTCTGAAGATGATGTTGTTTTTTTTTGTGTTATGTGTGATAGTTTGATGATAGACGCCAAATCATTTTGCTACCTAAAAATAGAGCAATGATTTCTTTGGCGTGATAAAAAAGAGGTATGCTGAATCAACTAAATTAAAGTGACGTGTTAATTGAAGTGTTTGATGTCGAGATGGAGTATATGAAACGGCCGTTACGTCGTCTTGTTTTTTAAAGCGCAATTTAGAGGAGGAATAAAAGAAAAAAAATTGGAAAGTAAATACAATACGAAACGTAGCGTATAAAGGAATGAGTTAAATGGGGATTGTGTGCAGTTGCTTTGGAAGTGCTTCGATCGCAGCCAGATCAGAGCATATCAGAGAAAGCCATTAGGAAAGAAGAAGGTATATGAGTCGGAAAATACATACCTGTGCCTCTCCATTCAATTTCTAGCAGGCTATGTATGTAGACAAAGACTCCGCTGCACTAAGTAACGACTGAAGGTAGGTTGTTGTTTGTTTGGGTAGGTCGTTGGTGGAAATTAACACAAGGACTGAGCAGCAACTTGACAAAAGAAACTCGAACGGAACAGCACTGGACTGGTGATAACGCCAAGCAACAAGAGGACAGGGGGGGATATGTCGGTGTCGACTTTGTTGTGTCTTCACAAACAGCAGGGAAGGTCGTCAAAATCGGACGGTACACAATCAAGACATTCATTCTTTAATCAGGACTCCAGCAAACGAACTACGTATACTCCCCCCATTGTCGAATGCAAAATCCAAATCGGTTTGCCAGCACTAAATTGGGTTGCTGGTCTACATGAAATCAGACGTTTGGGATTGTGGGAATCAATCGAACAGATCATTTCGTAAGAAGGTGTGATGAAAGGGGAAGGTAAGCGGAAAGTCTTGACATCCGCATGAAGGAAAAAAACAAAACTGATCGAGACCGGAAGAACGGACGAGACAAAAGAAGATTGCTGGAAAGTGGCAAAAGGATTACCGCGCACTAAGTCATCTACCAGCTACCAACAGACAGTCATGTTTCCATGATGATGGATTCACTCCATAGTCAATCAATCACAAAAAAAGGGGTGAGGGTAAAAAGAAGTGACACAATACGGCGGAGGAAAAAAAAAGAATTTCCAAATTTGAAAATTGGGCAAAAAATATTAGACAAACGAAAATGGGGAAAAAAGGGATAGAAAGAAAGAGAGGGATGCTTCTGGTGTCTTTTTAAATGGCTTTCATGGATGACCCAAAATGCGACCGCTCTCGAGGGTTTTTTCTTTTTTTTTTATCAGTGTGTGTGTGTGCTTATGTGTGTGTGTGTATGTTTTTTTTTTGTTTTTTTGAATTTTTTTGTTTTTTTGAATTTTTTTGTTTTGGCGGGTGAGAGTAGAGGTAAAGGTGGACAGCTGATGTTGTGGGGGATCTTGTTTCAGTGGTCGTCTGTTTGCTCTAAGCTTTGACGTCCTCGGCCCCCGAATCTCCCTCATCACCATCCTTTACCTTCTTCTCGCCTTCTCCTCCTTTCTTTGACCAATCCGGTTTTTTCTGATGAAAATTAACAAAAAACAAATTAAATAATGAATATAATCAGAGAAAAAAAATTGTTTCGTGAATGTTATACCTCCTTATCTTCGTCCTCCATTGTGAATTCCTTCTTTTTCACTTGCTTAAGCTGGTTACGGAAGTTGAATTCGGCGGCCTTCTTTTGCAGTTTGGCGAATTTGTTCTCGTATTTGGAGACTTTGCGCAGAGATGGTTTGATACTGAATGCGCGGGAAAATACAAAAATTCAAAAAAAAAACAGCCGTTAGAGTTGAGTCAGTCAGAAATCACCACAAATAATAATCCCAATTTTGTTTGAATTGAAAGAAATTCGCTTACAATTTGCCTCGGAGGTCATTAACGAGGATGTTGATCTCGTTGATCTGTCACGGGGCAACAAGTGGCAAAGAACAAAAACATATTGAATCACCGAGGTTTAAAAAAAGAAATAATTAAAAGCGCAAGTTGAAAAAGGGGGTCTGAAGAGGGAATTTTTTTACTAAATGAAATTACAAGGAAAGGTGTGGGTGTGTTTTTTGTGTTTTTCAAAGATATAAACGAAATATGCTGCAGATTTGGTAGGAAAAAAAAAACATGCCGTGCAGACAACATGCCGCAAGTTTGTTTCTTTTCTCTCGCGTGTCGGGTAAAACGAGCGTCGTGAGTGAACCAATCACAACCGGCAGCAGGTTTTCATGGCTCGCTCCTCGTATCAAAATTAGTTGACTATTTTGTTTTTCCACACACAGACACAGTGGCACAAGAAACACTCAGAGAGGATAGCGGAGGATGAGTTAAGATTTTTTAAAAAAAGACAGTTTGCCGTCAATCAGCGAAACGAATAAAAATTGAATGTACAACTGTGGTGAACAAATGAAGAGAGAGAAATGAAAGAAAAGACAAAAGGTAATAAGACAGCGAAAGAATAGAAAAGATATAGAAAGAGGAAATCTCGATTTCACTATGTCACTGATATACAGAGGCCAGCACTTCCTGAAGAAACAGAGGGGGGACTGCTCTTCCCTTCTGGGGAACAGACACAGTGTATAGACCAGACCATATCATGATTGCATCTATGAGAAAAACACACTCGAAAACTGAATTCTTTGAGCTCGGAACCGAGTGCACTTATTTCATCACAAGAGAAAAAGATAAAAACGGCCCACTTAAAAAAACAAAAATGAGAATTACAAAAAAATTGCTGGTTGAAATATGGCCCACTTTTTCATCTTAGATTGCTTGGCATGATTCATTAATCCCCTCAAGGTATAAATATAGTGGTCAATGATTATATCTAGGCGGGTCCGCTCGATTTGCCAAAGAGTTCAAAGGTCCCTTATCCGTATTTTAGAAAGAAAAAAAAATAAATAATAAAAATTTCGAAATGGACTAGGTAGGTCCACATCTGGTCCATACAGAGTCTTGGCCATTTTTTAAATAGTGGCGTTGCGATTACTTCATCATTTTTGCAATCCACCCAAAACTTCAGATTTCTTCAACTGAAGCCATAGATTTTTTTGATCTTATGTTTACAGAGTATAGAGGAAGGAATTATAAAGTATATTAAAAAAGTTTTTTTCAAAGTGCAAAAAGTCCAAAGTTCAAAAGTTTTGGATCAAATGAAATTATCAGAAAGGGCTGACCTCCGCCTGCGCATTAAACATAAATTTGTGTGTATGTGGCGAACATAAATGTTCTTTTTTTTTAATTTTAATTGAATTTTATGATTTATTTTTGAATTATGGGTGAAAAGATTTGTTTGGTTTCGTTCTGGCGACAAAATCAGGCGACCGATTCACCCATAAACGGAACCAAAACAGAATTTCGTGTACAAAAGAAAACAAAGAAAAATAGGAAGGTATAAACAGAATGCTTGGTGGGTGAAAGAAATGAAAGAAGTGAAGAAAAATCGTTAAAAAAGTATAGGAGTGAAAAGCACAGTCGGTAAAGAAAAAGAGTATAATGACACACTGCCAAGCAAACGATGAATTGCAATGTGTTGTAACGTAACGAAGTGTAGTGATTAAGAAAAGGAAGAAGCATGTAAAATCGTAAAAAAAAGTTTGACGTTTCTGTTGGCAATAAAATGAAAAATATGTGTAGACGATATTCAGATAAAAAAGGGGGAATTGAAGTGGAAAATGGGAAATTTTTTTTGGAAAATTTCGCGTTATCCTCCGAGTACGGCAAATCGTGAAGTATATAGTAATCGAGGGAAAGCGAACGATGAGTTCAGAAACGAATAAAAAAAAAATTAAGAAACTGGATTGGATTGGATAATTGCATGCTGTAGATAGTTTGATATCGGAATAGCTCAAACAACTATAAAGATGCCGAAACAACTGGGAAGAAGTGACTACGAAAGCGCCAATCCAGTACGGGACACTCTGAAGCAATAGACTAAAAAAAAAACGAGATGCTAATAGGAAACTAGCATTTTCTACAGGGATGATTCAAGCTTCAAATTTCAATCAAAACTAAACAAAATCAGGACGCTTTTTTTTAACTCGGCAATTTTTCTTTAAATTATTTGTTAATAGATGCTACGTATCATTTGAAACAATTTCATCTTCCCCCGTATTTGAGGCTCTGTGCTGCTGCGGGCCAGCCCTAGTATTCCCATATATATTTTTTTTATTTGTTAAAATTTAAATCACAATATTCGATGTTTGAGGATTCCGATATTACGACGTATTTTTTTATTATTATTTTACGTTTGATATGCCGAACACGAAATGAAAATGACGCAATATTATCTAGACTCGGAATTGGCGATGGGTAATTTATGAATATAACGATGCCTGAATAAACTCTGAATGCGATCAAGAGCAGGGCTTTTGTGTGTAGCAAACAATGGATTTTTCTCATGGTAATTTGTCAAGCAATAAACAAACGGAAAAAAGGTGAAAATAGATAATAAAACTATGGAAGTCATGGGAAATTATCTACGTGAATGCAATCCGGTCCTTATGGGTGAATTGAAGAGGAAGTAAGAAATTTACGCCCTGTCTAGATTGAGACGGGCCAACAACAAAAAAATAGATAGGATTTGTTTTTAGTTATGAAAAGATAGAATTAGAAAATATTTAATGAAAAGTAAGAACAAAAAGATGGTTAGTGGAAAGAAAAAAACCATACACGAAGGTCAACCCTTTGTGATTATATCATTTTTTTTCGCAAAGAAACTTGGAGGTAAAAGTATTTAAAAGTATCGCAGCAATCCCTCAAGTAATAAAAATTTGAACGTCAACAATATAACCTCACGTAATCATAGAATAAAAGTAGAGATATTTAAAAATCGCGCGTGACTAGGGCCGCCGACAGTGGGCACATCGTTTCAAAAGATGTTGATAATATTGTACAGTTCTATAAATTATTATATTGCTAAGAAATTATTCTTCGTCCTTAATTTTGTTTGTTTTGTTGTTGTTGTTGCTCGGCAGCAAAGGTGAACAAGAGAAATACGGTGTCTTTGGCACAATTTCAGGTGTACTACAATAAGTACAGTATGTAGTTTCGGTTTCGAAAAGCTGCGTTCTTTTACTCCGGCCCTTGACATCCATCCAATCAATTCGACTGCTGTATAGTATACTTATATGAGTGGATGATATCATTCAGTTTTACAAGGATGATGATGTCGAAAGCGTGAAAGTATAAAGAGCGCTTTGAATCGAACTCAAGATGCCATTCTCTACCACTCGGGATATGCGTGATTGATCAGCTCAGAGAGAGAGGGATGATAAAGGTAATAATAGCCACATGAAAAAATGGCGCCTCGCAACAACCAGTCAACTGTTGAAAGCCAATAAAAAAAAAATTGAGCAAAGGTGTGAAAACAACTGGATTGTGGCGAGTCTATGGGCTGCATACTGTCAATATAGAAAAAAAAATGCGTTTGCATCACGTTTTGGTGGGGCTAACCTCGTAATCTTTTTTTCTGACTTCAAAGTCCAAGTCCCATTTCTGCGACTCGCATATGATAACGCGATCATTGTAGTCGACACAGATCTGCTTCAGGGCGGCTGATTAAACATGGCAACAGTACACTTTAGCAACAATTAGAAAACAACACACTTTTCCGATTATATCACTTTTTGTCTAGATAGAATTAAGGTAATAGAAGAACCACATTGATAATGGGATCACAGGCCCATCACATCACCACCCAGAACCATCATCGCAACGGACCCGACCGTCTCGTCAGTTTTGCGCTTTTTTTTTAATGACACATCGCTGAATCAGTTTCCCCCTCCGTTCTTATTGGCATACTAAAAAAAATCTGTTGAAATCCGTCATTTCCTTCGTTAATTTCACCGATAAAGCTCGGAAAGGACGGATTTTTTATTTTTGGGTTTGTTTTGTATCCAAGTCAGTTTTGGCCTGCTGTAATCAATGGCACAAGTACACCGTTGGTTTAAGGTCGAAATGAAAGTAAGGAAAGGAAGGTGAAAAAGTCATGGGAAAATAGTAACAAGGTCACAAAGTCGTTCCTACTAGCAAAAAAAAAATAATAATAGAAACTTTCTCAGTTATTAAAATCAATCGAAGAAAGAAAGAGAGAAGAAACAAAGAGAGAGAGAGAGACAGTTGAAGTATATACAGTCGCTAGTCTGCAAGTTATAACGTGGTAAATGGGAGGGAAGAAAAGGATAAATTAGGATCGTAGATGTGGCGGAAGGCGTGTGCGTGAGACGGGAGTAAAAAAAAAATAGAATTTCTATTCGTAATCGGGCGGTGTTTACCTCCAAATATTTCATCTTATTTTTCCATTCTAAATCGTATTTATCGGCTTCGAGTCCCGATATTCTCTTGTGAAATATCTTGCAGACCGTCTGCAGTTCGGCTGGAAGAGAGACAGACAGAGACAGAGAGAGACACACACAAGAAAAGGTCATTCGGAGTTTGTACTTTTTTGTTATCAAGCTAATTTCGTGATTAGATTGGAACAAAAAATCTTTCACCATCGGCCGTTTGCGCTTGCTCGTCTTTTTTTTTAACCGCCTATATATCGAAAGCATCTTTTCAAAACCATCGACCAAGACAAACGACTGATGGAAGAGATTAAAAATTGGGGTGGGAATCACCAAGACGGGAATTCCGTTGATGAAAAAGTGTGTGGATTGAAGCGAACAAAATTCATCGTCCATTTGACATTCCACAAAAATAAAAAAGGAGCGTTCAATTGTTTCCGTTATAGGTTACAGAATTCGCATTTGTTCTACTATAAGGGAGGGAATCACGTGTATGTGAATGAAATCTACCACCTCCGTCTCACCATCGTTCTACTGCTGAACTGTGGAAAATATTAAAAAAAAAAAAAATGCCTCGATGGGTTGAGTCGGGTTGGGTTTTTTTTCCTTTAGCCCGAACTTTGGCCCGGGCTTTCATGGCCCGGGCCACAGCCCTATATACTGCCTTGAGGGACAGTAGGCAGAAGTTGTGGAAATGGGATAATTTTAAACTTAGGCAAGATCCTTAGACAAAAAGAAGAATCAAGAAGTTTGCTATGCAAATTTAGAATCCAATTTAACAACATCAAGTCTTTCTTACCATCTCATCCATTTTCATCTCATCATAAAATCTCCAGAAACTAATGAATCTTCTTCGGCAAATGCGGTGAAAGCCAGAATGGTAATATTCCTAAAACCTTTTTCTTTAATATCGAGAGTAATTATTAATTTTTTTGCTTGGGATTTTTATCGCTTTAATTTTGTCTGGAGCAATAGCTTATTCAAATTCCAGATGAAAATATTTCTACCCCGATATACTTACGGAACGTCATTCATGAGTGAACATATTTCTGTGGCACAAGAAGCGATCATTGTCTTGCCTTTCTACAGATTTTACGATTCTAAACATTGCTCTTCAATCAACAACGTTTGGACATTTAAATCTTTCTGTAATACTTCAAGATTATTCACTGTGAAGATGTGAGGATTCAGCTAGAGCCAGCCAGCTAGAGGAAATTTGACTTTCTAAGTTACCCTCGCGATTTAAAAGAGCCAAGGCCAACTGTCACAAACTAGACCCACAACTTAACTAAATGCTAGAGCTAGACTAACAATGTAGAGCCCTATGTCTTTTATAAATGTTTCTATTATTTTGCGACAAATTCAATACCAAGAGCTGACGCTAAAAAAACAAACCATCCTCCAAACACTTCAAAGTGTAATAAATAGAACTTGTTAGTGTTGCTTTGTGACGGCGTCAGAAAATTTAGGTCTGCCAGGAACTTTTTTTGCCACATTTACATCAGAGGGTCTTCTTTAGAAATCACATCGTAACAAAAAAAAATTAAACACCAGTTTTGAAGACTTGAGATGTTGGCCTTGTGTGTGCTTGTGTGTTTCGCCTTTGGAGAGGTTGGCATATCGCACTAAAGTCCCATGAGTGCAACTCATAATGCATAGTCCTGTTATATCCAGTTTTGTTCTGGTGACGTTTACGTTCGCCTAGCTTTGAATGTGGAGCCACCTCAGACATCACGTCCTTCAACCTGATATGAATATTCTTCATCAGTCCATTTTCATCTTCTTAGCATGATTCACTTGCTTTACAGAATTCAGCTAAAAATATTCGTTGAACGGTAAAATTAAACTGGGAATAAATATCCTCTTATACTCCTTGCCAAAACTCAAATCTATAAAGCTTCTTTATTGCATCCACATAATTTCAAAACAGTGCTCGAACTGTTCTGGCGGATTGGAACTTTACTGTTCAATTCGATTCGTACCCCAACAGGAATACTATCTGTTGTTTTGATTGAACCGTTACTTGAGACTATTACAGATAACAAAGTGTAAACCACCTTTTTTATGAACAAAACATTCATCATGATGAAAATGAGAAAAAATGAGCCAACAAATAACCAAAAGTAGAGGGAAATAATATCTGTAGGGGAGAGTGGGGCGATCTGGCGTTCAGGTCAGATGGCTCAATTGATTTCTTGATGGGTTAGAATTGCAATAAGATATTGAAAAAATCAGGAGATGTAGATGTTAGTAATGCGCATCTTAAAACCAAATTTCATGGTAGTACGACGAACGATTGAGGAATAAAAAATGAAATAAATTTTTCGTCTTAAAATTGGGTCGTCCAACCTTGACTTTTGAATCAAATATCGGCTTTCCCGATTACTTTAAAATTATAAAAAAATATGGAAAATATTCTACGTTATCTCCTCTTTAATCCTGTTTAGTTTGTTTTATATTTACAACAGTTTAAACAAGATATATTCAATAATATACCAAGACCCCTTTGTTGGGGGCGCATCGGCCACGCAGCGTCGGGGCTTTTTGGCTTACATAAAATTGCATATGATAGCAGTAAAATTATTTTTGGTCAACTTTTTTCGTGTTTTTTTAGTCAACTACAATACTTATTTAAGCTTTTTTATTGATATTCCGTTGGTGGGTTGCATTATTGGGTTATTTTTTTTAATTTTGAGTTTCTAATGTCAGTCGAAGGTTTTTCCGTAAGAAATACAGGGGCCGAGACACCCGGCGGTGTGAGCAAGTGACCCCGTATCAGGGGCGGGTTTGCTCTTTTTTTTTAGATCGGTAATAACCTAGTCTTAATTTATTTAGATCGGATTGAAAAAATCACCATTCAAAGCAGGAAGAATTCTCTTTCTTTTAAGATTTTTTGGATCTAAATACGTTGGAAAATAAGGGAATGGGAGCCAAGAGAAAAAAGTGAGCCAGTCGCCCCACTCTCCCCTACTTGTTATTTCACACTGATTCCCTTTTTAAGCCAATTATTTGTGAACACTAGAGCGCTTAAATGTTCTGATGAGAGAGAGCCTCTTGTATAATGACAATTAGACGTCATGCCTGTCTGCGATGGAGTACCTGAAGCTGGAACGCTGTGATGAAATTTTACCATGGCTGACAAACATGGAAAAGCATCTCTCTTTGCCCGCTCTTTGCAATAATTAATTAAATTTACCTATCTTAAAGAAAGGGCTTAACCTAGACATAACAAATAATAGTTGAATGGGCGTAAACTGATTCTTTCAAAAATTTTTGTATAGTATTCGTTTAGCTTTTTGGCCACATCGGTGTGCGACATCGGGGTCGTCCCTATAGTCACTCATAGTGTACATGGGAGAAACGTTTGGCTTTGGTCGTCTTAATACAAACATTAGCAGAATTTTTTGATGAAACATAATATCTTTCCATTAGTGAAAGGACGGCAGAAAATACAAACATCGCAAATTCAGAGACAACTCTCATCATAGATATAAATTTGAATTTTTAGACTTTGGTGGCTTTATCCACATTGATCTGCATAACCTTAACAAAAGGTGTAATTGCCATTATTGCAATGAAGCCAGATAATACGAACAACATAAATCCAGAAACAACAGCGAACATACTTATTTATTTAAACGTTTGATATTAATTGCTTTGTCAACATTAATTTGCATAACCATGAATTAAAGGTATAAATGAAAAACGAGGTCAACTATCATGAAAGAAATGAGAGTCAGTCCCTGACTGTTGCCCCCAAAACTAATACTAAAAAATGCCCCGCTGCAACAAAAAACGATAGCCCTTTATTTTATTATCCCATACTTTCAAATAGAAAATTTATAAAATAGTACAAAAGAGATAAAACAGAAAATGTACACCACCAAAAACCAAAATTTTTTATACAAACAAAAAAAACTTGAACTTTTTAAAATGGCAGCGAATGCAGAATCTCGAAAGCGGGCTCTATGACTTCGGCAGCGGCCGCTGTAGGTTGTAGGACCTGTAGGTCAGCCTGTCCGGCGCCGCAACTCTAACTTGGGTAACTCGCATGCCTATCATCTTTCAGATGATAGTCATGATGTAGAAGAAGAAAGCTATGATGGCATGGTGAAAGTTATAAGCCTAATTAATAAATTTAATACAGCCATAAACATGTTTTTTTCTTTTATTAGAGTCTGTAAATACTACCTTTAACGGCAGGTGACATCTGTTCAAGCCCCGAGTCTAAACGAAAATAAATACTCAAATAAATCGTGATTGGCTAGACTAAGAAATCAACCAACACAAAAAAAAATCAATATTTCAATAACTACAATAAACACAACGCAAGTAGCAGACGTTCATTACAAAACCTACGAGCATTAGAAAATGTTTTTATTAATTTTTTTGCTCGGAACGCTCACTTAATTTGCCTTTATCTTTTATATTCTTGCACTTTCTTCCTCCCTATTGCCATTGATACCAATTGGATTAAGTATATTTCTACTTGTACTGTGAGTTTTTGCATTTATAATTGTATTGAATTTTATGATTTGTTGTACTATATGTATTTTTTGGACGATTGGTATGAGCACCCAGACGGAATATGGGGTAGGGATCGATCTTTGAATGTTTTTCATTGAGACAAAAAAATTGTGAGCTATTGTCCACTTTTTTTAATGATTTATTGAGCATGATTTATGCTTATTCTTTGAATTTTTTTAGGTGGGCCTGAAGGGTATCCCAGTACGGGCAAGATTGTCATACATACTGTACATATTGCTACTGTTTTTTCCCCGCAACACTGAAGGGTAACAAGGTTTTAGTAGTTATTATCGACCATTTCACAAAGTGGTCGGAAGCCTTTGCCGTTCCAAACCAAGAAGCTAGAACGATAACCAGAATGCTTGTAACAGAAATCATCTCGCGGTATTCAATTCCGAAGGAACTGCTGAACGATAAGGTCTCAAATTTTCTTTCGTAAATCGTGGCAAAAGTCTGTGAACTGTTCAAAGTAAAAAAGTTAGCGACAACAGCGTATAATCCAAAGTGTAACGGGGGAGTAGAGAGACACCACAGAGTGATAATGGATGGAATAGCGAATTATTGTGGAAAAAATCAGAAAGACTGGGACGAACACATTAACTTTGTGTTGTTCGCATATAGGGTAGTGAGAAATTCGACAACGATGGAGAGCCCATTAGAGCCCAAAAGAGGGCAAGATTCAGGGATGCAGTGGAGTATAGAGAGAGACTACTGTCTAAATTAGAAGGAGCATTCCGGATCGTAAAAAAACAATTGGTAGCAGCTCACGAATACTAAAAGAATTACTACGATAGGAAAACAAAATTAAGACACTTCGAAGTAGGAGAAAAAGTCTACCTACAAAATACAGCGTGCAAGATAGGAGTTACCCCAAAACTAACTAAAGTCCACTGTAAGGGACCATACAGAATTATGGAAAAGAAAAGCGTCCTGACTTACAGAATAAGACACTGCAGCACGTGCAAGGAAGAAGTAGTCAACATCAATCGTTTAAAGTTAGCATTGGAACGGATATTATCGACAGAGGGACTACAAAAGGAGGAGAGAGAGCGATCCGAAATTACTAGAGAAAACGAAATCAAATGAGGAAACAAAACACGTCTCATTCTGGGATGAGGACACCTCACCAGAAAAGATACACAGCGCAGGGAAAATTCGGTCAAACCAACAAAAAAAGTGCGAACAAGAAAGCAGCCTGCCTGCAGAACAAAACTTGGAAGAGAATAAGACAGCGATATCACCTCGCAAGCCTGGGAGAGTAGTCAACAGGGCAATCGAGATTTTGGAAAAGGCACTGCAAGAAGTGCCATGGGAAGGGAGCAACAGTACTGAGAAGGCCATTAACGGTGAACAAAGTGAAACGGATCTCCATGAGCCATTTGAGGAGACGGGAGAGGAGCCACTAAGTTGGGCGGACGTAGAAAAATGGAGACAATCCACACCAAACCAGTCAACATCAGCGGGTAACGGAAATAGAAAGGACGAATTATTTAAGGGAACTAGCCTGATTATAACAGAGACCACTAGTGCTGAAGAAGTGGCGGAGGCAAGAAATCAGTAGTCGGAAGAGCTAGAGGGACTAGGCGAAAATAACCCTACGGAAGGGTACGTTACCAGAAAGGGGAGGATCACAAAAAAACCATAGTTATATCAAGCAGGAGGCAAGCAGTAAACAAACAACAAAAAATAGACCCCATCAGGAAGTTATAATTCACGAAAGTCAAAGAAATGGGTAGGCCTAGTCGAATCCGAGATCCGTAATAACCGTATCTGTACAATTGTCTGAATACGTATCGGAAAAGTAGATCTGTAGAAATCTGAATCCGCATCGGTATCAGCTAAAATATCCGTATTTTATCCGCATCCGTAGACTACGCATCAAAAATTTACTTCAGACAACATCTTAATGGACATTATTGGAATAGGAAATGACGTTCGTGAAACAACTCCTGTGGATGTGGATCTACCTGATTAATTACAAGGACATTCAAGCGAAAGCAGAAAAACCAAAAGAATCGCACGTTTGGGGCCACGGAGTTATCATCCAACAACGCAGGGAGCCACTGATAGTCACCAATTCAGTATGGACACTAACGACAGATATTAAAGTTTCTGTCTACGGAAAAGTAGTGGACCAGATGCGTTAATATGTTAAGGACTCCGGAAATATACTAAAAAAGAGTATAGGACGGCCCATAATGAAACCAATATACCCATCGTACTAACCGAATGGGAAAAAGAATTAGAAAGGAGAATCAACGAGGAAAATAAAATTTTTTTGTCAAGAACTAAACAACTAATGGAGCTTTTGAAAACAATTAACGACTTGACGTCAAACAAACCAAGATACTGGGGGAAAAGAGGGAAAAGAATGGTTGTAGCGCCTGTAATGGAAACGGCGCTCAAATGTCTATTTGGAACAGCAGATAATAATGATGTTATTGAAATCAATGGACACATTGAAAATTTAGAAATAACCACAATAACTTGATTAGCAATCCGACGTCAGTAACGTGACCTAACAGTTCGTTGAAAAATGTTCAAGGTTACACGCACAGACGACCTGTTTTGACACACCGAAAAGTATGGTTGGAGGCGCTTTTTTGCTACCCCTCCCCTCGTGCTGTGCTACCCCTGTGTCCTTTTAACCTTGTGTTGAGTGCGTGGCCCTTCAGTCACATCGCTCTGGTCCTGGTAGAAGCGTTTCTCTCTCTCGCTCTCTATATTCATCGATCACCCGTTTTTCGTGATAATAACGTGACAGAAAAGGTAAGACCCATTTTCTATCAAAATTGATTTTGTTTTGTCGCCAACAAAACTTGGAAGAGAATAAGACAGCGATATCACCACGCAAGCCTGGGAGAGTATTCAACAGGGCAATCGAGATTTTGGAAAAGGCACTGCAAGGAGTGCCATGGGAAGGGAGCAACAGTACTGAGAAGGCCATTAACGGTGAACAAAGCGAAACGGATTTCCATTCTCATATTAAACCCAGTTTCCACATAGTGTAGCCAACTTATATAAGAGACGGACACAAGCTGAGAAGAGTGTTCAGACATTCGACGCTGCTGTTAAATAAACTCGTGTCTACATCCAGCCTTACAGCATAACCAAGATCGACGTCAAAAACTTTTCTGAAGAGGCAACAAAGGATGCCCACTGCATACATTAGCAGAAGAGGCTACAGTCCCGGTGCAGGCACTTCCTGTTCCCGTTCCATCGGCTCCTTCCACCCCTGTCCCTGCTGGATTGCATAAAGTTGTCGTGGCTGCCCATCCTGCGATTTTCGTCGGAAATCGCGTTCTCTGGGAAAACCATACGAGGTGCCTGGGTTACGAGAGGGCAGGCCACTTCATGCACCCCCACTTCCTGTGCCCATTTACACATGGGAACGTGCCGTCAAATGACGTTTGTTCTCGTTTTTTTTTAATTCAGCAATATTACGACGAAGCAGCTAGCGCCTCGTCTTCCCACTCTTAGTTTCCCCCCTGACTGGTTTGTTTAATTGTTCCCACTTGGAATTGTTTTTTTTATTGTCTGTTTTTAACCAAGAGTGTTGTCCTTCTTTTGGCTTACACCGTATTGGCCGTAATCCCCCCATCCCCCCCCCCCCCAAAAAAAAGTGTTTGTAATTTCTATCAATTAAAGTCTAACTTTAATTTTTCTATCTAGGATACAGTGGAAATTGCCGAACCCATCACTCAGCTCAGTCCATCATATGGAGAAAATATTATTACAAAAGAATTGGCTGTTATCTATGCCAATTCAATCGTCATGAACTATGATGTCAGTTTCAGGGATATTTTGGACTAACACGTTCACAGCGAAATAATCAAGCTCTTTAGCTATGTTGGCAAAAGTTACCTTAATCCCCCATGCTGTTTATTGATTTCACTTTTGTTTTTTGGGTCGTTAAATTGAGTCCGAGGATTGATTCTCTATTCAATATTTTTCATTTGTTTAGCATTCCTATTGTACGCAGAAGTTTCAATTTTCCCTTTGAGTCGTTGGTTTTCGAAATTGTAATTCTCAATAAAAATGATTGAGCAATTGATTTCATGTTTTTTCTATTTGCAATTGGTGGGCTTTGGACTTTTCAAATATTTGGGGTTGGCTATGTTTTATTCTTGATGTTCTTTGATTTTTTGGGCCGGATTCGAAAGATAATCTTTTTAAATAGGTTTTATTGCAAATGGTTCACCAGGAAAAGCTTCAATCTTTGCGAAGTTTTATTATGTGGACGTTTGCTCTTATCCATCATCCTTGCACCGCTTGCTTAGTCACCATTATCGTTTTCATCAACTTTACACACTCGCGACAGTGGGTGACTTACTGACTTGGTTTTGTCGTTTGAATGGTTGCAGATTTACAAACTATTACCAACAGGTGTATTTAATTTCTAAGTGGCTGCTGCAATAATTGTTTATTTTCCCTCCATTACAGCCACAGTGACTCAAACAGGATCTTCAGGTAATTTTAATTATTATTTTGTGAGATTTGCAAACGTGCCACCCAGCATTAATTTTCTCTATCATCCTAACTCTCCACTCTCCAGGTCTCAGCATTTTACACTTGGCCACGTCGTCATAACGACCTCGATGGGATGGACAACAATGTCAGAGGAGTCGGTCGCGGAGGCATCTATGATCTGCTAATTACTCCGGTTTGGTCTCACTTTTACGGAATGCGCGAACAACCCGTCGATGGAAGTAAAATTTACAATCTATTAATTCTTTCTGTTAATGGAATATACAGACGACAATCTGAAGGTTGCCTATTGGCCGTAATCCCCTCATCCCTCCCCCCCCCCCAAAAAAAAGAGAAGGGCTGACTCTCGTCGTCGTCGTCTTGTTCTGAACTGCCCGTTCTCGCCAAGGGCGCGAAGGGGCTCGACTACTTTAGACAAAAGGGGGGATGGTGAAAGAGAACAGTGTTGACAAATTAGGGAAATAATTTTCGACATCGATTCAAGATTGCCAATTACCGCCAAACAGACAAGTTCAAACTTGCCTTTTTTCCTTTCGTTTTCGTCAGATCTTCATAGATGGCAGCACTCATTTTTTTGTTTTCGCTTAGGACGTCTGGTGTTGCCTGCCCCCCTCCCCCCTCGTCACATTAAGACCAACCTTCTCCCCCCTCCCCCCTACGACCGTGACGTCGTATTTCTGACATTGAAGCCAATATCTATGTGGACAACTTGATAGCTGGATGCGATTCTACAGCGGAAGCTATTGAGTATTATTCTGTATCCCGCTCCATCTTTCAACAAGCGTCTTTATCCCTCCTATCCTGGACATCAAACGATTCCTCAATCAGCGATCGTACGATTCTCGATGGCGTCGCGGACTCCTCCCCTCTCACAAAGGTTCTACGTTTGTTCTGGAATCGGGAGACCGACACCCTACTCTTACCCATTGTCGATTTATCACCGTTTTGCGCATCTGGAGCGACCAAGCGTGATGTCTTACGAGGGATTTCATCCGTTTTTGACCCACTCGGATTTATTGTACCACTTTCCATTCCTGCCCGCATACTTTTCAAGAAATATGGAAGATAAAGCTAGACTGGGACGAGCCGCTGCTTCCAAGCTTCTATGATCGATGGATCGTCCTCGCCGCCTCCCTTAATGGTGCTACTCCAAAGATCCCTCGTTCTTACCTCGGCTCCAGCTCTCGTGTTCATTCCTTGCACGTCTTCGCTGGCGCCAGTCCGCAAGCGTACGGCGCGGTCGCCTACTTCCTTGATGGCTACCAGAGCTCCTTTGTTATCTAAAGCCAGAGTTGCGCCTTTAAAGAGTGACCGCCCGCAACTGACTCTCCCACAACTAGAGCTTATGGTCGCCATCATCAGAATTCACGTCGCAACGGCCATTATCGTTGCTTTCAAAGCGCTCGGTATTTCATTGTCAATAACAATGTGGTCGGAAAGTCAAATCGTTTAGTTGTGGCTCTGAAGAAACGACCGGAACAAAAATTTGTTTGTCGCTAATCGTATCTTTTCACTACAAGATTTTACCCACGACTACTCGGCCAACTGGCATTACTGCCCAACCACATAAAATCCAGCAGACCTAGTCACTAGAGGTGTGACTCTGCATCAGCTTCAGGCGTCCCCTATCTGGGTTAGTGGACCATCATGGCTACCCGATCGCAGCGCCTGGCCACAATGGGAGTCTTCCGGCTTAAAGCTCGCTCAAATTCTTCACCTGTACGCTATCCCACCTCACATTATCACAGGGTATGTCAAGTGTGTATGCCATCGTGCGTTAAGGCACAAAGATAGAGTCCTTCATTCTCTACTGCATTGGATCTACATTGGAAGGAATACTTCTTCGTGAGAGGTCACACAAGTACAACATCTGCAACTCGTCAAACCAATTTTTAGAGAATAATCTTGAAGTCAACAATGACCAAATGAAGGACTACTCCTCAGAAATACAGTCTTCTATTTCTGTTGAGATAGAGATACACATAATCGATGACAAGTCATACATATAAAAATTTTATCGGGTACTAGGTCAGGCATGATTTGCTTCATCAAAATTATGTAGATACGAGAATCTTTGATGTCTTTGGAAACATATGCATTTAACAAGCGATCCACGACTCAAGTAGACCGAAATCTCGGAGCGGCTTTCCAGATCTAAATCCGAAGAAGGCAGTAAAAATTTAAAAAAAAAATATAGTCAAAAAAAATATGTTTGTCTTCGCACGCGGGATTTACCTGCTTTTGCAGAATGACGAAATTCCCACCCGTTTAGGAGTTATTTAGCTCTGAAGTTTGGGTTTTTTAATTTTGTCAGAAAGTGGGGGGGGGGCTTTGACATCAATTTTCGGAAAAGCGGGGGAGCTAGGGAAAAAACTAATTTTTTAAAAAGGTTTATTGCAATCTCAATTCATTAAAATAGAATAAACAAAAGTAAGTAATAAAAAATACATTTGATTTGATTTTTTGGCGCAAATTTCAAAAAATTTTGATTTTCAATCACAAATTAAACATATAAATAATTGCCCTAATCTACATATCAGTATTTAATTTTTGAATAATTCAATCCTATTTCTATGATTTTTAAAATATTTCCCTTTTTCAAGTTTTTCTTTTTTAAATGAACATTACGGAAAAATTAAATTATAGTGAAATGGATATGGTGGTTTTCCATGATGCAAGAGATTATAAGTTGAAAACATTTTATTTCCAACCTTTTTCACAATGGAAGATAATCCAAAGACCTCTCGATAAGTAGTTGGCGAAGATTAGATGTCTCTTCTGTTTTGCCTCGAATAGCTAAGCCTTGCATGCACAAGTATCGAATACTCGAAAAGATTTGTTTCAGTTCACTTCTGTTATTTTCCATATCCTTTTTAAGAATATTTGAGAAAGTGGCAGTTGTTAAACGAAATTCTTAACGCAACCCCTTTTTAAATTCACCGTTTTTTTATTTTTAAGATTACGATTTCAATTTATAAATTGCAAAACAATAAAAAATAACCATTTGATTTGAATTAAACGATATCTTCACTTTATTGGATATTGGTTTTCAACTCATGATCTCTCGCATCATGCAAAACCACCATATCCATTCATAATTGAGTTGTTCCATAATGTTTGTTTTTTGTAATTTTTCAGTAAAAAATTCTCGAAAAAGGGAAATATTTTAAAGATCACGGAAATCGGATTTATTTATTCAATCTCGATTTGATGAAGTAAAACAATGTGAGGATTAAATTGCAAATATTTCAAGGATATGTAGCGTGACATCAACTGGGAACCATCAAAGCAATCACGTACCAGTTTGTATCGCAGTGGATTTCTAGAAATTAGGCACAATCTACAGGGGAAGACTAAAAGATTGCAGCCTAATTCCTACTTCAACGTGACAATATCTGTCAAATGTCAACTGTGTTTTAGCACTTTACTTAATACGCCCACCACATACAAGAATGTTATAAAAGAGCAATTATATCTGACACTATTCCAATTTTGTTATCTGTTTGGCGGAAGTCAAAGGTTTTTGCTTGAATAATATATAGGTGTATTTTGTTGTTCATTGAGATGTTGTTTTTAATATGTAGTGTGAATCGTCTGACGCCTTACACATCTCGCTGCTTTTTAATGGCTGTTTAAAGTTACTTTTTATGCAGGCAAAATAGTTGGATGGGTAAAAAAAAAAGATAAATAAAGTTTTCACTAAAATCCAAGACCAAGGAAGGAAATAAATTTTTCCAAGCGTAACTTTAAAAATATGTCACCTAGCAAATCACCAGGAGAAAGCTCATCATCCTTTTCGTCCCACCAACGAAGAAAAGTTGCCCGGACTTGAATATTCAAAATGAGTTATTAAAATTGGATTCTGAATGGAATATACTTTAAACTATTGACGTATTATAAATTTTTTATGAAAATGTGTGCATCATTCACCCTGGTTGTTTGGAACGAGAGACACCAGACTAAAAGATGGAGAAAATTTGGTGGTGAATCTCAATCCTACAATGAAAAGGTTTCATCAAAGAGATGTACACAAGTGGTTCAGATCATGTACGTTATTTAGGAAATGCCCCCGTCCCCCATCACCCGATAAAGATTACGAAGATCAAGTATTTATATGTAGCAGTTGTAGGGCAAGTTCTAGAAACCATTATAAAGCCTTACTAAAAGACGATAAACGCGATTTTGCTGATTCTCAACCCAGTACATCAAAGAAATCTACAGCCAACAGCAAATATGACATAATACAACATATATTGCAACCACATACTGGTTCTTTTTAAAGATTTATTATTATCCCCCTTAATTCAGGAAATGCTGTCTCCGATTATGGTGATTATGAAGAAATTTTTGCATCTAGAATTAGCTCAAAGAATCGTTCTAATAAAGCCTTACAGATATGAAGCAGCTGACGATTTTTCTGATTCTCATTCCACATTGAAGAGATCTTCTGTAAACTGCAAACATAGTATAAAACTATTTTATATAATTATATTCGTTCATGTGTACAGAATTCTTTACTATCATCTTTAATTCAGGAAATGCTGTCTTCGATGATGTTGATGATTATGAAGACAATGAGGTGTTTTAATCCGAACAAAACATGTCCTCGGTCCTCCTGTGCATTCTCCAGGGAATGAAAGATTTGGCAAAATTTCATTGTCACAGCAAAGCTGATTGTTCACAGATGTTGCCGTCCTCACTTGAGAATGAAACTTTTTATTTTCAAAACTTGTTCCCAATTAAATTTGAAGCTGATTTTGAAGTAGTGGATAATCACGGCTTGAGAAAAACCGAAATTTCAGATTTGAATTAGTAAGTTCACATTTCTTTGTTGTAGATGAATTTAACAAGTTTGGAAATTAATCCAAGTTATGCTGATTTTGATTGATTTTCATTGATCACATGATCAGCATAGTTTGGATTAATTCAGTGTTAATTAAATCAGTGATTTCACATGTTCGTGAATTGTTTCTTATTGAAGGGTCCGATTAGAGAAAAATGATCTTCAATATCATGAGCTGCGCCTTAAAATAGTCAATAGCTGCTGTTTATACCTTCGATGGGAAATCAGGAGGAAAAGCCTTCGGTAAGAAATTATTGGTTAAAACAATAAAAAGTATGAAATTCTTTTATTTCCTATATGGTACAAAACCTATTTATGATTTAATTATTATTTTTAGTTGCAATTCAACATAGGTCTGTACCCCCTGAAAAATGCAATAAAACTCAGGCAATATGAATGCCACAGACGTTAACATCTAATCCAAAATGGAACGATGGTTAACTGAAGCGAAAGATGTCCGAGTATCCAAAAAACAAGCAGCGCAAATAATTATTCACTAAATTAAAGATTTGAAATGAAACTTCCGGTTGGTTCATTTTCATTTATTATGTTTGAAAACAACTTTGACCAAATTTTTGTTAGTAATTAAATCAAAAACGATATTTTTTGAAGTTTGTAATCTACCATTGTCGAAAATGGATCAGAGAAATGTAAGATCTATTTCGTTTGCATATGTAACAATGTAACATCGCACGGATACATCGATTTTATCCTGAAAAGTAAGGGCATCGGCTACAGTAAAACGATGACAGTCTAACATAGGAATAATGTAACCGTGTGACCTGGACGAGTGTAACGTAAAGTAAAGGTTTTTCACATAACCTTTTACTGCTAACACAGGACGCAGGTTGAAAATCAGTCCACGGACACCACCACCAGTGATTCTTCTGATTTTCAATTTTTTCTACAAGACACGGACAGTGATGGTAGCAGCACTTTGCATTAACAAACTTCCACCTTGCACCAATCCAAGTGCTGTCCACACTTTCCTTGAGAAAGGTTACATTCCTTGTCCCAAAAATTTTTCAAAAATCCCTACATCTACCTGAAGTGTCCTAATAGTGGTTTGCTGTGGTGTAGCGAAAGTAGCAAAACAAATCCGAATGGAATTTTTCTTGAAAAAGCCCCCTATATCCATATTGAGGGAAACTGTTTTAAGCTTTTAGCCAAAATTTAGTGGCTAGGAACAAAGCGAAAGGTTACATACACATCAAAGCTTTAGAGTAAAAAAAAGCGACATGAAAAAGGAAAGTCATTAGGTTCTCGACAGTTATTCTCACTTGTATTGCGAATTTTATTCCACACATGCAATTTAAAATTCTGTGTTTCTTTTTTTTTGGGGGGGGGGGGTGTGGCATGTGATCACAGGCTTCACGACATCAATTGACATTCCCTTTTAGATATAGCTCCAAGAATAACCGCGGCTGTTTTTTCAAACAGCCGCCTATTCCATATAATTTGGGGCTTTTGAAAAAAAATTGCTGTTTGGATTTTTGTATGGTATATATACTGCTTTTGTACATGTAGGCGACAACCTGTAACATTGAATGTGAACGTTTACAGAAACGAATTGAACTACGTGTAATTTTGGAGGAAATAGGGGGAAACGTTTTTTTTACGAAACCAGGCATCCTTCCCTGCAAAAGTGAACGCTTGGAACACCAGGTTGGAGATCTTTACCAACTTTGGCCAACCAACATGATTTATCGGTGACGTAGCCGGCAACATGTAACAATCTTGAAGTGGTAGTCCGTAGATTTCATTTAAATTGATTCCATGCTATCTTGCAAGGCAGTAAAACTTTTGGTGCACAATACTTCGATGTGCAGAACCTGTTGGAGCACGTTCCTCCACTCCAAAACTCAAAACAGATTTTGAGGCGCTGGCTCCGTTACTGGCGTGACCCGGCTACACCTTCCGCTACTTCACTGACGCCTTCAAAACGGATGTTTTGTTTCCGAAACTTTTGACAGAGCTCCTTATAGTTACACATACTTGCGAAGTGTTGGACGTAATAATAGTCGTTGGACGTCTTCGTCGAAAATAATTTAATTGTCCTCGTCCTCCTTTCCGTTTACAGCAACGCTGTAGGAGAAATCCAGTAAACTTGACCAATAGACTTCTCGTACCATATAAAATTGCAATGATTGATGACTAACTCAACTAATGCGTCATCAAATTGACAATGTAAAAAGGAATGTGATCTATGCGGACATTTTAGAAAAACTGTCAAACCTAAGTCTTGTTGGAATATTTCACCAACAAGCCAACGAGACACAGTCGACCGTTTGAGGACTTATAGTACATATTTTCCGACACAATTCATCCTACTGTACATCAATCAACCTTGGATAATGCCAAACGCTATCTACCGTACACGTGGTGCTCACTTTCGCTACAGTCATGCAATATTTGATGTGGGGTGAATGGCAATAGATACATACCAAACTCAGCGTTTGAAATATAATTTGGTGATCTTGTTGTTGGATGTTGAATGGATTTCCTTGTTAAGCAGGTCTAGATGAAATTTGGCCTTGCGTTATCAAACCCGATGCTGTATAGGTAAAAACGGTTTGAAAACAAGAACAAGATAAGATAAGAATGGTGAGGCTGAATATGGACAGGACTTTTGAAAGTCGACTTTTAATCCACTTAGGTCGATTTTTAGATCGACCCGAGTAATGGATAATGAGCCAAAAACGTCGAAATTGGAAAATGTTATGAGTGGCTATAATAAAAAATAATATATGCGAAATATTTCATATGTTATACTGTAATAGTTTGTTTGGTAGATATGTCGATTCGTCATTATTCCACAGAGGGACTAAAATTTGTTTTATGATTGGTAGTTTTATGTTTGGTACCTTTTGGGAAAGATTACTAGTCCCACTGTGGGACTAGTAAGTTTAATAATAAGGGACTCGCACATTATTTTGTTACTAGTCCTAGTTGATCTCTTCATTACTGATCCGAGAAGTAAAAATGGGAACATTTAACTAAATCAAAGTTCATTTATTGTCGTTCCCTGATTGCAATAACGGTATTGCAAAATGCAATAATTTAGTGAGGTAAGACTGAGCAACCAAAGCATTAGAATTCACTGCTGCAAAAGAAAAGCGAGCGAAATCAACGAACGAGATGTCACAGAAAAAATAAAGCCTTCCCATTCATGAAGTTGAAATAAATCCGAGAAATTGCTTCAACTTGGCAGCATATCCAACGTCGATGGCATTGACATACAGGTTTATCTGTACTCCAAGTTAGATTTCCTAGATAGAAAACAAAAATTTTATTCAGCAATAGATTTTGGACAAGACTTTTTGACAACAGATTACCGCCTATTTGGCAAACACTGCGACCTCAACAATAACAGATAAATCGTCTAGTACGTCGTGGCTGGTGGGTAAATGTGCTTATAACAATCCTCTTTTGAATAGTTCATTTTAGTTTCCCTTTACTTTTGATGGTGCAGGGCTCATGGCGAAATGTGTTGAGCCATCGCGAAGCAAAACAACACTATTGTGGTCCTGAAAACTTTTCAACTCTACCACTTCTGATGGGACGTTTTTCACTGCATTGGACACACTCGGGAGTGGCGCAGAAGGGCTAAGAAACAAAATCGATATCCTCTAAAGAATTCAGCACCCCTGCATCATCAAGGAATCGTTCACGCCTATCGAAACGCTTGGCACCAGCCAGTAAAAAAATTGTTTTTAATTTTTCTTAATTTTTGAAGTTTGGAACATTATTTTTATTGTAAGTTTGTGTGTTTGATAAAAATGGCTTTGGTTTTTGAGAGGGTGGATTGATTAAAATTATTAATGACGGTGAACTCTAATTCACCTGCATTCCTACAATAAAATTGAATAATTAAAACAAGTCTGATTTATTGACATGTTTCAACAAATTGAATGAATTTATTTGCGAACAAAGAACTGAGCCGGAAAATTAAGAAAAGTACACAAACATCACCACGAATCTCATCCGTAGAAAAAAAACTAAATAATCGGTCACAACAAATGTCACGCTTGCTCGCTTGCAAGTGAAAATATTTGTTTGAAAATAATCCAATACCTGGCACAGTTGTTCACTTCTTTGCCACTCTCATTAAGCACATCATTAAGCCACTCTCATTAACTTCACGTATTTTTCGTATTTCACGCTCTTATTTATATCGTTTCATCGAAATCAAATCATATCATCACAATATCGTTTCATCTTTGGAAAAACATGGATACCAACGAAGTAGTAAGTTTGCTAACGATTGTTGTATTATTGATATATTTCATAATAATCTTTCATTTTCAAAGAGGAAACAAGCGATGTCTAATTTGGCTGGAGGAAGCATAAAAAAAACACTTGATACTGCAGTCATAGTAAGTAGCAGTCAGGTGTAAATAATCAATAAAAATTATTTTTTTTAACTAGAAAACTTTTATTATAATATACCAATAAACCTCACTGTCAATTTAGTTGACGAAAACATTTTTAAAGAATGGAATCAGTAAATAATACTTAGACTATTTACTACTTAGGCTATACGTAATGACAATGAGTGTGAATACACTTATTTGGTTGTACAGATAACATCCAACGACGACATAAAGACACTTATCAGAAGTGGTGAAGTGGTTAAGATGCAAAGTAGCAAGATGAGCTACCATTATAAGGTCTAAAGGTTTAAACCCGGGCCGTGTCAAAACATTTATATACTGATTGAAAATGAGTGAAAAAAAAATGATTTGAACGAATATTCAATTCTCTCCTTATATGCCACAGTAGATTCTATATGAAAATAGAAAAGGAAAGAAATTGAGTATAAAACAGAAGTGAATATAATGAATTGCAATATGAATCCTTACTGAAATAATAGGGAAGAATTCTTCGAACCTGTTTACTAGGATTGAAACTAACATGATATTCTTGTTCCCTTACAGTGAAAGGAATCATCGACTACCTGTTCGAAAAAGGGTGCGAATGGAAGGACAGTCAAGGAAGGGAAGAACAGAATGGGAAGAAAGGGGTCGGTCCCTCTTTTTTCACTCTCCCTTTGTCTTCCCATTCGTACACTTTTCTTAGGAACAATGCCAATGCTGTCCAGTTGTGGCTTCACTATGGCTCCAAAAATACTGTGCCAAGATGGCAACCGCAAACCCCTCTATAGCAGAATCAAATGAAGATATTTAAATAATGGTATTTAAAATTTCATACACATTCATACAGTGTAATAAACATAAGGAGAAACCAGAAAATACTCTTCACCAGAATGACAAAAACCTTCATCAAAACGACAAAAACCTCTATAGGATATCTCCAGTCGAGATAAAAAAAAAGTTTTAAAGGGGGTTTAAAAGTGAAATCAATCAATTTATTGCTAACTTGATCAGACTAAAGTTAACAATTGTTTTGAAATAGAAAGTTGAATGATTTTTTGTTGAAACAAAAATATCCTATTAATTGGCAATGCGTCCCATAACTTGGATGGAAAAACAAGGAATTCGACGCGTCAAGTTTCACACAAACGTCCCACGAACCGTGTCCCCTAATAATGCCGAAAACTTAAACCCTACCGTTCCGGTTTCCAAGTTCGTTGGCGGAAATTGGTTTGGTGCTCGTCCCAAAAAACGTGAAGAAAACGATGGAGTCTTTAAAGTAGATTTTACGGTTCCCAAAATTGGCAATGCGTCCCATAACTTGGATGGAAAAAATATCGTTGAAAATGTATCGCTAGAAGCAGACTTTGATGCCCAGGAAATATTCGTCCAATGGTTCGTATTTCACGACGTCGAATGAAATGTAAAGATACAGGTTTGTCATCTGAACCAACATTTAGTTCATTTGATATAACTTGGACACTTTAACTTGACTGGACAAACTTGGATCATACGTGGAGCATTACATGTGCAAATCATCTAGATCACGAAGATGCTAATTTGTTTTTTATTGAGAATGTGATATCGAGAAAATGAGATGTAGAAAGTAAGCTGTAAAGAAACGTTGTGATTCAGAAGTTGTAATTCAAAAACGAGAAGAAATAAGTTCTTTGTTTTGTTTTTTAAAGTTAAGTTAAAATGCTTAAAAGTTTTAAATGTAAATTAATTGCGCGTAAAAATGCGCAAAAAGTAAAGTTTTAAAAGGAAAATTGATGAAGCACATTCCTCTGAACCAATTCTCTCTGTAATACCACTAGAAATTCGCGGGAAATGAAACGCGCAGGAGAAGACGATGAACTTCTGAGACCCTAAACATAGCCCACATTGGCCTAACCAACTATAATTTTAAAATGTCTTCTGAGTGTCAAAGACACAAAATCCCAGAAAAAATCTCAACCGTAACAACTCTGAACTGGAACAGCCCAACACACGATCACATTCAAAATATCAATTCAAATTCAAAAGATCACACAGGCCCAATTCAAAAACACCAAAACAAAAGAGAAATAAAGGAAATTCACCACGCAACACACAGTGAAACAACAACACAACAAAAGATTCATCACCTTAGGCTCCGTGTTATTATGTAGATAAAAACCACTAACAATTCAGGCGGGAAGCAGAGAAAAAGACAAGCCACCATTGAACTAATAACAAGATATGACAAGCAGCTTTGGGCCTGAGGACACACCGGCTATTCTCCAGCCGAGTTCCTTTTTCGACCGCTTAATAGAGTCCAGTTCAATATACTCAGTACCAATGGAGAATTGACGTTTTCTGTCACATTAAATTGTTATTTGTGTCTTTCTCTTTCAAAAGATTAGCTTATTTATCTTTTATAGAGGTTTTGAATAATTTATTGTTAATTTTCATCGTTTTCTATGTTTTGTTAAGTTTTCCCTTAGAGTCGTCGTATCCTCAATGCACAATAAGGTTCACCTATAGTTTAAGGGAGTATTAAATCTTCCATTGTCTCACAACATTATTTTTTTTAATTCAATATTTGAACATTTTTTCATGAAGATTAGCTATTGGAGGTTTATTTTGATGTATTTAATATTGTAAAATGGCTTGGTTATTCCTGATATAAAGTAGGCTAAGACTTCTTCCTCTCAAAAGAATCCTTTAACTGTGGATTTGACAAGAAAGTACATCTCAATTTTCTGATCTCTGTTTAAGTGGTAATTTCTTCCCATTTCCTTCTTCTTCTATATGGAGACTGATTAGAAAAATAGGGAAGATAAGGTAAAGGGTAGCATTCTTTACATCAGGTCAATGAATCTCCAAGACGTTGGGAATCCTTATGTAATCCAACTTTTGATGCCAGTCAATTTTATTTCATTGACAATGAGAGTGGGGTGGTTCTTTAAAACAGCTTTCAACAGTCTTACCATGTTCACTCTTTCCTCACGATGTTTTTAAGAAAATTATGATGGGGACGGCATCAACTGTGACATTTCTTAATTTTGTTGTGAAGAATTATGTGCACGAAGTTTCTGTTCACTTAAATTTAAAAGGCAAATGATTATATTTGTAAACATTGTATATCCATTAATATTATTCTTTATTTATTTATTGATAAAATTTATGTAGCACATTTTAGCCTACATATCTCAAAGATTAGATCAAATGCCGCTGAAAGGTATTACTGTCTTGCAAATAAACATAAAGGAATTTTGCTTTGGGTAGCTCCGATCTAACAAATGCTTCTTGAGACGGGAACGGAAAGTGGAAACTGAGGGTGCAAAAGTGACACTGGGTGGAAGAGAATTCCAAAACAGCGAGCAGAGGAGTGAGAGAAAGCTCGATCGCTGTGATATGCTCTCGACGACGAACGCGAAGGAAGAGACTTGCAGCAGAGTTGAGTACCATCTGCAGACGATCAAGTAGAGCAGAAGGCAGAACAGAAAATTTGCTGTTGCAGTAGTCGAGACGAGAAAGAACGAAGGCATGGACGAGGCGATGAGCAGTTGATGCATCAAGGTATAGCGACGTATTTTATCGATGTGATAAAGATGAAAGTACTTGCATTCATCTACAGGAGGGAGGGTAGAATCACGCACAACAAGAGGGGAGGAAGGAAAAAGATGCGAATGCGAATTCAATGCCGTTTTGTAGGGTACGCATTCTCAAGACCAGGTAGTTGACATTGGTGCCATTGAATAAACTTTTTTAGACCTTTTGCTGGAATCCAGCTGTATCTCTGTTTTAATTTGTTATATAGAAACGTTTTCCTTCTTGCATGAGTGTCATGGTAGATACTAGAGTAAGTGAAATTGAAACCACCAGAGTCATCACAAACGCAAGCGATTTAAAGCGACTGATGTTATTCGGATTCTCCAAATTGAGTCGGACCGTGAAGCAAAAGATAGTATGACTTGGAAAATCATAAAGACAAATATCATATAATGTTGTTCTCATTTTCCAAATTCAAGCGGACCATAAAACAAGAAAGTAGTACTTGGATAATCATGAAAACAAATATCATTGCAGATTCCCTGCTAGCAATTTTACGTCGCCAGGACGGACTGTGTGTGTCCTTTCCGGACGATGGGATATCCCATCGGTCCGTCCTGAGTCCGTACGCGGGACATCCAAATGTCGCGCCCAAGGATGTCCCACCGTGGACAGTCAATGGACGTCACCAAAGGACATAGTAGGGAAAGAAAATTTTGGGGATTGAAGAAAAGAAATTGGCGCGGGTGAGTCGGGTCACCCATCCAACTACTTCTTTCACCGATGCTGCTGCATTTTTATTTCTTTGCCACGTCTTCATCTGATGTGGCATATTTCCTTATTTTATTTGTACAATGAATACAATAATAACCTAGTTCTTATATTTGCACTTAGTAATAAAGTTTTAGATTGAATTATTGCAACAATATTTTAAGGAGGAGAGAATATTAAATATGGAATAAAGCGAAGATTTTATTTCAATTTAATATTTACAAAAATTAATGTATTTTTTATAATTACAATGAAATCATATCGTAGATTTACAGATAATTAAGTTAAAATAATGTTTTATTACACCGCTCATCTCCAATATGATATTTATAGACTTTATCATGTATGGATTATATACGGTGGGAACTGGGAAGGTAGATGGATGTCAACAGGACATTCAATATTTATTGTCCTAAATGCGTCCAACTTTTCCATCCTTCGGACGTAAAAATTGGACGTCTATTTGACGACCAAAAAAAATTATCCTATGGATATCCCTAGTTGTTCCCAAAAGGGCGAGACGTCCCTTGGATGAAGGGACTAACATAGGATATCCTATGGATATCTTGTGCTAGCAGGGTTGTGATTAAAATTGTCTGATCGAGACGAGAAAGAAGGAAACAGGGAAAATCGGGGGGAGGATTCAACTTTTCTTTTTAGGGTGGTGGGGAAGCATTGAGGATCAGCTTCGTCGTAATATTTTTGAATTTAAAAAAACCGAGAACGCACGTCATTTGACGGCACGTTCCCATGTGTAAATGGACACAGGAAGCGGGGGCGCATGCAGTGACCTGTTCTCTGGTAATCCTGACACCTCGTACGGATTTCCCAGAGAACGGGATTTCCGACGAAAATTGCAGGTTGGGCAGCCAAGACAACGTTGTGCAATCCAGCAGGGACAGGGGCTGGAGAAATCGGAGAATGGGCACGTTGTAATGGCGACCGACTTTGATCTGATGTTTTTGATCTCGAACTGGTGGAAAGAGCCGATGGAACGGGAACAGGAAGCGCCTGCACCGGGACTGTAGCCTCTTCTGCCAGTGTATCGCAGTGAGCATCCTTTGTTGCCTCTACCGAAAAGTTTTCGACGTCGATCTTGGTTATGCGACAATGGATCGTCTGACCTGGACGAAAACGTTCTTCCGGAGTTTTTACTTCTTAATCAGAGAGACACTTCATTGGAAGGAATCCAGACAGTCCATTCTCCGAGCGGATGTGCACACTGATCGCCTGCCCACTGCAAGATCCGGCGTCCAAATGAATCCACACTTTTGACAAATCAGTGAAATCATTCTGTAAAAATAAATCAAGAAATTACTGGGATTGAAGACATATTTGAAATATTAGTCACACCAATTTCACCTGCAGACAAAACGGGCATTGCCACAAGCCAGTAGTTTCGTTTTTGTTTGGATTTTGCTCTGTTCAGTTCTTCTCGATTGGGTTTACGACGTTTGATGTCTGTGACGGTTGCCAAGACCAGTTTATCAATGAAAAAGGTCTGAGGAAATTCTTTAATAACCATGTAGAAGATGATATCTTGAAGTGATGGTGGTTGATATGACGTCCGACCATGCATGCATGCATCCTTGTAGCGATGTTTTAGTTCAGAACAGATAACACAAAAAAAATCGTTTCTTGCCTAAATCTCGTCGCTTAAACTCAACAACTGACTCATCCAAATTGAAATCCTACCAAACACAATTCAACGTAGAATAAGTCTTACATAAATAGGGAACCACTTTGAACATACTTTGAGCCTTTCGGGGGCTTCGAGGATCTGTTCAACAGCACCATCAGGGTTGGCATCTTCATCATCCTACTTATAAGAGCAGCAACAGCCATTTGACGAGCCCAATCGTAGCTTTCCGGATGGACACGAGAACCATCTAGCACTTCAACGGACGACTTGGCACTGTCACCCAGCGAATTTGTGTCGATTTTAATTAAACCAGCGCAGTTGATGAGAACCTATGACCAAATTGATTCAGAAGATTGTCTTTACAAAAATTGAAGGCCCTTGTTACCTTTGGACCCATTTGACAAGCAGTTTTCAACTGATTTCAATTTTCTAGTCTCTGCTTGTTTTGCTTCAGGATTTTTATCAAATCTTGACCTTTTCTTGGTCCGAGACCGCATATGAACTGAACTATAAATTAGCCGTGTGTAGGTAGTTAATTGCGTGATTGATGTCAACACCAACTTCGTTTGTTCGGCTGCATTAATTTTTAACTTTAATTCATTTAAACGTTCGTCATTTTTTCCATTCAGGACCCACTCATTGAATTCTCGCAACTGTGTAATACAGACAAAGAAATCCTCTGTTTCAACTACCAATCTATGCAAAAACAACTATGCCAAGAAGAACTTTTGAAAGGTCTCTATCTTGAATACCTTCTGGCAATGGTAATGGCTTTGCGCAACAACTGCGGATACTCACAGAATTCGGTTTCGGCCCGAGTCGAAAATGCAAATACTTTGGCCAAACTATTATCCACAAGTTCAATATTGATCAATGGCCACTGATTATCCTCGACAAGCTGAGCAGTTATTGCTCGTAAATCTTTAACCAGCATTGTGGCTTCTCGAGACTCGGCACTCACGGCGATCACATGTGGCTTCACACTGAAGATAAAATTCCTTAACATTTCTAGGTCTCTTTCTTTGCCAGTACGATCCATCCCCTTCGAAGCATTTTTGCGCTTCAGAATGTGTTGCAGGCGAATGTGATCGGAACACTCACCATGCATCGACGTTGATCAAACAACAAAATGCTTCTTGATTGAGATCTGCTACATACACAGTGGCGGTTTAATTGCTACTGAAAAAAGGGTACTGTCTTCACAACCCAGGGTACAATGACTTAAGTACCCAAATAGCTCTTTTGGTAGATTTGCACAAGCCAGTACCCTTTTTTCAGTAGCAAACCGCCACTGTGAAGTGCACGGGTTTAAAAACAAGATTGTGCCAAGTGAAAGTAAGATCTGGCCGTAAAAAACTGAAGAGAGAAGAATCCATTTTCAAGAAAGCCCAAACATCCTAACAAATAATACGTCAACTTAACCATAAAAACCAACTACGTTCTTGTATATAAATAACTTCGTGAGCTTCGGATTGTTTTACTCAAAATGTTTTAAATACATTCTTTTTAGAAACTAAAAGAGCGACTAAGTACAATACGTACTAAAATTCACCAAGCTGCTGAGAAATTGATGGAGGGTAACATTGGAAAGTTACAGCCTAAGGTATATCTTTATCACTCGTCCGATGATGCTTCCTGCAGAGGCTTATGTTGATTTTGATTTCCTCATACTTCGTAAACATTTTTCAGTGCAACATTTTGAAATAACTTTTCCATTTTAGATAGTTTATAGGCCTACTGAATATATTAATTCCCTTGGGTAAAACGTATTTTACAAAAAAATTTCCTTAAAAATTTTTGACCATTATTTCTAAATCATGCATAAGCTTTACCTTTTGCATAACTGTATTCACTTTAATTGCTCCATGACTGTATTTTGCCTCGCAAATTGAATAATAGTCTCATTTTTATCATGCAACCGTATCATTCAATAATAGGAAAGAATGGTGGTGCGGATGATGTTGAAAAGATCAGAGTGTAGAAGATCCACCATGATATTACTTATTCCGGTGTCGTTTTTGAAGAAGTGAGGCAATTATGCCCATCGCGCTCCATAGCCAGCGGTGGTCTGATTGCCCATGGGTTTATTTCTTTTTCATTGATTCATGGTATAATTTATGCAACTGTTGACAAAGTAAGATTCAGGTTTCCAATTTTAAAATTAACGGTCGGTTGATATTGTTTAAATGTTTTAAATTCTTATAGAGAAATGTACGTTTCCTTCAACAAAAACTCATAATTCTCGATGAGGGTTGCCAAATGGATGAGTCATTGAGGCCTTCATCAGTGATCGACGTTTCGCCCGCATTGAAGAAAGTCAATATAGGTATGCAAGCAGAATGTTAATTCTCTGTACGATTTTTTTAAATGCAATTGGTATCGTTAAACCAGTAGGTGTTGCCACTGGGTCCGATGTCTCAGAACAGGCCGCTGACATGATTTTGTCGGATGACAGCTTCGCCTCCATCGTTACCGGTGTAGAACTAGCGTGAAATCTATTGCCATGCCGGTACGACAGGGAAATAGCCATAGAGGGCTATTGCCCTGTCAGTGCTAAAACCCCCATCTGGTGACGGCTTTTGGTAGCCTGTTTGAATCCAAATGAATGCTAACTAGAATTGGCAGTTCACCTGCGTTAGCAAGGGATGTTTGCGATTTTTTTTCATAAAAGAAAATAAAAATAGCTTATGACATGATATGAAGAACAAAAGTCTAAAAAAATGGTAGCCTTTCTGAATCCATATGAATGCTATGTAGAATTAAGTTAACGACTTTTAAGTTATAATATGGGACGTTATTGTAAAGCTATCACAGAATTTTTTTTTTAATTTGTTTTCGTTATAATATAAACCTCAATTTGAAATTTGTTACAAATTGTTAGACACGAAAATAATTTCTCGTTTTTTTTTTTAATTTACCATGTTATGATCCTACAAAATAACTAGTGTTTAATTAAAGTAAGCTAGGGAATATTATTAATTCTGGAGGATATTTTATAAAATGTTGTATCATTATGGGTGAATAGTTTTAAAAACTTGTTTATAGTAATACATATTCGTGAAAAACGCAACGCATTTATTGTGTTTTGTTTTTTGTAAGCAAAACAAATGCGTTATAATTTAAAGCATGTAAATTACATGGTTTTCATTTACAACAACACAGTGAGTCACCCTCAGTCTCCCCCTTGACCTTGTTTGGCTGAAGGTTGAGCCGGAGTTCTCAGAAGTCAGAGTGGGGTTCGAGGGGTTGTTTACGACCTTGAATACACATCGACCAGCAACTTGACTCACCATTTCCCCCTTTTGTGCTGATTGATTCCCACGTTACGCGTGAATCGAATAACAAAGATGGGACCAACGGGACTCCCGTTTTATGCAGAACTGGCTGCGCATGGTTCACCGTTCACCCTTTTACGTCTGAGAGAATTAACGGAAATTCATTAAACTAACAAAACAACAAATTATGAACACAAGAACTATGGCCATCTTGTTTGTTTGCATTGCACTGAATCTGTGAATCGTTTCACTTTTTGAATGCTTTTAGCTTCCACGGGTCGATTATTTTTTAAACACTTAAATCACCGCATATAATAAACAAACAACGTTAAGTTATACAGTACCTACCGAAAGTTTTTGGAAGCCCGAGAGTACCTTATGCAAAAACGCTGCTGTTTTTGCAGTCTTCTCAGTACTACAGTTTTTAACTAAATTCTTTCACATTTGGTATGTACATTGTTAGAGGTAGTGAGAACACCTCTGATTTTTTTCAGATTTTTGTTTTCATTTTCCGAAGTACTTTTGACCCGTTCTAAAAGTCTTTGGAAAGCCGAGAGGACCTTATGCAAATTAGGCCACTTTGGCCTTTTATTGCAGTTGAACGGCTAGGGCTAGGGAAACGCGACTTTAAAAAAAATAGACCTGCGTTAGCTTTATATCAGGTCTGATTTTTAATTTTTTTCATTTATATTATCTAAGTTGAATTTTAAGTTGAAAAACGAAAAAGTAGAATTCCCCTTTTTCCGCACCTATCCCTTTGTTTTCTCTCGCGCCAAATAAAAAACAAAGGGATGGGTGCGGAAACCGTAAATGAAGTCTTCTGCAGTCTCTGATTTCAGAAACTCGGGAAATGAATAAATCTGGTAAAATTCGAAAATGATTCGGATCATCATGAAAAACTCACAGTTAGTTTATGAAAGGGTAGTGTGTACACGGTTTGAAAATAAAAATTCCTTCTTGAAAATTAAATATATAAAAATCAATGTGAAAAACAAGTTGGGCCATAAGATAACACGGTTGGCGTCGGAGTGATCCGATACTTTTGGAGCCACTTTTAGAGGCCTATCCCATGAACGAAAAAATCAGAAAAAAATTCAGACAAAACAAAAGAGGTAAAATGACATAAATTCCAAGTTTTGTGAATGACAAAAATTCCAAGTTTTGTGAATTTATGTCATTTTTTTCACTTTTTGCCACCCGAAAAACCAACAAAAAAATACACGCCACCTTATGGAACGGCGTGGGGTGATCCCATACTTATTGAGGGGACTGTATGTATTCCTGCGCCAATTATATTTTTAAGTTTATAGAGTTTCGGTTATAAAATTGTAATTATTGAGTCCTGCCATCCTACATTGCTTCTAATTTTACACAAGAGTGTGTTTACCGTTACTCGTCGCTGTGTACTATCTCTCTCTCTATTGATTTTTATAATACAAGAACTACCGAAAATGTTTTTTTCTTGTGTAAAAAATCACCCTCCTTTCAATCACTGATCGTGATTTTTTTGGGCAATATAGCCCTCTATGGCTATTGCCCTGTTGGACCGGCATGGCAATAGGTCCGACCGTGTAGAAGAGGGTCGTCTGATTTTCGAAAATTTAATGATTTTTAATATTTTTGTCAGCAAAAAATTATAAATTTTGCTATCAGAGACCTTTTCTCTGTGACACAGATCAAAATCGGCTTGAATAATCTGGAATACAATAATAGTACAAGATTACGATTTATTCTGGATTGGCGTTGAAGAAAAACAAATCTGAAAAAATTTTTAAATCGCGCCACTCCACGTTGCACATTACCTAAGCATATGTAATCATTTTTTAAATTCGATTTATATCTTTTTCTTCTTTATTTTTTCAATAATATTTCATTAGAAGTTATCCTATTATTCTCATTTTAAAATACATCTCATTATATCTTTTTGTTTGTTGTTGTTGACAGAGATTTGAGAGAGTCCCAAAGGCCAAACGTCTTTTACATAGCTGACAAAATAGGCACACTTAAATTTTGTCAATTATATTACTAAATCAATCGTTCATTCAACGTAATATGATCTATTCCGAATGGGTCCCCGTTCCCCGATTTAAAAATATTGGTTATTATTATTTTTAGATCGCTTTTCAAGATTGTGCTAGTACGCAGGATTTATTCTTCTTCAGTCACCACGGGTTCTGCAACCAGTATACCTTGTATATGTTTATTTTATTTCCTTTATGCAGAGGAGGCTTTCTAGATACAGTTCTCCCAATAAGGTTTACGTAATTAGGAAATAGTTGTTTTATACTTTTCATATGACAAAATTAGTTGTGGTGAAAACTTGTTGCTCCATAGGCCAAAATGTTCTGTTTTTTTCACAATTTATGTGATTTCAAAATGGTCTAAGCACCTGCAAGTCTTCAAATAGCACAATTTCTTACCAGAAGTAAAATTAAAATTTTTGTTGCAGTACCAAACGAAATCCTTCATGAACTGTGTGTATTGTGATAGCGGGTAAGCTTTGTTGGTTGTCTTTTAGAAGCACGTTTCATCAGTTCTTTTAACAAATCTTCAGTCCAGAGATTGAAGCCAAAAGATTACACAGAAGAGAGATATCGCGTAAAAGATAGGTCTGAACAATTGAAAATCCCAATTTATTAATTCCCTCATCCCTTCCGTATCTTATGTAACCAAACAGTGTTAAAAATAATATGTTGACAAAGGGTGGAAAAAAACAAAAACCCTACCCAATCGTCGACCTCCAAGTCACTCGCTGCCACCCCAAAATTATTTTTTTTTTTTCCCAATACATATTTTCAGCTGACTAGTTCGTTGGTATTAAGGAGTGAAAGACCCCAAATCGAGGACACAAAAAAAAAAGGTTTTGATGTTTTTGCAGTTGTTTAACTAGCAGGTGCTTCCTCTGCGGGTGGCGCAGCAGCTTCAGCGGGTGCGGGAGCGGCTTCGGCTAAAATAGAAACAGAAAGTCGTATGAATTAGAAATGTTTTTTAGTTGATGAGTAATGAAATGAGATGAGATCATTTGTAAGATGATCAAAATTACGAGTGTAGATCTCCAAATACAATTTTAGTGGCGTTTTGATGAAATTTATAGAAATTATTATCCTGAATATGATACTCGATTTTTTCTCTCATAATTTTGTACAAGCTTTATGAAAATAATGTTCTGCTGTATTTACATTTGCCTGTAATCTTTTTTAGTATGACCAGTTATTTACAAGATATTAACAAAACCAAGAAATTGGCGTCAAGATTGAACGGTTAAGTTGGTAAAGGCCAAGTAAAAGAAAAACAAATTTAGTCTGGTAAAATTGAAATGTCCACAACATGCAAAGCACACAAAATAATTTGTGTTAAGTTATTTCATTTATTTTTTTCTTTTTTATAAATTTAGACCGTGTGATTTCAGACAGTTGGTCTGAACTCGGGCGCGAGATGGACAAGATTACGGCTTTTTATCTTTCCTTGTTGTTGTTCGTGAATCACGAAATTTTACCTGCGGGTGCAGCTGCCGGTGCGCCTTCTGTAGACGGAGCGGCTTGACCCTCTGCTGGAGCGGCAGAACCGTCAGCAGGTGCGGCCGCTGGACTTCCCTCGGTCGGGGCGGGAGCTTTGTTTTTGGTTTAGATAGGTTGGTTGGTTTTTTTTGTGAGTTATAAGTCGAAAATGTGATCCATGATCAGTTATTTTGAAGACAAAAAGGTGTAAAGGTTATTGGAAAAGAAAAATTCGGTTGTTAATTTTTATTTGGTTAATTTTGGTTAATTAATTTCGTTATTATCAGTAAGAGGTTGAGGCAACGTGAGAGCTTCGAGGCTTGTACGTACCATCGGCAGGTGGAGCACCTTCAGCTGGTGGAGCACCTTCAGCGGGAGGAGCACCTTCGGCGGGAGGAGCGCCTTCAGCGGGAGGAGCACCTTCAGCGGGAGGAGCGCCTTCGGCAGGTGGTGCGCCGTCAGCAGGAGGAGCGCCGTCAGCGGGAGGAGCGCCTTCAGCAGGTGGTGCGCCTTCAGCGGGAGGAGCGCCTTCGGCGGGAGGAGCGCCTTCGGCAGGTGGAGCGCCGTCAGCAGGTGGTGCCCCATCGGCAGGTGGTGCGCCTTCAGCGGGAGGAGCGGGTTCGCCTGTTGCACCTTCAGCAGGGGCGGCGTCGGCTGGGGCTCCTTCAGCGGGAGCGCCTTCAGCCGGTGGAGCTCCTTCGGTGGGAGCGGGGGCACCTTCGGCAGTGGCTGGAGCTTCTCCTTCGGCCGGAGCTTCGCCTTCTCCCTCTTCCCCTTCCTTCATCGATTAAGGACAACACAAAAGTAATGAAACACGTTCGGCTAAGTTCTATCTGCAGTTCGTGTCGTCATTCACCAACTCTCCGAAATGCCAAAAACAAGAAGATTGAAATTATTTTGGAAAAAAGAAATTTAAAACAGCAAAGCTTGCCATTGATTGACCAATCAAAAAGAGTCGAAACTTAACTTTTGGCATATTAGAACAGAGAGAGTATGAATTAGGAATATCACGCGTTTTGTTTTCATTTTTTTTTGTTTTGTTTTAACGGTCCAAAAATTCGGGGGCCAAAGGTGAGCTTTGATTTCCAGACGTCATAGAGCCAATAAAAAAAGATAGCGGTTATTTTTCGGTGAGGTTAGGTTGATGGGTAAGCGTGTTATTCGGCAAATTCTGAAGATGATGTTGTTTTTTTTTGTGTTATGTGTGATAGTTTGATGATAGACGCCAAATCATTTTGCTACCTAAAAATAGAGCAATGATTTCTTTGGCGTGATAAAAAAGAGGTATGCTGAATCAACTAAATTAAAGTGACGTGTTAATTGAAGTGTTTGATGTCGAGATGGAGTATATGAAACGGCCGTTACGTCGTCTTGTTTTTTAAAGCGCAATTTAGAGGAGGAATAAAAGAAAAAAAATTTGAAAGTAAATACAATACGAAACGTAGCGTATAAAGGAATGAGTTAAATGGGGGTTGTGTGCAGTTGCTTTGGAAGTGCTTCGATCGCAGCCAGATCAGAGCATATCAGAGAAAGCCATTAGGAAAGAAGAAGGTATATGAGTCGGAAAATACATACCTGTGCCTCTCCATTCAATTTCTAGCAGGCTATGTATGTAGACAAAGACTCCGCTGCACTAAGTAACGACTGAAGGAAGGTTGTTGTTTGTTTGGGTAGGTCGTTGGTGGAAATTAACACAAGGACTGAGCAGCAACTTGACAAGAGAAACTCGAACGGAACAGCACTGGACTGGTGATGACGCCAAGCAACAAGAGGACAGGGGGTGGGGGAGATATGTCGGTGTCGACTTTGTTGTGTCTTCACAAACAGCAGGGAAGGTCGTAAAAATCGGACGGTACACAATCAAGACATTCAGTCGTCAATCAGGTCTCCAGCAGACGAACTACGTATACTCCCCCGCCCCATTGTCAAATGCCAAATCCAAATTGGTTTGCCAGCACTAAATTGGGTTGTTGGTCTACATGAAATCAGACGTTTGGGATTGTGGGAATCAATCGAACAGATCATTTCGTAAGAAGGTGTGAAGAAAGGGGAAGGTAAGCGGAAAGTCTTGACATCCGCATGAAGGAAAAAAAACAAAACTGATCGAGACCGGAAGAACGGACGAGACAAAAGAAGATTGCTGGAAAGTGGCAAAAGGATTACCGCGCACTAAGTCATCTACCAGCTACCAACAGACAGTCATGTTTCCATGATGATGGATTCACTCCATAGTCAATCAATCACAAAAAAAGGGGTGAGGGTAAAAAGAAGTGACACAATACGGCGGAGGAAAAAAAAAGAATTTCCAAATTTGAAAATTGGGCAAAAAATATTAGACAAACGAAAATGGGGAAAAAAGGGATAGAAAGAAAGAGAGGGATGCTTCTGGTGTCTTTTTAAATGGCTTTCATGGATGACCCAAAATGCGACCGCTCTCGAGGGTTTTTTCTTTTTTTTTTATCAGTGTGTGTGTGTGCTTATGTGTGTGTGTGTATGTTTTTTTTTTGTTTTTTTGAATTTTTTTGTTTTTTTGAATTTTTTTGTTTTGGCGGGTGAGAGTAGAGGTAAAGGTGGACAGCTGATGTTGTGGGGGATCTTGTTTCAGTGGTCGTCTGTTTGCTCTAAGCTTTGACGTCCTCGGCCCCCGAATCTCCCTCATCACCATCCTTTACCTTCTTCTCGCCTTCTCCTCCTTTCTTTGACCAATCCGGTTTTTTCTGATGAAAATTAACAAAAAACAAATTAAATAATGAATATAATCAGAGAAAAAAAATTGTTTCGTGAATGTTATACCTCCTTATCTTCGTCCTCCATTGTGAATTCCTTCTTTTTCACTTGCTTAAGCTGGTTACGGAAGTTGAATTCGGCGGCCTTCTTTTGCAGTTTGGCGAATTTGTTCTCGTATTTGGAGACTTTGCGCAGAGATGGTTTGATACTGAATGCGCGGGAAAATACAAAAATTCAAAAAAAAAACAGCCGTTAGAGTTGAGTCAGTCAGAAATCACCACAAATAATAATCCCAATTTTGTTTGAATTGAAAGAAATTCGCTTACAATTTGCCTCGGAGGTCATTAACGAGGATGTTGATCTCGTTGATCTGTCACGGGGCAACAAGTGGCAAAGAACAAAAACATATTGAATCACCGAGGTTTAAAAAAAGAAATAATTAAAAGCGCAAGTTGAAAAAGGGGGTCTGAAGAGGGAATTTTTTTACTAAATGAAATTACAAGGAAAGGTGTGGGTGTGTTTTTTGTGTTTTTCAAAGATATAAACGAAATATGCTGCAGATTTGGTAGGAAAAAAAAAACATGCCGTGCAGACAACATGCCGCAAGTTTGTTTCTTTTCTCTCGCGTGTCGGGTAAAACGAGCGTCGTGAGTGAACCAATCACAACCGGCAGCAGGTTTTCATGGCTCGCTCCTCGTATCAAAATTAGTTGACTATTTTGTTTTTCCACACACAGACACAGTGGCACAAGAAACACTCAGAGAGGATAGCGGAGGATGAGTTAAGATTTTTTAAAAAAAGACAGTTTGCCGTCAATCAGCGAAACGAATAAAAATTGAATGTACAACTGTGGTGAACAAATGAAGAGAGAGAAATGAAAGAAAAGACAAAAGGTAATAAGACAGCGAAAGAATAGAAAAGATATAGAAAGAGGAAATCTCGATTTCACTATGTCACTGATATACAGAGGCCAGCACTTCCTGAAGAAACAGAGGGGGGACTGCTCTTCCCTTCTGGGGAACAGACACAGTGTATAGACCAGACCATATCATGATTGCATCTATGAGAAAAACACACTCGAAAACTGAATTCTTTGAGCTCGGAACCGAGTGCACTTATTTCATCACAAGAGAAAAAGATAAAAACGGCCCACTTAAAAAAACAAAAATGAGAATTACAAAAAAATTGCTGGTTGAAATATGGCCCACTTTTTCATCTTAGATTGCTTGGCATGATTCATTAATCCCCTCAAGGTATAAATATAGTGGTCAATGATTATATCTAGGCGGGTCCGCTCGATTTGCCAAAGAGTTCAAAGGTCCCTTATCCGTATTTTAGAAAGAAAAAAAAATAAATAATAAAAATTTCGAAATGGACTAGGTAGGTCCACATCTGGTCCATACAGAGTCTTGGCCATTTTTTAAATAGTGGCGTTGCGATTACTTCATCATTTTTGCAATCCACCCAAAACTTCAGATTTCTTCAACTGAAGCCATAGATTTTTTTGATCTTATGTTTACAGAGTATAGAGGAAGGAATTATAAAGTATATTAAAAAAGTTTTTTTCAAAGTGCAAAAAGTCCAAAGTTCAAAAGTTTTGGATCAAATGAAATTATCAGAAAGGGCTGACCTCCGCCTGCGCATTAAACATAAATTTGTGTGTATGTGGCGAACATAAATGTTCTTTTTTTTTAATTTTAATTGAATTTTATGATTTATTTTTGAATTATGGGTGAAAAGATTTGTTTGGTTTCGTTCTGGCGACAAAATCAGGCGACCGATTCACCCATAAACGGAACCAAAACAGAATTTCGTGTACAAAAGAAAACAAAGAAAAATAGGAAGGTATAAACAGAATGCTTGGTGGGTGAAAGAAATGAAAGAAGTGAAGAAAAATCGTTAAAAAAGTATAGGAGTGAAAAGCACAGTCGGTAAAGAAAAAGAGTATAATGACACACTGCCAAGCAAACGATGAATTGCAATGTGTTGTAACGTAACGAAGTGTAGTGATTAAGAAAAGGAAGAAGCATGTAAAATCGTAAAAAAAAGTTTGACGTTTCTGTTGGCAATAAAATGAAAAATATGTGTAGACGATATTCAGATAAAAAAGGGGGAATTGAAGTGGAAAATGGGAAATTTTTTTTGGAAAATTTCGCGTTATCCTCCGAGTACGGCAAATCGTGAAGTATATAGTAATCGAGGGAAAGCGAACGATGAGTTCAGAAACGAATAAAAAAAAAATTAAGAAACTGGATTGGATTGGATAATTGCATGCTGTAGATAGTTTGATATCGGAATAGCTCAAACAACTATAAAGATGCCGAAACAACTGGGAAGAAGTGACTACGAAAGCGCCAATCCAGTACGGGACACTCTGAAGCAATAGACTAAAAAAAAAACGAGATGCTAATAGGAAACTAGCATTTTCTACAGGGATGATTCAAGCTTCAAATTTCAATCAAAACTAAACAAAATCAGGACGCTTTTTTTTAACTCGGCAATTTTTCTTTAAATTATTTGTTAATAGATGCTACGTATCATTTGAAACAATTTCATCTTCCCCCGTATTTGAGGCTCTGTGCTGCTGCGGGCCAGCCCTAGTATTCCCATATATATTTTTTTGATTTGTTAAAATTTAAATCACAATATTCGATGTTTGAGGATTCCGATATTACGACGTATTTTTTTATTATTATTTTACGTTTGATATGCCGAACACGAAATGAAAATGACGCAATATTATCTAGACTCGGAATTGGCGATGGGTAATTTATGAATATAACGATGCCTGAATAAACTCTGAATGCGATCAAGAGCAGGGCTTTTGTGTGTAGCAAACAATGGATTTTTCTCATGGTAATTTGTCAAGCAATAAACAAACGGAAAAAAGGTGAAAATAGATAATAAAACTATGGAAGTCATGGGAAATTATCTACGTGAATGCAATCCGGTCCTTATGGGTGAATTGAAGAGGAAGTAAGAAATTTACGCCCTGTCTAGATTGAGACGGGCCAACAACAAAAAAATAGATAGGATTTGTTTTTAGTTATGAAAAGATAGAATTAGAAAATATTTAATGAAAAGTAAGAACAAAAAGATGGTTAGTGGAAAGAAAAAAGCCATACACGAAGGTCAACCCTTTGTGATTATATCATTTTTTTTCGCTAAGAAACTTGGAGGTAAAAGTATTTAAAAGAATCGCAGCAATCCCTCAAGTAATAAAAATTTGAACGTCAACAATATAACCTCACGTAATCATAGAATAAAAGTAGAGATATTTAAAAATCGCGCGTGACTAGGGCCGGCCGACAGTGGGCACATCGTTTCAAAAGATGTTGATAATATTGTACAGTTCTATAAATTATTATATTGCTAAGAAATTATTCTTCGTCCTTAATTTTGTTTGTTTTGTTGTTGTTGTTGCTCGGCAGCAGAGGTGAACAAGAGAAATACGGTGTCTTTGGCACAATTTCAGGTGTACTACAATAAGTACAGTATGTAGTTTCGGTTTCGAAAAGCTGCGTTCTTTTACTCCGGCCCTTGACATCCATCCAATCAATTCAACTGCTGTATAGCATACTTATATGCGATGTGTGGATGATCATTCCGTTTTACAAGGATGATGTCGAAAGCGTGAAAGTATAAAGAGCGCTTTAAATCGAACTCAAGATGCCATTCTCTACCACTCGGGATATGCGTGATTGATCAGCTCAGAGAGAGAGGGATGATAAAGGTAATAATAGCCACATGAAAAAATGGCGCCTCGCAACAACCAGTCAACTGTTGAAAGCCAATAAAAAAAAAATTGAGCAAAGGTGTGAAAACAACTGGATTGTGGCGAGTCTATGGGCTGCATACTGTCAATATAGAAAAAAAAATGCGTTTGCATCACGTTTTGGTGGGGCTAACCTCGTAATCTTTTTTTCTGACTTCAAAGTCCAAGTCCCATTTCTGCGACTCGCATATGATAACGCGATCATTGTAGTCGACACAGATCTGCTTCAGGGCGGCTGATTAAACATGGCAACAGTGCACTTTAGCAACAATTAGAAAACAACACACTTTTCCGATTATATCACTTTTTGTCTAGATAGAATTAAGGTAATAGAAGAACCACATTGATAATGGGATCACAGGCCCATCACATCACCACCCAGAACCATCATCGCAACGGACCCGACCGTCTCGTCAGTTTTGCGCTTTTTTTTTAATGACACATCGCTGAATCAGTTTCCCCCTCCGTTCTTATTGGCATACTAAAAAAAATCTGTTGAAATCCGTCATTTCCTTCGTTAATTTCACCGATAAAGCTCGGAAAGGACGGATTTTTTATTTTTGGGTTTGTTTTGTATCCAAGTCAGTTTTGGCCTGCTGTAATCAATGGCACAAGTACACCGTTGGTTTAAGGTCGAAATGAAAGTAAGGAAAGGAAGGTGAAAAAGTCATGGGAAAATAGTAACAAGGTCACAAAGTCGTTCCTACTAGCAAAAAAAAAATAATAATAGAAACTTTCTCAGTTATTAAAATCAATCGAAGAAAGAAAGAGAGAAGAAACAAAGAGAGAGAGAGAGACAGTTGAAGTATATACAGTCGCTAGTCTGCAAGTTATAACGTGGTAAATGGGAGGGAAGAAAAGGATAAATTAGGATCGTAGATGTGGCGGAAGGCGTGTGCGTGAGACGGGAGTAAAAAAAAAATAGAATTTCTATTCGTAATCGGGCGGTGTTTACCTCCAAATATTTCATCTTATTTTTCCATTCTAAATCGTATTTATCGGCTTCGAGTCCCGATATTCTCTTGTGAAATATCTTGCAGACCGTCTGCAGTTCGGCTGGAAGAGAGACAGACAGAGACAGAGAGAGACACACACAAGAAAAGGTCATTCGGAGTTTGTACTTTTTTGTTATCAAGCTAATTTCGTGATTAGATTGGAACAAAAAATCTTTCACCATCGGCCGTTTGCGCTTGCTCGTCTTTTTTTTTAACCGCCTATATATCGAAAGCATCTTTTCAAAACCATCGACCAAGACAAACGACTGATGGAAGAGATTAAAAATTGGGGTGGGAATCACCAAGACGGGCATTCCGTTGATGAAAAAGTGTGTGGATTGAAGCGAACAAAATTCATCGTCCATTTGACATTCCACAAAAATAAAAAATAAAGGAGCGTTCAATTGTTTCCGTTATAGGTTACAGAATTCGCATTTGTTCTACTATAAGGGAAGGAATCACTTGTATGTGAATGAAATCTGCCACCTCCGTCTCACCATCGTTCTACTGCTGAACTGTGGAAAATATTTAAAAAAAAACGCACGGGGTTGTTGCAAAGGAGTTGAGGGAATGAAAAGATCGTCGACGATGGAATCAAAAAGAGGGTCCCGGTCAGCTGTCCGACAGTTAAGAGAAGAAGTTCGTTTTGAGACGTAAATTTACTCAGAGTGAAATTTTTTTTAGCGAGTGCAGTCGTCGTTAGCTTTTTTTTTTTTTGGCGATTGAGAAAAGGCACGCAGAAGGTAATATATTTAGCATTACATTTGTGTAGTATCAATTTTAAGGCTAAGGCTATGAACAGCTTTGTGTGTGATTGTAGGGGCGGGCGCACTTTTTAAGGCTTTCGTTAACGTACATCTATAATATGTGCTGGTGTTTTCTGTTTTGTCAAAAAATTTAAACAACAAAAATAAAGCTGATGGTTTTCATCAGTAGAGTTACGGCTATGAACGTGGTGGTAAAATCTCTTGATGTGTGAAAATAAAAACAGATCTCTACCGTGACGTCTAATTCCAGCTGTTTTTGGCGAAGCCTTATTTGTGATTTTATATACGAACGCTTTTGTTAAGCTACTGGCGTGAGTCAAAGGCTCAAAGCGAACAGCTGAAAATAGATCGCCAGAGCAGAGTCGTGAGATTGTGAATGTCAGTCAATCGGTGCGCCATTCGAACAAAAATTAATTGAAGAAAAGAAAATTTACATTGTAAAAAAAAAAAACGGCTTTCGAGCTTTGTGTGTGAATTAATTCAATCGAAATGAGTGGCAAAAGAATGTAGTTCAAGATCCACTGGAAAATTGCAAAGAGAGTGGAGGAGGAGGAGGAAGGTCAGGAGTGAGGAAGAGAGTGCCGAGAGAGCGGAATAAGAGGATCAGAGTGAGAGAGAGTGAGAGTGAGAGAGAGAGAGAGAGACGGACGATGATGGACCGTGTACCTCGAAATCTTTCTTTTTGACTTCGAACTCCATATCGTACTTGGCGAATTCGAGGCGACAGATACGCGCGTGGAACTCGTTGAGCAGTGTTATCAATTGGGCTACTCGCGGAAATAAGAGCCAATATACAAGAGAGAAAACCCCGCAACCGCCACACATTTAGATTTCGTTATTTAAAAAAATAAAAATTCCATCATTGTGAGCGCAACCAAATTATATAGGTGTTTTTTTTTTCGCCACATCATCGGCAAATTCACTGACACTTTGTTATAGTCGTCATGGTCTCCTAAGTCTTAATTTCTAACACATGTTTTATAACCCATGACGGAAGCGCGCAAAAATGATATTCGTTTGTTTTTCGTGAGACACACAGAGTATTTAACCGTGACATCATTGGAAACCCCAAACTGTTTTAAGTGTTTGGGGTTGTCAATGGCGACTAGTTTCATCTTAATTTTTAAATAAAGCTTCTGATTAAAATCAAATGAAAATGAAAAAAAACTAATAATTGAGCGAAGTGGATGTTGATGGCTTACCCTCATTGGCGTCGTCAAGATTTTTGGGCTGGCCGCAGCGCTCTTCAATGATGCGTCGTCGTTCGGCAGCTTTACGCTCTTGTTCTTTCTTCAATTCCTCAGCGGCTTTCTTACGCAGCAAAAGCTATAGTTTCGCAGAAAAATTATCAATTAATTTCATTTCCTGCAATTGAATTGGCTTTTGTTTTGTAACTCACTCGAAGTTTCTTCTTTCTCTCGGGGGTCATGAAACCTTTCTTGGCTTTCTTGGCGGCCGCAGCCTCTTCGAGACGCTTGCGCACCTCAGCCTTTTTACGGTCTTGCTCTTGTTGCTTGACCTTAGCAGCCTATTTTAATTTGTTATAGAATTTCAACTTATATAATGAAATCTTAGTTTCTATTGAATATAACGCTGATGTGGACGTCGCACCAACGCATACTTACATCGGCGGCTGATTTTTTCTGCAATTAAAAAAAAACATACAAAAGGAAACACAGTGAAAAATGTCGTGAATAATTATTCTGTTAAGGTAATTTTTTTTATAACGTAATAAAACAAAAGGTTTTAGTTTTAGGAATGAACGTAAAAGTTGGTAAGTTAATGAGTGTTTTAAATGATTAGCCTTCTTACACCATCATCCTTTTTAACCTCAGCGGCTTTGGCGACTGGCTTGGGAGGCTCCTCCTCCTCTTCTTCGGAAGAGCTGGACGTGCAAATTAGCAGGGAACGAAAAAATCATGAAAATAAAATAGGGGTAAAATGAATAAGACTTTCATGAGCCCTTCTATTAGTCGCTCAACATAATTGATTAGATCGTTCGTTTAAAGTTTAAATGATTATTTTAAGTAGTCAAATAATAACTGAAAGGTAACCAAATAAAATATATGAAAGTAAAAAATAAAATAAAATCTAGCAAAAATTCGGATAATATGTACAATCCTTGGAGAATTTCATTCGTTGAATGAACGCGTGTTATTTTAAAAAAAAATTAACTTAACGGAATCAACAAAATAAGGTATAGGAGATAAGCATTCGATTTTCGTTGTTGACTGACATAACTATCAGTCAATCTCATGTGCAGAAATGCCTACCTGAGCAGCCTGCAAGCTGTAATTGATAATAAGAAAAGACAAGATCAACTATAGATCGTAACGCCTCAAGAACTAGTCGCATTAAAAAAAATGAACAAACTCACTGCGTGAGAAAAATTCAATAAACGTAATTTAATCGCATTTCTAAGCACTTGATATGAAGTAATAGATATAGAGCGAGATGGAATTTACCTGTATTCTTCACTGTCCGACATGATTGGAGGTTATCAGATTTGAGTGAACCTGCAATTTAGTAAAATCGATTAATTAAACTTTGCTGCTGGACAACTTTTGGTTGTTGAAAATTGCGAAATTGGCGGTGACTGGATTTTTAACTCGAATACGGAATTAGGGTCAAACGAAACATAAGATTTAACGGAGTTGAGATGCGCGTCATCAGCTATTTCAAGCAGTTTTTTCCCCTTTAACTTATATATTGGACAAATGTTAAAAAAAAAGCGCACAGGATAACCGATGCTCAATCCTTGCGCCAGATTCAAAAATAGATCGGGAGGAGAATGCTCGGCGTTCTACCGTACAGAACCAAATATAGGCACAAATGTAACCAAGCAACACGAAAAAACCCTATCCTAAAGTTATACTGATAAAACTGCTGGAAGAGACTTGACTGGACCTCAATTAAGTAATTTCTCAAAAAGAAAAAATGATTCTTTGTAACTGGTAGCACAACTGAATGGAAACGGTAATTGGCGTGAATTTCTTGGTGGAGGGTGTAAAATACAATTTCGATTTCACGAGAAAAAATAAAATCCTGGTAGGCGAATCGATCAGACTATTTTGTACAACCACCGAGAGTCTATTCAAACTATAGTGAATTAAAAAAAACTTAATGTTGAATTGTTTGGGCCTACCGGGTGGTCAAAGAAGCGAGTGCTGGCACACACACACTGAGCTCGAGTGACGGATACGCGAGCACTGCGTCCGGATCTGGCGCTGCAGCCCGAGAACTAGGCTCGGATTCGGCCCAGTACCAGGGGTACAGAAAACTCCAGCTAAGAAAAGATCCCTAAATGCTCGGGTGAAGTCCAAAATAGCAACCTATGACGGAGGGAAGATTTTCAATAACAGAGCTGACTCTTGTTGGGTCACACATCCAAAGGAACCACATTTAGCCGGACTTCCTAACGTTCGTATGAAATCAAATTACTGCATTCTTGCAGAATGCCTCAGTCTGGGAAACGAATTTCCGACTCTCAAATGCATCACTTTAAAATTTTGAATAACAATTGGCTGGAAATTTGCAAAATAGACTTACGAAACAGTCGAACGAAGGAGTCGTCGAAATGGGATCAAATCGAAGCTCAGACGGAAAGTAAATACGAAGTTTCATTTGTAACGTTACCCTCGGTGTTCACTAGGAAAAAACAAAACAAAAAGTAGTTTTTTTAAACGATGAAAACTTATTTGGGAACAGGAAATGGTGAAGAAAATAAGAAAAGAGTTGCTTATTTCCTTACCTATATTAGTAAAGCTGAACGCGGATGTCGGTCGAACAGGAACCAACCTAATTACTATGAATAGAGTCGCGTTCCTCTCCTATTCTGCCCGCTTACATAACCTAAAAATAGAACATGCAGTGCGCTGAGGGTGTGCTCTTGCTATGGCCGTATAAGCGACTCTTTGATAACGGTAAGTTTCGGTGTATTTTCAAGGCAAAAATCATCTGGTTTTCTATTCATACAATGCTGGACTACGAACATGATTTCCAACGCTAATGACTTACACGACTTTTACGACATTCCATACTGGTGGCTCTAGTTTTTTAAATAACAATAAAGCAGTTTTGGAACAGACAGGGCTTGGGATGTTACAAAACCGGGCCACTCTTTGTTTGGACCATAAATGGAGAGCCGTCTAGAAATATAGTCACCGATGATCGAAATGTTGGCTACTTGAATGAACTTCTTAGACGATGACGAGAAGAGTTCAACAGACGAGCGGTACTGTTCCCATGACTCCAACTGACGGGCAGGTACAGCAATGATCCTGAAATTCACGTCAAGTTTTTGCAACTGCATTGAAATGGTTTCTTGGACGCGTACAACTTCTTTAAACATGGCATCTGGACAATTCTTCATTACGGTTAACAAGTGTATGGATGAAGCTTGTGTGGTATTGGTAAGGTCTTCGTGGTTTGATTCCGTCGGAGGATGGTAAGTACGCCCAGCAGATGCCAGTCGCAATGGAATCGGCTCTTCGATAGCATTTTTAGTCAGGAACGCCACCATGGCGGGTAATGAGGAACCGCCAACTAGATGGAAACCGTTCCCTTTTTCAAGACTGCCGTGATCTGGAACTGTAGCTAGACTCAACACTTTTTGGGGATTATTGAAATCAAGACCGCAACCATCAACTATTAATGATCTAACGAAATCGGGTGGTGAAATCAAGTTGTAGCCCTTGCTGATCCAATCGTTGCTGAAATTTCGCATCCAATTCAGTTCAAGCCGAGCAGAAAGACCTCTCATATAGAAAGCTGTAGGACTGTGACTGACAAACTTTACGTCCAGCTTGGTGGAATCATTGGGGCTATGTGCGGATTTCGGAGGAATGAAGGAATACAACTCTCTGCTATCTTCAATGGGTGTTTCAGAATGTAAGCTGTTAGGAAGGCTCAAAGCTCGAGTCACGGCTGTTTCTTCGACATCCCACCATACTTTCGTTAGTTCTTTCAATTGGGTTCTCAATCTTATACCTTCTTGTTTAACTTCTTCAATCTTATTGGGGCGAGTGGTATCTGCAGTATTGGACGCGACTTGCTTCATCAATTGGGTGACTTCAATTCTTCTGGTTTCAAGATCTTCGCGCTGAAGATGGAGTTCGACCATGTGCTTCCATTGTTGAATAAAAGAATCCAGATGAAATGATGATTTTCTCGATGAAAGATTTGTTTGCAATTTCACTAAGTCATCAGTAATCAATCTGTCAATATTGCTCAAATCAGGAGTTAATATTGACACTGCTGCTTTTGATAAATGACCGGGTATGTGCAAGGCAGATACAACTCCTCGAACTAGGAAAAGATAAATGTTTTTATTTGTGATGTTGATGTGAGAAGTAGACAAGATTCTTAGAGCCATGATCAAGTTTTATTCTCTTAGTGTGACTGTGCACTGTTTCTTTAATTCTGGTTCTTGGTCAACATCAATTTTATCACTCATCACTTTAGGGAGAATAGTTTCAATTTTCCTCTTCACAGGCGCCTTGTAATTTCCACCAAGACCTGCAGCCCTTTCCGATTCTTCAATAGTGTAAGGCTCTAACTCTAATGCTTTCAGTCTACGCTTGTGAACTTTAGTCCGATAGTGGTGACTGAGGGAATGCTCGTCAATGAAATATCTTCTGTAGATTGAATAGAATTATATTACAATAATTTAGTGTTTGGATGAAATGACTTACGCGCAGTGTATGCAGTAGTACTGTGCGTTACCAGCTTTCTCAACATCAATTTTCTGAGCAAGAAGGCTTTCAGAATTGTGTTTCAAATCATTATCAATCTGAAAATATACATTATCACAATGAAACTTAAAAGTCAAAATATAATACATTAAATATTAACTATTATATACCTCATCCAGATCTTTAGTACGTCTTTTTCCTTTGTATTTTTTGCGGATGTGTGTTTCTCCACGATGATACTTTTTACGCCTAAAATTGTTTAAATTTTCCTTTAACTTTTATTAAACATTCATTAAAACATTACAATGCGTAATCAATAAATGTATTTTTTACTTGTAAGTCATTGCAGGAAGCTTTACGTCTTTCTACTGTGTAGTACAGGCAGATTCTCTTGCTCACTTGCTCTACAGTCTACAGCTCTACACGTGTGTAGCAAAATGGCTGCAAATTGTATTTAGAGGACTCGACTGTCAGGCACGAGATGGCGTTATATTGACGGTCACCGATACGACAACTAGATGGCGTGTAGGCTTGCATTTTTTTTTTTTTTAAATTAATCACGTAGGCATGTATTTTTTAATCAAAAATAAATAAGCGAACGATTAATCCAACCACAGAGACGTCAAATAATCGAGCACGATCTGATGAAGAAGTTGTGTCAACTCTCTCTGTTTGCCACGGTTTGCCAAAGCTTCGAAAAAACCGTGCGCTTGGTTCCGATAGGTGGCGTTGGGTCTGAAGATAGCTTTAGACAAATTTAATGCTTTGCCTGCCTGCTTACAAAGGAAAGGAAAGAAAATCGGCACGGGACTTGTGACGCGCGGTACGGTGCGCCCACAACAACTGGAACACTCTTGCTGGACTAGCCCGCTCGTGACAGAAAGTTTGCTTCCCATTGATCGGGATCTTCTTACCTGCTGTGTGGTCAAGAAACAAGTGACAAAATATTTGCAGTTAAAGTGTAGTCTGAGAACTTTTCGCCGCCATTTTGCCCTGGCATCCCCAGTGAACATAGTATTCTGCTGCACATACAACAACCAAGCCCCAATACTCTGTGACTCTTGTTCCATCCAAGTGGAATTGGAAAAGCCACTGTGTTGTGTCCACTTGCCAAGTGATTGATCTATTTCCTTGTGAATTCGTCCTTGCTCATAATGGAAGATTACGCCGTGATCCATAGCTGCCCTAGTGTTTCGAACACAAACCGATGCTAAGAAAATCGCGCCCTTGGCATCTCCCCACTCACGGCCCCTCTCACACACGTGCCGATGACAACTCAGTGATCCTCGCGCCTTTTCCTCCTTGCTTTCTGTTTTGTTTTGTTTTGGCGCCCATCGATTTGTTGGTCATTGTCCTCTCGGTACCGTTTAAGAATGCTTTGACGAATGCTTAGAGGATTGTCAACTGAACCCTAACCGTTTAGGTGTGGTGGGCCGGTAACAATAATGGCTGAACATCTCGGCAAAGACGCCAAAACGTATGCCGATGAATATTCGTCTTTTTGCCGGGAACTAAAATCCTTTCATGACATCAGAGGGTAAATAACATGCTTTGCAATTACAAGGACTTGATGATGAGTGTACTCTTCTTGCTTAGTGTGACACAAAGAAAAATTTGATTATAATGCCTATTTTGAGGATTATTTTAACATTTTTGAATTCTGTGTTTTTTTTTTAAGGACGAGTTTCAACAAACTTCCACGTCTCCACGGTCATGAAGTTGATTTATATCTTCTCTACTCACTCGTCACTTCGCACGGCGGATGGGAAAAGGTATTGGTTTCATTATATTGTCAACTTTTGAAAGGCTAAATGCATGACCTCCTTCCAGTATAAACAACTCTATGGTTGCTAGATTAAAATTTTTCAGTTTCAATTCGATATAGGTTTTTATTCTAATATAATTTTGTTTGTTTAAATGTCAAATGATTAGGTGAACGTACACGGCGAATGGGAATCTCTGCTTCCCTACTTTGGCATTCACCGGTTATGCGCCAATGGACCAATTGCTTTGAAGCAAATTTATATAAGGTATATTTCATGATAACAGTCTAAGCATGGCAAATATCAACAGATAAATAATAACCGTTGTTTACGAACAGATACCTGGATGTTTACGAGAGGATACACTTTTTGGGCGAAGAAGTTGATCGACGCGAGTCTGAACATCACGAAGAGGATGACGCCCGCAACCGACGTAAAGCCCTTCGACTTCTTCATGCCACTCCGACGTCTTATAATGCTGCGCAGCACGTTATCCCAGGTTTGACAACTGCTTTACACAATCGATTGCAGTGCATTCAATAACTTTTATTTTGTAGATCACGTGCGAAACACAGCTGGGTTGTCGACTGATGGGATACAGGTTACACCGACTGAGCGAGTGTTCCTCTCCCTTCTATGTCCTCTACCCAACGAGCAAGACTTCGCCATCAATGTTTGCAGTCTTCTTGCAATGGAAAGCCGAAGACCGTTTCCCCTCCATCAGTGTCCCCGCATCGTCGATGCTCTACTAGCACACGCTGGAATCTTTTCGCAAGGTACACCTTACAGAAGTTGCTGTTTTAAGTATACTTTTCTAATTCTATCCCACCTTTCTGGGCTTTGTCTTACAGTTGACATCCGAGATCTATTCACGGATAGTTACCGAAAATTTCGTGGGCAGAACCTCGGCCGATTTTGGCGTGATGTTGTCCCGGATGCTGACATTGTACAATTGTCTGAAGAAGATTTAGTGGTCACACCAGACGATGTTACAGCTGTAGTGGGCCCGTATTGGGATCACCGATCTGTTCATACAGCGTCGAGTGCTATTGGAGAGGCTGATTCATCAAGGACTCTACCGTCAGATCTTCTTCCAGAAGAAAATGGCAGTACATCTGCAACAAACAAAGTGCATCTGGTCGTACGCCCATTAGGTAGTGAGAGACCCATCAGATCAGTGACCTTAAATTCCAGAGGGGACGAACTTGAATCAACATTGATTGAAGAAGGATCAACATTAATTGAGGAAGAGTCTCAGTGTAGTGTCATGTTATACGAAAATGGAACGGGTCCATTGTCAGCCTCAGGATCTGATGTGGTTTCGGCTACTAGTCCGCCAAACGTGGAAAGAGTGCCCAGTTGTGAGCCAAACTTCAAAAATTGTTTGGCAAAATCAGCCAATAGCCCCATAGAACCTGCCAGCGACGTTGCAGTTCCTGGATATTTACAAAATGATGAGAATCTTGTTGCCTCCTTTGCCCAAGACGATTTTGCTGTCGAACCATCTCGGAGTATTCAGCCGACCGACGAAGATTTCGTTTGTGAGGATATTTCTGCTGCTGCTGCGCAGGAATCTTCTCAAGATGCTGAATCGCACACCAAACCAGATTTATCACATGACGGCATCGCTCCACCAATTACCGAGTCCAACGCCGCTTTCGAGTTGGAAACACCTTCACAAGCGGAGACCAATGTGGAGAGGAAAGTCGTTGCTCCCAAAAACAAATTGCCAGTTGCCATTCAAAAACCAGATAATCCACGTGCCATCCGCTATTGGCTGGATCAACGCAGAGCTGCTCGATGTCCCGTCGAACAGCCTCCAATTAAACAGGACGATCCTGTGCTACAATTAGAACCAGAGGAGTTGGATCTATTTCATGTTGGTCGGGATCAAGGTGTTCACGATGCTCTCGGTCAAAGAGTTTTACAGGTTAGAATTTTCTATTTACCTTTGGAAAGTTGCAAATTAAACCTGTTATTCTCGTGTCTTTCATTCAAGGTTCTTAATGTCATTCGCAATTTGAGTTTTGATGATGTCAATTCGGCTGTATTAGCTCAAAGCGAAGCTTGTATGCGACTTCTTCTTTTGGCTGCTCATGCCAGGTGGTCTTGTCTACCACAGTTGGCCTTCGATGCCATATCAAATGTCGCATTAGAGGTAAAGGAGTTTTGTGCTCAAAGTGGAATTTGCGGTTAGATAGCTGACGGCCATTTCTTTGCAGGTCAATTTAAAGGATCCCGCAGATTGTTCGCTGTCGGCCATTCTTTTGGGGACGGTCACACGAGGATTGGAGTCAAACGACCGTTTTATTGTACTCCGTTGTATGGAAACTTTAGGTCGTTTGGCCCAACGCAGTGAAAATGAGCTGCTTTTGATGTCGTCTCTTGATTCTCACGTAGGTTGACTTCGGTCATTCATCCGCACCACGCTTATACACTCATTAATAATTATTATTTTTTAAATGAAGGTTTATGAAAAACTGTGCTCCTATTTAACTATACCTGATGTTGCATTATTAATCTACACATTGGAGTGTGTTTATGCGTTGTCTTCTCTTGGCCAAGCCACTTGCAATGCCTTCCTGCATTGTCAAGGAGCGTTGGATATTTTGATTTCCCTCCTGACTGTCGAGGTAGATATTGTTTGGTTTCGTCCCAACTTCAATCTTTTTACTTGTTATTTATGCATTGATTTCTTTTGATAGGCTCAGAGCTATGGATCTAAAGCAAGGATTCTTATGAACGTAGTTGAGACAGTTGCCGAAGGTGACACGGTGGCCACGCATGCGCAGTTGAATCCAATTCACTGTGTGGTTCGCCCTACCCACTCACACAGCCCAGCACCGAGTGCCCCATCGACTCCGCCGCCGATGCTACTACAGCCTGTTGCCGCTTCTGTTCCGCAATCACCAAACTCTCTCACCAAAATCCTGCCAAGTAGAATTTCATATGCCCCGAAGATGTTTAACAGTTCAACAAAGCTAAAGGGTTATTTCATATTTTTAGAAGCAAATGCCAGTTCTAGGCCCAGCACGCCAACCCAATCGAAACCCATTGTTGCCAGTATCAGTCACACAGAGAAAGAACAAATTGCTATGCAATGGTTAAGGACTACGTTTGAGCCCGTCGTTGGAGCACCAAGTATAGAACAAAACGTGCTGTATAGGCAATATACGGCTGGATGCTCTAGAAATGGACCAAAGCAGGTTTTGGGGATCGTTCAGTTTTTCTCCTGTGTTAGGTATGTTCTCAACGTTAACAACTTTAGTATTCGGTTGAGTGGCGAGACTAATTGACGTCATATTTGTTGGATCAGAGCAACATTTGGTCAAAACGTCGGGCCATTTCGGAAACAAGTTGGCAGTGCCGTCGAATTCTATTTCGAAGGAATGGCGTCAAAGACCGCTTCAACTGCTGTTACGAGTGCCCCGACAAATGCAGTGGTGCGTTCGCCTACACCCACGCCGATTCCTATCGAAGTACCTGGTTCTCCTATACTGAAAGCCCAACTCTGTGCTCCACCAAAAGTCAATAATAGGAAAGAAGCTCCGAAGCAGGCAAGTTTATCGTTTATAGTTGTGGGCTTAGTTACAGCCCAGTCTTCCCCTTTTGTATTTTGTTACAGTCATTCTTATTATCTGGTTACTATTTGAGTTTTATTTTATTTTGTGGTTTTGTTGTTTTTGTTTTGTTTCTAGTCGTTGGCACATCCTCATTTATCTCAAGCGTTAGGTCAAGGTGGTATGTCGCTACCTGAAACGAGTCAGGTTGCGACAACTGGTAGCTCAGTACCACCGTCGTCTTCCTTGATCAAATCCCTCTTGGCCAATAAGGTACCGGACAATAACAGCCAGTCCGCCAATCACGTGGCTACTTTGGGCCTTTCGCCCACTGCGACGGCATTGCCCGGCATGACTAGAATACCTTGCATGAATTCGCACGGTAGTCCCGTTTCTTCTAATCAGATAGTAAATCATCCCCTTTCAGGCGCTATCGTTCTTCAGGTTTGTATTTATTTAATAATCCTTATAACCTCGCCATGAATGTAGTAGATGACTAACATTGAGCATGTTTGCCTTGCATTATGATTTCTTAGTTTCCACTAATTTTAAACGTAAAATATTCTTTGGCTAAACAATTATACGCTACAGGTTGCTCAGAGACAGCAGCAACAGAAACTTCTACAACAGCAACAACAACAACAACCAGCTGCAGTGAATGGTCCATCCAAAGAAAGTCAGACGAATGTCAAAGGCGCACAAGTTACCATTAACACCCCAAAAATGAACGGAGTATGCCCGGAGGTATTTCGAGTAGTAAAAAAAAATGTAGCAATAAAATGAAGATAAATTTCAACCATTTCAACTTCTTTAGATGGAACAAAACTCAGTTGTGACTGAATCCCCTGATGGTAAAGGCAAAGGAATGTTAGCTGATCTGTTGGAACGAGAAGTGAAAAAAGAATCAGTCAACGGTGCTACTACTTTGGCCGGCAAAGAACTTCGTATCAGTGACAATGGACTAGAGTTGATTCAGAATGATCCTCGAAATCGTGTTGCTGTCGACATGGGAGTTGTGGGGATGAACGACTTTGGTGTCGACTTGGGAGATGGCGTTGCTGCCCCGAAAGCTGCTCATCTCATTGCACAGGTTGACGACTCTGGACACGTTCAAATTCATCTAGAGGAAGAAGCGGGCACTGCTGTTTGTAATGGCCAGTCATTATTGGACCAGTTGGAAGCTTGCGAGGTTTCATCGTCCTCCGACGAAATTGTGGCAAGTCAAACGTCGAAAGCGATCAAGCGACCGGCCAGTCCTACGGAAACAAATGACAGTTCTGCTCCGAAAAAACCTACGATGAATCATGTGACTTCAAAGCTCAACGAAAACTCTGGAGGAATTTCCGAAAAACCTTCTGAAATAACTTTAGCCGAACAGAATAAAGATTCGGCTGACAAGAATAAAGAAAAAATCACAATCAATGGAAACGTTAACGGCATTGTCGAGACGACCAACACAATAACAATTAATAGTACAGCAGTAGTACCTCAAATCCAACCAGCCGTGGTTTTGGGGCCGAACACACCTAGGACTTTTCTAATTCTTCAACAGCAAACTCCACAGCAAGCCAGGCTTGGTTTTCCCCAACAGGGCCAGCGCCTGCTATTGGCCATTCAACGCCCAGGTGGAGTGATTCAACACGTTGCTATGCCTGCCAACGTCGTGGCCATAACTTCCAGTCAGTTGCAAGCTAACGGAGCTGTTGTTAGCCTGTCAAGCTCAGGAGGAACCAACAGTGTGACCACTGTACATCAACATTCTTCGGCTAACAGCGGACAAGCGCCGTCTTCGAGTGGTGTTAGTCTCATTGCCAACGGTAGCTGTCTTCCAGTGTCCACGGCTATCCTTTCGTCGTCAGCTCAACCCATCACCGTGACTAGTTCTGTCCCTAGTGTGGTTACAACCTCTTCAATGGAAGGCGTAGTCACTTTCTCCGGTGGAGCCGTCGCCTTTCCAGCCCGACCAACAGAGAATGCATCACGCAGTTCCAGTGTAGCAGAAAGTCATGTTACCATCACACCGGTTCCGGCCTCTTCGATCGTGAACTCTGTAACTTCAACGCCAATCGTAACGACATCACCCACAGCGTCGCCGGCCACCGTTGTACCCACCAATGCCGGCGCAACTCCAGGTTTCAAAAAACGAACTAATAGCATTGAAGCAGCAAAACCCCGCGGGAGACACATGAAAAGCAAATCAACCGACTGTCAACCAGTATCATCTCCCAGTCCACAACCTATCGATCCGTCTTTACAATATCTTTGCGAATGGAAAGAGTGCATGAGGTGAGAGATAGTGCAACTATTTTTTTTAAATCTGAAATGTTTTGCTCATCTTTATCCATTGATTCATTTCAAGGTCATTTAAAACGCCCCACGAAGTTTACGTTCACGCTTGCCAAGTTCACTGTCCAGTTCACGTGGAGGAATTAGGGTGCTTATGGGAACGCTGTGACGGTCTCAAAAGACGGAGATTTTCAATGATGACGCATCTCATGGATCGTCATTGTAACGACGAGGTTGTTTTCCATTCATTTTTTCCCACGTACAGTTAATTCATCTCGTATTGTTGCTTTATTCCCTTTAGATGCAGAGATTGTTAGCAGCACGACGACATCAAATGAATACGCAGGGCAAGACAGACATTCCCGCGCCACAAGCTCCTACTCCTCATCCTGGATATGCACCTCACGCAGCATTGCATGCTATTAAACGACACGCAGTTGAACTGATGAACCAAAAAGAACAGGTAGATTGACAAGTTTTTTTAAATAATAAAAGTAGGAAACGGTAACAGTGTTTTTCTTTATTTCGATTATAGGAAGAAAAAGAAGGGCCAGTAACCAAAAGTATTCGATTGACATCAGCCCTTATTCTCCGTAATATCGCCACACACTCCGCATTGGGAAGGAGGTAATTCGTGTTTTTTTATTTAATTACCTGTTGGCAATTTTTCTGATGTATTTATATTTCTTTTGAAGGAATCTCCAACGTTACGAGAATCATTTAGCGAGTGTTGCCTTGAGCAATGTGGAGTCATCCCGAACTGTAGCGCAAATTTTGTATGAACTAACCCACCAATGCAGCTAGGGATTTCTGGCTTGAAACTCGTATCTGGAATCAATGCGGTTTTTACTGAATTATTTTTTATTATTATTATTTTTTACTGATTTTTGATTCAGAATGCGAATGAAATTACTGATACAAGGGGTCTGACATATCATTCCCAGCTGACGTCACCGACAGTCTAATCTCGTCCCGATTTTTTAATATTTACCTTTGTCTTCGTTATGTTAGCTTTAAAGTGGTTTGCACTTCATCCTTTTCCTTCAGCGCTTATTTCTTTTTTTCAATGTCTTGTGAATGAGTGGTCTGATTTCGAGTTGATGAATTTTGATGTTTCATGTAATCGCTCCTCGTCCGAGTCACATGTGCGACAGAAGTTGATCCCAGAGTTTACACAAAAATCGATTGCGCTGCCTTTTTGTTCTCTCCTTTGAACTTGAAAAAGAAGAACAAGTGTCTTTTCTATTAAAACAAGTTACGAACGATCACACGATCAGAGTCGTTATTTTAGAACATCAATATTTTAAAATACTAGATATCCCTAAAATTAAAGATATGTGATATTTCATCCGCTAGGGGGCACTGTTAGTCGGGTTTCACACAAAATATTGTCAATCGAAGAAATTTAGAAGACGAAATTCTTTTGACTTGTAGGTGGTTATATAACAGACTTGATGCAGATGGAACAACGTACTTCGAAGGAAGGATAGCGATAGCTTTAAAAAATCGCTTATACCTTTTTGGATTTGAAATAAGGTAAAAGTTTTTTTTTTTTTGTTTCTCTTGTTTACAAGTATGGGTCGTTGAAGAACTCCCGCTCTAAAGTTTACCCAAGCAGACCTACCCCTTAGAAGTATGGGTAATCGAAAAATTCCGATAATGTCAAACCAATGATCAAATTTGAAAGCATGATCATCGTATGTTTTTTTTTCTATTATTATTATTATGATCTGTCTAGTTGTAGTTCTCGTATAATCGCGTGGAGGCTTTTAATCGACGTGTGCCAGCACTAAAAATACGATGTCGGAGATGGACGCAAGTAATCCGAAGGTAGGTTATTTAGAACTGGGTTTAACAAACGAAAAGAACTATGAATTACACCCTGCTGAGAAGAGCATTGGAACAGCAGTAAAGGAATTTTGAAGTAGGGAGAAAAATCGTGGGAAAACCGAGTGGCTTTTGATGCTGTTCTCGCCCCCTGCTATGGGAAACATGAAATTCATCAAATCTGGAAAGGTTACTGACAAAAAGCTGATGTTTGCTTAGCAAGTTATTTTAGTACAAAACCATGTTATTTTTATTGCCTTGTTTTCTATACTAAATTTTGTTTTGATAAAGCCGATCGATAATATTCAAAATTACAAAAGCAGCTCGATTTCGGTTCTTCAACGAAAACAAAAATCGAAGCATAGAATTTTCTCAACAGCTTCGATTTGGGTGTCATCTCTATTTGCCAACGCAGTCAACTGTTACCAATGTTGTTTACTGGCCGTCTAGCCCACTTTATGATGTAGTCAGCCTCAGCGAACCGCATTATTTATTCGTGCTGCTACAGGAATTTGTCTCATCCAGACTGAGACTGCTCTAAATCTTAAAGTTTATGGACACAAATAAATCGGATTTGATGTACGTCTTATCATATAGGCCTATCATACGTCGCATCCAATCCTTTTTTATTTAATGATTTCATAAGAAATAAATCACAATTATTATTTTAATTGATTGCTAATGAACGGCTTTGTTATAAGAACCCAATTTCGTAACAAACAGTAACCAGTTACAAGTTTAAACTGTGTAGAAAGATATAACAAGAAAAACCTTGCAGAATAATTTTTATTTTAGATTTAACGTATCACACATTCACGTACATAAATATTGTACATTATACAACAAACTTTATGAATATTGGTCGATTTACACATTTTACAATTGGCATAATACAGCAGAAATCGGCAAAAAGAATTTTTGAAAGCTGAAAGAAAACAACTGAAATTTAGATCAGGAAGCGCTTGATGAACGCTAGTTGACATTGTTGAAATAGCAGAGGATAAAAGTACATTTTCAGATTTTTCAAGGTAGTATTGGACAAAAGAGCCAATTAGATCTTTTAATGCCTGACTAGTATCACAAAGTTGTCCTTCCACTATTAGTCGCAACGTAATCAGCATACAAGCTTCGAAATCGAATTCTTGGAACATTTCTTTCAAGCACAGGTTATTCAAGGACCTTAGGGCATTAAAGCGGCACTCAACCGTCAATGGTTAAATATCATCTTGAACAAGGAGGATCCAGACAGAAAAACATAAACAATTTTTGGGGCCAAATTTATTAGCTAAGGATTTCAAGTGTTGACGGTGATGTAGTGTTGAATATAATCGCCGATAGGAATCCGCAACTTTGTACCCGGATAAGGTTTGCATGAAGCACAAAAAGCCACCAGTTATCAGCCGCTGCACTCCTTCCATCGTCGCGTATGATTTAATTTGCCAATCCGAGGAGATGAAAGAAAATTGCTTTTTAGCGAGGGCGGAGGGACAGAAACTGGACATTTCAATCCCATTTCGTAGAGAATGGCCCAAGGGAGACATCATAAATGCCATTTACTTTTTAAGCTGAAATAGAGCCTGCGCGAACCCTATTAAAATTTTTTGGCTTCCCAATCTTAAACGGTAGTCGCTTGATCCTTGGGGTAGGTACCGTTCCATCTCGTTCTCCATCCTTCTTTTTGTAGATGGGATCCTTATTTCTTCCGCTGACCTTTTATTTTGTTGTTTTGATCCCATATAGTCCCAATCAATTGCCTGTTTCCAGTGATGATTTATGACTCTTTCTTAACTGAAACGGATTTGCCGTTTTCACAATAAACAGGTCAGAATTCTTATTTCTTCTGTCCGATCCACGTGTACTTGTTGGCTGGCAGATCTTTCAAAATCCAGTGAAAGAGGAGGTGGTAATTAGAAACGGAATTCTAAAGCAATGAAACGGAACTGTTTCCTGTAAGAATGGCTCTGCTATAGTTGGTTTCATGTCTGTTTTCAGTTTCAGCTCAGGCATGCGAATAGTTTATCCATCACCGTTTCATGTTGGATGTCGTCCTTTTTTGGTTGTAGAATACGCGGTATTGGAAAATTCGATATGAGTTGTTATCACGTACACCAAGGGCAGAGTTTTAGGAGCCATAAAGAGATTGGCACTTGGCCACTTGGTCCAGCACTTGCTCAATTCGATAGTTGAGGGTCTTGATGCTCTTCTCCGGAAGGAAAGGTAAAAAGTCCACAACTGATTGATCGCGAGTTTTCAACATGTCACGCAGTAAATGTCCGACATTTTTCTGCGATTGCAACTGCCGCAGCGACTCGACTGTCGTTCGTCTGAAAACGCAGAGCGACTCGAGGAGGCTCTTGTGGTAGATGTCGTACTTGTCCAGCAGGCGGTAGCCGTGCAACAGGCCACTTTCGTTGTCTAAAAAGACGAGTAAACCCGTTCGGGAATCGCGTGCCAGATTGTGAGCGGGCGAATCCATCATGGCCGGATTCCACTGCATGTTGTACAGATTGTTGACCATCCTATCCAGATTGGCTGTCAGGTAGTCAAAGATCAAAAGATCAGACCACTGGGCCAACGTTATCAACTCGCTGCGGTCGACCTTCTCTTGTAGCCTGTGGTGCTGCACGTCCAACGGATTCAGATGCCGATCGCGCCCTCGAAACTGAACAGGAATGTAGGCCGGCTCCAAATCATTCAAAAACTGCGTGTGGACAACTGGTCGGTTTTCCGTCCACTGCGCTTGGCTGAGAGACGATTGGACGTTCATCCATTGGCGCTCTCGTGGTCGGACCAGACCCACAGACGACGGTGGCAAATTGCGTAAGCCGAGTAAGCGGCTCAGGTAGAAGCTGAAGATTTCGCCCTGGATCTGGTCGTAGTTTTGGCGGTAGCGGCAACACGACTGTCTGCCATTTTCAAATGTCACGAGTCGATTTTGCATTCGGCCGCATCCCTCCTCGACACGTTGAACTGAACTCTGGTGGCTAAAGTCGCGCCACTCTTTTGCGTTTAGTTCGTCGAAACCTGTTGGGAGACTGTCCTCCACTTCTTGTGACCAGAAGATACCTTTGACAGCTTCCCCCAAAACAGTCGTCGTCAGACTGCGTCCGTCTTCATTGGCGGCAGGTAGAGAAGTCCAGGCCGTTTGCGGTTGAACGAAACTGACGACATCGACCGTTGCTGCTGCTGCTGCATCTTCTTCTTCGGTTGTTGAGTTCACATCCGTCAGATTGGACTTTAAGTCAAGCGTTTTACGACGAGTCGACTGCCTTTCTTTTTCCTTTTTACTCAAATGAGTTTTCATCTTCAAGGGTGACATGCGGACGGGAATACTTGACGTGTTTCCCTTGCTGGTCAAGTTGAGGGGCCCATCAGCGATGGTAGGAGATGAGTCTTGAACGATGGACCACGGAGTCATCACAGCTGTGCTGTTGTTGTTGATTTCGTTGACGAAAGGAGATGAGCCGTAGAGGACAGGCAGCAGAGCGACACCAACTCCAACACCCAGTGCAAATGCCAGACATGTGGTAAGAAAACAAAGCCACTTGGAGGTCCGACGATTGCCGGCTACGTGTCGGTACGATTGGCCGCCAAATGCGTCACCATTTTCCGCCGTACCCGCAGTCATGGGGCCGTGCGACACGCAATGAACGGACAGTGAAGGACGAGGGCATTCCATTTCATAAAATGAGCACGTCCCACGCATTCGCCAGCTGGTAGTCAAACAATGATGTGAGAGCATCGCTTCAAATAACACATCAATTGTCGAATCTTTGGTAGGTGGTGCACATAATCACAAACACAAACCTATTGCAGAATCGATTGTCATTGAAACTGTAATTGCTAATGTTGCTTGTCACTCAGGGAAGTGCACTTTTGAACTGACTTTTTTCTTCTGTCACTTTTGCGCCAGGAAACAGCCAAACGTCAACTAATAGAAACAAATCAACAAGTACACCACGAGAATCAGTACAATCAATTGTTGAGTATTAGCGAGATATGCCCATCAGTGTAGGACATCCACTCCGACTGACTTTGAGACTCGTTCTGACTTGAACAACAGACAGGCCCAAAGTATATACAGCAGGTAAGCCATCACCTGGTCAGGTTTCCTGCTCCGTTGTTGGAGCCAATAAACGACCATCTAGCACCTCCCACTCTGACTCTGTGCTTCTCAAAGTGAAATACCTCTGGCAACGAACGATGTGTCGGTGCTCTGCCTCGTCGTCCCTATAAGCCCCTCCTAAGGCACCTGGAATAGCGAGTATCAACATGTAAATGAAAGAGGCAAATCCGAGGGGCATCTCCTCTTCTCTCGCGTGTCTCCTCCCATGCACATGCGCTATTTCTTTCATTCTTTCCTTTCGTTATATGCCGATTACGAATTCAAGAAATAAAGAAAACATCGCGCAAACATTCTTAAGATTTGCCTTTCCACACGTTTTCCTATTTCCGATTCCGAAGCAATTTTTACTTTGCCCCCAAAAGGTTTTAAATATTATAGGGGTTGACGACTCGGATTGATGTAGAAAATTCTATCAAGCGGGGACGGTGGAGAATAATTGGAACTGAAAAAATGTTGAAGAAATCCAATTCAAAGGAAAAGAAAACTTTAAGATTGGAAAATGCCGCTATCAGCTGCCTTCCTAGTCTTCTCCCCCTACATGTCTTTCATCCATTCAAAGTAGAAAAAATTTATTTCTATAACTGCAGGGGTAGTCGCGGTCATTTAGGAATGCGAAACCTATAGGCTATGGGAAAAAGGAATAATGAAACAGCCTCGACCGATAATCACCATCATATACAGGCCTACCGCACATTGCGTGTAATTCATCGTTTGCCGATTCCATGAGCATTACTGAGGATTACACTCAAGACACCAATTGGAACAGAAAAAAAATATTTAAACGGGGGAAATTCGAGTCGGAAATAAACTAGATATTCAAAATAATTTCAATTTGCCGCATTTTCTGAAATCAGAGCGTGGCGGTTTGCAACACAATACACGTCACATGACTTGACTACAGCATGTGGAAATAACTTTGACTTCTCATACGGTCTGTACAAGACAAACTATTTACTTGGGACCGGAAATCTTTCTTCTTTTGTTAGGGAGATGGGGGGAGATGAGGATAGGATCTCGGATGGAACGGGCACGTCGAATGCTGAAAAGAGAAGAATGAAAGGTCAGATTTGACCTTTCGTGCCGTGGAGTCAAAGAAAATGTCTGGTGGTCACACAAACCAGTAAACCCAGGTCCATATGAAGATAAAGAAAAAAGAAAAAGAAAAAAAAAGAGAGTTGCTTTTCCCAAACATTTTCCCAAGCATTCGTGGGATTCCATTCTCCCCTGGATATCTTGTCATCCGACTACTTATCAATTCCGCTCGAGAAATATTTCCCTTTGCTTCTCGTAATAATGAAACTCTCGTATCACCGGTAGACTGTGAGCTGTAGTATTTAAAAAATACCAACCAAAGACCGACAGTACTTTAACTCTTTACTCAAGTTAGATACTTCAAGTTCTTCAGTCTACTACCATATAACAAAATAACATGTATATTTTTTTTTATGAGATCACTACTTACTAATTATACTATACAGTTACTGCCTATATGACTGATGCAATTAGTCAGCTTTGTTATACAGCTTCCATAAATAAGTGATAAAACGGGATAAAAGAAGGTTTGCTACTGGCTACTGCGTGGTCCGGCGTGTACCCTATAGTATTTTCGCTGCCTTCAGTGGTTCTAGCTGGCCTGGAGCCTTTAACACGTTCAGTTTTAAGTGGAAAGGGGAAAAGGACATTTATGTATTTATTGCGGTCGTAAGGTGCCAAGGTATCACTATCATTTATACTTTATGGGGCTACAACCAAGTAGCGCCGTTTATACGTTAACTTTAACGGAAAACGTAAAATGTAGGCTACATTAAAGGACATTTTTGAAGGGTACGAATTTTTAAAAACAGATAAAGCTAACGTTTCAAAAATCCACTAAACGTAACATAATTGCAAGTTAAATCCTTTAGGTGGTATCTTTAGGTATATTAGGCTAGTGTTATTAATTAACTTGCCGGTTGGAATTCGAACTCGATGACCTGCATAATAGATATCACCGTGATTCACGGTGCCTCTCGCTGCTGCTTCCATCTTAGGCTTATCAACACTCGCTAGTCACTATATACTTATCAGCATTAGTCTTCCAGATTTATTGGGTAATTCAGTAGTCCTGACTTGACATTCTTTCTTAATCACCACCACTGTATTGCATTTACACTAGTGTTATTAATTGCTTGTATTCAACAATTTTAATTGCATAGTTTAGTATAGTATTATTTAGTAGTAGTTAGTATTGCGCTGCGTATAGTACCACACACACGCATTTTTTTAAAATATTCCATTTTGCAATTACAAGGGCCGATCGTATTTTTATGCTGGAAAGCTTTGGTGATTCATTCGATGTTTAAAATAGATAACACGACAAAAGTGGATTTTTTTCACAGCGTTTCAGTAAAAGGTATAAAATCAGAATGCAAAGAAAAGAAGCCGGTAGAATCCCCGTCGTTCGGTTCCAAAGCTAGCTCGGACGCTATTCTCAAAATGGGCTTCGCTCTCCCTCGCTTCCCCCCTCTATCTCTTTTTCTCTTCACCCAAAAAATGGGAAAAAAAGGGAAGAAGAAGAAGAATGAAGATGGAGAAGAAGGAATCAAGAAGCAGGTCGAAACGAAAGCCAGAATATGCTGGATATCCTGCGGTTTTTATACGTCCTTTCTCGGATGGTGGAACCTTGACTAGCAGTCACAGTATGGGGCAGAAATGGTTGAGCGGAGCCGAGTGTGCAGCTGACCTGCAGGAGGCTCATCCCCAGCGGCAAAAATCTCTGAGACCCAGCGCAGTGCAAAGCAACCAACTATTTTCTTTCGAAAGAATTGACTTCTGTCCCATTTCCTTTTCCCTCTTTGACTGAACGCACCCTCTTCATTCTACGAATCGTTTGATTATGAATTCAAAATTTTTCAAAATCTTGTTCAATTTCAAAGTTAGAAAGTAGAATGATCTCACGGTTTTCTGCTGTATATTTTTGCGACTAGCTTCCCTTATAAAGTAAAACTATTTCCTTTTTACGTCATCAGGAGATTTGCACGTACATTAATTTGAGCATAGCTAATTGTAACTGTCTATTTTCTTCGAATGTATAGCTGAAAATTCCAAAAAATTTTCAATTTTTAAATTGTCACGGGAAGAAAACTCTGGCGTGATGTGAGCAGTGTTTGTATGTACAACGGGCTTATTATTTCACCAAAGACACAAATTACAATGTAGCCGAAGGCTGCAACCGAAACCTATGAATTATCGGTAACGGAGCACGGGTCAAAAATGGATTCCGCAGTTCGTGTCCGACGGTGTCCGTGTAGACGTAACGGAATACGTGATGATGATGGAGGAACGCTTGAGTTTCCCCTTATAATAATCCCACTAATAACAGCTTCTTGTTGGAGCCAGCCCTACAATTTAACAGTAGCCCACAAGTTAAGCTGGCACGTGAATACATGATTTGAAGCCGACAAAATGATTCCAAGTGTAGCCTATAACTAAAAAGCCCTTCCGTACGAGTTGCCACAAGTCCGACTATGTAGTACAAACAAAATTGTTTCAACTGTTCTTTTTGTTTGAGAATATGACTGGTTTTATAACAGCCACAATGAGTCGGCAAGCCTTTTTATTTACTGCTTTTCTCTTATGATTGACAACATCCAGTCATCATGATGGATAGAAAATCTTTTTTTAACGCGCCTGTACAATAGTGCGTTTTTTTTATGATATTCAATATCGTCGGGGCGAGTCAAATTTCCATTTTATTAAAATTTAAAAAAATCTTTTTAAAGCCCATTTACCTTAATAAAAATTGAAAATAGATTAAAACAAAGAGACGACTGTTTGGTACCATACCGTTCTTTTCGGTTCTTTTGATCTGCTTTTTTTTATTAAAATATTTACTTGACTTGACATAATGTACCCGACTGTATACCTACTGCAAGTTTAAAAATGATCGCCGTTATTTCCATTGATCCTAAGTACTTCTCAATTCTGTAGAGCATCGGTTTAGGCCGATTTCAATCCCAGTGGCTGAGTGGCGATGGTGAAATAGAGGTGAAAAATATAGTAACTTTCCTTCACATTTTCTCCCAGTAGTGTAAACTGTATACACCAATGTCTGGTCACTTGGAAAGGTGAAGATTTGTATAGCGGCTTTCCAAAGAGCATATACTATACAGCGATTCTACCCAAAGTTAAAAGGACAAGTCGTTATACAAGTTTAGGCTGAATAATGGGCTACCGTTTCTACGCTATGGTGGTGACCCTGTTCGTCAAGAAGCCGGCCAAGAACATTTATACACAAATACGGACAAGAATACGGATGAATAATTTGACCTTCTGAAAGTCTCATTGGAATCGTTTGAAATACTACCGGCATAAAGCGACGATAAAAGGTGAAAAGAAGAACAGGAATCAAAGCTAGAATTTGAGTAAAGAAAGGCAAGGGAAAAAGTAACGCATAATAGGGATAGAAAGAATGAAATGCAGGTAAAAAAAAAGAAAAGAAAAGAGGTACGTATAGGAAAAAGAAGTTACAAAAAGGGAAAAGGAGGAACTCTGCGAGATGGGAAAGCGCCACGTTTCAAACGAGCAAGACACGACCATCTCTTCAAAAGCACTCCTCAAAAGCTTCTATAAATGCATACGTACTCGATATGGCAACGGATTTGTCAATGTCAGAGCAATCAACCCCAAAGTCAGCTGTACGAGTCATGCGAAAATTCAACTCTATACGTTACGAGGAAACAATCCAGATCCTTCTTCTCATCGACAATTTATACGACTTCGTTTTTTCTATTATGCTTTTGAATATTCGATGTCGATTGTGGTTCTCCATCAACGTTTCCTATTCTTTGCGAATCCCTTGCCGGCTTTCTCATAATACGCTTGAAGTTGGAAATCCAGATTTCTGTTGATACCTATACATGCTGGATACTTAAGGTATTCTATTTCTATGTTCCAACGGTCGTTTACATCTCGGCCAGACGTCAGCCAACCAGCAACCATACATAGATGATAGTATGGGGGACAGGATGGAAATGGGGAACGTGAATGACAGATATTCACAATCGTTGAGTATCATAAGTCAATGACAGCCGAAGGATTTGAGATAAGGTTGGATTGCCAAGGTTGAACGATTCTCCTTGATCAGCTGTCTCGAATAATCTCGCTTTGTCTTAAGGGTCGCCTATGGGTAAAATCCTGCTCCCAAAATGCCAGAGACGTCAATTGAACTTAGGCTATGCATGTCATTTGCATTTTTCTCGCCCAATAATACTGTTATAACTGATGCGTACTAGTTTGCTTCATAAGCTGAACCTATCCCAATCTCATTTTATATGCAACATACAGTATTATTGCGCCAGACCACTATGCAGTGTGTCTAGCTACTAGATAGGAGACCACGGAAGATGTATACCCCTACCTTTCTACTTGTTTCTTTTGAGGGAGAAAAAAAGGAGAGTTCAGGTACGGTCACATCGGTTTCACAACATTGTTCAAGCGAGCTAGCTAGCAGCTGCTCAATTCGAAATAGTTACATTCAACTGAATCCCATTTCAGAAAGATGTTTCAGTAGTCAAGAGAGACCTTGCTGCTCCGAGGGTGTACAATAGATGTAGCGTAATGATCTTCTCAGCGGGATATTTGGCCTCGGCCACGGCCAGGACTCTGAAGCACAGCGCACAATCATTCCACAATCAAATGCCAGAACGAACATATGGAAGAGCCAGCGGAAGGAAAGAAGAAAAGATAGAATAAGGGAAATAACGACAAAAAATAAAATAAAACTTGTATATCTGTGATTGTTAATATTATTAAAAGAATAAGTGCTTGGAAATTCTACCATTCAACATCTAATTTATTTTAATAGTTTCGTTTTTTTTTTTTTTTTATTTCTTCAGAGAAATAAGACAAAGGCAACCAAAAGTTCAAAGTCGGCTTATTGTATCTCTGTCACCTGCGTTTGTGTTTAATGGGGCGACAAACTTTTTCTATAAAAAGTCCGTGAGGGATTGCAATTGATTCACAACTTTGTATCATATTTCGCAACAGCCGTACCGTACAATTATATAGTATCCGACTATCCGCGTTGGTGTTATCGGCTTGTTCGAATGTGTAACGATTACCATAAACACGTCACTGCCCACCTTCTAGTTGGCCGGCCTTCCTTCCTCAACTAGAAGCCTACGGGCGCTATTTCATCTCGCATACATCTTCTCTGTCAAGGAACAACCCGGCCATCTTGATTATATTCTTCTTATCCTCTCCCTCTTTTCCTTTTCTTATTTCTTGTTCTCTTCTGTGTCTTCTACTTTATCCCTTCCCTTACTGTGTACATGTTATCCACAACAACAAAACACGTAGGCTATATACGACGATAGACGCAGCAGACTTGCTCATTTAGTAAAGCTTTGAATAATTTGAAAAATACACACATAGTGGATCAATAGATTCAACAATTGATCAGACTTACTTGCCAACTCCTCCCCTCTGACTGAAATTTTGTTCCGTTCAGAAAATGGAGGAGCGCTCTTAAGTATCCTATCGTACCCTACCAAGTTTGAACAATTTAGAATATAGCTTCCAACGTACCTTCAGCTTCTTTCCCTTCGCCCCATTTATTATTACCATTTTAAAGCCTTTTTTAAAGGGTGAAAATGATCGAGGTTTAGCAGCATGCTTTAAAGAATACGGGAACGTCAGAAAATATAAATCCTTAACAGTTCAAACGAAAGAATTTAGGACTGTACAGGAAAGAAAGAAATAGATCGTTGAAAGTATTCGAAAATTCCAATCCGCACTTGTTTTATAACTCGGTGACAGTTGTAGGCTACGAGTGAAAAAGGAGCTTAAGAAAATTGGCAATTAAAAAAATTTTGAGTCAATTGAAGGAGAGAAATACAGCATAACTCGCCATATGTATTATAACCGTTTATAATTGTACCTTCTTCTTCATCCCTTTGCTTCTATTCTACGTTCTTAACAAATAAAACAACGAAACCGAACAAGACACGTAGGTTATACCTTCGACAATAGACGCAGACTAACGCGTGCATTTAGTATGACTCAAAAAGAGAGCTCTAAAAATAGAGCTCATTTTCCATAAATGTGAAAACTGTCCGTTTCGCCAACCGAACTCTTTTCTAGCATAATTAGCACTGATCTAACGTAAAAAATAACCTGATTTTCGAGATCCTCGTCAAATTGCTGTTCGATTTCATGTGTCGTTTGAAAATGTCTTAAAATCGTCCGATCTCCCCGTTCAGGGAACACCACGAAACACGACGAAAATATGGAACACCAAAGTGGCAAAATTAAGTGCTCCCAATTAAATTCTGTAAGTGTGATTGCTCAAAATAAGTGCTCTGTCGTCTCCGTCTTCTTGTGGGAGGAGTTAAAAGTTATCGATGAAACCAATAGTTAGCTAAACAATTGATTTACAATCGATAGTGTTGTTAGAATTTCATTGTTTGTTTTGGGTTTTGACATCCAATTTAACTCATCGTGTACAGCCCTAGAAATCATCATCACCAATTTATAAAGCAGAGTTATTAAACTGATGGTTACACCACCCCACCAGATAGAGTTTACAGTTTAGTACCTACTAACTAGAGTAAGTGGGCGGTTCAATTCGTCAAACTCTTCCACAAGCAGTTTTGGTAAGGAAAAGTAGCTACAATGCAATTTTTTTTTATTCTGTTTCATGCATAAACTATTTGTGAGTTATACTATGTGAGACTACTACTATGACATAGTTATACTTGTGAGACTATAGGCTATCATTTTCACATTGCTTTTTGGAGAGTGAAAGTTAAACATTATCATTGTCAGCCTTGACATAGGAATTCCTGATGAGTGATGAATCACTGCCAGATCAAGTTCAGGTTTCGTTTTATTAGAAATATTGTAACTTACAGGTTTGAACCCTACATTGATTGGAGATTGTGTGACTATACGTAGCAAATTTTGACCTAAGAGTATGTTTATGACTGGTTTTTCAAAATGTCAAACATTTTTAAAATCCATCTATAGCAGCAGAGGATGTGGGTGAAGACGAGTCGACTGTTATATCGGAAAACGAAAATAAAGCTCTTCACTTTGTTCAGGGGCGTTTCTTGCGATTGAAATAGAGCATTCAAGGAAAATGGTGGACTCGACTGTGGATTACGTTCAGATCAAGGCATCGAATTCCGAGGTACCGAATAAAAAATCCGTTTTTGCCTTTTCAAATCATGTTTGATTTTTTTTTTAATTCATTTAGTTAGATAAAAGAATTACTGCATTTATGGAACGGAAACGAGCAGAGTCGGACGTATTTAACGTTCAAGAGTTCTGCCACCGATTGCCGTTGAACGAATCGGAAAATTCGTGTGCTCGCACAGAAGCTGTGCTTATAAGCAGAAAAGGTAGCAAAAGTCATCTTAAAGGTAAGATTATTTCATGTTAAGAAATTAAAGTTGAATCCTAACATGTTTACGTTTTAGTGTCAAGATGCGTCAATATGTGGGGACCGCAAACACACTCTGAAGTTCCTGCTCCTTCTTCAGCAAATACCCAATTGATCCCGAGTCCTGCTATCCAAGAACGCTTACAAAATATGGAAAAACACTTGGGTCTGAACACAAAAGTACAACCTATTCCAATGGATGTGTACGAACGCTTAAAAACACTCGAAGATAAAATCCATTATTTGGAAAGCGTTAGTCCTGAATATTTCGACGGACCGTTTAAACTTCAGGACAATAAAGATGATGAAAATATGATGTCTAAAATTGAACAAAAGATGGAAGAATTACGTAGAAAGCTGGTGTAGTATTGCAAGTCCTTTCTGATTGTTGAACTACTGATCCATCGAAACTTGAAATACAATGTATTCCTCATTTATTTGATGAAATATGTGTCCCCACTTAATTTTTGGCTCTGGTCGAAGGGGACTTCGAAGGCATCATGATCCGAGGAAAACTATGACTAATAATGACTAGCAAAACTGGCCTCGCACTCTTCTCTATTCCTTGTCCAGGTCGCAGTCAATCAAAGTAGTGTCACCCCCTGTTTTGATTTACTGGATTTTTTTAGATCATTATTGAACCGGACGGTTGTTTTAAGAAATTAACTTGGTACAAAATAAAATAAAATTGCAGGATTTGATTTACAATAATTGTGTATTAATTATTCTCAACGTAAAAAAAACTTATCTATTACTCTAATGTGTTTAAAATAATTCGGATCATTTGAAACTTTAACAATCACTTACAAGATTGAAAATTGCAATAAAAGATTTTTGATTTTTTTTTATGGGAGTTTAATACACTACTATTGTAAAACTATAATGTGAACAAAGTTCAAGGGAAAAAAGTCTATTTAAGATTTGTTTTGAGTAAATTGGAGTAAACTCCCTTTTTTGCGCTTGTTTGCCTAATTTGACTATTCTTACTATACTACACTTTAGGCTACGGACCAATCAACAAAGTAATAATCTAAAAGTAACAACATACAATTTTTCGAATCTTTATTCAACATAAGACGGTAACTGCTGCAGTTGCCAAAGTTATACGTGGATTTATAAAAAGACTGTAGTTTATAGCAAATATCTGCGAATATAGCCAACATACAGACACACCCTAACCTTAAAGCGCACATACCTAGGTAATATAAAGAATATAGCTGAATTCTTCACTTGTCGAGACGGCCCTTGCATTAAGTACCATCCAGTCACACGAGGAATATTCAAATTCCGAGAACTTCTGGAGAGATAAATCAACGTCATGGACGTCATAGTGGAATTGACCAGATTTCCTATACCTTTTGCTGCTGCAAGATGCGCCTCGTAGAAAAGGATATACCCACAAGTGAAGTTCAGTATCGCGGGTTAACGAATCATGGCTGTCGGAAAGATAGTCATACATCATGTGCGCCACGAGAAGATGGATCACTGCATTTCAACGCGTCACAATCGAACGCGCGTATCTCCTCACCACCAGAATGAAATTCTCTTGCTTTTTGAACGTACTTTTTCTTTTGTGATTCTCGGTTTTAGCCACATTCTTGAGAAATCTATCTTTACTCGTTTTTGCTATTTTTAAGTTTTCCAAGTTATGGAGAACTTAATAGGCCAATTCAGTTTGAAAAGGATAGCTATAGAAAATTTATTTGTTCCTAAAAAATGTAAGCTCACAATTAAATTACGTATTATATATTAATTTATATTTTTAAAACATTTAAAATTTTTCACATTATCAAAGGTTTTCTTGGGTTTTCAAGTTTCGAATTTGATTTCTTTTCTTTTTTAAACGCACGGTACAATTATAAACGACAGATCGACATATGGCACGTTATGCTGTATTTTCCTCCTACAATTGACTCATTAATTTTTTTTATTTGCCATTTTCTAAAGCTCCCTTTGCACTCGTACAACTGTCACTGATAAAAAAGTGCGGATTGGAATTTTTTTAAACTTTCAGCGATCTATTTCATTCTTTCTTGTAAGTCTAAATTTTTCTTTCATTTGTACTGTTAAGGATTTAAGTTTTCTGACGTTCCCGTGCTAACCTCGATCATTTTCACCCTTTAAACAAGACTTTAAAATGGTAATATATGAGGCGAAGCTGAAGGTACGTTGAAAGCTATATTCTAAATTGTTCAAACTTGGTAGGGTACGATAGGATACTTAAGAGCGCTCCTCCATTTTCTGAACGGAACAAAATTTCAGTCAGAGGGGAGGAGTTGGCAAGTAAGTCTGATCAATTGTTGAATCTATTGATCCACTATGTGTGTATTTTTCAAATTATTCAAAGCTTTACTAAATGAGCAAGTCTGCTGCGTCTATCGTCGTATATAGCCTACGTGTTTTGTTGTTGTGGATAACATGTACACAGTAAGGGAAGGGATAAAGTAGAAGACACAGAAGAGAACAAGAAATAAGAAAAGGAAAAGAGGGAGAGGATAAGAAGAATATAATCAAGATGGCCGGGTTGTTCCTTGACAGAGAAGATGTATGCGAGATGAAATAGCGCCCGTAGGCTTCTAGTTGAGGAAGGAAGGCCGGCCAACTAGAAGGTGGGCAGTGACGTGTTTATGGTAATCGTTACACATTCGAACAAGCCGATAACACCAACGCGGATAGTCGGATACTATATAATTGTACGGTACGGCTGTTGCGAAATATGATACAAAGTTGTGAATCAATTGCAATCCCTCACGGACTTTTTATAGAAAAAGTTTGTCGCCCCATTAAACACAAACGCAGGTGACAGAGATACAATAAGCCGACTTTGAACTTTTGGTTGCCTTTGTCTTATTTCTCTGAAGAAATAAAAAAAAAAAAAAAACGAAACTATTAAAATAAATTAGATGTTGAATGGTAGAATTTCCAAGCACTTATTCTTTTAATAATATTAACAATCACAGATATACAAGTTTTATTTTATTTTTTGTCGTTATTTCCCTTATTCTATCTTTTCTTCTTTCCTTCCGCTGGCTCTTCCATATGTTCGTTCTGGCATTTGATTGTGGAATGATTGTGCGCTGTGCTTCAGAGTCCTGGCCGTGGCCGAGGCCAAATATCCCGCTGAGAAGATCATTACGCTACATCTATTGTACACCCTCGGAGCAGCAAGGTCTCTCTTGACTACTGAAACATCTTTCTGAAATGGGATTCAGTTGAATGTAACTATTTCGAATTGAGCAGCTGCTAGCTAGCTCGCTTGAACAATGTTGTGAAACCGATGTGACCGTACCTGAACTCTCCTTTTTTTCTCCCTCAAAAGAAACAAGTAGAAAGGTAGGGGTATACATCTTCCGTGGTCTCCTATCTAGTAGCTAGACACACTGCATAGTGGTCTGGCGCAATAATACTGTATGTTGCATATAAAATGAGATTGGGATAGGTTCAGCTTATGAAGCAAACTAGTACGCATCAGTTATAACAGTATTATTGGGCGAGAAAAATGCAAATGACATGCATAGCCTAAGTTCAATTGACGTCTCTGGCATTTTGGGAGCAGGATTTTACCCATAGGCGACCCTTAAGACAAAGCGAGATTATTCGAGACAGCTGATCAAGGAGAATCGTTCAACCTTGGCAATCCAACCTTATCTCAAATCCTTCGGCTGTCATTGACTTATGATACTCAACGATTGTGAATATCTGTCATTCACGTTCCCCATTTCCATCCTGTCCCCCATACTATCATCTATGTATGGTTGCTGGTTGGCTGACGTCTGGCCGAGATGTAAACGACCGTTGGAACATAGAAATAGAATACCTTAAGTATCCAGCATGTATAGGTATCAACAGAAATCTGGATTTCCAACTTCAAGCGTATTATGAGAAAGCCGGCAAGGGATTCGCAAAGAATAGGAAACGTTGATGGAGAACCACAATCGACATCGAATATTCAAAAGCATAATAGAAAAAACGAAGTCGTATAAATTGTCGATGAGAAGAAGGATCTGGATTGTTTCCTCGTAACGTATAGAGTTGAATTTTCGCATGACTCGTACAGCTGACTTTGGGGTTGATTGCTCTGACATTGACAAATCCGTAGTGTTTCACCGTTGTGCTTTTTTGGATTCGTTATCGTTATCGTTAATCGTTATTTTTTCAATTTTTCATTCGTTTCGTTCTTCGTTTCGTTAATTTAAACGTGTCGCATTTTTCTGTTTTTGCGACCGTTATCGTTTACCTTACAATTTTTTTTTAGAACCTAGTTTTCTAAGGCCTGTTAGGCCAAATGATGTAGAAATAAATGATGCGAAAATAATGGCCTAATTCCTCGCTAGGGGATCGCTAAGTCGCTAGTAGGTGGTCATCCCAAAATTGAAAATTCCAAATTTTGAGGGAAAAAAAAGTTCCCCTGGTGGTCAAAAAATTTGAAATCTCTACGGTTTTGATACGAAAAATTTAGCAAGAAATTAACGAAAACAACGAAAAAAACAGCCATTTCGTTATCGTTAACGAAAAAAACGAGCATTTTCCAAAAAAGTCGATAACGAGGCTCGTTAATACGTTATTTTCGTTGTCGTTATTTAAACGAGTGAAACACTACAAATCCGTTGCCATATCGAGTACGTATGCATTTATAGAAGCTTTTGAGGAGTGCTTTTGAAGAGATGGTCGTGTCTTGCTCGTTTGAAACGTGGCGCTTTCCCATCTCGCAGAGTTCCTCCTTTTCCCTTTTTGTAACTTCTTTTTCCTATACGTACCTCTTTTCTTTTCTTTTTTTTTACCTGCATTTCATTCTTTCTATCCCTATTATGCGTTACTTTTTCCCTTGCCTTTCTTTACTCAAATTCTAGCTTTGATTCCTGTTCTTCTTTTCACCTTTTATCGTCGCTTTATGCCGGTAGTATTTCAAACGATTCCAATGAGACTTTCAGAAGGTCAAATTATTCATCCGTATTCTTGTCCGTATTTGTGTATAAATGTTCTTGGCCGGCTTCTTGACGAACAGGGTCACCACCATAGCGTAGAAACGGTAGCCCATTATTCAGCCTAAACTTGTATAACGACTTGTCCTTTTAACTTTGGGTAGAATCGCTGTATAGTATATGCTCTTTGGAAAGCCGCTATACAAATCTTCACCTTTCCAAGTGACCAGACATTGGTGTATACAGTTTACACTACTGGGAGAAAATGTGAAGGAAAGTTACTATATTTTTCACCTCTATTTCACCATCGCCACTCAGCCACTGGGATTGAAATCGGCCTAAACCGATGCTCTACAGAATTGAGAAGTACTTAGGATCAATGGAAATAACGGCGATCATTTTTAAACTTGCAGTAGGTATACAGTCGGGTACATTATGTCAAGTCAAGTAAATATTTTAATAAAAAAAAGCAGATCAAAAGAACCGAAAAGAACGGTATGGTACCAAACAGTCGTCTCTTTGTTTTAATCTATTTTCAATTTTTATTAAGGTAAATGGGCTTTAAAAAGATTTTTTTAAATTTTAATAAAATGGAAATTTGACTCGCCCCGACGATATTGAATATCATAAAAAAAACGCACTATTGTACAGGCGCGTTAAAAAAAGATTTTCTATCCATCATGATGACTGGATGTTGTCAATCATAAGAGAAAAGCAGTAAATAAAAAGGCTTGCCGACTCATTGTGGCTGTTATAAAACCAGTCATATTCTCAAACAAAAAGAACAGTTGAAACAATTTTGTTTGTACTACATAGTCGGACTTGTGGCAACTCGTACGGAAGGGCTTTTTAGTTATAGGCTACACTTGGAATCATTTTGTCGGCTTCAAATCATGTATTCACGTGCCAGCTTAACTTGTGGGCTACTGTTAAATTGTAGGGCTGGCTCCAACAAGAAGCTGTTATTAGTGGGATTATTATAAGGGGAAACTCAAGCGTTCCTCCATCATCATCACGTATTCCGTTACGTCTACACGGACACCGTCGGACACGAACTGCGGAATCCACTTTTGACTCGGTGGTTACCGACAGACTTACTCAATAACCCATACATGTTTCGTTTGCAGCCTGTACGACCACCTTATTACAGGCCCGTTTACGGCTTGGTTCAAGGGATTTTTTTTTCTTCAAATAATCAATAAATCACTACGCAAATATCAATAAAACGCCGTAAAACACTTTACCGTGTATAGTAACCTCGTGATGATTTTTATGACATCCAGGTCATTGCTAGCTGGCTATTTCACCTTATAGTGCCATCTCATTCTTCTTTTTATTGCTTTTCTTCTTTTTCGTTTTTACGGTTTCGGTAAAAGGTAGTACAACGGGTTTTGAGTCCTATACAGCTGCAATGTTTCATTTCACCCGTTCTACTGTGATTTGCATCCAGCATTCGAAATCAATTCAATGTCTGCATTTATTCGTTTGAATTATTATTGATTGATTGATTTTTCACTAAATTTGTATTGCTGCTTGATACATAAACATACCGACCTACTTTCTTTTAACTTATAATAATTTTAATCAAAACTCAAAAGTAAGATGCGAATTAAAATTGCATGAAATTTACTAGGTACTTAAACGTAAATTATGATGCGGTTTCTTTAAAAAAAAATACTTTCTACATTTTCTTGGCAACCGTTTAAATTTGAAACGTACCGGTTTCAAATAGGTTTCGACCGTTTTAGCCGATCCTGACCCGCCGGATCCTGATGGCCCCGACCCTCCTCCTGTTCCTTTTCCGATTTCACCTGTCGATGCCATGACGACCTCTGTTTGATGCCCAGTCGAAGGGACCGGTATAGATTCGGTACAGCAGGTGAAGATCATGACGGACAGCGGGCCGTAGAAGAAGGAGACGGTCGAGGAGAAAAGACGAGGGTATCCGTTATCGTCGGTGAAAGACGCAGTGCTCTGGCAGCGGACGGATTCGCTCGATCGTTGATGTCGGATGGCGCTCAGATGACGAAATATCTGAAACCTTATTAGAGCTGTGAAAAGTGTTGAGTAGGTAACACGTCGTTATTTGGAACGTGCCAAAAAAAGAGCGACCGGTTCTTTGTTACATCAGTTCACTTGACTCGCGAACGTGCCTCCAAAACAATTAGAAGAAGAAAATAATAAAAAAAGGAATAACGAGAACGTGAATTAAGCGGAGTTTGAACTGCATAACATTTGCATTTTCGCTCGCCGCCGTCGCCACCATAGTCCACTACGCCACCACCGCCCCCGCACGTTAATAGGTATTATTATTAAGTAGCATTACGTTTACCAGCAAAGGAAAAGTTCTTTGTGGGTTCTCCCTGGATCCTGTTCATTCCTCGATTTTTGTTCATTTTCATCTGTTATCTCCCAAAATCAATGCATCAAATGATATAACGGTTCCGAGAGGATATACGGAACCGGAACCGTTATCATTTTGTGCTATTTGATTCGGGTGATTTTAGATGTTCCATCAATTTTATTCATTCTCATCTCGTTTTCATTCAGATCATGCCACCATCCGCGAAGGAGGCAGTGTATGACAGGCAAACTCGAGTTGGTTTCGTGCATCGTACGGCGGCCGTCGCCCGCCGATGCCAGCAAACAACTCGAATTTGCATGTCACACACTGGCTTCTTCGCGAAATTCTTCGTATATCGATCGTTATTTTTGTGCAATGGGCCGATTTGCTCATTTGCTGCTGTATCGCTTAGTTCCACATAGGCATTTAGGCATACTTTCTTTTAACTTAAAATCACCTTCACAGAAATTTACTTCCTACAATTTCTTGGCAACCATTTAGAAATTTGAAACGCACTGAATGTTTCTATTCCACGTAAAATTTAAACTTCGGTTTTCGGTAGTCAAAGAGTGTAAGGGGGTCTGCTGAGGGAGAGAAGGTAAAGGAAATGAGAGAGGGGATAAATTCTTCTCGACGATACGTCTAAAGAAAAAATATAGGTGTATATGCTTTGTACTGATGGGCCTCTTTTCCCTTGCCGCTGGGGATGAGCCTCCTGCAGGTCAGCTGCACACTCGGCTCCGCTCAACCATTTCTGCCCCATACTGTGACTGCTAGTCAAGGTTCCACCATCCGAGAAAGGACGTATAAAAACCGCAGGATATCCAGCATATTCTGGCTTTCGTTTCGACCTGCTTCTTGATTCCTTCTTCTCCATCTTCATTCTTCTTCTTCTTCCCTTTTATTCCCATTTTTTGGGTGAAGAGAAAAAGAGATAGAGGGGGGAAGCGAGGGAGAGCGAAGCCCATTTTGAGAATAGCGTCCGAGCTAGCTTTGGAACCGAACGACAGCAAATGATGAGTTTGTTTCTTTGTTGGTGTTTCATCTGTCTGGGATTTTCGTCTTTTAAAAAAATGTTACCAAGGTAACTTTACTTTGCGATATCGAATACAAATAGGTATATTTTAAGCTTCAATTCAAGCAAGTTGATCTACCATTGTCAATTTAAATTTGTTAATAAGGGGTGGGGTCAAGCGCTATAAGCGTTCTCCCGCGTTCTCCCACCCGCTTGAACCCCCTCCGACAAAGCGCACCGGACCGAGCAGGACATCAAGATTCAATTTCCTGCTGTTTAAAAATAAAAACTAAAAACGGGGTGATCTCATCACGTTATAGTAAAAAGAGGAAAACTTTTTAGACGTTATAATAATTATTAGTAGTTTCGTAATATTCTGTGATCTCTAATATGTAAATAAATTTATTGATCAACGTAACCCAAGACGTAACAACCTGTTGAACAATATTTTACATCACGATTTACGTCTCGTTTAAACGAAGGTAAAATTGTATGAAGGTAAAATAAAATGGTAAATATAAATTCCGAAACAGATCATTACATGTTGGCTTTGTAAACGAAGATAGGATATACGTGATAACAGCTCCAGGACAACACCAGTGGATCCAGGTAACTTAGTAATGAGAAAATTAGTACTACCAGTCATTAGATGGTATCTTTTATACAGAGAAAAATAATGGAGAGTTGTACTGTGATTTTGCCGGTGCCGGTGATATGCAAGAGTTTCAATACGAGAAACAACTAGATGGAACAAACATTTCTCGAGCGGAATTGATAAGTAGTCGGATGACAAGATATCCAGGGGAGAATGGAATCCCACGAATGCTTGGGAAAATGTTTGGGAAAAGCAACTCTCTTTTTTTTCTTTTTCTTTTTTCTTTATCTTCATATGGACCTGGGTTTACTGGTTTGTGTGACCACCAGACATTTTCTTTGACTCCACGGCACGAAAGGTCAAATCTGACCTTTCATTCTTCTCTTTTCAGCATTCGACGTGCTGCCCGTTCCATCCGAGATCCTATCCTCATCCCCCCCCCATCTCCCTAACAAAAGAAGAAAGATTTCCGGTCCCATCGCAAGCAAATACTTTGTCTTGTGCAGACCGTATGAGAAGTCAAAGTTATTTCCACATGCTGTAGTCAAGTCATGCTCTGTGTATTGTGTTCCAGACCGTCACGCTCTGATTTCAGAAAATGCGGCAAATTGAAATTATTTTGAGTACGTAATGATTTGAATATCTTTTCCAACTCGAATTTCCTCCGTTTAAATTTTTTTTGTTCCAATTGGTGTCTTGATTGTAATCCTCATGGAATCGGCAAACGATGAATTACACGCAATGTGCGGTATATATGATGGTGATTATCGGTCGAGGCTGTTTTATTATTCCTTTTTCCCATAGCCTATAGGTTTCGCATTCCTAAATGACCGCGACTACCCCTGCAGTTATAGAAATAAATTTTTTATACTTTGAATGGATGAAAGACATGTAGGGGGAGAAGACTAGGAAGGCAGCTGATAGCGGCATTTTCCAATCTTAAAGTTTTCTTTTCCTTTGAATTGGATTTCTTCAACATATTTTCAGTTCCAATTATTCTCCACCGTCCCCGCTTGATAGAATTTTCTACATCAATCCGAGTCGTCAACCCCTATAATATCTAAAACCTTTTTGGGGCAAAGTAAAAATTGCTTCGGAAATAGAAAAACGTGTGGAAAGGCAAATCTTAAGAATGTTTGCGCGATGTTTTCTTTATTTCTTGAATTCGTAATCGGCAAATAACGAAAGGAAAGAATGAAAGAAATAGCGCATGTGCATGGGAGGAGACACGCGAGAGAAGAGGAGATGCCCCTCGGATTTGCCTCTTTCATTTACATGTTGATACTCGCTATTCCAGGTGCCTTAGGAGGGGCTTATAGGGACGACGAGGCAGAGCACCGACACATCGTTCGTTGCCAGAGGTATTTCACTTTGAGAAGCACAGAGTCAGAGTGGGAGGTGCTAGATGGTCGTTTATTGGCTCCAACAACGGAGCAGGAAACCTGACCAGGTGATGGCTTACCTGCTGTATATACTTTGGGCCTGTCTGTTGTTCAAGTCAGAACGAGTCTCAAAGTCAGTCGGAGTGGATGTCCTACACTGATGGGCATATCTCGCTAATACTCAACAATTGATTGTACTGATTCTCGTGGTGTACTTGTTGATTTGTTTCTATTAGTTGACGTTTGGCTGTTTCCTGGCGCAAAAGTGACAGAAGAAAAAAGTCAGTTCAAAAGTGCACTTCCATGAGTGACAAGCAACATTAGCAATTATGTTTTAACAATAACAATCGAACGGGTTCTTTTGAAAAAACTTGGATTTAAATTCAACTGAAAATACTCTGCAATAGATTTGTGTTTGTGATTATGTGCACCACCTACCAAAGATTCGACAATTGATGTGTTATTTGAAGCGATGCTCTCACATCATTGTTTGACTACCAGCTGGCGAATGCGTGGGACGTGCTCATTTTATGAAATGGAATGCCCTCGTCCTTCACTGTCCGTTCATTGCGTGTCGCACGGCCCCATGACTGCGGGTACGGCGGAAAATGGTGACGCATTTGGCGGCCAATCGTACCGACACGTAGCCGGCAATCGTCGGGCCTCCAAGTGGCTTTGTTTCCTTACCACATGTCTGGCATTTGCACTGGGTGTTGGAGTTGGTGTCGCTCTGCTGCCTGTCCTCTACGGCTCATCTCCTTTCGTCAACGAAATCAACAACAACAGCACAGCTGTGATGACTCCGTGGACCCTCGTTCAAGACTCATCTCCTACCATCGCTGATGGGCACCTCAACTTGACCAGCAAAGGAAACAACACGTCAAGTATTCCCGTCCGCATGTCACCCTTGAAGATGAAAGCTCATTTGAGTAAAAAGGAAAAAGAAAGGCAGTCGACTCGTCGTAAAACGCTTGACTTAAAGTCCAATCTGACGGATGTGAACTCAACAACCGAAGAAGAAGATGCAGCAGCAGCAGCAGCAACGGTCGATGTCGTCAGTTTCGTTCACCCGCAAACGGCCTGGACTTCTCTACCTGCCGCCAATGAAGACGGACGCAGTCTGACGACGACTGTTTTGGGGGAAGCTGTCAAAGGTATCTTCTGGTCACAAGAAGTGGAGGACAGTCTCCCAACAGGTTTCGACGAACTAAACGCAAAAGAGTGGCGCGACTTTAGCCACCAGAGTTCAGTTCAACGTGTCGAGGAGGGATGCGGCCGAATGCAAAATCGACTCGTGACTTTTGAAAATGGCAGACAGTCGTGTTGCCGCTACCGCCAAAACTACGACCAGATCCAGGGCGAAATCTTCAGCTTCTACCTGAGCCGCTTACTCGGCTTACGCAATTTGCCACCGTCGTCTGTGGGTCTGGTCCGACCACGAGAGCGCCAATGGATGAACGTCCAATCGTCTCTCAGCCAAGCGCAGTGGACGGAAAACCGACCAGTTGTCCACACGCAGTTTTTGAATGATTTGGAGCCGGCCTACATTCCTGTTCAGTTTCGAGGGCGCGATCGGCATCTGAATCCGTTGGACGTGCAACACCACAGGCTACAAGAGAAGGTCGACCGCAGCGAGTTGATAACGTTGGCCCAGTGGTCTGATCTTTTGATCTTTGACTACCTGACAGCCAATCTGGATAGGATGGTCAACAATCTGTACAACATGCAGTGGAATCCGGCCATGATGGATTCGCCCGCTCACAATCTGGCACGCGATTCCCGAACGGGTTTACTCGTCTTTTTAGACAACGAAAGTGGCCTGTTGCACGGCTACCGCCTGCTGGACAAGTACGACATCTACCACAAGAGCCTCCTCGAGTCGCTCTGCGTTTTCAGACGAACGACAGTCGAGTCGCTGCGGCAGTTGCAATCGCAGAAAAATGTCGGACATTTACTGCGCGACATGTTGAAAACTCGCGATCAATCAGTTGTGGACTTTTTACCTTTCCTTCCGGAGAAGAGCATCAAGACCCTCAACTATCGAATTGATCAAGTGCTGGACCAAGTGGCCAAGTGCCAATCTCTTTATGGCTCCTAAAACTCTGCCCTTGGTGTACGTGATAACAACTCATATCGAATTTTCCAATACCGCGTATTCTACAGCCAAAAAAGGACGACATCCAACATGAAACGGTGATGGATAAACTATTCGCATGCCTGAGCTGAAACTGAAAACAGACACGAAACCAACTATAGCAGAGCCATTCGTACAGGAAACAGTCCCGTTTCATTGCTTTAGAATTCCGTTTCTAATTACCACCTCCTCTTTCACTGGATTTTGAAAGATCTGCCAGCCAACACGTGGATCGGACAGAAGAAATAAGAATTCTGACCTGTTTATTGTGAAAACGGCAAATCCCTTTCAGTTAAGAAAGAGTCATAAATCATCACTGCAAACAGGCAATTGATTGGGACTATATGGGATCAAAACAACAAAAAAAGGTCAACGGAAGAAATAAGGACCCTATCTACAAAAAGAAGGATTGGAGAACGAGATGGAACGTACCCTACCCCAAGGATCAAGCGACTACCGTTTACGATTGGGAAGCCAACAAATTTAATAGGGTTGGCGCAGGCTCTATTTCAGCTTAAAAAGTAAATGGCATTTATGATGTCTCCCTTGGGCCATTCTTTTCGAAATGGGATTGAAATGTCCAGTTTCTGTCCCTCCGCCCTCGCTAAAAAGCAATTTTCTTTCATCTCCTCGGATTGGCAAATTAAATCATGCGCGACGATGGAAGGAGTGCAGCGGCTGATAACTGGTGGCTTTCTGTGCTTCATGCAAACCTTATCCGGGTACAAAGTTGCGGATTCCTATCGGCGATTATATTCAACACTACATCACCGTCAACACTTGAAATCCTTAGCTAATAAATATGACCCCAAAAATTGTTTATGTTTTTCTGTCTGGATCCTCCTTGTTCAAGATGATATTTAACCATTGACGGTTGAGTGCCGCTTTAATGCCCTAAGGTCCTTGAATAACCTGTGCTTGAAAGAAATGTTTCAAGAATTCGACTCCTATTCCTTCGATTCCTTCATCAAATATGCTGATTCCATTGCGACTCTGTTGCGATTACTAGTGGAAGGACAACTTAGCGATACTAGTCATTAGGCAAAAGGTATTAGGACGTTAAAAGATCGGCTCTTTTGTCCAATACCACCTTGAAATATCCGAAATTGTAGTTTTATCCTCTGCTATATCAACAATCTAAACTAGCGTTTGTTAAGCGCTCCTTGATTTCAAGATTTTTTGTGATGATATATTTCATTTGTAACATATTTATCTACCGATATTAATAAAGCTTGGAGTGTGCTGTACAATTATTTGTGTATGAGTGATGTGATAAAATAAAATGTAAAATACAAGTTATTTTTTTTAATAGTAGAATTTGCTATGAAGTCATTATAGGATTACACATAATTCAAGGGTTTTTATAATATAAATTCTTATAATAAAATTAAAAACACTGCATCAAAAGGAATAATTAAAAATTAATTTACGCCTACGGTATATTTGTTTGTTATTGTTTAATGAAAAAACCAATTTTGGGTTCCAATGCATTCAAACGCCATCTCGTAGTCGCCCATCAAATTAGATTAGACACATTAGAGTAGGAAATTTTCGCTAAAAAACAATAACACCGAATAAATAACACTTTTAGGATTTTAAAAAAAGTTAATGGCTTTCAGGCGTTGTTCCTCTTTCTACTTTGTGGTGGTTTCTTTTTGCTATCAGTAATATAGCTGCTAACTGCCCATAATTCACTTTTGAGCCCCAGTTTTATCGGCTAGGGAATACTTTCAGACCTGGAAAAGCCAATAGAAGGGCCCCCCAAACTAGCAGCTATGTGGTAGGATTCCATAACCACGATTTAAAAAAAGGATAAGAAACAAGCCAAACAACCTGGAAACAACTTTTGCGTAAAACACACAGGACTATTCATTTGGCGGCAATTTACTCGTGTTTTCTCTCACTTGAAAGGAGGAAACACACAAATTGCACAGCATTTGCAGCATTGCTTTACGGCCAAACCAAAACATTCCTTCTTTACGCTTTTATTTGTTGTATTTGATTTGCTTCAATCATCGCTTTTCATTTGTCGGCAACCGAGGAAAGGAAATGTTTTAAATTAAGCGCCAAATCCAGGGCCACTAACCACTAGCGAACTTGGCGGGGAGCTTGCAAAGTTAGTTGGAAATGGTTCCATCTTCCCATGCTTCTCCTCTCTCACGTTTGGCTACCTCTTCTGCTGCATCGTGCCATAGGAATGCCCGCAGCCTTTAACTGTCATCGATGAATTCCGCTGGCGCCCCCTATCTGAGTCCAGTCTCTGACTCTCTGTGATGGCGTATATTTCTTAAAATTACAAACTAGTTTATTTTCATTTATTTATTAAATCATGAAAATCGAAGAATTTACAAGAACATTAAAACAATTTTCATGCGAGAAATGTCAACGGAAATAGGTATATTTTTATTTTGAGAGAGTGAGAGAGAGTGATAGCCGTGGGCCCCATGGCTGACTGTGGGTCCCTATTTCTCTGGGTACAGCCTACAGCCGATGTATATGTTGGAGGGTGGGGGACGGACGTAAACGCAAGAGGAAGGGAACGCTGCTATTCCATTCGCTCTGGCATCGGTCGACCAATAGTACTACGTATCTTAGTTGAGCAGAACCAACCGAAGACGCGAAGGACCGATCAATGTAAGCGTGGACAAATTAAACTCCAGATTTGATTTGCCCGCTCAGTTCGACTAGATTCTTTCGTTTTGCACTTCTCAGTGAAACTTGGGAAATTTATTCGGTTAATCAGAGTGATTGTTGACATTGTCGATGGTTAAATTTAGAGAGAAGATGGCGTAGGTTGCCTTAACAAAGGGATTTATGTCATCAGAAATTCTCAATACAGTTTCCTGTGTTTGTGTTGTTGTTAAGAAAATTAACATTGTCAGGTCCATTCATTTTTTTAATTCTCATTTTTACATTTTGATTTTAGTTTCTGTTATTGAGGGATTGGTTTTGAAATATCTGAAGTAGAAGTGGGCAAACAGAAATGCAAGCAGTTCAAGCTGGCCAGACTCAGGTATTTAAAAACAAAACAAAAAAAACACATAAAATAAATTAAAATCTAGCCATCAATTTTAACATGTATGTGTAAATACATTTCTATTCTGATTAGGTGATGACTGTGTCTCAAGCGCAGCAGTTACTGACATCTGGAGGCCAACAAATCATGGTTCGTTTGATCACTTCTATGGTAATGGTTTTGAATACGATGACTTAATAACAACCGTTTGTAGGTTCAGATGCCAGGTGGTACACAAACCATTCAATTAGCTGGGCAAAATATCCAAAACATTCAGGGATTACAGGTGTTACCTTTATCTGCACTTCAGGTAGGTCACTATACAAGATTATACTATTCAATTATAATATTATCCATATTGAATTTTTTTTTCTTAATTACAGGGTGCAGGAGGACAGCAAATTGTCATACAACAACCTCAACAAGCTCAAATCTTGCAAACAAGTGACGGACAGACTCTCATATACCAACCAGTACAATTAGATCAGCAGGGAAATCTGAACCAGCAATCACAGCCAACATGTTAGTTGTAAATTAAGTGTAGTAGTATTTAAGATTCTAAAGTTTTCCCTATTTTATTTTGTGAAACAGTTTTCAATATTGGAGGTAACCTTGTGCAGTTTAGTGGAGCAACAACACTGTCATCAAACTCTGCAGCAGCTGTAACTCAGGCTACTGGTGCTGTGAATACTGCTGTTACAACAGCTGCAGCAGCTTCTGGTTCAGGAAATTCAGCTCAAATACAACCAATAAATGTTCCACAAACAGTTGGAGTTAGTGGATCTAACATTGTTATGGTAGGCAATATACAAAAACTTTCAATAAGTAGTGTAGACAAGGATGAATCTTCAATTCTATTTTATTCTATGAATGCAGATGGTACCTGGAGCTGGGGGAATACCTCAAATTCAACGAATTCCATTACCTAACGCAGAACTCTTGGAAGAAGAACCTTTATATGTTAACGCAAAACAATATCACCGCATACTTAAACGGCGACAGGCTCGTGCAAAATTGGAAGCTGAAGGACGAATCCCGAAAGAGCGTCGGGTAAGTTTTGTGTGATACTAACCCTAAACACGCCGATAAAAACCTAATGATACCGTATTCTAGAAATATCTTCACGAATCACGGCACCGCCATGCAATGAACCGGGTTCGTGGCGAAGGCGGTAGATTCAATGCAGGATCGGTTCGCAATCGTTCAAGGTGCGTTAAGTATATTACAGTTTACCTAATGTAATTATTTTCTAATATCAAATGTATCAATTCCGATTGCAGAAGGGCCAAAGTACACCAAGTAGACACCTCAAACCAAAACCATGCTGCAGTGATGAGTTCCTCCATGGAAACTGTATCTATAGAGGCACTTACAGCAAATTACTATAAAAAGGTAATTACATTGTGCTAACACATTCCTCATCATCAGGGATGGTAATATATAACCCTTCCGTTATGCCATTTAGGATAGCGGATCATTATCGGAAATAATGACATCAGATCCGTTAGGCTGAGATGGATACATGTTCTTAAAAATAAAAGTACTGACTTACTGAGGTTTTTTGTCTGTTTCTCATTTACTTTTCAGCACTGCAAGGGTGTAAACTTTGAACGCCAACCAAGTACACGGAAATAATTTTTACTTTTTAAAAATTGATTTACAAATTCTTTTCTTCCAATAGTCTTTTTAAAGTTTGCGTTGCGTCTCCCATATCATATTTGTCATTACACTCCTTTTTAAGCTGGGCTGCCAAGCTTTTGAATATTTTTGCTTTACCAGCTCGAAAAGCGGCGACCTATAGAAATATGTACAAAATTCTAATTAAAGGCTGAGGTCAATCATTTGAAAATGAAGAAGCTATACGGATTTAGGATTTTCGGATATTATTTGTTTGCAAATGACTTCAAGTTGTTTAGGATCATTAATCATAGTCCACCCTTCTTCTTCAACCACCTGAAAAAAACAAACAAAACAACGAGAATAATTACACCCTTGTTTCAGTACAATGAAAAATGGAAACAAACCTGTTCAGGGTGACGTAAATCACCACGGTAGAGAAGTAATAGCAAATTTTGGCTAGCTGAATGGGAGATCTTTTTGTTTTTCACAAGTTCAACTATTTTCGCAAATTGCCGAGGATTTATCTGGCTAAAAGAAAATAGGAAAAATATGAAAATCTTTACCATTTAATTTTGTTGTTCATTACCATTCTTGAATTGTCTTTTCATCTTTATGTAGAAGACCAAGCAAATCCGTTAGAAGCAAGCTACACACTTTTTTTACCGGAAGATTTGGCAATGCATCCATTACGTTTAGGAAATAGTCAATGTTCCTCCCATTCTAGATTTAACTTTTTACATTAAATAGAAAATCATAGCAAAATGATAACTGCTAAATAAATTACCACTAATTGTATAGCTGTTTCCAAGCTTAATTGGTATTTCTCCATAAGCATTGTACGTTCTTGCTCAGGCAAAACTGGGATGCGTACTCGAAAGTCAGATGGGTCTAATTTCAATTGTAAAAGACTTAATGGTAGCAAATTTGGTTCAGGCATGTATCGGTAATCCTGTTTTTCTTCTTTATCTCTAAATATGGATGGGGAGATATGTTTATGCATTAATACAAAATATAATATGAAAAAAAAGGTCAGTATTTTTGTTTAGTTTGGCATACTTAGAAATTAAAAGACAAACCTCATAGATAAGGTTATTTTCTGTTGGGGGTCATATCCACGAGTCTCATTTGTAATTTTGCCTCCTTTTTCTAAAACTTCGATTTGTCGCACGATTTCGTAGTCAATCGATCGAGCTAATGCTCGTAAACTATTAAGATTTTTTACTTCTGTCCGTGTTCCGAAGGTTTCTCCTGGCTTATTGACCGAAATATTTGCATCGACCCGTAAAGAACCCTCTAAAAATGAAGTTACTCTAAAACTGCTATTAAAAGAAGTAGATAAAATCACAAGTGTACCTTCCATCTTGCAGTCGCATGTCTCAAGGGCTTCTAATATCCTGATAAGTTCAGAAACGCAAGCAACTGCTTCTTCACCATCCTTGAGATCAGGTTCAAAAACAAGTTCCATTAAACCAACACCTGCTCGGTTTAAATCTATAAGGCTCCTGTAAAAAGTTAAATTGTTAAGTATTGTTGCCTAGTAAGGTTCTTTACTGTTTAATCTAGTAAAGAAAAAGTAGCGCAATTGCAACATTACAAAGTGTGTGATTTTTGTTATTTCTGACTTTTGCTTGAAATTTCACACTTAAGTTCACTAGTATTTTATTGTACCCTGAACTAATTCATTTTACATTAACATTAAACAATAAATGTGTTAGGTTAAGTTTACACTACTGATGTAAATAATCTGCATTATAAATCCGTATTAAATACTATAGAAATATTTACCCGGAGCAAGATTCTTCGTGCAAACTTTTGCCACTGTCTTGTTCTAATTGCAGTTGTTTAATTTTTGATTGTTTCTTATAAGCTGCTTTGTGCACTGCTGAACTAAACACAGCAAAATCCAAGTATCCATCACTGGCCAGTGGTAATCTTTGCTGTGTAATCTGATACCCAGCCTGAAAAATGTTTGAATTGATGTGCTTTGTAGAAATCATCATGATTACATTATTATTAAAATGTATACTGGCATATCTGCATAAAAATAATGTTTTCTGTCAAATTCTGAAACCAAATTAACATTGCAGTTAAGGGCTAATGCAGTAAGTAGAGCTGCTTCAACAGCCTTTTTGTTAAGAACTGGGAGGGTTCCTGGAATTGCACAGTCAAATAATGACACAAGAGAATTTGCAGGTGATGCAAATTTATTAGCTGAACCAGAAAACAGCTTGGAACTGGTCTTGATTTGTGCATGAACTTCTAAACCAACAACACTTTCCCAGTTTTTCCTATAAAATATAGCACACAGTTATATATTGCTGATAAACTTTTGTGTTGAACAGCAAAAATTAGTGTGTAACTGAAATGTGTTTTACCGTTTTTCCTGAGCACATGCCAAATCCAAGCTTTTAGTAAAAATTGCTCGAATTCCAGTAATAGGCATCCAAAAGGGAAGATTCCTTCTTTGCTTACAAAAAGAATTCATTATGACTCCACAATTTATCATGTCGACATTAGTGAATTTCAATTGCTTTCTGACTGAACCAGTTAAAATGAATTGCTTGTTAAGCCTTTACAAACCACATTTACAATTACTAATTTTTCTGATGAGATATGCCCATTGAGAACTGAGCAGATTGTTAGAAATCACGCCGCTAAATTCAATTTGAGAAATTCCGCACAAAAGTTTATGTTGTTAAAAATTTCAAGCAGAAAACAACAAGGGTTTCTTCAGGTGAGAGATAAACAGTGGTAAAAAAGCGCAGTTTTAAAAAATGATGGGCGGGCGCCCGGGCCGGTTCCCGATTGGCTATATAGTATAGTCAAATTGGCGATTTGACCCCAAACAAATTATTACCTGAATTTTTGTTCGTGAGCACTGTGTGTACTATAAAAATGTAGTTATTTTTAAAATACTAGTTAAAACTATCGTGTAGAACATGTATAAATCGTGATTTGAAATTTTATTTCCCGTGTAAATATTCTTTCTTGTTGAAATAAACCATTTAAAAAAATATTAAATTTTAGAAAATCTTTCATTCTATAAGTACCCAACTTTTTGTGCAGTTATAACGAGATTTAGTATTTAAAAAAAAATTAAACGTAAAACCCAATTTTTTTCCCCCGCGAAAAAGTGTTTCCGTATTTAACACAGCCGCTTATGGGAAAATGGGTTTTTTTAAAAAACAGTATTTACATGACATATTAGCACATAGAAATCCCCCCTTGGGTTCATTTTATAGCTAAAGAGTCATTCTATCTTATTCATTTATATTTATTCAAAAGGGGACATTCGTTTAGAAGTTATAACCGATATTCTAGGCCCTAATTTTGCATATTTTCCAAGTGTTTTGCATTAGTGAGTAACACACCCGCTTGGAGTGCAGCCCCTTCTAGCGGATAGCGGCTGTGCTAATCACCACCAAGCGGGTGTGTTACTCACTAATGCAAAACACTTGGAAAATATGCAAAATTAGGGCCTAGAATATCGGTTATAACTTCTAAACGAATGTCCCCTTTTGAATAAATATAAATGAATAAGATAGAATGACTCTTTAGCTATAAAATGAACCCAAGGAAGGATTTCTATGTGCTAAGATGTCATGTAAATACTGTTTTAAAAAAAAACCATTTTCCCATAAGCGGCTGTGTTAAATACGGAAACACTTTTTCGCGGGGGAAAATATTCGGTGCGTAGCACTATGACGGAATCGCAGTAGTAAAAAGGCGCTTAAGTATCGTACTATAGTAATTTGTATCACAAGTAAAATTGAAAATGGCTACAGTGTATCACTAGTAAAACGTATCTCAAATAATACCGTTCGGAAGAAAATCAAAATTTTCTAAATAATTTATTTATTTCATACCAACAAATGGTCAATAGTAAATTGTTTCATAATTCTTTTTCAAAATTTCGTGTGAAAAGGGAAAGTGATACAGTAGTATTTTGTAGTATAACGACAACGTCTCGTTAGTAACAGGCATCAACAGTAACACCCCCTATGATCCAGTATGATATTCACGGCTTCGCCGTGATGATCCCGAATGTAAATTTCACGGCTTCGCCGTGGATGATACCGAATTTAATTTCACGGCTTCGCCGTGGATAATAATAAAATTATGTTCACGGCTTCGCCGTGATTGATAATAACTTGACGTTCACGGCTTCGCCGTGGATGATAATAATATGATGTTCACGGCTTCGCCGTGATTGTGATTAGGGAATTACCAATTTTATAACCTAACCTAACCTAACCAAACCTAACCTAACCTAACCTAACCTAACCTAACCTAACCTAACCTAACCTAACCTAACCTAACCTGATGTTACTTGTGAACAGAAATACTAGTGAGACAATTTTTCAATGCAACGAAGTTCTTATGATACAAGAACCACAAGAACTTCGTTCTTATGAGACATTTTACTTAAAGAACTAGTTATTAATGGGTACTTTTTCGAGTTACTAAACAATCAAATTATTAGTGATATATTTTACTAATGAAACACTTTACTTTCAACACTATATATTTATGAGCAAAAAAAAAAAGCTGTTATTTATGGCCACCTTTACTAGTGCGATTCCGTCACTGTGAGATGCACCCAAAATATTGGGTTTTACGTTTAATTTTTTTTTAAATACTAAATATCGTTATAACTGCACAAAAAGTTGGGTACTTATAGAATGAAAGATTTTCTAAAATTTAATATTTTTTTAAATGGTTTATTTCAACAAGAAAGGATATTTACACGGGAAATAACATTTCAAATCACGATTTATACATGTTCTACACGATAGTTTTAACTAGTATTTTAAAAATAACTACATTTTTATAGTACACACAGTGCTCACGAACAAAAATTCAGGTAATAATTTGTTTGGGGTATACCCACTTTTTGGGCACAATTTGACTATACTATCGATATCGATACAGTCGACATGCAGTCGATAGTAGTCCATGAGGCAGCAGGGAAGCAGACGAAGTTTTGGCGAATTTGCTTGACAAATCAAATAGAATCAGTCCTGACATCCGTTTAATTGTGTAATCGGTGTAAACCAATATTAAGTTTGAACTTTAAACTCATAAATAAAATGTTATTCCGCCGATTATTTCACCACACTTCTATTGTTTCTTTCCACTCCAGCAAAGTAATGACAGCTAATCAATCTTTACTCTCAACATTGCGAAAAAAAACCGGTTATGCTATAACAAATTGTAAAAAAGCATTAGAAATGAACAACAACGATATTGAAAAGGTATGTGAGTGGAATTTTCATTAGAGTGACAAATTATTAAAATGATTTAATGAAGGCAGAAACATGGCTTAATTCGCAAGCTCAAGCTCAAGGATGGGCAAAAGCAGCAAAACTACAGAGTAGATCTACTCCAAACGGACTTGTAGGAATAAGACTAGATACAAAGTGTGCCGTTATGGTAAGAAATAACAAATTTCTTACTCATCATTCAATTAACATGATTTTCTTTCTAGGTGGAAGTAAACTGTGAAACAGATTTTGTTTCAAAAAATGAGAAATTTCAAACCCTTGTAGCACAAATTACAGAAACTTGTTTCAAAAAGTCATTAGCCACAGTTTCTGCACTAGACACTACTCAAGTAAGATTTGTTCTTAGCAAAAACTTTAAACATTCAGTTAAAATAAAACTATTTTCCTATAGGAATCAAGTTTAGTTAAATTAGGATTTGATTCTGAGCAGTTGGGATCATTGCAATTGAATGACAGTAAAAATTCTAAACTTTCTGACTTGTTGGCACTTAATATTGGACTCATTGGTGAGAATATGGCTGTGCGTCGAGCTGCAGCTCTTTGCGCAACCAGTTCAAATATCAAGTAATCGGCGGTGTTACTTTTCCTGTGGAAGCTCTCCTCATTGTTCATTTTTCTTTAATATAGGTTTTCATCTTGTACCCATCCACAGCAGGTGTTGGGTGAATCATTCCTAGGCAAATATGCAGCCGTCTTTGCCTATGAAGAATGCCCTCCTTCGGTTGAAACACCAGAATTGTCTGAAATTATTGATTTAGAAAAGCTTCCTAAGCAACTGTGTCAGCATATCATTGGTATAATATGTTAGTTTGAATTTGTAATTTAATAACTTTAACGTTGTCTTCCCCTGATCAAAGGAATGAATCCCCGAACCATTGAAAAGGTAAATAAATTGCCAGAAGAAGAGCTAGCAGAAAAACCACCCAGTGATGAAAAAGCGGAACAGTCGTCAAGCGAAGAAAAAACGGAAAAATTACCAAGCGAAGAAAAAAAAGAAAAATCATCAAGTGACGAAGAATCAGCTCTATATCATCAAGAATTTCTTGCTTATCCTGAATTCACAGTACGGGAAGTTATGTCTCATGTGGGATGGGATATCAAAGGTTTTTTGCGTTTCGAATGTGGTGAAAGCCTTGAATAAGATGAAACCAATTTCAGTCAAAATTTGCTTCTAGTTCACTTCTTAGTAATTTCATAGTTTAAAAAAACTATTTCCAAGAAGCTGGATTTTGATTAAAAATCTGTGAATCATGCTAGTTAGGATATAAATAAATACAATTCTTTTTTCATCATCTAGTAGTAATTCCTTTTTCTCTCTCTAAATAATTGCGCAATTTTTCTTTTTTTATGAGTTTAAAAACCATGCTGGCGACAATTTCCCTATGCCCTATTGCTCTTATCCTTCTTCCTATCCGGCGGGCAATCACGGTGTGTCCTAGCGGACAAGGTCATCAACCGAGTGTTGAAAACGTCTTGAATACAACTTCATGAATGTGCCGTCATCCATCAACGAAACTTGTTTTTAATCTGATAAAGAATAAATAAGATCTCTTCGGATTCATGAAGCGGGAAGGGCAACCTTTATTTAATATATACGTAGTCTAATTACCGTGAAATGGTTGATAAAAAGACCTCAAAGCACTCAAAGCTTGTCGGTCTATCTCTGTTGAAACTGAAATATCTCCGGATGAGTTAAAAATCCAGAAAAAATTACGTTGGAATTTTTTTTTAAATTATTTGTTAATTTTTAGTTAGAACTATCTTGAATTCCATTAATTTTTTTTTTCAGCCCTTCCTTATTGAAACCCAAATTGCGCTTCCGGAAAAGGAGGTTTAGTTTACATTCGCTCGCCGACTGCGTGTTAAAAGTAAGTGCATAATGACGAAATAAATTTACTTCAAGAAAACATTGGATTTTAGACATTTAGATTTTGGTAAAGAGGATAAAAAATAACTCGTTTTTTGGAGACCCTGATGCAGCCGTTTACTGGTTATAGTTGGCCGCCACGTGACGCTAAACTACTCCGCCCACGAAACTCCGAATCACGAATAACCAAAACACCACCTAAAAACAGTATGGACGGTATGTAGCGACAAAAGTCACAAAACCTGAAAACCATCTGCGGAAAAAAAAAGTTTTTTACTTTTTGAAAATGCAAGACGTTTTCCTATTTTCACCTAAAGTGTTGAGATGGAGTGACGCAAAGTTATTAAGTATTATACTTTTCCAGAAGAAATTTGACATTTAAATGCTTAAAAGAACGAATGATTTTAGGTCCATTTTATTTCAACGGATGGTGATGTTCTGGAAAACCACCAAAGGACTTGGCTAAAATCTGTTCCCCATATGGCATATTTCAGGTCTGTATAACAACGTGCAACGGAACTCGAAATTATTCTCTGTTGGTAGAAGTAAAAGGCAAGCGCAAAACTGACACGGTATGTATATAATACGTCGTGAGAATGTGGCTCTGTTGCTTTTAACAAAGGACAATCAACTGCCCGAAGGCATTTTTACGGCATTCACGGTCAGTGTCCCCTTGGCAGAGAACACGCCAAGTCTCTTGCAGCAAGCGCAAGCCAGATTCCCGACCAAAATAAAATGAGAATTAGTCGGTTAGTTTCAATCCGTTGTTTGAACGGAGAAGGTGCATCCGCAATTGGACTCTTGTGGAATGTCTCGCCGTTTTAGTAACCTGCAGTATATTTCTATAGGAATACTGTTCGGAACGTGCGTCTTTTTGTGGACTAGAAAATTAAATTTGACAAACACATTCCCGAGCAGTTCAGCAGGCAACTTGCGTCAGGTAATAATCAACAGCTTTGGTCAACTTGAAATAGCATTTCATTTTGCAAGTTAAACTTATTCATTTTAATAATTCGGCCATTTTAATTACAATTTTAAACTTAGGTTGCTCGAAATGGAAACGAGCGACGCTTAATCGAATCTATGGAAAATAGACTAGAAGACGATCTACCTGCAAATGTCGAAGATGAAGAGCAGATTGTTTACAATCCAGACGAAAATTCAAATGACGTGGTATTACGTCCCAAAGAAGCTGCCGATCTTGTCGACACTGAAGAAATGCCAATGAACAGCCCAAGCGCTTCCAAAGAAGTCGAAGATGAAGTTGTGGATCCGTCGAAAACAAGTTCAAACGAAACAGTCGACGAAACGCAATCACCTGAACCTGAATTACCAGTCGAGACAGTGTCTGATGCGGTCGAGACACAAACGGAAAATACTGTTGACAGTGAAGATGGCTCCACAGATTCACCAGCGACGTCAAATGAAACCAGCAAGTCCTCGGTCGACGTCATTTCCACGACAACGAATTCCGCAACGAACTCTTCTCCAAGAGAGTAGCTTATTAATTATTATGTTACTGATTTCACGCATCTGAATCAATTAAACCAGCAGATATTTATCATAACTCATGCACGGTCGCCTTTTTAACGACTTGAAATATTTATCATTCATTCATCATTTCACATGATATAAATTATTCATCATACACTGATTTCTTTTTAAACGGCGTGGCATTATGATGTGGGCAACACCCCAAAATTTGGAAAAAATAATTGTGTAAGATTATCTCAACTTCTAAATCAATAAAAATGTTGTTGTTCTCCATAATAATATTGAATTGTTATTTCTAATATTTACTGTCTAATCTTTAAGCGTAATAGGAAAATCTAAAAGTGCTAAAAATATTATTGAGACAGCTGCCGTTCTGAACAAATTCGAAAATGGAATTGAAACTCTTACACCGTTATTTCACATGCGCCACGACCTGATAATTTTGTGAATCGGCCCTTGGTCAAAATACACAACAGCGATCACGTGTATAGAAAAATCATTTTATAATTGTAAATATTTTACAACGACATTTTTCACACAGGCAAAATCATAAAAAAACAAGAAAAAGCCAGGAGAAAAAAAAAAAAATAAGTCGCGCACGGAACATGCGGTTTTCATTGCGGTTTCTCTTCTGATCTGGAACATATTGTCTTTTGTTCCTCGAAGAAAACCTTTGAGTACAACTGACTCACGAAATGAGCGGCCCGAAGGGAGATAAAAAGAAATCCATCGTGAAATTATTAATTCCTACAACGGAATTTTAACAACTGCATCAGCGGGTATGGTGTAATTATCAAAGTCGAATTGTTTGATGGGGACCTAAAAACATCAAATAAATCATCGAAATTAATTAATGAGCTACATTCTACCAATCATAATTTAAGGTAAGAAAATGTATACGGTACTTTGAAGCGATTAGGTTTGTGGCAATGATTTCCACCGTCATACCACGCGTCAATGTCGTGATACCATTGAACATGTGTCCGGGGTTGATTGAGCTGCTGACAAAGCTGACAAAACGCAATGTTGGCCATCTCTTTGTAGTCGTAATGCGATCTATTACAAGAATGAAAAGATTCTAAGGGATATAATTTTAAAATATTATTTAGTCCTACTAACTTGTAGAAAGGTTTCCACCAAAAGTACTCGTTGTAGAGGGTATCGTTTTTGTCGAGAATGTCGAGGTATTTCGCCAATTGAACTGGCGTGTATTTAAGGGCGTCGATGTAAGAGTGTGGCGGCGCAATGGCTTCATAGTTGCCCGCTCCGTAGACGATGGGGACGATATTTCGATCGAGAAGATTGAAGAATTTTTCGGTTATGTAATCGCGGCAGAGAGAATTTTCGAAAGAGAGGTAGAACTTGTAATCGATCTCGATCCGCTGGTAGCAATCGTTCAGTTGATCGAATGAACAAAACGGTTTACCGCACTTGCCGAAAATGTCGATGCGACTGTGCTGCTTTAGAACGTGAACGTAGAATTCTCGCCTAATATTTCCAAACAAAAGTTATTTTCTCGAATTAATTAAATCGTTTCTATACTAAAACTGAATTATTTTAAAGCTCTAATCTCTCAAAAAGTCAAGTTTCATTACCGAGAGTCAGTTTTGCAGTGGGAGACAAACCAAACGGCCAATTTGCTCTTTCCGGCCGCGTAGTTACGGGTAACGTTGCGACGGGCAATCAACAGTTCCTCTTCACCGATGGGCGCTGAAGGCAAAACCTCCACCTGTCCGTACGGCCATTCAATGTCCGAGTCTCTCCGATACGTCATGGTCAGATTGAAAAAATCTTTGTAGAATGGCAGCTTGTACCCCGAAAAACGCCACTAGAAAGAACCAAATAATAATGATAAAACATTGATTTAAAAAAAAGTCCTTATTTGACAACATGATTGATGAAACAAATTCTTTCTTTCTTTTTTTTCGCATTATAAAATTCCTCAGAAATTCTTAAAAAAAAAAAAAACATGGCCATTCCCAATTTTCTCATACAAAAAAAACCACATAAATAAAACGGAAAATTATACCTGAGGTGACTCGTCCGAGACCATGACGAAAAGCTGATGTTCGGAACGGGATGCAACATATGGATAGTCACAAAGTGATGGCCAGTGAAACATGACTAGAATGCCAAAACCAACAATAGCTCAGTCAAGAAAGAAGCACATAACGAAAACAAAACTCAAAAACCATTTTGACAAACCGGCGTCGTACTGGTCCACCGAGTCCAGTAAGTAAGGATCGTCGGTGGCCAGGCATGTGGTGACGGGGCATTTGGCATCGATGAAAGGTTGCCGTCCTCTGCCAAAGGCGTAGTCTGGATAGTAAAACAGGCCGTTCCAGAAGAGAATCGTCTTGAGAGCCGGAATGCCCTTCTCTTCGTCGCCGCGGATCAAGGCTAGATCGACGTGACGATCCGGCCGATCCCAGTACTCATATTGAGATCGATTGCCAACTCCACTGTTTTATATACGACAAATAAAGAAACACGTTGACATGGCTGATTGAACGGATAATATCAACAACTAACGAACGCGATGATGACGTGGTCGTTTTCGTAGATTTCTGCCACTTTCTGGGCTACCAGGTCGGTAGATCGCTGCCCTTCATTATCACGCGTTAAGACTATCAACAAGACTAGCGGCAGGGCGTAGAGTATCACTGTGGTTGACGATTGGCGACTCCATCGGCCAAAGGCAGATGACGCTTTGCTCTGGAGATAACCTTTCAAAGGTAGTATCTGATGAAATGACAAAAAATAAGAAACGTGAAATTAAGAAACCAAAAAATGGATGTGAAATAAAAATAATAATTTCTAACATTGAAATACATTCTTAAGTTACAGCACATTATATTATTTGAATTACTACTACCACGGAAGTCGGGATAATTGAGGAAATGATGCATAAAAGCTGGCGTCAGTAAATTGGTTCTTGAACATTACCGGAAATCTAATACAGTTGTTTACCTGTTGTATTTTTGACTGCGATTGGTGCGGTAATAAGAGGGGGAACCGTTACCGTAATGTGGTTGAACCAAACATTCTACATTTTATACATGAAAATCTGATATCTTTCATAAACTTGGGAAATAAATTAGACAGCGAACCGTGACTTAACAAATAGCCTTTTCTCTTCCTATCCCACGGTTTTACCAATATTGTCATTACCGCGGTATCTAATTTTCTGAATTGGTCTGTCTAAAATTTTCTCACCTAATTTCTACATTATAATCCGGGCCTGCGTCAATATACGTGCACGATATAACTTTCTATTCGTGCATTTTCCCGCCAGGATTTTAAAATTTTTAACGACTACTCGCTAGATGGCGAAAATATTATCCGGAACTTTCAAAATGCTCACGATTCACGACGATAATCACAAAATTTTAAAAACTGCAAAGAATCGTTCATCTGCTAAATAGAAGCACTAAAGCAACTGCCAATTATTAAGTAAATTAAATAGAAAAACTTAGCGTTTTTGCATTACGTAATCGATTGAGAAGTATAAACAGGTATAAAAAAAGGTAATCAACTACTCGATTACACAAAAAGTCCAAAATCATTCAGCAAATACTGTACATAAAAAAAGATAGTACGGTAAACAATTTGTACTTACATGTCTAATCTCTCTCCTAGCGGCCATTCTTCACCGAATCCCAACAAGTGCTCTCACCTGAAGAAGAGAAGTATTCATACTACAACGACAACGGCCATCAAGGGAATCAAGGTAAAAATGAAAAAGACAAAAAGAAAATAAAAGTACGATGGGCGTCGTCAAATGCTTGCATGTTTAAAGCTGGTCTTCGCTTCGGGGCGAACCAGCATTTCGTAACATAAGGAAGGACAAACACAGCACAAGACATCCCCAACGCCTCCATCCACCACGTTTTTACTCCTTTCTTTTGGTTGGGGGTCGTTGAGAAGAACTAGAAGCAGCCAGCAAGACCATGCAAGTTGCCGGACCCGGCAGTAATATTTCGTAAAAAATTTGACAAAAGATATGCGTAGACCGACCGACGACATACCGTATTTGTACACCTGGGAGAGTCCGACACATCCCCAAATGTCTGCTGACCTTGAAAACGAACTTGCGCTGAACTCGCCGTGGAGAGAAAGCGGCCATCAAAAGCGAGAGTCGTCGACCTACCGGGATTCTTCTAAAAGCTGATGGCGCGCCAAGACGCACAAGACTGAAAAATAAACCTAAAAATGCATAGACGCTTTTACGCTACACACCTGTGGTTCTTTGTTTCACCAAGCCCAGGGCGTTTATCAAGCAAATGTTTGACAGCTGCTGAACATTAAGAAATGTAATAATTTCATAGTCCACATATGTCTCTAAGTTTGCTAACAAACGAAATTAAGATAAGTCGCCCGTCGTCAGACTTACTGCATATTCTAAACACCTTAAATTCTCCTAATCTGAGAACTGGAAAAACCAGTAACAAAAAATGGGCTTTTTGGCTGTCAATTTAAATTATTAATAAAATTAATGCAGCGTAATCTAATTATTAAAAAAAAATGGTTTCAAATTATTATCATTAAAAAATACGCTAAAGAAGAGAGAATAAGAGATAATTACAGATTAATTTACAATTGATGCACGATAGAAATTTTTTAAAAATCGTGTGGTGTCTACGTCACTATGTGCCATCCGGGTTAACACACGCAGCATCAATTAGCGTTACCAGTGTATTTAAGTGATTTTACTCTTCAGTTGCATACAGTAGTGTAACAAATAAATACGAAATCTAATTACAAAAACAGACACAAGGGGTGCTGAGTAATGACGATGATTGATGACAAAAAGGGAAGACACACGAAACAATATTTGTTGTATATTCTTGGACGGAAAATTCACGCATCACGACATTTACATTTGCGGAATACAGAAAGCGTAAGCTTCGCTGTTAATGAATTTTAGTTGTTGACTTGAGCGATTTCAATACTTTGATTTAACTAATCATCCAAAGACCAAGGGATTTGAATGCTGTGCAGATCCTCGTTACCTTTATTACGTATCACGATACCACGATCTTCTGGACCAGAACATTTGGTGCTGTTGTACCACCATGCATCGATATCACTATTTAAACGACGAAAAAATATTAATGACGCAATATGACTAATTATAACTATCGAATTTCGTACCGATAAACTTTGCGTGGTAGATTGCTATTTAGCTTTTCGCACAAGTCGCAAAACGGACGAGTAGATAACTCTTGATATCCAGAATGTACCTGTTTTTTTTTTTTAACATTTATATTGAATTATATGTTAACATTTTTATTAACGGAGGAGTTACCTGGTAAAAATCTTTCCACCAAAAGTGTCGATAGTATTGGCGGTCACTTTTGTCAAGTTCTAATAAACGATCAGCTAACTGTCTTGGATTGAATGAAAGAGCATCAACGAAGGAATGTGGTGGTGCTATTCGAGTATAGTCTGCACCTCTGTATAATAATGTGAATCAATAGGTATTACAGTATTACACCCAGGAATAAATATAACCTGTGAATTTAATTACAAGTAAAAAATGAATCGATTCTTTTCCTTACCCAAAGACAATAGGAACTGTGTCGCGACTGAGGAGATCAAAAAATCTTTTGGTGACGAAATCATCGCAGATGAAACGTTCGAATGCCAGTACGAATTTGTAGTTATCTGCTAGCATATCAAGGCAAGGTTGTAGAGCTTCCCCGGGCGATCCGTTTGTTTCTGGGCAGCTCAAATTTCCGCACGGACCGAAACTATCCACCTGTATATATTCCTGTCATATACACAAAACAAACAAAACAACATTTGATTCATATCCTCATCCTTTTTATGTACATATGCTCCACGTATATACTTTCAACTCGTTGATGTATCCTTCTCGCTTGCTCATGGACCCACAGCGAGCGACATACCAACCGACTAGTTTCTTTTTCTTTTTGTTTGTTCGCAATCGCATTCTGTTTAGAAAAGAATTTATTAAATTCACCAAACGATAATATGCGTGAACATCTGCGGAAAGATAGTGTTGATACCAAAACAACTCTTCCGGATATGTTTCAAATCATATTTCATATATAAAAATAAATATTTTAAAATGAATTGACTTAGAATGATTACTGTGAGAAAGAATTTTTCTTGGTAGGTTTGTCCAGCTTCTCGATCCAGCCTCTTTTCCATGTTACGTCGGCATTTTCTCGATACGAGATTGTCCAGTTGAAGAAACTTCCAAAAAGATTATTTCGTTCGAAGTAATTACGTGGATAGCACATCGGGGGGTCATCAGTTAACAACACAAATCGCTGGTATTCTTGGCGCCCGTGGACTTTTGGTAATTCACACAAGTTGGTATAAAGGAAGACGATGGCATCTGCACGTTCTGGGGTAACTATGTTCTTATTTTTAGACAGGATACAATTTGTAAATTTACATCCGACACGACTAATAAACGAAATAGAAAGAGAGGGGCAATATTAGATGCAAAGTAAATTCATTGGCGTGAAACAGAATAGAAATACATCACTCGTGATCTGATATCATTAAACTATAAATGAATTGTAATTATTTTTTAATTTTTCAGTTCCTTTGTACTAGCCACTAAAGTAAATAAATGTAGTGCTTTCTACGTCTTAAAATATTGATACAGTTTACTAGTTTAGACCTTTCACACAGCAGTAAATGTTTGAATTAAAATATTTATAACCACATTAAAACCCTTCTAAATTCTAGCATACCTGAAGGCAAAATCATCATCCAATGCGAACCCAAAGTCGCCATACCACGGATTCCACATAAGAATTTTCTTCATATCAAGTTGCCGAAAAGCGGATCGGTCAATGCGCTTGATAACTACCAACTCTTTACTATCAACGTCATCCTCGGTTAATGTCAGTTGTTTGAAGGTGAAAACGTTGAGTAAGAAGAGTAGCCACAAAAGGTAAAAGACACGATGGCGGTCCAACTGGGAAAACAACGTCTTAAATATATGCATGATCAACGTCGAGCGTGACACGCAACGCACAAGAATACTTTTGGACCAAACAGTTTCCAACGACAGCTGCCTGTTGACTGAAATCTTCAAGTTCAAGAACCAAGTGATAGTATGTATATTTACCTGTGTAAAAAAAAACCTCGTCGCTTCACGGAATAGATAAATTCTCGTACAGTCTTGGCTACAAAATTTCAGTCGGTCCTTTCAATGACAGCTCCTCTAGCGACTGGTCGCACCCAATCACAAAAAAAGGCCCACTTCCAATGACCAATCAATATAGAGCAAAAAGGAGGGAACAATCTGTAACTCCGCCTCTTTCACGCAAAAAAACAAGCTTTTCCAGTTAGGAATTTTCTGTATGGAGTGAAGCGACTAGGCAAAGCATACGAACGGAAGCAAGAAGGGAAGGGACTGTTAGATTACAGACGTGGCAATGCCGGATGATTTTAAAAATAAAATCAGAAAAAGTGAATGAATGGAGACAGTATCAGAGATAATATCAAGATTCAAGAGCACTAAAAAAGAAAACAAAAGCTTTGTGATGAAACAAGTTTTGATACCATCTTAATATTTAAGATATATCATTAGTGAAATCAAGTAAGTAATTGACAAGTCTGTGGTTAAACAATTTCTACTGAATTCTATTTCAATGAAATCGTCCACCATAGAAAGAAAAATTGCAACGATTGGGTAACTAACTGAAAATGATGGTTTCATTTGAATAAAATAGGTAAAATGGCGTATTCGTCAGTGTCAGATGAAGTTGTGGAAGAGTTTAATCCAAAGAAAGAAGAAAAAGAGGGAAGCATTCTTGAAGTTGGAGATCAAGCAGTTTGGTCACTTTCCTCGTGTAAAGCAGGTATGAAATAAATTACAGACATCTTATATTGTTTAAGCCAGCTACTCAATCTTATGTTTTTCAAGGTTTTGGAATTGACCAGCTCCGTGATGACAGTACAGACACATATTGGCAAAGTGACGGTCAGTTACCACACTTGGTAAACATCCAGTTTCGAAAGAAAACAACCATTCAAAACATATGGATATTTGCAGATTACAAGGCTGATGAAAGTTATACACCTAGTCGGTATTGAAAAATTATAATATTTACAAAAGTTGTTCTCTTTCTTATTTGGTTTACACTTTTACAGAATATCTGTAAGGGCTGGCACAGGTTTCAGTGATTTGCAAGAAGTTGAAGTAATTGAACTGAATGAGCCAAACGGTTGGATAGCAATCCCACTGAAGGATGCTCAGGATAAGTATGTAGTATAACAGAACATATTACCTTTACAATTTTGAACTAAATTACACTTTCCTCGTCATTCATTACAGATATATTCGTACTTTCATGCTGCAGTTAGCTGTATTGAGTAACCATCAAAGTGGCCGTGATACTCATCTTCGAAATGTTAGAGTTCATTCCCCAGTTTCACATTCGATGGTTGCGATCAAACCCTTGCAAAATTTTCAATTCTTGAGTCGAGAAATGTGCATGTTTAACACTCTAAAGTAAAAAGTATTCCAAAATTAAAAATGAATAAATTTTGTGTCAATTTGATCTACTTCAAGAATGTTATTCTTTCTTAGAAAATATCTTTTCCTCCAACTGTGTGCGGCATTTAATGAAAGATTAAATGCGGACGTGATACATGTTTTATGATCGAAATTTTCAATTTTGCATTATAAAGTGTTTTTTTTATTGACGGAGCACTTAGCTTTGAAATTGAAACTAAATAAAAAATACACTACTTAACATTTTTTTCGTTGAAAAGGGTTAACTGCTATTTGAGAGGAACATTTCTTATGATAACATGAATTACTTTTATTTTTTTTATGTGTAAAGTTTCGCCACCAACACCTGACGTGAGGGGGTTAGTCACCGTAGTTAACAGCAAAATTACCACGGGCGAAATAAGGTAAGTCTGGCCTCTGGGATTCCTTATTTTTCTCTTGAGACTATAATTTAACTCTGTTTAGCTACGCAAATTAGATAGCTTGGCAAATTCATTGTTGAAGAAAGGTTTTACTGAAGGCGGGCGCATTGGCAAACAAATTCAGACCACGACTAGCACTAATAGTATAACGCGTGTAGACCGCATAACGTTAGAAAAAATTCAGTAGGATTTCTACATACGTAATGGAAAAAGGAGTTGGAATTCTAATATATAATTTGAGGTAGCTGGAAGCACATCACGATTTAAATACCATTATCGCTGTAGAGTACGTAGCCTACATTGGATTTGCCGTTGGCGCCGCTAGCAAACTATCATATGCAGGCCGTTGAACTCATCAACTTTCAGCTACCCTATTACGTGGTACCCGGGGTTCACAAGAGAAAGAGTTGGCGACACGTCAAAGGCACCCCATAGGGTCACCCATGGGTTATTTAACACAAAGGCCTTGGATGTCTATATAATATACATCAAGATGAGACCGGTTCTTTTCTCCGACTCTGAGCATGCGCACAGAGCAGTTTCCGCTTCCCCGTTTCCCAATTGACGATCACGACAGTCTCTCCTGTTCATTGTGCTATGGCGGTCCGTGGATTAATTCTGTCTGTTCGTCTCCACCCTCAAAAGGTGGTAATAAATCATTCGTTTATTGTGTTTTTGCACGCTTATGTTCTGCTACTAAGCCACACATTTAAGTTAAAAGATATTTTGGCACTCATCCACCTCATTATTGGTTTATGTTGGCGACGAAAATCATGGCGACTTAGTCTCAAAGGCATTTGCTGTTTCAGCTGCACTGTGTATACGATAGCGACATTGTAATTTCATTAGTTTCGACTTCCTGTGGTTTTTTGGGGATCTTGAGTAGGTTAAATGTCTGGTAGCTATTCGTACCACCAAGAGTACTAAGACTTCCACCGACTATTTAAGTCCTAGCAAAAACGAACTGGACCAATCGCTTCTGATTGGTGGCTGTAGTCGTGAGAATCGACAACATAGACCAAAGTAGTCGACTCCAACAGGGCGTTCGTTTCTGTATTTTTGTTTGAATTGCCAAGCACTGTTTATTTTTGAAATGAAAAATGTTTTTCTTTTATAGTTTCTCCAAAATTTACGTAATGTTCGAGGCGCAGCCACTCACCAGCCTTTCCAGGTATGAAATAATTTTTTAAAAATTCACTTCATTATTTTAAATGGACTAATAACAATAGATATTGCAATGTTATAGGTTACAACTTTTCTTTTCCATTGTAAAATAAACAGACTTGTGTTTTTCCATGTGTCTACTGATAACACATAACCAATTATGTCTATTTATTATTAGTATTCAGACTTGGAGGAAAAGATTTGCACACCTGACCAGCTCCATCCCAAGCCTGAGACATCAGCTTTAGTCTTTGGAAAGTACTTTACCGACCATATGCTTGAAGTATCATGGGATTCAGAAAAAGGTTGGGCGAAGCCAGTTATTTCTCCTATGCACAATCTTCAGCTTCATCCTGGGGCAAAAGTTCTGCACTACGCCATTGAGGTACTCAATCTTAAAATGAATTTTGTGCTAATGTATCAGTTTTCATATTTGCTAGTTATATTATCATTCCGTCACCTTGTTAACTTCCATGTTTGTATATTTTGTAGTTGTTTGAAGGAATGAAGGCATACCGTGGGGAGGATGGTCGCTTACGTTTATTCCGTCCGGATAGAAACATGGCTCGCATGCTGAATACAGCGAAAAGATCGTCCCTGCCAACGTTTGACGCCAATGAGATGATTAAATGTATTAAAAGATTAATTCAAATAGACAGGGAGTGGATTCCTCATTCCACTACATCTAGTCTTTATATAAGACCTACCTTGATTGGAACTGATGTGAGTAAATTGTTCATACAATAAAACAAAATGAAGTTAATACTAATCTTATTTTCTCTGTTGAACGATTTAAATACAAAAATAGCCATCTCTGGGAGTCGCTAGTCCAAACCAGGCATTACTTTATGTGCTTCTGTGTCCTGTGGGCCCTTATTTCACTTCAGGCTTCAAGCCAATTTCGCTATTAGCAGATCCTCAGTACGTGCGAGCTTGGCCTGGAGGATGTGGAGCCATGAAGATGGGTGCAAACTATGCTCCTACAATTTACATTCAAGTAAATTCATTGTTTTAGTAATTGATCAAACCATAAGAAATATTTAACTGCACCATAACAAAAATAGACCTTCCATGTTTCATTAATTTAAGATATTGTTAGGATAGTTTGAAATAATATAACTTTAATTTTTCTTCTTTCTCCAGAAACAATCTGAACTGTTAGGACACCAGCAAGTTCTCTGGCTGTATGGACCAGATCATCAGTTGACGGAAGTTGGAACCATGAACATATTTGTATTCATGATGAATAAAGCTGGCGGTATTTTCAAAATTCAATTATTTAAAAAATGCAACTCAAACCTAAATTTCTAAAATATTTTAAAGAACGTGAGTTAGTGACTCCACCTCTTGAAGGGCTAATTTTGCCTGGAGTAACGCGACTTAGTTTGCTTGAACTTGCCCGTGAATGGAAAGAGTTCCGTGTGGTTGAGCGTACCATTACAATGGCTGAAATGGTTGAAGCGCACGAAGAAAAGAGGGTACGTTCATTAATTATTAACTCAAAAGTCTAAATTATTGAGATTTTTATGAATTTTAGGTTCTGGAAATTTTTGGAGCTGGAACTGCGTGTGTTGTGTGTCCGATATCAAGTATTTCTTATCAGGGCCGAGAGTTAAATATTCCTCGATCTGAATCTTCCTTAAGCGAGCGATTCTTCAAAACAATGAGCGATATCCATTACGGACGATTGCAACACCCCTGGGCTGTAGATATTGAGTAGATCTCGAATTCGATTGCGAAATGTTCTAAAGGTGAGTAGTGTTTGGTTACATTGCAATTAGAATGAAACATTTTTAACTTTTTGTTCTTATAATTTTTATTTGTCGTTCTTTTGGTCCAGGATCTAAATTGACACTAATTATGACATTACTGGACGGTTGTAACCGTGTTCGAAAGTCGCCTGACGTAGTGAAAGTGGAAAATGCAAGCCGGTTCGGTATTTCTCAAACATTTATTGCCTCTGATGTATGTCTGCCATTTGTGATTACTCTTAATGAACGTAGATGAAGTTTTGTGGTTTATGTCGTTTTTTTTCATCGATTGAGATGAATTTATTCACTTACAGGAAGGACACGAGCACAATCTTCGTGTTTGTTACTTAGAATAATTCCGCAAATACTGTAGTTTTGTATTCGTATGCTGGCCAAGTCTAGTCAGACTTTATATACCGTATTGTAAACTTCCCAAAGGCAAACTTGAGCTATCGTTCACTAGAAGAAAATGTAAAGTTATGGCCAAGAATATTTTATCCGCAAATAAACCAAAAAGAAAGCGTTAGAATTGGCACATGGCATGTACAGTTAATTCTAATCATTGTGAAACTGATGTGATAATGAAAAGAATGAATTGTGTAATGAACGAGTTGTGTCGGCTGAAGTAGTTTGTCAAACAAATCTTTCACTACAGGTTAAAAACGTTGTCCAGCGAGCGTCGATCTGCTTCTCAATCCTAGTCGGAGTTGCAATTAATCTCAGTTCTACCGTGATTTAGGTTAATTTGGATTTGGGAAAAAAGACTACAAGCAATAGGAATATAAATTGACGATAATTGGAGTGGTTTATTGTTCACGAGTAAAAATTGACTCGCAGAGCTCAGTGTGAGCCTGCTGTCTCCTAGGATCCATAAATCTGGTATGTGTAACTTAGGCTAAATTGAGGTTAAACTAAACGCATTATTATCAAAAGGTGAATTTTACGGCAAGCGACGTATATTGCATAGTTAATAGAAAATAGGTTTCCACATTTCAGAATTTATTAAAATTAAAATTAACATTAACACCATTCCCCACTCAACAATTCCAATAGTTCATTTGTGACGTCTTTATAGAAAAGTATTCGCAAGGTAGTCTACAGTCTACACGTTAAACCAAATCGAATTAAGCGAGCAAAGCTTCCGTTTCGGTTGACAAACCACAACGCCAGCGAAGTTTAATTTTCAAAATAAGTTGATTCCCTGAGGGTGCTGGTGCTCGTCATCATGTTAGTTTTTCTGTTCCGTCCTTCAAAATGTTGTACTATTTCTCACTCCTCCTTTTATATTTTTACTTCAGTTGTTGTTCACACCTCTAGTTGATGCGTTCCATCACGTCACTGTTGATTTTATCCGCGTCATCCAACCGCACTTTTAAAGAACCCCTCATCAAGTAGGATACCTTTTTTCAAGCCTTTTTTTCTTTTGCATGTTGTCCGAACTTTCAGTCGTGTACAAATAAGCCGTTTGCGTATATAATCTCTGAAAAACGTTTCTTAGTTCGCAATATTCAGAATTTCATTCTCATTTGGTGTTTTGCTGGCGCAACGATTTATTCCATTTTCATTTCATTTGGATACCTTTTTGGCGTTCATTTTAATAAAGGTAAAATTTTAATCTGTTCTTTATTTACTCTTAGTTCAAATAATTCGTGAATAAATAATGAAGGTGTTACTTCATTACGGCAACGCGAACTTTCGCGTAACAAAAACGCTCACCCTCTTCTTTTAAATTACACAACTCTTGATCGCCTCCCATTAACACTTATTTTTTTTTTTCAATTATAAGCAAATTATTTGATATTTAAACATTTGCGGACGCCACTCCCTACTCCCCAACAGCGTTACGTAATAAATAGTTAGCCCATAACAAATAATAATTTTTGTTTCCCCTTCATTTTCCTAAAAACATATTATTTCTTTTTTTCTTAAAGTGATTATTTTTTTCGTAGTTGTAACTGAGCCCCAAAAAATGTCGTCGTCCAAAAGGAAGCCATCCGAGGAAGAGGAGTGCGCAGATTTGGCAATGAGTATTCCAGGCCTGGGAAGCCAGTCGAATCAGCCAAAACCTCGCGTCCTCGGCACATCTTTTTTCGGCTACGTCCCAGACGCATTCAGCATGAAGACACCAAACTTGCCGTCTGAGCGATCCTCGCAACCATCGCCGCCGCCAGTAGCTGATAAAAACAAGACTCCGAAAAATGACCAAGTAAGGCGATAGCGGCTTTATATGTAAATAGTAAACACTATATTTGTTTTATCAGCAAGAAATGAAAAGCGATGAGAGAAATGACGTTGTATGTCATTTAACACTTGCGCGGGTTCTTTTAGTCGATTCTAGAAATATTGATTTTCCTTTTTTTCAGCTATTTCATTTAGTCCCTTAGTTATTTAGTTAATTATAGTACACAGTATCTATATCAGATACAGCCCCTATGTAATTTTAATGTAATTTGTTTATTCTACCTTACAAGGTAAATCGAAAGGAAAATGACCGCAAGCCCGAAGAAAAACAGGAAACAAATAAAACGGTTGCCATCTCCGCGCCTCAAGACAACCAGGTTATGCCTTTTAAAAATTCCTATTTTAAAAATTCTTTTAGAAAATGATGTAGAGAGGAAAAGAAAGAAATGTTTCCACATAGTAATTCGTAGTTTCCGCTCTACTAAACAAGCTCCTTCCTTAAAGCCAGTTACTGTATAGCCTACTTGGTGATCTCATACCCCGAAAGTTAAATTTGTTTTTTGCTTATTTTTTTACGATTCCTTCGTCCCAACTTGTGTAAACTCATGGTGAGTCTTTGTATGATTTTATTTTTTTTGAAGAGGTATGACGGAATTTCGGTCATATGTATTTGTTCTGGACGAGACTACCGGCTACAGGGCGAACCATTTCTTTTCTTTGTTCAAAAAAGTTAGAGGTCTATAGCTTTTGCTTAAGGCAGTTTCACGCGTCCACTTCTAGAAATGTTAACCGTCTTAAAGTAAAAAATAAAACAACAAAAATTTCCCATCGAATTTATCCTTGTGTGTCCAAAGACTGTAATAAGAAGGATTGGAAAAGGAAACGTAGAAATACTTAAATGTTATTCTAACGCCACATTTCGGTCGACGAGATTTATTTTTTTTGTATTTTTCTCAGCACGTTTGCTGGGAAGAAGCCAATGATGGAGTATCGGAAAAGTCAAAAGGGAAAGTCTTGTGAGCAGATGTCGGAATTAGACAGACTAAGACAAGCATAAGACAAAGAGCAGCGCCACACCAACCGAAAGAAGAACGCCGGTAGTTTTTCAGACGGAGGGACGAGTCGAAATAGAGGAGGAAACGAGTTTCTTCAGCGCATAGTTCTCCGGCCATATGCTTACATTTCATTTCGCCATAGTCGTCCAAAAAGAAAAAAAAATCAACATCCGTTTCCGGGAATGTTTTTCGTCTTAATGAAACGGTTTCCTTTTTATTAATGCATTTAATTTAAAGCATATCACACTGCGCAAGCTGAAACGACGTATACGACGCTTCGGTGATTGATCGTTCGAATTTTCGGGAGAATTTTCATTCGTCGTGTTTTTAGAGAACGGACGTAATGCTAGATGGCCTAATCGACGGGTTCGTGCGAATAATAGTTAAATAATTAAGGAGATCCACGTATTACAGACGAAAGCGTAATTATATACAATTTTTGTTGTTCTCGATCATTAGAATTGATGAAAAAAAGAAAGAAGGTGTTTTATGCATTGTTTATTAATAGCATAACTCCCGAGGCCATACGCAACCCCGCCCATGTTTATCGCCGGTGCACAATATAACAGTAGTAGTTTCAAATTCTGCCGCTAGATGCGATCCTTTTTCTCCGTAGTCGAAAAGGCTTAGCAGCAGCTCAGGTTCCCTTCCCTCTGCGGCCACACTCAGCTTCAGGCGAGTCCCGACTGACTCTGTGTTTTAGTCTTCGACTTCTCCTCATCTCATCTCGTGCGCGTGAATTTGTGTGTGTGTGTGTTCTTGTGTGGTAAGTTCGCCTTTCTCACACACAGAAATTGAAATTCTCTCCGTCCGTACATCGAGTTCGTTCATCTGACGATTTCATTGTTGCTTATGGGGGGTTATATAGGCTACAGGATCGATTTCCAGTCGTAATAGTTAATTGTTTCAGATTTTCCAGCCGGTTGGCTTTTAGCTGTAGAAACAACATTGAGAAAAGGTGGTTCTTTTTTAACTTGCACACGATACAATACACAGCTGGTTACGGCATTATTACGTATGAGCTGGTTACTCTAGCGTTGCAGATGGGGGTGTCGAATGTTGCGGTCTTTTGGTAGAAAGTCAATTTTGTTCATTGTAAAAGCACACACTCACGTTATACGAGGGTGGACAAAACAACTTGGAAGTTTCCGTCTGCCGTATTGATCCGTGACGTCACGAACGGGACAGACCTTGGCAGTCCCGAAGCCCTCTGAGCAGCGTGATGCATCTGACTAACGATTGGCGGTTTTTATTGCCTTACAGACCCGAGACGACAAACCAGAAGACGACGCAATGGCGGCCAGGGCTCAATCCACAACGCCTGTGCGCAAAGTTCCTATCCACTTGCAGGTAATTCCGTCGTAACTCAAAGTTTTATCGTCAAATAACAACCAGATGGTCGCATCACACGAAACCTCTTTTCTTCTCGGGAGAAAGAAAAAGAAACAACACTTGGGTGGTGGTGGACTGGTGCGCATGCTCTTGGTCGCGCGGGTGTGGGGTTCCACAACTCAATTTCGAGCTTCCAGTTCAGCCCGGGTTCATTCAAAAAGGTTGCCAAAACCGTCTACGGTGTCGCTCACGAACCCCGGTTTCTCTTCCGCCCCGAGCTATTTTGAAATTCAATTTCGTCTGTACGTGCCTGCCTGCCTGTGCTGCATAGTGCGTTAGACACATATTCGAAAAAAGAGAAAATGTTTTTCCTTTTACAATAGTAAAAGCGAGTGGTACTAATGGGTGGAAAACTCGTGACTCTGCATTTTTTCCCCATTGTCCTTATTTTGTGTTTTTTTCGGTTGGTCCTGGGTCGGAGTTGAAACTATGAAGAGGAATTCCGGTTTTCTTGGCTTACGCTGTCGATTCACTTGATTAGTTTCACCTCCCTCGTAGAAACCTAAACATCCTCTCTCCCCTTCGTCAATAATAGGAAATCCAATACTCTCCAAGGGTGGTCTATTTTGAAGTTTTCGTTGAAAAGTTATTCCGTGAAATGAGATATGTCAACATTTTTCCAAGGTTGTTTTTCATTAAATAAAACGGTTGTGTTTTTGCAGAGTGCTCAGAATAGACTGTTGATCAAGAATGGCAAAGTTGTCAATGCTGATGGAATTCAGGATGCCGATGTTTACGTTGAAGAGGGTGTCATCAAGTGAGTTAACAGCCCATGCATACAACAGATATTGTAATTGATTTTGATGTATCCTGTAGACTTTAATTCTTTCTCTCTCTCATCTCATTCAGGCAAGTTGGAAACAATTTGATTGTTCCTGGTGGAAGTCGAGTGATTGATGCAAGAGGAAAGTTTGTCATTCCAGGTCTGTCTGATTTGCTATGCATCAGTTTTTCTTCTCACATCATTTAAAATCATGAGTTTCTTTGTCTGAATAATGTTGTGTGTGCATTTCTCATTTTCAGGAGGTATCGACACCCACACTCACCTCCAGTTGCCTTTTATGGGAACGACCACGGCCGATGATTTTTACACTGGTACATTCAAAGATTGATGGACTTTAAATCACCATACCAAATGAATTCATATTTTTGAATTTCATTTTCTGTTTTCTAGGCACGCGAGCAGCCTTGGCTGGAGGAACAACCACCATCAGTAAATTGCTAAATTAAAATCTTTTTTAAATATGTATTCCGGTTAAACTTAAATTTCTTTCTATTAGTTGATTTTGTCATTCCGAGCAAGGGACAATCGCTCATTGAGGCTTACAAACAATGGCGCGAGCGGGCCGATGACAAAGTAGCCTGTGATTATGCCCTGCACGTTGCGGTCACTTGGTGGTCACCGGAAGTCCAACAAGAGATGGAAGAGCTCTGCCGAGATCACGGCATCAACTCCTTCAAGATGTTCATGGCTTACAAGGACCTTTGGCAGCTGGACGACACGGAGTTGTTTGAGGCGTTTGAAAGGTGTAAACAATTGGGAGCCGTTGCTCAAGTCCATGCTGAAAACGGCGACATAATCAAGGAGGTATGCATCACACAGCTGTGCTCAAAATACCGTAACTTTGAAATTAAAATTTGTGTGTGATTTGAAAAAAACAACAATAGAACTGCAAAAAACTACTGGCCGCTGGTGTCACTGGGCCTGAGGGGCACGAATTGTCCCGACCGGAAGAGGTGGAGGCGGAAGCCGTCAATCGCGCTTGTGTTTTGGCCAATCAGGTTCTTTACTCTTTTTCAGCCTATTCTTTTTTTAAATTTATTTATTTATTTATTTAGTCTATAAAATTTCTATAGTTTTTAAATAAATTTAGTCGGTCTATCAAGTGCACTAGATATATATTATATATTTATACGCATAATAAAAATTATCATCGGTTTAACGCAACTCCCATCCGGGTCTTCCATCCTGAACGCCCATTCAACACAAACACGTCGAACCGTCTACTGTTTTCAATCGACCGAATCGACTCGGTTGTTATCGATTCAAAGTCAGAATCCCACCCCACCCCCACTTTTTAATGTACCGGCCCATAATTTGTCTTTTACTGTCCGACAGTGTGTAGACACATTTTTAATTCACTCAACTGTTTTTATTTTGATTGAGTTCACAGTTCATTTCATTTCTATTGCGTTTGCTCGTATTAAAACCACACCCTTTTCCTAAATTGCGCTCGCCTACTTAAACTAGTTGAATTCATATTCGCTTAATTTGGTTGTGGTTTTTTTTTTTTAAGTTATTGAAATCATGATTAGATGCTGCTAAAAATAATTTTCATTAAATTTTTTTATTTTGTGTTTCTTGCTTATTGTTTTGCATGATTGTATTTATTTTATTTATTTTTATTTTGTCGTTATTATTATTTTGCTTGTGCTAGGTAAATTGCCCGTTGTACGTTGTGCACGTCATGTCGAAGAGCGCTGGCCAGGTCATAGCCGAAAAGCGGCGCGAGGGAATTGTAGTGTACGGAGAGCCGATCGCTGCATCCCTGGCCACAGACGGAAGGAATTATTGGCATACCTGCTGGCGCCATGCGGCTGCCCATGTCATGGGTCCTCCGCTCAGGCCAGACGCCTCGACCCCCGATTATTTGATGGATCTTTTGGCCAAGTAAATAACCTCCCATTTCATTTCTTCACCTCTGCTGGGCTTTAAACATGGAGGATCGGTCACGTGCTGTGGTTGGAAGGGGTTACTGGACGGACGGCTCGGATGGAATCCTAAATCGGATCCCTCCTCCTAACTGGTCGAAACTGAATTGTTTGCCTAGGTGAACTGTCCTCTCTACCTGGTGAAAATGACTGGTCCGGCCAGTGCCCGCGTGCTGGCCGATAAACGTCACCAAGGGGCAGTTGTATACGGCGAAGTGACGGCCGCTGCCTTAGCAACGGCGTCTCAAGGCGACAAAGGCTCGTGGAGTCACGGGGCTGCCTTTTTAACCAGCCCACCGCTCCGTCCCAACCCTGAAACTCCAGAAATGTTGATGGATATGCTTTCAAGGTGGAAATTGAATCATAATCTGGAAAACGGGTCGGGAGGGTTTAGGGGGGGGGGGGGTGACGTTTAAATTGTCAATCGAAATTTTAATTTCAAAACTAAATAATTAATTTATTTTCTCTTTATAAATCCCAGTGATGATTTGAGTTTGACTGGCACGGACCACTGCACTTTCTCAACGGCCCAAAAAGAAATGGGCAAAGGTGATTTTACCAAGATTCCCAACGGCGTCAATGGCGTCGAAGAGCGGATGTCACTCGTCTGGGAGAAAGGAGTCGTCTCAGGCAAAATGGATCCGTCTCGCTTCGTCGCCGTCACCTCTACCAACGCAGCTAAAATTTTCAACATGTATCCGAAAAAGGGGTGCATTGATGTCGGTTCAGATGCCGACATCGTCATTTGGGATCCTAAACTGGAGCATACCATCTCGGTAGCTACCCACCACTCGGCTGTTGATTTCAACATTTTCGAGGTACATAATTTAATTTTTCAAATATTTTTCTCTGTTGAAAAGATAATTCATTCAATTACTATTTTGTCTTTTACAGGGAATGACCTGCCGAGGAGGCCCCGAGTATGTCATTGCCAACGGTCGCGTTACAGTCGATGAAGGCCAAGTGAAGGCCGTCCAGGGCTACGGATCTTTCATTCCTACTCCAGCATTCGCCCCATTCGTTTATGACGCTGTCGCCGAGCGCGAAAAGGTAATTTTCTTTCTGTCTGACTTTAATTTAAAAAAAAAAATCTGCTTGATTGACGGGTTGGTTTTCTCGGACAGGTTCATCAATTGATTAAAGTGGAGCGCGAAGGCCGTGTCATTGCTGTGCGCAATACTGCAGTGGCAGCTGCCCAGCCATCGGCCACCAACGGCGAAGCCTCCGAGTCCAGCTTGGCGTCGGCCAATGGCGTCGAAGAAGCCATTCCTACTGCTGATCACAGCTTCGTTGCTCACCAGCATTTCACTCGTCCGCCCACCAGTTCTGGTGGCAGAAATATGCAGGACACGACTTTCTCTCTCAGCGCCGAATATCCAAGTAAAACTACCAACTTTAATTATTTTTATTGTATTCTTTTGCCCGCTTCACTTCTTCTAAAAACAAAATAAGCAGTTATTAAAATTTGAGCGAAACAAATGTTGACGATGATAACCAATTCAGATCCGGCGGATGAATCGGACAACAAACGCTCGACGATTCGAGTCAAAGCGCCACCCGGAGGCCATTCAACTGGCCTGTGGTAGTCGCGCTAAGACATGAAAACTTCGCAGCCATTCAGGTTCATCATTAATAGATGAAATAGCCTGTCTTGTCTGTTTGGCTTTTGTTTGATTCGTTTATTTATATGTGAGCACATTGTCAATCTGGTCCAAACTTAACAAATCTTTTACTTTTGCTTGACATCACAAAGCACTTTGTCTGTTCGTGTGTCGTACGGTTCAATGTTGTCCGTGTCTGTGTTTACCCACTTAATTGATAGAAAATTCCCTAATTTATTTTATTTTTTATTTAAATTCTAGGCATGGCTGATGTCGAAGAAGAGGCAAAGGGTAAGAAGAATTCGATCCACGTAAAGAACCCGCCAGGTGGAAAGTCTTCGGGACCGTTTTGGTAGATGGTGAAACAGGCAACTTTCAATCGATTCGGATCCCCTTCAGCATTTCTTAGATTAAAGGGTAGCTTTTTTTTTATAATTTTATTTTTTACTCTTTCTACCATTCTATTTCCCAATACTCCCATACCTCCGGTAACTACTCACATCACTTGCATTGTAAGGTTGTTTTGTTTGGTCAGTGTTGATTCCTTTTCAAACGGAATTTGAATCCAAATTTTAACGGGATCGCTTGTTTTCTAGCATTTTATGGTATCAGTTCGTGAACCGCACAAGATTGTGACGTGGTTGTTTCTTTTTTCCTTAAAAATAAATCCCTCTCGCCTCCGCCAACATTTATTAGCCTGAAGGCTTAATAATCTTTTATATTGACTCGTGATGTGATCTTCTCTGCGCGACTCAACACCTGCCGCGTGTGCTATTTTAATTAGAAAAGTATAATGGAAACAGCATTGATCTGAATTTTGACACTCCGATTCAATCTCCTCTTTTGTGTGTGCACGTTTTAGCTCTCGTTAAATACATACATTTGGTTGTATCACTGGATGTATTTCTCAATCATTTAACATTGGCAAGTAAGTGAATCCTTCAGCTAACTCTTCTTCCGTAAATTTGATGTGGTCGTTCTCCTCTTGCTCCGAATCACTCTGACTGTGGAAATCCTGCGGGATGTACATTTTCGATGCCAAAAGTTGACGATCTTCAGATGTGGGTGGATCGATGGAAGTCTTGCGAAATGCCATACAGTGAGCGTGCAAAAGTTTTTCGTATTTGATACGCTTTAGCCCAATAGCTTCTAGAGCTTCTCGCCAACTCCTCATAACTTTTGAATTAGAATGAGCTGCCTTGGAGTCAGGAGTGATGATGACAAGTACTCCTTCTTCCATTAAGAGCTGTTGAGCCTTCTCACAGCAAGTCCATCGTTGACTACAAGATGGAAAGTATTCCAGCAGAAAGGAGAACACTGCAATCAGACAGAATGGTGTTAAGAAAAAGAAATAACATTATATACTGCAAAGTACAATACTATTACCTACACAGTGGAAGCTACTGGAAGCCAAACTTAACACACTTTGGTCTTCTAAAAAAGTTTTTTCTCCCACTGGAACTGTAAGAAAGTCACACTGGTAGACAGATTCCAGAGCTGGACATAAATCTACTGGTAGGACATCTAGTTCTTTAAATTCTTTAAATGGATTGTAACAGCTTCCCACATCCAGCACTGATATTTTTGAATCTTTTAACATCAGTTTTGGCCTAGTGAAAACAAAATGAAATTAATTGACAGAAAATTTTCTTTTTCCTATGATAAGTTACCAATCAATATTTAATTTTGATTTCTGTCTTTGGATTTCAAATCCATTTCCCAAAAAGTAATTTGAAAGAAAAGACCAAGTCCAATTAATTCTTGATGTGTCTGGGTTGGATTCCCTGAGTCGTTCCCAGTGTTCAGTAGCAAGTTGGTGCATACTTTTTGCATATTCCTTACATAAAAAGAGTAACTACTATAAAAACATCAATGCATTAACCTGCAGCCTACTCCATTGTAACTTCAACAAAGCAACATCATTACAAAAGTTATAATAAATACCTTTAATCGGGCTTCATTTCTACAATGATTTATCCAGGACGATTCGGGATCACCACTTTCTTTTAATTCTTGTCGCAATCGTCTGTGTACATTTTTAATTATGTCAGCCAATACCTTTCCATCTTCTGACTGCTGTGACATGGTGTGCTCTTTGAATCTGTGGAAACATATGGGTTAAAATATTGTAAACAAAAAGGAATCAGCCGCTAGAGGTCTCTCTCATTTGGATTCGGTTCGAGTTCGCCGCGGATCACGAAGTCACTTCTCCTGGGAGTACTTCATATTCGGTTCGGATCATGTCCTTGAGTGCTAAAATGTAACGATCGATTCAAAATTTTGGACTCGAACCGTTTGCGGGTTCGTTGACGTTTGCGCGATACCACTAATGGTTCCAAAAATAAATAACAAAATGGCTATTCCTATTCGTTTCGTTATATACTGTAAAGTTTTATTTATTTCATTGTTCAAACGGAATAATCAACAACAGATAACCTTTAAAGGTTTGAATCTTTCCCTTCTGCTTTCGTTAAGACGTTACTTCCCGTTCTTCTAAATTTGGAACCATTCACAGTAAAGTCCCTGGGGCTTTAAGTAGGTCTTTATTATGAGCGTCCCGTTTAGCGTCTTAGCTCCAGGCAATAGGACCGGTGTGGATTGCCAGCGGATTTGCCGTTGATGCGGAGTGGCGCTGCTGCTGCGGATTCGGTTTGATCTCTTGTCTAGTCTCTTTCATCAAGTTTCTCTCTTCTCATATTTCCGACTCTCTCATTGGTCCTTCTGTTGGATTTCGACCCATCCCCCTCTGTCCCTCCCTTGCATTCGCAATTCCCAGCCGATTCCGGTTTTTGTTGGTTTGAGTTGAGTGGAGTTGTTAACCGAGTCTAGAAGCTGAGACTAGAAGCTGGGACGCTACGCTAGTTTCCGAGTTTAATCTTTTTGTGCAGTCTGGGAATATTAATCTGAAGACAATTTTTCACTAGTATTTCCGAGGATTAACGTCTAGAGTCAGTCAAGCTTGGTGACATTCTGTGTACTGAAAAAAGTTGAGAGATATTCACAACAAAAAAACGTTTTCGGTGATTCGGTCACATTTAGAAGAATTTAAACACTAGGTGGTGTTGCGCATAGACACAATTTCCCACTACAAAATTTGAAAAGTTAGTAATTCCAGCTTTGTTATTGCTGGAAATTTTGTGTGTGGCAGCACCCTAATCTAAATCTGTTTTTAATCACAAAAGAGTATTTATTCCCCAAGAAGGATTCAATTATGTCAAGGTAACTAAATAAATTATTATTTTCTCAAAAATATTACAGGCTTCATTACCTATAAATGATCTTATTTAGACAAGAATCTAGAGGTGAATCATTGTATCCAACAAAAGAACAGTTTGCCTGTGTAAGATGTAAAAATAAGAAATTTACTTCCTGGAATGATTTTGAAAACCATCATGCTAAGGTAGTAGGATAAATATAAAAGTTCTTAAAAAGCATATAATACATACTTTTTTATTTTATTATAGCATGCCGTTGACTTTACATTTTCTCAACTTCCTTTTGTAAAACTTCAAAAAATCAAAATTCCTCCTTTAAATTCACAGAATCTGAAACTTAAACATCCAGATTCCAGGATCCAATCGTCAATTTCTATTATTGATAGTAATGACACAGCAGCAAGTACTTCTGGTGTAGAAAATGTAATAGGGATGTTCGGCGTGTCGGGCCGTTTACTTACAGTTTCCAAGTTGAATAAATTAGACACGAACAAAACCGTGTCTTTTACCTCTCGTCTATTTTAACACACTGAATATTGTACAGTAAATTGGGGGGGAATAAACAATAGGGGGGTAGGGAAACAACGACTGAATTTGGGGACCAACGACTGAATTTGGGGCCACCTATCGGGGGCCCCCAAGGCAATAGTCGCGTAGGTGCGCCGGTGTTGTTGTGCGGCGCCCTGATCTCGTCGTCGTCTGTTGGAATGGAATATTCCTAACACACTCCCCACCAGAGCCCGTAGCATCCGGCTCGACATCTTCGACGACGTCTTCCGGTTCTTCGGGAGCTGGCATAGCGTCTCCGATAGCGAGATCGATTTCTGGTTCTGGCAGAGTTGGATTTGGATCCTCTTCCGGCTCCTGGATCGGTTCCGGATTTCCAATTTCGACGTCTTCGGCGAGATCTTCTCGCAGCTCTATAGGGTGAAGACATTGAATGGCTCTATTAATTAAATTACCATTTGGAATCTTGAGCATGACAGAACGGATGAGTCCGTCGCGGCTTGGAATCAGTTCCTTCACTACTCCGGTAGACCACATGAGTCGTTTGGAGTGTTCGTCGTGGATAACAACGACTTCTCCTAGGCGGATCTTCCTTCCGGATTTTCCTTTGGAGTGGAAGTTGTCTAGTTGGAGTAGATAATCGTCGACGAATCTAGCACAGATGTCAGCGACATATTCCCTCCTGTTCTTGTCCATCTCTTGTAGTACGATGCTGGTCGATGTAGGATCCAGCAAGTTAACGGCTGGCTCCGGATCGGCACGAGTAGAACGTCTGTTGTTTAGAAATTGGTTAGGAGTTATCGGAAGTGGATCGTCAGCTCCTTCCCCAATATAGCTGAGTGGGCGGGCGTTGATTACGCTCTCGATTTCTGCTAAACTCGCTTCCAGTTCCATGTAGTCAAGGCAGGCTCGACCGTTGGAGCGTCGCAGCAGATCCTTGACGCTCCTCACCATCCGTTCCCAGAATCCTCCCCACCATGGCGCTAGGCTGGCGGAAAATATCCAAAGGGTTTTTCTGGACGCGAGAAAGTCTTGAATGATGGGATCGGCGTGAATAGTTCTCAGGAATCGGTCGACACATCGGAACGTTTGCGCGTTGTCCGAATACATCACTGAGACGGGTCCTCGTCTAGCTGCGAATTTTCGAAAGGCTAGTAAGAAGGAACGCGCCGTCATATCGGGTAGTAGTTCCAAGTGAACCGCTCGAGTGACTGCACACGTAAAAAGACAAACATAACTTTTAAGATGGTTCGTTTTCTTAGCTTTAGTTGTTGTTATTAAGATGTCTTGGATTTCGACATCTTCTTCGACTGAATCCTCTTCGCCTACGATTAGAGCTTCGATTGGAGCGTCTCCTTCAGCGGGTGGCTCCTCGATTCGCTCTTCAGTTGGATCGTCTGCTGGCGTCGGATCCTGGACGCTTGGTGGAGCTTTCCTTTTCTTCCTTCGCTGTGCTGGTTTGTACAGCAGTGGTCCAGCGAAATCGACTCCTGTAACGTGAAAAGATTGCGCATGTTTGAGTCGGTTTAAAGGAAGAGGGGCTGCTAGTTCCTGGAATGGTGGCGATGTCAGTTTTTTACATTCCACACAAGTAAACAGAATCTTTTTCACTTGCTGTCGTCCTTTAACTATCCAGAATTTTTCTTTCAACTCTGATAGTGTCACCTTTGCTCCTGCATGTAGTAGCGACTCGTGTTTGTCTGTAATTAAGAAAGTGATTACTATATGTGATGCAGGAAGCAAAATTGGGGGATCGATGTTCCTATCTCTTAGGGCAAGTGATACTCTCCCATGGATTCGAACGAGACGGTCTCTGGCGTCCCAGATTGGAAAAAGTGCAGCGATTTTCTCCTTGGGCTGGATTGTGTTGTCTAACTGTAGCGATTCAAACGCCTTAGGATACCGCTCTCGTTGGAGCTGTCTGTAGATCGTTAGTTCCGCTTCATCCAGCTCCTCTCTGGATAATCTTGTAATCCGGATAACTTTTCCACTTCCTTTTCCATCTGGTCCAATTGCCTTTATCGACTCCATTCGTTCTGGACCGGGAGGTCTGAGCTTCTTTTGACTCCTGCTGAGGAATCGTGAGACCCAGGCTGTACGTCTTAACAGTCGATTCCAGGTGGAAATTTTGTCGAGATTCCAGTCGACGGAGGCTGTTGGAATTGCGATGGCTGCTGTTGTGCTGACCGTCGTACTCCTAGCTTCCGATTCCATTTCGGACTGGATTGTTTGTGGAATTTGGTCGTTGGGAGAATCTGGCCATTCCGTTTCTTCTCCTTTGAGCCAAATCGGGCCGTTCCACCAAAGAGTTGAGGTTACCAGCGTTGGCGCTGGCGCTCCCCGCGAGGCAAGATCGGCCGGATTTTGGAGACCTGGACAGTGTCTCCACCACTCGGGTTGTGAAAATTTTCGAATCGTTTCCACTTGATTTCGGACGAATGGTTTCCATTTGTTCGGCTCTCCTCTAATCCATCCTAGTGCAACCAAGGAGTCTGACCAGTAGATAGTTCTCCAATACTGGACTTGCATTGCATTTTTTACGACTTCACCTAAACGTACGGCTAAAAGTGAGCTCAGCAATTCTAAACGCGGTAAAGTTACTTTTTTCTTAGGTAGAGGTGCAACTCTCGTCTTGCTGGCCAGTAGGATGATGAGTGGATCTTCTTGTCCTTTTTGGAGTCGGGCGTAGGCTACGGCTCCATACGCTGCTTCAGAAGCGTCTCCGAAGACGTGAATTTCGTGAGAAGTGACTTTTTCGGATAGTCCGATCCATCGTGGAATTTGTAGTTCGGTGAAATCGGCGAGACCAGTCATCACTATCTTCCAAGATTTTTGGATATCGGCTGGAGCTGCTTGGTCCCAACCTATCTCCTTTTCCCAGAGCTTCTGGTAAATAATCTTTAATAAAAGTACAGTGGGAGATAAAAATCCAATTGGATCAAAAATTCTTGCCGAGATACTGAGTATCTTTCTTTTGGTGATTTCCGTTCCCACTTCTTCCACTGCTTGGATGATGGATGCTGGGTCGAATTTGAACGAATCGGATCCGGTGTCCCACCGGATTCCTAACACCTTCTGTTGGCCGTCCAAGGCTGGGGAGAGTAGGCCTACGACTTGATTCGACAGTCCTTTCTCCTTCAGGTGTTGTTTGAGGTCTTCGTTGTTGGTTGCCCAGCTTCTCATGTTGAGTTGGGCGTCACTAAAGATCTCGTCCGTCTCATCGACTCTTTTCTTGGCGATTGATAAATTGTTTGCTCCGCCGAGGTAATCGTCAACGTACAAACTTTCTTCCAGCTGTTGAATAGTTTCTGGAAAACGAGACTTTAGTGATTTGAAATGTTTGTTAATTGTAACACGTAGGAGAAAGGGGCTAGAACTAAGGCCAAAGGGCACTCTCTTCCACTTGTAGGCAATTAGAGGCGATCCAGCCACTGCTGGATCCCTGGGCCATAAAAACCTGATTGCTTCGGCATCTTCCGGCTGCAGGGCGATGTTTAGAAAAGCCTTTTCAATGTCGGCAATCCAGGCAATCTCGTACTTTCTGAAGCGTATTAGCACTGATAGGAGATCCGGATTGAGATTTGGTCCGGTCTCCAACACGTCGTTCAGACTTGGGCCGAATTTCGTTTTTGCTGCTCCATCAAAGACGGGTCTGATTTTCGTCGTTGATTTGTCGCCTCTGAAGATCGGATGATGTGGGAGATAGGTGTGAAGTTCTTCGTAGTCCATGTTCGCCTCCTCGACGAATTTGCTGTCGATGAGCTTTTGGATTTCTGCGTGGTAATTCACCAAGTCTCCTGGATTTTTTCTCAATCTTGTTATTGTGCTTTCCACTCTTCCGGTGGCCAACGGGAGATTTTTCTGAAGTCTCCACTTGTCAGTTGTCCAAGGGATCGGTGTACAGTATCTTCCATCTGGCCATCTCGTTATTTTTTCGTCAAAGAAATCGAAGCGATCATCCGATTCCACTGCATCAGCGCCTTCAAGGTTCGCAAAATTTTCTATTTTCCAGAAAAGAGAAAGGTCGAAATTAGCAGCAACTTGTTCTTCCTTCTCAAACCATTTACTATCTTCTTCTCCGCTGGATCCGATTGGGGCATCTGAGAATGACGCTCCTATTGGCGTAGTTTGGGGACTGGCCGTTCCAGTCTCCTTTTCCATCGGAGTTTTGTTTGCTTGAGTTGAAAGGATTTTTCTTTTTTGGCTACTTGTCGCGAATGTTGACGTAATCTGTGGAATCGGGTAACTTGATGTTAAAATTAAATTTTGGATTACTTGAGTTCCTGTCTTCGATTTTGCTTCTTGAGATGGTCCAGCAATCATTCTTCCGAGTTTCGTTTGAAACGCGCGCAATCCGCATGGACTCTGTATGGCGGCTTCATTCGACATGATCTGGAACATCTGGTCCATTCCGACTAAAATTCCAATTGGCTGATCTTCGGTGTGTGCCATCTCGAATCTGTCGTCGGCCAATTTTTCGTTTTGGATCCAGAGGCTGTTTGCAAATTCGGATCCTACGTACGGGCCGGTATCTGAAATGTGATCCGATTCTAAAGCCATTAGTGTAACTTTTGGGGCGCCTTGCCAGGTGCCCCTTACTTGCATTTCGACGTTTTTTGTCATTTCGGGCTTGTTGGGTTCCTTTTTCTTAAACACTCTTGTGCTGATGTTTTCCACCGCTACTGTCTTCATGTTAAGTTGCGATGAGAGTGATTTCAGCACCCAAGAACGATGACTTCCGTCGTCTGCAAATAAAATCGCTCTTGTTTCGTTACCGTTTTGGCCGCTGATGATGACTGTTGCCGTTTTCAGCATCAATTGTCCAAAGCTGCTTGCACAGGCTGTGGTTGTCAAAGTTGGATCGCTGGCCACGATTATTGCTGCTGTTGTGGGATTGGTGACTCTGACGTCTCCTTTGTCGCAGAGAGCGGTGTGGTGCCTCCCTCCGCACTTGTTGCAGTTCCGGGCGGATGTGCAATCCTTCAGCGCGTGTTTGTCTCCAAAACAGTTGACGCACCTTTTCAAATCAAAGATTATCTTTTTCCTTTCCGTCAGCCCTTTCGGACATTTTGTCGGCCAGTGAATTTGGCTGCAGAAGATGCAGGGCCTTTCGCACACAATCCAACTTGGGTTAAATTTAACGTTTTTATTTTTTAAGGCGGATTTAACCTGAGGAGCTGGACTTGCTTTGGCTCCTACTGCCAATTGTGATGCTGTTGCCGGCTGTGGATTTGCCGGTTTGGGCTGTTTAGGAGCTGGAGACGATTTCTCCTTTTCCACACCTTTGATTCGGTTGAACCTTTCGGCCGCGTCGATTTGATCTCCAATGAATTTGATGACCATCTCGATGTCCGTTGATTTGTTTGTTGGCGATTTTGCCCATTCTTGTTGGAGCCTGGTAGGAATTAATTTGATTAATCTTGCTCCGAGGAGTCCGCCAAAGGAACTTGTGGGGACTCCTAACGTTTCCAACGCGCTAATGTGCGATTGGAGATTCAGCTGGAAGCTCCTCAGAGCTGGAACGTCGTTCCCGTCCTTTACGGGCTGCAAGGCATCCAGTTTCTCAATGTGCGCGTCGATTAGAACGTCCGTCTTCCCGTACATCCTTTTCAGTTCGTCGATTGCGACTTGGTAATTCGCATCTGTTAATTCAAGATTGTTAACCAACAGGTACGCCTCACCTTTAAGATATTCCTTGAGGTAATCGAATTTTTGGACGTTTGAAAGAGATGAAGAGTGGACAGCTGCGTTAAAGGATTCCCAGAATTGGGTCCATTCCAGTACGTCTCCTTTGAAGTGCTTAATTTGTCGCTGCGGCAATCGTATCGACTGTACGGCTGAAGCTGGGGCTGGTGCTGCCGTCACGTTGATTACTGGCGCGGGAGGTGCCGGAATGGCCGCCATGATTTGGGCAATAATTTGCGCCATCTGTGCTTGACTTGTTGCTGGATTTGCTGCTTGATTTGCTGCTTGATTTGCCGCTTGATTTGCTGCTTGGCTTGTTGCCTGTTGTTGGAAGAGCGCTAACAATCGTTTGTCTCTGTCCTCTTCTTTCTTTGCCTCTTGCTTTTCTTTCACGTCGTCCAACCATTCTTGCTTCTTCTGCTTGATGATTGATCTTGCTCCAGACACTTCATCTTGAACTTGGAGAAAGGTGTCCAGATCCCCATCAATCTCCTCCTGCGCGGCCTTGGTCGCTATTAATTTCTCCTTGATTTCTTTTGTTGCGCTTTGGTAGCTTTCGAAGAGACTTTTCAATCTTGTTTCTAAGGTTTCTAGTTCTTTAACATCTTCTTGGGCCATTACTTGATTTGCAAATCCGTTGATCCGGGTTATTGCTCTTGTTATGTGGCCTTTGGTGGCTGACCTTGTGTTTTTCATTGACTGAACCATTCTTCCTGGTTGTGTAGCTCTTCAAGAGCTGTTGACTGGGGAAAAGGAGATGAAATAGAGAATTAATTTAATTTTTTTTTTTTTTTTCGATCACTTATCGACTGATTTGCCCGTTTCCTTTTCCTGTTTTCCTTGGGGTTTCGTGGAACGGATGAGTTTCCGTTTTTTGTTTCCACTTTGTTTGAAATCCCTTGGATGTATCTGAAAAAGAATCGATTTAAATTTGGAGCTAGGGTAATACCCAGGCTCCTGCAAAAATCCGGGCTGGATGACTCAATTAAGTGAATCTGGTTTTTTTCTGTTGTTGGTGGCGCCACTTGCGGCGTGCCACTACACTTTGCGAGAGAGGAAATAAAGTTTTTTTTTTTTGGTGGCGCCCCTTGCGGCGTGCCACTACACTGAGCGTGAGCGAGAAATAATTTTTTTTTTTTTTTTGTTGGTGGCGCCCCTTGCGGCGTGCCACTACAGTGAGCGTGAGAGAGAAATAGTTTTTTTTTTTTTCGTTTGGATGCACCGATGTTTCGGGATCCTATGTAAGAGGGTTTTTTTTCTTTTTTTTTTTAAGGAAGGACAGATGGACAGAGAATATTCATTCAATAATTGTATTTAGCGGTTGTTTTGGAGACCTTTCGGCTCCTCTGTGAATGTTGAGAGAAAGAGAAAGATTATTTCTGACTCGATACCATCAGCAAGCGAAGAATGGATACGGGAGGACACACGTGCAATGAAAAGAGGAGACGAAATCCCAGTAGTTTAGCCCAGGCCGATCTATGGGCCAGAGGTTGGGACGGCGTGTTCAATGGCCGCCCCCTCAGGCTAGCCCGACAACGAAAGGCACAAAAAAGTCGAAAGAAAAAAAATGGAATTTTTGGGCATAGGTTCCCCCCTTTTCTACGTCTTTTTTGTTTTTACAATTTAGTAGTTTTAGTTTGGGCAGATTTTAACCACCCAACAACAAAAGAAAGAAACAAAGATAAACGTTTGGGGGGTCTAGAATTGTGTAGCCCCAACCGGCTTCACAATTTTGAGTTTTGAGTGAGTTGATTTGAGTGATTTGAGAGGGAGGACACGGTTATGCACTGGGTTAAAAACCGTTCGAAGGACCATGTAGAAAATGTAATAGGGATGTTCGGCGTGTCGGGCCGTTTACTTACAGTTTCCAAGTTGAATAAATTAGACACGAACAAAACCGTGTCTTTTACCTCTCGTCTATTTTAACACACTGAATATTGTACAGTAAATTGGGGGGGAATAAACAATAGGGGGGTAGGGAAACAACGACTGAATTTGGGGACCAACGACTGAATTTGGGGCCACCTATCGGGGGCCCCCAAGGCAATAGTCGCGTAGGTGCGCCGGTGTTGTTGTGCGGCGCCCTGATCTCGTCGTCGTCTGTTGGAATGGAATATTCCTAACATCTGGTGTGGTACCAGAAGCTTCAACTCCTTGTGAAAATAAGGAAGCTCCTGAAAGGCAGGCGTTGGAAGAGGAAGAGATGCTAACTTGGCCAGGCAGTTGTGAATCATCTAGCCCTTTAAATTCACCAATTAGTGAAATTCCAGCTAGCACCTCAAGTGAAACAATCGCATCAGCAAACCCAGCAACAGTGGAACCCCAAGGAGACTCTAATATCCTAGATCCTGCTTTCATTGAAAAGTTGGGAGAGGAGATCAATTTTCTGAATCAAACTTCAGTTGACTCTGTTCCTGACACTGTTGCAAGTGCCCCGAAAGAACCTTTATCTGAAGTTCATTTACCTGACAAGAATACATCTGGGTCTTCATCCGCTTCAATAAGCATTTCTGGTAATTTTCGCAAAAGAAATTTCCTTTTTAATTATGTATTGTTTTACCTTGATAAATATCTCTATGTATTTTTATCAATTAACAGAATTTCCAGTTCCATCTCTTATTGATATTTCATTTCCGGAACCGATCACTCCGGAAACTCCTCCAACAGAAAATGCCACTGCATCAGTTGAATTGAATAAGCCTGAAGATCAACTTGAAAAGGTGGTCGATGAAAAGGAAGTGTCAGATAATGATAAAAATGAATCGATTTCTACGCCGAAGGAAGCAGAACTACCGAAATCGAAGGGACAATTGCGACTAGTTCCATATGAGTCACTTTTGTCACCTTCTTTTTTGCGTGCCAGTTCTGAAGACGATGATGAATCTGTATCAATTCAGTCTCCAATTTCACCATCAAAGACTTCAAACAAACCACAAGCTATGGTAGCCATACCGGAACAAAATTTAGAGGATCTTAACATCACAGACCACCGATCGACTGCTAATTCTGTTCCAGTGAAAGCATTAATCGAAGCAGGTAATTCAATTCTTGGTAGTATGTTTTATATTTTAACATTTTTTAAATTTTTAACTTGTTGCTTTGCTTTTTTAGTTTCAACACCGCGGCAAGTTTTGAAAAAATCTCAACCAACTCCACCGCCTGAAATAACTGTACCAAGTACGAATCAAATGTAATTCACTGATTATATTGTTACTCTAATAAGCATTGGTTTAATTGGTCATAGTGCCCCAAACAACGCAAACTTCTTCAGCGCCAACGCAGCAGCAACTGATGACGCAAGTATACCCATTTCACGGACAAGGTGATTTTCAATTATTTATTATTGCAAGCAATAATAATAATTTAATTTAATTATGGGTTGCTAATAAATTCGCATAATATAGGTAATCGTCAGCCACAAGTAAATCAACAACTTCCAACACAACAGACACCACAACAACCACAGCAAAATCATCCACTTCTGCAGCAACATCTGCACCAACAGCCGCAACAACAGCCGCAACAACAGCCACAACTGCAACAACAGCCACAACTGCAACAACAGCCACAACTGCAACAACAGCCACAGCTGCAACAACAGCCGCAACTGCAACAACTTCTGCAACAACAGTCACAACTACAACAACATCTGCAACAGCAAACCCCACCAATACAACTTATTCAACAGCAGAACCAACAACAACATCTGCAACAACAAACCCCGCAAATACAACACCTTCAAAAGCAGATGCAACACCAACATCTACAGCAGCAACAACAGCAGCAACAACAACAGCAGCAGCAACAACAGCAGCAACAACAGCAGCAGCAGCAACAACAACAGCAGCAACAACAGCAGCAGCAGCAACAACAGCAGCAGCAACAAAAACAACAAACGCATTTCCACCAACAACAGTATCCCCAACAGCATCCAAATTTGAGCTCAATGCAGTATCAACCGCAACAACAGGCGTATCAACAGATTGGAACTGGTCAGCAACCGAACACATATACTCAAACTCAAGCTCCTCAGTACATTCAGCGGTTTTCAACTCCACCACGAATACAGTACCCGGTACAATCTTACAATGCGTCATGCCGAGCTGTCCAACCCAATCAATCTACTAGGGCTACAATGAATTCCGTAATAACGCTCTCTAACAGTAATGGCACAATTTACGTTCCCCCCGTTTCCGCCTACTTCCAACAAATCACCACTAACTCTATTCCGCCGATGGCCTCTTCCAACCCTATCCAACATCAGTTGGCTGGACAAGGCAACTATAACCAGGTAGTCGTACATACCAACAACTCCTTTCCACACTACTCTAACCGACCGCAGACGTCTATGGCTCAACATGTCCAGTTGCAGGTCGCAACAACTCGACCGCCAGTTGCGACTACGCAACTCCGTCCGCAAGCCATAACGCTTCCAAGCCAAGGAATTCGCGTTGCCTCTAGTCTTGCATTGCCAAACTCTGTCCGTCTTCCACCACCTACTCCACAACGACAGGCGTTTGTGGCTATCCTACCACATCCTCAGTCTCTCAATAGTGTGTGCATACTGACGACGTCTACCACTTCAGCTACTACTTCATCGACCGTTCGTTTGCCAGCTCCATCACACCAAGGACAAACAGCTGCGAACGCACTTAATCGACCTGTCAGTCAGAAACGTCATTTAGTAGTTGAGGGAGGAATATCACCGGGGGCTGGTCAACCTGCTCACAAGGTAGCGCGTACTGAAGAAACCACTGCTGTCTCTGCAAATGTCTCCACAGCGGTCTCTGCAGCCCAGCAAAGTGGAGACTGTGAAGTGTTGATCGTACAGAAGAAACAAACAGGCTTACCTGTTATTCAAAGCGTGGAGGGTGGCGGTGGCTCGTCAACGAAACCCAGTGTGCAGTCCCTTCAGACACCGTCTGTTGCTTCACTTTTAAGTAATCCCAACATAACAATTACACCTGCCAAGAATAAAGAAAACCAAACAGGATCTGATTCCGCTGCTTCAAAATCTGTCAATGCCTCCACCAATTCTGTGATAAACGTTACTAGAACCTCTCGTCCCATCACCGTTGACTTGACAACTTCTTCGGATTCTGTACCGCAACAACGCAATCCTTTGCAATGCCAAGTTTGCAACGAAACGTAAATATTAATTTCTAAAATTTGCAATTTTCTGAATTTCCATGGTTTCGTTCGTTTTAGGTTTAACTCTCAATCGCTCCTTAAAAATCATTTGGTGCTTCACCTAAGAAAGGTGCACACCACTGTAGCGCGGCCAACCGGTAATACTTACGTTAACAGAAACCAGGGCTCGAAGCAGGCAGCAGTTAATTCCCCTATCTCGCGGGCTAGCAACGTGAATGGACAGACCACGAACACAACAGCACCAAGCACATCTGGTTCTGTTACAACTCAAACATCTACAACCACCCAACAAGCGACACCTGCTGGAATACGACCAATAGGTAACTTTCGAGCTTTCTATTGGAATTTATTTCTAGTATTAATATTACTCTCATTTTCTAGATATGAGCACTGGTTCAGTGAACACTAACCAGCAAACCAAAAACGGAGCAACTTCTGGACAAAATCGATCCACTACCGAGATTAGTTTGGTGCCTCCTAATACGACCTCATCAACTCAGTCTTCCTGTTGTAAGGAACCTACTGCAATATCGATGGAAAAAGCAACTTCATCTGGCAGCGAATTTTATATTCCTATAGTCGACTTGAAGCGACTGGATGTTATTTCTAAACTTGAATCAATGGGCATTAATCAGTTTATTCCCGCATCCAATTTGACGTCTTGCAATGGTCACAATAACTTAGCCATACCTATTATGTCAGCTGCAGCTCTTCGGAAGTCTGGGACGACGACGGGGTTCCCTAGTCTCTGTGGGGTAGTTAATCTCGGCATTCCTAAATCATTTTCCTCGACTCTTCCCAAGTAACTCGCTTCTAACTATTAGCAGTAACTTTCTGCTAACTATTAGCTTCTCCACATGTTACCTGTAGTAAACCTCGCGACTTTTCTTTTATGATAATACAATTTTATACCATGAGTTCATTGAAGTGTATTGGAAAATGCCAATAGTCTGTTTTGTACAGTGTAACAAGTCTTTAGAAACGATCAGATGACCTACTAGCAACGGCTCTCAAATTACCATAAACTTTAGAAGGAGGGGAGCCCAAAATAAGATTACAAATAGCTCTTTTAGCAATCTGAATGTTTTGGTATGAACCAAGAATATGAATTTTCTGATCAGCCAAAACAATTCTTGTCTTCGTTACGTTTTCAATGGTGAATTTTGTCCGACCACCCTTTCCTGCCAATCTTCCAATTGCTCTGTTCAAATGGTCACCTAAGAAAACACATTAGCCACTGTTTGCAACTTAAAAGTAATACTTTAATACCTTTAAGAGATGATTTGACATCTTTGATCTCAAAAGAATCAACAAAGAGATCATCAAGACGAATCAGAGCCAATGCATCTTCTACTTCAAACCCACAGATGAAAGCCTTCACGAAATCAGCAGCCTTTTGAACATTTGCTGTAAATGTGATAAAAATATATAAATAAAATAATTCAAGTAAAAAAAAAACTCTTTGCCAATTAAAAACAAACAGAATTATTAAACACAAATGTAATTTTGTACCTATTTCTTTAGTGTCCTTGCATGTTCGAAGCTCAACTTGGCGATTCTTCAAATTGAACCTGATTTGAAGATGAAGATGTTCAACAATAGGAGTAAAAAGTTTCATCCAATTTTCTTTCAATGGAGAATATCTGTGAGCAGGCACAGATATTTTACGTATTTCGACTCCGTTCTCCAACTTTTCTCTCTTGATAGGGGGGAAGGCGGGTCTATCCACAGCAGTCTCTTCCGACACCTCCATTGATGTACTTTCATTTTTCTCCGCATTTTCAGGCTGAATAGCTTTGCGTTTCGCAGCTTTGCGTTTAGGCACTTTTACAAAATCACTGCTAGACTTTGTTTGGTTACTGACTTCCATTGTTACTTAAGATAGATTACCACGTGTATCTATTAGAACTCAGAAAAGTCAAAAGAAGCTTTGGGTGGGCAGACGAAACTTATTTTTACTGAGCTCTCTCTAACGAGTAACGGCTGTACTATCGGCTAAAGACACCTAGCGGTATTTATCAAAAACTTGTCTTTGTCAAAATAAAAAACAAATCCTTGATCCTTCCTGCTTTTTTTTTTGTTTTTTCAATCTATCAAAATCAGAAGTGACCCCTATAATCTCATGACGAGACGTCGAAAGAGCTCAGATTTGAACGAAACTATCGTTGAATGTTCCATAATAGCCTACTCAAAAACCTTCAATGGTGTGACTCCTTTTCGAAAAATCCAGAAAAACTAAACAAATGGAATCGGGATTTTTTTGTAATCTCGTTGAAGCGTCGAGCTCTTGGGAGGTGGGAAACAGTTTCAGCTTTACGTTGCTCTCAGCCGTGTAATACGGTTTATCTATTTTGGTTTGGTAATTCTAAGCGCATCCAATACCATATAAGAAATAAGCTTTTCGACTTTTCTTGTCGACAACTTTGTTTTTTAAATTGAATTCGGGGGAAAAGTTCTCGTGTAGGAATGCTGTGTCTTTTCATGAAGTAATCATTCTTCATTCTTTCTTCAGAAAATATAGTATTGGTTTGAATATGCTGGGGCCTCGTATTTATTATTATTAATTCACAAAGCGGAGTCGGGCGGACTTTCTATTATATCTATAACCATCCTCATACCATGTTATAACTGTGACTAGGACCTTGGTCACTAGCTGTCAATTTTTTACTCTACTGATTTTTTTATCATCAGACGTCAAACCAGAAATCACTGAAAGTCGCGTGAATATGTCTGAGCGGTCATTATTGCTGGGATTATTTACTGGGATTCATTTGATTCAGCTCATCCCAGTTGCTTCTGTATGTATTTAAAGGCTTGTATTTAATTTCCTCTTTAAGTGTGTTTAGTTTTAGTAGTAGTGAGAAGCTTTTAAAACCTGTTGGCACTCTAACCTGATTGCAACAATTTATTCTTAAGAAATAATCTATCACTATGCGAATGGTGGCCTTGTTCTTGTCACGAATACCAGCCTGTGCCTAGTTAACTGTAAGCTGTATTCGTGGGCTATCTGTTGGCGCGTTCGTGTTAAGTTACAACACGACCGTGAAAACCGCATAGAACCCCATATACAGGCCGTTACCCTTATAAGGCCCCCTTTTTTGGTTGCTTCTTCCCTGGAATATGCATAAGACTATTAGTCTGAAGCATCCGGTTTTCGACTTAAAGTACAAGAGGGAAAGGAGATGAATGACTTCGTGTCGTTATTTTTGTTCGACTCGAAATGCTGCGCGATCTAATATTGTAAATCAATCTTTTGAACATCAATGTCCGGTCGTGAGTAAACTACTACTGAACCAGTAATGTCCTCCGACTTCCCGTTTCCAGTCGTCACTGAGCTATATTGCTGAAACTTGATTCTACCATGGGTTTTGTGTTGTGTGTCGTCGAGACACTTGAGATTTAAAAAAAGAAAGAAAAAAACTAGTCGATGTTCGACGGCTTGGAACTTGCTTTAGACAGAAGAGGCTTCGTGTTTAGTATTCTTCCCCTCCCCTTTTGCCCAGTCTAGTCTCAGTCCTCCCCTGAAATGTATCGGATTCGGTTGTTATAGAAGTGCAGCTGAAGGCCATAATACTTGTATTGGTAAGTCCATAAAGTTAGTTAAAATCATTGATATTTAATAAGACTGGGTCGTGTCAAATTCTTCTCCCTTTTGAGTTGGTTTTTATCTTGATTGTGAACACCGATTAAGTGGAAAGAGGCTCTAAATGTGCTCATGTACCACACCCGCAAGGCATTTTTATGTTAATCGCGTCATCGTTTACATTACACCAACTTCCCCTCTTTGTGGGTATTTTTCGCCTTTTCGTTTCCCTAGCTGCTTATTCTCGCATCTCAACTTGGGGGGAGAGTCTGTCTCATGGGAGAACTTTTGTACTGCATAACTAGACAAATATATAAATATTAAATTATTTATATTACCTTTGTTTTTGTAGATGCTGCAGCTGCTGGCATAGATTGTTGAAGTTTCCTTGAACCAACTCACACTTTCTCATGCTGTCAACAAAAATGCCCAATCCGTGGATTTTCTTTCTGCTGAGTGCCTTTTGCTCAGTCCAAGGCAGCTTTAATATGGAACCTGTTCGAAATCCAGTTCTAAATAGGCTTGATATTCCTGCTCAGCTGAACCATCATCAGCAGGATTTACAACTGCAAGACCATAAGAATATTCCTGATGTCACTGTTGAAGCCGGCAAACCATTCATCATAAATCTACCATCGCAGACTTCTATGGCTGAGGTGATTGCAACACTAAACAAATGTTCAGAATTTTCTTGACGGAAGTAGGGAGGTGGTTTAGAGTTGCATGAAAAGCATTGGCACCATTTCAATGGAAGGATGTTATCATGTTGCTATTGGATGACTATCCCATGTCATGACCCCTACCCCTTCTCAACTCCCCCACCCACCCAAGAGGATATCTGTGTAATTGCAAGACATTTGATATGCTAATGATTGCGACATGTCCGTTTATCTTTAGTGGAATCGTCGGAGTCGTTCCTAGAATGTTTTTATTTTTCAAAGTTCGTTATTTATTTTTGTTCTTTGTTTTGATGTTTGTTTTTTTCCCACAGGTCACCGGACGCGATGGTAAACCTCTTCCACCTTGGATTGTTTATGACGCCACTAGTCAGACCGTCCGTGGCCAGCCATCTTCCTCGGATGCCGGTGACTGGGCTGTTCGAGTCGATGGCCCAGCTAGGGAAGTCTTCACTATTAGAGTGCGTCGGCAGATTATGGACGACGATGATGCAAATGAAGGATCAGGTTCACTCATTGATGATTATTCGGAATCAGACGATGTGGAACCGGATGTAAATGAAGAAAACTTATCACCTAATAAGCCTGTCGTTATCTCTCCAACCACACCACTTTTTAACGTATTTCCTTATCACTTTTTATACGGTCGATTGCTTTTGTTTAAACCCCTTTTATTTCTTAGGGTCCTTCCGTTTTAGCTACCCCTGTGATGGAACCCATTCCTAGCACGAAACCCAAAAATAAGAATCCGACCAATCCTGCTAATAGGATGACTGCCATTGAACCGACCCTTAATCGACAAATCGAACCGACTCCCGTCCAGGTTATGGAAGGGACTACCGTTCGCGTGCTCGATGATTATAGCAATAGTTCATTGTTTGATCGGATTGAAGAAACACAGTCCTCCGAAGAAACTCCGCCGCTGACGGATGATCTCGAATTTTTGGGGCCTAATTCAATTTCTGATTATGACGAAGAGACAGCAAAGGTTTGTCAACTTTAATATTTTCGTTTCCCTAGCGGGCGCAATAGAGTCGGATCGGATATCGCAGTCAAGTTGAGAAGATATAGGGTTTCTGTTCCGGTTGAGCTGTTACATTGTGTCCAATGCCCCTTCTTTCGTTATGGTATTGTGCCTGTTACGCTCTAGGGACTACCCTCCTTTAAAGAAGCAACATGTGTTGTAAAAGAGAGAAAAAAATTACTAAACAATGATTCCCTAAGGCTAAGGTGCTGCCCAGTCGATGCTGCGTATCCGTTAAAAATTGCTTTACGGTTAAATGTGCCAAAAACATTTTTTGTTCTTGCATGATCGTCGTTTAATGGATTCCTTTCTTGTGTTTATAGAATTCACCGATTCCTCCTACAGTGACCATGCGCATACCAAAAATTCCGGCTACAGCTGGCAAAGTGTTCCGGTTTGTAATTCCAGTTACAACTTTTTCTGATCCCGTGGATGGCAGCTCGGCCAATTTGCACTTGGAGTTGCTTTCTGAAGATGGAAAGCCGCTCGACGGAATAACTTGGATTGGATTTAATGCAACCAAGCGGGTAATTTCCCTAGTTTTTTTTTCCTCAAACGTCATGTTACTGATTAATTAATTATTTCTCGTATAACAGGAGATTTACGGGTTGCCTTTAGCCGATGATATCGGCAAGTACTCGTTTTTGGTGCAGGCACGAAATTCAGCCAATTTGACAGTTACAGAGGGGGCTGAGATCCAAGTGCGTCAACATCCTTCTGAAAGAGCGTTCCATCACCAATTTACCTTGCAGCTAGAACCCGAATTCTCGGAAGATGAAGAGACCTTACCCCAGGTCTACTGGATGCTCAAAACAGTAGCTGGCTTATCTAGAACAGTTGGTGACAAAGAAGATTTTATAGTAGTGCGCCGCATCAATGGCACCGTTAAGAATGGCAACGCCTTTACGTTCACGTGGTCTAACGAGTCTCTTCCTCGCACGCACTGTCCTGAAGACGAAATTCATGAATCTTTTGATCTGATTTATAATCGGGTAGCTGATCAGGTGACTGATCAGTTAGATACCGAATTAGCCCCGCAGCTGAGTGTCACATTAGGTAGCGTTGAACTTGACGGTATTTGTCAACCATTACCAGTAAATCCACCGCCGAGCATTCCACAAAAAGAGACTAAACCATCGAGCAAAATGAATCAAGCGCCTACAACACGCAACCAAGTGGACCACTTGAGCGCTGAAGTAGGTGTACTCTTCCGTTATCCAGTCCCAGCTGACACGTTTCACGACGAAGAAGACGGCGATACACGGATGCTCAAATTGTCCTTACAAAATATGAATCGCCAACCATTAGATTCACGCAACTGGCTTCAATTCGACTCGCCCAATCAAGAATTCTACGGCCTGCCGCTGGACAACGATGTCGGCAGTGAAGAATACCAACTGTTGTGCACGGATAGCTCTGGAGCTGTCGAATCTGACGGACTAGTCGTGGTTGTCAAAGAAAGATCAAAAAAACCTGAAGATCAACCGTTGGTTGAATTTTCACTCACCATTGACGATAACTATGATACTCTAATGGGCAAGGCTAGTCGTAAAGTCCGGTTAATCGAAGCATTGGCTCAGATATTCAATGACCCCAATCACAGTAATATTATCATTCGATCATTTACCTCTGGCTCTACAGTAGTGACTTGGAGCAACGCCACTTTGATTGGCACGGAATGCCCGCCCAATTCGGTGATAGAAAATCTTCGCCGTATGCTGATGGATGACGAAGGAAAACTGACCCAGAGAAGCACAGAAATTCTCGTAGCTGCCGATTTTCAACCTTCGTCTGCACAAGTGTCTCCGCTGGGCAACTGTGTCGGACAGCATACGCCAACCTTCGCGCCGGGTGCCGACGATGGGAAAACCGAAGGCGTAGACGGGCAGTCTACTGACGATGCGTGGTCTGACGATTACCTACTAACATTCATCGTTCCGGGCATCATTATCACGGTGATGCTGTTGCTTGCTGCCGTAATTGCGTGCATTCTTTACCGTCGCAGACGAACAGGAAAGCTGGGCCTGGAAGAGCGGCGCAGTTTTGTCTCGAAAGGTATTCCAATCATATTCGCCGAGGAATTAGAAGAGCGACCAAGTGGTCGTCATCCGGCCAAAGCACCTGTTATTCTCAAAGAGGAGAAACCGTCCCAGCCACCCGATTACCATAAGGTGCGCTCCTCAGCTAGCCCCTATGCATCGCACAAAGCAGCCGAGCAGCATGACTTGCTCCGTACACCGTCGGACGATGCGGAAGAGGAGCCAAACAGTCTTTATCAACCGCCACCTCCCCTGTCGGCTGGTCGCGATTCCTCGTCACGATACTCGCGACCCAAAGCCACCCCAGCTTATCGAAAACCACCTCCTTATGTTCCACCCTAATATTGCGTATTGACTGCCAGAACTCTATTATTTTTCTTTATTGTTTCTTCTTTCTTTTTCGATCCTTCTAACAACAATCTAGATAGACTCTTACAATTTAAACTAGATTTTTTGCTCCTTGAACTGAACGTATGTGTTACTCTAACGAAATGTGTTAAATCTCTTGTCTCTTTACTCGATTTCCTTGTTGCGCAGCTAATATCAGTCCCACCATTTTGTTTCTTTTTTAAAGTTAGTGCAAGCTTTTTTCTTCACCTAAAAACAAAGAACTTCTGTAGACACTATTTTGCCATTACATCAGCAAGTCTTTGTAGATCCTCCACAAAGTCACAAGTAAATATAAAACAGAAAAAGAGCTTTGATTCGTTTCACGCAATTTCATATTCACACATATACCGAATTTTGCAAATATGAGTTTAATTCGGCGAATTTTCAAAAGGGTTACATAGATCAATCACATATTCTTCCAACTGTTCCATAGTTCTTTCGTAATCAGCCAGAAAAGACGACACTTCAGTTTTTACTGGCTCACGCGTTAGCCTATCTTTAACTTCAGAATCTCTCGTCGCTAAGCTAGAAAAATTATAAAAAATAAGTTTAGAATTTAAATAAAAACAATTAAAAAAAATCAGGCATACCATGTGATTAGGATGAAGCACAAGAAAGGTATTTCATGTGATCGGAACGTAATAGTGTCGGCTGTCAAACTGAAAGTTGATACAAGTTGTATCAGATCACGCTGATATCGACGAAACTCGAGACCCGTTATGGTCGTCAATTGCGGGAAACTATATTGGAAAAAAAGAAATATCGTCAGCAACTAATATGAATGTGAGAAGACAGACTAATACCCTTTCTCGACGTAATCCATGACAATCTTTTTGCGGAGGTTTTTTTGAGCTGAGACATTAGCCAAAGGAATGATAATTGAAACAGTTTCTTCTTTATTTTCAATAACGTCCCCTGTATTATCTTTGATGATTGAACAGTCATCTTTTTCGACTGCGTATTTCGTCTTCCCTGCTAAGAAGGCACGAAACTGTTTGAGAGAATGCTGATCTTCAGTTTGCGGTTGGAACTGCCTCCTTGGAAGATTTATTCCTTCTTCTTTAACATTTGGGTTATTGATATTCATTTGAAGCAACTTTTCTTGGATGGAATCAACGCCATTGTCTATGAATTCCTCTTTAACGTTACGAATCCACTTGAACGTTCTCATCGTAAACCATTGCTGTACGATTTTCGAAACCAATTTACAGGGATTAACCACTGGCTCTGAGACAATTTTCCTTTGGGTTTTCGGCTTCAATGCTGTTTTTTCTTTAATAACTTCCACATCTTCTTCAGTATTGTTTTCCTCATCAGGAACAGCAACAGCAATTAAAACAAATTCATCTCCCTTTAGACTCCTACATCAACACCAGATAAGACATTTTAGGTAATATAAATTAAGAATAAGGTATGAAGTCACACAAGGGCACATTACTTCTTTGGTGTATGATTGATTTCAAATCTAGGGATTTTTTCTTTATGCCTCATCCATAGTGGGCTGGTTAGCAACTGGTCTTTGAAATGGTTTGAAGCAGAAAAACAAACATCACTGCAGAAGTTCTAGAAAACAAAGATTTGCCAGGGTAAATTAATTCATCAGTAGATTTTTTGAAAATAACTACCTTTCGTTGAGTAACATCAAAGACTTTCTTTGTTTTTGAATCAATGCGATACTTTTGCTTCAATTCTTTTTCTATGAGATTATGACATACCGGGAAGCCACACTGTTTGGCAATAGCTCTTTCTTCAATTGTATCTTGATAATATTGAGGATTGATGAATTTGGCCTTCACAGAGAACATTTAACAGCATTGTTTTAGATGTAAAACTTACTACTGACTTACATTATCTGCAAGCCACTGTGTGTCAACAGCCGAATTCTCCACCATATGCTCAACCAGACCTAGGGCTCTACGTTCCGATTCCTTTTTTTTTCGAAAGGCAGCTTCTACAGCAGCTCGCCTGAATTATAAACACAAGTAGGCTTTACACTCACGAAATTAATTAAACCACAACGAAGACTTGTTAATACTTTCCCAGTAAAGTTTCCTTAGAAGTTCGTGGTTGGTTCGGTTTATTGACAGCCGCCATTTCTAGCTGACGAAAAATTTTGAATCAACACAATGTTCACGAAATAAAGGTTGCCAAGACAACGAAGCAAAATACAACAAAAAACTAACATAATAATCATGCGTTTTTTTTTGATAAAAAAATCAGTCTCATTTGAGATTTTACATCCAATAAAACGGCGTTATTGTGATAAATCTCTGGATCTGTTTCAAGTAGGTTTTATTTTAATTTAACTAAGTGAAAACGACCCTAGACCTTTTAAAAATGAGCAATTTATTTTAGATTGTAAAAAAATTATTTCTTTTACAGCAAGCTCGAAAATGGGCTAGAACAAATCTTTTCACATATGGAACTCGCAGAACTGTTTACAGCAAATATGGAAATGGTTTAATTAGATTAAAATATGTTCCTTCAAATAGCACTCATTGTATTGATTCCCCCTATCAATAAAAATTGGCAAATTTTTGTGGGTCAAAGTACTGTATAAAATAGAAGAAAAATCTTAACAAAAAGACACTCACATGAGTTTACCGCATACATCGTAAACCTGCTTACGAACGTAGCGACGTCTTTTGACCAGTATACGGCAGAGAACAAGCATTAAAATAAGCGAAGAGACCAGGTAAATAGCGGCACAAAGGCTTATGTCATATCCAGTAAATGATAGGGTACCAAGCGGAAGAGACTGAACCCTAGAACTACCCGAGTGCGCTGGATTTCTTTCTATAAGAAGCCCAACCGAGCTAACATGGTCAGGGTGGTAAAGCTTTATCAAGTAGTCGTACACAGCTTCTTCCCTTTCAACACCGTTTGGTCGACAATCAGGGCAGTTATTCGGTGCAGGAAACTGAATTTTGGGTGCTTTTGGATCCTCGCTGGCATCACTGGCGATTCTTCGATTTACCTTTAAGTCACGGATAGACACGAAACAAAATTAGTTAATATTGATAGCGATAAGTATAACATGTACGTATAATACCTTGTTATGGGCCGCCCATAACCAAAGAACGGCTTGTCTTGGTGATTTTACTGATTCGATGGGATCTACTTCATCTTCGGCCATGTCAACGAAATGATTAGAACAATGGGCACATCCAAAAAAGTATTTGATAAAACCCTTCATCGCTTGCAGTATAAGATTAGGTTCATTTGAAGTATCATCAGATTGCTTTAAAGCGTAATTCACTGTCAGAGTATGAAAAGTTGTCCATAAGGAGCACGGGTACCCCCGCAGATTAGGTCGGCTTCCACGACATCCAACCCATTCTTGATTTGTTTCTCTACCATTAAGAGCGTCACGCCATAATTTGGAAAACTCTTCTCCTCGAATTTGTTTCTTGTACCCTTCCAGATTACGTCTAATGGAATGAATAGTCTCTTTCATTTCAGGACGACCAGGAAAGTATTGGTCAAGTACATTGATCAGTTGTTTTAGGGCGGCTAACTCTTTGCCAACAATAAGCTTATGAACACTGACTTCGTGACCGAATGCGTACAACAGAGCTCCTTCTAAATCAGCCATGTAAACTTGGTCTTTGGCAGCTTTGACATTTGTGTGTATGGCATGGGGTTCTTGAGTGTGAACGGGCTTCGGAATATTAGCAATAGCTAACGAACCTTCTTCGTTCTCCGAGTCGAAGAATTTTCGCATAATTTTTTTCATGTAATCTCGATCGGGTTGAATCTGATACAGTTCTGACTTGCCCGTTCGTTCAAGAAAAACAAAGGCAGGCAAGGTTTGGACGTTGTACTTCGTGACCAAATCTTTGTGGGTTGCATTCACTCGTCGTATTGGCGGGTAGTGTGGAGCATATTGATGAGCATCCATTATAGCTTCTCTTGACCAATATTTGCTGTTGTCTATCGTTTCAAAAAGTAGAATAATTTCGTTGTTGTTGTAGTGATTCCACAAATCCTCCAATGTTTCGTTTCTACAGATAAATGTACAAAATTGAGAATATTTAGTATGTAGACACTATCAATTAGAGTATTATTTTATAATAGTGGGAAAAGAAAATTAAGTATGAGAGAAAAAGAGATCTGAAAAAATTTTTTCTTTACAATTTTTACTCTGGCCCTTTATCACAATGCACAGTCTCAGTATGCATATTTTATTCTGCCCATTCAAATCAAAAGTGGGGAGAAAGTGGAGAACACAAATAATGAAAGTCAATATTTAAGTTTGAATAAAAATCAGTGACACTTACTGAAGTGAACCTAATACTGGCCAATGTGGAGGAGCTTTTTTCTCTGCAAACTGTTGCTCAATGAAGTCAATCATGCTATTTCGAATGGCATCTACCTTTTTACCACCTGTCCTTGCTATGCCTAAATGACTGGCATCAGTAAATGCAGGGAAAAACTTTAGGGTTGGATAGCCCATTATTTCAAAATCTCTACACAAAGGAATATTTTCCTCCTTAGCACAATCCACTGCTCCCACTTTAATTACCTTTTCCCAACCTAAAAAGAATACAATATATTCAATTAAGGCTGTTAGTGTACATGATACAAAATTGAAATACCTTTTACATCATTGGCAAGCTGAATATAGGCAGGAGCAAAATCAATGCAATGCCCACACCAGCTACTATAAAATTCAACTAGCCAGGCATTACTGGTAGCTACAATAGTTGATTTAAAGTCAGCAATATTCATTTGGACGATAGGATCTTAACAAAAGAAGGACGAAGTTTAATCAATAGTTAAAAATATAAAAAATATTATCGAAAACACCTGAATCTTTATAAAGTACAGAATTGCTAAGTGGTATAGCATCAGCCACTGGATTAATAGAAGAAAGGACGAATCCCAAAAGTAAAAATAATAATTTCATGAATTTTGAACGCATTTTGGTCGTGTCATCTACATGACATTCACTAAATTCACATGCAGGAGAATTCTTCGACCTTTCCGAAGATGTAAACAAACTGCCGAAACTGGGAAAAAAGGTACACGTCAGACGTCAACTAAGCAACATGGTCTCCACGTACGTACGGGCATGTCCGTACCAAAATCCGTACCATTTCTAGCCTTCTCATTGGCTCACAGGCCTCAGAGGGACCAGCCCTTTTTTGTTTTGTTTGAGCGGACCCGTTTCCGTTCACAGATTCGTTTCAGTTTATTATCAACTTGTTTTTTATAATAAGAAGCCGAAACCTTTCCATTATTTGAACGGATTCGTTTCCGTTTCCATATCACGTTTTTAGTAAACAAACTATTTGCTTATTAGAATATTAACCGATTTTAATTGTGTTATTGAAAAGCAAATCAAACAAAATGTCGTTGCACAAGAATTAAGTGATCTGTTGAGAGATGCAAAAGGAGTGAAACAGGTTTGTTGTTAAAAATTTGACAGCTTATTTGTAGCCAACGATTTGATTCTCACAGAGCTTTTAAGTTATTAACTATTGTTGAGGAAAGAATTTAAATTTCTAATCTTAATCTGTTTAATTTCTATTCCTACAACTATTTCTTTGTCTAGCAAAAACTGAGAAAGTTAATTTCGTCAGGACACCCAGTGACCCAGAAGGAAGGGATTGTTTTGATATCAAAACAATTCAACCTTCCTGCAGTAAACTAAAGCCTGACAAGATTCATTTAAGAGGCTGATGGAAACAGAAATATTGTGTTAGAGACTTCTGTACCAAATCCATATGGAATTCACCTTTACAACCTACTTGAATAAGACGTTGAACAGAAGAACCTCATCTAGTCTCGTCATCACTCTCATCTGTGTTGGTAATTTAATGATCAAATTTATCTGTGACAACACTTCTGTAACCAGATCCCTTTCCTCAGGCTGCAGAGCTAAAGTTGGAATGTCTGTTGTTCAATCTCCAACGTGAAAGACCAGTCATTGGAGATTCTTTGAATTCAGACAATGTTCGAGTCAGAGCTCATAGATATCCTTTACCAGCAGCACTACTACAGATTATTGCAACGAAACAAAAGGCTGAAACAACTAAAGGGAATCTAATCATATTTCTTTTTATCTTACTCTAATGATGCATTGTTTAAACTATTTGTGATTCTGATTCAGGTGGACCGGCCTCAGAATTATTGCTCATTGATTGGGCTGAAAGGATTGAATGGCAAGGCATACCAAGCACTTCGAATACTTTGATTTCATTAGGCCTACTTTCAATTTAAACTTTCATTTCATGTAAATTTTCAAAAGATGTTGAATAAATTGTGTATTGAATTATATTGCTATATTTTCGCGTCTAAAAGCTCGGACATCCATACATCCATATATACAAACACGATAAATGAATTAACGTATGCCTCCGACTCTACAATCGTTTCTTTAATATAGGCTCATAAAAATAAGCATACCGTTTACCATAACGAATATCTTATCAAGCTATATAAGAAATATGTGTGGATTCCACCGTATTAGTTTCTTTTCATGTATGTGATGTCCAACATTCAAATCTCCCACCATTAAAAATGGCCTTCAGCTGCTAGAAGCTGATTGGGCGTTTATAAAATTGATATTTTCTATAATTTTTATAACAGGTATAATTGATAATTATGCATCAGTAGATGCACTAGTTCACGACGATTCTTAAAATCTAATTATTTTGCTTAAATGGTAAAGATAAATGCCCGTACGAGCATGCCAAAGTTTCGTTGTTTTGACTCATCTTCCCTTCCCCCAAATTTTATCAAAAATTTAAAACATTAATTGCGACCTAATTATACGTCGAAACTTAATAAATCTTACAGAAATGGATAGCTCTCGTCAAGATCTATCCATTTCTGTAAAATTTGAAATGAACAAATTCAACACAAAAAATTTTCAAAAGAGTTTCTACTTTTTCGTTTTTGCGGTTCGGCGCAATACTCGACCTACCCGAAAAAACGAAAAAGTAGAAACTCTTTCAAAAATTTTTTGTGTTGGATTTTTTCACTTTAAATTTTATCAGAAATCGATAGATCTCGACAAGAGCTATCCATTTCTGTAAGATTTACCAACTTTCGACTCATAATTAAGTCGCAGTTAAATTTTTAAATTTTTGATAAAATTTGGGGGAAGGGAAGATGAGTCAAAACCACGAAACTTTGGCATGCTCGTACGGGCATTTATCTTTACGTTTTAAGCAAAATAATTAGATTTTAAGAATCTTCATGAATCGGTGCATCTAGTGATGCATAATTATCAATTATATTCGTTATATTTATTATAGAAAATAACAAAAATGAAACGCCCAATCAGCTTCTAGCAGCTGAAGGCCATTTTAATGGTGGGAAATTTGAGTGTTGGACAGTACATCCACGAAAATAAAACTTATGATGGAATCTACACATATTTTATAGCTTCATGTTATATTTGTTATGGTAATAGTAGGATTGTTATGAGCCTAATTGAAAGCAACGATTGTAGCATGATTGTATAGCTGTAGGCAGCATGCATGAGTTAATTAACTTGCCGTGTTTGTATGGAGGACCGAGCTTTTAGGCAAGAGAATAAAGGATATGTGAAGACAGTTTTTATTCGATGCACAATTTATTCTATACATCATCTTTTAAAATTACACAAAAGTTTCAATTAAAAGTAATATAAACCGAAGTATGAATTTGAAGTGTTTGATGTAAGTTGCAAGCCCAGTCAATTATATCATGTGAGACATAATTCTGGAGCCTGTGCCTGTCCACCTGATTTCACAAACACTTAAAAGAATGAGCAATTAGAATAAGATATAAAGAAATATGAATAGATTATCTGTTTAGTTGTTTCAGCCTTTTGTTTCGTTGCAATAATCTGTAGTAGTGCTGCTGGTAAAGGATATCTATGAGCTCTGACTCGAACATTGTCTGAATTCAAAGAATCTCCAATGACTGGTCTTTCACGTTGGAGATTGAACAACAGACATTCCAACTTTAGCTCTGCAGCCTGAGGAAAGGGATCTGGTTACAGAAGTGTTGTCACAGATAAATTTGATCATTAAATTACCAACACAGATGAGAGTGATGACGAGACTAGATGAGGTTCTTCTGTTCAACGTCTTATTCAAGTAGGTTGTAAAGGTGAATTCCATATGGATTTGGTACAGAAGTCTCTAACACAATATTTCTGTTTCCATCAGCCTCTTAAATGAATCTTGTCAGGCTTTAGTTTACTGCAGGAAGGTTGAATTGTTTTGATATCAAAACAATCCCTTCCTTCTGGGTCACTGGGTGTCCTGACGAAATTAACTTTCTCAGTTTTTGCTAGACAAAGAAATAGTTGTAGGAATAGAAATTAAACAGATTAAGATTAGAAATTTAAATTCTTTCCTCAACAATAGTTAATAACTTAAAAGCTCTGTGAGAATCAAATCGTTGGCTACAAATAAGCTGTCAAATTTTTAACAACAAACCTGTTTCACTCCTTTTGCATCTCTCAACAGATCACTTAATTCTTGTGCGACGACATTTTGTTTGATTTGCTTTTCAATAACACAATTAAAATCGGTTAATATTCTAATAAGCAAATAGTTTGTTTACTAAAAACGTGATATGGAAACGGAAACGAATCCGTTCAAATAATGGAAAGGTTTCGGCTTCTTATTATAAAAAACAAGTTGATAATAAACTGAAACGAATCTGTGAACGGAAACGGGTCCGCTCAAACAAAACAAAAAAGGGCTGGTCCCTCTGAGGCCTGTGAGCCAATGAGAAGGCTAGAAATGGTACGGATTTTGGTACGGACATGCCCGTACGTACGTGGAGACCATGTTGCTTAGTTGACGTCTGACGTGTACCTTTTTTCCCAGTTTCGGCAGTTTGTTTACATCTTCGGAAAGGTCGAAGAATTCTCCTGCATGTGAATTTAGTGAATGTCATGTAGATGACACGACCAAAATGCGTTCAAAATTCATGAAATTATTATTTTTACTTTTGGGATTCGTCCTTTCTTCTATTAATCCAGTGGCTGATGCTATACCACTTAGCAATTCTGTACTTTATAAAGATTCAGGTGTTTTCGATAATATTTTTTATATTTTTAACTATTGATTAAACTTCGTCCTTCTTTTGTTAAGATCCTATCGTCCAAATGAATATTGCTGACTTTAAATCAACTATTGTAGCTACCAGTAATGCCTGGCTAGTTGAATTTTATAGTAGCTGGTGTGGGCATTGCATTGATTTTGCTCCTGCCTATATTCAGCTTGCCAATGATGTAAAAGGTATTTCAATTTTGTATCATGTACACTAACAGCCTTAATTGAATATATTGTATTCTTTTTAGGTTGGGAAAAGGTAATTAAAGTGGGAGCAGTGGATTGTGCTAAGGAGGAAAATATTCCTTTGTGTAGAGATTTTGAAATAATGGGCTATCCAACCCTAAAGTTTTTCCCTGCATTTACTGATGCCAGTCATTTAGGCATAGCAAGGACAGGTGGTAAAAAGGTAGATGCCATTCGTTTTTTGTGCAGCAGTTTTCTCGTCAACTGCTGCACCTAAAAATAATCCAATTGGTTTAAAATGATGAGATAGCCCGTCTCTTCAAACCATTTTAATGTTTTTAAAATATTCGGCTTAGAAGCCGAGATATTAATGATTGAAATTTTGAAAAAATGTCCAAAAATTTCTTCGTTTTTTGGCCATGCCGGCCTTTATCCCGTAAGCCACCTAGCGCTCGCGAAAGCAAAATTTCCCCCTCTTTGCCTTTAGGGTCTGTTGGGGTGACCACCCCCTCTCGATAGGTGTAGGCTGACGTTATGAGGGAGACCACCCCAACAGACCCTAAAGGCAAAGAGGGGGAAATTTTGCTTTCGCGAGCGCTAGGTGGTTATTGTTTAACATTTGAATTACCCAGAAGTGCGCCAAAATGTTGACGTCAAAAGTGCGCTGGATAAGTTCATCGGAGCATTCAAGTAGCGCTTTACCCGTAACCACACCGGCGTTATTGACCAAGATTGATACCTATTTGATTAAATTTGGGTTAATTATTAATATGAGCAACAAACATATTTTCAGTCATTCACGTACTTTTCCAACTTCCTGCTTTAAACGATCTGCTGCTCGGTAAATTTCTTCAACACTGGAATTAATTAAACTAAAACTAACTGGCCTTACTTCAAAATTGGACCACATAAGGTAAAGCGTCGTCTTGTCGTAGACAGCATGAACGGTGCAAGCTCGTCGGTACACGCTGCGTAGCTGTTTCTCAATCAGAGGACGATTGTCCAATTCATCGTTCCATCGCGATTCTAGGTGCTGAGCGTACAACAACCAGTACTCATCGTAAAGAGCACAAGCGATGAGGCAGCACTCGAAAAGAGTATCGATCCTTAGCTGCTGGCCGTGCTCAATTTCCAATTCTTCAACTGGCCGCGCTCAAGAGGCTTGACATGAATGTAAGGTCGTTTGATCTGTTAAAAGCAAGAGACAATCACGGTCATACGCATTACCCGAAAAAAAAAGAAGAAATGAACTTTTTTAACTCGCTTCCAGTGATCCCGATGTGGCTTGGGATCCAAGTGAGGTATGTCTGAGTGCCGGATGCTTTTAGAGCCAAGAGGAGGTTCCAGATGTCAAGGAGGATCGGGGTTTGAGTTAGTTTGGTGGTAGCGTCGATTGCTTGGAGGGCCGCGCTATTTGCGGTTTACTTCTAATCTGTCAGACTGTTTTTGTTTTTAGCTGAACTTGCAGATCGAGCGCTAGATGGCGAGGAGTGGCAAAAAGAGGGTGAAACAATTTTTTTTGTTCGTAAAACGGATTGCCACTGATTTTTTAAAAATTAATTTCACAATTTTATTGCACAATGTATTAGCTATAAAATTGTTCTATAAATAATATTAATAATTTTTAAAAATCTTGTGATAAAGAAAGCAAACCGGCAACCTGCTGCTTTATCTCGTGCTAGAAGGCAACGTAGCACTAGATAGAGAGCGTCTCTTCTCCTTCTTCACGATAACCATTAAAATCTGAGGTGATTTTTCTTTCTCTCTTCCGGAAGGGCTCTACAATCTGGCGGTAGTTTGTACGAGCGAAGCGAAGTCCAAGAAGCTTTAGAAGCGGCTGCGTGCCTTCAAGCTGAAATCTTGGTTCTGAATGAATTCTATTTTTATGTTTATGGATATTTATTGATAATTAAAAATATTGAGTATATATTAAATATAAATAATTTTTGTTACTGGGTTGAGTCCAGTTTGTACTGCTATGTTTCAAAAATTTTTATTACGTAGACAAGTTGAAGACAAGTTTAGGACAAATTGTACGTAGAGTGACAAAAGTGGTTAAAGGTTTACAAATGAATAATTGAGTTCAAATGTTGAAAATTCATTCCAAATAATAACGCTCACCCTCTTGCATCAAAGTTTTGGTAGACAATAAGATGAGTGAAATACTGGCTACAAGGGTCATCACGAAAGAAAGAAATTTGAACCGTCCATTGTTAACGAAATTCTCCAGATTAAGACGCACCAGGATTGCAGCCAATACAATATGTATGATCATGAATGTAAAGATCATGGCTTGGCACCAAAATCATAGAATAGGCGCGTGACGGGCTCTAATGCTTTTAAAGCGTACCCAACCGCAATGGCATTTACGGCCAGATTAATCGGGATGGGGCGAACCTAAAAATAAATAAAATTTTATTAAAACATCTTCTATAACTTAAACTAAGAAACACCTACTTCATCAATTGGCAAATCATTTCCATTATTTCCAACATTTTGCTCCATCATAAATATTCTATAATAAAAAAAAGCTGTTAAAATATGTAATATTATATTATAATAAATAAATAAGTTAATACCTGTGTTGAGTTTATAAGATGATTTAGATATATTACGATAAGTTTTCAAGACTTTTCAAGCAGTCGTCAATGAAAGTACAGATTGCTTCTCACCGCGCTTTGGGACTGGGGGAAATGATGAATAATTTTGAAGTTGCCAAACCAAAAAAATATAAATAATTTTTGATACTGGGTGGGGCCCAGGCTTTGCTGCTATGTTTCAAGAATTAATTCTACGAAGACAAATTGAGGACAAATTGTGGACAAATTGCACGTAGAGAGGGACAAAAGAAAAGGTTTACAAATGAGTGGAAGTTGAACACGTCGAGCCAAATAATATTTGTGACCTTCTTGCATCAAAGTTTTAGTGGAAATTAAGATGAGAGAAACACTGGCGACGATGATGGTCATCAAAAACGAAAGAATTCTGAACCGTCCAATATCATTGACGTTCTCCAAATTAAGTCGGATCATGTAAGAAGCCAGTACAATTTGTGTCAACATGAAAAGAAAAATCATGGCTGCCAGTGCATAGCCATTGTTAGTTAAAGTGCTGGCACCAAAATCGAAAAAGAGGCGGGGAGCAGGCTCTAATGCTTTCATAGCGTACCCAACCGCGATGGCATTAACGGCCAGATTTATCGGTATAGGAGGTATCTATAATAATAAAATTAGATTACTAACTAAAATTGGTTTGAAACTAAGAATCACCTACGATCAAATCCGGTGCTCCATTATTTCCACCGTTGAGTGCCATCTTAAATATCATATAATTTAAAAAAAAACTGTTAAAATATATATTATTACATTATAATAAATAAATTTACCTTTGCTTAGTTTATGAAATGTTACAGATTAAGTACGATAAGTTTTAAAGTGTTCGTTGACTAACGTTCGTTCGTAACTGCAGATTAAGTACGTAAAGAAGCAGTCGTTCGTTTCAAGCGAGGAGACTAAGATGTTACCAGCTTTTTAATTTTAGATTTTTAAAAATTATGTATATTATTTATAAAACAATTTTATAGCGCGATAATATAGTCATTTATGCTGAGAGGTTGACAAGTTTATTACCTCCTCCATTGAGTGTCTGTTTTTTTGTTAATTCTGGATCTGAAGCAAATGATCTTGCTCTAAGACTTGCCAGAACACATACAAAGCGTAAAGAAGCCATTGTTCTGGATCAGTATGTACTCTGACTATTCAATCCATTCCTAGCATTTAGTCACCAATGCCTTACCAATATATTTTTTTAATTATTGGCAGTGCTTACCATGGACATGTCATATCCTTGATTGATGTTAGTCCATATAAGTTTGCCCATCCTGTAGGTGAAGGACAACCTGACTGGGTTCATGTTGTAAGTTGTTTATTAAATATTTCAGTCTATGGTGGTAAATACAGAAATGATAAACATTTTTTTAAAACTTACTTTTCCAACTTCCTGCTTTTAACGATCTGTTGCTCGGTAAATTTCTTCACGTTTAGTCAAATCAACTTGGTAGGCATAAACCTGTCCTTTGGACATCTTAATCAATCGGGCAGTCTCTTCATTCGCTGTTAAAAAAAAATTAGTTTTATAAATTAAAAAAGATTTTTTAAAAGTGGTTAATGTAGTACCTTGCTTAAGCCATCATGTATAGCAGGAACATACCGTCGTTTCTTTATTTGTTAATAACAAGGTCGGATGATGGGCTCTCTAAGGATTTTTCAGCAGCTTTTACGCCAAGTTCTTGGGAGTGAACCTAAATCTTATCACTTCAAGAGTTGAAGAATAACGTAAAGTTACTCCTTACTGAATGCATCAGAGATATCTCACAAGTTGTTTTTGTCGGCTGGCGTTTCGGAGATGTTTCCCATTGTTGAACGCAAGTTCACGCAGTTCCTCATAACTCGGCTAAGATCTTGACTCTTTGGCAGGGATGGGAGCAAGGGAGGGAACAAGGATTCCGTCTACGATGATCGATGAGTCATCAAGTGGCTCTCGCTTTTAAGGGATGCCATATTCGTCATTTGAAATCAACACTCTCAGCAATTATTTTCCTTCTCGTCATTTGCGCCAGTTTACAGCTTGCCAAGCTTTTCATTTTCAATAAGAGTTGTATCCACCTAGGCCAGGGACTTTTCAATTTCATAAACGTCTAACTAGTTCTAGTTCACTACACATCAGCACTTTTACTCCTTGACATGTTGACATCCTATATATATATTCCTTCTTTGCTTATTGACTTTACAAATGGAATACTAAAATAAGGTTCAATACTTTTCATCTTAAGAACTAAGTTTACTGGAGGGAGGGGGGGGGTCAAGTTAACTAAAAAAAAAACTTTTAACAGGCTCTTATTCTATTGAGTTATAGTAATAAGATCTTTGTAAAATTCATCAGGTCTGTAGTAAATTCTTACCTGTTTGGCAGAAAGACCAGCGGCCCCTGGATGCGGAGTAGACAGCCAGCGGGTGGAGACAACAGGCGAGGAAACTGGAAATCGCAGATGTTCAGAAAGTTGATTATGAACACGTTGGCCGGCGTCCTCAGCCGTTAGAACCTGCGATTTACAATCTGAGAATGAGCGCCCATCATAAAAATTGAGGAAAAAAATGACGAGTACCTAAAAAAGATGACAAGTCGTAGAGGATGGTGGAATGGTGGAACACGACGCCAAGGGCGACGTGAACTTGGCGCGGGATCCCGCCATGTTCCAGAAGTTGGCGCTGCTCCGGCGTCTACAGCGACACGTCCCAATCGATGCCCAGCGTCTCGTTGCTGTCATCGATAATCCAGGTGGTGGTGCTGATCGTCCACAAATAGTCAAATACCCAGCGATGTCGTTGCTACTTGTCATATTGGTTTATCAGTTCTATTTTATTTTCCTACGAGATTCACACAACACTCGCTAAAGATTCTTCCAACATAAAAATAAGAAAGTGAGGTTAATCACTTTGGTTGATATTCGGTCCCGTAAAGGCACCAGAACCAATCCCGCCACCATGGTTGATCAGCCGTTGGCGGCTCGACACTGGAGTCTGCCAGTCAAAATTCCCGACCCCTGGTTAATGATTCTTTACGGAAGGTGGAAGAAGCGGGAGTTGAAGAATCCTCGTTCCACGCACGGGAGATGTTACGAGCGCATCGGTACATCCGTGTGAAATTGTTTCCATATGAAGGTTCGTAAATGAAAGCCAACCTGTAAAAGTTCCTTGTACTTTAAAATCTTTGGGATCTTTTTGCCCCTTTACACATCAAATTCACGACTGTCAATTACAAATTGAGATGTAATAGGTCAAAACTTGGTGACTTTCAGAGGGCCTTACTTGAGTCGAGTATTGACGTATCTATCCTTTCCATCGTCTATTTCCGACACAACATTTTTTTATCACTAGCAGGGATTTGCGATTTGAATAACGAATTTAAAAGGAGGGGCGCTCTTAGACTAACAAACACGCAACACAGGTGTTAACTCTTGTGTTTAAAGTAATGTCATGCGTCGTTGAATATGGCATAGATCGTAAATTGATATTTCAAACTTGGTATTCCAACATTGAATTTCTTGGAAACCAAATCAATAGAGACAGACTTTCTATGTAGTCTTTAAATTTTAGCATCACTATTGGGGGAAACATCACGTAGACCATCGGAAGTCAGTAGTCACTGGGCAAACAGAAGCAAACGAACAGCGGAATTTTTCGGATGTCAGTGCAGGCAAATGTCATCGTGCAAAAGGTCGGGAAAAAAAAGAGAAAACAATAATGGAAATGGAAGCAATACACGTAGGAAGACGACGGCAAAGTGAATCGAACTATATCGAATAAAAGAAGGTGAAAAGACGGCGAAAGTGAATGCGGATCGGTCGTTAGTTCAAATTTCCGACTCGAAACCTTTATGGTGGTCAATGGTAGTTCAACAGTAGTTGAACAGACATGGAAAATGTACTCAGCGGAATGACAAAATTATAGATGCCCGTCGACGCGTAGTCAGATGCCAGGATGATGACTTTGTTGGGCCAATTGTATTCCTTGACGCTCCGGTGGCTCGAATGCTCGCACATCTAATTCAATGGACGAAAAATTCCATTGGTAAAACTTTGCGCACTTTTTTTTCGCTGGGTAAAAGTTCTACCTGAGTGAGTTGTAAGCAGCAAAGTGGTTTCTTCTCCTTCAGTAGGTAGCACAATGTGGGGCTAACGCCGATGTAAGGCGACACCAGAGGAAAACCTTTCACGATCCTGTTTTTTTTTAAATTATTATTATTATTTATATTATTTTTTAATAACTATAATGAATTCGTTACATATACAGTATTTTAACTTACGAGATTTTTTCTGTGGGAGCAGGCCAAGGAATGTCGTCCTCGATCTCATCTTCACTATCTTCCGTGGCTGCCTGATGCCCGGCTACCAGGTTTATGGTTGAGCCCGAGAACATATCGGGCACTGGCAAAATGCTTGGCCGTCGGCTTTCTGAAAATGAATTAGATTGGATATTAATTCACTCAGTAATGTGATATTCATTGTTGTGTTGGTACAGATACGCTTGACGTTTTCAAACAGACAGCGCTGCGTGAGTTGTAGCCTTGTAATTGCAAATGATATGCCTTTTGGGACGCTCATTCCAATGTCTTAGAACTTACTAATTGATTTTTATAACGACTACAAATAGTAGGCGTTTAGGATTCCATAATTACTTTGTAAAGCAAAAAAAAAATAAATAAATAAAAAAACTATCGGTCTTCCTGAGAAGAATATCATCTTACTATCTGCCTATTTGGATATCGTTGTTCAAATTTAGAGGGAAATGATCTTGCTGAATGCCTGGCTATATCTTACTGAAAATTGTTAATGCCCGAGATAAATTTTTTATTTAGATTAAGATCAAATTATTAGGCAAGTTCTGAAATTAAAAAAAAAATGCCTGCTGTCTGGATAAACACTTTACCGCTCTACTTCATAAACCTGTAATTTCCGTCACACGAACCCACTTACCCCGTCTCCTCCACACGAAAGTAAAGGCCTTAATCAAATACTTGTGGGTGATTATACCCAACATTCAAATTGAAAAAAAACTAGCAAGCTGAAAAGAGCCAGAAAGAAACAAGAAAATGTTGCAGAATGTATTGTCACGATTTACTAACGTTTCCGTGTGTCTCTTCATTCTTTCTGGTATGTCTTTCTTGGAAGTATTTTGGTGTGGTGACCTAGACCCTAATTACCTATCGTTCCTATTATTGTTGTGTGTAGGCTTGATCACTTTCCTAGAATAAATTCCTTTTCTCCCACTTAACAAATTTACCTCTTTACTCCTTGGTCACAAATAACGACAGAGTGTTTTCAGAGCTTCTTCGGGCTGGTTCTTTAATCTCTCTCTTATTGTGTCTTGCATTTTAAACGTCTACTATCTAACTCTGTGTTGTTTTGAGATAGATTTTACATCGATCTACTGGTAGTGTCTGTACCAGTAGTGGACGATCGGCTCTTTGACTGTCTTTAAGAGCAGCATTGAGTTTATCGTTAACTAGTGTGTATCATTTCGCCCTTGCGTCATCAGCCAAGTATACGGTCGTACACGAAATTCGTGACATGGTGGAGATGCAGGGTATACTTGTATCTGATTGATTGCATTGGGTTCGACAAGTGAATCAAACTTTGATGAATCATTCTGCTGTTGCTGGTATCCTGAGGTCATCTGTTCTGCTGTTTTCTCATCTCCTGTGGTCATCGCATATTTTCGGCTAAGTTGATTCTTTTGTCTTTATTTTGAATTTGTTTGGAAAGGTGATATTTGTTGTGTGGCTATTCATTTTGAAATGGGGGATGAACAAAATGTCCCGGGTGTAGCACCGATTGAAATTGTACTAGGGCGCCCAAATCGGGAACGGGAACCTCCTTATTTTATGGAAAAGCTGGGGAGGATGTTTCCCATTGGATTGATATGTTTGAAAGGGTGGCTAACTATAATTTATGGGATCACGGGAGAAGATTCACTCATATGGGAATGTGTCTAGAGGAAGTGGCTCTTCAATGGTGTGTGAGTCTATTCCCTCAACCCCAGACATACGATGCGTTAAGGGACGTTAAGAGGAAGGGCTTTGTTAGCGGCCTTTCGAGACCCTAACTATGAATACGATCTCGAATCTAAGTTAAGAAATCGTTTCCAGCAGACAGACGAACCTGTTATGACTTACTGCTACAATGTTGTTTAATTGTGTTCCAAGATAGACCCCAACATACCCGAACAGACGAAGGTGCGTCATCTCTTGCGGGTGTCGGAATTAAAGGAGGTAGAAATGTGCGACTAACTTACGAGTGGAGAATTACGGGAATACGCGAAATAAGGAAATACGTACACCGTGATTGAGTCCTACGTTGTGTGCTTTTTTATTAAGAGATTGAGTCTGAGTGAATAGTCTCATCGCTTGTTGTGCCAAACGATGAGACCCAGAGAAAGAGTCACAGCTCAGAGAGGGAGAACCGCGAGAGACAAGCAAGAAGATCAGACTGAGGTGAGAAAAGACTTGACGTGTTGAACGTCCAGACAAGACTGGTAAGACAAGTTCAGACAAGGGGTGACAAACGCTTAGACAATAAAACAAAGGACAGGCGAATCTGTAATAGCTGGAGGGTGTTGAAGGTTAAAGAAGGGGGTTGAGCAAGATGGAAGCAAGGGGGGTGAAAACAAGAGAGGTTTGAGTTAAGTTAAATGAATCAAATGAATTAAGTTTGGAGAATATTTTCGACACTCCCGGGGCGAAAGAAGCCGCTGGTCGGCGTCTCTAGATTGGGTTGTTCTTGTAGATGAAGCTGGAGCTGGACCGGTTGATATTCCAGCTGGAGATTCAACCGGTTCAGTTACGTGAAGGTTGAACGGAAGCTCGCAGAAGGTGATGGGGAGAAGAAGAGAGAAATCGCTTTTTTGAGGGGAAGTAGTGACGGACACCGGCATTTCTATTCAGCTTTGTGGAGGCTCGTGTGATGAGCATGATGACACTTCCGGCAGCGGAACTTTGAAGGACAATCGCCGACTGGATGACTTCTTAGACAGTTGAAACAAAGATTTTTGACTTTTGCGATTTCGTATCGCGCTTCGACAGTGATTGCTACGTCGCAGTCGGTGGGCCAGTGAACGCCAGAGCAGAAGGGGCAAAGAAGTTTTCGGTTGGAGAACTCCCTTGCTGAAGAAGTGGCTCCTGAAAACAAGACGTTGAGCTTTTGTGGCTGTTTAAAAGAAGAGGGGTGAGTGAGTGAGCTCTCACTGTCCTCGAGAATTTCGATTTCCTTTAAGAGACTTTTTCGTAGTGTGTCCAGATCCCACTCTGCGGCGTCACTTTGTCGAGCCAAGTTACGACGCAGATCTGCCGATAGTTTGTCCAGGAGGATGCAGACGAGAAGATCGCCATATGAGTCAGGTTTCTTGTTTAGAGCTTTGAGACCACGGATGTGAGACTCTAAACAATCGACGAATTTGCGGAGAGAAACCCGATCAGTGCCGGGGTTAGGTAACGATGTGAGTGCTCGCATGTGAGCCATGATGATTTTCGCCGGCTGGCCAAAACGCTTTTTGAGTAGATCGACGGCGACAGTGTAGTTGTCGTTGCTTGGCACAAGGCCGAGAAGAAGAGCTTTTGCGTCACTGGACAATCGAGAATTAAGGAAGTTGAATTTGGTAGCATTAGAATACTTAGTTTTTAGATGGACTTCTACTTCGAAGACGTCCCAGAATGCGTTCCATAGAAGAATGTTTCCGTCAAATTCGGGAAGGTTGAATTTGGGGAGATGACTCGAATCAGTGGCAGTAGTAACGTTGATGGTTGGAGTGACTGTAGGTGCTGGAGGATTTGGATTCGCAGCTGCTGCTGCAGCCGCATCGGCAGCAGCAGCTGCTGCTACTTCTGCGGCTTTTTCATCCATCAGAGTTTTGAGAGTAAATTCTGCTGCGTCGCGAGCGTCGTACGCTACAGCATTGGTAGTACCAGCATTGGACATTTCAGCTTCCATGTCAGCAGCGGGTAATAGGTCAACGATTTCAGAATCGAGCGTTTCAACTACCTTGATTTTGTCGTGAAGATCTTCCAACTTCTTGTTGAGTTCGTAGATTTTTCGGTCTCTGTCCATAGCAGCATCGGCGATGATGTCGGATATTTTGGCGATGAGTCGAGTAACCGCACCGCGATTGCCGCCACGTTTGGACGTGAGAGTAGCCACGCTCGCCATTTTTGTCGAATGAAATGGTGAACGTTGAAGACGATGATGGTAGCTTGTCAGCTACTAGCGAGGGAAGCCAGGATTGGCAATCCAGAAACGAGAGTCAAGACAAGTGTGACCACGAGGTTGGCCAAGAGAGAACGTAGCACGAGGGGGCTAAGAGATCGAGTTGAACCAAGTCTGGCCACGAGATTAGCACGAGGGGGCTAAGAGAGAGAGTGTCCACGAAGCTGAACGTAGCCACGTGGTTCGATGTAGTGTTAGTTTGTCAGTTACTAACATGAGTTGCCACGTCTGACAACCAGAGATAGAGGAAGATCATCGTAGCACGAGGGGGCTATGAAAAAGGAGAGGACCAAGCTTGGCCACGAGGTCAGCACGCGGGCTGATGAGAGAGAGGCGATGGGCCAAGTCTGGCCACGAGGTCAGCACGCGGGCTGAAGTGAGTAGAAGCGATAACACGAGGCTGAGCGCAGCCAGAAGATTCGACACGCGTGTGTTGAATCTGAGCGAATCAGTTTGAAAATTCAAACATCCGACGATGAGAATTTCAGGGAAGAAAGCTTTAGAATCGAGAAAGGAGTTAGTCACACGAAAGTTAAAAGATGAACACAAGGAACGAAGATATTGCCGACCACGCTAGGCCAACAAATCCTGGTTACGGCACCAAAATGTCGGAATTAAAGGAGGTAGAAATGTGCGACTAACTTACGAGTGGAGAATTACGGGAATACGCGAAATAAGGAAATACGTACACCGTGATTGAGTCCTACGTTGTGTGCTTTTTTATTAAGAGATTGAGTCTGAGTGAATAGTCTCATCGCTTGTTGTGCCAAACGATGAGACCCAGAGAAAGAGTCACAGCTCAGAGAGGGAGAACCGCGAGAGACAAGCAAGAAGATCAGACTGAGGTGAGAAAAGACTTGACGTGTTGAACGTCCAGACAAGACTGGTAAGACAAGTTCAGACAAGGGGTGACAAACGCTTAGACAATAAAACAAAGGACAGGCGAATCTGTAATAGCTGGAGGGTGTTGAAGGTTAAAGAAGGGGGTTGAGCAAGATGGAAGCAAGGGGGGTGAAAACAAGAGAGGTTTGAGTTAAGTTAAATGAATCAAATGAATTAAGTTTGGAGAATATTTTCGACAGCGGGGCCTCAACCCATTGTTGATGAAAAGGATTTATCCCCTAGTGGAACACGGAGTCACCAACACGCAGACGATTTTTCAACTTGTCCAACGATATTCCCAGGCATCCCATCTGGCAAAAAATAGCGATTGGTCCAGCAAAGCCCTCCCACCTACGTCTGTTATGTTTGTTACCCAAGAACAATTACAAATGGCCATTTCTGGAGTGGAGCGGAAAGTTGAGGTGTTAGAGAATAAGTTGGAGGTCCAAATTAAAAAAGTACAGGGTCAAATTGAGGAGGGTTCTGCCACAGTCATTCAGGCTGTGAGTGATATGTTCAACAAGAATTCGATGACTAACGGGGGACTCACTAAGGGAGGGAATAAACGAACGTTTGATGGGAAACCGATTTGTAACGAATGACATCTGCCGGGACATATTGCTCGTAATTGTGGTAAACAGGAACAGCCACGAAAATGTTATAGATGTGGAGATCCGAGTCATCTAGCTAATAGATGTTAAAAAAACCCGGCTACTCCTCCTAATTCAAATCCCTCCACGAAACCCTCAAACTAAAGCCGGTGGTTAAAAGGGGTAACACCACCGACGGCTTATTCGCGATACCTCAACTGGACAGAAGTAAATTGGTATTTAAAAATATGATTTGTGGCAAGTACCCGGTAGAAGCAATTATTGATACTGGCTCGGGAATTACTGTTGTTTCCCCTTATTTAAGTAAAATGTTGGGTATTCCTCTACAGCCATGGGAAGGACCTGACATTCTGTTGGCTGATGGTCAGCGTACTCGTCCATCGGGAAAAATTGAAATTAAAGTTATTATTGATAAAATCGTTGTTGAAGTCTCTGCAATTGTGCTACAAATATATGGTTATGATTTATTATTAGGAAATGATACGTTGCGTAAATTGATATCCATTAAAATCAATTATACGGCCGAACAAGCTTCATTTCATTTAGGAGACATTGATTGCTCGGACAAAAAGCCGGCAGTCCACTCAAGTTTCATCTTTGCCAAAGAAGCCCAAACAATTCCAGCCCATTCCATGATGGCCATTGCTGTGGAGCGGACAAATCTGAAAAATGCTTCCACAAACGTCGGACTCTTAATGGTTGAGCCCTCTTCTAAGGTGATGCTTGACAAGGGTTTGTCTGTTGGTCGGTTTTGTTATCAATCTGACTCTCCACCCGATGTTGTTCAATTGATTAATTTTTCTGATTCCCCTCAATGGATCGGAAAAGGAAGTAAATTGGGGGAACGTTGAAGTTACAGATACAAGTCCACTGCCTCCCGAAGACCAAGATATTGATTTCGATTTTGAGAACTCGATCAACACCGAACTGCTCGATGAACATCGACAGGCTATAAAGGATTTACTTTATAAACGTCGATATTGTTTTACCACTAGCGATGACGATCTAGGTTCTTCAAATTTAGTTCAACATGAAATCAATATCGGAAATAATCAGCCCGTTCACCCAGCCCCTTATCCAAGTGCGTGGAAACAAAGGGAAATCATCGAGCCCCAAGTGAAGAAGATTAGACGAGCGGATGTTATCGAGCATTCTCAAAGTCCTTTTGCAGCTCCAGTCGTTTTAGTACGCAAACCTGACGGATCCTGGCGTTTTTGCGTCGACTACCGTCGACTGAATGCCATCACCATCAAAGATTTCTACCCGCTGCCTAGGATAGATGACGCTCTAAGCAGACTGGAAGGATCAAAATATGTCTCCTTAATGGATCTACAAAGTGGATATTGGCAGGTCCAGATGAAACCCGAAGACCGTGAAAAGACCGCCTTTATTACGGCAGACGGCCTATACCAATTCAAAGTCATGCCCTTTGGCCTTACAAATGCCCCTAGCACCTTCCAACGGATGATGGACGTTTTATTAGCGGGGCTAAAGTGGAATTCCTGTCTTGTATATCTGGATGACATAGTTGTCTTCTCTGATTCAATTCCGCAACATCTTACACGACTTGATGCCGCCTTTGAACGACTGTCAAACGCTAACCTAAAGTTAAAGTTGTCCAAATGTGTTTTCGCGGTAACTCGTCTCAAGATTCTTGGCTATGTGTCGAGTGGAGAGGGTCTATCTCCAGATCCATCTAAAGTCGATGCAGTAACCCATTTTCCTGTTCCCAAGTCACTAAAGGATGTTTTGAGTTTTATTGGTTTATGCTCATATTACCGTCGATTTATTAAAAATTTTGCCAGTATTGCTAAACCTCTGACCAACTTAACCAAGAAAGGACATCCCTTTGAATGGACCGATGTACAAGAGAAAAGCTTTCAAACCCTCAAGACGGCCTTAACATCACCTCCGGTTTTAGGACATCCCAATTATACACTGCCAATGGAACTCCACTGTGACGCTTGTAATTATGGTATTGGCGTGGTACTTGTACATCGTATAAATGGCGAAGAACGAGTCCTTGCTTATGCCAGCCGCCTTTTGAGTTCGGCAGAAACAAATTATTCAATTACAGAGAAAGAATGCCTTGCATTGGATTGGGCTGTGCATAAACTTAAAATCTATTTGTGGGGTAGTAAAATTCGAATAGTCATTGATCATCATATGCCTTATGTTGGTTAATGCGAAAAAGAGATTTTAATAGCAGGACGACTAGCTCGGTGGAGTCTACAACTCCAGGATTTGGATATTGAGATAATCCACCGGAGTGGTCGTCTCCATTCAGATGCTGATACTCTTTCTAGGTATCCTACGGGTCCACCTGAACCAGAAGCCGACATTCCTATGCTTTTTCTTCAACCAACGTCCGATGTCAATTTAAGAAAACTGCAAATGGAATCAGACTGGTGTAACCCTATTATACTAGGACTACAAGAAACAAATCCTGATAAAAAAACTTGTCGGTAGTCCTGGAGGGATGTTGAGGGGGGAGAGATTGCGTTCCATTTCGGACCTCGCTTCAGTGTAGTGCTGACAGTGGAGGAGTACGTGTGTCGCCTCCTCACGTTCAGGGCATCCGTTTGGGCAATCTGCGAGTGTTTCTGGTTCCAATCTGCTGATGAAGTGGTTTAGTTTGTTGTGGCCGCTGCGTAGTCGGAACAAGGCTGATTGGATAGTTCTTTTCTTATTGGTGTGCCATGGTAAGTATCCAAAACATTCTCTGTTAGTCACTGCCATGTTTGTTGATTGTGTTTTTAGTTTCTGGAACGTGATGTTTTTGTGGTTAGCTTTAGCTGTTGCTATGTTTTGCCTAACATCAATTTTGTTTGTTATTGTTTTTGTAGTGGTGTTGCGTCAGTTCTTCCGGATGTTTGTCGCCAGTTGGTCTGCGATTTCGTTTCCAACGATTGCGGTGTGTGAGGGTATCCATGTTAATGTTATTCTGGTCCCTGAAGCATTTAAATTGAAAATTTGTTTGATTATTTCAGGTATTGCTGGGCTTGACTCCCATTTGAAGTTGGATATTGCTTTAATGGAAGATTTTGAATCAGTGAAGATGGTGGCTGAGTCCATCTCGTACTTGTTGAGGTGGTATAGGGCTTGTCTGATGGCATACAGCTCTGCGTTGAAACTATTTGTGAAATTTTTCAGTAACCAAGCTTCGTCTTCTTTCTTCCTAGGTATGTGGAATGCCTAGCTGGCAGTTTTTGTTGTCTCGCACACTGATCCATCAGTGTATACTTCAAGGTGGTTGGTGTTTGGATTCCGAGTGAGTAAGTTGAATAGTTGGTTTGTTTGGTTTGATTCTGTGGCTTGTTTCTTTGTGAGGGGGAAGTAGTTCGTTGGGATTGAGAAGTGTTTCCATGGTGGGAGGGGTTCCACTTCAGGTGTCTGCGAGGGAGGTCTTTTGAAAAAAATTTTGCCAGTTGGGTCCAGTTTCCTTAAGTGGGTGATTGCTGCTGGGGTGCTGTTGGTTTTCCACGTTGTTTGTCTTCTAGTTAGTTCTTGGATGGTGCCATATGCCGGGTTCCATGGCTTTTCGTTTAGTCTGAGGAAGTAGTTGTATGCAAGTTGGTCCCATCTATCCTTTACTGGGTATATGCCAGTCTCGATGTTCAGTATTCCTTTGGGGGTATATTTAAAGCAGCCAATGATTGTGCGGAGAATTTGGTGTTGTGCTTGTTCCAGCTTATCAAGTCTTGTCTTTGGGATGGTTGTGAGGATGGTAGATCCGTAGTCGTATGCACTCCTAATCATGGCTTTGAATATGCGGATGAGTAGGGGAATTTTCAGGGTGTTTTTTCCGTAAGTCATCATACGAATCAGGTTGGCTCTTGTGAGTATTTTGTTCGTGGTTGCTTGGATCTGTGGTTCCCATGACAGTTTGTGGTCCATGATGATGCCAAGGAATTTATACTGCAATACTTCGCTTATAGTGGCTCGGTTGAGTTTGAACTGTTGTGGTGGGTCTTTGTTTCGTTTTCTGGTGAATATCAGCGATGCACACTTACTAACCGAGAATTTGAAGTTCCATTTTGTGGCCCATTCTTCTATTTTGCCTAGTTGCTGTTGGAGTGGGATCGTTGTGGCTGCTTTGTTTTTCGCCGTGGAGTATATTGCGATGTCGTCAGCGAAAAGGGAGGTTTCGCATCCTTCTTCTGGGATTGGGAAGTCCACAAGCATTACGTTGAATAGGAGTGGGCTGAGAACACTTCCCTGAGGGACTCCTTTGGAAATTTTTCTTTCTTCGGATAGGTAGTTGTTCACTCTTGTCCTTATGCCTCTTCCGGTAAGGAAATTTTGTAACCATTTGAGGGTTTGGCCTTTAACGTTTGCTTTTGTAAGTTTGAATAGGAGTCCTTCTATCCATGTGTTGTCGTACGCCTTCGAGATGTCCAGGAATATTGCTGTGGTTGGGTGGCTGCTGTTGAAGCCGGATTTGATTGCTGATTCTATTCTGATTAGATTGTCGGGTGGTGGTACATCCTCTTCGGAATCCGGTTTGGACTTTCGGTAGTATATTCAGATGGTCTAGGTGCCACTTGAGTCGATTATTGATCATTTTTTTTATTATTGGCACATTTCCATTCTTTTGGGATGTATCCTTCCCTGAACATCAAGTTGATTGTTGTGAGTAAATTTTTACGATTTTCTGCGTTTAAGTTTTTCAGCGTTCTGTTGTGGATTCTGTCGAGGCCCATCGCTTTGTCTGGTAGTTGGGAGAGGCTCCTTGTCAATTCTTGGATGCTGAAGTTAGAGTTGAGGGGTTCGGCATCCGGGTTCTTGATTTGTTTTTCAATTTCCTTTACTTGCTCTGGCCTTGTTGGTGGGATGTCATCGTCGTTTGGGGAGAACTGCTCCAAGAAGATGTTGGCTTTCTCCACTGGGTTTCTTGTTTGTTCACCTTTCTGGTTGTTGAGGGGGGCATTGATGGTTTCTCTCCGTCCGTTCATCATTGTTTTTGCGAATTTCCAAAACTTTGATGTGTTTTTTTTCCGTCTAGTGAGTCAATGTGTCTTTCCCACGAGCTGTTTTTCCATTCTAGAATTGTCCTCTTCTTGATTGCTTCCATTTTGTTGAGGTGGGTTTTGTCGATTTGAAGAAGGGTAGAGCGCCACACTTGGTACGCTTTCCTTGCTTGTTTGGCTGCTGCTTTACATTCTTTAGTCCACCACGGCTTTTGGGTCTCACGTGGGTGTGTTTTGTTTTGGGGGGCGAAGAATAGGTTGTTGGCGTAGATCATTGCCGCGTATAGGGTGCTGTAGCTGGTCTCGGCGTTTTGGTTTGGTTGGGTTGCTTTTAGTTGGGTCTCGATTTCTTCGTTCCATTCCTGCCAGGATTCTTTAAATTTCCAGGTTGGGTTGGGTGGTGCGTGTGGTGTAGAGTTGATGCTTAGCTCGATGATTACGGGTAGATGATCACTTCCCCAGTACGGTCCGGTTACTGCAGTTGATAGATGGGCCAGGTTTGGTGTGCACATTGTGAGGTCTATTGTTGCCTTTCGGTTATCGTTCTGGGAGGGTCTTGTTCCGAGATTCTTTGGGGTTATTAGGATGAGTTTGTCGTCGTCTTGAAGGAATTGCTTGAGGTTTCTTCCGGAGGTGTTTGTGTGGTAGCCGTCTTCCCATAAGTCTGCGTGGGCGTTTAAGTCGCCACCTACTATGGCACTATTTCCGGGTTTTTTTAACAGTTCTTCTAATTCTTCGTATGTACACCGATTTCCATTTGGGCAGTACGCCGAGATCAATTCGATTTCTTCGTTGTCTTTTAGCTTGATGATGGCTCCGACTGCTTCTAGGTTTTCGTGGGATGGGACATCTAGTGTGGTATATTGAAAATTCTTTTTGATTAGTATCGCTACTCCTCCTCCTTGGCTACCGCGATTTTTTGTAAACGAGTTATATGCTGAGAATTTAACTTTGTATTCATCTTTCCAATGGGTTTCACTGAGGAGGACAATATGGGGGTTGTGATTTCGTAAGTGATTCTTGAATTCTTCCAGTCTGGATCTGTAGAGTTCTCTTGCGTTCCATTGGATGATTTTGATTGGTGGGATCATTGTTTGGTTGTTTTTTTTTTTGGGTGCTTCAGTTTCACTTCTCCTCTGTGGTTGTGTTGGTTGGGTTCCGCTTCCCTGGTTTCTGGTTTTCGTATAAGGTGTTAGGTCTGCTGTCTTTCTTTGGTATTTTTCTTTTTGTCGGGCGATCCTATCTAGTCTGTCTTGTTCGAACATGGCACACATCATTGTCAATCGGTTGTCCAGGCTGGAGAATCCGATTGCCATTTGGGCCTCTAGTTCCATTATCGGTCCCAGTTGTGTCTTGATCAAGGTGATTTCTAGTTCAACTTTTTCTAGTCTCGTGCCGATGTCGCTCGGGGTGTCTTGTCTTGTTGCTGCTTATCGGAGTTCTTCAATTTGGGCTTTGAGGTCGTCGATTTCTCGTCTGGTCGGAGCGTCTTCATTGGTGTGGTGTCTCGGTAATTGCTGTTGTGCTGTTGGTTTGGGTGAACTACTGTGGAGTTTGCCGGCTTCGGTCACCGACATATTGTTCACATATGCAAATTTTATTATTTCTTGTCTTCTGGCGAAGATAGGGCATTCTGCTGTTCCTGCTTCGTGGTCGTTTCCTTCGCACGTCGGGCACTTTGGTGGGCTGGTGCACTGTTGGTCTTCTTCATGGGCACAGGCGCAGGTTCTACACACTTGACCAACGGGGCATGGTTCTTCCGGATGTCCGAATAACCAACACTTTCGGCACAGGTACGGTCTTGGGATGAATTTTTTAACTAAGAACACTTCGTGGGCGATGATGACTTCGCGCGGGAGGGTTGTTGTGTCGAAGTGTAGAGTGACCATTGTAGAGATGGTCGTAGTGTTGTTGGGTCCTCGTTTGGTGAATCTTTTCACTGTTTTCACCCCTTGGTTTGCTAGGAGGCTGAGGAGTTCTTCTTCTGTGTTGTTTGGTGGCACGTTGTAGATGACGTCTCTCACCTCTTGTTCCGATTTGCATAGTGAACATGAGATTTGGAATTGTTTCGCCGCTTTCTGTTGGAGAAGTAAGTTCTTTTGCTTGTTGGTTGTCGGGTAGATGTAGAGTTCACCTCTTTGTTTCCACTTTGTTCCGGGCCTCACTTGGCCGATTATGTCGATGATTCCGGCGATGAGGCTTTTCGGTGAGGTTCATTAGCCTGAACGAGCATGGTTCACTCTAATGGTGTGGTTGTCGGTTCCTTTTCTTTTTAGTTGTGTAGTATTTTCTGTTGAGTCTTCGATGTTCTCGGATTCACGAGTTGAGCAATCGGGATCGGGATCTTCACCGTTGACGTCCATGTTTGCGCGGGGAGGGGGAAGGGGTTTACCCCTTGTTTTGTCACTTTGCGCGCTATTGAGATAATTAAAGACGAGCAGAGGCGACTTCAGCGCGACTTTCCGGCCGGGAACGGAAGGCTACATGGCGCCGGAATTACTGAATGGAATGTCACAGAATAAAGGCCAGCAGATGAGAAAAGTGTTGGCTACCGTCCACAGTGACGCTTACTCTCTGGGAATCATAATTGGCTTCACGGTTTGAAAGGACAACATCCATTTGGAAATCAGCAAATGATACGGGGCCGAGTCATGGAAAGCGGAGCGGAACCTGTTCTTCTAGGCAATTTGGATTGGGACGTGACGGATTTGATTCTGCGATTGACCAGAGAAGATCCCGAAGAGAGGCCTAATATTTCCTTGCTAATTTATCACCCATATTTCGTACTGGCCAATGAGAAAAGCCGGGCTCACTTTGCGGATAAAATAGATGATTATTTCAATCTTTTTCAATCGCCGTACGAAGCGCGAATGACGTACGTCAACGAAGTCAAAATTCAGGAATGGATGCAAATTATTACAAGCCAGACGGAAAGAGAAACCAATTTTGAAGTGAAAAAGTGGCTTGAGCAAGTAAATCCTGTATATACAGTACCCTCACAAAGTTTGGAAACACGGTGAGTGTTTCCGCGCTTCTAACATGGCGGCTTACGGGCCAAAGTGTCTCCCTTTATTTCGCGATAACTCGAGTTATTAGAGCTAAGCGTCATTCGTGGCATTATACGACATACGATTGTGCGGAATATCTTAGCAGTGTCAATATGTCTGGTCCCAAATATGTGTCAGTTTATTGGGAACAGGAAAATAAATTTACAACACAAAAAATATCTTGTGTAAGAAACCCAAGCCAACTAAAAAACTCCAAACTTGTTGACGATGTTGAACATCAGGGGAGAGAGAAAGACAAACCACAGAATGGCTGGCAATGCTTTCCAGGAAGAATCATAGCAATTGGAGGTGAGTCATTTAAAACTTATTTACAACCAGAATCTACTCAAATAATAAATAATTTTCATTTTTTAGCCAAGAAAAAATCAACTGAAGCAAAGGGTTTTCTCAAGTACCAAGAAATTACAGTAGCAGAAAGGGAAGGTGGTGAAATCGCAGGAACTCAAACTGTTTTGGATTCCAGTTCAGCGGAATCAGATTCATCTTCCTCAAGTACATGTTATGACAACATTCCTTCGACATTTTTTGAAAGTCAGCTTCAAGCTAAGGTATATGGTTAATTGAGTGTTTGTTTTATGTGCCGTCATTTTTAATTTATACTCTTGGTTTACAATGCATAGCTAAATGAGGATATTCCTTCAAGTCAGCAGCTTCAATCTAAGGACAAGGCAAAAGCTAAGATTCCTTCGACAACTTCTGAAAGTCAGCTTCAATCTAAGGTATTAGATGGTATTTGTTTACGTGCCCTCATTTATAACTTATGTACACTTTTGGTGCTTAAGGACAAGACAAAGAAAGCGAGTAAGTCAGCAAGAGCTGAACTCTCTGATGGTGATGTAGAGGAGCTTCAATCTAAGGACAAGGCAAAAGCTAAGATTCCTTCGACAACTTTTGAAAGTCAGCTTAAATCTAAGGTATTAGATGGGATTTGTTTATGTGCCCTCATTTATAACTTATGTACACTTTTGCTTAAGGAAAAGACAAAGAAAGCGAGTAAGTCAGCAAGAGTCTCTGATGGTGATGGTGATGTTGAGGAGCTTCAATTTAAGGTATTACATGGGATTTGTTTAAGTGCCCTAATTTATAACTTATGTACACTTTTGCTTAAGGCCAAGACAGAGAAAGCGAGTAGGCCTAAGTCAGCAACAGCTGAACTATCTGATGGTGATTCTGATAGTGATCTCTTGAGCCGCGAAGAGTTGCTACTGAAACTAAAAAAGGTGAATCGGGTTTAAAATGATTTAAAAACGTTGTTTACGTTTTTTTGAGGGAAGAACGGGGAGAAGAGGGAGAATGGGACGAATGGGGGAGAAGAGGAAACGTGGGTCCCCTTTTTTTTCGTACGCCCTCCTCCCTCCCATTTGTCCCATTCTCCCTCTTCTCCCCGTTCTTCCCTCAAAAAAACGTAAACAACACGTTTCATTAATTTATTTAAAAAAACGTGAATTCAAAAAAAAATTACATCAAAATATTCCCTATTCATTTAGCAATTTAATCACTGCTATAGATTTGTTAAAAGATAAACTTGGAAGAAACTACACTCTATATTCGGAGAGACCCTCACAAAACCCATAAGAGCTCAACAAAAAATAAACCCAGTATGGCCGCCGCGAGGTTGCCATGGCTGGGGTACGCGTTATTGGTTTGCTCTATTACCTGGAATGATGGGCATATAGCTATTATTAATCCATATATAAAGCAGTAATCTACGAAATCAACAACTTCCACTCGTGTGCCAAAAAAACATGTAGGGGAGACCGGGGCTAGTAGGCCATTTTTTCACACACCCGCTCCTGGGAGTCGTAATTTTCATTGAAATGATAAAATTTTTAGCTTAAATGAAACCTTATTATCTTAACTAAAAAGTAGCGTCAAAAAATTCTAAGAAAAGGAAAAGTTTATGCCAAAAAATACGTTTTAATGCGACACCTAAAATGGGCAACTTGCCCCAACTACGGGGTAAGTTGCCCAATGAATTGGGGCAAGTTGGCATTGCATTTTTACACAGCATTTGGGACATGCTACACACACACACAAAATGTTTTCACATTCACATTCACACCACGAACCCATAAACCAACTTTTAAAAACATACACTGAATTAATCTTGTTTTTAAGCATAACACGATTCTTCTGTGGTGTGTAAATGAGACACTGCACTGCAACTTCTGGATAAAATCTCTTGAGTCAACAAGTCTGACCTAGTTCAAGTTTTGTCGATGTTGGTTAGTGGTAATTGGAGATTCATTGTGGGCGTAAATTGAAAGCTTTCTTACACAGGACAGGAAAACATAAATGTCTGCTTATCGATGGAAACAATGAACTAGTATAGTCCTTTCTTCATCTATGAAAACCTGCCGATAAAATTTTTGTAGACTCATTAGCTCAATTTATTATTCTGAAGACTGCATTTAGTTTCTTTGTTACCTGGTATAACCTGGAGAAACCACATTTAAGTTTGCAGGCACTTTTTCTAGATATCTGTTCCAATAATTGAAGAAATTCCCTTCTTCTTTCTGTCAATGTAGCTTTACAGACTTCTTCTTGGTATATAAAATGGGATTCACACATTGGTAACTCTTCTTACTTCTTTTAAAACCATTTCAATGGCTCTTTCAATTGTAACACAACGCCAGTCTTTCCTCTTCAACACAGTTTTTGGTAATCTAAAAAGAAAAAGAAAGGAAATTTTAACAGAGCCACAGGACTATAAAAAACAGGCCAACTTGCCCCCGAAAAAACGGCCGACCTACCCCATGGGTAGGTGTCATAGCATCTTTTCAAATTACTTACATAAATGAACACAAAATTGGAAAAACTATTTGATTACCAGTTGGCTAAATGAATTACCTTTCTAAAAAAGCAAATCTCTTGCTTGTACACTCAATACCTAATTGATGAAAAGGTAATCACTCCGGGAAAAAAAGTTACTGGCGGGTGACGAAAAACGTTTTTGGGCTTTAACAAGCGATCCACGATTCAAGTAGACCGAAATCCCGGAGTGGCTTTCCAGATCTAAATCCGGAAAAGGCCTTAAAAATATAAAAAAATATAAACATGTTTGTCTTCGCACGCCGGATTTACCTGCGTTTGCAGAATGACAAAATTCCTACCCGTTTAGGAGTTATTTAGCTCTAAAGTTTGGGTTTTTTAAATTTTGTCAGAAAGTGGGGGGGGGGCTTTGACATCCATTTTGGGAAAAGCGGGGGAGCTAGGGAAAAAACTAATTTTTTTAAAAGGTTTATTGCATACTCAACCATTGAAATCCAAAAGGAATTTTCTTTCCGGATTTTATTGGTTGAGATATGACTGATTTAGTGAAAGGATAATTTAGCTGGTTTCCCTCCCTGGCTTGCAGCCATTTTTTCGTACGGTCCGCTGCGCTCCTGGTGGAAGCCAGCAGAAGGTCTTATATATCGGCCTTCACATTAGACCCATTGCATTTATACAGGCCTTCATATATAGTGAACCCAGATTTCTTATTGGCCGATGTATAAGACCTTCTGCTGGCTTCCACCAGGAGCGCAGCGGACCGTACGAAAAAATGGCTGCAAGCCAGGGAGGGAAACCAGCTAAATTATCCTTTCACTAAATCAGTCATATCTCAACCAATAAAATCCGGAAAGAAAATTCCTTTTGGATTTCAATGGTTGAGTATGCAATAAACCTTTTAAAAAAATTAGTTTTTTCCCTAGCTCCCCCGCTTTTCCCAAAATGGATGTCAAAGCCCCCCCCCCCACTTTCTGACAAAATTCAAAAAACCCAGACTTTAGAGCTAAATAACTCCTAAACGGATAGGAATTTTGTCATTCTGCAAACGCAGGTAAATCCGGCGTGCAAAGACAAACATGCCTATATTTTGTTTATATTTTTAAGGCCTTTTCCGGATTTAGATCTGGAAAGCCGCTCCGGGATTTCGGTCTACTTGAATCGTGGATCGCTTGTTAAAACGTCACGGTTTAAGTGCAGACGAAAAAAAAATTGGTACACACCATCTATTGATAAAACTGAACAATCTGGCTATTTTGAAAAATTGTGGATTGGAAGTGGCGCCAAATTAAAGGGAAAAGAGCGACTTACCCCTAGGCCAACTAGCCCCGGTCTCCCCTACAGCATTCCTACGGTTAATTCAAAATGTTCAAAATGGGTAATTACGTTTGACAGTGATGTTTAACGTAAGAATAATAATAATGAATGATCATTTATCTAAAGTAAAAAAGTCACGCTCATATCGTATATGTACATCGTGATTTATGAGCATACAAATTTAATATAAATAATAGCATAGCTATGCAATTAATCGATGCTGAGATTTAAAGCATGTTGGGAATGAATCATGATATGAGAAAGTAATTATACGAAGCAACAAAATCAATAGTGTTCTTGGGCATTTCAAAGAAATATAGCATTTATACTAACTAAGGGTTTTTTATCGTGAAAAGGAATTATGTATTTTTAATTGAAAAGGGGACTTAATTTTATTTCAACGAATGTTAGATATGTAGAAAGGCATGTCGTGCAAACGATGGACCATTACAACGTGAAAGAATGTTGAAAAAGTTTATATGATAGATTTAATGATGATTTTTCGTATAATGGAATTTTTTTCAGAATAAGAATATTTAATCACAGTTTCAAATTATTTTACTTTGAATCCGTACAACAGAATATTAATCAATCCCGCTGCCATGTCGATCCAACAACAATGTGGATTGTGGAATTCTTCAGTAGTCAAATTATTATCTAGTTAGAAAACTCTTTATCGCGTCGAATGTGTGAAGAAAGCTATTTGAAATTTCCTACACGATGGCGATAATCTATATGAAGAGAATCAAGGCAGTGGAGGCTACGGGGAATTATATCAGATAAATCAAATTTTCATAAAATGTGTATCTGTGCTTTTGCGATTTATATAAGAGAAAAAAATAAGCAAGGCATTTAGTACGCCTTCCAAATATTTATAGTAGTCTGAATACTACACTAGCTGGAATGGACAGTGAACGGTTCGCGGATTTCCATTGTGATTGAAGTATTCTTTTTTTCAAGCTTTTTTTTGTATACAGGTTTCAAATTTCTTCAGTCTTCTGATTCACAGACGAAAATTGCGGGTGTAATTGGTTTTGGAAAGTGACTGCTACTGGTGGCAATAGATTGAGCTACGGGGGGAGGGTGGTGTCATACGATCGTACCACGAAAGTCTAGAGACTCCTCAGAGTCGCTACACTGTTGATCGGCCGGTGGAGTCACCTCCAAACCAATGCTGCCGTTAAGAGGAATTTTGATGCTTCCTCCACGGAACCCCGCCCCGCCAAAAGAGCCACCAATCCCTACTGAAGGCTCCAAATTTAAACTGACTTCCTCTACACTTGACGTGTTACGTGCGATTAACCCTTGTCGTAGAGAACTAGACCGTCTCATTAATATGTCGTCGACACGAAGTGAATGAGACCTGCCACGATTTGCACCCAGGCCGGATGGGGGACCTAACGAGATGTCTGGGCTATCCGGTAGCGAGAGGGAATTGGCTTTTTGTGGCATCGGTTTAGTGCTGTTGCGACGACGTCTTTCTTCGCAAATGTTGATGTGCGATCGACGGCGACTGTTGTGTCGTTCGAACGTCTTCTGAGCCGAGAAGGGACTCGGTCGGATCAGATAACTGACGTTACAAAACAAAATAATAATAAGGAGGAATTAGTTTATAGTTAATGTATTTTTTAACTTGAAAAAAAATCTTACATAATATCGCCTTCTTCCAGCTTTAAATCACAGCTGGGGTTTATGATGACATAAGAAAGAGATGATCTCTTTTCTGACACATCGTCATAGTCGAGGGTATCGATACCTAGGCTGTCCATCCTTGAACGAACTAAGCTGGCAATTTCAGCTCGTTCAATGAGTTGTGTATGATTATCACGAGCCTCGTCAGTCAGCTTTCATTTTCGCGGTAATTGGAAAAGAAAATGGACATCAAGATCAAATTAATAAAATTAAGACTGCCATCTATTTACCAGTGAAACACGGCCGGGATGTTGACGTGAATGGACAGGGCCTTCATAGTTCCCTCGTCGGGGGATATCAGCACAGCCAGTATCTTCTCGAGCCATATCCTCGCTTGTCTATTTAAAATAAGAGAGAGAAAATTTTGGGGTATTCAAATTTCAAAAGCAAAATGAATCAATTTAAATATTATAGGTGTAGTTACAGTTTCGGAGTTGGATGTATCTTGCGTCCTATAGATGCCAATAGGTATTTCACATGTGGTGGAACACAGTTTCTGATAAAGTCGTCCGTAAGTGCGGATCCACATATCTTCCTTGGTAATCTTCATCTGCGACCCAAGCCGATTTTTATTGTTCGACTCAAATTAATCGTCAAAACTAAAAAAAAAAAAATACTAACCGAACTCAGAAATCCGGATCCGGGAGCTTGGTCGATGCCAAGCAAGAGACGGACGAAGGTGATCACGTAGTCCTTGACGAAAGCTTGATACAGTAGAGTGTCCAACATGCTGGCTGAGAAGACGCTTCCGGCCGCAAAGGGCAGTCGAAACATGTAGGAAATGTGTGATCCTCGCTCCTTCTCAGCCTTTTCCATACGTGACAGATGCAAAGCGTACTTATCATGAGCACGAAACTGCATAAAACGCATGTTGGACGATTGGCTTAGTTCCGTAATGGTTTTAATGCTCGGGAAAAACCTATTAATTCCGCACGGTATTTCGGAATAATAATTTTAATTAGAAATGTAAATTTTTTTCTTCTGCCAATTCATTACTTGAACATCGTCTGAACCGAGACAATAGTGTTGCAATCAGAAAGTGTGTCTTCTTCAGCTGAATTAGAGAATTCCTTGTTGACGACGACTACGTTTTCGGCTAGTATAATGCCGGCTTTAATTAAATCGTCCAAACTAAAAAAAATTCAATCACAATGTGATTAGTCAGTTTTAAAAAAATAGAGTTTGTCATTTCAAAATAAGGTGTGGCGTATGATCCTACCAGTCAATTGTACCAAGCATCCAATAGACGAAAGGAAAATAAGAGATAGAGTCGAGGAAGGCAACATCTGGCTTGCGTTCCAGCAGCAGCACAATGGGATTTAAACTCGACTTTGTGCGAAAATGAGCTCTCAGCGGAATGACAAAATTATAGATGCCCGTCGACGCGTAGTCAGCTGCCAGGATGATGACTTTGTTGGACCAATTGTATTCCTTGGCGCTCCGGTGGCTCGAATGCTCGCACACCTAATTCAATGGACGAAAAATTCCATTGATAAAACTTTGCGCACTTTTTTTTTCGCTGGGTAAAAGTTCTACCTGAGTGAGTTGTAAGCAGCAAAGTGGTTTCTTCTCTTTCAGTAGGTAGCACAATGTGGGGCTAACGCCGATGTAAGGTGACACCGGAGGAAAACCTTTCACGATCCTGTTTTTTTTTTTAATTATTATTATTATTTATATTATTTTTTAATAACTATAATTTAATTCGTTACAAATACAGTATTTTAACTTACGAGATTTTTTCTGTGGGAGCAGGCCAAGGAACGTCGTCCTCGATCTCATCTTCACTATCTTCCGTGGCTGCCTGATGCCCGGCTACCAGGTTTATGGTTGAGCCCGAGAACATATCGGGCACTGGCAAGATGCTTGGCCGTCGGCTTTCTGAAAATGAATTAGATTGGATATTAATTCTCAGTAATGTGATATTCGTTGTTGCGTTCGTACAGATACGACAGATACGATTGACCTTTTCATACAGACAGAGCTGCGTGAGTTATAGCCTTGTAGGTGCAAATTATGTGTCTTTTGGGACGCTCATTCCAATGTCTTAGAACTGACTAATTGATTGTTATAACAACTACAAATAGTAATCGTTTAGGCTTTCCATAATAACTTTAAAAAAAAGAAAAAAACTACTATTTGGATATCGTTGTTTAAATTTAGAGGGAAATGATCTTGCTGGATGCCTTGTTATATCTTACTGAAAATTGTTAATGCTAGAGATAAATTTTTAATTTAGACTAAGATAAAATTATTAGACAAGTTCTGAAATTAAAAAAAAAAATGCCTGCTGTCTGGATAAACACTTTACCGCTCTACTTCATAAACCTGTAATTTCCGTCACACGAACCCACTTACCCCGTCTCCTCCACACGAAAGTAAAGGCCTTAATCAAATACTTGTGGGTGATTATAACCAACATTCTAATTGAAAAAGAAACTAGCAAGCTGAAAAGAGCCAGAAATAAGCAAGAAAATGTTCATGAAATGTCGTGCACTTCCAGATCATCTCCACGTCTAATAGTTGGAACGCAATTTGGCTAAAATTACTGTCAACTTCATACATAGCGTGTTCGGCCATTCTAATATCATTCCGCTTATAGCTTCGACCCGCTTTGACCTCTCGATATAAATAGCTAGCTGCTAGCTGCACCCACGCTGAGGCTCTGACCACGTCAACGGCACATCACTCTCATCGGACGAAAAGTCAACAACCCCCCTTAATAAAGCAAAGGCTTATTTATCAAGTCATCGACAACGGATCATCAAACAAACACGTACTCTAAGGGCACTAGTCTATAATAGAGCGTCTTAATTCGGCCGCTAATACTCTATACAAATACTCTGCACCTAATACCCGACTAATACACTGCTAATTAACTCATGCTGCTGTGCTGCACGCGAGACCCGATTCACCCGACGCCAACAAAGATAACAAAGACAGAGATGCGATATGACGTTGTTGATATTGGATGATGACTGGAAGTGATAAAAGAAAAGGCGGACCGTGGGGATCACAACACGGTAGGCCCTATACGCTATACCCTGTCAGACACACACTTCTGGCAGGATTGATTGGAATCGTACATCTCCAGATAAATCTTTAAAAATCACTTATGGCATACGAGTCTTGATCATACAAAAGACGCTAACAATGTCATATCATAGAGAACAATGTCATAACTGTCATATCATAGAGAAAATTCTTATTTGTCTTTGTTTTATTTGTTTTATTTGTTTGTTTTTTTTCTTAAAGAAAGTCCAAGTCACTTTTATTTTTGGCGCAATTTGAATTTTGTAGACTCACCGCAATGACCAGTCGGAACGGCTAGAAGGCCCGGTGAATCACTTTTCGGCACGCCGAGGAAATTGCTTCCGCCGCCCAAAATCGCTGCATTGCCCAGACTCTGGTTTCCTAGCGAACAAGCCGTTGTGCTGTCAACCGAATCGTTGCGATTAATAAAACTGCCCCGGCGCGGCATCCCAGTGTCAAATACTAAAACAAACCATCAAACATCCGCAGAAATGGTTAAATGGTGAAATCAAAATTGACGTCATTGTTTGTTGTTCAAAAAATTCAGAAATTACAGTTTGGCGACGAACAGCGAGCTGGTAATCCGTCGTAAATATTTCCCTGGAACGAGGTCTGCGTTCGGCTAGTCGGAATGATGTGTCGGGCCGACGTGATTCCGCTTGTCGTCGTCGTCGTCGTCAAAACGGTTTCTTTCGATTTGAAACCTCCTGACGGCGTGGAAGTCACTCCAGCCTCCAAATTAGTTTGCTGAGTGCTACTGCTGGTTGGCTGTTGTTGCATCTGGGCGGCTGGATCCGAACTGCAGGCCGTGGGTGTCGCCACGAAGGCCGAATTCTCCTCTTTGGTGATGCTCATGTAAAAGCAAATGTCCGTCTTTTTCATGATGTGTCGCGGGCCGGGATTCAGCAGGATGGTTTCTTCGTAGAATTCCGGCAACTCGGCCGGCCTGACTCCCACCAGCGCCACTCCGTACTTGCGGTGGGAATGAAAACTGGCGTACGTGAAACTTTTGCCGTCGTATTCGCCAAAGAAGCGGCTCTCGGCCAGCAAGATGTGGTAGATCTCATTGCCACTGCATTTGCCGTACAGCCTGTGCCACTCTTCGTCGGACACTTGACCTTCCCTTGATGGTTATAATAAAAGAAGAAATAATAAAAAAAAAGACTGTTTAGTATTAGTGCAGTTAGTGGTACAATTGGTACATGCCAACAGATAACAGAGTCGTATTAGAAAGGCGCAATAAAACGGATTTAAGTTGATTGCGTTTAATGATACGTTTAGATATTGTTACGATTGGAGTCGACCGATAAAAACAGGCAGCACTTACTGGCCACGAGACGTGTGGAGAAGTAGTGTTACCAGAGTGGACGTCCCAGGAGCCAAGCAGTTGTTAGCCAACAAGGCGTACTGCGCACAGAAAAATATTTAGCTTTGATTTTGTCTAGAAGACGCTCACAAATTTGGGGGTCATGGGATGCTCGTAAAGGAAGCCTCCACGACGCACTCTGTGAGTGCAGCTGTGTGAGGTGAAAAACCAAAACAGTCGAAACGAGTCATGCGGACCAATATGATTCATTCATCAAGATGTTCGGTACATATCAACCCTTTGTTAATCGTTAGCTTTAAAAAAATAAATAAATAAGGCCTACCTTGAATTCGTCCTCACACACAACGTGCTGTGCAAACTTGACGTGCAGCTTGTTCTCCGGTCGGAAAATCTGAACATACTGGGGCACTTCCGGCGCAAAATCTTTGACGGCCCACGAACGTAAAATCGTGTGTTCATCCTACAAGAAAAATTCAATAAGCGAATCATTGTGTTTTTAAGATCAATTAATAGCATCTCGTAATTTTTTAGTATACGGTTAAACAAGAGCGAAACGTTGAACATCACTATAGACTATGAGATTCTACCGAATTACAAGATGGAGACTGGACGTGTGAAAATTAGAGAAAACAAAATAAAAACATCATTCTGTTTTCACCTGATGGGGTTGAAAATAGTGGAAGGAGTGGTGTTAAGGTGAAAGGATCATTAAAAAAACAAGATTATATAACTCACGGCTGCTGTCTTATCACAGTAGTTCCTGGCGGCGAGAACGAAGCAGGCCTCGGCATCGTTCATCCGCGCCCTTGCCAAATCCGCATCTTTCAGGCACGATCCTTGAATGTAGATGACTCGTTGCGCCCACATTGGCACCTGTAGAATCATCCGCATTGTCGTGTCCAGTTCGATCGGTGACAGCAGCACAACGTAATAATCCTAGACGCAGCGAGACAAATCAAACCAAACACGACAGTCAAGATAAAGAAATGACGACCTTCATCTTGTTAACACCATTCATTTCATCCTTTTCATCTTTTAAAAGCATTTCATGCCTTACATCGCAATTCCCTAGAACGGGACTACAATTTGGGAGATTCGTATTGACGTTGCTAAACCAACAAATTTTTGTAAGCGAAATCGCATTCGTTATACTGTTATATAAACTCGTCTTGGGGGATTCTGGAACGTGACGAATAGCGAAGTCACAGAACGCGATCCCTTTGTCTTGAGCACTAGAGCGAACGAGAGGGGAATTGAGAAGGGGTACCCCATATCCCTAATGAGTCATCGAATATTTTTTTTTTATTATTTCAAAAAGGAATGCATCAAAACAATAACGAACAGCACACAACAGCGCATAATGGTGATCTTGCGAAACAGGATGCCAAACCCGATCCTTCAACCGATCCTTCTGGCGCACACTTTCCCCGTGCACTCGCAAGCAGAAAACAACACACACACCTTCACATTTTCTCGTTACCATTCCAGTCAGGAAGTCTTGCACATTCTCTTCAAAGGTCGGTGGCTCACAGTCTCTCTCGTCTTTTTTTGACGCATTGCATGGCGTTTGAGATCCGTTCAGAGCTGGATAACTAATTACATATCGATCGATTTCTTTGGCTGAGACGAGTTCGTCTAGTATATTTCCCATGTGGGAACAGCAAAAGGTCGAGTGGGACGTGACGTCAAAAGCTTTTTGACGAAAAGGGCGATAGGCAAGTGAGTGATACAAAAGTTGAGGTTGCATTAGTATACAAACGAATTCAAAACTAGCGCTTAAAGCAAAGAGGATACCGGTATACTACTTGCATCCATCACAAATGCTCCGCTTCCGCATTTCGCATTCCGAATGGAAACTTATCTCTTGATCGAATGACAGAGGTACGAAAAGTTACGGATGGATGGATGGACGATAGTTGTCATCTGACAGAAACCATTCATGGATAAATCTCCAGTGTCGCAGCGGATGACCAGCCACGGATATCCGTGGACAACACAAACTCGTTTATATTTCGCAGTGCACGCGAGGCGGATTAATGAGGCAAATGTTGACAAATCGGTAGAGATATAACTCCGACGGTTGCATGGTCGCTGCAACTTTAGAAGAGAAACTTGGCTATTATGCCCTAACGACACTATCCAGTATAACGAATGCAAACCCTTTCATCCGGAATAATAACAAGGGCTGGAGGGTTGCTGCTGTAGCCCGAGGTTTCAATCATGTCGAGTACAGTATATATATACACTATGTAGTCGTACCTGGAGAAGAGGATGCGCATAGAACTCGTTGAGAAAGTCCATTATGGTGTCTGCATGCAATGACGTCGAACAGACTACGACGTGACGCTCCGACTGGGCTCGGTGGGAAGAATATGTGCCTCCCTAGATCGATCAAGCGTCATAATATACTGTAGGATATTTCAGTCGCTTCAGATGCGTAAGGCAGATATTGTGCAGAGAGCTTAGTCAGTTCGACCTTCATTTTAATAGACCTCACTTTTGATCACCTACCAGTTTTTTGCGTTCCATCCAGGTAAAGGCCAGCTGCTCGAACTGCAATTATAAAAAGGGCAATTATGAAAGTTAATCGTCGTCAACTGTATGGTTAATTTCTACGAGTTTCAAATTTATGTCAAATAATAAACATTCGATTGCAGAAGATTAAAGGCGAATAGAGGTTTATTTGTGATTTAAATTTACTGTGACGTTAAGTAGACTATATGATTACTTTTTAAATAATTTTACCTATTAAAAATCGTTTAAAGAGGAAATAATGACTGCGTGTTTTAGAATACTTTAATTTAGCCTTATCATGTAAATCTAATGTAAATGATCGGAGCAGTTTACTCCGCGAATATCTCTGGATAAGGAAAGCCTGTGGCAAATTCATCTGGTCTTCGAGCGAAACGTGAAACGAGCAATCGACACAATAGAAACACATCTCCCATGTGAAAATGTTTCAAATTTCTGGTGTTAGATTTTCAATTGATGTCTTATTGGTGTTAGATTTTCAATTGATGTCTTATTAAAGCCTTCGGCTTTCATCTGAATTTCTAAACACGACAAAGTGTTCTCTGTTCTCGCCAGACCAGTTACTAATGTGGGCAACGGTGGCCAGCAACGAAAGTGCGAAAGCAACTATAGCTTCAAACGATTTCACTTCCTTTTCAAAAGACTTTACGTGCATTAAAATTATGTTTCGGTATGCTTGGAATACGAATTAAGGTGTTCCAAATGCACTTGTGAGCGTATCTTCCTCATAATCTAAACTAAAATATTATATAGAATTCCGTGATTATTTATGTTATCCTAGATCCTACAACTGATGATTTCTTTTTTATACGATCGTGTAATTCTCGGAATCGTGATTCTACTGGATTCTACCCTCCTAATCGGTCTCCTTTGATTTTTATCCCTCTATAGTATGATAATAACATTTTACCTGTGTGGGTAAGACGATAAGTGCCACGCAAATCATAACGACCATGTAGAGTTGCGAAGGCCAAATGTCCGGAACATAGTCACCGTAACCAACTACGTAGATAGATTGATTATATAATGGGAAATTGGATTAGTTATGAATAATCGCAATAACTTTTTTTTTAAATTTTATCCAAGTATTAAATATTTAGATAAATATTGCACATACATACCCGTAGAAAACGTCACTACCACAAAGTAGCACGACTGGAACAAATTGAAGTGGCGATGACCGGCCCGCTGAAAATGCTGCACTCCACATACACTTTGAGTTGACCATCATAGTTGGAAGATATAATGAAGAAGAAACATTTTTAAATTTGTGTTGATGCAAATCGAAATATGAACTTAGCGATTTAAAAAATAGAAAATATCATTTTTTGCGGAATTAGAATATATCATTTTTTGCGCTTTATTATTAAAAATTAAAAAAAGCTATCGTATCTCGAAAATTTCAAAGACGGATGTTCGATAAAATGGTAAAAAAGAGTGACTTTAATCTTAAATAAAAAGAACAGTATGCAGTGCACCATCTAAAACTTAATAAGGCTAGTAATGTCTTAAGAACTGAGTAATAACTGACCTGGTAAAAACTAGGCAGAGAAGCGTGGCCGATAGCACCATAAGCTGTTGAGACAGGGCAGATTGTGAACGTTGCATCGCCCGATGGAGGTCATTCTTTCAAAACACCCAATCACATTTCGATTTATGAATAATTAAACAGGCGAGTAAAACAAAGCACATCAAAAATGAATGAAGAGAAGCAAGTAAAAATAACTGGAACTGCGAGGTGAGTCATAAAAGCTGTTAGACAGATTGGTCTGTTCTATAATGATTCTAATGAACATCTATAACCTTCGCTATGATAAGCACCCTGCCATAATGTGTGTGTGTTACTTTGGGCAGATGTGTCATGTATGGCCTCACTAGTTTGACAATGGCCTACTACTTCCTAGCTTTACAGTATAGCCAGTAATAATGTCAAGTGCATTTGGACTCGGAATGCCGGGCGAGTCTATAAAAGTTTCACATTAAGCAGTCGCGGCTACTTGGCAAACTAGCCAAGTCATGCAAGTTAAAGTTATTCTCATGTCAAAAACATAAAAACCACCAAAGATTGAGTGAATAACTGAGGGCAAATTGGAAAAGAGGGGAACTACAATTCTCATTTACTTACGTCAGGTGAAAAAGAAAATAGAGAAGACGAACGGTACTCACAAACATGTTTTCGAGGGCCCGTTTGGCCAACCAACAATTAAGGAAGACGGGAATGAAGAGGTGACGTAATGGCGAATAGAACATCTGTGAAATTCCAACGTTGACATCATTAATCAGATTTGTGAGAAAATAAAATGGTTTTATTTAATTTTCAAAAATTATTCTTAATTAAGGGTTCCAACTTCAAATTGTTATTTAATTAATAAATAAGGTAAGACGTAGGCGTGTACACATACCGTGAAAACGTACGGAATGGTATTGACGAGCTCCAGAATGAAATAGAATGAAAGAATTTCCTGCAAGATGTTTCCCTACAAGTGAAATGTAATTCAATCACGAACCTTTTTCATCGCTATTATTATTGTTGAGTTTTAGTTTACATAAATTCTTTAAAAATTAGCTATTTGGTCAATCAGTTTAGTTGCATGCGAAATACGTTAATACACGGCGAATTGTAGAAAATGTCAACATACTTTGTAGCTGAGATAAGCAACGAGTAGAGCCTCGACTAGGCTAATGAGAGCGAAAATCACTTCAATGACCCATAGGGCCGTGGGTCGTTCGATCCACCAAATGGCTTCCCAGTGAATGATGGGGTTGTCCATAAACTGTTGAGGTGTCTTCTCGTAGGCGGCCAGGTACTCGCTTTTGTTGCCCACCTCGCACCCGTAACTGCATTACACGCAAAATACGAAATCATTTGATTATAATTGCACTTTTTACACTACTTAAATGTCATCAGTAGAAATATTCAACTGAATTTGTATGTACTGTACATCACATGCATTATATTCGCAAGCCACTGTACGAATGATGTGTTCATTCGTCGTGTTTGTTATTGTTCCTTCGTTGTTCAATGGTTTGTTGTACATTGTGTAACAATTTCGTATGTGTCCGACTTGGTCTTTGTCTTCAGTGTGTAAAGTAAACACACGCACAACCTATAGACTTTACTCAAATTGTTGAAAACCGAAGGTAACATTGGAGTGTTTAACGAACACGAAAATGTTACGGTAGATTTCTAGAGAGATGTACTTCTGCTGTATCTCTTTTCGAATTGACGTGCTGAAATATTTAGTCTGCTAGCTTCACTAATCATTTTCTAAACAAGGTTGCCTTGTCGACACAAGGATCGATCCTTTCGATCGAAATCGATCGAAAAACTTTTGTAGAGGATGTGCGGCTGTATGTTCCAGTTTGTCCTACATAACGGTGTACCCCACAAACCGTCGATTGTTATGTAAAATTTAATGCAAAGAAAATTATGCAAAAATTGTTGCTACCAAGGATCTAATAATATCTAACATTCGGCGAGTATGTTTCAAAAACAAGTGAAAGGTGCATCAGCTATTGCTATTGGCTTGCAGCTAGAATACTGTTGGGTCCTGCACAGTGGTAGGCATCATGATAGACACAGGTCTGAGTGACACAACTGTAACACGCATCAGCTGATCACCATGGCGACAAGAGGGTGGTGGCTCTAGCTCAAGCGCTCCAATATTCCGGTATCTCTGATGCGTTGCGTTCTATCAATCTGTATGATACCTTTGTATCTTCATGCTTCGAATTGGTTTGTATTCGTCTGCCTTTGTCTTAAGCCGCTAGTAAATATATGCAAATTTAACAGCGATTCCGTTCCTTTGATGATCCCCGCTTCGTGCTAGCTCAGAGCTATAATACGAGCCGACGATTCGGCATCCGCACTTTATGTAATTAGATGATTGGCTACATCAAGTATATCTCTCTGTCTGCCGCTGATTCCCACCCACTCGTCGCTCGCAACTCCTAATAATTCCAGCAGCACAAACCAGAGCCCGGGGCATACAGTACATAATCGGAAACTTAAAATCGAACTGTTCATCCCTCCGTCCCACACCTTCATTATCTTTTTCGGCGATGATCAGCATGACGATGAAATAGGTCACCATCACCAGCCTGGACAGCTAGCGCATGTGGGTAAAGATTAAACCTTGATGTAAACGCATTGGACATCGGAGAGATAAGCTCTATTTGTGTTCACTGCCGGTTTCTATAGCCACCGCCCCCAGCGCTTGCCAACTGCAGAGAAAATGATGGATAAATTAGTACTATAGCAGACTCACCCAGCGACCCTGACCAACAAACGAACTCCCTTTTCTTTCTGTTGAACGCGTTGAAACGGTTACGAATGGACGATATAACGACTTTAAGTGGCACTTTTTTTTTACAAAGCGAAAACTATACTACTACTACTATTACTACTCTTCGTTTTTCTCTTTTCATTATAGTAAGCTTCCCCATCGTGAGGTATCCACGTTACACGAACTCGTCGGCCTTGTATGCTACAGAAAGTGGTGAGTCTATATACCAGCGGGCCTCTATTATCGCAGGGCTCTATAGCGTATCAAGGGCTCAATTCTTCTTCCTCGTCTATAATAAAGACCCGGGCCGGTTTTTCTTTTCCTATTTCGTTTTCCAATACAAGAGCGCGAAGGTCGAGAGATGAAACTTGGCGAGCACAAGCGTAAAATAAGACCCCCAACTAAAAATAGCAAAATCTATAATGGCAAACCCCTACAACTTTGGACAACGCAGAAAATAATCCACGTGAAATAATGACGGGTATACATTATACAGGGTACAAGGTACATTCAAATGTGGTCACTATATCATGTAACATGTAGGTTTTTTTAAATAATAACAAGACAAGAACAAAATACAGGAGAAGGAGATCTGTCCACCTATAAGCGCATCTAATAATAATTAGAATGACGCATCATCTTTTAATGACGCAAATGATTAATGCAACTTAATGGTAATCTTACCAAGTGGCTTGAGTGGGATCATTATCGAAGATGACGCGGCCGACGTAGAGTAAGCACGTCAGTAGCTTGATTAACAAGTTGAAGATACGGATTCGCAGACCTATGAAAGACACCCGTTGCCAGCACATAAATTCAAAAGAAAAATAAACACACATTGATTATCAATAAGCAAGAGGGTCATAAGTTGGCCGCGAGATCTGCCCATCTTACTCGATCGCTGGTTGCGAATAAAGTAGAGCTGCAGCCTTTCCTTGAACGTGTTCTCGTTGACGTAATACTCCACTCGCACCCTGTGAACATTGTCAAAAAAAAAGGAGATTAGAAAAATAAAATACAAAAAAGTCCCACGTCAGAGTCAATCATGAAATGTAAGCAACTGATCAGCATGTGCAACAATATTCGCTGACAACTAAAGAAAGGAAATAAGGGCACATTGGTTCGAATTTCCCGGTCGATACAGCTGTCAAGGCCCAACCATAACAAAGGCTCTAGATAACCTGTACGAACGTATACACCAACAAGTGAAGGCTCTCGCATCTAAATGTCAAGGCTTAAGTCGGCATTATATAAGAATCAGAAGTAGATACGAACAGCATGTCTCTATATTCAACGAAAAGCCTATATTAGAAATCTATATAAGAACTTACCGCGGGATGTTTTCATAACTATCATCCCAGACGGAGGCTAAGCAATTGTACGATTGCATGTGACTACCGGCGGCCGAAGCTGTGGCGGCGGCCAAAGCGGCGGCGGCCGAACCGCTTACATAACCGCTGCGATTCTCCGCTTGAGCCGACGACGACGCCATCGCCAGCCGCAATCGCTCCAGTGTTAATCGTCTGTTGCTCGTTGCAACGCAAACTGCGGCTCAACGGACCGTCACATCTTTTTGAACGTCCGACTTTGATCAATTTGTGGAATTGGACAACAAATCACCGAAAGCGCGCGCACTATATGAACGCCCAATAAATGTATCTAACACAGCGTTCAACAATTTGCAAATCGGATCATTTGGTCAGCGCCAAAATCTCTCGGCGATTTTGAAAAATGAAAAAAAAAAAAAAAGTTGCGTGCGAGAAACTTATTCACTCAGCTAGCGCCGGAAGGCACTAGAGTTGATTGGAAACTCTCTTCTACTTCTCACACGGAACGCACCGAAAAACTGTGCACTGCAACCTCCCTGGCTCTAATATATAATCAGCAATTGAATGGCTCCAGCGGATTCGGTCAGCGGAACCAACGATATGAAGCGTCGAGTGCCGTGTGGCGCTTGCAATACTACTGTCAAGACTGGAGGGGCGAGTCTACAACTACACACACACCGACAGCAGAGAGCCAACGGCCAGCCCAGCTGCCCAGCAGCCACTCACAGGCAGATTCACTGAGTGAGATACAGATGGAGTGCGGAGGGGAGAGCAGCTTGCGGACCGTGAACTACTACTGTGTATATTTACGGGATGGCGGAGAAAGAGCGTGACTATCTGTCGTCCTTCTCATCCGTCGTGTGGGTGACACGGGCGCACATCAGACAAGGGAGCGAGGGACAATCGTATAGATGAGGCCACCTATATAGCTACACTGATATCTCAACACACAGAGAGAAAAACGTCACAATGGCGCACATGCACAGAGCATCAGCGGCTCCGTGCCCCCGAGGAGCTCGGAGGGGACAGCACGTATCACACAAACACACACGGTATCAGCTGCTGCTGCTGTTCCAAGAGGTGGCGGTTAATACACACACAGCATTCTATATACTATGTAATTCTGGCTGATGGCTGGACCCTACCTATATCTCGCCAGCTGCCTATAAATCCGTCTGCTGGCCGTCTTAGTTTGTGGATCGCTTAGAGCTTTCAAGATATAGGTACCGTTGGATAGGAGCTAATGCAAGCCGCTAGGTATTTGTCTAGGCTTATTATGTAACGCAGGGGGGGAGGTCTCCGCGGACGTCTCTCTACTGTCAATCAGCTGTTGGCGAAAACTAAGAGAGCCCGTCTACAATACTACAGCGCTCGGCTGAAATGGTTGAGACATGTACGTTATCCGAAAGGTTCCTGCCGAAATATTATGACTAGAAATGTAACAGCTCTACAGGCCAACTACTGCCGATGTACGTGTATCACTGTGTATTGATATACTGTCGCCGAGTGACTGAAGTGCGCTCGTCTTGCGTTGGCCCGTCCGTACTGCTAGGCTATTATATACCTATATATGCCCTCTTTCCCCTACAGACTTTTTGCTTATGTTGGGCTCACTTTTCGCTTTGCGTTTCTATGGTGGGGTAGGTGTACACACGAATCCAAATGTTTGCCCACATCGCGAGGTGGTAGATCAGCAGTTGCGCTGTGGGTCTACAAACGCATGCGCTCTCTTGAGTAGTAAGTATATCTCTGTGCTGCTTCACCCGCTATACTCGACTCTATAACAATATACAAAAGATAAGGCTTATCCATCTTTTATGTTGCTCTTTTCTTTCTTCTTTTCTTTTTTGATTGTTGCTCTTTCAAGATAGTCAAGACAAAGGCTTTGATATAATGTATCCATCGCGGAAACATAGACCCGCGTTGCTACCTCCAGTCTGTTGAGCAATAATTGTTTGTTTAAAATCAATTATGGGCCTTTTAGAAACTATACACTATGAACCTTAACTTCGTTCATTGTATACTATGTAGGCTATGTAGTTTTTCAGACTACGCTGTATATTGCGTTTAGAGTTGAGACGCTGTTTTGTGAGAAGATGTGTTGGTTATAGATCAAATTAGTTCTAACTATAAAATATTCATAGTGTCGAGCTAAAGTACTTTTACCCTTTTTATTTTAATATTTATAATTTTTTTCCCCGGAGCTTCGCTTCTTTCAACAGTAGCTAGACTACCAGTCAAGTGAAAAGAAAACACGTTACGCAACGTCTATGTACGTTAATTATATCAAGATTGGGAAACTGTTTTTTTTATAGCGTATACTAAAAAAATACGGTACCAGAGGCAGCGAGAATCGTTAGTAGCTACTCTTGTATATGAGATATTGGCGGCGGTATTAAATATTAAAATATTTATCGTTAAATTAGCGCGAAGGATTTTATTGCGCAATATCGTTGCACATCACCGTACATCAGAAATAACCAAAATAATTTTCTCGATATTACTCCGCGGCAGCCAAAATTTAAATTAGCGCCCTATGAAATGAAAAAAAAAATCTCGATTTTATTTTGATTTCGTTTGAAAAATTGTTTTCCAGGTAATCTTAAATATTGACCCAGATAAAAAATATTTTAGTGTCGAGTAGAAAACGTAATTTTAATTTTCAATCATTCCATCGAATAAAGACGCTTTTCTGCCTATGATTTTAATTGTAAATAGCCTTTGGCAATAGAACAAGGACTATCGATTTACAATAAGAAATAACCAATCATAATCATAACCATGTCATTTAAATTTAAATCATTCCATCAAATAAAGACGCTTTTCTGCCTGTAATTTTAATTGTAAATAGCCTTTGCACAATGGCGATAAAACAAGGACCATCGATTTACAATAGATTTTTATAATTAACCCAGATTGCTATATAAATACTGTACCAGAAAATTCTTTTTGGGCCTATGGATATTTCTCCTGACTTATTTGTGGCACCTTCAAAATGACGGACACATATGACCCAAGAGAGACCTTCCGCAACAGTTCCCAGTGTGAATAACTTCAAGGAGCTGATTGAGTGCAACTTAGAAGAGTACCGCAAGAACTTATAAAAAACGACAATTTTGACAATTTAAAATTGAAGTTAGGTTTTGAGCTAAGCCTATATCTATGTATATGGTATTGATCGACATTACAGTATAAGGAATGGAATATAAATGTAAACTAATGTCGGGCGGAAACGGACGGAAGGTAAAAAGTTCCCAAGCCGTGCTGGATTTAAAAATAAAGAATCTAGTCTATATAGCTCGAAAAAATGTTATATTGATATTAAAGAAATTCCGAAAAAAAGATATTTGAATGACTTCACTTTGTGTATCCATTCTTCGCTTTCCCCCTCTCCACTCGTATTGCTACGCGTCCTCTAAATCAATCAGCAGAGCAAAAGATTGAGCAAACATAATCAGTTCCCCTCTGAGGCTCCGTCTGCTCCGTCCATTTTTTGAGCAATTCAATTTTATTCGGTGATTTCATTTTCTCTCTCAGAGATTTACTGCCCTAGTTTCCAATAAATGTTTGAGGATATAGGGAGCGCGAGGCAGCGCGCGCGCATTCCAGCGCGTCTCTTCATTCTTTATATGATGGAGACCTTTTTATTTTTTGAATCAAAAGCGCCTGCCATACGCTACCGTCTGCCGTGAGGCCGACGGTCGCCGCCGGGACAATGTCGGCAGATTTTCAAAGATCTGAGAACCCCGGCGAATTCTTGTGAAGTACACGCATGCACGTTTAATGGGGCCTTAAAGAGGTTTATAATACAAGAGTCATATTCCCGTATTAAAATGCAAGAGTACGTACGTAATATTCACTCAAATGACCACAGAAATCAGATTTGTGCGGGGTTCTTGGAAGACGCACATACTACACCGTCCAGTCTATACATTCAGGGCTGAATACATGTACTAGATCTGAAAACGTATTATTATCATCATTCCTTCGAGCAGAACTTGGCCAAGCATAATTCGTATCCATTTTGCACATATTCGACAATTCTAAATCATTTTTTTAAAGTAGGCTATACACACAATACATCAGCATACTATATATTTCGTGGGTAAAATATTACGTCTATAAGAAATGTAAGGCAACTGGCTGAACACAAAATCCCTGCTGGGTTTCTCCGGTTCGCCTTTCGCTTTCAATGTCCCTTTTCTTTTTTAATTTCCCCTTTCCACTGCTGCCTTATTTCCATCATCGGAGGTCTCTACATCGTCAAATTACGAAGATCTCCTACCGAGTCTCCTACAGATGCCCCGCTTTCATCGACTTACTGTTATTATTGTGACTCATCAAGGCTCTGGTGCTTCCTTAGTTTTCCCCAAAGAGTGTCAATGGAACGGCGACGGCGTAACCAAATTATATACCTATTATATACAGACGCGGTCGATGTGTAGGTTATCTTTTTCATCTCGGTTGGCGGGAGAATATAAGAACGCGGGATCAGATCGAATTTTCAGCCAAATGCGCGTCATAGTTAAATTGAGCACGCATCTATGGGTGCGTTTGTCTCCCACAAGGGAGCCCAAATTAATTGAATAATAAAAAAGAAGGGCTCGCTCGTCGTTTTTAATCTGAACGATTTTTCCAATAGCAGTCAGAAAGCCGCTAGGCTGGGTGCGGTGTTGGGTGTGACAAGAATAGAGCAGAACGCTCCCTCCAATAGTCGCCTTCATAATTTCACCACATACAAGGAAAAAAAATCTAATTTGGCTTTTCTGGATAACCAGAAGAGAGCAACAAAGGCACGTATGCACGTGCCTCAAAAACAACCGAAAAAGCTGCAAAAGTGCAACTCATTGAGGAAGTCAAAAGAAATTGCCTGGCAACGTGATGACAAGTCTATACGAATCGTCTCTTTCACTTTTCTCTCAATTGCGTCATTTTCTCCTCTAAATTCTATCAAAAAGACGTTGTGAAGAGAGAACAATCCAGAAATGATGATGACGTCAAACAAAAGATAGAGACGCTTTCACTGAGACACTTCAGGTGTAGTAGTGTCCGGCCGCATATGTCGTCGTCTATTTTAATCATTTCATCAAAAAGATCTCCGCCTATCACATTTCCTTGACTGCGTGTGTACCTACTAAGTATCTTGCAGAACTAACCAACTCAAGTCTCCAGAGACCCATGAACAATATAAGTGAAATGAGCGTTCGCTCGTCCATATCTTAATCAAGTTCGACTCAAAAGCGTGCAAATGATGAAGGCTCTTCTTCATGTTGCTGTGTAAGTGACTACCGGTACTATTACTATTACGTCGACGATTTCCCCTCTCAAAATAATTGTAATGTTGACCTTCTGCCATCAGAGTCTGGAGATCAAAACGAATCAGACAATTGGAGCCATACCATTTCAATCGAGTCCGTTGCTACCCACAACTTTTGATGGGCCCGGCCAGCAGCAGCAGCCAAGACGGAACCCGAGTTGGTAAAGTAGTAGTACACAAAATAGAAACGGAGAAAGAGACGCGGGATTAATCAGGAGTGGGCTTCGCGAAGCAGGGTGTAGCAACAGAAAAGAGTATATATATACACACATGTATAGGAGATGCCTGGCGGGGTAGCACGGAGCAACAAATAAGATTAATTCGCGGGGCCGGCGCTCGAGTGAGAGCCCCCCCCCCCCGCGGTTGAGCACACAGCAACACAAGGTGAATCATAACGAAAAAAAAACCTATACGACAATTCTATGAGGAAATGTGTAGATCTTTAATTAGATTCTTTTTTAATGACGCTGAACAATTTAAGAAAAGTTCAAGGAAATTCAAATTGTGACTATAGACAGTCGATGATCAGGAGCCGATCTCCCACAAACAATAAAGACTGTCAATTACATTTGGTAATTGATGATGGAATAGGACTTACGACAGCATTTGAAATAATTACACACACGATGGGTCGGTGGAATTGATAGGAAATATACCTGGGAATTTGCAAGGCAATATAGTCGAGACTGTCTGACGGATCCATGGTGGCGGGCCGTTCGAACAGTCGACCGGGGACCATGGTCAGGACGTTGGAGTCGACCAGCGACGGGCAGTGGAGGGACGGGCGGGCCAGCTGGCGGAAGCGGCCCATTCTCATCGGCCCCTTTCCGTTGCCGTTGATGCTGGCGCCCGACAGCCTGCGCTGCTGCTGCAGTTGGCGACGCTCTTGATCCTGTTCCTGCTGCCGGCGCAGCTTGTGTAGCCGGAAGAAGAAGACATTCGACATTTCTTTTTTATCTTCCACGCCTTCTCTTCCGCCAAGTTGCACCGAATTTTTTTCACGGAATTTGTGTCTTCCGCCTAGCGGTGGGGTCCTTTTGAATTTTCGCCCTGAATTCGCGTTTCCTTCTCCGCCGAATTTCTCTCTGCCTCTCTTGTTTTGTCATTGATCGCGGGGACGCACATTCAATCAAATTTCACACAAAACACATATTATAAGATATCAGCGAATGAATTCATACGGAATGATTTTGCTTTTGTTTTCATTGAATCAAAATAAATGATTGTCTCGTGCGTATAACAACGGCCGGTAGCGCTAGATGACGACTCTTTGACGGACGTGAGGTTCATAAAGGAATAAAAGGAAACTCTATAGTCTACTGACGTATGTGCGCATCAGGGCTGCAAGATATGATGCACGAGTCCCGTCTCTCTTGATGAAATAATCATTCGCCGCTCTTCAGAAAACAACATATCAGGAAGAAGGACGAAATTGTTATCTCCGTCGTTGCGTCTCTTGTGTCTTACAACTTTTGGTTTCTCCTCCCGGCAGTCGCCAGCATACTCTTATAGTCACACTATCTTCTTGGATGTGTATATACCTGGAAGCGAGAATCTGTGCTCTCCACGTATAGAAGAAGATCTAGGATCAAGGAATGCTTAATAACGAGCGGTCCTCCAGTATATGTGTGTGTCCACGTGAAGTATACAACAACTATATACTCACGGGCAGTATACAACAACGGCAGCACACGGGAAATTGTCTTCTCGGAAACGTGCTCAGTCTCTCTCTCTCACGAAATAAGTCATCGACGCCTTTTTTCTTTTATTTGATAAGCTTCTTCTTCTGGATAGACGCGCCAGACTTATTTTTTTCCCCTACCCTATTTAGTTTGATTGAATTTTCTATAACTTTTGCGCATTAGATTCTCTTTACTTCCTTTTGTTCTGCAGTTCTTTCATTCCACGTAGTATCCTTTCAATCCGTTGATTTGATTAGACGTGATAAAAAAAGCGTACCCGAGAGTCAGGCTGATTTTTTGATGACATTAGATTAGAGGTGTTAACACTAAAGGTTAAAAGAAAAAATCGAGAATTCGAGATCGGCGTTGATTGATGATTTATTTAAAACACTATTGCCTTTGTGAAAAAATCCTGGAAAAGAATTCAATCCTATTATCGATCGGGCAAAGCTGGGCTGTCTTGTACATCACCTTTTAGATTGAAGAAAAGTTGTCCATAATAAATGAACCGAAGCTAATTTTTAAGGTGCTGGTTGAGTGGGGAAAAAATGATGTAGGCGAGTACAGCCCTCCGGTGAAATTTAAATAATACATTTGCCTTTTTGTTTTCGTTAGAAAAATCAAAATAACTTTAATATCTGATTGCCCCGCACACGCTACTGTTTTAACTGCAACTCAATAATTTGTTATATAGCCTATAGTGCCTATACATAACCGCAAAGAGAATTTCAAGACCTGTAATCAGCATTCGCCTGGCCATCAAATTTAAAGGTATTATATCGCATCACGGACTATAAATAATCGATATAAAGAAGCGAAAAGCAAAGTTCTGCTAATGGAGATTTCCTTTTGATACTGTATACCGTACATCAAGGAATATGTAGATAATAAACCCCATCTCGAAACTGCTGAATGCGTCTGGCGTCGAATAAAAACCACAAGGTCCAAGTCCCCTATCGCGGTGATGCTGATGGTTGGCCAAGGCTCTTTTGGCAACTATGAACTATCCTATCCAGCCCTCTGGGGGTTGTCATGGCGACCCGAAACTTCAGACAAACGCAACATTGTGCTCGGCACGGTACGCGTATATACGTGACATCAACCAAATAAGACGAGAGAACTACACCATCACATACAGACGCTGCTGAGGAAGTGACGGATATAGACCACCCCAGACCCCACCACCCAGATCCAACCGCCCCATTGTGGGAAGACGAAGCTCGTTTCCAACAAGCCGCAAAGCTCTAATCGATTCCTTAGTTTTTCAAGTTACTTGTGATCCCACCCTAAGTCAACGATCACCGATAATCAATTCTACTCCATCATCTCTTTCTTTGATGTTGTCACTCTATGTATCCTCCACCTCTAGCGGTGCATGTAATAGCTCCAGCTGAATCTAGGTATCCACTGCTGCAGCAGTGTGTCTCATCGAATGCATTCGCCAGTACATAGGAGTTTATTATAGTTTATATATAGGAGACATATATAGCCCGTCTAATCTATATAGTCAAGCTTCTCCAGGGAAAATAGAGATCAACGCAGCCGCGCCTATTGAAAACTGAACTGAATTGGATGCGAATCATATCCTTCAGAGGACATCAACTAAACCGTGCGGATTGCTGGGGGGCTCCGCATCTAAACCTATAAAGATCAAAAATCGCAATCGTCGTCTGATGTGTCTTGTGCGCGCCCCAATCCAATTGCGAAACTATTCCAATCCAACGTGTCCCCTACACTCGCGCTCCAGACAATATACCTGAATCTCATTTATATTAGGCCACTCGAATTCGCGGTATAAGAATCAACCGAGCGCTGATGATGGCGTCATTCTTCTTCTCATTCGGATGAGGTTATTAGGTCTAAAACACTTGAACTTGACTTGTAGTCTAACAGCAATTATAATTGAAGAGTTCATAAAAAAAGCAGAAAAAGAGTTATCTAGTATTCTTTAATTCAAACATGAAGGAGTGGAGTGGAGAAAGGGTCAGCTGAAATATACGAAAGGAAAAGGATGCTGAGGGGGGGAAAACCTCTTCCATCGCGCCAAAGAGTCATTAATGTTTGAGTCATCAGACGAAAACGGCCGTCCACATCACGGGACAGGAAAGCAATCAGAGTCCATCAATTATTTTTCTTTCGCATATGCATATCATATGTGACAGGCTGCTGAATTATTTCATCGATTCGAGGGAAAAACAAAAAACATGCCGGCCGTTTTCGTCTGCTCGGCCAGCACGAGTCACAGCAGCCCGACAAAGTGTGCGGCTCAATTATTACATTTGGATGACAACGTCATCCGAATCGCGTGAACATTTCGACAGAGTAATAACAACAACAACAGAGAAAGCTCACCTTTTGGGCGCGCGACTGTCCAACTGAATTTCAAATGGACGTCATGACATCAAAGAAAAAAAGGAGGAGGGAAAACGGTGTTAGATACGCCCGTCTAAATATTATAGTTCCTCCTTGGGCGGGATATTCGATTGTTGTTGACGCTCGGCGAAAATGGCAAAACAAAAGTGGAGGATCGGTTTCGCATAGAGCCACTCGATTAGACTCTAAAGGGTAGACGCTGTTATTACCGTTTAGCACCACAAACACCACACACTCGCCAATAGTAGTCCACAGCAAACAAAACAGTACACACTCGCTCCTATATTAGTTTCCCTTTTCTAATGCGATTAGTTAGCTCTCTGTTTCGCTAATTGGCTCGGACTTGTTAACCACTTTTGGGGCCGACTGTATGGCGGGTTATTTAAACGGTTTCAAGTGAATAGCGCAACTGACGTGGTAGTATAAGCGAACTGTCAGCGGAATCGATTGGATGATGTTGATGTCACTACGCGATTTGTTCGACAGGAGACGGAAAGGTGCCCAGCCGAAAAGAGCACAGCCGCACGATGCTGGAAACCAAGAGCATGTGTGAATAAGCCAACAAAGAGTCGATTTGAAGTCAAAGAAAGATGTCTACACTGTACAGAGGACAACTGCAACCGCGACAGAAGAATAAGAGAATAGATAAACAGAAGATGGGCCTCGAGAGAGAGAAAGAAGAAAAAGGGAGGTCTCAAACGACGCAGAAGGAGGAGATAGGCGAAGAATAACAGCTATAGGGCGGCGTTGTTGTGCTGTTGTTGCGGTTGCCGTGATAACAGTAGATAGAAAAACGTCTATAATGTGCGTGGATAGAGAGAGAGAAAGAGAGAGGACTAATACGGTCCCGCTCGCGGGTGGCGGGAGTGCTGCTGCTGCTGTTGCTGGAAGGACAACCGAGGACCGTTACGTCGCACACGGTTCGAGAGACTGACTCTGACTCTCCGGCATGCATTACCAGCGAGCCCGCGCCGTATATATGCTATACAGCGAACACAGCACGCGTTCAAAATCCCCTCCCGTGTGTGTTGGCAGGGAAGAAAAAGGGGGAGGGAAAGTGGGAGTTGGGAGGTTTCCGTGGCCTCGTGAGTGGGTGAAGATGGTTCGCCCGGATGCTATACAGACAGACGGTTCATGCACAGGGACATTACTCAAAAGGTGTAACATCCATATAACATCTATAGCGATTTTCCGGATGGGATCATTTTCTTTTTCCTCTATAAAACGGACTCGGTTTTTCTTTCCATTTTTTCTTGAATCAAAAAATGTTTCCAGTTGGACAAGAATTCTGACGTAAGGACATTATAGCACGGGGAAGTTTGCTTCTCTGTGAATCACATTATATACTATGACGGGGTATACCTACGGGATGCACATCGGCGACTATTAGATGTCGACCGTCAAAAACTGCTGGCATTTGCCATCAAAGCGGTCGCTCATTCTGCGCTGATGCCTTTAGTCCTTTAGTCGGGTCTTTTATAAAACATTCCACTTTTCTCTCTCTATACACACTCTTGTGTGCGGTGCGTATAGGTTGTACGGTTCGTCACAGGAGGACCGAGTTGGCGAACTCTCGAACACGAACGCACGTCAAACGGCCATGTTGCCGGCGCTTCTCTTTCGCTCATGACTATTGGAGTGGGCCAAGAAAATTGGAGGAAAGACAACTACGAGATAGACGACCGCTGCTGTGGTTTTAATAGACAATTTCTATTTTCTATAAATCTGAAACATCCAATATGTTGCAATTCGAAAATCAACGTGACGGCCTTGAGGCTGAGGCGACACTGTTTTCTACATTTCTTTTCCGTCCTTTTGATTTTGATGGGCTGTCTTATCATTGCCAATAAGACAGGATGATTGGAGATCTATCAAATTGTTTTCTTATGTACAGGCTCTATATACACTCTGAACTAGATACAGAGGTTATATAATAATGGTCACATTGACGGACCATGTTCGCCGTCTGCGTGACAGGAAAAAAAAACGACACGGTAAAATGCGAGCTCTCGTTACCCAGACTAGTATAGATACTGACAGCGTCACAGATAATCACAGCGACCGATCTTTATAGAGAGAAACGGACGTCTGCTGATGGCGATGCCGGGCTCGACTTTTAAACACGAAAGACGCGCGGCCCCGGCCGTCGCCGTGGACAACACAACAGATATAGTTCGCGTCGCTAACGTTACCCAGACAAAACCAGTGCAGCAGCCTTGATAACGTTTTATTCCCTCCATCATCTCCGGCAACGGGAGAGCAGGTAATACTATATATATTATATAGCTGCTCTGTAAGCTATATTTATATGTGTGCTATATGATGCTCTCGGCTTGCTGGCCTCTTTCAGATTTATATAACTCGTTCGCGGGTACGTCCACATAGGCCCAGCAAAAGTCAATGTCAAATGTCACTCTACAGGGGATTTAATAAGCACTTTTTGTGTACATAAAAAGGACAAAATTGCTGCTGCAATAATTTGATTTTCTTTTTTTTTATTTCCCTCGGCGTTGCCGAAGGCGAAGCATTTAGGTGTAAGTCTTATTAAACCTGCACACACGATTCGAATTATAGCCAAGAAAATATATGTTTCAAATGGCAAGAAACGAATTTGAGAGCTGAACCAGTAAATTAAGAAAAAAAAAACGAATCGAATAAGATAATGGGTTAAAAATAAAATGAGGTTTTTTCTCTGATGGCGGTGAACTAAGTGAAGCGCTGTGATTCAATTTTGCGGAGAAATCAAATGGAATAAGTGGCGTCAATAGCTTTCCCCTCCAGTCTCTATAGCCTAATAACAAAGGTGCTTTGCTTGCTACTTGATACGTTTGTTCATCATTAAATTAAGTGAACACACAGCACAAATATAATATAGACATGATGCTGCTGTCTCGCTCTATAAAGTAACTTGCTGGCTATATATGAAGAAAAGTTTTGAAACAAAAGGTTCAATTCCTTATTGTCGACTGCATCATGTTTGCCTCCGGGTATATTTGCCTAGTTGTACAAATGTCGGCCACGAATTCAACTAATTGGCTATTGGCTAATTGCTGCCACGGAAACTCTGTGTGTATACATGTCTTCCACTCGGAGAGAATTTTAATCAAACTAAAGTGGCTTATTCCATTTACTAGGCCTAATATATACCTAGGCTATATATACATAGGACGGAAAACTATGGAAACAAAAGGCGGCGAATAGGGAAATCATTATTATTATAGGCATCAGCCGGGTTTCACGAAGCGCAAAAGTTTGAAATATAACGAGGAAAAAATAAGGTTCGTTCAATGGCATTTGGTGTTGTGTATATTTTTAAACCTCAACAACGCCCCAGGTGCTTTGTTAGTAGTATCCCCCTATGGCCTTACACACCGTCCCTTTATAACAGCAAACTCCTTCGTCGTGTATCCGAGAAGAATGATTGGTAGATGGTCTATAGGTGCATGGCTTCACTGCGACGGCCCCATCATAAGCCCTGGAGGTGGCACACCCAACAAACCGCAATATGTATAGACTAAAAGGTAAAAGCCTCGAAGGGAAAATGGGCTATGGGCGCATTCATGAGCATGGGTATCCGATCAATCATCGATTTCGGATGGTGGGCTCCTCATTGTTTGAGTTGTATGTACCCGCTCCTAGCTGACTTGTGCCGTGCATGCAGTTTGATGAGGAACAAAAGAGAGCAGATAGAAAATGGGAGGCGACTGCTATTCATATACATACGCTGTGTGATGCTGGCTTGTATACTTCAAGGGCCTGTGATCTGCTATATACGCGTCTGTGTATATCAACTCGACTCGAAATTGGGGACTTTATTGGAAGAAGGAGGAGAGAGAGCCAGCAGCAAACCAAAAGCCTGGTGCTGTTCAACTATTCATGACGCGCACGGACGACACGGCCAACAATGTCACGATGCTGTATTTCGCGTCTATAGAGGAAAAGCCATGAAAATCGTCCATAGCAATGCGTGCCATCAATATGCCCATTTCTTTTTTGGTTTTGTTTTCTTCTTCAAAAGAATATAAGGATCGATTGAACTGCGTGCCTGTTTGGTGCCCGATTGCGGTTTTGTTTCCCATCCATCCATCGCGCTCGCATGTATGTAGATAATACCGGCAGGTACATACAAATGCACTGCTGTTGACCGACCTCTGCGTGATTGAGATTGAAGGCGAATCAATGGAGAATATAACAAAAACCAACGTGTTTGAATAATCTTACCACTGATCGACTTTCTTTCAAATTTGTGAACTGCTTTATGTAAAGATACCAGCAGCTCGAAACCTTGGCAATAAATCTCTTATGGCCGTTAGATCTGCGGTTTAATATCGAACCCAGCAAGACCTCAACAAATCAATGTTATTCCAAACCTTCCCCTAAAAATAACAGGGGCTTTATCATCTAACCTTGATGCACACAATGTCTATACGCTGCGCACTCTGCTATCACATTTCTCGCTTTAACCGGAAATGAAAAAAAGAGCGATAAAGTTGACGAGCTATTGAATGCCCAGGGATCCGGGGGATCCCAGAAAGTTTTGAAACCTGATCAACTAGATTATATACAATTTTTGTTTTCTTCTGCTTTATAAAAGTTCACCACAGACTTCGTGGAAAAAAGGCGGGAAAAAACAAAATAAAAAAAAAAGGATTGAAAAAATAAATAGGCCTAGCTCTATGGAGAACACGGCGGTGCGCGCAAAAGAAATACATTTATAGTTTCTCTATACGAGAGTTTGAAGGTGTATAGAGAATAGAACCGCATATTATTTGAATGGGGGAATAAAACGTGAATTCAAAAGTTCCTTGAAATCACGCTAGACGAGCGTTTATATTTTCTTTAATCGTTGGAAAAGTCACAACTATAATGAGTAGGGAGAGAAAAGAGGTGAATAGAAGTTGAACGTAGAATGGGGAAATATTTAGTTATTATACCAGTATACCAAAATACACATCAAAATATGCCAAGCAGCAGCAGTATATTGTACCTATCGATACTGAATTTGAAATGGTTACGAGGGATGCGGAGGATCAAATATATTCTATTACAGGAAGGCTGGTTTCCCATTATTCGGACAAAGGCAAATAGAAAATCATGGAAATATAGATTGAAGAGGAAAAAAATTGCAGCATTGATGTCCTGCTAGCTGTGATGACGTCTGTATATTTACTCTATACAAAAAAAAAACTCTATTGATCGAACCGTTACCGTCATCTTATATACTTTCTACTTTGTGCCTTCCTGATCTCGTCTGAAAAAAAACTCCTGTTAAGGCTCTCGTCTATCTATTTGCCGAAAGAAAGAGAGGAAGATTGGAAACACAGATAGAGATAAAAGAGAGCGACCGAGAGAGACAGAGAAAAAAGGAGAAGTTCAAGGAAGATCTTTCATCTTTATACGTCAAATCATTTGCACGACGTTATAACCATCTTTCCTCTGTTTCCGGACTGAATGATCGTCGTTCAGCCTAGCTATCTCTAGTAGGGTAGCGCAATCTTTCGCCCATTTCTTCATCACTCGTCCAACTGTAAAAACAACGGAATGGCACGTGCCGCCAAATGAATCGATAACGGACGCCGAATAATTGAGGGACATTTTGACGACAGCAGTCGAGTAATGGACCGAATAGAAGGAGAGCCGAATCTCGTCATAATAGGCACGGGCCTGAACATTCGTATGCACGATCGCTAGGGTGAGGCTATAGGACGCTGGTAAGGTCGGTCTATTTTCGGGAGGAAAAAAAGGGCAGACTATAAACTAAGGTAAAGGTAAAGGTGGGAAGGGCTTTCTCATTTTTTTTTCAGTTGTGAAGTGCCGTCTCTCCTCACTCGGATTTATAAATGTTATAACGCAAAATTGAGCGGCTATGAAAGCGCGCATTTGAGCAGGCACCATTTCTATGAAGGAATCGAATTAGGAAAATTCGATGATAAACTAGAAAGAGCACACGCTTCAAAAATCGTAAAGGGAATTAGGCAAATCAGGCGTATAAAGGTTAGACCAATTTTATAAAATATGGCCCTATTGCAATTTATTATTCAAAATCTGTCCGATACATGCGGAACCGAAATAACCTGTCTTTTGGTTAAGTATGATGACGGGAACAGATAAAACGGTAGAACATGCACAATCAAATTCGTGACTTGTTTTAATTTTTTCTTTTAAAACCATAAATGTCAGTTGTTTTAACAGTATTTGTAAATTTTGGTACACTGGTACACTGGCGAAATTTTTTGAAAAGTGTGTTGGTTTGGCTGATATCATCTATGGCTGTTGCTCGCTAGATGGCAGCTAGTTACAACTTCAATCGATCATAGTAGATGGCGCTTTATTCCCCGTTGAAAACTAATAAAGTAACCTTGAAGTAAGTCTAAAAGTGCCTCGGTACTTCACGAAGTGGCTATACCAAAAACCCAATGCTTTTTTTTTTCCACTATACATACACATTTACACAGGACAATATTTTAAAGATTTTCGATTTCGAGCGAAAGACTTGACGCGGTAGATTGTCGATTTTGGGAACCATGCCATCTGCTGTATATTGGTGTTTCTTCTCCTTCAAATATGAATTTTAAATGAATACAGTAGGGTGTGTTGTCAGATTTTGTTTCGGTTTGTTTTATTTGATTTTCCAGGAATTCAAAAGAAATGAAAATCATTGAATTAATGAAATATTTAATTTAGGACCGCGCTATGAAAACTGATAATCTTTCTATAGAAATCTGTTTCCACTTTCTACCTTTTTCAACGATCCCAAAAAATTTGAAGAGCCTAGTATGATAACGCTTTAGGAATTCGCCTAATTAATCGGGAAATTTAACGAATAACATTTGATTTAATAACTGTAGTCCAGCATTTGGAATTCAATTTAAATCAGAATAGCCTCCATATATCATTGCATCGTTCAACTTTAAAAAATAAAAATAAAAACTTTAAAAAATAAAAGTTTCTTGCCTGTTTTCTGATATATTTTTAGGGTTTCAATTTCAAGTTACCACAAATCCCCGTGGAACTGACAACAAAACAACTCCAGAAAATGACATTTCCCTCCATGTTCTGTGCTATAGGCTACAATAGGGCTCAATAATTCCCTTAAACCGCTTAACTTGGATGGGCGATTTGATGGGAATTGCCGAGTAGAATGAAAGGACAAATAGTATACAATATAAGATAAAAAAATAATCTTTGCGACATTTGATGACACTCCGCAGCCAATGTCTGTGTGACCCGGCTGCTGGTAATGTCGATCGTTTCACTTAGACCCATGTTACGATGCACTTCTGTGGTCAGTGCCTAGGAACAAAAGAAACCAAGGAACCAAGGAACCTGATATAAAGAGCCAAACAAAACACGAATTACAACTGGACAACGAACACAAATATAGCTTTAGAAGTATAGTGAGCGAAAGATCGCCAATAATCATTGAATTTTTTATGTAGGCGGTATATATAAGGTATACCCATGGTATATACTCAAATGATAAAGATAAAACAAACAGCAGCAATGAAATCACCATCAGCAGCTGAGCAAAAGCACAAGTTGTATTTATTATGCTGGCTTTCCATTCACTGTAAATAGCCATGGCAAAAACTGACATCACTGAGTGACTGAATAACAACATGTCTGGGGAGTCTTGAATGTTATACCAGAAATTGAATTTGCTAAATAACGCAAGTTCTCGACATGTGCTTGCATGACAAGCGGCGAGCGGACAGCTCGGAATCATTCGTAATGGGCTTATATAGACTTTTATATTTTAGTGGGAAAGAGAGTAGTATTGGAACCGCCATGTTCGAGTCTGGTCATTTCACTCCATCTACATTTCAGATATATACCTTTTGGACTATATGGTCTAGGTCTACGTAGAGTTCATTCAACCTAGCAACCGTCACTCAACCATCCCAGGGGTAGGAAGGGGGGGGGAGAGCCCAGCCAGCGCCAACTGCAATAGTGCTCAATGTATATCACCGCAATTATAAACCAAAAAAAAAAAGCCAATATAGACCTCTCTATATATATTTCTCTCCGTCTTTCCATTTTTTGTATTATGTACCACGAGACTAGCCTACACGTAATCTTTTGTGTGTATAGGCACCGAGAGAGGTAAACGGTGCACCCACAAATGCTTATAAGCGCCTAAATATATATACCGCGCTCTATCAATAAATGACTTTTGAAATGGCTGCTGGTATAAGCACTGCAATAGTTGTGTCTGGAAGGGTACAAAACGTTGCAGTGAACGTGTCGTCAACTCGTCATGTAATGGACTATTAAACGGCTGCTCAAAAGAATTCGGAGGCTGCTGAAGCCACACTTCAACCTTAAATAAATATTGTTTAACCGACAGAGGTTATATATAGTATATAACGACGTAACCATATATCAGCTGCGTTATTATTTATTGGGCGCCAACCATTGTGCTGTCACCATCGCAAGGCGACCTATATTATCTAGGCTACATGGCACCGTATATGCATGCCGGCCATAATTGTCATCGATCGATCGTCTGTTTAGTTCCTTGTTTTTATTACTTGAGAGTTTTGTTTTGGTTATGGGCGCTGCTGGCGGTAATTGTTTTCAAGATCGCAGCATATGCAGCAAGGCTAATTGGAAAAGACGCTGTCGGCAGCAGCCGGGAGATTCTGCTTTGGGCTATATCATGTGTAATATGCTCCCATTATTTCTATTGTTATCTCCATCAGAAACGATCGGGAAAATTGGATCGGGCTACATTTGGCCGAAGAGACGTTATAGATCAATAGGGAATGAATGAGGAAGAGTAGTGTCTTGACAAGATTGTGGGGGTGGACTTTAACGTGACTTTTTTTCAAATAATTAGAACAAAATGCTTAATTAAGTCATTATGGACAAAATTCAAAGGGACGCTTCTGAGTATTACATAATATCCTAAAGACTGGGAGCTCTATATAATAACATCATAATGGAAATAATCAAAGTCCATTAATTTTCAACGGTAATGAAACCATCAGATTTAAAGCTGGCCCAACATCAAGACGAATGAAGATGCTTTGAACAGAGCATCAATATAGGCTGAAGCCTGCTGTATTTATGAAAAACAGACTTCTCTCATTTCGTTTGAATATTATATGCTTCATAATAATTCATATGCGGTGTTCCGAGAAATCCACACGTATTCATTTCGATTATTTGCAGATGACATAAATCCACATTCTGAACATTCCACGCACAAAATGTACTGCACATCTAAATTAATTGCGATACGACGTCTATATTGTTGTACAGGACTGTGCAGTTCTCCAGCCCCGTCGCTCAACAGTTATATTCACATATACATTATTCAGTCTGGAAATTATTGAAAAGATATCGTCTGAATTATTGAGTTGTTTGTGTATACCCCCTATCCCAGATCCTTCTAAGATTTCACGGGCGCTCCAAATAATAAACCATCTCGCGTGCGGCTCGCGTGCTCGTTCAAGTAGAACATCCTTCTATCTATTATTGTAAAACCCCCACGGATCTTCAATCAGTGAAAAAAACGACAAGATGGAGGATGTGGGAGCAAATAACTGAAGATATTTCGGGAGCACACAGTCATACAAATCTATTGGACGCAATCAATATTATAAGACCGCAGCTGAGAATAGGATGGGTACTTGGAAGCTTTTACACTTGGAAGAGCGACGTGTGGGAAATATATAGGATGTTGATGTCTTTGTACACAGAAAGGTCATATTTATATAGAATTGAAATATACTAGTAGTAGTAGATGTGGAGTCAGTCACCTATGACGGGTTCGCTTCCCGTGCGTATATAAGACGAATAGTGACTGTAGTGTACCACTTGAAGATATAACGCAGCAATTATATACGAACCGGATTCTTACATATCTAAGCCTCACGTGAATATCCACTTTTGAGCAACGAAGGTATAATAGACATCCGCTTCCTTGCGTATGTGATGTAGGTTAGCCACGCCAGCATATAACGCATCCAAATAATAGATATGTGTGTTTGTGCGTAGGCTATATGACATATCCGAGTGATAGGCAATCCAGTGTACGTCCTGTGCAGAGCGGTCTAATAGAATCGTGCGCACGATAAAAAAAAAGAAAAAAAAAAGAGAAAACTAGTAGATGATAAGGGCAATGCGACGACAACAGTCACTACTACACCATGACGCACGTAATAACGATCAAACTTCAGATGGAGACGAGCGAGCTATTGCTGCTCCTTTTTATCCTTCCATCGTCCCCCCCCCCCTCGTCCTTCCTACTTCCTTATCCTTTCTGTTACCCAATATGTTGTGGAGCGACCTTTATGATTACCAGGAAAGCGGGGCTGGCCGGCGGCAAGTAAAACAACTTGTACGTATAGTCGTCGATATAGTCCGTGTCGACCACGAGCTTTATAGAAGGGGGAGAAAATAAGTCATGCATACCAGTTTGAGCAGTTGCGAGATAGATTGCCGCATACATTGGTCAACGTGTATAACTAATAAACTATTGCATGGCCCAGGTTCAATCGCATCTATATATAATAAGGCTAAGCCGGGGACTATAGGCAACAATAAGAAACGTGGTTCTCAGGGTTCTGTTCGTATCGCACAGAGTTCATGGCTATACAAAGAAGGCTGGAAGATAACAAGCACGCTAACGGCCTATCAATTCTAATAGGCTGCGACCTACATATACGTATAGCACGTATAGTATATACCTGTACATGCATACGGGAGTTCTTAGGATAGCCCTCTACTATACAGACCTGCAAGGGGTGTGTCAAAAAGAAAAAAAACAAACAAACTCGGATTGAGAAGTAGATGTTATAAAGAAAAACAAGGCAACAGCACGATAGAACCTTATAAAATATTGAACAGATTTTTGTTGGCTGACGTTGTGGGATGAATGACCTGTATAGTATATTAGGCTACTATTATCATTATAGTATAGCCATTAAGATATGCATGCATAGACTTCATTGTAGGCTACTATTCACCAATAATTCCCAATGTGACAAAATGATAATACAGCTCCAGTCTATCCATCGTAATTAAATGAAACGCTGTTTAAGTTTAGATTATGATTAGGTATAGATATAGCCTAATACCTTTCGTCCTCGTAACCAAAGTCCATGCTTTTGGAACTGCCGAATAAGCTATTATGACTAAGCCGGTGGTGAGGCTGGAGCTGAGGACTCTTAATGAGCGGCTTGATGTGATGATGCTGATGACTGCTGATGAGACCGTCGCCGAAAACGCCCGATTTCTTCCAGTGCTGATGAGAATGTCGCTGCTGGAAGCGCACTCCCGGCTGGACAACATCCGAGGGAGGTGAGTGCCGGTCGGCGCCCACCAGCAATTCGTCCTCCTCGTCATCCTTGTCGCTTTGTCTTTCGGGATCACTCTTGAAATGAAAACGGCCATTGCCCTGCTGGTGATGATTATTGTCTGCTGATGGCTGGCTGTTTTCTCCGGGAGTGCTATCGTTGCTGGAAGGAGGGGACTCCATAGTCTCTATATCTCGTCTCTATAGAATATCACACAGCACCAATTGCTGGACGATGAGGAAAAACAGAGCGCGTGTTGATGCGCGGATCTCACTTCCACTACTGAATGCCTCGTGACCCATAAGCCATAAGGCACCGGTTCCGACTTCCTAGTATTGTATACAGCACAGGCACAGACTATATGCAGTCCATGCTATGCACACATACCAGTCGTTTCTACATATAAAGTTCACAATCGTGGAAGGCTCTACTGCGTAGCCTCTAGCCTATACATAAAGCCACACCATCATTGGGCTATAGCCATCAACCAACTATATAATAATCTATAAAGGAGAGAGACTGAGAGAGAGAATAAAAAAAAGGGCACAGCTGGCAGCTGGCAACCACTGGCAACTGCCAGCCCACTCATGACATTCATATCTGATAATAAATGGTTAGAATTCTGCGGAATTCTGAGACTTTGCTGCACAAAGTGTGCAAGCGCCAATCTATATTTGCGCTTGCACCGCTGTGCTGCTGCAGGCTGGCGTGCGCATAGCACATTTCAGCAAACGTGTGATGTGACTTTTACACCCCGAGGCCTGATTGTTGATTATAGTGCACATTTGATAGACACGTCTAAGACTATAATATTTCCATCTGTATTCAGAGGTGATGTTGTTGGGGCCCATAGAACAGTAGCCTATATACCATCCTATACTATTGGAATATGTATAACTTTTGACTTTTGGGAGCTATACAGTATTACTTACTGATGATGATTTATTTAGCCTATACACAATACGCATGGCGTCAATCAGTTTGATTATTTTATATAGTGGATCAAGTATTCGATCATTGAAGATTCCAGCAGTTTAATTTAAAATCCAATTAAATTCAAACCGTGTAGGCCTAAGCAGAGCACTTCTCTTTGAAAAATAGATGATATTAAAGTTCTCTTTTTACTTAGAATCAATATAGGCTACTACCACAAGCAATGCTGAAAACGGTTTTGAGAATTTTAAGAATCGCGCATATTTGTTAATCGGCTAATAACGGCTATAGCATGTGCTGCAGTTGCCATTTGTACACTGTAGCTATGTATAAATCATGTTACGATATGAAAAAGATATAAAAGTGTTGATGACGCCCTCCTGCAGCGCATACATGCAAAATACAAAATCCGGCAACATCATAAATTGCACATACAATAAAGTTTTTTTTTTTTCTTAAAAAACAACAACAAAAACAAATGGCATCTTTACTACGTTGTTATACCACGAAACCTTTGGATGGTACACACACTGTTCACAGAACACACGAACACGGCCAACTGCTGGTTTTTCGTTATATTTATTTTTTTACTCCCTCGATGTGTCTTATATACTTGAGGCGCTCTTCCGGATTGCCAATGTCCCACATAATGAAAAACCGGATGAGTCGTCAAAGTTTCCTTTTTGTTATTATCCCGGGATATATATATACTCTCGTCATCCTCTCCAACGTACAAACCCCTTTTTTACATATGCAGCGTCCCGAACTTTTCGTTCTATATACTTGAGGGATTCAAATTCTAGGGGCCTAACACGCCACGGGGACCGAGATTGGATCGGGCCGTTGGGCCCTCTGACAGATCATAGGTCCGCATTCTCCAGAGAGCATCTGGGATTGATGGGGTGATTTATATCCGTTTTTTTTTTCTCTCTTCTTTATAGCGTATAGGGATTTGCCATCACAACATTATGCATCTCACACTTCAACATAATTAGACAAGAATGGCCTACACCAGAGCCGGAAGACTGTCAACAAGCTGATTCGATAATAAACACCCGGTCTATATTGCCGGTTGAAAATGAGGTTGTATAGCGCGCCATTTTATATGGCAGGTCTAACTCTGTTGCTGTGCTGTTGAAATGTATATGGGCGATATAGACGGACCAGAATTTGGCACTATAAATTCGGGGCAAAGGGTGTAAGTGATTCGCAACAGTTGCCAACCGCTCGGTTTTCCCAATAGTCACGATATGTTACATGTTAAGTCCAAAACATCGGTGACGTTGATGGCGTTCCTTCCTGTATCCCCTCTATCGTCAATATATATAAGCCCTATAGATTATACACGGATAAATATTGCGTACATGGCAAATATGGATGTTGTAAACTTGTATACAGCTTATAAAATAAGAAAAGGGGGAAAAAAAGAGAAGTTGAAGCAACAGGCGCCGAGTGGTGCTGACGTAAAAACGACGACCACTATATATAGCAAAAAAGAGGAGGAAATAATCAATAAAACATAATCTACATTCTTAGTAAAGATTGACTTGTATACGATAAGCTCGACTATCTCATAGGCTTTTTGATAAATTCAATAATCGGCACAATGCTGCATTTATGACTATACACAGAACACCATTATGCCGTCATTGTCAAATTTGATCCCATAATCGTCCAAGAATAGCTTTTGTTCTTTTGCGATCTAGAAAATTAACTGATTTTTCTCTCGCCTTAGTCGCCTAGCTATATGCCCAGTTTTTGAGGAAAATACCGTGGGCTTGGGAATTCTAAAGTATCCTAAACGGGGACTATATGTAATAGGAGATTAGTTCCAGTATATAAGTTGTCTAGACATCACAAGCGCGTCAACACCGTGACAAATCTAATATTCATGCCATACATTTTTAAGCAGCGTGCTTCATTCCTCTGCGTCGTGCGCTGTTGCATAGATTATATAGAGAAATTGCAAATGTTTCTATTATATTAACTGTGTCTGCTGCGGTTAACAAAGAATCCGATCGGAAAAACTATGGATAAAACAATTATATACGTTGCTGTAGAGAGTGTAGACCCCTAGCTACGATCGAAAATTATGATCTATGCTTTAGACTATTTTGAAAAGAAAATACTACGGCATTTTTACTGTTCTGTATGACGCACTATGCCATTATGCATATAGCTTTGGCGAATTTCTAGACGCTATAGAGACCAGTGCTGCGGTAGAATATAAGCAATTTTCTATCTATAGCTACTGCCGCTGATGTATAAAACATTTTCCCCCGTTTGAACTCATCTTTCGGAGACGCGTATGAGCCTCTCGTCATTGCAGAGGCTTCTGAGCTCAAAACGCGTCGCCGGAATCGATCGCTAGTTGAAGAGAGAGAGAGAGAGAAGGGAACGCGCGCGGAACCCAGTCGACCGTAAATAGACTAACAAGAAAGAGAATATATATAAATACGAAGAGAAGTCTGAGAGATTGAGGCCTTTGAATCCAGTGAAATTAAACGACGAGTGGAATGGAGAAACCCAGCAGGAGATTTACAGCAGCAGCGGTAGTATTCAGCTAATACACTTCTCTACATGCTCTGTCATAAGCTCATATAGGCCACTACATAAAGCCGCATACTTTTGTATCCCTCCAAACTTGCACGACAGCATATGACGTTGTCTCTCAATAAATGCTCAAATGACAGCATCATCACAAGAAGCTTATAGATTGAAGACGAAAATAAAAACAAGATTTAAATCGACCACTCTCCAAATGGATGGAACAACCATGATGGTAATATCTTCAAACAAGTGTTATTATTTATGCGGGGGTTGGCAACTCCTCAGAATCCTCGTACACCCTGGCTAGAATCCCTCCAGAATCCCCAGAATCTCACAGAATCTTCAGAATCTCGCAGAATCTTCAGAATCTCACAGAATCCCGTAGAATCCCATAGAATCCCGTAGAATCCCATGGAATCTCGTAGAATCTCCAGAATCTCACTAAATTTACCCCTTTTTTTACTTTAAACTACCCCCAAACCGTCTAAAATTTCAGATATTTTGTGAATTTGGTCTTTGAAAAGCTCAAATTGTAAAAAAATGCACTAGAAATAATGAAAAAAGTAAAATATGGGTTGCGCTAAAACTTCTTTAATTTTCCCTCCTTTTTGCCACCGCTGGGAGGCGCACACATTTTTTCGTCTGCTGATGAATGGAGGATAGGGTGGGACAAATAGATGGTTAAAAAAAATTTCAATGATAATATGCCAATAATTCCCAGCAAAAGTCACTTGCGGTTAATTTTCCCCGTATATTCTATTTTAAAATTAATAATCAGGACTTTTAATTCAAACCTGTCAAGTTTCTAACTATCAGATTACTTCACCCTACTTGAAACTACAAAACCTATTGTAGCACCTTTTTCTATCAGTAAAAAATCTTGAAGATAATAAGATCTGCATGTCTATAAGCTGTATAGAGCATGCCGAAACGGAGCTACGCCCACTACGTAACATAGTGCTTACTTCTGTACAGAAACTGGGCCAAGGACTAGTGGCGCCCCTAGCGGAATTTTTGGGGAAACTTGATTCAGAATCTCGCAGAATCTCACAGAATCTCGCAGAATCTCTAGAATCTTTCGGAATCCTTGAGATTCTGAATCCTCGTACACCCAAATTTTGAGTTGCCAACCCCCGTATTTATGCGTTTCGTGAAAATGGACATTAGAACATTCGGCGATTGCTCAATTGACTTTTTATCTATCAAAATTTCGCATGCTGTCTAGATGAGACATTTGTGTCTAAGCACCAATTTCCAAATAAGTGGATAAATGTTGCCCAATCTTATGGCTCAATCGCTTCTCCGTTATTTTATGAATAATCAGCCTCGTTTATACTCAGTTGCTCGCAGTGTTGCTATGTGCGGGATATACACTTTCACAATATTTGCCGCGCTGCAAGAGTTTGTGACGTCACGCTCAGCGGTGAGTCACTCACCCACACGAAAGGTTGGTGGGCGAATTCTATAAAGGAATTCTCAGGAGTGCTAGGTCATCGACATTCAAACTAATATAGTGCCGCCAAGGCTTAGAATGTTTCCTCACAGCAACTCGGTGCTTTTTCATTCGAAAGTATATTATTAAATGTATAATGTGTAGATGTATAATACGCAAAACTTGGTGCATATAGTACAGCAGGAGACTATATATCGCTTTGCTCACAACTTTTCCCATTATATCAAGGAGAGCGACGGAGCCGCGGCCGCGGAATCACGCACGAGTCTTTTCACAAGAAGACCGGCCCCGCGCGCCGTGATGATGAGATGTGATTCAAAATATTTAGTGACCAGAATTTCTTACTCTCTGTTATCCTGGGTCGCTATGGGAGAGGAAATTCTATTATACCATGTACTATAAAGAGGTTAATTGAAGCCCAGCAGGAATTAGATCATACAAGTTTGTTTGATACAGCCTTTAGATATATTAGTACATAATGGAATTTACATTGTTGAAGTTGAAATTACTACAATAGTCTATTTTCCGAATATTATGTATATAACGTCATTTTTTAAATGTAGACGATGCGAATATCTCCCCGTTTGAATCGGTTTGCATGGGGCGCTCCTTTCGTTCTATCATTTTATTGCGCAAGAGTTGTAATCAAAGTTAGAGCACAAGGCGAGTGTTTATACATCATCAAAGAGGAAATTGAATAAAATCTCCAGGATGCTGTGTGGTGCTGCTTGATGATGCATCCGTATACAAAAAAAAAACGAAAAAAAAAAAACCCAAAGCATCAGAGAGAAACAGCGCAAAATACAAGCTCGTCGCTCCCGCCGCGGTCGGCGATCGATAGCGCATTCCCCGTCATCCTCCTGTGAACACGCACACGGCATCGTGCAATACAAAGACGTCGACATCTTTTTTTCACCCCCCCCCCAGCAGAATAAACGAAAAAAAAAAAAACACAGGGCCACAATCCCACGCGCTGTCGTGAGGTAAATAGCCCCAGACGTATAAACATGCACGGAGAGACCGCGCACCGTTTCTCTCTCTCCAGCAGGTACACACGTATATCTTTATATAGATGGACTCTGTTCTATACCCATCTCCTGTATACGTAAAAGTCTCTGCTGGCCCATGAATACTATAGGGGATATTGATTGATAACAATTCCTCGTCATTGGAAATCGATTTATTGAATGTCTGTGGTACAGATACTCGACTGATGCGAGGCTGGTGTGGCGTGAGTATACTAGCCGATCTATAAATCTATAGAATTATATACTGCAGCATTGGTGTGTGGGTGCAGGCTATATCTATCCCTCTAAACATGCAGTTTTCACTTCAATCTGTCGCACGATATATTTCTTCTTTCAATCTAGATGAATGCTCAGCTCTGTGACTACAAAAAGAAGCGACTTCCATTTCGGAGAAACGCGAACCGTATTATTCTGCAACCTGTGGCGGGTTTTCATTCACGAAAATGTGTGCAAATGGACAGCCAGATATGTAATCTATTAAGGGAAGACATGGCTGTATATCGTTCGTCTTGATCTGAATAATAAAAAACAAAGAGAATAACAACGCAGCAGCTTTGGCTTGGATGCTGCGCTGTGACTTATTCTGCGGCGCAATATCTGCGCTATTGTTCCTGTCACATGTAGTACGACTGATTCTACTTTTTTTTAAAAAAAAGAGCACCAACTTTTACCCTGTAATATGTATAGAAAAAGAAAGAACAAGAACCTGCCTGATAGGACAAACCACAAACAATGCCAAATTCAAGACTTTCCTCGCTTTCACCAAGGAAATCAAAAGGTGAAATGTTGCAAGATTGACATTACACTGGTTACTTTGTTGGTTACCTTGACAACCGATTTACCGTGGTGGTTATGTACCGACAAAATAAAAAAACAAAAAAACAACAAGAATGTGTTGCAAATAGGGTAACAATGTTTAGGCGCGATGCAGCCCGCGTATAATGTGTCGAAATATATTTTCGTCGTGTCACAAACCAACTTCTTGCGTGCGACCCAAAACTTTCTTGGCGATGGCATGCCTATAATTAGTCCCGCTATATCCACTTAACCAGACCTAATTTTGGAATAGCTTCTTTATTCCGCCTTACACAGCAATAAAGTGGATAAGAGATGAACGAATTGAGAAATACCAATAACATCCGGCAATTTCATCAAATGAATTAATAAAACGATTTGAAAAAAAGGCGGGACTTTTTTTTTCGATTTAAAAAATAATTGTTTCAAACGATCCATATAGTATATTTGATAAAATGAGACGTTTATGGCAAATAATGAAACATCCGGTATGTCTCGTGTTTCGTCAGTCTCCCGAGACGATATGTCGAGATGCTGTTGTCAACCGGGAACACTCAACGCATATTACAGGACAACAAGTCGATCAAATAAAAGAGAAAGAAGCTTCGAATAAATGCATGCGGCATGTATATAAGTGTGACAGCACTTACCTTTCGCCGTCGTCATTGAAAAAGTCGCCTCCGCCCAGGAGCAGTCCTCCCAGATCGCGGAAACGGAAACGCGGTGGCAATGCCGGAAGATCGCCGCCAATCTCCAGAGACGTGGCTAATGTGTTGAGCGAAATCATTTTAAGGTGTGAATTTCCCCCCGATTTTCACCACCAACGTATATCCCGTCGCACTCGTCAGCAAAGTCAGAGGGTTTTCTTTCGAAAAAAGCGCTTCGCCGATTAGACATTCACAGTTTCTCACGTACGAAAAAACGTCAAATTTTTACAACGGGGCAGCCACTGGTAGGCAGCAAGGCTAGCGAGCGCGCGCGCGCGCGGAGTCTATCCGTCTGTGCTGATGCTGCTGGCCCGGCCGGTGTATAATATTGTAGTAGTATAGTACCTTTGTGTGCAGTTATAACGTCGAGGAACGATAGAATATTCTCCGTGATGAAAAAGGGGGAAAAAGTAAAATAGAGTGTAGCTAGAAGAAATGAGTCTATCTGGTTATGTATGTTACAAGAGCACAGAGCGATAGTAATATACATTCACGCACGCTATCCTATGTAAGAAATGAAATGAGTCTAACAGGATCTTTTGATTTCCTACACGCCCGTTACGCACACGTCCCGCAGCGACGGTGCTCTGATGACTGAACTGACTTCCAGTTCATCAAAGGTTGGAGGAAACCTGGCTGCTCCACCCCCTAAAGGCACTCACTGGCTGCTCCTCTTTGCTGGCTGTGTGCTGTAGCTAGCTGGATATCGCGTGCACACAGCATCCGAGGCACACCAACAGCAGCTCTCATGAACCAGCAGAGCGAGAGAGCATGTACCATACTACTATACCAGACGTGAAAGGATATATGGGCGGCAGACAGAGAGAGGGAGGATGTATGTAGTGGGGTGTGGTGACGGGAGAGCAAGAGCTCCATATACCTTTCGAGGACCGCGCAGCAGCAGCAGCTGAAAGAGATACTTACATAATAAGTAAGCAGATCGAAATCATAACTCCCGATAACTCCGCGTCGTTATAGATCCCGTCTAGCGTCTACAAACAAGGCATGGCTAAATATATATACGCGTATACAGCACACAACCAATTTCGACCAATTTCGACTTTTCGCTTGGTTTGTATTGCAGACGTAATCACCCGCTCTTATTGCTAATTCCTGCGGGATCCGGATCCCATCCATTCCACTTTTCGAAAATAAAACATGAAAGCGAAAAACATGCGGGGGAAATAAACTAACAAGGCGCGAAGCAATTGATTATCTTATTCGTCGCCAAGTGCTCACAGACAGTTCACACGGCCGATCTCTAACAAAATGTGTTAACGGGAAAGCGCATGTCAAACTTTTTGACAAGAAAGTCTGTCACGCGTGTCAAGGATGAGAAATTAAAAAACAAAAAACAAAACTCCCGTGTTAAATCCTGATGGGATGATTGCTGGTGTACGCCCACGCGGATAAAAATATACAGGATAAAAAATGATGCGATTGATGTCTTTGAAAAATTTTGAGATCGGAAAAATTATATATGAAATTAACGATGATTAAAGACAGTTTGATTACCTAGTCTATTTAAAAAAAAAGATGAACCATTATTTTAGTAGAGATTTGTTTCTTAAATTGTTGTTATTTATTTATAGAGAAACTTGGGAGTAAGCAAAACTTGTTCATTTATCCGTCTCATTCAAAAGAGCGTCAGACTTATTTCTTCAACTTTTTGTTTTTCCATCCACGTCTGATTTACAGTTTCCGATGTGGGCGGATGTAGGTCTGAAGGGGCCAATGGTAGACAGCGACACAGCGTATATCAGTTTTGTATCCGTTGCCTGGAGTCGGAGTGGATGAGTAGTATCCCGGGGCATATCCTGCCTTTTCTCTGATTCCCGACTCTCACACTTTGTGTAGGATTTGAAAATATATCTTTGGATCAAACTTGTCTTGAATTCCATGACCTGATTTGTAGGCGACTGGGGATGGTAGGAGGTTTCCGAGAAACGAATTTTATAAGTGAAAGTTAGAGTCGCAAATCAATAATCTAACTTCTCGTAATTTCGGCGTTTGGCAATCTATTATTCCCTATAGGCTATATACGGGTGTATAGCAAGCGATTATCCATTCAAAAGTTTTCAGGTACACACAACAGTCATTCCCTTGTAAGATTAGCATCGATGGAAATCTAACTTTTGGCTGCTAAAGGAAGTTTGGGTCCCTTTGACTCGGAGATGTAGAGTGGCTTGGCGAAAAGGAGGAAAGTTTGTTATCCTATTACACATGCCGCTCTTGACACTATCTAACGACAAGTCTAACGATCTTTTGCCGTCTTTTGCGTACGTCATATTTGGTGATCTCCATCCATTCCGTCAAAATCGTTATTGAATCTAATAAGAACAGAAGTGATCACGATTGTTAAAATTTTCATGTCGATTTGTTTTAACATCCAAGTGTTGTTCAAGATACAATAAATAATACTAGTAAAACAAAATCGGTTCAAGTTAGAATAACCAATCTAAGCTGCTGAAGCAACAATGTACTGTAAATACTAAATATTGGTGTAATAAAATTGATATTTCACTAGTTTGATATTTAACCTATATCTTGTCTGTTCATATATTAAGATCTGCTTATCTTCTTCGTGCTACATAAAAAAAATTATTATTTATCTTTATCATACGCCTCTTTATTATGCGACTCGCGACTGCTGGTCTAACGGGGGCGAAAAACTTATTTGTGCAAACGGTTAGAATATTACTCACAGATGGCGATGTGGTCTTGGCACTTCTTATTTTCCCGCCCTTTATTGTAGCAGAAGCAACATCGAAATCATCAACTGTGACTGTGTATTTGTTTCAGCAAAAATCTGAAGTTTTCAAGTGTCGGAGTGTTGGTTTCGGTATAATCGGAAATAAATTATTGTAGGAGAAGTTTTGACAGGTAGGATGTTTTCTTTTTCCTATGAAAATCTTGTAACAAGTGTAGTTAATTTTTTAAAAAGTTTCTAGAAATCTCTTGGAAATGACTAAATGGTGTTATTATTTGAAATAATAAGTGACATTTTCTCTCTTTATTGATTTGAATAGAATTCATATGATGAAATATATGTTTTGTTCAACTAATGTATCTAGCTGATGACAGGAATTTTGTTTTGATTTTCCCAGGTACGTAAGCAATGGCAGAACGACCTGAAGACTTAAACCTTCCCAACTCAATAGTAGCAAGAATCATAAAAGAATCCTTGCCAGAAGGTGTTAATGTGTCTAAAGAGGCTAGAACCGCCATTGCTAAAGCTGCTTCTGTATTTGTTCTCTATTGCACATCATGCTCTAACAATCTGGCTATGAAAGCTAACAGAAAGGTGAATCACAGAATCAGAAAATTTTGTTCCATTCTCTCAATTATTTACTAAAATTTTTTTGTTAAATAAAGATCATCAGTGGCCCGGATGTCCTGGGAGCAATGGCTGACATGGAATTTGAAAGATTTATTGAACCACTACAGGCTTCTCTTGAAGGTAATTTCTCTTTTTCAAAACAATTTTTAGAATGTCAACATGTTCTTTTCTTTTACAGTGTACAAGAAAGCACAGAAGGAACGCAAAGAAGCTATGGCTAAACGGAAACAGGAAAAATCCGACAAAAAACCGGAAGATATTGAAGAAGGATCAGATGAAGGTGGAGAAAATGATAATGGAAATGATAATGAAAATGACAATGAAAATGATAATGAAAATGAAAAGGAGAATGAGGATGAAGAAGTGGATGAATGATCTTAAATGACAAAAAAATGTGTGATAAAATTTGTATTCGCACGACAAAAAAATTAATAAAAGAAAAAAAAACACGACCTCAAATAGTTTGTATACTGTGAAAATTAAAGTGTGATTTACGTCTCGAAACGACAGTAGCAACAGACAAGATAAAAATGAAGAAAACATTTTTTTTAGGATGCCAAAGGCACAAAGATATGACCGATGAAAAGCTAAAAAGCAAATAAATAACATTATGAGTGAACCTGCAGTCGTTTAACGATGGTTGCCCGGCACATTGGGCATTGATTTAGCTTGTTGCCACATCCAGAACAACAACATAAGTGTCCACAAGAAAGGAATATAACTTGGCACTGTTTAATATAAATGCAATTAGAATGAATTCGTTTTGAAAAATTGAACTGTAATAAATGTAAGCTTACTGAACTGTCCAAGCATATGACGCAATTAGTTTCCATAAAAACTTCCATCGGAGGAGCGGATGCCACCTCCTCATCATCGAGTACAGAGGAAGGCGCACTTGGAAGATACTGTTGTGCATGTTGAATATTATCAGGCATGTTATCGATTAGACGCTGATACTGGACAAGCCAATAGTCGGCCGCTTGGTTCTGTCGCTGGACTTCCATTTCTTCCAAGAGGTGTTTTAGATCTTTACGACGCAGCTGCTGTTGCTCTATTAACTGGGAAAGCAAGTCAGCCAGTTGTATACGATTTTCCGAGAGCAAGTTCTAGGATCGATAAGAAAAAAAAAAGGAATTAATAAATGACCAAATTAAAGTCATACGTATTTCAGACTTTGCACTCACGTTAGTAATATCGATTTGCCTGCTTTTGCGCTGTAATTCCCAAGCGGTAAGCTGATTAAGTTTATCTACTACGGCTCGAATATCTTCGCTAAGCTGGGTGGTCCGCCGATCACGCTGGGATAACAATGACGAAAACGCTTGGTACTGCCAAGATTCTTCTTCTAATAACGACATGACTAGAGCAGCTTGGTCTTTTTGCCGATGCTGCAAAATTTGGTCAATCTGACGATTTTTTACTTCATCCCTAAAAATTAACCATAAAAATCTTTTAATACCAACAAAATTGTGTTCGATAATAATGCTTAGGCTTACTCCATTTGCACCACATTGAATAGGGTTTTATTCAACATTGTTTTCTGACTGGATATGTCTTGTTCAAGCTGGGTTTTCATAGCATCTGTTCAAGAAGTGACCGGATTTTTACAAGTTATAACATTTCAACTTGTGATAATGATTTACTCAAAATATCTTCTTTTCTAAGATTCTTGAATTCTTCTAACTTGAGGGCCAGTAGGCAATGACATTGATTTTCTTCTGCTTTTACTAGATCCTGAAGTTGTATCTGATCTCTGTGGGCCTGGATATTTTTTAATACATAAACAATACTGGCTTCCATTTCAGCTTCAGTTTTATAAAGCTGTTCTGAAAACTTTTGCCTTGATGCTTCCTGTTGCTGATGAATCTCTGCAAGTCGACTTTCAACTTCTTTTTGGCTTTCAGTAATATGCTTCAGAAACTGTAATAATAAAAATTGAAATCACAACAAAAAAACAAAATAAATTTAAATTATTTACGGAAATTTAACCTTGTTATGATTTGCTTGAGAGAAATTTTTAAGTTGGGCTTCTTCTGCCAACCGTTTTGCCTGTTGTTCTTCAAAAGCCAGTAATTCCGTTCTTCTTCTTTCCTACTAACATAAATTTACAACTTATTGTCTAGAATAAAGATTTAAAAAACAGATAACATTTCATGTCAGACCTTCTGCTGTGCTAGAGCTGCCAGACTTTGCTAAAAACAATTAAAAGCAGTTAGTTATAATATTATAACAAATAAAAGGTTTTCGCCAAATTATTAAGATATATAAGGAATCCAACTCTTATTTTACTTGGACAACTATTGATTCATACCTCAGTCTCCATCTGAGAGTGTTCAATGAAGTTAACCAACTGGCCACTTTGTGTGGATATTTTTTTGGCACTGGATTTGGAAGATGAGTTACCCATGACTATTCTGCTAAACACTTCGTCGACAGCTTTTCACGGCTTATCGTCAACATAGTATCTCAAAAACGTTTGCCATTTTTTTAAGGATGCCGATTGCAGAAGATGACAGCGACTGCAGACGATGGCGACGGCTGTCAGCTGACCCTCCTCTCCTTAAGTTGCGCAAGCGTGCCAGAGATATAACAGAGTTAGATTGGTCAGATTGGCCCCTCCTATCTAGTAGATGAACGATGCAACAGAGGCGGTTGGCCATAGCAATATTGCGTAAATTTTTCTATTTGCCATAATACGTTGTACAGTTTGTTGGTAATTAACAAGCAATCCACCACTCTTGCGCAACGAATTCATGGACCCGTTTTTTCCCCATTCCGCTATGGGACCTTAAAATCTGAAAAATTCAGGCCTACCCAGTTATTGCTACTCCAGATTCGACTGTTTTTCAGGATTCGAATTTTTCCTGCGGTTCGGGGGATATTTTATTTTAAAGTTTGGGCTTTTAAATTTTTTTTCCATTGGTGGTGGGGGGGGGGGGGGTCTTCATCATCGCTTTTTGGGAAAAAGCGACCATTAAAAAAAACTAATTCTCAAAAAAGCTTGCTTGGTCACCCCTCAATGCAAATCCAAAAGGAAATCGTTTTCCGGATTGGATTCACCGAGTTATTAAAAATCTAGTAAAGTGCTAATTTTGCCAGATTCCCACCCAACCTAGCAGCCATTTATTATCACCTCTCCTTCGTACTCCTGGCGGATGAAAACCGAAGCTACGCGTTCATGGCCTTCACTTTAGACCGAGGGACAAGCTATAGGCCCTCTCGTATAGTCTAGTGGTCAGTATTTGGGTCATTCCGCTGAAACTGAATTTTTTTCGGCGCTCAAAATCACCGATATTCCTGTGTATTTATTTTTGGTGTATAAAATACTCTGTAACGGGATAATTTTTCCCGTATACCGAATAAGAGATAAAAAATCCAAAAGTTTTGGTTTTTTAAATTTAAAAAAATTGATTTTAACAAACAATCTCCCACTCAACCGCACCGAAATACCCCCTTTTTTACGGAGGTCGTTTTCGGATTGTAATCCGGAAAAGGACTCTAAAAATCCGGACTAAGTCTATTCTGCTAAAAATCGCAAGGCAATTCCAACGGAATAAAGTCTGGATTTTTATCTTGTTTGGTTCCCGAGACAATCGGGATTGAAAATCGTGAAATATCACGAAAACCCAAAGTCTCCCCCTCCGACTACATCGCTTTTAGCCGTATATTCGGCTTCTACAAAAAAACGAATTGATGAAAAATGTAGCCCTTTCATCCCTCTTTCAGAATCCAAAAGGATTTCTAATAATTTATTATGATGTCTGAGATATCACGATTTTCGTGATACCCCCATTTCGACACATTTTTCAGGCATTTTATTCAGCGTTGCCGATTGCCGTATATGTGACTTCGTCCCCACTCCTTCACTTTTTCCATCGTTTCCTATGTATCAAGTCCCATCTGTATCGATATACAAGGCCTTGATACATAGGAAACAGGGAAAAAGCGAAGGAGTGGACAGAAAAGGGGGCGAAAAGTGACCAATACTACGACTGAGAATGGTATATTTTACATTTTTCTGTTTATGTTAATCTTGTAAGTACTTAACCAAATTTTTTTTATTAGAAGGAAACAATCAATCAATCAAACAAGCCATCTTCCGACGAAGACTTTATTACAGTTCCGGAAATGAAAGGAAATATCCCGGTCCGATTTCATTTAAAACTTGTTATCAGTAATTCCGTTTTTCTCTACAGATATTCCTCTTGCAAATTCTCAGTTTGAAGTAATCCAACAACAACTAAAAATCTCACAAAAGCCGTACAACAATCTAATGGAAATATTCCGGTGTTGGAAGAAGACCGTACTCGTCATGCAACTATCGTGGAAAAAGAGTTTGATTTTTTACCAATAAAAGATCCTGTTTAGCTCTGCAGTTTTGACGTGATGGTTGAATAGCTCGTGAGAAACATACCATAAGTTTGGTAAGTGTCTGTAAGAAACAGCGCAATGCCAATTACTAATCTTAATTTCCATCCAAAAATTTCAGATATTTCACCGGCGTTTGAAAAATCGAAAACCATCAACTCTTTTCTACGTAGCATTTTCTCTCAACTGATGGTGCCAGAGGTGGGCAATATTGTTCAGTGGAAGACAAGACGAGTTGCTAATGAACTCATAACTGGGTTGAAGTGTATGCCCATTATTCTAGCTATTATACTCGGTAAGATTAACGTTTTTGAAAATGATCCAATAAAATTTTGTTAACTCAAAATTTTTTCTTTATTTCAGTAACTGCCAATCTCTAGTCAAAGGCCACAACATCCCGAAACAAGACGTCCAGGATTTCATTGATCGCTGCAAGAGAATCAGAAAACAAGACGCATACACACATAGAGGCAACACCAAACAGCCTGTTGTGGTATCCGAAAGAACCAATGAGCCTCGTCAATTGAAAGATGATATTCAAGTATTACTGGGAAAAAAAGTGGCTCATCTTGAAAAGTTGATAGAAAAGTATGACAAGTAATCGTTTAAACGAAGTTAGTATAATTATTATCGTACTGTTCTATCGTTTGAACGATTACTTTGTAATTATTTTCTATCAGTTTTTCAAGATAACATATTGATTTGTTTTTTTTTCACACAGAAAATTTCGAGTTTTGTTTATATTTTGTTTTTGTGTTGTGTTATTCAATTGAATTGTTTCCAAATGTGGCATCACGCAATAAAATGACAGACCAATTAAAATTTTCTTTTTTTCATTTGCTGGTTGCGTCTAATCACGAAGAACAATAAAGGCTGAATAAAGGTTCGTTAATAAGGTTGAATTGTGGTATAAGAAATCGAAACAAAAACGGTTTGGGTTCAGTTTATTGACTATTTATATGACTAAGGAAACAGTTTTCGAAAAGCTTTTCCGTTCTACATAAAGTACAGCAAACGGTTTGGAAATGGTCAGAAAGACGCAATGTAGAGGTCGCCAAACGGTTGGAAAAGACAGTAAAAAAACCATAAAATGGTCAGATTTACTGGTTTCAAACTAAATTCTAGACGCCGGACAGGAGATAGGGCCCATACGGCCGACACTGGCTACCCCAACACTGGCTGCCCGAAACTGGCTACTCCCGATTTGCTACTCCTGGAAAAAAGTACTTGAACAGATAACTCCCCTGGCCTTTTGTGTTGTGACCGGCTTATTATTGAATGTAACAAACGGTTTAAGGCTTTTGGCATATGTCTGTCTATTGTGATATGCTTCTTTCATACAAAATGCTTTGAATCAACCAAGTAAGTTAGAATTAAATTTTTCATTTTGAATATTTTGATCTCCATTACATTTAAATCTATTATAGAGTGTTGACTGTGAACAAAAAAGTCTTGGATAATTTACTATGAACAAAAATTGTGGAGAATTCGCAGTCAATTATCCAAGACTTCAAAGTAAACAAGTGAAAAGTGTTTTTGCAGTGGAATGACCAATTTCTAAGCCCAAGGTGCAGAGAACTCGTATGTTTCTATGTATACAGTACCTACCGAAAGTCTTTGGAAGCCCGAGAGGACATTATGCAAAAACGCTGTTTTTGCAGTCCTCTAAGTACTACAGTTGTTAATCCAATGCTTTCAAATTTAGTATGTAAATAGCAATAGATAGTGAGAACACCTCTGATTTTTTTCAGATTTTTGTTTTCATATCCTGAAGTACTTTTGGCCGGTTGTAAAAGTCTTTGGAAAGCCGAGAGGACCTTATGCAAATTGTGCCACTTTGGCCTTTTTTTCCAGTTGAACGGCTAGGGCTAGGGAAACGCGACTTTTTTCAAAAAATCGACCTGCGTTAGCTTTATTTCAGGTCTGATTTTCAATTTTTTTGATTGATATTTCTCAGTTTCATTTGAAGTTAAAAAACGAAAAAGTAGAATTCCCCTTTTTTCCGCTCCCATCCCTTTGTTTTCTCTCACGCCAACGAAAAATATTTGTTTTTCGATATTTGTTTTTCGCTATGTTTTTAGGTTATTGCTAAATTAAGAAAATTAATTGTTTAAAATTTTTTATTTTCTCAGCGTTGCCGCTGAGCTAAGCTCCGCCCATTACAGACTCCTTTTAAGTCCCAATTTACCCCACAGTTTCTTCCCAAATATCCCACCAAAAAAGCTTTTGGGAAAACTTGAATTATAAAACGCATTTTTAAAGTAAATTTGTTTATTTTTTTGGTGATTAAAGATAAAATCTACAATTTTGCTATATCAATTTGCTTTTACAATTTAGAAATTTAGAGTAAATTCAAAAAAATCCTCTTTTTTAAAAAGAATTTTAGAGGGCTTTTGTATTTATTAAAAAACTAAAAAAACTTAATGTACAAAAGTAATAATTTTTTAGGGAATAAAGTAGATACTTATGAACAACATCATCATGTATTAATTTTAGAATTTTAGAACTAAATTAAATATTTTTTAACTTGCTTTTTCACATAGTACAGCGGACTATATAACCCCACCCTACCCTACGTAGGTATTACAGTGACTAGAACTATAGCACTATACACCAGAACATAATAAATACAAAAATGATTTTATGTTAAACACAAGAACTTTTATGATAATTAGTTTAGGAAATGTTAGGTTTTTTTAGATTATGTTATGTTAGGTTAGATAAGATTAGGTAAGGTTATAGGTGAGGTAAGGATAATTTTTTAAATTTAAAAGGTTTAAGTTTCTATTGTGGTTATGGTGACGAAACTTCTGTCCAATGGTTCTATACTGACTTTCACTCCAGAATAATTTTAAAAATTATTTTGAAATTTGGTTTTTGTTTCAGAGTGCCGTTTATAACATAAAGTTTATACATGCTTTTCTCAAGCGAAGAAATGACAAAAAATGACCTCATTGGAAGATGAAAACGATATGGATTTGATAACCAGAAGCCCCCAAGGTAACTCATCTCTGCCCAGAATCATTCCTCTAAAAGCTATGATCGTGGTTACGTGACCTAAATAGTTTTTAAAAATTAAATGTGATTGAAAGCGTGACAAACATGATCTCACGAAACTTTAGAGAATTAGGGGTGTGGTTTTTCTGTAGTTTTTCTTTATCAAGCGAGTCTAAAAATTTATCAAACAGGCGTGTTAGTAATAATTTTTTAGTCTGATAAGGTTTACTCTGTTGTGTTTGTTTAACCCTAAATTTGTATAATAAATGACCATCGTTGTTCTCCAGTGCAACATAATTTTGTGGCACATTCTGAGCTTGAAGGTTCTGCAAACTCATCGAACAATATTGATAATAATGTTTTTCAGTCTTGTTAAGTTTGTTATGTTGTGTTTGATTAACTCTAAGTTTGAACAACAGATGACCGTCATAGTTCTCTAGTTTCTAAACTGGTCGATAATGCTGTGTATAAAGCGTCTGCAAATTCATCGAACACTGTTGCATGGTTTTTTAATATTATGGTTTTACTAGAAAAAAAACAAAAATTTTGGTAAATTTGGTGTGCACTTTTCATGCAAGATTAGGTTAGGGTAAGTTAAATTAGGATGAGTTACATTAGGAAATAAGTAACAAATGACCGTCCAATGCCGGTAGGCCTACTTTTTTTTCTAGTGTTAAGTCAGACTTTTTGGCTAAAGGCCTTCCTTAAGCAATCAATGTCAAACACGAACAATAAGTTTTGCTAGGCAACATTGCTTCTGCTTTGCGGGTTCCACTTATTAGCTGTTTTTAAAGGTAGCTTTTCGTATTTTTTTTCAAATTTAAGAAATTTAATTTGTGAGAAAATTGCTGAGTCACTCACTGATTTGAGAGCGCGTTCAGAGCTTTCGGCTCAGTGCTGAAAAGTGCGCGAAGTTCAGCTCTCGCAAAAAAAAGTGAGTGCACTCTCGCTGGCGCTCGCGCTCTTCGCTCACGTACAAAAAATTCCATTTCAAACCTGTATATTTCCGTCTTCATGTAGCATTACAACTGCATTACTTGAACTTACTTACAAGATGAATCCTACTGGTTCTTTCTGGAATTACTGTATTACTACAAAAAAAGACTAATTTTTCAAAAGTGCTGTCCTTAAGGTTTGTACGTTTAGTAACGAGACCCCGTAGTCAACCCCTTTCCACCCTTCACATATTCCATAAAAGTAAAGTACTTTGCTGGTAGTTGGATTCTATTACTCGTAGAATGGGTTTCAAAACTAGCAATGACTTCCATCTTCACGACTTCCTCATTCACCCTAGAAAAAGTATGATACATTAGAATTGACAGTACAGAAAGATTAAAACCAACGTTATTTCGTTACTTACAACGTGTGCGAGACATCAGACGATTTAGCAATACAGTCTATTTCAATTACATCAAATCTCTTTTACTTGTCTTGTGACTTCTCTGATTGGAGGCCATGGATAAGTAAAATGCCTGTTTGGGCTGCTTATAAATTACTTGATTGGTACAAGCACAGATGAAGATAATGAATATGATTGACTGAGTGCTGACTGCTGAGCCCAGTCTTGAGTCGTGTGAGTGAGAGTATGCATTTGGAAATATTCCGTAATCCAATTAGTTTTAAATATTGACCGCTAGATGGCGTTGCTTTCATTGAGATTCCGCTCGAGAGGTCTTCGCTCATGCTCTCGCTCCAGTTTTTCCAGTTTGAGTGATTTCGCTCGTCGCTCTGAGCGCCGCTCCCCCCAACTCTGGCAAATTGGTAGCAAACGTTAAATGTGCGCTAATCAATTTTTACTCATTTTCGTCATGATTGATGATTACTATTCCCTGAATGTTTCTACTTTTTGGCATCGTTGCATTTGACGATTGGTGTAACTCTTCTCATTTTAAATAGTCATTGGTGAAGTAATTTGTAACTTCGGTCGTCTTGTGCCCGCATTTTAGTCTTTATTATTTGGTGCATTTTTTACAAATGTGGTTTTCAATTCACTACTATCGTGAATTAAAAAAAATGAACAAATTTCCGTGTTTTTCTTCACCAATTTTTTCTCCCATAGCTCGATCCCTCTTCTACGGGTCAGGCTCTCCTGAGGCAACTCGAGGCCTTCCCTGGAGGGTAAAGATCCCAAACCAGGTATAGACCCAAGCCAACCAACTCCTCTCCGGCATTCTGATTGGCTCTCGCAGTGTGTTGCTAATCGCCACCACCACAGCGCCGTAGAAGGAAAATTTATCTAAGTTTCGTCCCCGTTGTTACTCCGCTAAAATACTATTAGGTATGTCACGGAGCTCCCATTGGTGTAGTGGTAATAGAGCTGGGCTATGACTCGATTGGTTGGTGATTAAAAACCATTGGTATAAAATTAACGTTAAAATTAACGTTAAATTAACGTTTATGAACGTTAAAAACCGTTGGTATAAAAATATCCATTTTTATTTCAACACTTAATTACTAAATTTTTAACCGATAACTTTGCTGATGCAAGTGGCTGCGTAACGGGTAAAAAGAGGAGCCCGCGCTGCATAGGCAACGTTGCCAAGTGAGAATATTTTTTGCCTGGGTGTTTCCTGGGATTCACATATCTGGCAATAGTGTTAATTTGCGCCAATCAGAAAGCTGGATTGAGATTGCATGGCATGTCCCGAGTGGGGACCAGTCTACCATACTGCACGGTCATGTTTTTTGCCAGTCCAAGAAATGGTTCGTAGTGGTATAGTTACAACTTTCGCCATTCCATGCCATTCATACCAACCCGTGAACTTCCTCAATTAAGATTTGAAATTTTATGAATACATGTATCAATGTGATGTTCACCTAACGTTGTACTCTCTGCCAAACTTTCTACGAATAGAATATTTAGTCGCGCATCTTAAATTTTAATAATCATTAGGTAAAATCATATACAAACTTGTGATCGATCAAGTTCATTGATTGAAAAATTCGATCCTGGAGACGTACGACAGGATTTACACAGTGTCAAAGTCGCCGCATAATTAAAAATCTCCTACCGCACTCAAAATCCGCACATGTCCAATGACAACGCCCACAACATATTCTTTACCAAAGGTAAGAAATGGAGGACTGGTGAACAAAATCGTCGGAGAGGAAATCAATTGAGTTTCAGTGTAAAACAAACTCAAGGTCACACCACGCCCAAACAATTATGCCATTCGATTAAGGAAAGACGATCTTTGATTACTGTCACTCTTATTTCTTAAAAAATGAAGAGAAAGGATCTATTAAAAAATCTGTCCGTATCAAAATCAAAATCAGCCCCGTATCTGGAGGCTTGTCACCATGATCAAACAACAAAATCGAAAATTGTAAATTGCGTCGAGTACATTCGTCTTACCGCGCCGAAACGTTACATAACTTTAATCGGGATTAACAGGGGATCGGCGGTTCAGTGTTAATTTTCACTCAGTATTGTGAGGCTAAACTGGGCTAAACATTTGCAAGTACATAATTCGAGAAGGTCTAATAATGAACATTGTTGTTTCATTCACGTTGCTTCTTTTAAATTGAAAAAAACGACCTGTGGGATAGGCCCATTGAATCCAAGTTAAAGATGGTCATACAATGTTTCAACTGAGAATTATGGTGGATAATTAGGTAGGCATTCGAATAACTTTAAAACTACTTACTATATTACTCAGCAATAATTAATTATCATCTTTTTACAACTTCCAAAAGGCCATTTGTTCTGCGTCCTTTTTAGACGTCATACTAACGAACTGTGCACGATGACCTAACAAACAAAAAATTAGCATGTACCTATGAAAACACATATTTAAAAAAGTAAATACCGTAATGTTCGGCAGGAAACCGTAAGTTCATACTTGAACTTTGTAAAATGGGTTATTACCTAATCGCTTTCTTTTTTGGTGACATTAAAATTTTTTTGTTGAGGACCTGCAAAACAATTGATTTCGCAGTACCAAAATTGAACCCACCTTGTAATTGATTTCTTTCGAAGTCCACGGCGTTTACAGCCAAATTAAAATTTGGCCCACAACTGAATTAGTGGAAAAAATATGGAAATTACAAATTTTGCAACAAACTGAATTAAAAAAAAACTACCCCCACTGGCGAGTAAGATATCCAAGTGGTACAAGTTGCCTTACTGCAGCTTCAGCACACAATCTATATCCGTCATCCATAAGACGACACTCGAAAGATTCGGCCAGATCCAATTCGTAGTCCGTTTTCCTGCCATTTCATCTGTTTTCTTTAGTAGTAACAGCTTCTCCAGACAACCGAAAATAATAAGGCGTTGGATGTTCTTTGCAGAATTGCAGCGTGTTTACGTATCCAATTGTTTGAATGCTAGATGTTTAGTTGATTATTCCAACTAGAATTTTTTTGTATGAATTCTAGCGCCATATTGCTTGGTAAACGGCTATCGTAATAATGGACTGAATGTTGATAGGTCTAGTTTGTTTCATGCTGAATTTCCTAAAATGAAACCAAGATTGTTCTATACCCCTAAAGATAAGACATTACGGAAAACCTGGATAAAAATCCCTAACAATGAAGTGCAATTCAAGAACATATCAAGAGTGTGCAAATTGAATTTTCTGCCAGAGGACATAATCAAACGTAACGAAACAATTATTGATGGAAAAGTACATAGTCTTCCACGAAAAAATTGGAAATTAAGAATAAATACCATCTTTTTATTATGCATAATTTTATTTCATTCATTTCAGCTTTAAGGAAAAAAGCGAATACGTTATTAAACATTTAATATTGATGAGCCCCTAGTGTCACAAAAAATGCGTTTGCATAACAAAAATGCCGCATCCGGAGTACAATGTACTTAACAGTAATGATCTTGCTAGAGAAGAACAACGCAAGAGTATTGTTAACTGTTTTTGACGGATTTCAACCAAACAATACACTTTGGAACCTATTTGGTACATTAGGGTGCACAACAGATGATGTATTCGTCAGCAACTCTATGAAGCATCCGACATTAGATTCTGATATTTACTTCCAACATCATGTTGCACATTTTTGTTTAAATGCATCTGTCATCATATTTTCTATCACAAAGAGATTCATGTGTTCAAATCTGATTTCCCCAAGAAGCCAGTACCAAGTAGACATTTTTATTAGATCATCAAAAACCAGTGGTTTCTTTGCAGTGGCTTCTCGACTTTCTTCCTAATTGAAGGGTGGCTTCTTGGACAACATATTCTGGCTTATTGTTTAGTCGGGATCCAAGAAGCCACAATGAATTTCTGTCAATAGAATTGCACCTTGTATTAACACTGAGTCCACCACTCAATCAGGACAAAATTGGGGGTTTTGGGGGTTTACAATTTTTGGAAAAGGGTGACGAAAGCATCGTAGCCAGTCCCCGTATAAACCATTTTGTGCAAAATTTTACGGAAAACCCAATGGTGAAATCCGCAATGTTCTAGCTAGCATAGTTTTCAAGTTATTAAATAAAAACTAAGGGACCCCCCAGTAATTGTAGTGTTTTTTTCTGATTTTTGACATCAGTTTTCGGGCAAACCAGACCTTTAAAAAAATCTAGTTTTTCAGAATGAAAGATTTTGCCCCCCTCCAGAGACATCTCGCCCCGTTTTTATTTTAAACGGTTATTAGCAGAGATATTGGCAATTGAAAATCTTGGAAATTTTTCGACATTTGTTTTGCAATTTTTAAACACGCTACTCCACACCACCACAAATGGAATCAATTCTTTTTATAGCTCTACGAGGCAAAACTTATCCTTACCTTTCATTTACTCTTTGGCACTATCAATGTAAGTTAGTCAACGCAACTGACCCAAATAGAGAAAACTAAGATCTTGTAATGTTTCAAAGGAAAAAAAAAACCTGAAGCGAAGATGGCAATGGTTGCGAAATTGTAAGCAGCCATTCATCTTTGAATAAATGTTTAAAGAGCTGTAGCAATTAGAAAGATCCAGCCCTATATTGTATTTTATATTTTAACAGCTTTTTTTATAAATTATAGGATATTTAAGATGGAGCTAAACGCTGAAAATGGTGGAAATAACGGAGCACCGGATTTGATACAAAATGTAAGTGTTTCTTAGTTTAAGTTTTTATATGTTTTAATCAAATTTTATTATTTTAGGTTCGTCCTATACCGATAAATCTGACCGTAAATTCCATCGCTGTTGGATTTGCTTTAAAAGCATTGGAACCAGCTTCTTGCCTCTTTTTTGATTTTGATGCTGTCACCCTGAGAAACAGTGGCTATGCACTGGCTTCCATGATCTTTATCTTTATGATCATACAAGTTGTACTGGCTTCTGTCATGGTCCGGCTTAATTTGGAGAACGTCATCAATATTGGACGTTTCAAATTTCTTTCCTTTTTTATGACCCTTGTCGCTAGCATTTCTCTCATATTGATGTCAACAAAGACCTTGATGCAAGAAGGCAATCGATTCTATTTGGCTAAACCTCTTCAACTTTAACTTGCACTTGTAAACCCCTTGTAAACCTAAACGTGTCAATTTGTCCTCACTTTGGTACTCGTAATACAAATTCTGTGAAACATAGCAGCAAAGACTGTCAGGAGACAGTGAGTAAAGGAGCAAAATAACCTCTTCATGATAGTACATTACCCAGTCGTAGCAACATGAATACTCCAAAAGCACGGCGGATGGAAGACAAAGAAACAAAATTAGATTGCTGTCATAGTTGTTCTCCTTTACTGGCAAAAGATCATCAGATCTCAAAAAGCATTTAAAATCAATACATGCTTTCATACCCCATTTACAATGCAATCTCTGTCCGTGGAATACTCCAACTAAGTTTGACATGCATAGACATAAACATAGATCATCCAATAATTACAATCGAAGATGTGGTAAGTTGTTACAAATAATTATTTGGTAGTTTATTATTTACATATGATTAAAAAACAGGAATCGTCCATCCCAACTAATCTTACCAACCCGAACAATAGGGATGTTGAACAGGGCCAAGTTGACGATAAAAAAAACGTGAGTGCAAGTTAAATTATCCACAAATTTATATAATAATTATTTTCTATATAGAACAAGAAGTCAAGGGATGCTAACATACCTGTCAACGCAATGGTCATGGGCTATGTAGCTAAGGTGTTTGGAGACCTGCCGGAAACTGCATTCAATCTCATGCGCCCGAACTTAACAAAGAATACCACGGCTCTAACCTGTTTGCTGCTAGTCTCCCTGATTTTCCAAATATTTATTGGGGGCTTTGTCTATTATATGGATATTACTAAGGATTGCCACACCTTCAAGTAAAAAGTTGTGTCTAACATGATGAATTTGTTCGGCTTCATAACTTGATTCCTCACAGCCATTATGGCCATAATGGAAAAATTTGGCTACATGTTCGTCTAAAATAATTGAGTCTTTAATTGTAACCATTTTCAATCTTCCTGGAGCTTAAAAATAAAATTTGAATGGAGCATGTCAGTAAATAACTGAAGACTTTTCTATTCCACCACCAAATTTCATATTTATCACATGCAAGAAATATAATACACACAAGCGACATAACTAACTTATCATTGACAGTGTTGGTGTCCGGCTTCACAATTTCAAGTACCTTTCCACAAGCAATGACCACCTCCTATTGCTTCGTGCCACTAAAGTCGCCCTGGACTGCCTCAATGATGCCCGTGGCACGCAGCAGTCAGATTGTAGAGTAACAGTTTCTTTCAAGTTGACTTATCCAATGTGTAACTTGAATCACCTAGATGAGCAATGCCTGTGAAAATTTTATCACATATTAATCTTACATTTATTTAACATTTTTAATGACAAAACTTGCTTTTGACACTCATCGGGCTTATCTCAAGGAAACTGTTTGTCAACCACATTAAATTTGTTCTTTTCGTGTCCAAAAATAAATCAAAATTGAAACATGGAAGTGAAGGCTTTCATTCATTTTCTCATAATCCATTTCCAGACTAGCAAAAACAGGGTTTTCAAAGCCCACATTAACACGCACCATGTTGTAAACTTAAGTGTTTAATTTGTGAGTCTCTAGTCAAGAAGAAGTTGTGAAATGGGCTTGGCATATCTGTTTAGAATGTATTTGTCAAACATGTTTACTGACAATGTTACACACCATTTGAAAATTAATGTCCCCCTCATGTATTGGGTTTTTCAGTAAATTTAAAATAAGGTTGCCTTGAGTTATAAATGATTGTTTTATTTAATACTTCTTATACCAAAGAGAGATGACACGTTTCGGGTCTTCATAAGACAGAGAGACAGAGAGATCGTCTTAAAAACTCAAAAAGGGTAGGCCGTGAAAAAAGGATAAGTGACAACACACACCATCTAGTGTCTAGTGGTGGAAAATCAAAGAAGAATGACGGTTACATCCAGTTTTGCCGTTCGCTCAAACTTTTTGAGCTGTGCGCCGCCAAACTCAAACTCTGATTGAACGTCCTCTTTTTGCCATGACATCTAGCGCTGAAATGTTACACCTCTTGGTGAAATGACAGAATAGGGTCTTTGCATGTAATAAGGGATCAGGTGGAATTCAATATAATTCGAATCAGTTTTTCATGCTGATTCTCACAGTATTTTTATTTTATTTTACAATTATTATTTCCCCAAGTAATCTATCTTCATAGTTGAGATAACTCCCCCACTTAAAAACGCACCACTCCATTTTTGTGGACGACGTGACCTTCATCCAGATCACCCTCTTCGTGTTCCCCCTTTCGGCCCTTAGGGTAAGAAAGGGTTATAGGCAGGACGGTAGAGAGGGGGAGAGACATGGTCGCGCTGATTGGCTGATACGTTTAAGCGGATGATTGAGCGTTCACAGCTCAAATTTTCTTGTGCGGCGCACCTCCCACGCTCAAACTAAGTTGAGCTGTGTGTTACCAGCCAAATAGCCAGTCAGATTTGAAAATCCATTGTGCGATATCTCTTTTTACCTACGAAACAGTTGACCAACATTTTCGTCTGTGCCTATAAAAAGAAAAACGAGAGAGAAAAAAAAATTCTTATTTCCAGGTGGAGTTCACGAAACACAATCATTTGATAACGATGATTAGATTCCACGTATAGTCGTTTTTCGATTCTTTTTTTTTTAATTTTACCTTGCCTTGCCGTGCCGCTCGATGACTCTCACAAGGTCGTGACTGTAGGGCTGTTAAAAAGGCAGCTGCGGTGATCGGCACATCCAGGGAGATTTTAGTCCGTGCGCGCCCGCCGACACACGCCGTAACGCAATAAATTCTCCCCCCAAAAAGAATGGCGCGCGGTCGTCCTACAAAAAACAAAAAACAAATTTGGTTGCGTGAATTTCTTGGTCCTTAAAAAAACATTTCTCACGTATATCTCACGTCATTCAGTCACTTCTTGTCACAAGAAGCCCCCAGCGGGTGTGTTGATTACTAAAACTGAAATTGACGATTGGGGGGGGGTCTATAAAAACATGAATAACTTACAGAAAAATCGGTCCCGCCTTAAAAAAAATTAAATCAATTTAAATTAGAAGAAACAACGAATTTAATGAGACTAAGATCGTATTTTTAGGTCGATTAGGTTACAAATGGGAGAAATTTAAAAACTTTTCGTTTCCCCATAAGCGCCATGTTAAAACGCGCAAAGATTTTTTCGATGGCTCACCAATTTTTAAATAGATTTTAATTCTTTTAAATACTAAATAACAACACTGTAATTAAACAAAAATTGGAACTAAAGATAATCTTGCAATTCTCTTTAACCCTGTATCTTTTAAAAATAAAATTTTTAGAATAAAAAGACCCCATTTAGCGAAAAGTTAATTTTTAAACACATTTTTTGATATGATCCCTTTATTTTTTCTTGATTTGGTTTTACACAGAGTAAGAAAACATTAGTATAAATAAAGCTCATTAAAAAAATCGCTTTTAACATTTTGTTTTGGGTAGACCCCCAAATTTGGCTCAAAATGACTGTACTATTAGTTGTTTTTTATGGTTTTGAGCTAAAATTCGCCATCTACTGTTCGATTTCCAAAATGGTATTAAGCTAAAAATCGCCATCTATTGTTCGATTTTCAAAATTTCCCGATGGGGTCGTAGCAATAGGGCCGTTGCATGAAATTTAGATTTCTTTTAAAATTAAAACATACATGGTTAGAATCAGTATTTTATGCTGATTCTCATGGTATTTTTTAAATATTTTTAAAATCATTTAAAGTATGTGTATTTCTAATGCAAAGTTCGAATAAGCCCCTCCTATTTTAAATTGGGCCCTAAGCCATTTTTGATGAGCCGTGCTTAATTTCTGATGAATTTGTAGACAGACGCTCACCAAAATCACCCTTTTAATGGTTCGCCTTTAGGCCCTAAGCAAAAGAGGGTTGTAGGCAGCCATAGGCAGTACAAAAAGGCTGCCATAACACCTGACTAGCAGACCGATCAAAAAGGTTAGCCCACAGCAACAAACCAATCAGACTATGAAACAAGAAAAACTTGCAGTAGCAACCACCACTACGGTGCGCATTAGTTGACAAACCGCTCGACTTTTTGCTCTTCGGATACCTTAAAAAGTCTTTACTATACTATGAATCAAGCACCATCTCATGCGTTAATATATGGTACAAATGGTACAAATGCAGGATAAAGAGTCGTACTTTGCGGATAATGAGCCGCTTATGACTTTCGTGTGCGGTGCCTCTCGGTTGGTGTATCCGGGAGTTAATGTTCCTTTCGAATCCCTTCCTCTGGGCGAAATTTAGTTAGTTTTATTTAAAATAATTGTGGGATCTTCCCATGAAAGTGTTCTATATATTCTAGATATCCAAGCAATTATAAGCAAATCCAACAAAAAATTCAATTTTTTCTTTTATTTAGTTAAATCTCTTTCTTTTACAACAAATTTTCAAATTTATAAATAAAACTCTCCTTTTAAGAATTTGAATTGAAAATGAAAACTCATTCTAGTGTGAAACCCGTGCATATAATGGGACCCTGCTAAGAAACTAAAACGTACCAGTTAGACAAATGTTTATTACCTTCTTGCCTTCAATCCTCCTCATTTTTTACGGTGATACTCCGGTTTTCCCACTGGGGATATCGGTGGTGATTCTGGTTCATTGGTAACTTCAGAACAACGGTGGGTCTGATAACGTGGACTGGCAGGACCGTGACCGGAAATTTGATTGACTTGACGGCAAAGCCACAGAGGTTGAAGAACTAAATTTGGATTCAACAATAATGGGAAGACATGTGAAATGCTTTAAATTAATCAAGCAGTTCATCAATCATTATGTACAATAATGTACACTTCTTTTGCGATTGAATAGCTATTTGTTAACTTCATGCCTTCAATCCTCCTTTTTTGCGGTTCTGAAGGCCGTTTGCCTCTTGCGCTTTCAATCATTTGTGTAACTTTCACAATTTTATTGTGTACGCCTAAATGCTCGGAGTTTTTTTCAGTCATTTTTTCCAAAGGAATGAGAGGTAAGATTCTACAAAACACGCGAATTGTTCCTCGTAGTATTTGGATTATTTCGTGTTGGACACGTATATTGGTTTCCTCTCGGCGAAGTCGAGTTTGTAAAAAAAGGCCGAGTCGTACGGCAATCACGCGCGATCCGGTACTAGGGTAAAAATAAGAAACTAGAGCCCACTGACATTGACAGTCATCTTTATATACACACACACGCACACGTTTATATGCCCATTACCCATATTATTTTATAGACACGGAAGATCGTGCAGGTGGATGTTTTACATTTTCACTCATTCGCGCTCCCGCGTCTCGTCGTTTCTTCATCAACAAAAAAAAAGTTTCAGTTATAAATAAAACTCTCCTTTTTAGAATTTGAATTGAAAATGAAAATGGAAACTCATTCTCGTGTGAAACCCGTGCATATAATGGGACCCTGCTAAGAAACTAAAACGTACCAGTTAGACAAATATTTATTACCTTCATGCCTTCAATCCTCCTCATTTTTTACGGTGATACTCCGGTTTTCCCACTGGGGATATCAGTGGTGATTCTGGTTCATTGGTAGCTTGATCTGATCAAATGCACCTATCGCAGAATGGAATGCTTGATCACCTGGACAGACGGAATAAGAAATGTAAAATCAAATAAAGGCGAAAGGGAACATTCATCCATTTGGTGCCACCCAATCTTTGGCATGGGCCGAATGTTCTATCATTCCGTAACATTCCGTTGTCAATCTTTGACAACGGAATGGTCTAGTTCTCTCAAGGTCGGTAAATGATGAAGTACCATTTGAATCCCTTCTTTGGTCACTTTAGTTTCTCGGAGATACAAACATTTGATAAGCTTACAATGTCCCCTGACACACAATCCTTCAATTCCAGCATTTGTCACCTGGCAATATTCAGATTTCAGTATCCTTGAAAAAACTATATCTGAAAGATCTGATGAACGAACACAAGAAGTTTTCGACGCCGGAGTCGTCCCCAGGCTTGTTGCAATGCTTGACCACAATGAGGATGCAGTCATCAAAGGCGCTCTGTTTGCAATTACCACCATTTACAGTGTTGAAAATCCTGATTGGATCACAGCTGTGATCAATGCTGGGGCTATTCCCAGGTTGATGTTGTTGCTGGATTCTCCTCATGCAGTTGTAACCGTGAAAGCTTCCTACACTGTCGTCAATATTGGAACAGAGGAACCAGAGATCAGAGATAAGCTAATCGAACAAGGCCTTATTAAGAAGTTGCTTAATTTGATCAAAGCTAACATTTCAGTAAAACATTTCTTAAATTATATATTGCCAACATTTTACAATTGATTACATTATTAGGTTAAATTATTGCGAATGGTCACTTCAACTTTGGGCAGCTTGAGTGGTAACTTTGACAGTCTACTTACTGTGTCTGCAGTCACGGCTTCTTCCCCGACCTAGCCCACCTTATCAACAACAACGACGAGGAGATCCTATCCGGCGCTTGCTGGGCTCTGTTTTGGCTTACTGATGACCCCAACAAGCGAATGCAAGAAGTTGTCAACGCCGGAGTCATCCCCAGGCTCGCCTCTTTGCTTAACCACAATGAAAAGGACGTCATTGACCCCACTCTGAAGATAATCGGCAAAATCGTCAAAGGCAGTGATACTCCGTCCTGGCTGCTGGTGCCTGGCCGTTGCTGTCCAAGTTTCTTGTTCATTCCGATATCTTCATCGTCCCGTGGGCGGCCAAAATCACATCGAAAATTGCTGCCGTTACTTTTCCGTTGGTGGACGTTGCGAGAAAAGGCGACTGGAAATGTCAAAAGGAAGCAGCTTGTGATATCACCATCAACACTTTGGGTAATTCATTTCAGTTTGTATGTTGCCGATTGATTTTAATTTTTTTTCTTAATAATTGCAGATGGCAATGCCGATGAGATCGATTTGAAGTTCAGTGCCATCGCTTCTCTCTGCACTTTGTTGAAGGACAAGGAACCCGAGACTATCGAGGTCGTGTTGGATGGCTTGGCTCTGATTTTGGAGGCAGCCGTGAAAATGGAGGAACTGGAAAGTTTCGCTTCACGCGAAAAAGTTTGGTGGCTTTGATTGTATCCAAGCTTTACGAATCGAATCGCCGAAAGAATTTTTAAATGCTAAAGCACATCAGCGCCGAACTATGTTACAAAAATTATTATTTTTTCAACAGTTTATTTAATATAATGATTCGGCTGCCTGGTGAAGCTTGGAATAGAAATTTGTCTGTCTTCGAGTTTGACGATTTCCCGGTTTTACTCTTGGCATCTCCCAATTTAGATAGGATTTTTCTCAGTATTCGGGGACCTGCAGTGAGGAAGAGACTATGACAAGGTTGACGGGTGCCGCTGATACATTTCTGGATTAGTAAAGGCCCACCAAATGTATTCCTGTTGACCTTTCTGACACGCCTTTTTGGAAGACAGAATTTATTTACAACAATTATGTTCCAAAGTTTTTTTGTTTTCAACAACACGCGTGGAATTCTATTTTCTTGTCATCTGAAGCAGCCGATCACAGCAATTTTCCTTTGCCATCAAATTGTATCCAACTAGGTCCGGGGCTAGTCAATTAATTTTCCTTAGAGGTACAGGTACTTTATATTTTCATCTTTCAGTTTGGCTGGGTTTAAACTTACTTAATTCCGCGGAAAAATGCTAACCTATGAAATAGATTCATTTTTCATGCAACACTGGTGTGATGTCCCTGAGCTTTATCACAAGACACTAGATCTGTGTGCAACGATGATGCCACTTGTCAACAAAAGAGTGCCTAATGACAAACTTTTTTGCGGTGATGTAAATAATGATGTGCAATTACCAATTTTCTCCTCGACTCTTACTAGTAAGTTTATATTCTAAATTAATTTCAAAAACTGCCATCCAGTTATGGATGATAGTAATCATAGCCTGGAAATTAGTATTCCATCGGTTTTCTTGCAACATACGCTGTATGCTACATTTGTCTATCAATTTCAATCTCTGAAGATTTTCCCATTAAGTAATTTTGTTATTTGTAAATAGGAACCTTAATGTTCGATGCTCCCGCAGAGTGACTCAAGACTGCAACTTTACCTTAGCACATTTTCCTTTCTCCATTTTTCAACTTTTTTCTTCTTCTATATTTGTATTTAATTTCCTGTCACCCTTTTAGCATATTTTGCAATAGAATTTTATGTTGAACAACTAAATCATTTCGATATATTGTGTAAGTTCATTACTAAAATTGTGACCTACACAACTGGGTAGACTATTTACTTGTTTTTCTCACATGCTAAACAATCTTCTGCCTTTAGCCTCAGTTGCTTTAAAGGATATAGTCAAGGTTCTTAGAAAAAGTATCATTGTCTTGTGGAGGAAGAATTCCTTTTGTTATTGATTACTCCACATTTGTGTACTTTGGATCTGTCTTTGTCTGCGAAGATCAGTGACATGAAAAAACTTCTTCGGCTTACTTCTACTCAAAACCCAGTAAGTTATTATATTCTATTAGTAATTGTCATTTTCTGCCAGAACCCAGCAAGCGTCGGCGAGAATCTCCTCGTCGTCGTTGTTGATTAGGTGGGCAAGGACGTGATCGATTGACAATCTTGTCCTGTATTTCTTGCATGATCCAATTTATTACAATTTTTGGTAAATTTCATTATTGAGAATTGAGTGTTTGCTTTACTACGGTTTCCATTCTTTAAAGGTTTCCTCAGGCTGGTTGGTAAGCGATGCAGACAAATTCTGCTCAGCTGGTACAAGTTATTCAAGTAATCTTCTGTGAGATAAAATGGGTCACACGGATGGTATACGTTGTGTTCGGATTTGCTAAGGTTAAGTTCAAAAACAGTTAAGGAATAGGGACATCATTATACCATTGGAAATCACGGAGAAAATGAGACCATGTTTTTGTATATTTAGGATTTTTGAGGAAAATGAAGGATTGGTATTTATATTCCTGGTAAATCTGAGTGTATCCCTAATTCACGTTGAGGGTCATACTAAAAAATAGAAAGAAGTTTGTTTAAAAGGATAAGATAAAGTATATTGGACTGGAATGTAGAAAGTTACAATGGTTTCTGTACATAATTTAAGAAGTGAGAACAATAAACGTAGACACAATTCCAATGATGTCATAAGTTGACAGTGATTTTTGACAAGTTTTTTGACACATAGAACCTTCCCAGCAACAAAAAATATACAGCGAATAGTTTTATCCATAGTTACAAATTTACAATAAAGAAATTTGTGGAGGTTTTGAACGATTCTTGGATTTAGAAAGGATGAGCGAAGCGGAGAAGGGACGGAGAAGGAGAGAGAGAAGTATTTTATAACAATCCCAAGCTAGTGGGGATGGAGGTGTATATTGGAAAAATGATGCGGGTCAAGTAAATTAACAATCTGCAAACGAAAAAACAACAAAGAATACTTGAGCTGTACTTTTTTTCAAATTAGAAAACAAGTTTTTATCTAATTCAGTGATCAGTGCAGATTTCTAAATACCCACAGCATAGGTACTTAGAGTTTAAGTACCTTAATCTCAATACTCTGTTTTTGGACGGGACCAGGGAAGAACCCAGAAGGGGCCAATCACTACTGGGAAAACTAAAGTAAATTCATAAAAGATGAGTTTTTAAATGATGGCTGAACGCTTGCAGGCTAATACAGCCCAATAATCATTTCAAGCATTTATTAAAATAGCAAACCAGGGATACAATAATACCCATACGTGCTGGTCAAATGAGGCAGACCAGCTACCTCATATCCCAAAACGGTACGGTACGAGCGTTTCTTGTCATTGCTAGGAAATTAAGCTAAGGCAAGAAACACTAGGGATCAATTGCTAGCACTAAGTCCCCTTCTCAAGTCTGTTTTCTAAGTTACATAAAAACATTTATTGAAACAGCAAAATATTGATGATCGATAGTTCTAATATGATACGTTTATTAATAATATTGATATGGTAAATAATTTAAACAAGTCGTAGTTCCTGATGTCTTAAGGACTCATTACCCAGTTTAGAAACGGGCCTAACGGTGGAAAATAAATTTCTCGTGTAATCCTAAGTTTCACAAGATGTCCTTTTGCTAAATTATCAAAAAATATGCATCAATTTCAAAGAAATAGAAGTGGGTATTTTCTTGAAATTGGCCAGACTCGATCCACGTCAGTGAAATAATGTTTGGTAAAAAATAATGCTTAAACCAAGCAATAAAACCCATAAATAATAGACATCAATGGATTTGCTTTGAAATTCTTCATCGATTGATATACAGTTATTGTGAAATAACGAAACAATATTTGTTTTTCAAAATTTGTTAAAAAACGCGGCTGCTGTTCCAAAATTCGCAGGTTTCTTTCATTTCCTGGTAACGAAATATTTCAAAAAATACTCAAAATATTGAGAAAACCTTTTGTAATAATGTATAACTTTTTATTCCCTATCTTTTGGTATAATTATTTTTAGCATTAGTTCACTTTTACTCTAGATTTTCTTTACGGCGTTTTTTATCGCACAGCAAGCACAAGATCCAAATTTCTTGTCCGTAAGGCAAATTTTAAGATTTATAACAATTTCTCGCTTAATCCTAAGTATTACAAGATGCCCTTTCTCTCAACTATAAAAAAATATTCATCAATTTCAAACAAATTAAAGTGGCAATTTTCTTGGATCTGGCGTCACAAAAGAGAGATCTAACGTCACTGAAATAATATTTGGTTAATATGCTTAAACTAAGCATTAAAACCCATAAATAATGCACATAAATGAATTGTCCATGAAATTCTGCGTCGATTGATAAACAGCCAATGTTAAATAACGAAAAATTGTTTTGTTTTTAATTTGTTCAAAAACGCGTCTGCTGTTCCAAAATTCGCAGTTTTTTCCATTTCCGAGTAACGAAAAATTTCAAAAAATACTAAAAAAATTGAGAAACCTTTATGTTGTATTTTATAACTTTTCATTCCCTATCTTTTTGAATAATTATTTATAGCATTAGTCCACCTTTACTCTAGATTTTCTTTACGGCGTGATTTTATCTTTCAGCTAGCACAGTGTCAAAATTTCTGGTCCTTAAGGGAAATTGTGAGATTTTTAACAATTTCTCGTTTAATCCTAAGTATTACTAGATGCCCTTTCGCTTAATTATAAAAAAAATTCATCAATTTCAAACAAATAGAAGGGGCAATTGTCATGGATCTGGCCAGATTCGATCCAATGTCAGGGAAATAATAATTGGTTAATAATGCTTAAACTAAGCAATAAAACCCATAAATAATGCACAACAATGGATTTGCTTTGAAATTCTTTGTCGATTGATATACAGTTATTGTGAAAAAAACTAAAAAAATATTTGTTTTCCAAATTTTTTTCAAAAACTTGTCTGCTGTTCCAAAATTCGCAGTTTTCTTTCATTTCCTGGTAACGAAATATTTCAAAAAATACTCAAAATATTGAGAAAACCTTTTGTAATAATGTATAACTTTTTATTCCCTATCTTTTGGTATAATTATTTATAGCATTAGTCCACTTTTACTCTAGATATATTTTACGGCGTATTTTTATCAAACAGCAAGCACAAGATCCAAATTTCTTGTCCGTAAGGCAAATTTTGAGATTTGTAACAATTTCTCACTTAATCCTAAGTATTATTATTCCTAAGTAAACAAATAGAAGTGGCAATTTTCTTGAATCTTGCCTGACCTAATCCAACGTCAGTGAAATAATGTTTGGTTAATATTATATGGTTAAACTAAGCAATAAAACCCATAAATAATGCACATCAATGGATTAGCTTTGAACTTCTTCGTCGATTGATATACAGTTATTGTAAAAAAACAAAAAAATATTAGTTTTCAAAATTTTTTTCAAAAACGCGTCTGTTGTTCCAAAATTCGCAGTTTTCTTTCATTTCTTGGTAACGAAATATTAAAAAATACTCAAAATATTGAGAAATCCTTATGTAATATTGTATAACTTTTTATTCCCTATCTTTTGGTATAACTATTTAAAGCATTATTTCTTTTTTACTGTAGATATTCTTTACGGCGTGATCTTATCTTACAGCTAGCATAGGGTTCAAATTTCTTGTCCTTAAGAGAAATTGTGAGATTGGTAACGATTTCTCGCTTAATCCTAAGTATTACAAGATGCCTTTTCGCTCAATTATAAAAAAATATTCATCCATTTCAAACAAATAGAAGTGGCAATTTTCTTGGATCTGGCCAGACTCAATCCAACGTCACTGAAATAATATTTGGTTAATAATGCTTAAACTATGAAATCTAACCCATAAATAATGCACATTTATGGATTTGCTTTGAAATTCTGCGTCGATTGATATAAAGACATTTTGAAATAACGAGTAAATATATTTTTTTAATTTGTTGTCCTAATACGCTTCTGCTATTCCAAAAATCCCCAGTATTCTTCCATTTCCTGGTAACGAAATATTTCAAAAAATACTCAAAATATTGATAAAACCTTACGTAATATTGTAGAACTCTTTATTTTCTATCTTTTTGTATAGAAATTTATAACATTAGTCCATTTTTACTATAGATATTTCGGCGTGGTTTTTTCTTACATTGCTCAAATATCCTACCCGGAAGGGAAATTTTGATATTTTAATTAACGATTTCTCGTTTAATCCCGAGTATACAAATATGCACTTTTTCTCAATATTTTGCCCCTCTCTATAGTTTAAATTTAGTTTGATTGGATTTCACATTTAACCTCTTTTTTTTTGTATTCTAATTAAAGAAAAAAAATTTATTTTCCCCCCAATTCGCATTTTCGTTGGTCTTTTCCCATATAGTTTTTTTCTAATTCTAAGTTAATGGTTTGAATATCTACCATAACATACTGTGTAAAAAATAGCGGTTGCAACCCATAGATTTATTACATGGTCGCTTACTTGGTTATACTAAATGTATTTTCTCGAATATGGTTGGTCGAATACATTCATATTTGCCGATATGGTGTAAGATTTAACAAGTTATTGCTTTGTTTTTTCTTGTATTTTTTTAAGTTTCAATTATAAGTGAAGATTTGTGGGGATGCCATATACCACTTTCCAAAAATTGTTGTTGAGCTGAAGAACTTCGAAAAAGAATAACTTTGGAAATCAGTTTTGGTTACGGGAGAATTTTGTGGAGGGGGAGCAATGAGCAAATAATAATATTGAAAGAGTTTTTTACTGGATTATACTTTTTGAGGACTTTTTTATGTCTAGAGCTTCATCAAAGGTATTGTAATCTGTCTTGTAGCAACAGTAGCTTCTCAAAGAGGCTAACTGTGTTTTTATATGCAAAGACTAAATTACAATGTGGCGTGTACTAAACCTCAATTATTTTTAATTAGGCTTTGAAAATGTTCGCGTGAGTCTACTTGTTATTGAAAGTGGAGAAAACTTTACTTTTAATTGTAAACTACTTTCATGCTTAAACTAATTCAATTCAATGTGAAATAAGTGTTGATGTAAGTGGACCATATGATCAAATTGAACGCACAGTATTTCTGGCAGAAGAAGAACTTGTGCAATTATATTTTTTTACTAGCAAACCGTGCAGGATATGCTAGAGCAGTACGCTTTAAAGGCATTTATGTTAAAGAAATTAAGGTTTAATTGAGATTGTTTTTACTACAAATAATGTAATTTAATCCACACTGTAACTTAGGTCCCCGTTTTGGCTGTCGTCCACACCATTACCCCATAACAGTTACCTATGTCTACAACATGATTGTTGACCACGCTTGCTTTTTCTCATACTACCACAAAATCTGTGGCTGTGTTTTCTTCAGGACGGGACTGGGCTAAGCCACTTCCTATCCAAGCCATATTCCCCATCTAGCATTATCCATACTTTTCTGAAGGCTACAATCCTTTAATGACTTACACCTTGCTATATATTCACACTAACCTGGTTACACTATCTATTGTCCACCCGTCTATTGGCCTGTACCCACCCAAGGCTTTGTTCCTTTATGGCAACACCTGTTATATCCGCACCGTGAATTATTTCCACGTCATACCTAATGTTCCCACAACTGATCGTCGTGCCCAAATCATCAACACACCAATAATTTTTTCCATGATTTTTTTCCATTACTTACCATATCATAACTCTTAAAAATAAATGAGAAAAACTAACGATAAAAGAAAAAATTTAAATTTTTGCACATAATTTCTTTCCGCTAAAAAATCAATCGGGATCATTTTTTCATTTACTTCGGATAACTCTATAAAAGGCGCATCACTTTCTCCATTACTTGGAGAAAGTGATTGAAACCGATTGAAAAGGGTAGGAAATCAACGATTTCTAACCAATTAAAACAAATAAATTCTATTAGAATCCAACATTGTAGTAGGATTCCCAATTCTACTTCTTTAGGCCAGATAATCTGGCAGTTATTTTTTGTTTTTCTTCAACACTACAACAACCTATCACATTTAAATTTTAATGTTGTATTATTACTCTGGAATAGGTTATTCTACACTGATTTCGAACGATAATGACCTTTATATGTGAAAGAAAGGTCTCCACTACGATTTTATATTATACTACGATTTTATATAATACTCTTTGCATATAAAAACACAGTTAGCCTCTTTGAGTAGCTACTGTTGAAACAAGACAGATTACAATACCTGATGAAGATCTAGCCATAAAAAAGCTTTGTGGATCGAGAATCATCTCCAATCCAGTCAAAAATCTCTTTCAATAGGATTTTTTGCTCATTCCGCTCACACAAAATTTTCTTATACCCAAAAATTATTTCCAAAGTTATTCTTTTTCGAAGTATTGTTGGAAAGTTGTATATGGGATCCCGACAAATATTCACTTAGAATTAAAAGAAGAAAGTTATAAAAAAACAAGAAAATAAGAAAACAATAACATGTTAAATCTTAGATAATATCGGCAAATTTCGTATACAAGTAAATCCATTTAGAATAAGGAACCATGCAATAAATCTATCGGTTGCAACCGCAATTGTTTACACAACAGATATTCACACCGTTAAATTAGAGTTATTTAAAACAACTAATTGGGAAAATGAACTAATGAAAAAATGCGAATTGGGAAAAAAATCGACAAATTTTTCTTTGAGTAAAAAATTTACTCAGTGCTGGCTGTTAGAAAAAATCACACCGTAAGGAATATCTAGATAAAAATGGACTAATGCTATAAATTATTGTACCAAAAGAAAGGGAATTCAAATGTCTACAACAATACATGAGATTTTCTCAATATTTTGAGTATTTTTTGAAAAATTTCGTTACCAGGAAATGGAAAAATGAGAATTTCTAAACAGCAGACGCGTATTGGGAAAAATAATTTAGAATTTTTTTTTCGTTATTTCACCATGTCTGAACATTAATCAACGAAAAATATCATGGCAAATCGATTGCCGTGGAACATTTATGGGTTTTATTGCGCAGGTTAATCATAATTTACAAAAAGATTATTTCATCAGGGACGTTGAATAGTTTCTGTCCAGGTCCAAGAAAAATGCCACTTAAATTTTTTTTTAATTATTTTTTTTTTTAAATAATTAAGCAAAAGGGCATATTGTTATTAGGATTAAACGAGAAATTGTTAAAAGAAATCTCAAAATTTCCTTAATGAACAGGAAATTTGGGCCTTGTGATGGCTGTAAGAAAAATCACGCTGTAAGGAATATCTAGAGTAAAAGTGGACTAATGCTATAAATAATTATACGAAAAGATTAGAAATAAAAAGTTTTACAATAGTAAAAAATGTTTTCTCAATATTTTTAGTATTTTCCTCAATATTTCGTTACCAGGAAATGGAAGAAAACTGTAAATTTTGGAACAGCAGACTCGTATATGGACAACAAAATTTCGAAATTTTTTTTTCGTTATTTCGCAATGTCTGTATAACAATCGACGCAGATTTTCAAGGCAAATCGATTGATGTGCATAATTTATGAGTTTCATTGCTTAGTTTAAGCATAATTAACAAAACATTTGTTCAGGAACGTTGGGTCGAGTCTGGCCAAGAAAATTTGTACTTCTATTTGTTTTTGTTTTTTTATTCCTATCGTAAAATGATATTTTTTAAGCAAAGGTTTTAGTCACTTTTGCAAAAAATTTTGAATTTCATGTAATTATTTGTATTAGATAATGGCCTCTTTTTCTCGCCGTACCTAATGTCCAAAACTAGCCTACAATTGTTTTTATCGGAAATGATATTCGAGTCTTAATGTTTTTCATTAATCTCATAAATCTCGATTTAAAATACAAATAGGACGAAAAACAGTAAATGTTTTTTTTTTTAATAATGACAGCATCTAGATTCGAACGAATGACTAAGAATGGTGATTTGGTTCTCAAGCTACCACTTAACCCTCTGTTCCGCCCAAACTCAAAATGTGAGAATTCTTAAACCTTTCCATTCAATTGAGAATTGACAGTAGAATTCATTTTTACGGCTATGTTATAAATTTGGAGCAGCCCATGGCGTTTCACGAAATAACATTCAAAACACCAGTCCTGAGATTAAAACCAACGACCAATTAAGATATTCACATTTTTTTAAATAATTAAATCCACTCTGCCATCTGAACCTGCGTCAATTATATTGATCAATTCCAATGTATGATTGATACCTGTGAGAAGTGGCAGGAAAATTAATTTTCATGGGTATGCTGACTGTGTTGTGAATTTGGGATAGCCATGATGCGTTTTCAAAATGATTTTGAAAATTTTATTCATGGGATTCGAACCATTAACTATTAGAGAAAACCTGGATCACAGATCGTTACTAAAACCAGCGTGTCGACAAAGTGTAATAATTAATTTAAGATTAGCTGATATGTGTAACATAGTTTATTAGAACAGCCATAGAATTTATTGAAGAGTGATGCTAAATGAGTTGAAAATTTGTTACCTTTGTTCGTTACCTTGACGATTGCTGTCTCTAAGTTATGTCATGGGACTCGAACGACGAAATTTTACAACCATAAGTTCTGTATTTTCCCATGCTATCCATTAGACTAAGTTGGTTGTGAATGTTTTTGTTCAAAATTAATGTTTTATTTCATGGGCATTTAACACCATAGGAAATTGCAATAGCCAAAAAAGTGTCCCGAAATAGGAACAATTATATAACACAGAGTTATGCATGCAATTACATCAGTTTATAGTGTAGTGAGTAGCGCACTCACGTTGACTAAAAGGTAGTTTTATTCTAGATGAATATAAATTTTTTTTTTAATTTCTCTAATTTAACGTTAGAACATAAAATATTAAGAAAACGCTGTGATTATGATAGCAGTTATTACAATAAAATTCTTTGACAACTTGATATAAATCACGGATTTTAAAAACTTGTATTTCCTGCAATTTTTATATTTACCAAAGTACATTCCTTCTTGACTCATAGATGGCATTGGGCAGAATTTATGCCTGTAGTTTGTGCTTCGTTCACTAGATAGCTTTTGCTGAGTAAGAAGGCACGTCTAGGTAGGGCTGGCTTCTACTTTCTTCATTCATGCCCGAGAGAGCTGTTATGGAGGACTCGTCCAGCTTTTCCGTTAATGGCACTTCTTTTGAATCAAAAACAAAACAAAAACCTTAAAAAAACTCCTTTAATTGTTTTGAAGTCTCCTTTCAACATGCCATTAAATTCTTGTTTGTTTCGTTGTCCTGCAATATTAATAGATGATTTTTTTTACCTTCACGCCTTCAATCTTCCTCAGTGTTGACGGGTGATGTTATTGGTGCTTGGATCCCCCTTTCTTTTTCTAATTTGGGAAAGGAGAAGGTCTTCGGGTTTCTTGGGGGAATCGATGGTGGTAGAATTATGTAACACGTAATTACGGGCAGACCGCATAGGTTGCACCCGGCGTTGAGCCACTTTAACTGGCAAGAAATGTGAATTGCATTTAAAAAAAAACAAGCAGTACATAGATGTCTATGTGAAATAAGTTCGAAGATACCTTTCAATAAAGGCCGACTTTAAAAAATTGGTTCTCTTGGAACGGCCTCCGCGCCGCAATAAAATCACGTAGTTCATAAACATTTATGTGCAAATATGTATTTGTGAATGCAGTACTATTGCAGCTGTGAAGTTTCTGGAAGATTTTTTTTTTACTTTTGCTGCCTCTGAAATTTCACTCGACCTAGAAAATCACCAGACCTAAATTGCTGGCGAAAACGAATCCAGCGGTAGATAGTAGAAATTTGAATTTAAAAAAATTGGGAAATCGTGCTCGTGCCAAACTCTTCCATATTATGGCACCCTGTCTATAAAGTCTGGCATTGCTCAATTACCAGCACTTTCGGCTTATCAAAAAGGAAATCACAATCAATGAGGGACTTCCTCAGGGTTTGTATCTCTTTACTTTTATGTTCAACATCCCCAATTCTGTCGTAGCTTCCATGACTCATTACGAAGACGAAGATGCTTTGGTACTCAGATAGGTCTTTTTTTACCAAATCATTTACTTCTTTTGTAAGCATTTCGGTTGATGGCACTTCGATTGAATCAAAAACAAATCCAAATCCTTCAAAAAACCCCTTTAATTTTTTCGAAGTCTCCTTCAAACCTACCATTAAATTCTTGTTTGTTTCGTTGTCCTGCAATAATAATAGATGATTTTTTTACCTTCGCGCCTTCAATCCTCCTCAGTGTTGACGGTGATGATATTGGTGCTTGGATCCACATTTCTTTTTCTAATTTGGGAAAGCAGAAGGTCTTCGGGTTTCTTTTTTTACAAATGCAGGATAACGATTAGAAAATCAGACAGACCACTTCAAGTAAAAATACTTTTGGTTTGCAGCTTTTCCATAACTAATAAACTGTAATCTCACGTTTTCTGAACTTCGTAATTAAAATCGGCGATGACAGAATAAAATAAGATACGTCGAATTTAATTTAATTAGTCGACTCAGAAAATACCAAAATTAAATTTTTAAAAAAAATTGTTACTCTTCCTGACCGTTAAAGTACTTATGTTGGTAGATCCAACAGCAGAAATTTCTTTTGATTGTAGATCACAAAGTGTTTTCAACGTAATCTCTACGTATTTTTTTTTCCTTTTTTTTTAAATTATTTTTAAAATTACTTTTTTATTTTTTTTATTTTTATTTAATTTTTTTTAATTTTTTTTAATTTTTTTAATTTTTTTAATTTTTTTAATTTTTTTATTTCTTATTTATTTTTTATTATTTTTTATTTTTTTATTGTTTTTTAAATATATTTTTTAAGGGATGCATGTCTTTTTTCGCGATTAGAAAGTCAGACAGACCACTTCAAGTAAAAATACTTTTGGTTTGCAGCTTTTCCATAACTAATAAACTATCTCACGTTTTGTCCCCAGTATGTTAAGGTGTTGCAGCCGATTTTGATTCTGATACCTCGTTCAAAGTCTGCAACATTTCTTCCCTTCGTCGTGTAGGGGATACATATCCCGTAACATTACTAGAGTAGACAAATTTAATTGATTGGCAGTTAAATTTGTTAAATACTTAAATTCAATAATAAATTATAATATTAAGTAATCGATGAATAAATTAAGTAAATATGTTTATGCACTTTTACTTGTAAATTGTAAAAAAAATTATCTTATTTTCTGGAAGTTTTCGATCGGCAGTTGTCTGGTTGTGGATGCCGCACCGACGTCAATTCTCTAAGCTCAACAGGTCAAAGTAGAGGATGGGAAGGCACTGCCCTGCTCACTGATGGTTCTCACGGTTCTCACATCAAATTCAGGTGCATGCAGTTCAATTTGTGTGTAAGCAACACCAACGAGAAACCTCGTTTAATTCATAATTGAAAACATTTTGCGGTTCACTTTTTTTAACCTACTCGTCCTTAAATTCTGCGATTATTTTGTTTTCCCCTTTGTTCAAATAAAATTGTCCAGCTGTGAAAAAAAATACAAAATATCCATCTATTAAATAACGTTTGAACATTGTGTAAACTACTCGAAAACTGGTTATCAACACTTTGGCGATACAAAATAAGCACATTTTATTTGATTCCTTATTTTTGCTTATTTGAAGTCAACACTCCGGCAACATAGAGCATACCTAGTTTATTTAGACGGGTTTGTATAAGATTAATATCAGATATTATATCCTACATGTTTATATGGCGACAACAGAAGAGACTTAGGAGAGGAAGAGTCACAACCGAGATAGCAAGAAATACAAAAGGCACACATTGAAAGCCAAAATAATCAGTCGGAAAACAATTATAATTTTCAAAAAAAAACAAACAATTAAGTGATGTATTATGGTAGAGGGAGTAAGTTTGATCAGGATTGAGATTGAGATTTTCAACACTGTAAATGGTGCTAATTGCAAACAGAGCGCCTTCGATGACTGCATCCTCATTGTGGTCAAGCATTGCAACGAGCCTGGGGACGACTCCGGCGTCGAAAACTTCTTGTGTTCGTTCGTTAGATCTTTGAGATATATATGCCAGAACCAAGCAAGCGTCGGCGAGAATCTTCTCGTCGTCCTTGTTGATTAGGTGGGCAAGGACGTGATCGATTGAAAACCTTGTCCTGTATTTCTTGCATGATGCTTAATAAGGTATTGTTCGTTTAGGTTATATCTGAGCTCTGCTTCGTCTGCTGCAATGTTAGCGACAATAAAGGCAAAATTCACAGCCACAACTGTATGATGTGAATCCAACAAAATAATCAACCCATGACAAAAGCTTGATCTGATCAAATGTATCTATCGCAGCATGGTCGATTATCGACAAGGCCACTTCATTGTGGTCTAAGAGAGTGACGAGCTGAGAACCAACTCCGGCGTCGACCACTACTTGAATTCTTTTGTTTGTGCCATTAGTGAGGAAAAACAGACCCATGCAAGCGGAGGCTTAGCAGAGACGTAGCGTTGCCTCCTCATTGTGGTCAAGCAACGCAACGAACCGAAGGACTACTCCGGTCAACAAATTTTTTAGTTACTTAAAAAAAAACAGATGGAATACTAATTTCCAGTCTATGTTGTCTATGGTCATTGATCACTGAATGTCATTTTTGTAATTACTTTAGAATTACATGGAAGATATAAACTTACTAGTAAGAGTCGAGGAAAAAATTGGAAATATGCAATATAATACCAAAGGAAATAATAAGTTTGGAACAGAATTCGTTTCTGATTGTTTTGGGTAAAGTTGTGTTGACTTGCTCTATTCTTTGAGATTTGGAGGGATAAGGCCGTTGGGGGGGATGACGAGGAACGTCGCGCTACCAAAACTAAACCCGTGTGTGAAAAAAAGTGGTTCAAGCCGAAAGAAAGATAAAACTATTGTCGTATACTAAATCCGATAAGATTTCTCATCCGATTTCCCCCCATCTTGATATGGTTGATACATTTTTATAGAACTTCTAGGTCAAAGAGTTTCTTAGACGTATAATCAACACCACCAAATAGCCAAAATGGATAAACAGAGATAAATTGGTTCTACCTTTATGCATGGGGAATAAGGCGAGGCATCCACAAGTGCTCCACCCGCAGAAAAGTTGAATCCACCGGGAGTGGTTAGTTATTTTGGAGGAGATATGGTGGGTATCAAGTTAATCAGGAGAAAGAATCTTTTAGTCCTGTAAGTTGTATATAGGAAGGTATTCACGTTTTTTTATGTTGGTTTTTGTAGAGAACTTAATTTTAAAAGATGAAGTCCACTATTTATTGTTTTTAAAAAGGAACGGGTTCACTGTAATGTAAGAGGATAATGCAGTGGAGGGTGTTCAGTGTTTTTTGTACGGCAGGCCAGCAGGTTGCATTTTTGAAGTTGGTTATGAATTTGAAGGAAGTTCTGGAATTATTTGTTCTTTGCAGAAATGCGTGTTCATCAAATTTGAGGATTTTTCGGAAAGTTTAATTAAGAGATTTACTATTGCGGAAATTAGTGAGCATTCTCCTAGCTTGGCGCTTGAAAGTGTATGTAGTGAATAAATTCGTCGGATTCGAAGTGATTGTGAGCAGTCTTGCCGTTCGCTCAAACTTTTTGAGCTGTGCGCCGCACCTCCCAAACTAGTTTAAGCTGTGCGCCCGCACCCCTCAAACTAGTTTGGGAGGTGCGGCGCACAAGGTTTTACGCTCATTGAACCGCTCATTTCGCCATGACATCTAGCGGTAAAAAAGTTTGAGCATGGGAGGTGCGCCGCACAAACTTAGAGCCGCTCGTTGCAAGACTGGTTACATCAACACTCCTCCCTTAACCGGAAACTGGAAAAAAAATTAGGATGAATAATCAATTCAAGATTCTGTACTTAGGCTCCGGGATTTCTCTGATTGTTGGTAAGGGTAAATGTCAGTCTTTTGAAGAATTTGGGCCTGGATGGAAAGCACAGATATTGAATTACGAGAGATTTCGAAAGCATCACGGGATAAAGCTTACTGTTAACGTTTTCTGGACCATACCAATATCTTGAAATAAGTTTCGCAACCAGGCTACTTTTCTTGTTTTCTCACATGCTTCAACATACTCCGCTTCTGTTGTGGACAGAGAAACACACTGCTGTTGTCGGCTTCCCCAAGTCACCGGTCCACCGTTTAACATGACAACATAACCAGTAGTAGACCGGCGTATATTTGTGTCTCCCGCATAGTCAGCGTAACAAAAAGCAACAAGAGTGTTGTTGTTGTTGCTACCGAAACAGATCCATAGCTTGCAGAACCCTTTACATATGCCAAAATACGTTTAACAGCGTTAATGTTGGATTTGTCTTGAAATAAAGTTTGGCCACTTGCCCAACAGCAAAATTAAGGTCAGACACATAAATGAATGAGAGCCCCCACAGCATTACGATAAATATATTTTGTCAATGAATTCAAAGGATGTTGAGAAACAGTTAGGCGACTATATTTGAGTCAGCTGGGGTGCTAACTGCACCACAAGTTTGCATATTAAATGCGAATAAAAGATTTGCAACATACGATGGTTGAGACACATACAATTTACGGTTGGGCCGATCACGAGTAATATGAAGTCCAACGAAACAATCAACTACTTTAGGTTTGATTTCAAAATGAGTTTAAGGTTGGGAGGGGGAAAAAGATCAGAGACAAGTTGGGCAGCGTTACACACCAATAACCCGTCGTCCACCCAGCATAAACACAAAATTAGATAAACACTATCTTTTCGATAATGGTACACACACATGGATCTACCGTACTAGAAACCAAGCCAAATTTAGTAACAAGGCCATCAAATTTAGTATTCCATACTCTTCCGGCTTGTTTTAAGCCATAAAGGTATTTCTTAATCGATAAACATCCCCTTCCCGCCCTTCAATGCAAAATTCCTTGGGCTGCTAAAGATAGATCTCTTCGGTGAGCACATCGTAGAGAAAAACGGACGAGACGTCAAATTTGAATAAATTGAGGTCTTCTGCAGCAGCAATCGATAAAATAACGAGTAAAGAATCATATTTAACGACAGGGGAAAACGTTTGGTCAAAATCAATCCCAGCCTTTTGAGAAAATCCCTTCGCAACTAAACGGGCACGAAATCGCTCTACCAAACCAACTATGAAATGTTTGACTGCATGTATTTACCCAACGACATTTAATTATTGTTCAATTTGAGGGACGGGGCACTTAAGTCCAAATTTTCAGGCGGTTTAAGGCATCTATTTCGGTTTGCATGGTAAAAGTCCATTCTTTGGCATTGATACTAGTAATTGCATCGTCATAACAAAATAGGTTGTCTGGATCAGGAAATGCTAGTGTGTGAAGTTGTGTTATGAAAGACTGGATAATTTTGGGTTTTCGAATGTGGTTAGAACGACGGGAAGGTGGTTTGAAACCATCAACATTTGTGACAGTATCACGAGATGATAGAGGACCAGGAAAACATTCAATTGTCGCGTTGGATTCAGTAGGTAAATCAGTGATTTCTTTTTCAATGGGGGAGTCAATATTTGGAATGAGTTCTGTTTCAGATCGTTTCGAAGTTGCTGGAATGGCTTCTATAGTAACAGCGGATTTGAAAAATATCGCATCGCAACTTACTGTGATCCTGAGAGTCGAAAAATCTATAAGCTTCTTGTGTTTCACTGTAGCCTACAAACAGAAGTTTTGGACTTTTTGGAACTAATTTTCGTCGTAGTGATTTGGTATGTGAACATTCGGATTTTTAGAATAAACGAAAATAGGAAACGTCAGGTTTTCAATTCAAAATTCGAATTTCAAAAGGAGTGGCTTTGGTAGTTTTGCCGTGATGAGGTTATTTATATATATAGGCAGATACAATGTTTCGTTTCAGTAAACATTCGAGCAGCATAGTTTTTAAAATGATGGAAGGCTTCACAATTATTTTTTAGGAAGTAAACCACCTGAAAACCTGGTGCGTCGTCTTGGAAAAGAACATAATATCGGGAACCAGTAATAGAAGGGACACTCATTGGGCCGCAGGGATCGGAATGATTAATCTCACCGATTTTTGTTGCTCGGCGACGACCCGAGTTTGGAAATGGTTGTCTTTGGCTTTTCCTAGGGCACATCCTTCATAAAGCTTGGGATCAGCAGGATCTTTTGAGAGGAATTTGCTATGACTGCATTTTATTCCTCCAAATTTCTTTATGGCTGCATGATTGGCATATCCGAAACGGCGATGCCATATATCGAGGGAAAAAGCAGGAAAAGCGACTGAAGTTGTATACCTGGCACAGTTGATGATATGTGATGCTATCAAAATATGTGATCCGCTATCAAATGTGATCCTTCTGGTGACAGAGCTTTGAATTTCAGTTGATAGAGATCTTTGTCAGCGCGAGTCCCGGTTAGTTCAAGGTTGTCACAACGGTAAATTTTGACAAATTGTTTCTCGAAAACGGCTGTTATTCCACGATCAGTTGCTTTTCCAATAGAGAATAAGTTTACTCCGAAACCAGGAACATAGAGGACGTTTTGAAGAATTCCGTAATGGACGACAGCACCAATCGTGACTTGAAACTTGATATCACATTTCCCTTTAACAACTAATGGTTGGTTAACTTGGAACACCTTTAACATTCAATTGGTGGGAGACGGGTTCTAAAGAAGTGAAGTTTTCGCGATGATCTGTCATGTGTTCAGTTGCGGCGGAATCAGCACAAAAAATTAAGAGTTAGGTAAAATAAAAAGTTAAGTTGGTCGAGATAAAATGCAGCAAAAGCATGTTCGAGGTCAAACGCCCTTTGCTAGGGGTTTCTTTTTCACCCTGTTGATTGATTGCCACATGAGCCACACGCCTTTCTTTTCTTGGTCACGTTGCACCTGTGCTTCTCTTTGATGTCTCTGAAGTGACGACATTCCTCACGAACATGATTGTGGTACAAAAAATTTACTTTGTAAAAACCGTTACAACTCCTTTATTTTAAAACGTAAAAATAAATAAAAAATTGGGTGGGTAGACAAGAGGATACTTTACAATTCATATAAAAATATTTCATAAAAAATAAATACAAAAAGAAATAATTGAAAAATAAAAATTTTGTCCAAGATGGGGGTCATCTTTGTTTGTTGTTCTCCCCTACTTGGGATTGGGACAATGTAACTTGGGACCCTAGTGTGTTCTTAACTTCATGTCCACCACAGGGACAACAGCGTACTCCCAGAGAGTAGGGACATTAGCTACCTTGTTTACTTTGTGTCTCTTGTTACCTTGTTCAATTTGCCCTATCGAAACCACGTAAAGCGCAGCAAAACGGGCCCTTGCAGTCATTTGCGTTGCCCTCCTGCCCAGTCTCGCAAGCGGGTACAGTAGCGACATTAAGATCCTATGTTGACCGTACAGGTACAAACCGGCAAACAAATAATGAAGGGATGCTCTTTATTAGCATGATTGCGCCCTTTGGGTCAGTAACGGGAAATACAGCCGGCCGTTGGATTAAAATCTTTCTGAAAGCGACAGGGATAAATACGGCAGAATTCAGCGCGCATTCGACTCGAAGTGCGGCATCATCATTGGCTATCGCGCGTGATTTTTCTACAGATACGGTATTACAGGCCAACCATTGTGCCAGCCAAACGACGTTTAGCCGCTTTTACAATCGCGGAGTCGACGCAACATTTCCAACAACAGCAACAATCCCAGATTTAACGTAACAATATTAAACAGCATTCAAACTAAATTTCTACGTCACCATTATCTTTAAAAGCTTGGAATTAATATCAAGCACTCTTACATTTAACCTTTTTCCCAAGAAGGATAAAAAATCCTCACTTTAAGCTTTGGTGTTGGTTTGGCTGATTTGAACCCTTCCACGTGTGTGGGAAGCGAAATTCTTGTCTTTCGGAGTCAATGTCGGAGCGGCTCCAATTGGCCGTTACTCGACCAACTCAAATTGCGGATATTTGTTCCGCATACGTGTCTTGACTGCCTTGACAAAAAATAATTACTATCTGTGTCCGTCCATTCCTGCATTCCATTGCCTCTTCTTTTAAAAATAGGAAATCCTTGAAAATTATAAAACAATCATCTTCATAACAAGTAGCCTACCACTTTCCTTGACTTAAAGAGGACCTAATGCAAGATCTCTAGCATAAACTTGCTGTCCAAGTTGGAATAATTAGGAGATTTTTAACCCTTTAACACTAGATAGTCTTTGAGAACCCATATTTTTTTATGCTGGTTGATATTGTATTTGATAGGATTGGTGGAGGAGCTGCGATGTCACTTACATAACTTGTTGTTCACTCTAATGATTCTAAAGAGATACACACAAAATAAGACTAGATCGTTGGCTGACGCCACGATGATGGCGGTCATGGTAAAAAAAAATCAACCTCCCCTAGTCGCACTGAAAGGAAAAAAAGTTCTATAAGTAAATCGAAAACTAAAAAAAAACACAACCAATCTCAAGTTGACGACATTGGCATATCTTTTTGGCAAGGGTGAAGATCCCATTTAACAATTTCTCCAACTTATTTAACTCCGTCTTGAAGAATGGTCAAAGCCTGTACAGCAAGTAGGATACTTGAGTTGTACATCAATAGCCTATAGTGTAAAAAATTCTTATATTAAAATCAACCATACAAATCCATACAGACAGATCATTAAAAATAACTAACAGATTTAATCAATTGTGTGATTAGGAAATACAAATATGCCCACCATATATGGAGAAAGAGCCCTTAAACTGTGACTGCAATTGCAAGTCGAAGATAATAGGTGCACATCACCATATTTAATGCTTTCCTTATCCTTTGGTAAGACATGTCAACTACTGAGTCCTTGGAAAGAGAAATGATTATATGGCACATTAAAAAGTCCTATGGAAAATGTCTGCATGACACGCATTAGGACTATGGAGGCATATTATTTGAGTACCTATCATCAAAAAACAAAAACTATGGTTTGAACCGATTTGGACCACTTGACAGCCTTGAGTCTTGACTCTTCTTAAATTAAAGCCCCCATTTCCCACTATTACTTATCACACGATTAATTGAAAAGAGTTTCTTTTCAACTGCATCGTGGACACTTTTGCATGAGGACATTTTATGAGACACGATGAATAGACATTTCATAAGACATACAGACATTTTGAAAACAAAACAAGCCATTTTTGGCATAGCAGACCGCTGGGAAACTTCAAAAAGGAGAATTTTTTGGGAAAGAGAGATAAACAAATACTACAAACAGCAATAAAATTAACGCCTATGGGGTGAAATGTTGTAAATCCAAACTGTTACATATGCCTTCAACTTATTTATTCAGAGACGCACGGTGGGACATCTATGAAGAATTCTTCAAGCACGGTCCGAAACTGGGCATGTGGGTATCTGCGACGGATGCCTTTAAAGCACTCCAAGGCTGACTGGCCAAAAACATTTCTTTGGGATGTAATGAACGGCCCATCCAAAATTATCTTGGCAATGGCAGTTAATGATTCTGCGCGGGCTTCATAAGAAGGATATATCCATAACATTCACTGGCGGCGATAAGATGCAGAGCAGTATAGTCGTCGTAGTCACCAATATTGGGGTTGGCTTCTGGTTTTCCAAGATGATGTTGGCTTACCCTCAGCAATAGATTTGCCTTTGAATTAGCTCGCTCCTCTTCGTAGCTCTTGATGTATCTTTCTAGCCTTCTGATTCTTCAATTGTCGCCTCTGATTACGGACTTTTGGAAGTGACACAAGCATTTTCAGAATGAGAAACAAGAAATGACAGAAAGGAGCCAAGGGAGGAGACCAAGGAGACACTCCTTGATTGAATGATCTGGACCGTAATCATGAACTTTTATATGGTATTTGAAAGAGAACACCAGGCAAATCATCAAATGGTCAAACGTCAACACTGTGTTCCTTGTTAGCAATTCTCTTTTTATCCATTCTCGCTTCTTAAAGATGTTGAGGAGTTCGAGGAAGGTTAAATGTACCACATCCTGTGACTCCGTTGAGTTGACAAATAGACCGTTCAAAAATGTAGTCGTTCCAAATACCTCAATAAGGTAGACCGAATTTGCAAGAACGTAAGAACGAGAGATCCTCTTCTTTTCCTGTCTTGAAGGGCAAATTTGTGCCAATTTAGGACGATAAAGACGTTCGGAAAACGGCCATAAGAATTGGAAAAACGTTTAGCGATCAAGAATCCTTGTCTCTTCCACAGCATAGGCTCATCCTTGAGCGACAGTTCATTGAAATCCTCAATGTTATTTATCTCTGTTTGGTTGTTCAATACTAGCTGTCATAATCTGGAATGGGGCAAGATTATCTTGGGAAAGCTAATTCCTGATTCGGGATACCGTAAGCTCATGACTAAAATCCAAAATGTAAAGCCGTGTTTACGTGCGTCATCATCGCCTTCGAAAATATACCAAGCACCAAGCATCTCGAGAACTTCGATTAGTTTCTCAGTGTTCGTTTCCGCTGACAGAATCAAACAGTCTTGTTGTTCTATCTTACAACTTCTACTTACAAAGTAACTCAATTATCAATGAGGAAATCAATAACCGCCGATTTTTCTAACAATTTGGATGCTAACGATGAACGACGCGTAATCTTTTTAAAATCACCCTTAGGGTAGAGCGGAATGGATTCCACTATACAATTGTAAATAACCAGAGTGATCGCTCTATATCCAATGTAATCCAATCGATATCCAATGTGAATCCCGCGGATACAAAATTACCCAGTCCGTCCGGAAAATTGCCAAGAAAATAGAAGACAAACGGTGCCTCAATGCAGTCTTTTGGTGCTTATGTCCTCCCACTCTAATTTAATTACCACTTCTTTTTCTACATTTAAAAAAGAAACTTTATCACCTCTATTTGGTTTTGATTCCTGTGTCCGCTTAGGTACCACTGCACCAAACATTGCAGCACATTCAAAGCAATTTTGGATCGCCAATGGGTCGTGGACTACCCAAAACTCATTGCCCAAGCACACAATTAGATTACTTTGGATAGCGATTAATTATAAAGCTTGCTTGTTAAAAAATTGATTGTGAATTGTGAACTTTTAATATGGTATTACCTTATAGTGAATCAGAATCTGATTTTACCTTGACTTAATTTTTGCTTTTTGAAAAGCGCTAAGTGTTAATTCAATTTCATTCTTTTCTATGTCACTTCCAAGAGTTTGAGAGATGATGGTAAGAGATAATGGTGTGAAAACACAGGTAGCTAAAAACTTTGAAAAGGAGAAATGCGGAATTAATAACGAAATGAGCACTAGCTCTCGAGAGATTAGAGTTACGTGTCCAGTACTATCCAGTATATCCAGTATACTACGTATACTAGTTTCACGTTACTCAGGTGGCCAACTCATTCATCCTCAATATTTTTGAAGATATGCCTTGGAAACACAAAAAAAAATTATCCAACAATTCTATTTAGACGACGACTACAGCAGAATGAGGCCTTGAACAAAGGATATCAAATCAGAAAAAAGTAGATTGGAGATAAAAGATTTCTTGTTCAGAAAAGGCCGCTGCTTATGAACATCGAAGAGCTCCACTTTAAGTACAAAAATTTCCTATATCAAAAAAATTGTCCCAGAAGTTGACACAATTAAATACTTCACTGACTGCTTTTCCATATGAAAATTGTGAGAATTCCGCAAACTTTTAGCATCATGTGGAAGATTTTGGGGTGAGAACCAAGTGGAACTTTTTAGCACTCTTACGCACAAAAGGGACCTTGCTATGAAACCGGTGGGACCGGAAAACGTCTAGCATACCGTTATAGTTTACAAGATATATTTGTATAACATACAAACTGTATTTGCACTCCTCCAATGGGAAACAGAAAATATTGAAAATATGAAAATATTTTTTGTGGAGTCTAAGTTGTTTGTTAATTTCTATTGTTATTTTTATGTGTAAATTTCTTTTGACTTGTAATCGTTTGAAGTAACGAAGTGAATTAGGTTACTTTTAATTGCAGTTATTCAACGCAAATTTCAGCTGTTTCGCTTCAGCAATTCTGTGAAATTTCGCAAATGCCAGCCTTTGTATGATCGTCCGGGCTTTAAAGTTGCAACAGCAGTTGGAAATGGAGCGTCCAAGTTCCATTCCTAAACAATATAATCCTACCTAACAATATAGTAGTATAGTTCCTTCCTAATAATATAATGAAGTGATTAAGTTTACCCTAATTGAGTTATGGTGATATTGGACGACAGCGCAATGTAAGCGAGTGAACGAACGAAACGTTGCAGTTTGGATAATCTGGCCTCATGTGACCTGGATGCTGCTGGCTTGAAAAATCTAGTGACCAGTATTGACAAGACAATTTTCTATTTGTAATCCCAGATAGGAATTCTTGTCCCAAGGCGGGACCAAAGCCGTGCGGATGGTGCGAGGGGCACAGGGGAATCTCGAAGATGTCCCATTGTGAGCCCTTATTTGAACACGTTACTCATTTTCAAAATGTCGGATACGTCATTTTTTACTCCCTCTCGTAGAAGTCTCTGATGCGTCCCGTTTTTATTTTTTGGCTCCTTCTCGACACTTAGAAAATTTCGGAGAAACTGTCTTTGTCTTTTCGCGGCAAAGTTTGATTCTAAAATTCTATTATTAACTTTATCTTCAAACTACGGATATGAATTCGTGGCCCATCTGTATAGTACTGGCTTCTCACCACGACGATCCGGGTTCGATCCCCGGGTCAGGTTCCATATTTCTTCAACTATCATGGTTATATACAGTCGAATTATGATGTGTGCCTGGTAACCCTTTACATACTCTAACAAAAAAACTTTATCCGGATATCCGGATCACCGTTCGTGAAAAAATGTCGGCACAGCAAACACTCATAAGAAAAAGAAGAGTAAAGAAAAAAGGAAGGAAATTCAGAGTCCAGAAAAAGATTTATTATTAATGACTTCTTGAGATCCTTTTTCCGTCCCAAGTACGTCTAAAGTCCATCCAATGGGACGGGATAAGGACCGCTATGAGATCCCGGCGAAGCGGACATTGGTCATACGTAAAAGACGTCCTAGGAATGTAAACTTGGGAATCTGCTATGTGCCAAGTACATCCCAGACGTCTCAAAGTGACGTGTTTTGGGCGTCTATGGGACTGCAGTGTGCTATCTGGGATGTGGTTTGTCTATACTTTCCATCCACTTTGTTTTTAAGATTGCACAGTATATGTTATTGTTGAGACACTGGAGGCATAGTAGTGTTGCTTCAATTTTTTTTCGAAAATAAAAAAAAATTCTTTTTGGCAGGTGAATTCTGGTTTCCATTTTCTTTTTTAATGCTAGAATCTTTATCCAGAAGCCAACCTATTCTGTTAGTCCAGTAGTAACTGGACTAACAGAATAAGCAACGGGTTCGTGCAAACCCAAATCGCCATTTCCCCGCTTATTGTTGAAGAAATTTTATTCCTGCCTCCTCCCAGTAATAAACCAGGAAACGAAATAACCATACAACCAGTTTATGACTGAGCCCTTCATCGAACATCGTGAATTGATGTCTTACTTCTTTGAAAAATAAAATTAATAGACATCATTAATTGATGTCTTCTTTTCTTTTTAAGTTACATGGCAGTTACATAACTGCAGCCCGATAACCAATACGGTGAAAACATTTTTGGTACCAAATATATATGTAATAGTTTTAATGCAAAGCAGTAACGTTTTTTACGATCTTTATCACTAATAGAATTCCAAAATTCAATGCTGTCTCTCGCAAAACCAAATTGCATTTTTTCTTGTTGGGACTTGGAGTGTCAGAGATGTCCAATAGATGACGTTGGTGTTCTTGTTTATCATGTGATTGCGGATTGTTGAGAGGTTGTCAAAAGTTTTCCTATATTTTATTATACATCAAAGAAAATTACCAATGAATTCATAAGTAAATTCCAGTTTATTTCTGTGCAACTTGGGTTCTGGGTTCTGTGCGATTTGGGTTTGCTAACAGAAACGAGAATATTAAATCATTAAATTTACCTGGGTTCCTCTGCCAGAAATTCCTGATATTATATTTAACCTAACCATCTTGACTGCTTGGATAAAACATGCGTACACCTGTCACGTCGCATGGGGATTCATCAATCCAATTTGCCGAACTGGTAAAACTGGAATTGATCAACGAAGAAGGAGAGAAGGTGAGGCGACAGATGAGAGTCATCACAACAGGAGGAGAATTGCGGAAAGCAAAGTTTACGTTCGACAAAGAAGACACCAACGCAAACTCTAAAAAGCCAGGTGGCATTCATTCATCATGTCATGTGAATATGGAAAGGTCTCTACCTACCGACTTCGATTGCAGCTCTTTTCTGTCTGAAGAATTGGAGGGACTCTTCGACCAAATTCAACATAAGTGAAGTCGTTTCGATTGCCGATGGCCGATGTCCGTTAACCTTAAGCACACAAAAGCATGATCAATGCCAGGTGCGAGGCATTTGCTAGAATGTTCGCAAGAAAGTGAGTGTCTTGAGAGTTCTGCGTCAGCTGTTACACTTCTTATACACCGGACGAGTTACCCCCACCACAATGGAAACAATGGGTAAGGAACTGCTGCTGCTGACAAATTCGGTTTAATGGAGCTAAAAACCAAGTGCAAGAATAATATGCTGCATCACATGTCGTGTTGCCGAACAAATTTTGTGTTGGATGGAATAAAAGTCAGCAAAATCAAATTGTAAAAGAAATTTTTATGATATAAATCTTTAAGTTTTTTTCCCCATTAACAATCGGTTGTTCTATTTCAGTCCTCTACAGAACTTCCTATACAGAACAACGCGGAGGATAAGAAGAAGTAAAGTGAGACATCGCCTCGCAAGCCCCTGTAGAAGGATTTTTACCCACTCGTGAACCCTTTACTAAATAAGCCAGATTGAGGGAATTTTACAAGAAGTCCAGGAGTGCCAGTTTTGAACAAACTACCTTGTCACCAAAGATTTGAAAAATATTTCTTCCATGACGACAGTCGTGTCGTCTGCTCCACGTGACTCATTTTGTTGTGACACGCCCTATTTTGATGTAATGAAACAAGCAGAAGACAACTGCCAAAGCAGGAAAACTGTCATGATAAGTTGATAATTGAGTTCAAAACAGCAGTCTCCTGAAAGACTAAGCAATGTTAAAAAATGAATTTTATTGGCAAGAAACAGAAAATTGCTATTTTTGCAGTCGACTATACAATTAACGGGATAATTAAGTGATTTTTAGGGGAAACTGAATACATAGTTGTTTTTATAGATTTACTACGATCGTTCAAGTTTCTTAGCAGTTACGCGGGAATAGATCAATAAATTTTTTAAATTTGCCTTTCGTCATTCCACTGAGATAGCCATGAACGTTGGGAAGGGTAAAATTGGGGATTCCTTTCCTCTCATCTGCCATGTAAAATTTGATTCTCTGTAGCAATTCGTCACCGCTGAAAGTTGTGAAATTTTCAAGAACACCACTTCTTTTGGTGCCCATTGAAATTTCTACTCCGTACGACATAAAAATAACTTTTTCTGGAGGGATTTCACTTATTCGTTTCAGTAGATGCAATGATGAGCACAAGAATACGTATAATACCAAATTATACATTACCAGTCACCTTTTGGGACATGGTGAATGAAGTTTGAAACTTAGCTAGTTTGATGTTTTCCCTGAGCGAGAACAAAAAAGATAAGAGAGAGAGAAAGACATTTTACAGGGTTTATATTAGGTTAGGTGATCTCTAGTTACATATTTTAGCTGTTCATTTCTACATTTTTTTATATTCGTTTAGAATCATGCATCCGCTACCGAAAAACTGACGGAAACGATGTCAAAAGAAAAAAAGATGAAATCTTGAAATGCTAACCAAGCCAGCAATTGCACCGAGTGGAGTTCTAGACCAATTTAAACTCAAAGAAACTCCAGGAAAAGAAGTCAACGACCGATGTAGTGACGTAATGAAAAAAATCAAGACGTTTCTTTCATTCGAATTTTTATATTAATGTTGTGTATCAGGGCATGAAAAATATCACAAATAAACATTGTATTCACTGTATGCCGCCCTTTGTTTTTTTTATCACTGTGTTCTGCATTACTCTGTAGATGACTTGCATACCCTTTGGATGGCTTAGCTCTTAGGAACATTGCAAGATCTGTATCTGGTCTTGATTTTACTAGGTATATTCAAGACAATATTCAAAATTTCTCTAAAGTAAAATTTTTGAATACAATATGCTTTGTTCCAACACGCTGTTAAGTCGTTTTTTGAACACTAATTTCACCCATTAGAAATTGGTGCATCGACTGTGAACTCGTTTGTCATCAACCTGATCAGCGATTTCAGTAACCACAATCGTATACAACTTGGGAAAATAGGAAGAATGATTGGTTGGAAAAGTAATTCATTTAAAATTGCCATGAGATATTGAAAGTGAAACATTACGTAAGTATTTTTGGTCTAAAAATTTTATTTTATGTTAAAAACCAGAACTTATAGGTTAATTATTATACGTTAGGTTACTTTATTAGGTTATGATTGGTTTGGTTAGGTTAGGTTAGGTTAGATTAGGTTAAGTTAAGTTAGGTTAGGTTAGGTTAAGTTAGGTTAGGTTAAGTTAAGTTAGGTTAGGTTAGGTGAGGTAAGGTTAGGTTAGTTAGGATCATTTTTTAAATTTATAAGGTTTTAGTGTCTATTGTCGTGGTTATTTTGGTGACGGTAAAACTGACCATAGGTTCCACTAAATTTATTTCCAGAGTTAATTCACAAAATTATTTTAAATTTTGTATTTGTGTCCATTCAAAAGTAAATATTATGTCAAGATGTTGAAGTGCCTTTTGAAGTATTTCAGTGTGCCGTTTTACTGTCTTTGGGTAGCACTGTCCACTGTCGTCTACCTGAAAACTTGAACACTTTGGCCGATGACTTACTAGCGTTTAAAAATTCGACCAATCTAACTCCAGCATTCCAACAATCGGTTATAAATACATAAAAAAATAATGGAATCATTCCATGGTTCTTCTATACATGAGATATCACCCCATGAATATGCAGCGGCGGAAGCCATGACACAAAAAAAAATTCTCATAAACATTTTCCAATAAAATTCAAAGTTTCCTCACAATTCATTAAAGAAACGATATCCGGACCGGATACGTTGAATTCACGAATAAATTGGCGCCAAACCGAAGTCATTGGCATAATATACAAACTTCCTGTCGGCCAAAATATGCTGGACATGTGGGCTGATATCCATTCCTTTACCCTTGGTGATGAATTAACGTGATTACCACGGGAGTGAACAATAGTTCTTCCAGTTTCGGCCACATTCTTCAGCAAAGTCAAATACTGGTTTATGTTGAGTTATCCATCAACACGGTGAATTTATCTGGGATAGTCATATGACACTCACCTGTAACTAGCACAGATTTTTGCTGGGGACCTCTATCGTAGCGGAAGCGTGATTAAATCTTCTGTCGGAATCAATCTGAAAAGTAAATGAAAATAATTGTAAGTGCTTGTAATAGGCTACAAAAATAAAAATTAACCTTACCCAATCTGTGGTCGCCAATGACAATAATTTTTTCCAAAAAGAAAAAGATGCGCTGAATTGGACAGCAAACAATTGCCTTTTTGTCATTTTGACAGACGATCGAAAGAAAAAAGATGAAACAATTACGAGGTCACCTTTTTTTATCCAAAAATCTATGCTGGGTTTTCATTCTCTTGTTAACGATGCACAAGGGAAAAATTAAAGTTCATTTAGGCTTTTCTGAAGCCAAGTGAAATTATAACAAAAAATAACCTCATTATAGAAGATAAAATTACATAGATTCTGTAACCGGAAGCCCCAAGGTTACTCATCTCTGCTCATATTCATTTCCCTAAAAATTATGGCCTTGGTTATGTGATGTTTTAAATTATCAAATTTGATTGAAAGCGACCCAAACATGATCTATTTGATCTAACTAAACTTTCTGTGAAGTTAGAGATGCTTTCTGTAAATGGAATGTTAAATAAGTGAAAAAGTCAGTCTTAAGTTTTCTATTCTTAGACATATAGTCACCATGTTTCGTGCTGATCGCAGCAGAATTTTAATATTTAAACGAAGAAGAACGTGGAGCTATCCATTGTTGCATATTCAAACAATAGAAAGACAGTTAGATCTATTAGTGATCGATTGGGACCGTGCGTTTATTGCAAACACGGTATCGTGAAACAGGTGACATAAGTAGGGAAGTTGGTTCCGGTGGGCGAGAAAAGTTACACCTGAAGATGAAGATAATATAGCCTTGCGGTGGCTGCCAAACCAATCAAGACAGCACTAGAGATTGCGAGTAAGATCAAATGTAAAGTAATCGAATAAAGAAACTGATTGTTCCTTTTCTTCGGATATTGTTTATGTGGTTATGAATCCGAATAAAATCATCCGCATTTTTAAATGGCAAGGAATTATTCCATGATGAGCGCGTGAATGGTTTTTTACGCCTGGACACGCAAATTTGCAATTAGAATTTGTGTTCCACTTCATGAAAGAAACCCCAAAAAATTTTCTAGGTACTTCTAAAACATTTGGGTAATCTAAAGTAAAATTATATTAACAGCTGTAAACTGCATCTAAGGCTTACATACACTAGAGATTTTTCTTAAGTTTAATTTTGCAACTTACACTCAAAGTGAATTGTATTGTCCATATCGGTCGTAAATAAATGCAGACGAATATTATTCATGGGATTTACTTTGTCATTTATGTAGTTCAAACCAATTTGTAAAGAAATGGATAACGACTACGAAATACAACTGTATGAGTGGAAAACAAAGTATGCCATTGGTATAGCAAGTATTTTATTAGCGGCAATAATATTTTTTAAAAATATCTCATTCGAAAAGACATCCGTTAGGACGTCCATGGACTAGATCATATAACGAAGAAAAAAAGAGCGAGTCATTCTTGGTATCATACTATTTTTAAAGAGGCTGCTCTATCTGATTCGTATGCATTTATTCACAACTTTACACGAATTTCCCCAACTTGCTTTGAAAAATTGCTAAAAGAAATTGGTGGCCATCATGCGATGGAGAAGAAACATACCAAACTGAGAACATGCATCACAGCTGGTATTTTTTAAAATGTTACTTTCATTTATTAACGTAATGTCTATTCATCATTGTTCCATTAAATGAGAAAGGTTAGCATTCACTCTTTGATACCTTGCCACCGGAGATAACCTTCATATTCTTGCTATGGGTTCAAAGTTGCTTCTTCTACTGCATGCCTTATTACACGAGGTATATCAGTTGCAAATTATGAGTAAATTTTAAATTTCACCAACATATCTAGTAGCCGTGCCAAATGCTAATAAGTGGAAAAGTGTTTGCATCGAATACTATAGAAAATGGAACTATCCTAATTGGTGTGGGGCTAATTGGATGGGAAGCTAATGCTATTACTTCTCCACCACATAGTGGTTCTCTTTACCAAAAATATAAGGGTTTTAAAAATATCGTGCTAATGGCGATTGCTGGAGCTAATTACGAAGTTTTGATGTTTGATCTTGGGGAATATGGACGAAAATCAGATGGTGGTATTTCGGCGTCCTCTGTTGACGCAAAGCGTTCAAGGCTGGAAAATTGAAACTGCCGCCCCAATCTGCTCTTCCTCTTTAGTTCACCCTATTGTTCTTGTTGTGAAGACGTCTTGAATTAACTGATTACATGATGAAAGGGTATCCCTGGACGGAGAACTCTACTTCCTGAGGATGAAACAATCTACAATTATGGGTATTATAGTAATTACAGCAGTATTGACTTGTTTTATTGTGTAATTCTTTTGCACAACTATACTATAGGCATTTGCGAGCTAGGCGCACTTCAGAAAATTTGTTTGGAATTATAGCTACAAGATGGAGGCTCTTCCTAACCACAATAAACAGCAAACTCGAGAAAGTTGAGCACTGTACTCGTGCAGTTTTGGTTCTCCATAACTTTTGCTGAATGCAACACCTTTGTAGGTAATGGAGCATCGGACTACTTTGACAGACATATGGTGGCCTGGTTGATGGAGATTGGAGAGATGACACCGAATTTACGAACGCAGCTAATTTCAACAATATTTCCAGATCGTGTATTCGTAATGAAAAACAAAATGCAAAGGCCCTGCATGTAGTGTTTCACTCGTTTAAATAACCACAACGAAAATAACGTATTAACGAGCCTCGTTATCGACTTTTTTGGAAAATGCTCGTTTTTTTCGTTAACGATAACGAAATGGCTGTTTTTTTCGTTGTTTTCGTTAATTTCTTGCTAAATTTTTCGTATCAAAACCGTAGAGATTTCAAATTTTTTGACCATCGGGGGAACTTTTTTTTCCCTCAAAATTTGGAATTTTCAATTTTGGGATGACCACCTACTAGCGACTTAGCGATCCCCTAGCGAGGAATTAGGTCATTATTTTCGCTACATCATTTGGCCTAACAGGCCTTAGAAAACTAGGTTCTAAAAAAAAATCGTAAGGTAAACGATAACGGTCGCAAAAAGAGAAAAATGCGACACGTTTAAATTAACGAAACGAAGAACGAAACGAATGAAAAATTGAAAAAATAACGATTAACGATAACGATAACGAATCCAAAAAAGCACAACGGTGAAACACTACCTGCATGATTCTTACAAAGAATAATTTTGTAAGGAGGGCAGCGTAACGTGGCAATATGAACAAGTAAATTATACAAGTAATAACACTTGAAGGAAATCCATTGTTGAATTACAATGATGTATTCGTGTCTGTGTCTTAACAATAAGACAATTAATTTTGAAACAACGATGCCCTACCATTAATGACCCATGATCTGAACCAGAAAAAAATATCTTTGATTCCAGCAACCTTAACAGCCCCTAGTTACCTTCTGTGTCAAGGAATGTTGGAATCCTGACGTTATTTAGGGGAGGGCGGGGTACTTTGGGACGCGTCCATAATTGGGCCATTTATTTATTACTAAATTTAAAAAAAAAATATATTTTAAAAAATATGGGGAAGTGTAAAATGCCATTCCTCATTTGGGAATGAAATTTTATGTTCCCATCTTCCGTCATTACTATAAGATATGAATGAAAAATAAAAAATGTGGCTTTCTTTCGAAAGACATTTTTTACATTATATTGGCATTGTTCAAAGAAAAAGTCGAGAAATGAACAAAAAACTAATATTTGATAATAGAATACCCGTTGCTTAATTAAGTGCGATAATTTTTTCGCGGTATCTGGTCCATGGGGATAAATTAAATAATTATACTCACAAATAGCATCTCATATTGTTATTGGTATAACTTAATTATATAAAAAAAGATATATTTACAACAATATTTGATATGCAATTCAGAATTGTTTTTTGAATGGGCGATGTTTGAAAATTCATCACTGTCCCATGGGACAGTTGGGTCTTGTGTCTTGTCATCTTATAAGAAAATGAATAAACGAACATTTGAAATTGAATTGGAATTGGAATTTTGGCAGAACTCAAGTCATCTTTTACTTTCTCATGGAATTTTTGTCGTTCTTCCTTGACCATGGATCTTAATTTTTTCACACCCATCACATTTGCTTTCGGATTTAATCCATGCACCATTGCCACCATAGCAATAAAAATGCATTCATGAGGCATTTAACCGTGCATAGGGAATGGGCTTTGCTGATGTAATTTGTAATAAACTGATCCATTCGTTTGGCCGTCTAATTAGATGAAGTGTAATTTGGTCTGTCATACATTTTTCTGTACTTTCTTGAGGTTTGTGTCTTAGAAGACACATTAGTTTTTCTTTGCGAACAAAATCTTCGCAACCCCTTTTATTGTGGTCATCATATTCATAACAATCTTTGTGTTTCTGAGATATAAGAAATTCAGACAGTATATATTAACAATTTAGGTCTGTTTGAATTTAACAGCTAGTAGACTGAAGTTGGCCCTTAATGATGCCTTACATCATCTGAACGATCACACTCGTTCAGATTCTCATTCATTATTCTCACTTATTACTCTTCAAAGTATTGTCTTTAGAATGCCTCCTCTCTTGATCTGTTCCTGTTCCTTTCTGATTTATTTTATTCCTGGTCTGAAGAGCCCTCTGAAGATATATTGGCTGCTCTGTTAGCAAATTTACGTTTCCAGGATGGACCGTGTGTGTTTTTTCCGGGCGGATGGATATCCCATCGGTCTGTCATGGGTCTCTACGCAGGACTTCCAAATGTCTTGCCCAAGGATGTCTCAACGTGAACAGACAATGGACGTAACCAAACGGACATTGCTGGGACAGAAAATTTGGGGGGATAAAGATAAATTAACTTTGCGTGGGTATACCGGGTCACAATAAAATCTTTTCCCTCTGAAGCTGATTCATTTTTTTTCTTTTGACACATATTGATCTAATGTGGCATATTTCCTTATTATTTTACAAAATGTGAAATTTATTAAATATTTATATGTAAATGTTTTTGCGAAAAAACGAATGACATAACGAATCATTTGTATCTTCGGTAGTAGTTGCTAGAGGTCACAAATGACAAAAACGAGGGTCATATTGTACCTGATAAGGTTATCAATAAATTTTTATCGATCGTTGCTTCGGGCAAGCTCCGTCTCTCTGCTATAAAAAGCTTATATTAAATTGAAATTCCTTTCCCTATAAGAAAACTTTATCATTTTTCCACTTATAGTTTTCAAACTTTCTACATGATATTATCATGTAATTCCCTTTATTTATTTTTTTATTTTTTTTTTCATAATTTTGACTCGATTCGGTCCCCTTGTAAAGACTCCGTCTAACCTGGTACGTCTGTCCAAAATTATCTTTGCCAAGAAAAAAACACCGAAAAATTGAAATCGTTGTAACTTTTCTAATTTTAGAGCTACAACTACGAAAAAATTTAAGGGGGTGTACCAAACCGTTCCGCGTGTTTGTTTTTTTTAATTCCTCATTTCCCATAAGGGGATGGGAGATTGGGGGAAAACCGGAACTGTACAAGATGGGTCCGTCCTCCGTCTCCCCTACCACCAAATCACCCAAAAGAAAAGGCGAGTGGTGGTGGCAAAGGTTGAACCGTCTTATAATTAATTTTGTCAAATTCTGGCGCGTTTGCGTAGGGAAAGGAGGCGGCGCGCTGATCTCCTTTTCACGGACAAGTTCTTAGAGACGATGTTCAAAGGGGCGTCTCAAGACGCCAGGCTAGCAAGCTCATCGGCGGCTCGAGCAAGAGCTAAGGCAGGTGGAAAAAAGGTAACAGTGCACCCAGGCCCATCCCCGAGGGTGTTGTGTCCAGAGTGGCGGGGTCAGAAGAGGACGACCGCCAGTCTGCCGATGCTTGGACTCGAGGATTTTAAAGGTGTTTTTTCGTTACTCCTTCTGTTCACATCCAAATTGCACGCAATACCCTTGTATGTGAAAGTGTGGGTGAGCTTTTGTTAAAATTTGCCAAAATTTGGCAAGACTGTTTCGGACGATCATTGGGCTGTGTCCTAGACAGCGCGTCAAATGGGAATTAAGCTAGATTTTGTAGAGACCCCAAAACAGAATAGACTTCCGTGTCCGGTAGCAATTTCGGATGAAATGGCGAGTGTTTTCGACAGAGAAGGAATTACTTGACAAGAGGGCTATTGTAGAAATTTCGAATAGTGGGAAGGATGGTTTAGGTTACAAATAGCGTCTGTCCGTATTGTTTGCTAGATTTAAAAAAAAATGTTTCGATTAAGGGCGCTATTCGTGGCCTCTCTTAGCACTAATTAGCTAGTGGCTATAAAAGTGAAATTCCCTCTCTTCCTTATTTTTTCCTCCCCTATACTATTCTACCTTTTCGTTTCCTTTTCTGCCTTTATTTCCAAAATTTTTCCAAAGATAACCAAGGACTTCCCTTTTTGCCTTTTGAGCTTTCCAAAAAAATTGCCAATGCTGCACTGCCGGACCCCTTGTTACCGTCGGACAAGACAACAACAAAATTTAAGGCCAAATGCGATGCGGCCCTGGCTAGGAGCAAAATTGCATTGCGGAAGATTGCGTCGATCATGGAAAACTTTACATGAGCTACACCTACGATACCTTTTGCGCTGTTTGCGTCTCACCCGAACGTATAGCTTACCTCCTTTTTTCGTGGTAGCCGCAACCGCAAGCGTCGAATACAAATGCCTTTTCGATCAACTGGAAGGGTCTTTCGGGGTATCTTTTCCCCTCATTTGCGCTGATTTTCCAATGTTTGGAAAAAATTAGAAGGGAGAGAGCTGATGTAGTTTTCGTTTGCCCCGTATGAACAGGCCAGGCCTGGTTTCCTGTGCTACTCGAGTAAGCATGCATTAGACACATTGATGTGTGCGGAGGGATACGGATTATAAGACACAATTTTGCAGTTCCTAACCTACTTGCTAGCTTCGGAAAAATCCTATAGTGCAATTAACATTCACCGTTCTATGTTGTCCAAGACCCTAGGGTTCATCAAAAGCGTTCTGATAGGAGTGCATCCGCTAGTCGTTCGGTTAATGAAAGGTTGTTATCACAAAAATCCCCCCCCCCCATCCCAAATATAACGAAATGTGGGACCCGAGTCAGGTAGTAGATTTCATTGTGTCTGCTGGCGAGAACCGATACTCTACCTTGGGCGTATTAGCATGTAAAATGGTCACCATGATAGCGTTGGCTACCTTAATGGGAGTGTCGGAGATAGCAGCAATTGGTTATCGATCCATATCGTTTTCTCAGAAGAAGGGGTAGTTTTCTCTTTAGAAAGATTACGGAAGACGCAGCAATGCATCGCCCCGATCCATTGCAGTCGTTTTCCATTTCTAAATGATCCGGATTCGGTTCTTTGTCCAGTTCCGGTCCAGTCATAGCACTTAAAGATTTTTTGAGCGTCGAAAGCAGTTAAGATGGTAAGCGGAAGAAGGAAAACTAATTGTGGCGCTCATCGTGCCTCGTAGACCGGTCTCTGCTTATACAGTTAGCCGCTGGATTAAATCGTTCTTGCAAAAAACCGGCGTAAACACACGGTGTGTTGGAGCGCATTCCACAAGAAGCGCATTTTATTACGGCTATTGTAATATTAAATTCTTATTACAATACTTTTTTACAGCAATTAAATTCCTCTACCTGACACCTGAAAAGCTGTGCAACGCTTTGAAAGAGGAAAATGTACTCAATGTGCTTAAAAATATGCTTGGAAAACTCTACGAAAGAAAACAGTTGTTGCGTCTAGTTGTTGATGAGGCGCAGTGTGCAACAACTGGGGGAGTTGATTTCAGGTTATTACTTTCAAATTAAAATTAAATACAGCTCTTAATTTTAATTCTGTATAGAAAGGATTATGGCAATCTTTCACTTTTCCGCAACTGTTTCCCATCTGTACCGGTCGTTGCACTAAGTGGTACTGCTTGTGACCAAACTCGAAGAGATATTATGGCTACACTTCATTTACGCAATCCTTTTGTGTAAGTTTTTATTACTTGAAATCTTAATTATTGTTTGTAATTAAGATTTCTGTATTCTGATTTAGATCTGTACGTCCATGTATACGTGAAAACTTAAAAATTTCATTGACTCCCAAAAAATCCAATGAAGATGCATTCAAGTTGATGACTGTATCTTTAAAAGATGATTTTCCGAATCAGTGTGGAATCATTTACTGCATCAAGAAAGCCGACTGTGAAAAGCTTTCGACATTTCTGGTGAAGGAGGGTTATTCGGCAACCTTTTACCACGGTGAGGTACCTAAAGACGAACAAAAAAGGCGTCTAACGAATTGGATGAGTGGTCAAGTAAAGGTGTGTTTCTATTTATTATTACTTGTTTTTTTGTGAATTCATTTTCAATGTCTCTTTTTAAAATTGAAAATGATTGTTCTAAACTAGATTATTATTTTTTTTCGGCGTAATCTGAAATCCTTCTCTTTAGATTATCTGTGCTACAATAGCATTCGGTATGGGAATAAATAAGCCTGGTAAATTCTATTTAAAATTGTTATTCCCTATTTAATAATAATGTATTTCTTTTTTAGATGTACGGTTCGTTTTCCACTTGTCTATGCCAAAGTCGATTGAGAGTTATTACCAGGAATGTGGAAGAGCAGGCCATGATGGACAATTAGCTTTCTGCATAATGTTCTACAAGTTTTCGGACTATTTCGATCAACAAAGCCTGATTTATTATGGTAAATGCTTCATACTGAAATTAGTTGGAATAATTTCAGTATTTTGACAAAATTTTTTAAACAGATCCACTTGGCAATAAAGTGGCAGAAATCCAAACCGCTGAACTGGTAAATCTGAAAAAGGTGGTAACTTTCTGTGAAAACCGCACAGTTTGTCGTAACGTCGGAATTTCAAGTTTCCTTGATGAAATACCACGCCCATGTGATGTTAATTCACTAGCCATTTGCGATATTTCCGAATCACAAGTATTTACACGGTACGCGTTGTTAAATTAAAATTTTAATTTGTGAAATTTTAATATAGGACCGATATGACGAAGTTGATGTTATCCAACATGTTCGTGATGTAAGGGATACTATTATGACCAATTTTTCGACACGTTTCACCACATCCTTTCTTGTGAATATATTCCTCGCCAAACAATTAGACAAAAAGAGGGCCTTGTATACTGGCGGTAATTTAATTTGTGTCTATATATTTGCGACAAATTAAATTAATCCAATTTTTCTTTGTTATTTACAGATGTAAAGGATTGCGCGATGTACGGCAAAGGTGCGGATTGGAATGCCGATAATGCCTACAGGTTTATTCAAAAAATGATATTGGATAATGTATTAGAAGAATGTTTGGTGTGTGAGCCTCCTCGACCAGCTTACGCCATTATCCGCATTGGAAGCAACTGGCCATTGGAAAAGGTTCATTAAATTTATTAATTAAAAATAATGGCAACTTTTTAATTAATGTGTATTTTTTATTTTAGTATTCTTTTTTGATGGTTCAAGCAGAATCAACTGAGCAGTCGAATCGTCCGAAAAATAATTTTAGAGCTGAATAAAGGACTGAAATATTTAGTTTATATTTCAGTCCCCGAAAGTATGATTTCATTTTTCAAACATCATTTCCTTTTTCTGAACTGTCCCGACTCGTTCATGACAAGCCCTTCTGGCGTTTTTCTGTTTTCCTTTTTTTCTATTTCGTTCCTTTTCTTGTTTTCGTTGCGCCAAGGTTAACTCCCCCCCCCGGCGTTAACCTTTTCTTCCTTTTTTTTTCTTTTCCCCTCTCTTGTTTCTTTTTTTTCTGAATCCGTGTGCCAAGGTTATCCCTTGCAGCGTTTATTCTGTTTTACGTTTTCTTTATTTTATTTTTCGTATCTTAAAGTATTCGTTCTCTCTTTCGCACATGTTTATATAAATTGTATACATAAATAAATAACTTTTAATGGCATTAAGTTAAGTTTATTTCTTTTTATTCTCTTAATTTAATGTGTTCCCTCAATTCATGTTTGGGCAAGGTTATAGCCGCCGGGTATAACCTCTTCCCTTTATTTTGTTTCTCGCCCGTCACCCCTTTTCAAGAAAATGCCCTCTGGCGATTTCCGTTCCAAAAGCGACCTTAATAACGGTTTTGACCGTTTTTTTTGCTTTTCGCATCACATAAATAGTTTAAGGTTCAAAAAAGCAATTGGAGTAACCTACATAAATTAAGAGTTACTCTAAATAAAGAGTAACTTAATTCATGTAGAGTAACTCAATAAATATAGAGTTTCTTAAACCATTTAGAGTTACTAAAAGTAATAAAAGTAACTCTTCTTTTTTAGAGTTACTCTAAATTTATTTAGGTTACTCTATAACAGTAGAGTTACTCTTATTAAATAGAGTAACTCTATTTAATAAATTTAGAGTAACTCTTTCTAATAAGAGTTACTCTACTTTTATAGAGTAACTCTATTTAATTAGAGTAACTCTATGTAATACTCTATGTAAGTACTTTTATAGAGTAACCTAAATAAATTTAGAGTAACTCTATCTAATAAGAGTTACTCTACTTTTATAGAGTAACTCTATTTAATAAGAGTAACTCTATGTAATAAGAGTTACTCTACTTTTTTAGAGTAACCTAAATAAATTTAGAGTAACTCTATCTAATAAGAGTAACTCTAGTCATTTATAGTAACTCGATAAATTAAAGAGTAACTTAAAGCATTTAGAGTTACTAAATTTCTTAAGAGTAACTCAATATACAAAAAGTAACTCAATAAAAAAACCTTATATCATTTAGAGTAGTTAAATGAATCAAGAGTAACTAAATTCAGTTACAATTATGAATTACAATTTATTGAGATTTGACATGCACATATATACGATACGCACACATATCGGTTTATAACATAAAAATTGATTAACCGTTCTAAATGTGCTATATGAAGAATTGAGAACGGTCTGTTTAATTCGAAATAATAAAAGCTCGTAAACAGCTGTCGCTTCGAAAGTGGTTGGTGCGGGCATACTGGTGGAGACAATCTTACGAGCCGAAAGTTGGTCAAAAGAATCTACGTTCAATCGATTTTACAATCAAGCGACGACATAAACGATGTTTATACAAAATTAAAATTCAACATTGGGCTTGAAAATCACCCTAGGCGAAAAGCATTTCGCAATACAATTGGTAAATCACCCGATGGATCCTTCTACGATCCGGAAGGGTTACTTAAATTGTAAAAAATAAAATGTAGACGATGACCCTAAGGTTTGTCTCCCACCAATCCGTTATTTTGAGGTTATCAGTGTGAAATTCTCTTTTTTCATGTTTGACAACATGCAATAGTTTTTGTTAAAACACTGTACACGGATCTGTGGCTATGGCAAGGGGCGTATAAAGGACAGAGGAAGGGGCAGCATACCGTCTCATTTTGTTCTTTAATAAAGCTGAATAAATGTAAGTCTACAACCTTAGGGTCGTCGTCTACAATTATTTCTTATACAATTTTAATTGCCCTTTAGAATCGTAGAACGATCTCTCGGTTTATTTACCATTAACCAGTTTAACCACAACGAACGACATAAAGCAAATGGTCTATAGTGGAAATCCGTTTCTTTCTATACCCTCGCGCCACCTGTTGGACATATACCTATTTTTTTTAAGCAAACTTTTTACTTACGCAAAGTTTACTTGTTACAGGGAGATCGGGGCTATTCCGGACAAAATTTTGCAAATGTGTTATAGTTCACATTTCTTTCAGTAAAAGCTAATATAAGTATTTGTTTTGGTACTAAAATGTAGCCCAGGTTTTCTTCTTTTCAAAACTTCTTTAAATGCTTCTTAAAAATGTTGTTTAGTAATAAATGACTTAAATATAAACGGTTTAGTTTCACTGACTTTTTGTCCGGTTTCACTCCACCGAAGGGGCTTTTTCGGACAGTTTAAGAATAAATATATTTAAAAATAGTTTTACCCAATACTTATTAGGTATAGGGGAGAACGGGGCAATTAAGGTAGTGGGTAACTTGGCACTCAGTGTTTTCGTCCTCTTGCGACCGATGGATTGCATTTTAAAAATTACCAGTTATACTTTTAAGCCACTTAACGCTGATCCGCCGCCATCAATCACAGCTCGACGTTGTTTCGAAGAAGAACCTTGGCGTCCTGAAAAATTAATAGTCGATGTTCGAACTGATTCAGTTCGCGTTCAAACCAACGACACTTAACCTCCAGTTTTTTCGCAGCCGATGCCCCTTGTTGATTTCCTGTTTTACGGCATTTAACAGCCATCTCGGAGTACTCCTTCAGCCTCACTTTCAATGTTTGAACTACTGCCTCTGCGGGTCGTATGTCGAGATCGGTGATGACTGTCCAGAACGATTCTCCAAACGTGACACCCGGCTTTTCATTGAAGATGACGGTGTCTCGGACAAGCAAAGCATCTACCTCGACTGGCCCGAGGAATGCCAATACACAAATTGTGTATGGCAGTAACAAAGCGAGGAAACGATCCGGTCGACCAGTTAGACGAGCCGGCTCTATTCGAGTGGGAAGGCGGACCGGCCTGCTTGCTGTTTTTGTTGACGAACTCCTTCAGGGGAAGGTACTGGACGCACGTTGCTGTCGTGCAGAACTGCCACCTCCTCACCGTGGTTCCCATTATCCGGACCTGTCTCCCGATGAATCTCCACAGGTGGTGGAGGTACGTTGGGGAGAGCTGTATCACGCATCGCCTCTGTGGCTTCCGTGTTCAAATTTGGACCTCGTTCGACCAAGTCATGAAAAAGCTTCATCTTTATTACTTGCGCAATCGCTGATTTTCTTGATCCGGAACTCAACTTCACTTCATAGTTCACAGGAGTTGTCTGGTGGATCACTTTGAATGGTCCCTGCCAGCGTTGAAGCAGTTTTTCTGCCCTTTTCACCTTACGAAAGGTTTTGTACACCAGGACTTGGTCTCTTACTTTAAATTTGAGCTCTCTGTGGCGACCGTCGTATTGTCGTCGCTGATTGTCCTGGGCGACTCCCAATCGCGTGTGCACCAATGCTCGAGCCTACTCTAATTCAGTCACAACATGGGTTGCATAATCAGGAGCCGTTCTCGACATGACAAGCCGAGGATTGGCATTAGCACCTAATTCCAAATCAATAGGTAACATTGGTTCACGTCCGTAAAGCAACAAAATTGTGAATATCCCGTAGATTCTTGCCACGTCGTGTTGTAGGCGAAACACACGTAAGGTAATGCCCCTTCCCAATCCTTATAGTCCGCGCTGACATACATTGACAGCGTGGCCACCAAGGTATGATTCATCCGCTCAACCAATCCGTTTGCCTGTGGATGGTAACTTGACGTTGTCTTGTGGTTGGTTCCTAGATTCTTCATGACTTCTTGGGTAAGTGCAGCTATAAATCATTTCCCTTGATCCGAAATGATGGACTCTGGGCTCCGTGACGCAGCACAATTTGCTCGACAAAAAAGTGGCCACCATATCCGCCTTTCCGTTGGGCATAGCTCGTAGTTCCACCCACTTCGTTAAGTAGTCCACAGCAACGATGATCATCTTATTTCCGGTGTTGGATAAGGAAATTGGACCTAAAAGGTCGATTCCCACCTTTTGAAATGGGCGTGCCAACTGAATACACTGCAGGAAACCGACTGGCCGTTTGTTCACGCCTTTTCGACCCTAGCAATTAGGACACGATTGCACATAATTCCTAACATCAATCGCTAAACGCTCCCAAAAGAATTGATTAGAAATTTTCGTTAGGGTACGTCGAACTCCCATATGCCCTGACATCAAGTCATCATGGTATGCCTTTACGACGCGTTCCCGAAAGGAACGTGGGTCGCACAGGCGACGATACTGTTTACCGTTTTTAATTGTCTGCAAGCATAGTCGCCCATTGGATAGACAAAAGTTTTTTAGCGTTGCACGACCTTCTTCCAACTGGTCCATCAGCCGACGCCACCGCGGGACCCGACGCTGCATCGCAACGAATTCTTCCTCCGGTCCAAAATCCACCGATCTGCCACTCCCCACAAGTCCAATGGTCACACAGCGATCTTCTTCTTGTTCTTTGGTCACGGGTAAAGAGCATCGCGAGAGGCAATACGCGTTGTCATGAAGTTTTCCGCTTCTATACCAAATTTTGATGTCATACTCCTGTATCGATAAGCTCCAACGGGCTAGCCGTCCAGCGAGATCTCGTTTGGTTAACAACCAACACAGCACCTGGTGGTCTGTAACTACCACGATCTTGCATCCCCATACATAGCCTTTAAATTTCTTTAAGGCCCAAACCAAGGCCAGGTATTCTTTCTCGGTGATGCTGTAATTGATTTCGGAGCTGCTTATTAGCCGGCTGGCATAGGCCAACGGATGTTCTTGACCATCCACTACTTGTGCCAGCACCGCTCCAATGACGTAGCCACAGGCATCGGGTATTATCTCCATTTGTAGGTCATAATTCGGATGAGCCAGGACTGGGGCTGTAAGCAGCGCTTGCTTCAGAATGTTGATGCTGGACTTCTGATCAGGACCCCAATCAAACACTGTATCCTTTTTGGTTAACAAAATCAACGGGCGTGTAATCATTGAAAAATCTTTAACATGTGGGCGATAATAAGAGCACAGGCCAAGATAACGGAGTCTACCGTTTCAATGTTGTGTTCGGATATGTTGCAGCGGCCTACTTTTGAAGCGTTTGCCGCAAAACATTCCAAATTTTCTTGTAGCAATTGGAACACTTTTTCTCGTTTTTCTTTCGGAATGCCGTGATTGACTTGCTTTTTTAGGTCGTCTATGAGCGTCCTCCGCCGATCCACTTCTTCCTTTGTTGGTGGGGTGGTCATTGGGGAGTCTTCTTCTATTGTCGTTAGGCCACAGCTCAGCACTTCTCCGTCGTATCCGCTGACGACTCCCAATGTCCACACTGGAATCCACACGCTAGTGGACCAGTGGACCACGTGGCCAACGGGACGAAAGTTACTTTGGCTGCCAGTAACGCGTGTCCCACCGACACACCTTTGGTTTCTAAAAGTTTTCTTGATGGTTCGAAACAGAAGTTCTCCGCCTATAAAGCTGGCGCTACTGTACCCACGTTGGCCACTGAGAAAGAAGGGATTGTTACATCATTGTTGGAGATCAATTTAACTTACCGTTTCGTGTGATCTGTCCGCTGCGGCGTAATGGCTGCAAGAGCCTGGTCTCCAAAATTAATGGAGGCCGTTGGTTCACGGTAATCAATTTGCACTTTCCCATATTGTTTCAAGAAATCATTTCCCAAAATCAAATCAATTCCGTCCATCCCAAAGACCACTGACTCGCCCGTTGCCGTTCCCATTTTGTGGTTGACCGAAATGGTGGCTGCTCCCATCAACGTTGCTTGCTCACCATTAGCCATCACCACCCACGGTCCATCCCATGGTCGCATCACAAACTGGGATTCACGTAGCAGCTCCGATGATATTACCGTCAGTGCCGCCCCGGTGTTGACAACCGCCATCACTTGTCATGTTCCACAAGTTACTTCTTCTCTGATCAGCTTACTGAAATCCAGTCTGAGGATCGGTTGCTCCTTTATCTTGTCTGGTATCGATGAATCTGCCGGCGTCTCGGCAAGCTGGGACACGATGTTGATTTGCGCGGGAGGACCCAACGCCCCTCTTTATGGGCTAGGAGGACCGGAGTAGGGCCTTTGTCGAAAACGAGCAGATTGTGGATTTTCTCAACAATTCCGGGCCATGTGCACTGTTCCGTTACAACAGTAACATTTTAGGACTCCGTTATCAGTTTGGTAGATTCTCTCCGACTCTCCCCACGTAACTGTCTTCTCGTTTCCTGGTCTCTTCGGTGGGGGGGTTGCTTGAATCTTCAAACTTTTTACCGCACTTTGCAATTCTTTAATTACTTTCCGTAATTCCGTATCAGCCGTGGTTGGAGTAGGTTTCGGAAGGGTCCGAATGAAATCAATTGGAACATCCGCCGCTCTTGTCGCTGCCACCCCGAGCACCGCATCTGGCCAGTTTCGTCTGTTTGCCAAGAGCTTGGCATCAGTAAACCGTTTTGCCACCTCCAAAAATTCTTCGCCTGTTTTGGGTTGTAACGGGTACAATTTTTCTACCAACGAGGGCCGTAAATTACGGCGGTCGACCACCCAGTCTAACAAGGGACTTAGATCTGGATTAAACTCGAGCAGAATCACAACTGTCTCCTGGGCTAACCCATAAACCTGCGAGAACAACAACATACAGTTAATAAAATTCAAGTAAGCATGGAGTTAGCAGACTGGGATTACCTTGTCGTTTTTAGAAGCTAAAAGAATGTCCAACCAAGAGTACACATCGCTGTGGTTGTCTTCTGTTAAACCCTGACTATTAAAGCATGGGCCGCAACACAAAACGGTACTCATGGCCTCTACAGTCGTCAATTCAAGCTCGGTAGGCTCCTGCTCTTTGGCAGCACTGGATGAATTAAAGCCAAAAGGCCCACCAAATTTGCCGCTCCATCCCGCAAATAGAATAAAAAGCTGCTGTCGCAGATCGCGCTTCAACAGACTGGGGCACAAATCGACTACATATTCAAAAGTGAGACGAAGGTATTTTTAAAATAGATAATAGAAATTATCGGAAACTAACGAGGGAAGCAATCAATCAAATTGGTGACGAATAGAGCGAAACAAGAGCGAACTTTCCGGCCTGCTACAGAATCACGGTCCGTATCCAATTCCAGGCATTGCCTCATTCCGTCCAAGAATTCAATTACAACTGGGTGAAGAAGATTTCTTTCTCCGTTCACGTAACTAAACAATTTCGAAAGTTAGAAACAATAGCCAAAATATAGAAAAAATCGTATTATTTTCTTACCTCATTCCAAAGGTTCCCCGATTGGCAATTAGTTGAAAAATTCGGACCAACTGTAGTCGAAGGGCGTCTCGTCTACGCTGTCATCTAACATTGCATTGTTTTCGGTCAAGGGCTTCGCGGATATAAAGGACAAGCTCTTCCATCAAATCCCTATTGAAATGAATTATGTAGGAAGATCGGTGAATTAGGAAATAATGCGAAAGAAATAATACCTGTTGGCTGCGTGATTAATCATCCCCAAAGCATTTACAACAGTGCTGCGCATATCTGTCACTTCACATCGTATCAACGGCACAATCAATTTGTACAGCGAAGAAGGTGAGACAGTTCCGCCCGAGCTGCGGACTTCACTCCTGTCCGTAGACATTCCGTCGGGAGACGAACTACGAGTTCGTCTTCTGGATTATTATTTGGAGTGGGGAAAACGTTACCGAAATGGTACTGGGAGGTTCTTCTTGAGGGGAGCGATGGGTTGCAGCAATTACGCCATTCCGCCAAGTGCTAAGAAGCTGTAAGAGGATTCGGAGCACATTGTCTAGTAATTGCGGCGATGTATCAGGGACTTCTTTGACGATAAACTGTATGTATCCTAAGGAGCCACAAGAAACGGATTAGAAAACGGCAGTGAAATCATTTCATTATTTTAATTTACCATCTTTGTGGTATAGTATTCTGGCGCATTAGCGGTGTAGTAGGAGGCAGTTGTATAGTACTCAGCTGGTTTGGTGGTGTAGTACTTTGGAGCCTCAGTGTAATAAGTAGGAGCTGCATAAGTCGTAGTGTAGTAAGGTGCTGGTGATTTGTAATACTCAGATGCCTTGGTGGTATAGTATTCTGAAGCCTCGGTGTAGTACTCGACGGCTTTGTTGGTGTAGTGCTTGGGATCCTCGGGGTAGTAGCCGGGAGCTGCGTAGTATTTTGGTGCTTCCGTCTCGTAGCTAGGGGCAGCGTAGTATTGAGGTGCTTCGGTGTAGTAAGTTGGCTCAACATAGTAAAATGGGGCAGCAGTGGTGTAGTAAGTCGGGGCTACGTAAAACTTGACAGCTTCAGTGGAGTAGTAAGGAGCAGCTGTAGTGGTGTAGCTTGGAGCTGAGTAATACTTCGGGACCTCAGTGTAGTAAGTTGGCTCTGCGTAGTAAGATGGGGTAGCAGTGGAGTAGTATCTAGGATAACCGTAAGATTTTGCGTAGGAAGCAGCTGTGGTCGTATAATATTCGGGAGCAGCCTTAGCGTAGTAAGTTGCAGTATAGCTTGGAGCAGAGTAATAACTTGGGACAGCTGCGGTATAGTAACTTGGATCAACGTAATACGAAGGTGCAGCAGTGGTGTAGTATTCTGGAGCCTTGGTGGAATAAGATGGATCAGAATAATACTTAGCAGCTTCAGTCGTGGAATAAGATGGTGTAGCGACGGTGTAGTAATTCGGATCCGAATAGTACTTGGGAGCAGCCGCAGGAGTTTAAAAAAAAAAGAAAAAAAAGATCCAACATTTTTTCTCTTTTTTAGATGTGACCGCACAGTCTATATTATTTTCATAATGGCACTGGAAAACATGAATAAAATCGCGGAGGACTCGCAACAGCCTGGAACGAATGAGGTGACGGAAGCTTCGCCAACACCGCCGGTGGACCCGAGTATCCGAAACAAGTCAGCCGCTGCCTCGCAGGCCCCGGTGGAACCAAACCCAGATCAGCACCCATGACTTGCAAACGTCGCGCAAGCAGAAGCTCCGTCTCTCGACGGTCCAGCGGAAGATCCCAACATTCAAGCAGAGCCAACGAACGCCGCCAAACTAAAGTAATTATCATCGGGGGGCATTATGCCGGGCCGTATCCGGTTAACTCGTGTGTTGTGTGTGTTTACGCGTGTGGGACCTCCCCTCTCCTTATTACCCTGCCCTCTACAACCCCTATGTAACCCCTATGTAATATTAATAATTTTTTTTTTTTTAACAGACCATTAACACCCAGGCCAACCTGCTGGTCTCAGTGGACGTGATTAGTGGTTTCGAGGGGCTCGTGTTCGTCGTGCTCGAATTCGATCGCCAACTGACCGAGATGGGTATGGCTTATAATGTTGGCCGTTGTGTCTCTACTATTTTTAAGATTGCTATTGCTGCCTGGATCCTGGCGGTAGACTCAGACAAAAATAAGACCATGCTGCATTGGCAGAGTTTTTTCACTTTCATCATTGCTGGTGTTGTCGCTTTCTTTTCGGGCATGACTAAAGAATTGATCAGGACAGGTGGTTTTTATGCCAACGCCACTCGAGGCAATTGAGGCAAGGTATTTATATTATATTAACCCCTATGTAATATTAATATTTTTTTTAACAGACTTTTAATGCCCAGGCAAATCTTCTGGCCTCATCGGATCTCATTTCCGGTTTGGAGGGACTAATGTCGATAATTTTCGCATTCGACCACGCACTCACCGAAATGGGTTTTTCTGTAAATGTGTGCCTTTTGGTTTTCACTCTTCTTAAAATTGCCATTTCATTCTGGATAATCTGCACAGACTCTGAAAAAAATAGGACCTCCGGAATCTCGGAATATCTCCGGAAATCCAGCCTACTAGCTCGTTTTTCGATGCCGGTAACCCCCATTGGAGTATCAAACCAATAATTTCTTCTGTATCTGGAGCTTCAGTCCCGTTGCTATCATCACATCAAAAATTTCTCAGGCTTGCCGTATGGGCCATTTGCCAGAAGGAAGCTCCCAAATTGTGTGTTGTTGCGTCAGACGCTGAACGTGTCCGATTCATCCATAACTCCTCTCTGCCGCGTTCTACTCCCTTTCGCGGTTCCGTTTATTCTGCACTTTCCAAGGCTATAGACGTTATTCTCAGCCAATGCCTTAGTTTTAATTCCTTCGAAATCTTCCTCCCCAGTCAGTGTGCTCCTGCCTTTTTATACCCAAATATTGCTATTTCCTCAGCTGAAGCGAATTTGTTCAAGAAAATCTTGAGTGTTGGCAATTCATGTCATCTCGTCCTCTCCGCCGACGCTCTCTCGCCCGGCTTTCAGCTGGCCAAGATCTGGGCCACCCTATCAGAAGCTATACCCCATTCTATCCCCTATGTTTCCTGTCTTGACAGGGCTTCGATAGTAAACTGCATCTCGGATAGCCTCTATAAGTGCTGGAATGAAGAATGGATCTCGTCGATTAAGGGTTCAGCTACACGCTTTTTTTCCCCTACAGTCTGCTCTGCCTCAACCCTTCTTAATCTTCGTCCCAGCGTCAGTGTGTACCAACTTATTTCAGGTCACTGTGCCCTTAATGGCCACCAAAAACGTTTTGGCTTCTCCGAAACCTCGGCATGTCCATGTGGGAATGCAGTCGAATCTATCGATCATTTTCTCTTCGAATGTCCCCGTTTTGACCAGGTGCGTCTCACAACTCTGTCCGTCGCTTTCAAAAGCTTGCCCAGCTCAGTCGGCTGGCATTTTCCGCTCTATTCTTTTCCCCAACACGTTCCTCTCTGGAACGCCCTGGTCAGCTTTGTGCATAAAACCAAACGTCTAAATTTGAAACCACAAGGCAACTAGAGTTGAGTGCAACTTTCGGACAGTCTGATCCAATACGCTCCCCCGCTTAGCCATGTATTACCTGTTAATTCATGCGATCCTAGAAGGTGGTCGTAATCACAGATGACTAGCTGACTGATTTTTTCTCTCTAACTGGAAGCGCTGCGCCTCTATGAGTTGAGCGATGTTTCCTGTCTAAACCTAGTCCTTAATTTCAGGTGTTCTCGTGCTGCTCTCCTCTAGTCATGTTCAACCCCCCCTCCCCTCCTCTCTCAGCCGTCAGAATTCCAGGCCGTACTCTGGGAACTGTGGCCAGGGCCCCTGGGCTTCATTAGTAGCTATACCGGCGACCGCTTGCTATACCGTATCCTGAGCCTAGAGAGATCGTCTGTAAACATGAGTTTAAGGCTTCGCGACAAACATAGGTAGATTTTAGGATGTCTTCAATTAATGAGTTGGCATTAACAGTTGCATAGGTGATTCTCGGCGATTAAATTTTAATAACAGTTGATAGAAATACCGAAAGAAACGTAATCGGGTATGGACTGCGCTAATCAAGTCCTACATCAAAGAAATGGTAAATTTGCAATATTAATCTGAAACTGATAATGAATGGCTGAGTACCTTCATTTCCTGGGATTCCTCAATTGATGAACTTGAGGGTGAACATTTTTTAATTTCTTTCATCAAATCTTCTTCACTTTCTTTGATTAAGGCTAAAGCTTTTGCTTGTGGAACATCAGATGATAGTTTGAATCCATAAACCAAAGGCTGAAAGTCTTCCTCTTCAAACACTCTAAATAGAAAAATCCTTTGTTACTACAAAATTTTCATTCACTAAGATGACTTTGGACACTCACTGGTTGATGTAGTCTAGGATAGGATGCTGATCAAGGAAGGATAGGACGATCAAATCCTCTCATAGCGGCGAAAGAAGCGTCGATGTGCAGACGATTGCGATCAAAAGTAAGGCGATATAAGGCTGACTATTTTTAAAAGAACCAACTCTGTAAATTTCTTTTCTTTTAATAAACATTTGATATGACTCCTCACTTGGTCGATTGAAGTCTTGTAAGTCAAGGAGGCGTCGGGTTTACGCTTGGGAGGATCGACATGTGGAACAATGTGCTCAGAGTTACGTTTGCCACCAAAACCGCCATCACCGACTAGGAAACTAGACAATTGGGCGAAATAACCTTATCACCCGACTCGTCCACGACCTCCACTGTAAGGACATGTAAATCAAAATGGTGTTTAATTCACGATGAGATTTAAATAATTACCATTCGTGACTATCATAGCTCCCGATTTCTTTTCCAAAATGTCAACAACATTCAAACTGGCTTCAAGACTTCCATGAGTTGGAATTTCTTTGTGCACTTCGATGACTTGATTTCTTGAGATATCTTCCAAGTTATTTCGTAGCGTATTAATCTGGTTCTTGGATTGTTTGACTTCGTTAGTCAGCTCGTGTAGTAGTTTTGTCTGCTCTTCCACTGCCTATGCCGGATTTGGTTTTCAATCTCTGCTTTTTCTTTACGTCTCTCAATCTTCCCAAATTCTTGTTGTTTTATCTGTTATGTCTTCTCTGGCAATTTCCGTTTCCAACTGTCTGATGTCTACATTTTAATTTCGTCACTTTAAAAAAGAAATTCAATATATTGTTAATAGGCAAAAATCAAAGTGCTTTCTCAAAATGTAACCTAGAAGGAGTAATAAGTATCTGCAGTAAAGAGTAGAGATTTGTTAGAGTGGTTTTAAGATCTGTGGTGAGCCAGAACTGAGCCACTTTTCTGATGATTGTGTTGTCCAATGATGCGTCGATGTCATCCAGTAAGATCATAGGGGATAGCTTATACCGTGAAAATTGAAAGAAAAATACATAGAAAGAATTAATTACGTTACTGATGTCATTCAATCAAAGACATGACTAGACATAACTTGAAAGAACCTTGTCATCAAGGTGGCGAAGGGAAAAAAAAACAACAAACCTGTGAATGGCGAATAGCAAAGCCAATGCCGCTAGGGTCTTTTCTCCTCAGGAAAGACTTGACATGAGTTAAAAACGTTTTCCCAGAACGGCACAGTTGTAATTGATTCCATCAAGGTAGGATTCTACATTGATACATTGGGCAAGAGCTTTCTCGCACAGCTGCCATTTGATTTTACAGTTTTCTTGATTCACAGCTTCCCTTCGAAAATCTAAAATTAGAATAAGCATCGATATGTTAAGCAATGTAGAAACTTTAAAAAATTACAACAGTATAACCTTCAATGTGGTTGTTGAAACCTTTGCATAGGTCATAAAATTGTCTGACAAGGATGAAAATTTTAGCAGAGCTTTCCATATGAGGTCCAGGTTAAGAAAACCCTTTTTCAAGCGTAATCTAGATTTTAATAATAGTTTAATCGTGCACATTATTCAAAGGTTTAAGACTAGAACGATAGCTCATCAAAACAACGTCTTATTAGAAGGACGTTTACCAGTCGTGGACATGTGGTTGCATGAGAGCAAACTCTTCATAGGTAAAATAATTGCACTGACATTTTATAATAAAATGAAGAGTAAGCATTTAACACTTAATTCGTATTATCGACTCCCCACCACTTTTGCAGTTTTTGACTTTTTGCTTTCAATCTATTTGTTTACCTTTACTATTACTTTCCTTACCTTGGCCGCTAGATGGCGACGAATAAAAGTTTTCATTATTTAAATTAAACACCGATTAGTTCAATCAGTGAATTAATTAGTTTCAAATTATTTAATTTTCATTAGATTATATTTTTAATTAAATGTTTAATCATTAAATTAATTTAATTTATTTTGATTTTTGCATTGTTAACATCCAATCTGGCACTCCAGCTTCTTTATGAAGCCACTGCGTAGAGCCTTATAGACGCCATTGTTCCAGTTTTTTTCTCCACGACATCCTGCACTGTTTTCCTGAACGATTTTGTAAGTGTTTGAAATTTTTTTTTTAAGAATAAGTTTATTTGTGTGTTCATGATTGCTTGCTGGGGTTCCTCTCTAACTGTGATAATTTGTCCGAGCGACTGGCGTCCTCCCTACTCAGTTTATAGCTTACGTAGGAATACCGTTGTATGAGTGACTTTAAACATTTATCAATCTCCACCAAGCACCATAACATATCGAGGAGTTGTTGTTATTTTGTTAACCCCCCCTTTTTTTCTCTCCTTCAGTGCTTCTTTTAAAATGGTGGAAGTCATTAGATTAAACGATCAAAAGTTTTACAAACAAAGACTCTTCGGATTTCTAACGAAATTCACAAGTACTTCATGTACTATCAAGACTTTAAAATTAAATGGACGCTACCGCGCAACGTTAACGGTGTTTGGAGAAGAGGAGAGTTACATAGGCGAGCAAAGTAATCGCAGAGCTGCGGAAATAAATGCCTGCATCAGATACATCAACCAAAATGTTGTAAACCAAGAAATGACTTGGTACGTTTCCATTTCTTTTTTTTTTTAATTATTCAAATACTTAATTATTATTTGAATAATTTCTAGGTCCTTCGCACCAGGACATCGGTTCCTGGAATTAAAAAACCGGATTTCGACCGGACTTGAACTTTATGGGAACTACCACCCACAGGTGGTTGTCCGGGAGCTGGAAAGATGGTACCCGGATCTAAAATGGGATATTTTTCCCAAAGGAAAAGCAGAAAGTTATAGTTGTAACTTGCAAATCCGTCCATATGGAAGCGGTAAAAAAATTACTATTTAAATGTGTTATTTATTAATTCAATTATTTTTTCTTTTAGTGTATGTGGTGGAGGAAACGGGAAACACAAAGATGGAGGCCAAAATTTCATCTTTTATGAAAATGGCCAAAAAACTCTTCGACATTGGAGACCTTCCACCATATTCACCGGACAATATGGTGGAAGACATGGAACTACGTCCAGTCTTGCTATACCGGCCGGCTGTCTTGAAGGTTCTACCTAGCCGGGCAGGTATTTCAACAAAATGAGCATAGGGTGTCCTGTCTACCTGCCTCAGAGATGACGGCAGGCCCAGTTTTCCCTTTTTAACTGTTTTATTGCGTATTCTTGATTTTATCCCCGCGTGTACATTCTGTATTTATTTTATTTCGTGTGTGCAAATACACAGGGCAATACTCGGCATCCGAGTTACGCCCTATTTTATAAAAAAAAATATGCTGCTGCTTGTTGTGGAGTGGAAACGCAAGATATCATCGACAGCTTGAAAAATTTTGCAAACTGTTGTCCCTGATAGAATCATAAAATTCATAAGCGGAAGGCAATGTTAGGAACGGAGAGAGATGCGACGTGACCGTCACTACAAGACAGGCAAACTTGGACTGAATGGGCGCGAGCCTCTCTGTTGGGCACATATAGGTTTTGGGGGGATGGGTGCGGAGTTGCCAGGTATGGCGTCATCACACGCCATTTTTTGACAAGAAAAAACGAGTTTGTTTTTTGCCTACAAGGTACGTATGTGAAGTGGCCTAAGATAAAAGAAGACACAAAGAAAATGAAGCAAAGTGGTTCGCTTATGAAATTCCAAATATATTCACGTTAGCGAAGTGGTTCGCTAATGAAATCAAACATTAAATGAATAGCCAACCGCTTCGCTACTAACATCCGTGCTTGTAATAGTGAATTGGTTAGCTAATGAAATCCCGGTAAATTTCACAATAGTGAAGCGATTCGCTACCACGAAATCCATTTTCTACCGGTTTCCAAGCTCTTTCCCAAACTTTACCCACCGAGGGTGGAATCCATCAGGAAACGTTGACCCACGGAAAAATTTCCCGATTCGTCAACTTGGATGATTTTTCGTAATTGTATTTGTTGTGACTGTTGCTTCAGCCCTCTTCCCCAACACGTGTATCGCCCTCTACCTCCTAAATAAAGCCTTAAATAATGGCCGTTTCTAGGACTACCAAGTGCCTTACATAATTTTTCCGAAATCAAAAGGATTTTGATATGAGCATTTTAATACACTTAATCAACGCTGATTTTTTTATTCACGCTTAGGAAGAAGTAAAAGGTTTATTGAGATGAGGAATTATGAGATGAAAAAACAAGAAAGCAATGGGATATTATTGTTAGAAAGTCTACTTTAAACGGTTTCTGAGGGGTCATTCCGCTGAAATGGAATTAATTTTGGCGCTCGACATCACCGATTTTTTTGATTTTTTTGTAGTGTATTAATGGTTTATTTGGATTGGAATTTTTTAAATTATAAAAATACTTAATCGGGGTTTAAACATTTTTTATTTAAATGAAGATAGGGAAAATAAGTCAGCTTCGATTTTTTTTACACCTATCGATAGATCTTGAGGTTGGGCATATCTTGTAAAAATTTTGAGTCTTACCCGTTTCCCGTTTATTTATTACAAATTTTTAAAGTTTCTTACAAGATCTCTTACACGGAGAAACTGTTCATGGTCATAGGGTCGTCTCTAGAGACTTTCAATCGGCCAACAGGTTCTTAGATGAGTGAAAAAAAAATAAAATCGGAGCTGACTTATTTTACCTATTAAATACTGTATTACTCATATTAAAATATTAAATGTGAATTTTAAAATATTAAAAATGAATTTTAAAATTAAAATGGAATAAACAAAAATAAGTAATACAAAATTCATTTGATTTGATTTTTTGGCGCAAATTTCAAAAAATTTTGAATTTTAATCCCAAATAAAACATTTAAACAATTGCCTATCCTAGATGAATTAGGTATCTAAGGATAGGGAATTCAATAAAGCTTAAATTAAATCCATTTCTGGACACATTGATAAATAATTTTATATATTACGAACAGAAAAACCCCTATTTTTACTATACCCCCGAGAGGCGAGGGGCCTATTAACCTAGCGAACCTGGCAGGGAATCTTGGGACCCTTTACTGAACACCCGCCGTTTCTTCCAAGAGACTGGGATAGCGCGAGAGTGTACCTTTCCTATTATATCGTGATGCAACTTCAGCTAATGCATGTACGTTGTACTGTTAATCAAGAATCTAGTGATGAAAGGGTTAAAGAGTACGTTAAATCAATACTTTAATTGATAAAATAATGGTAAATCACTAATTAAAATGAGGTTTTAAGCTAGAATGATGCACTAATTATAATAATAGTTAAATATAGGGTAAAGCGTTTTAATTTAAAATAATCGACTGGAAATACTATCAAGCTATATAGGGTTAACAATCATAAAAATACGGAATTGATACATCATGCATCCGCTATCATTCTTAGGTGAACAGTGATGGGCAGCATTAAGCCGGCCACAAAGACATTAGAACGGGTGATGGGCACAAAGCCACAGGAACGGGTATTGGGCACAAAGCCACTGGAACGGGTGATGGGCGATGACCAACGCACGAACGAAAGCAGAATTCACTTCACCTACATATAATTTTTGCAATAGGAAAACAAACGTTTTCCTTCATAAAAGCACTCTACGAACTTGGTTATTATGTTCTAGTACGTTAATCTAACATTGATTGATAAATCAAAATAAATAATTTTTCCTGGATAGGTAGGTAGGGTAGGTTGAAAATTGAAAAAGGAATAATGAAATTGAATGAATTTTAATCGAGCCGGGAAGTTTAAAATGATTACATATTACCATTTAGACGGCTCCTCGATATTCGGAGGAAATTTAACTGCAATAGACTTCTGCAAGGGCCCTCGTGAATGCAGCAAGGTAACAGCAAGTTGTGAATGCAGCAAAGTAACAGCAGACTAACAGTCTCCTGGATACTCTTGTCCAATTGAAAAAGGAATAATTATTTGAAACAATTTTAATCGAGACAGAAAGTTTAAAATGATAACATGACATAAAATTATCCTCGATATTTGGAGGAAATTTAACTGCAATAGACTTTTGCAAGTGTTCTCGTGAAGGCAGCAATTTAAATTGGGTTTAAGGTTTGGAAAAGTAAAAAGAATACAGGACGTCTTCGTGAATACAATCACACACACATGATTGTACACAAAGACAGGGTAATCACAGAAAAAGGTTGAACGAGGATGGGAAAGAACCAAAATGCCCATTGGTAAAGTTAGTGTTTTTAAAGATGTGAAAATATTTACTTGCCGTGTAGATGTATAGATAACAGCACATTTTCCTTTTCGTTTTGTGAATCAAGGCTACACATTTGCTCCATCTTCTTCACCGAAATCTTGGGGGTGAACGCCAAGTAATTTAATCACATTAGAAACCAATATACATAATATGCATCCGAAAAAATGAGGGAAACGATGTCAAAAGAAAAAAGATGAAATCTTGAAATGCTAACCCAGCCAGCAATTGCACTGAGTGGAGTTCTAGACCAATTTAAACTCAAAGAAACTCCAGGAAAAGAACTCCACCACCGATGTAGTGACGTAAAGAAAAAAATTAAGACGTTTCTTTCATTCGAATTTTTATATTAAAATAGTGTATCAGGGCATGGAAAATATCACAAATAAAAATTGAATTCACTGTATGCCACCATTTGTTTTTTTTATCACTGTGTTCTGCATTACTCTGTAGATGACTTGCATGCCCTTTGGATGGCTTAGCTCTTAGGAACATTGCAAGATCTGTATCTGGTCTTGATTTTACTAGGTATATTCAAAACACTATTCAACATTTCTCTATCGTTTTAGTGTCTATTGTCGTGGTTATTATGGTGACGGTAATACTGACCATAGGTTCCACTAAATTTCTCTCCAGAGTTAATTCACAAAATTATTTTAAATTTTGTATTTGTATCCATTCAAAAGTAAATATTATGTCAAGATGTTGAAGTGCCTTTTGAAGAATTTCAGTGTACCGTTTTACTGTGGTAGCACTGTCCAGTGTCGTCTACCTGAAAACTTGGACACCTTGGCCGATGACTTACTAACGTTTAAAAATTTGACCAATCTAACTCCAGCATTCCAGCAATCGGTTATAGATTCATAAAAAAATAATGGAATCATTCTATGGTTCTTCTATAGATGAGAGATCACCCCATGAATATGCAGCGGCGGAAGCCATGACAAAAAAAAATTCTCATAAACTTTTCCCAATAAAATTCAATTTTTCCTCACAATTCATTAAAGAAATGACATCCGGACCGGATATGTTGAATTCACGAATAAATTGGCGCCAAATCGAAGTCATTGGCATAATATACAAACTTCCTGTCGACCAAAATATGCTGGACATGTGGGCTGATATCCATTCCTTTACCCTTGGTGATGAATTAACGTGATTACCACGGGAGTGAACAATAGTTCTTCCAGTTTCAGCCACATTCCCCAGCAAAGTCAAATACTGATTTATGTTGAGTTATCCATCAACACGGTGAATTTATCTGGGGCAGTCATATGACACTCACCTGTAAGTAGCACAGATTTTTACTGTGGACCTCTATCGTAGCGGAAGCGTGATTAAATCATCTGTGGGATTCAATCTGAAAAGTAAATGAAAATAATTGTAAGTGCTTGTAATAAGCTGAAAAATAAAAATTAACCTAACCCAATCTGTGGTCGCCAATGAAAATATTTTTTTTTTTAAAGAAAAAGATGCGCTGAATTGGACAGCGAACAATTTCCTTTTTGTCATTTTGACAGACGATCGAAAGAAAAAAGATGAAACAATTACGAGGTCACCTTTTTTTATCCAAAAATCTATGCTGGGTTTTCATTCTCTTGTTAACGATGAACAAGGGAAAAATTAAAGTTCATTTAGGCTTTTCTGAAGCCAAGTGAAAATATAACAAAAAATAACCTCATTATAGAAGATAAAATTACATAGATTCTGTAACCGGAAGCCCCAAGGTTACTCATCTCTGCTCATATTCATTTCCCTAAAAATTATGGCCTTGGTTATGTGATGTTTTAAATTATCAAATTTGATTGAAAGCGACCCAAACATGATCTATTTGATCTAACTAAACTTTCTGTGAAGTTAGGGATGCTGTCTGTAAATGGAATGTTAAATAAGTGAAAAAGTCAGTCTTAAGTTTTCTATTCTTAGACATAGTCACCATGTTTCGTGCTGATCGCAGCAGAATTTTAATATTTAAACGAAGAAGAACGTGGAGCTATCCATTGTTGCATATTCAAACAATAGAAAGACAGTTAGATCTATTAGTGATCGATTGGGACCGTGCGTTTATGGCAAACACGGTATCGTGAAACTGGCGACATAAGTAGGGAAGTTGGTTCCGGTAGACGAGAAAAGTTACACCTGAAGAGGAAGATAATATAGCCTTGCTTTGGTTGCCAAACCAATCAAGACAGCACTAGAGATTGCGAGTAAGATCAAATGTAAAGTAATCGAATAAAGAAACTGATTCGATTGTTCCTTTTCTTCGGATATTTTTTATGTGGTTGTGAATCCGAACAACACCATCCGCATTTTTAAATGGAAAGGAATTATTCCATGATGAGCGCGTGAATGGTTTTTGACGCCTGGACACGCAAATTTGCAATTAGAATTTGCGTTCCACTTCATGAAAGAAACCCAAAAAATTGTCTAGGTTATTCTAAAACATTTGGGTAATCTAAAGTAAAATTATATTAATAGCTGTAAACTGCATCTAAGGCTTACATACACTAGAAATTTTTCTAAAGTTTTTAGTTCTGAAAACTTTTTTGTTTTTAAGAAGTTAAGCTAAGTTTAATTTTGCAACTTACACTCAAAGTGAATTGTATTGTCCATATCGGTCGTAAATAAATGCAGACGAATATTATTCATGGGATTTACTTTGTCATTTATTTAGTTCAAACCAATTTGTAAAGAAATGGATAACGACTACGAAATACAACTGTATGGGTGGAAAACAAAGTATGCCATTGGTATAGCAAGTATTTTATTAGCGGCAATAATATTTTTAAAAAAATATCCCATTCGAAAAGACATCCGTTAGGACGTCCATGGACTAGATCTTAATTATAACGAAGAAAAAAAGAGCGAGTCATTCTTGGTATCATACTATTTTTAAAGAGGCTGCTCTATCTGATTCGTATGCATTTATTCACAACTTTACACGAATTTCCCCAACTTGCTTTGAAAAATTGCTACAAGAAATTGGTGGCCATCATGCGATGGAGAAGAAACATACCAAAATGAGAACATGCAGCACAGCTGGTATTTTTTTAAATGTTACTTTCATTTATTAACGTAATGTCTATTCATCATTGTTCCATTAAATTAGAAAGGTTAGCACTCACTCTTTGATACCTTGCCACCGGAGATAACCTTCATACTCTTGCTATGGGTTCAAAGTTGATTCTTCTACTGCATGCCTTATTACACAAGGTATATCAGTTGCAAATTATGAGTAAATTCTAAATTTCTTCAACATATCTAGTAGCCGTGCCAAATGCTAATAAGTGGAAAAGTGTTTGCATCGAATACTATAGAAAATGGAACTATCCTAATTGGTGTGGGGCAATAGATGGGAAGCTAATGCTATTACTTCTCCACCATATAGTGGTTCTCTTTAACAAAATTATAAGGGTTTAAGAAATATCGTGCTAATGGCGATTGTTGGAGCTAATTACGAAGTTTTGATGTTTGATCTTGGGGAATATGGACGGAAATCAGATGGTGATATTTCGGCGTCCTATGTTTACGCAAAGCGTTTAAGACTGGAAAATTGAAACTGCTGCCCCTATCTGCACTTCCTCTTTAGTTCAACCTATTGTTCTTGTTGTGAAGACGTCTTTGAATTAACTGATTACATGATGAAAGGGTTTCCCTGGACGGAGAACTCTACTTCCTGAGGATGAAACAATCTACAATTATGGGTATTATAGTAATTACAGTAGTATTGACTTGTTTTATTGTGAATTCTTTTGCACAACTATACTATAGGCATTTGCGAGCTAGGCGCACTTCAGAAAATTTGTTTGGAATTATAGCTACAAGATGGAGGCTCTTCCTAACCACAATAAACAGCAAACTAGAGAAAGTTGAGCACTGTACTCGTGCAGTTTTGGCTCTCCATAACTTTTGCTGAATGCAACACCTTTGTAGGGAATGGAGCATCGGACTACTTTGACAGACATATGGTGGCCTGGTTGATGGAGATTGGAGAGATAACACCGAATTTACGAACGCAGCTAATTTCAACAATATTTCCAGATCGTTTATTCGTAATGAAAAACAAAATGCAAAGGCCCTGCGTGATTCTTACAAAGAATACTTTTGTAAGGAGGGTAGCGTACCGTGGCAATATAAAAAAGTAAATTATACAAGGAATAACACTTGAAGGAAATCCATTGTTGAATTACAATGATGTATTCGTGTCTGTTTCTTAACAATAACACAATTAATTTTGAAACAACGATGCCCTACCATAACTGACCCATGATCTGAACCAGAAAATAAATATCTTTGCTTCCAGCAACCTTAACAGCCCCTAGTTACCTTCTGTGTCAAAGAATGTTGGAAACCTGACGTTATTTAGGGGAGGGCGGGGTACTTTGGGACACGTCCATAATTGGACAATTTATTTATTACTAAATTCAAAAAAAAATATATTTTAAAAAACATGGGGAAGTGTAAAATGCCATTCCTCATTTGGGAATGAAATTTTATGTTCCCATCTTCCGTCATTACTATAAGATATGAATGAAAAATAAAAAATGTGGCTTTCTTTCGAAAGACATTTTTTTACATTATATTGGCATTGTTCAAAGAAAAAGTCGAGAAATGAACAAAAAACTAATATTGTATAATAGAATGCCCGTTGCTTAATTAAGTGCGATAATTTTTTCGCGGTATCTGGTCTAAGGAGAAAAACTAAATCATTATACTCACAAATAGCATCTCATATTGTTACTGGTATAACCTAATTATATACAAAAAGATATATTTACAACAATATTTGATATGCAATTCAATTTGAATGGGCGATGTTTGAAAATTCATCACTGTCCCATGGGACAGTTGGGTCTTGTGTCTTTCCATCTTATAAGAAAATGAATAAACGAACATTTGAAATTTAATTGGAATTGGAATTTTGGCAGAACTCAAGTCGTTCAACTATTACTTTCTCATGGAATTTTTGTCGTTCTTCCTTGACCATAGATCTTAATTTTTCCGCACCCATCACATTTGCTTTCGGATTTAATCCATGCGCCATAGCAATAAAAATGCATTCATGAGGCATTCAACCGTGCATAGGGGATGGGCTTTGCTGATGTAATTTGTGATAAACTGATCCATTCGGTTGGCCGTCTAATTAGATGAAGTGTAATTTGGCCTGTCTTACATTTCTCTGTACTTTCTTGAGGTTTGTGTCTTAGAAGACACATTAGTTTTTTTTGCGAACAAAATCTTCGCAACCCCTTTTATTGTGGTCATCATATTCATAACAATCTTTGTGTTTCTGAGATATAAGAAATTCAGACAGTATATATTAACAATTTAGGTCTGTTTGAATTTAACAGCTAGTAGACTGAAGTTGGCCCTTAATGATGCCTTACACTTTTTGCATTCACTTCTGATATTTTTCTCATTCTTCTTGGGTCTTTACGCCATGTCATTGCCCTTGAAAATGTAAATGGGGACTTTTCCAGTAGGAATATCCAACTTTATCTGCCTGGTGAGCCTGCATCTGAACGATCACACTCGTTCAGATTCTCATTCATTATTCTCACTCATTACTCTTCAAAGTATTGTCTTTAGAATGCCTTCTCTCTTGATATGTTCCTGTTCCTTTCTGATTTATTTTATTACAGGTCTGAAGAGCCCTCTGAAGATATATTGGCTGCTCTGTTAGCAAATTTACGTTTCCAGGATGGGCCGTGTGTGTTCTTTCCGGACGGATGGATATCCCATCGGTCTGTCATGAGTCTCTACGCGGGACATCCAAATGTCGCGCCCTAGGATGTCTCAACGTGGACAGACAATGGACGTAACCAAACGGACATTGTTGGGACAGAAAATTTGGGGGGATAAAGACAAATTAACTTCGCGCGGGTATACCTGATCACCATAAAATCTTTTCCCTCTGAAGCTGCTTCACTTTTTTTTCTTTTGACACATCTTGATCTAATGTAACATGTTTCCTTATTGTTTTACGAAATGTGAAATTTATTAAATATTTATATGTAAATCTTTTCGCGAACAAACGAATGACATAACGAATCATTTTTATCTTAGGTAGTATAGTTGCTGGAGGTCCACAAATGACAAAAACGATGGTCATATTGTACCTGATAATAAGGGTATCAATATATTTTTGTCGATCGTTGCTTCGAGCAAGCTTTGCCTCTCAAAAGCCTGTCTTGAATTGAAATTCCTTTCCCTATAAGAAAATTTTATCATTTTTTCACTTATAGTTTCCAAAATTTCTACAAGATATTATCATGCAATTGAATTCCCTGTATATTTTTTATTTTTTTCATAATTTTGACTCGATTCGGTCCTCTTGTAAAGACTCCGTCTAACCTGGTATGTCTGTCCAATATTACCTTAGCCAAGAAAAAAAAACACCGAAAAATTTAAATCGTTGTAACTTTTGTAATTTTAAAGCTACAACTACGAAAAAATTGAAGGGGGTGTACCAAACAATTCCTCGTGTTTTTTGAAAAAAAACCCATTTTTTATAAGGGGATGGGATATGGGGGAAAACCGGAACTGTCCAAGATGGGTCCGGTCTCCCCTACCACCAAATCACCCAAAAGAAAAGGCGAGTGGTGGTGGCAAAGGTTGAACCGTCTTATGACTTAGTTTTGTCAAATCCTGGCGTGTTTGCGTCGGGAAAGGAGGCGGCGCGCTGAGCTTCTTTTCACGGACAAGTTCTTAGAGACGATGCTCAAAGGGGCGTCTCAAGACGCCAGGCAAGCAAGCTCATCGGCGGCTCGAGCGAGAGCTAAGGCAGGTGGAAAAAGGGTAACAGTGCACCCAGGCCCATCCCAGAGGGTGTTGCGCCCAAAGAGAGAAGCAAGGAGAGAGGCCCAATTTCCCGTTGATGGGAGGCAGAGTGGCGGGGTCAGAAGAGGACGACCGCCGGTCTGCCGATGCTTGGACTCGAGTATTTTAAAGGTGTTTTTTCGTTACTCCTCCTTTTCACATCCAAATTGCACGCAATACCAAAAAACAAAATACCAAACGCAATACCTTGTATGTGAAAGTGTGGGTGGGCTTTTGTTAAAATTTGCCAAAATTTGCCAAGACTGTTATGGACGATCATTGGGCTGGGTCCTAGACAGCGTGTCAAATGGAGATTAAGCTAGATTTTGTAGAGACCCCAAAACAGAATAGACTTCCGTGTCCGGTAGCAATTTCGGATGAAATGGCGAGTGTTTTCGACAGAGAAGGAATTACTTGACAAGAGGGCTATTGTAGAAATTTCGAATAGCGGGAAGGATGGTTTAGGTTACAAATAGCGTCTGTCCGTATTTCTTGCTAGATTTTTCAAAAAAAAATATTTCGATTAAGAGTGCTATCCGCGGCCTCTATTAGCACTAATTAGCTAGTGGCTATAAAAGTGAAATTCCCTCTCTTCCTTATTTTTTCTTCCTCTGTACTATTCTACCTTTTCGTTTCCTTTTCTGCCTTTATTTCCAAAATTTTTCCAAAGATAACCTAGGACTTCCCTTTTGCCTTTTGAGCTGGGGGAACTTTCAAAAAAAATTCCTAATACTGCACTGCCGGACCCCTTGTTACCGTCGGACAAGACAACAACAAAATTTAAGGCCAAATGCGATGCGGCCCTAGCTAAGAGCAAAATTGCATTGCGAGAGATTGCGTCGATCATGGAAAACTTTACATGAGCCACACCTATGATACCTTTTGTGCTGTTTGCGTCTCAGCCGAACGCACAGCTTACTTCCTTTTTTCGTGGTAGCCGCAACCGCAAGCGTCGAAAACAAATGCCTTTTCGGTCAACTGGAAATGTCTTTCGGGGTATCTTTTCCCCCATTTACGCTAATTTTCCAATGTTTGGAAAAAATTAGAAGGGAGAGAGAAGGGAAAGAGAAGGGAGAGAGAAGAGAGCTGATGTAGTTTTCGTTTGCCCCGTATGAACAAGCCAGGCCTGGTTTCCTGTGCTACTCGAGTTAGCATGCATCAGACACATTGATGTGTGCGGAGGGATACGGATTATAAGCCAAAGTTTTGCAGTTCCTAACCTACTTGCTAACTTCGGAAAAATCGTATAGTGCAATCAACATTCACCGTTCTGTGTTGTCCAAGACCCTAGGGTTCATCGAAGGCGTTCTGATAGATGTGCATCCGTTAGTCGTTCGGTTAATGAAAGGTTGTTATAAAAAAAATCCCCCCGTCCCAAATATAACGAAATGTGGTACCCAAGTCAGGTAGTAGATTTTTTTGTGTCTGGCGAGAACCGATACCTCACCTTGGGCGTATTAGCAAGTAAAATGGTCACCATGATAGCGTTGGCTACCTTAATGGGAGTGTCGGAGATAGCAGCAATTGGTTATTGATCCATATCGTTTTCTCAGAAGAAGGGGTAGTTTTCTCTTTAGAAAGATTACGGAAGACACAGCAATGCATCGCCCCGATCCATTGCAGTCGTTTTCCATTTCTAAATTATCCGGATTCGGTTCTTTGTCCAGTGATAGCACTTAAAGATTTTTATAGCGTCGAAGCCTGTTAACATGTGAAGCGGACGAAGGAAAACTAATTGTGGCGCTCATCGTGCCTCATAGACCGGTCTCTGCTAATACAATTAGCCGCTTGATTAAATCGTTCTTGCAAAAAACCGGCGTAAACACACGGTGTTTTGGAGCGCATTCCACAAGAAGCGCATTTTATTACGGCTATTGTAATATTAAATTCTTATTACAATACTTTTTTACAGCAATTAAATTCCTCTACCTGACACCTGAAAAGCTGTGCAACGCTTTGAAAGAGGAAAATGTACTCAATGTGCTTAAAAATATGCTTGGAAAACTCTACGAAAGAAAACAGTTGTTGCGTCTGGTTGTTGATGAGGCGCAGTGTGCAACAACTGGGGGACTTGATTTCAGGTTATTACTTTCAAATTAAAATTAAATACAGCTCTTAATTTTAATTCTGTATAGAAAGGATTATGGCAATCTTTCACTTTTCCGCAACTGTTTCCCATCTGTACCGGTCGTTGCACTAAGTGGTACTGCTTGTGACCAAACTCGAAGAGATATTATGGCTACACTTCATTTACGCAATCCTTTTGTGTAAGTTTTTATTACTTGAAATCTTAATTATTGTTTGTAATTAAGATTTCTGTATTCTGATTTAGATCTGTACGTCCATGTATACGTGAAAACTTAAAAATTTCATTGACTCCCAAAAAATCCAATGAAGATGCATTCAAGTTGATGACTGTATCTTTAAAAGATGATTTTCCGAATCAGTGTGGAATCATTTACTGCATCAAGAAAGCCGACTGTGAAAAGCTTTCGACATTTCTGGTGAAGTAGGGTTATTCGGCAACCTTTTACCACGGTGAGGTACCTAAAGACGAACAAAAAAGGCGTCTAACGAATTGGATGAGTGGTCAAGTAAAGGTGTGTTTCTATTTATTATTACTTGTTTTTTTGTGAATTCATTTTCAATGTCTCTTTTTAAAATTGAAAATGATTGTTCTAAACTAGATTATTATTTTTTTTTCGGCGTAATCTGAAATCCTTCTCTTTAGATTATCTGTGCTACAATAGCATTCGGTATGGGAATAAATAAGCCTGGTAAATTCTATTTAAAATTGTTATTCCCTATTTAATAATAATGTATTTCTTTTTTAGATGTACGGTTCGTTTTCCACTTGTCTATGCCAAAGTCGATTGAGAGTTATTACCAGGAATGTGGAAGAGCAGGCCGTGATGGACAATTAGCTTTCTGCATAATGTTCTACAAGTTTTCGGACTATTTCGATCAACAAAGCCTGATTTATTATGGTAAATGCTTCATACTGAAATTAGTTGGAATAATTTCAGTATTTTGACAAAAATTTTTAAACAGATCCACTTGGCAATAAAGTGGCAGAAATCCAAACCGCTGAACTGGTAAATCTGAAAAAGGTGGTAACTTTCTGTGAAAACCGCACAGTTTGTCGTAACGTCAGAATTTCAAGTTTCCTTGATGAAATACCACGCCCATGTGATGTTAATTCACTAGCCATTTGCGATATTTCCGAATCACAAGTATTTACACGGTACGCGTTGTTAAATTAAAATTTTAATTTGTGAAATTTTAATATAGGACCGATATGACGAAGTTGATGTTATCCAACATGTTCGTGATGTAAGGGATACTATTATGACCAATTTTTCGACACGTTTCACCACATCCTTTCTTGTGAATATATTCCGCGCCAAACAATTAGACAAAAAGAGGGCCTTGTATACTGGCGGAAATTTAATTTGTGTCTATATATTTGCGACAAATTAAATTAATCCAATTTTTCTTTGTTATTTACAGATGTAAAGGATTGCGCGATGTACGGCAAAGGTGCGGATTGGAATGCCGATAATGCCTACAGGTTTATTCAGAAAATGATATTGGATAATGTATTAGAAGAATGTTTGGTGTGTGAGCCTCCTCGACCAGCTTACGCCATTATCCGCATTGGAAGCAACTGGCCATTGGAAAAGGTTCATTAAATTTATTAATTAAAAATAATGGCAACTTTTTAATTAATGTGTATTTTTTATTTTAGTATTCTTTTTTGATGGTTCAAGCAGAATCAACTGAGCAGTCGAATCGTCCGAAAAATAATTTTAGAGCTGAATAAAGGACTGAAATATTTAGTTTATATTTCAGTCCCCGAAAGTATGATTTCATTTTTCAAACATCATTTCCTTTTTCTGAACTGTCCCGACTCGTTCATGACAAGCCGTTTTTCTGTTTTCCTTTTTTTCTATTTCGTTCCTTTTCTTGTTTTCGTTGCGCCAAGGTTAACTCCCCCCCCCGGCGTTAACCTTTTCTTCCTTTTTTTTTCTTTTCCCCTCTCTTGTTTCTTCTTTTTCTGAATCCGTGTGCCAAGGTTATCCCTTGCAGCGTTTATTCTGTTTTACGTTTTCTTTATTTTATTTTTCGTATCTTAAAGTATTCGTTCTCTCTTTCGCACATGTTTATATAAATTGTATACATAAATAAATAACTTTTAATGGCATTAAGTTAAGTTTATTTCTTTTTATTCTCTTAATTTAATGTTTTCCCTCAATTCATGTTTGGGCAAGGTTATAGCCGCCGGGTATAACCTCTTCCCTTTATTTTGTTTCTCGCCCGTCACCCCTTTTCAAGAAAATGCCCTCTGGCGGTTTCCGTTCCAAAAGCGACCTTAATAACGGTTTTGACCGTTTTTTTGCTTTTCGCATGACATTAATAGTTTAAGGTTCAAAAAAGCAATTGGAGTAACCTACATAAATTAAGAGTTACTCTAAATAAAGAGTAACTTAATTCATGTAGAGTAACTCAATAAATATAGAGTTTCTTAAACCATTTAGAGTTACTAAAAGTAATAAAAGTAACTCTTCTTTTTTAGAGTTACTCTAAATTTATTTAGGTTACTCTATAACAGTAGAGTTACTCTTATTAAATAGAGTAACTCTATTTAATTAGAGTAACTCTATGTAATACTCTATGTAAGTACTTTTATAGAGTAACCTAAATAAATTTAGAGTAACTCTATCTAATAAGAGTTACTCTACTTTTATAGAGTAACTCTATTTAATAAGAGTAACTCTATGTAATAAGAGTTACTCTACTTTTTTAGAGTAACCTAAATAAATTTAGAGTAACTCTATCTAATAAGAGTAACTCTAGTCATTTAGAGTAACTCGATAAATTAAAGAGTAACTTAAAGCATTTAGAGTTACTAAATTTCTTAAGAGTAACTCAATATACAAAAAGTAACTCAATAAAAAAACCTTATATCATTTAGAGTAGTTAAATGAATCAAGAGTAACTAAATTCAGTTACAATTATGAATTACAATTTATTGAGATTTGACATGCACATATATACGATACGCACACATATCGGTTTATAACATAAAAATTGATTAACCGTTCTAAATGTGCTATATGTAGAATTGAGAACGGTCTGTTTAATTCGAAATAATAAAAGCTCGTAAACAGCTGTCGCTTCGAAAGTGGTTGGTGCGGGCATACTGGTGGAGACAATCTTGCGAGCCGAAAGTTTGTCAAAAGAATCTACGTTCAATCGATTTTACAATCAAGCGACGACACAAACGATGTTTATACAAAATTAAAATTCAACATTGGGCTTGAAAATCACCCTTAGGGTCTAGGCGAAAAGCATTTCGCAATACAATTGGTAAATCACCCGATGGATCCTTCTATGATCCGGAAGGGTTACTTAAATTGTAAAAAAAAATAAATGTAGACGATGACCCTAGGTTTGTCTCCCACCAATCCGTTATTTTGAGGTTATCAGTGTGAAATTCTCTTTTTTTCATGTTTGATAACATGCAATAGTTTTTGTTAAAACACTGTACACGGATCTGTGGCTATGGCAAGGGGCGTGTAAAGGACAGAGGAAGGGGCAGCATACCGTCTCATTTTGTTCTTTAATAAAGCTGAATAAATGTTAATAAATAAAATTATTTCTTATACAATTTTAATTGCCCTTTAGAATCGTAGAACGATCTCTCGGTTTGTTTACCATTAACCAGTTAAACCACAACGAACGACATAAAGCAAATGGTCTATAGTGGAAATCCGTTTCTTTCTATACCCTCGCGCCACCTGTTGGACATATACCTATTTTTTTTTTAAGCAAACTTTTTACTTACACAAAGTTTACTTGTTACAGGGAGATCGGGGCTATTCCGGACAAAATTTCGTAAATGTGTTATAGTTCACATTTCTTTCAGTAAAAGCTAATATAAGTATTTGTTTTGGTACTAAAATGTAGCCCAGGTTTTCTTCTTTTCAAAACTTTTTTAAATGCTTCTTTAAAATGTTGTTTAGTAATAAATGGCTTAAATATAAACGGTTTAGTTTCACTGACTTTTTGTCCGGTTTCACCCCACCGAAGGGGCTTTTTCGGACAGTTTAAGAATAAATATATTTAAAAATAGTTTTACCCAATATTTATTATGTATAGGGGAGAACGGGGCAATTAAGGTAGTGGGTAACTTGGCACCCAGCGTTTTTCGTCCTCTTGCGACCGATGGATTGCATTTTAAAAATTACCAGTTATACTTTTTAATAATGCGCATCTTTAAACAAAAATACGGAAATAGTCCATGTAGTATGGAAACAACTAAAATAATTTGGCCCTTAAATCGTGTCGTCCATTTCGTTTTCTTTTTTGGACTTCCCTAGTTAACTTAAAATTTATATGAAATAAGTTTCTGAAAGGAAATTCTTTCCTCTTTCAGAAATCAATTTTTATTTATTTTTATTAACAAAATCATTGCTTGAAAACGCAATAATAACAAAGAAACCTTTTCTCGGGGCAACTTGTGTTGCTGGGTTAGAGATAGGAGGGAAAATTAATCGGAAAATTTAGTTGATGACGCCTTCGTCAGGTGTTCTTTTAGCCCGTAAGAATAACATGGGCCATCCTACCCCACGTACATGAGCATGTTGCCCCCCCGACTCGACCCACCCTCCTTCATTTTCAAAGCGCTTTTGGTTTCAAACAAAACAAATTGTCAGAAACTAAAAATACGCTTTTTATAGCTAATTTTTTTAAGCCTAGCGGAGATAAAAAATATTGAAAAATAAAGAAGTGGGGGCTCAAAAACATAAAAAGCCTACTAGTACACCTCTCCCCTAAATATACCAATCGAACCGGAATTTTATTTCCGTTTTGATGGTATAACTTTTGTGTTAGCTTAAAGTAACGGAAATCCAAGAAATCAAATGAAATGAAATAAAGTATAGTAAAAGTTTGATTTCCTTTTTTCTGCAGTCTGTTTAGCACAACCCCCAATTTTTTGTATGCCGTCCGGAACAACCCCGTCAAAATAAGATTGACATTTTAGTTAATTGTGAGTGAACGAGAAAACACACAAACAAAAACTTGGTACACTTTTAAAGAAAATTGAATGGGCTTTTTATACACTAGATATATAGTTTAACTAGATTTTCAATTTTTTCAATTTTAAAATTCGCAATTAAAGTAAAAAATCAGAAAAATTATTTTATTTTATTAAATAACTCTAAAACTAATTATTTTTTTTTTACCAAACTTGACATACCAATACCTTACATGGTTATGCATCCGTTGGTCAAAAATTATTTCCTTAATTGATTTCTAACAGGTCAATAAGGCGGCTGTCCGGAATAGCCCCCGTCCGGAATAGCCCCGTTCTCCCCTATTTTTTTAAATTTTTAAACGATTTGAAACGAAAAAGTAGACTCTAAACAATCAGCTGTTCTTAATTTTGAGCCCATATACCTGCTGAAATCCTCCATTTTTAATGAAAATATCTTATAGGAATAAAAGACATTTAAATTTTATTTATTTCTGTCACGGTTTGACGGTTGGGCGTCAACATGTGCAATAACACTGTATATAATGAATTAATACAAACGAATTTTAATTGGATGTCAATGAAGGTGAAGTTACTCTGATGGGACAGGGCAATTGTCGTTTAAATACAGCAAAATGTGATGTTGCGGTGGTTGTGGAGAACGGGTGGGATGAAGCGCTGCCACTCTTGACCGGAAGAGTATTGAATAGAGCACGACAAGAATGCGCGATACGATAGCCAGATTCTACATACAATTACATGCAGGCACTTAATGAGAGTGGCAATATGAGCAAATCAAAACACATCAAACAGAAACATGGAATTTACGAGATGATGAGAATAGGCATAATCTGGTATATACACACTATGTGAAATTCATTTTTGGAAGGGAAAAAAAATAATTTTCAACAATCGAGACTGTACAACATGTTGATTATCTCCGCCGCTGCCGGATGTATACAAACTTTGGCAACAATGTGTATGTTTTCGAACTTATCTTTAAAAAAAATTACTCATTCAGATTAAATTATGAAGACCATTTTTTTCCCCTCTTGATTTAACAATCCAAATAGAAAACTTGTTTCCATTATCTTATGGATGATCTATTGGTTTTCAAGTGGGCAAAAAAAAATCGTTCGGCCAAGCTTTTGAAGAATGAATCAAACATAAGTCTTTTTGACTTTTTGGACTGCCGGTTTCAAATCGAGCGTGCTCGTCGTGTTGTTGGCGTTGGCGTTGTTCTTCTCATTGGCCATTTTCAGAACGGCACTGTTGAGACTGTCGACAAAGTTGTTCATTTTGCTGGGCTCATTGCACGATCCGTTGGTTTCGTTGAGCCGGCTTAACCTCCTCTGTTCCAGGTAGGGTGCTCCACTGAAGCCACCCGAAGAGGACGCGAAAGAGTCACCCATTTTGCAGCGACGGGAGAACATCAATCCGCTAAGGAAGCCCACGATCAGGGAAGCAAAGCACGACACCACCACGGCGATGGTGAACGTTTCCGCCGTGTAGATGCCAAACGACGATTGAGAAGCGCCAACTTTAGGACCTGAAATGAATTTGAAAAGATTGAGTTTATTTCTAGAATTATCACAGAAATTTGAGGAAGAATTGTCGAAATACAAAATCGAATCGTCTACGTCGGAACAAAATACCAAGTGAAAATACTGAGTATTATGTGGTTTGAGAAAATTTAAATTGCTATTGGTTTCGTTTGTTTTGTCGTTCGTATCATGTTTCATTACGTCAACTATCCCATATTGAATCCCAAGCTCACCTGCAGCGTTGATGACATTATTATCGTCAAAGGCGTCGTGGCCAGGTTCAACGTAGGGCCTCTTACGCTCGCCTTCCTCCACTATCACGTTCGTTTCTAATTCCACGTCTAACCCTATTGTGCACAGAGACAAACAAATCATTTGTCAATTTAAACATTTTTACTTTTAAGATTTCATTTGAAAATGACTATTTGAGCTTACTACTATACTTTGGTGCTAACGCAAAAATTAGAACCAGCATGTTTTTTTTTTTTAATGTGGCAAATTATCTTTTACATCCCCGTCTTCCATCCCCCCTCGCCAACAAATCAAGAAAATGTGTAAATAATATACAAACAACAAACAAACATAAAAAAACAAACGGATGCGGGTGAAGCAAAACTACAATGATCATGCCGTAACCACAAAAAAAATAAAAGCCGTGCCATCTATTATAGAGCGATAAGCAGAAACGAAAAAGTGATATGAGGACTGACCCTGCTGCATACGACGGGGACTTGACCAACTGGTTGTGCTACTAAAAGAAACGGTGGTGGAAGAGGTGGTGGTACTAGCGGTACTGCTACCAGTGGTAGTGGTGTCGACGGGGGTGGCAGTCGTGCTGGGGATCAAACTTTCTGTCGCCGCCGCCTCCGCCGTCGCCGCCGAGGCGCAGGGACATTGACACGGGGCGCACAGCGGCTCCTCGGGAACTACACACACAACACGCAACAACCCAACAACGTCACAAACAACGAACAACAAACAAAGGAAAACAAAAGGGCTAATTCTAGAATGCAGGTCAAACTCTCATCTAGTATTTTGGGTTTTTTAAAAAGGCAACTGGTATGAGTGTAAAAAGGTGACATGTAACTACTTCGACATCTACGAAAAAAGACAAATACGAATAGAAAATAAAATTCTTACCAACTGTTTCGGTGAGGGGAGATACCGGCGTTCTGTTTTTCGCTTTGACGATAGCTGTCATTTGCAAAAATAAAGACAAACTTTAGTAAATGCAGAAATGTAAAAAAATTTGGAAAATGTTCTTGTACCATTATCCGGACATTGATCGGAGTAGCCCGTAAAAATGCTTTGAATGAGCGAGGATTGGGCGGTAAGGGCGACCGATGCCACGGTGACGCAACGGGACGTGGCGGCGTTCCATGCACAGTAGGGGTCTTGCAGAGCCACGCATTCACTGCAAACCAACAAAAAAAGATAATACATCAGGGCAGGGTCCCTCGTACGGCGATATGACAGATCGATATGACAGAGAAGAAAAGACAGAAAAACATTATAACAGAAAAAAAACACCCACCTGCAAGTGAGGATGCTGTCGGAATAGCAGCGGTGAAGAGGAATCGTCTGAATTTCGTCGTTGGAAACGACAATGAGACGAGGTCCCATCGTGTCCGTCTGCGGAACGACCCGCAAGTTGGTGATGGCCGCCTCCGTTTCAAAGACTTTGATTTCTTCGATGACGACCGGTCGGACTTTGCTGACGGAATCGTATGACTCGGTATTAATGGCGCGAATCACTTTGCCTTTGTCGGTTCCGATGATGAGTATGTCGTAGGTTTTCCCATCCGCCGTCCGCACTTGCGGATCGACAACCAGTTTAGTGAATTTATACCTGAAAGGAGAGAAAAGAAAAGAAAAAAATAAAAATCAGTTATTTAGCATGTTACTCAGTATACAAATTACAACCTTGTAAACAGGAAAATTAAATAATAATCGAAGAAGAGGAAATTTGAATTTGGTTGTTATTACTTGAGTGAAGTGTGAGTGACGAGAGGTAGTCCGTAAAAGGCTGGCACAGATTCATCCATCAGCGAGTGAGACTTGATGAAGTTGAGCGTCACTTCGGGGAGGGTGCGCGAGTCGTTGACGCACTGGCCCGGCCTGGGCTCGGGAACGTCATTGCCACTCACGGGCAGCCAATTAGCATTCATTGAATTTTGTTCCTGTTTGTTTGTTTGTTTGTTCAGTGGGGGGAAAATTGGAGAAAAGAAACGAAAAGAGAAAAAAGAAAAAGAAAAAAACAATAGACAATGAATGAGTGAATGAGATGTGGCCAACGAGAGTAGGAGGACGTAACGTATCGTTTTCGGCAGTTACCTTGAAAGCTCCGTCGAACGAATCCATCACGTCTTGGAGGCGAAAGGCGCAGATGGCCGACCCGTAAATGGAGTTCTCCGGCGTGGTGAAGACGCCGTAGATCAAACGCTCCGTCCTGTGCCCATAAGTTCCTTCCACCACGTCGCTGGTCGATTCTGCGTGAGTGTAACCAAGTGAAAGTTTTAGTCTTCGCAGCGCGCACCAATCATCGAGCTGCCAGCCGCAATCAGCGCACTCCTCTCTCTCTCTATCTCTCTCTCTCTCTCTCAAAGCTCGCTGACGCAGTACACTCGACGTATAACTCACATCCCCCCAGCTCAACAGGGGCGGCCCGTTTGCTGGTTACAAACGAGCTGTTTCATTATGCAACGATAATTAGTCGCCAAGAGATAGTAGAGGGAGGTAAGGGGGCAACCGAGGTCTTATGTGGACCGGAGAACAAAGAAACTTTACACCAGAGACTTTGGAATATGTAAATGGCACCCCGAAACCGAAAGACGGGAGAGGGGGGGGGGGGGGGGGGGGGGAGAAAAACTTACGTATTTCGTCAAAGTAGAACGGGAAATCGCCGGGCAAGGAGCAGTTGAGTCGGGATTTCAGGAACGAAGTCCAACGATTGGACCAGCGGTGCGGACCGCCCTTGTCGTTCTTGCAAACGCGGGCCACCCGTGAATACACCGTCTAAAGAAATCAAGAAAATTCGTGTCAGTTGCCAAATAGAGTCTTATAAAGCCATTCGCCAAGGTTTTAAATCTTTTTACCTTGCCGCAATTGATATACTCGACGGCTGTTTCGCGTAAAAAGAAATAAACGTAATCTCCATCAGCCACCGAACTGACAAAATTGGGAGCTGCAAAAGAATAAGATGATTAGAAACGCAATCTCATTAATAATCATAACCAAGTTTTTTTACCGTTTAAATGTTTGAAATCGTACTGCTCCGTTCGCAGGGGGTCTTTGTAAATAAGCGGATCCAAACCGGAGAAATCGGAGACAGTGCCGGCGTACAATTCTCCATCTTGTATATTTGATGAGGATATAAAAAAAAATGAGAGGATTATAAGCATCAGTAAATTCTCTCGGAAGCTTAACCTATATAGAGTCTCACGTACCGGAAAACACAGCCGTACTGTTGTGATTAGGATCATAAGGGCTCAGACCTTTTCCGGAGAACTCTCTGAGAACTTCCACTCCGCTCCCCTGTATACGGAACAAACGAGACATATTGAATGAAAAATGAATTGTGCGTTCCCACTGCTGAATATATCATAAAGAGAATAAGATACGAGACCGAACGAGGTCGGTTATACGTAGACTGTGACTTACGTTGCGGCCGTATCTACGGCAAAGCGGATTGTAGGCATTCGTTCCGCATACGAGCATCTCTTCGTCGTTGATTCGGGCAAGCACTCGGATGTAATTTTGACAATCATCCTTTTTGTTCGTCCAAATAAAAATAAAAAATGGTTTTTCCGAGTGGGGTTAACATAATAAGAGAAAGAGAGAAAAAAAAAGAGAGCAAGGATTAGTTGATGGCGACGCACGTGTTGTGTCGAAAAACAAAACAAAACAAAAAATAAAACAAGTTATATCTATTATGTGCGTGAGTGTTTATATAAGCGCTCCGGTCGTGTTGGGCTTCTTACCTCTGATTTGCCTTTGACGAGACACATTTCCCGATGAGTCGACGCCGGATACCATTCAACCCTCTGTCGAAAACAAAAACAAAAAACAAGAATATACACATTAGAATCAGAAGAAGTGAGTCAAATGGAAATTGATTCAATGGTCATAAAAACGCCGCTTGTGAATAAGGCAATCGTCACATATATAGTTGTACAAATGGATACATAAGATGGACGCAAGGGTTCTGCTGTCGGTTTTCTATGTATGGCATTCCTATCCGAGCTAAACCAAAAGAAAAAAGTTTAAATCCCCCCGCGATGTGCGCGTTTATCTTTCTCTAGTGACGCCTAGCCGGAAGGACTGTTGAAACAACTGGGCGATCCGAACCCAAAAAACGAGAAACCCTTTTTACACACAACAACACTGACAATTCCCTGAATGGACTATGCAAATGCAGAAGGAAGGCGAGGACGACGAATGAAAAGACACAAGAGCCAGCCATAGCCAGCCATAGTTTCATTGAACCAAAAGCTCCGAGTGTGTGTGTGTGTGTGTGTCGAGTCCGATATGGAATGGAGGACAATCGCCACTTCCTAAATTGGGCAGGCGGAGAGACAGGTTGGTTTCACCTTACCTTTTTGCCTATCTTTTCTTTTCTTTTTCTTTTCCTCCCTCTTCTTCTGTTTCCCTTTTTTTTTATTTTAAACGATGCATTACATTTTATATTCCTTTCGTGAGCTTTTACGACCCGACTCTTCAAACGTACGCATGTCTTGTTTCAAACATGCGAATAACGGGATGAGTCACAGTCTTTTGACCGCGGTTCCTTTTTTTCTTCTTCTTCTTTCCACTCCATCTTTTCCGTTCATTCTTTTTTTTTTCTCTTTCTTTTTTTCGAGGGCATCGTGATGAACGCACAGCGCACCAAAAAATCGAGAAGTGAAATAGCCCCAAATGTAATATAACTGACCTGAGCTCGATTTTCCGTCATTTCGTTGAGGCTCAAATTGTAGATAATATTCCTACAGGTGAACAAGAACAGAAAAAAAAATAGAAATTGTTATTTTTTACAAATGAAACCAAAAGAAAAAAAGTCACGTGAACGGAGACGAAGAAGAATAAGAAGAAAAATGTACCTGGCGCCGACTAGAATGGAATCGCCATTCGTTTCCAGTAACTTGAAATGATCCGGATGAGAGTGGTTTCCGTGGAAGCGTTGAACTTGTTCCGGAGCTATATAGTAAAAACAAAAGAGGGAAAAAGAAACAAAAAAAAAACATCAGTTATATTTTAGATTGATATCAGTGGTTAATCACCCATTTCCTTCAGTCACGCGTGCGCACCCAGACACACTCGGTTGAAAGCCAAAAGAGCAGGAAGTCGTTCGTTAGAATAAAAAGAAAAGAAAGGAAAAGAAAAACACCGTACACTACTGGTGGAACACACAAAGAAAGTTACAGCCGCATCGACGATGACGACGACACGGCAAAGCCGTTTTCTGCGTGACCCACGACGTGACCGACATAAAAATCCCGAAAACCTTATTCTTTCTCCCTCCCCTTAGATTTCAAAATTAAAGATATGGAGGAACCATACGGAAACAAAAGTAACACAAGTGGATGAACGAAATGTTCCAATTGACGACGCCACCGAAATGAAAGGAGAGGAGGGGGGAGGGACTAATTAATCAAAAAGAAAATGAATCGTGAGTTCACGAGTCGCTTTTTTTTATTTTTGTGCTTTATGCCCGCGGTTCAGCACACGGGGGTCATAAGATTTTTCTTCTTCCGCACGAAGAAAACACAAAAGATAATAAAATAAAAAATAAATAAAGGAGAAAGATGATGCGTTCGTAATTAAAAAATAATAATCTGGCGAAAGAAAGAGAGACAAAGCCTCCGAGTAATTATTATTCCAGTTATATTCCAAGAAATGTGATTCTTCATGGCGACAAAACGCTGCGCCAAACCGGCTGGATCTATTCAACGCATCTCCGCAGGACAATTTCTCAGTATATACGCGTAATAATACAATAGAAAATGAGGGTACTGGATAGTACATAGTCTAAACCCTTGTAGTAACTATACAAGGAAGAAGAAGAAGAAACAAGGCAATAACAGCTAGATCTTTAAAAAAAGAGGTGGCGAGATTCAATTAGACGAGAGACGAGATGCCTCTCTTGTCTGTGTGAGGTCTCGTCTCGAATACAAATGCAACTGACCATAACCGAGTGTATAGTTTCCCCCCAAAGAAGAGAAAAAAAAAAACAAAAAAAAAAATTTGTTGTTGGCAAGGGGAATAAAAGAAGATGGGTGGTCTAAAGGGATAGAAAAAGAAGAAAACCCTTTTCGAGTCTTTGGCTTCATTATATTTACCCTCTTCTATTCTCTCTCTGGAAGAGAGTATACAAGAAACCAGAATTCTTTATTACCTCTAGACCTCCGAGTGGACGCGCACATCTTACACAAGATTGAAGGGGGGGGGGGGGGCGTTCGTTATATACACGCGGACGGGAGAGTTGAATTTCCTCGCCACGATATGGGAAACAATAAGCAGACACCCAAAGTTCTTTTTTTCTTCTTTTTTCCTATAGACGATTACAACTCAAACAGACCAAACGTCTTTGTTCTTTCTCTCGGCAAGGGCCGTTAGATGTTGGATAACCAAAAAACCCAACTTCCAGTTGATGACCTGTAAGAAGAAGTTCTTTTGAACCCGGCAACTAACGAGCGCCCCCCAACAACGAAAAAGAAGGGAGAAAAAACAAAATAAAAAAACGATATTTACAATATTACACGATCATGTTTTTTTCCCCCCAAGTCGTCGAGAGAGAAAAAGATATAAAGATAAAGGAGGAAGAGAGCGTGCATTATGATGGATGAGTATCTATACATGCGCTGCAGTTACGTTCGTACAATATAGGAAATAATGCAATTTCCGCTAGCGCCGAGTTATTATGGCTTTAGCATTTTCTTTTTTTTACATTCCGTTACTTAGTAACGACGGGGCTATTATTTTATTTCCCTTTTTTCTTTCGCTCTTGATGTTGTTATAGATGGATCATGTGCGGTTCTCCGTCTACCAAGTGCAAGGACTAATGATTAACTTTTTCCCTCTTTTAGTGTTATTTTTTCCTTTTGGTTTGGACAAGGTAAAGAGACACTGGAGGCGATCTATTCCTTTTGCCCAGCAAAACTGCCGTTACACAAAAAATAAGACCCGATTCGTCGAAATTACCCGAATTACCAAAAGAGACGTATTTTTCCAGTTCTTGTCTCCGAGGAGGATTTTTGGTCCGTCTAACAGGAAACCCGTTTTTGAATTGAAAGAGAGGACAAACGGTTAATCAATCGATTAACGGTCACTCAATTTTTTTAAAGTATAATTTAGTAGATGGTTATCTATTTCATTATAGCCTGGAGGGAGTTGTTTCATCTGCATTCGTGTTTCCAGAAGGGCGCAACTCACGCCATCGCATCATTGATCGGATGATTCATTAGGTATATGTACGCAACTATTCAAACGCAAAACGTATATAGGAAATCAACTCGCCCATTGCCGGTGCCGGTCGCCAAGGTGGAGAATATACGAGAATATAATCACGACGACATAAATCCCCCCCCCCTCTCTTTCTTCACAGCGAGTGGGAAGTCGAAAAAAATTATCAAATACAAACACAAAATGTTGCAAAAAAAAAATCGAAAAATTCAAATAATAAAAAAAAAAAAACGGAAAAAATTTCTTCATGGCAGTCGATCACGCCATCAACTCATCAACGAACTCCCCGATGGTTTTCATGTGTAGACGCGTGTGCCTGTGTGTGCTTTCACTACATATTCAAGAGTGTCTACTGTTGTTGCACCGGCCACTTACCGCTGTTGTCTACACCCAACTGCTGTATACGTATATCCTCGCAGCGCAGCGAATAAAAAAAAGGTGAAAAGAGTCAAATTCTCTTTTCTGTCTTTTCAAACGTGTAGGTTCTTGCAGCGGGCGACCGACTGCTGTGTCAAGTCTCTCGACACCTCCGCTTAACCGATCGTGAAAAATTCTCCGATTTCAAGGGGGCAGGAGGGAGGAAATCAACGGAAGCCCGTCACTTTTCTTCGCTAGCAGCGCCCAAAGGGGCCTTTTATTTTATTTCTTTTATTTTTCTTCTTCCCCGGTCATCCGTCATACACTCTAGGAAGTAATATCGCCTGTGGAACCTCGAAGAAGAAGCAAGTTTTGACAAGAGTCCAAAACTTCTAACTTCTTCTTTGTGTTTGTGAGCGTCTAATGAAACCCCACGGCGCCGCGGCCTTTCATCTTTTCCCCCTCCGCTTCTCTCATCATTGATAGAAAATGAATAACATTACTATACACTACTACTCCAAAGGAAAGAAATTTAATTCTTGGATAAGCCAAAAGAGAAAAAAAAAACGATTAAGGAGAGAAAAGATAAACGACAGAGGAAATCCAGCGCTTTTCATTTCGTTTATCCATCAGTCGATTTTTCTTAGGAAGAATCGAAACATTTCGGGAAATGAATTCCCATTGTTTCTCGTTTTCGTTTGGTAAAACAAAAAAAGAAAATTGATTTATTATTCATCGATGGAAATAAGAAACACGCAAGGCGGAGGTAATAAGTCAATGTGAAACGAGTCGTTGTCAAGAGGAAGAAATATTCACCCCCCGAAATGTGTACCCTCTTCTTCTTCTTCTACACCCCCAACCAAATATATAAGGGTATAGAAATATCAAATGTATTATATTATAAATATATACCTTATGCAACTGAAACCCCGAGCAACATTTGAAGGGATAAATGTATTCAACAAGTGGCGTGGCTAGGGGAGGAGGAGGACCCAGCCATCCGTGGACGAGGGGTTGATTTTTTTTTCTTTTAAGGTTAACTAAATCTGCCCTGTGGCGCCAGTGGAAGGGAGAGAAAAAAAAGCCTCTCAACTCGTCATTCTTCTTCTTTCTCTAACCAGAAGACCTACCACGAGCTCTTGAGCGAGTCTGCCAGCAGCACACACAGGGAGCGGTAAGGCAGGCAGAGTCCTCTGGTGGTCACCTCCACTCTTTGTGTGAACCAAAAATGAGCCCTGCTCGAAGCCCTTTCAAGGGTCCAAGGTTAGACGTGCCCTACGGCTGAATGGAAGGCGCGGGGGCCGTCAAAAAAAATATAAAATAACCAGAAATGATAATATCTTTTTATTCTTAAAAATTCAAATGAACACACAACGCCGAGCGCAACAAGCGTTATTTTTTTTTCTTTTTCATTTCTGGTGGGTGGATATGTCGAGTCACGTCTTTTAACCGGAGCGTCGATTGTTTTCTCCACCACACGTCGTTTGCTTTTAATTTTTTTTGTGAATAACAAAAAGGAAAAAAAATTAACGCTGGAAAACAAAAATACGGTAGTCGCGACATTGCGCAACATCGGCGGAGAAAATAATAAAAATTAAAAAAAACTTTTGCGTCATTTCTTGGATTTTCGCCATCAACCCAGAAGAAGAAGAAGAAGATTTGTTAACTAACAAATGTCTAAAGGGCACCACTGATGAAAAACAGACGATGTTTCTAAGCCCCACCTTTTTTTATTCTTTTCCCCAACCGAGGAGGAACCTCTGCGGGTCTCTGGGCATCTTCAGACACGTGACGAGAGCCAGAAATCTCGTGACAGGAGCAAAATATCCCCCTAAAAACTAAAAATAACCTTCGGCTTTTATTTTATTTTTCGGGCTGTTGTTGTTGTTGTACGTAGTACGCCAGTACGTGTATATAAATAATATTTACAAACACGCAAACTAAAGAATATATCTAAGACGCTCTTATTTCTTATTCTGCCTTTTGGTATTATAATAATAACCGAAAAAAAGTTGCCACGTCGCCTTTTGGTCACCGCCAGGGCGTCCGAGCGGTGAACGCCCTGGCAAAAATGAGATAGGGCACGTAAGAGATGTGTGTCTACCTCCTCCGGGACTACACGCAGGTGGTGGTCCAGCACAGCCAGGAAATTTTAAAAAATTAAAAAGTGAAGCTGAACTTTCAAAGATGTTTTCCCTCCATTTTCTGATTTCAAAAAATCCAGCAGATGGTCCATGTCTTTACTGATGTCCCAATGAAGAAACACACACAAGTGACGTTTCTCCGAGGCTTTTCTTTCCGCCGATTCCGAAACAGTTTTACGACCGAGGACCCCCTTTTTAAGCTCAAGAGATTTATGGACTTTTTGGCTTCGTTTTTCTTTTTTTCCTTTTCTATTCTTCCAACATGGGCGACATTTTTGGGACATTTTCCTATTACCGAGCTTTTTTGGCGCAGTGTCTAGGAAATTGGAGCTTTAGCGTGCGGTTTACACAGTCGCAGCTCTAACACACTTTTCTTCCGCGCCTACACACAGTCACGACGGAGCCGAAGGAATGCAATGAGACTAGAGCAGCAGCGGCAGCAGTAAGTTGGCTTGGGATATGTTTTACCAGAGTAGTCGAGTTACTCTATACTTCATATTATATATATCTTTTGTGGTTGAGCCACTGAGGCGGAACTAAACAACACCGGAACTCCGGAACAAGAAGAACCGTTTTCTTTTTTTGGTTGTTGTTGTTGCATGTATGAATGTTGCGCTTGCGGCTCGTACGGTACTCGTACATATACGAAAACTATTGGTGCAACGACACTTGATTTGTCTTGTTGTTTGGTCTCTTTCCAATTTGCTGGATGCCGGACGTGTAGACGGACAAAACCGTCGAGTCGTATAGACTAAGAATACACGACCAACGAGGCATGTAAACGACACGTGCAAAGACATTCCCTTGATTTTTGTATATACGGCGCAAAAACGAAAAGAGACAATAGAATAGAATAGAATAGAATAGAATAGAATAGAATAGAAGAAGAAGAAGAAGAACCCGGACAACTGTCGAGAGAAAATCCAACCCCGGATCAACCCCCGTCATTTTCCGCTTCGCAACGATTGCCAAGCGGATTCTCGTGTCTTCATAGACCTTGTCCGAAACCATACGCATCGCATAGCATGTTGTACCGATCGGTATTTATCCGACCCACTTTGGCGCTCCGGCGTGGGCGAATTCTTCACAATAGTGTATAGCTGTAGCATGTAGCCCTGGTACATACAGGCCCTTGTGTGCTGGAAAAAGCAACAATGGAAATCCGTTGAGAAACGTCTCTTTTAAAAGAGAGATTTTTTCCAGGAGAAAATAATAATAAAAAGGAGAAGCTGTGAGCCGCACAGATCCTTCCGGCAGGATCAGAAAGCAATAGGCCAGGCAGAGGAATGAAGGCGGGACACACAAACTATCCGCAAAACCTCGGCCCAACAATGGGGTTTTTAGATATTTTAAATCTCTCGGCTTCTCTTGAATATCTATTAAAAATATACTCCAGAGAAGGTCCAGGAATAAAAGAAAATCTTCCTTTTCAATGGATTTCCACGTTCCGGTCCTACTGAGAATTCCGCAAGGTTTTTCTAACCTCTTTTGTGAAATAAAAAAGGGGGGCCCTTGGAAAATGGGAAAAGGTATCGGTAATCCTCCAAAACCTGTCGGATGAGAAGTTTCTCATAGACACCGAACCTGTGCTGTTCCAGGTGCCCTCCTAGAAACTCTTCTTCTTCTTCTTTTCAAGTCATCCTTTTAATTCCCGTAACTGATGCCAAAAACCGTTCCGCAACCAGAACCAATCAGCTTCTCTGAACTTTATGTATATCTCTCTGAGCTTCTCATCGCTTACGAAAAGAAATAAAATAAAATAAAAAAAAAAAAAATCCGACCGGATATGTCCCGATTTCTTCCGCATCAAGGTCTCTTTCTATATATTTCTTCGGGTCTCTTTTTTTTTCTTTTTAATTTTGTTTCTTTCCAGCCTGATTATCATTCGTATCATGGTTATCAAAATTATAATTATCATTATATATTTCTCGAGCTTTTTTTCTTCGGTTCCGTTGGATGCGGAGGAATTTGGCTCTCACAGTTAAAGGATAAAAAAGAAAATCTACAAGATATGTTTAGTTCCCCCCACCGAAAAAAAAAAAGAAGTGGGGAAATCGGCCGATTGATATAACGAGGCAAGCGCGGCTGATCAAAAATTCATAGTCGAGCGTATAAAAATGCCTGTGTTTTATATCGCTCGGATGCAAATTCTTGCCTTTTTCAACGCACACTAGACGCGCGTGGATATGAGCGCGAGCCGTTGGTAATGGCTTTCTCAGCACATGATTCTGATTGTCTTCTCATCGAAAACCCCATGTAAGGGGGGTGTTCGGGAACAAAACAAAAATTTCTGGAGGGGCCCACATCAGGCCCAGCCAAAAACCAACTGGTCGATCGCATCCAGGTGGGTGGGCAACATCGGAGAAAAAAAAAACATAAAAGATAATAGCCAAGATGGAAGGAGAGAACGTTTTCGGTTGAATAAAAGTCTAGTAATATTTAAGCACAACACCAAAAAATGGACAGACGGAACGGACTTTTTTGAATAGGTCAAACGGAAAAAGAAAAATCCGTTGACAGGTGGGGTTGGGGGATTTGATCGACTGTTTAGCAGAAAAACAAGCCGGGGCTTCTCTCTTTCATGGTTGGCAAACTCTACCGGGGAGAAAGAGAGAACATAAGAGAGTCCTTTGATGTTTAAGTAGATACAAAAAAAAAGATTTAAAGAAAAAAAAAGAATCATGATGCTATCTATCGGGTTAATGAAGAGAACATATCGTCATTATACGATTTACTCCCCCCCAACGCAGACAACAGCACGGGTGAGCGAGTTATCCATTCAACTCAATTTGATCAAATATATAGTAAATATAGAGGCGCATTATTGACACTAGAGTGGGCCCTGTTATCTCGCGGAGAAATTCCCCAATTTCCTACGAGTTTCAAACGTCGTCGTCGTCTGAGCAAATAAAAAGCGATAAGGAGATAAGTCGAAATAAACCGTATAATCAAAAGCAGGTGGGCGCGCGAAATATGTAAAAAGGTCGGCCAAAGGTTATCAGTTCTTATATACACACAATGACGCGGCTACATGTACACTGTGTGTGTTTACCCCGTTTCCCAAGAGATCAGCTTCAAACAAAACAGCTACAGGTCGAGGAAAATTTCTAATCAGACACACCAACCCACATTTTCTCGTATTTTTAATTCAATAACATGGCGGCGCTGGCGGCGGCGGCGGCGGCGGGACCTTTGGGTATATACGTACGTCGCCCGTCTGTATAGACATCGGCTGCCGTTCCGTCTATACTACGGACGGAATAATAATATATAAAGTTAGGCCGGCGCGCTACCTGTAGAAAATAAAGGAGAGAGACAGACAGACAGACACACGACGAAAATAGCGCCAAGATGGCGGGGGCACGTCATTTCCCCACTGTTTGGACAAACAACCGGCAGCAGCAGCCCCCTTGCCCACTCAAATAGCCGACTCTATTTCCAGCAGGAACCATGTGACTTCTTCTCTCCAATATAAATAGAGAGAAAAGAGAAAGACACCGGTGGATAATGGTTCAAAAATAAAAGACAATTGTCGTCAGTCTGATTCTTTTTTTTCCCCCGTCCGATAATTTCTTTCTAGCGTATCGAAAAGCTTTTAACAGAATCAAAAACGGAAACGAGCCCCCCTCTTCTCAATACGATAGACATTTAACGAAATGTTGCCAACTGCGTTATCGTCATGCTGTTAGACCTTGACGAAATCAAATATACCCAACAATATTATTTTTTTTCAAAATGGAAATGTGACGATGGGAAAGTTCAAAACTGCTCACAACTGGTGATGCCAAGCCGTCGAGATAATGAGGCTAAGCTTTCAGGCAGTTATAGACTGAAAAGGTCCCTCAAGCGACTCGAGCAAATAATAACATCAATACTTTTGATAAATAAAACGGAACATTTTTGTTTTGTTTTAATGATATTTTTTCCGCACTTTGATTAACCGAGTGACTTTGGATCGAATCCCGTCACGCTCTACAGAAAGTGAAACAACTTTTGTTAGATTAACTTCAGCCGGAAAACTTATTCTTTTTCGGGTGGAAAATTGAATCGATCGATTTCGTGTTTTCCCAGTTAGAAACATTGTACGACTGCTATAGGGGGGGGGGGGGGAATCAATTGGATTGGCGCGATAAGAAGAAGAAGAAACAACACCCACAACTAACGATGTAATCGTTGGCGATCGCGCGCGGCCCTGTCTCGTTTTTCACCGTGTGTGAGTGTGCCGGCGTGTGAAAATCAATCACTTTGGGCCCGCGTTCGGGAAATCGATCGATTTCCCCCCTTTCGGGACACCCAGTCATCAGTCCGCCCACTTTGACGGGCCGAAGAAAAAAGAAAAAAAAATTACGTCAGAGGTTTCGTATTACATTTTTCGTTCCTACTCCGCCCATTTTGATCTCATTTTCTAGCTAGCTCTTTTTTTTATTTTTTAAAATATTGGATATTGATTGATTGAATCACAGTGATGATATCTGCCAGTTTGCCGGCGCAAGTTTGGATTTTTAGAAAAAAAAAGGGTGGAAAACCTTTGAGCGTGTTCTTGAGTTTCAAGTTCGGAGCTATAGAATAAACGGCCCCAAACACACAACAACAACAACAACAACAGGAGGAATAACATTCAACGCTATGAAATGGCTTCCGGCAACGACGAGTTTAAAACCCCCCCAGAAGAGTGAGTGTGTCTATACAAAAAAATCTCCACGGCGGATTAACAAGTGCAGGTCCGTCGTATTTACATCACCAAAAGCGTCTGTTGGGTGTGGCCAATGAAAGAGACGAGGGGGGGGGGATATAGGTAAATTCGGCTTATTGAAGAAAAGTATATAGGACACACGAAGGGGCTATGAAAAAGGTCAAACAAACGAAGTTCAAATAGGACGGAGAAAATCGGGACCAACGGGTTGGAAAAAAGAACCGCAAGTTTGATGGGTTGAAACTTCATTGATTCCATAACGACGCCAAAATACCAAAAGGGTGTTACTGAGATGTGGTGACCCGGTGAACTTTGTGGAAAAATATTTTTTGTTTTCTTTCTCCTACCACTTGTTAATAAGTAGCTAACTAGCTTTCTTTCTTACTATTTTATCTAATGATTATTTTTTCTCCAAATACTTTTTGAGAAAATGGAAGAGAAATGAAAAATAAATGAAAAACTGGTTTCCATTTCGATATAACTTGAGGGGGGGGGGGAGAAGAATGAAAAGCCGCCGTGGGAAGTCGCTCAAGTCGAACCCTCATCCATCAACTTTCGAATTGGCTGCGGCGGAGCGCGGACCTTGCGGGAGGAAGACCGTTGAAATTGATGGCGATAGAGTCAACCGAAAAACCTCTCCTGTACAGAGTTCATCTGCTGGTAAACAAGGGAATATGTACAAGGTTGGGTTGCTGCCCTCATCCGCTGGCAAGTGGCAAACGAGACAAGACGAGAAAATACGGAAGACGTATTAGACTACGCCGGATCACTTCACGCAGTCTATAGTCTGTACACACACACACACACCACACACTCGCTGGCATAAAATGGAGACGGATCGGAATCGGCAGTGAGAGAGTCAAACACGGAGCCAAACAATCAAACGGAAGGGGAAAAACAAAAAACCAGAAGCCAACAAACAAGAAAAAGAGGAAACAGATTTTAATTTTTCTCTTGAGCTTATTAATTTTAAATTGAATTTAGATTTTTTTATTTTTAAGCCGACTGGTTTCAAGTCAAGTGTTCCGGCATGTTCTTTTGTTGTCTTGTCCGGCCATGACCGCCGGAATAAAAGCGACACACACACACTAGGGTGAGAGAAATATAAAGTGAATAAAAAATAAAAAAGTCGATGTCTTTCATGTCCAACCACCGCGGATGGCAGCAGATGCCGTGACGAAAGTCTTTTTTGTTCAGTGTTTCATCCTCTTCTATATATATTTATAGTTTCTATTGATTGTGAATGTCTCGTTCCATTGACAATCTTTTTCAAGTAAAAAAACGAACAAGTCGACAGCTCCACGCTCCAATAACTCTTCGGCAGTTTCAAACGGGCCCTCAGAGATAAAAGAAGAAAAAACTGAACCTTTTTTTTTCATTGCCATCGTGTTGGGGTTCCCAGAATGACTTTCACACAGGTGGGTTTTGTGTGTGTGTGTGTGTGTGTGTCTGCTGCGTTGTAGCAAAGTGGCCGGATTGCACGAGACACAACAGTCGGGTCTCTCCTCCCGGGGCTGAAAAGAGATGATTCATCCATCCAGCAGCAGCAGCAGCAGCCATCATCAAAAAAATTGTAATGACGTAACAGATGTGGCCATCCACACAAAAAAAAATCTGAAGAAATCCTCCTCTGCTTCTTCGTGTCCTTTTTTTCATCTTGTTACTCCGCATCGAGCGAGAGACGGACCAGGACGGACATTCACGACTGTCCCCACCAAAAAAGCCCGCGTCGACAGAGACAAAGTGTATCGATGACGGGAATACGTAATGACATCAACCCGCCCCATGAATTATTCATCCAGTCCCCCAATGTAGTATACGCAGTATAAAATGTGTATATACCGGTCTGCCTCGCCACCGAAGAGGAGTCTTGTATAGTATAAATAACCGAAAAGAGATAAGGAAAAGAAAATGGGAAATGATTTTAAAGTGACAGAGATGCGCATCCCCATGCTCGACGAGGAAAAAAGAAAAAAGAAAATAGATCGTTTAAAGAGTCGTCGGTCGGTCGGTCGGCTCCCGTCGACGACGACCCGACCCGAGATATATGCAAATGAGCTACGATGGATCATTGGGACAGGGATATAAGACGCGACCGGAATAGCTAAATATCTTCCAACTCGGGTCCGTCTCCACCATTGAAATCGAGGCCCGGGAAAAAAAAAGAAAAAGAAAAAACGGGACAGGTTTTTATGCGTTCATGATTCTCTCTGTTCGTGTCTCATCCCATTTACATATTCAATCAAAGCCTTGGCTATGTATTATTCCTATATATAGTATATATAGGTATATATACCTATATAGCGCCATACTAGGAAGGCGACACGAGAAAATAATAAAAGTCCCAACGTAAATAAATGTGTGACGTCAGTGTCGGGCAGCGATCGAGATAATACCGTTCGACGATCAGAGTTCTTTTCTCTCCGAGAAACTCACATTAACATCGAACGAAATTAGGCATTCAGTTCACAGGAATAGTAAAAAGTTGGAAAGATAAAAAATGAAGGATTTCAATCACGATTTGTTTCTCGCTCGATTGAAATTCAATTCACGGTCATTGGAAATGAAATTATTTCGGGTAAAGAAAAAAGAAGTCATCACTTGTTTACGGCGGTTTATAACAAGAAGAAACCCCGGGGGAATGAACAATAAAAAAAAAAACAAGTTCACCAGAAAATATTGAAAAAACCCACCCCCAAAGAAAACTCGTGATGAGTTTGTAAAAAATTTCAGTAGAAAAACCCAAATGCTAGGAAATTCAATAGTTGGTGTTGACGCAATATTAAGAGTTTTGACTTGCTGGATCGACCTGGCCGTTGGTTGCGTGTGTGTGTTTTTATTTTAATGGAAAAAATATGAAAGAATCGAGCCGAGACAAAAAAAAGCTAAAAAAGTGGGTGGATATCAAGAAAGGCGGAGTCAGCTTACCCAAGGTGATGGATCTCCTCGGATGGATGTCGTCCTGCCAACCGGCTCCAACTGGCGTCGTCCAACAACAGCTCACGGCCGCAATCAGGTAACAGAGAGGCAAGAAGCTCATCGACCGCCTATGGCAGGACCTTGTTGACGATGGCTGGCGCTGCTGCTGGCTCCTGGTGCATCTTCTTTCCATATGATGGGGTGGGGCCATTGTGTGTCGAAATGTTTTTCTTTGGGTTTTTAAAAAAGGAAGGATCGATCCTGGTTTCTTTCTCGTGAACGGCCAATTCAATGTCAAACGTAACAAGTGACGTCGATTATTTCGGTAGTTGTTTCACTGCACCATTGCCGCGATTGACCAAAGTGGAAGCCGATCCACGAAATTGAATCACATGAAACGAAGCAAGATAACAAACGAGCTGGCCGATGGAAATGTCCTTGGGTTCCTTAACCGGTTCGGTCCGAGTCTCGAGTTGGCTCCTGTCGGCGTCGACCCACTTGGCTCGCAGCAGAGAGAAGACCCTGCAATTTCCTGGAGGAGGAGCGGATGGGGATAAATAGCAAAAAAAGAAGAATCATGAGTTTTACCAGTATATTTAGCATGGCCGTACATGGTATTGCAATCAAGAGGCGTGTTCGGTAGGGGGGGACCCCAGAAGCTGAGGCGGGAGGGGCATTATCCAGTTCAAAATGGGTTAGATGCCGAGCTTTTTTACCCGCCGGCCTCTTTTCTCACTAACAAAATTGCTGCCGGACTGAACCCGTCAGAAAGAAACTAACATTCAACTTCGGCTTCCTATAGACCCCCACTCAGCATAGGCTATCTCCAGCAACTTTCTAACCCAACGGTAGTAGCTAGAGTGTATAGGATCCTTTCAATTTGCTTTTCCTTCTTCTTTCTACATCATTATTACATTTTAAACTCGACTTTTTTTCTGTGTGTAGCATTCTTCGATATGAAAACAAGATGCAAAAAAAAACATCTAGTGGCGTGAGACGATTTGACTGAGCAGCACAGACCACTGCGCTTACTATTTTTCCGCTTTCTCTCTCTCCAAGCTGTTATATAGACTCTCTATTTGAATTATTTTTGTTTCAACGCGCAAAACTAGTTTTTTTTTTCCTTTTTTTACTCTTGGCGGTCCTACTACGCCCTTTTCTCGGGATTGTCTCTCGTTACGCAGGTGTTGAATTGAAAAGAAAAAGCGAAAAGAACTCGTTATGATATATATACGTATACATGTATAAAAAAATTTCACAAAGTAAAAAATAAAAAGAGAGCAAAAAAATAAAATTCTATTCCATCATAATTTTTATGATTTTTTTGTTTTTTCCTGGTCAGATAAAAAAATACTGAAATTCGAGTTTTCAAGTGTCTGACCGACCGGACGACTCTCTTGAAGATGAGCCGGACAAGATAGATATATATAATCGTGACGGCTTTGATCTACTTCATCCTGGATGAGATGGAGACTCCGGATATTGGCTATTGCAGAAAAACCAACGGCTCTTCTATATTCGATCTCCCTCAGCAGAAAAATAAAAAAATTCTTTTAATCTATCCATCTCCATTTTCGTGCGAGCTTCTGGGGCGAGACAAGGGCCCTCTTCATCCTTGTGTGCGCAGGCAATCAAGTCCTATTTTCGAAACCGAGTCAAGAGCTTCTTCTTCTTCGTGACGTCAGTCTTCCTATTTATTATCCAACAGTCGGAATTGAATTTTTGTTTTGTTTTTTCCCCAAATTAAAAGAAAAAAGGGGATGCTGCAGTTGGAGGGGGTAGTGCTGGTAATGGCGTCGGCCCGATTCGTGTTAACACTATCATCAGTTTGGGGCCATTGTAATGACCTGCAGGGGTTCTATCTCTCTCTCTCCCGAATGTATAGACGTGTGTGTTCGTGTATGTATATACACTGGGCGCACCGTGAAACCATCTTTTCTCGAATTTCTGTATTTTTTGTGATTATTTCGGCCCCATCTCTCTTTTACGTTGATGATGCCGGTCGTTGTGTTGTTGTTGCCGTAATCATCATCTATTCAAATGCGCACGGCGCTCACCAAGTCCGTCATCATCATTACCGATACGGAACCCAGCCACAGTCTCTTTCCTCCCCCAGTTAAAGCAAGAGAGAGAGAAACATCCCAAAATGTTTTTCTTCTCTGAAACAGAGATAGAAATGAGGAGAAAATTTGACTGGGTTCTTCTTCGCTAACGGTGTTTGTAATGGCCGGGCCGCCGCCATGCCGACAGACGTGAAAATAAGAGAACGGACGAGAGAGATCACACAGGATATGGGTGGGTGGGTTGGTTGGCCAGGAGGTGGGGGGGGGGGGATAGGAAGGTGGGTTGAATATATACGCCGCACATCCTCCGTCAACGCCCCAATATCCAGGTCACCTGGGCCGATGCCAATATTCGTTCGTTTTTTTTTTATTCTAAGGCTTATTCAGATTATAGACGAGTGATTTTCTATACACCCCGATCGTAGTACCGATCCGGTTCCTGGTCCGTTCGGGGTCCCCGCCCTAATCAAACAACCTGAACTACAACAAGTCTGTGGCCTCCAGGTCGACCCAAAAGTCAATCCCACATTTTTACTGTTATTTGACTAAAAAAGTGAGGTCTAGAAAAAAATAAAAAATAAAATAAAAGTCGCATCCCTATAGACTTTTGAAATGAAATGAAAATAAAAATAAAATAAAAATAGCTGGAATTTTCGGAAGGCGAAGAAGAAAAGTAAGGCAATCTTGATACCACACAGAAATCTACCCGAAAAAATGTTTTCTACTTTTTGGAATTGTCAACCGAAAGATGTGGCGATTGAAATTTCCGGCCTTTGATCTTGTTACTAATTTTTGATTAGGACTACACACATTGACGTTGTCAAAAAAAATTTTGTTTTTCTGTCCAGTTCGCAGTTGTGTGTAAATCACGATTCCCGTTGGAATCTGTGGCTTTTTTTTTCAAAAGCGGAAGCGCGAAATATAAAAAAAAGAACAAAACGAACCCACACTCGACAAACATTGAAAAGAAGCGTCAGCGATTTTGGCGGGCAGAAAAGAACACACAATCATCACCGGGGCTATATAAGTTTTAACTATTTTGAGGGGGGGGGGGGTTACATTCTAAACCAACATGGCCGCGACTGACGAGACACGCCAAATTGAGGAAACGGTACGAAATTGCTGCTCTTGTTTGTGCCAAAATATCAAATCAAAAATAATTTCAACGCGCGATGGGTTATACCTTCTCAAAGTCGGGCGACGTCCGATGAATAATTATAATCCAGTGAATAATCAAAGAGAGTTGTACGATGTGAATCACACTGACCAGAGTATTGGCTAATACGAGCAAAATACACACGGCGTGAATATTAAAAAAAAAAATCAAAAGTCTTTTTTTGTATTTTTTTTCGGAAACTCAACGGAGCGACGAGCAGCACGAACCTGTTAGTACAAATGGTTAAACCGAACTGATCCCAAGCCACCCAAAACCGCTTCACCAGTTGTGTCCAGGGGACGCCGTTGCGCTTCGGCTTGGTATACTCTCCCAACTGTCTTATTGACGTTTGGCGCGTAGTATACTTTTACGTTTTTTTTTTACTACGGGCCTGGGTTTACTATGTAAACGTGCGTAGTGACTAGTGAGAGACCGGGGGTATACGTGTCTATCGTAGGGGACTAGAAGATAAGGGGGGAGTGTGCTGCTGCTGCTGGCAGCGCCGCCAAATGGAAGTTGAAGCCGGGGGGACCTTTGGAGCTTGATGGGGGTCTACTAGCTGTCTCCTCGGGTTGACCATCTTCTTCTTTTCTATTTTCTTTTTCTTTAAATTGTTTAAATCTATTTAATCCCCGCCGGGCGATGGCTTTTTTCTTTTTTAACCCGATGGAACTTACTACTAGGGAGAGAGACGGAAGATATACACACAGATGTATAAACAACGAGTCAAAAGAAGAAGAACCCAGCCAAGATTTGGGATTCTATTTTATTTCGAACAATCTTTCTTCTTCTTCTTCTTCTTGCCCTGGACATGTATACAACTAGGACTACTGCCAGAGAGACTTTGTTTTCCTATTCTTTTATTTGTCATTTGAATTGAACAAGAACGAAGATAGACGGTCAACATCAAACACCGGACCCAATGGGTGATGATGGGGTTTTTTCTCAAAAAGTCGTCGAGCTTATATGTAGTGATGAGGCCGTTAAAGTCTTCTACGTTTCAGCCAGAGCTATCGCATAATATATATATATATATAGGCTGAAATGTGTCTGTACACAAATGTCTTTTTCTTTTTTGTTCGGACATCCAGCTTTTTATTATTTTCCCCTTGTGATGGCTATCATCGGAGCGATCGTGAAAGTATATAAAAAAGACTCGATCCGAGCCATTTCGAAAGGTTTTTTATTCGCCGGACTGTGTGTACGAAATATATACATCCTGAGTAGAATACTGAATTCATTTGGCATTGGATTGGGTCAGATTATTGGGTTTGCCATTCGCTCGACTGCGCACACAGCGCTGGCAACACAAGTGGATTGTGCTGCTGCAGCTATAGAAACCAGTCGACTTGAGTAGTAGAGTAGTAGCGTTAAGTTTCACTCGCCAGCAGAGAGAAAACGATGGCAGTTAAAATATCAAACGGCAGATAGTCGATGTATAGCTTATAGAAGCGTTAGCGGATGGACGACGAAACGCATCAGGCATCGGTGTTTATAGTGCACTAGAGGAATAGTCGTTAGCGGATACTGCGTATATACGTATATATACCCACCGAGGGGATTTTCAGCGGAATCGGATGATTTCTTTTTCTCCCCTCCGGATTTTTGTATTTTATTTTTTTACCTTTCCAAGATTTTGGTCGAGAAACACCTGGCGGTAGCCAGAGGCGAAACGAGGCCAGGGCGCGCACTCCTCCATGTCTCCCCTTCTTCTTTGTTGTGTCCCAAGAAGAAGAAGAAGAAGAAGAAGAAGAAGAAGCAGAAAGAAGAAGAGGAGGAACGAACCCACTTGCCCCCGAGTCATCAAAGCGATCAGACAGGATAGACTGGGGGGAAAAGAAGAAGAAGAAGACTCCTACCGGGGTCAGGGAGGGTTTCTGGTGTATACGGCATCAGCAATAAGGTAAGGTAAAGATATGGTGAGAGAGGGGGGGAAGAAGAAGTAGAAGAAGAAGAAGAGGAGGAAAAAGAACCGAAACAAAAGAGCGACAATGAATCCAAACAACCGTTGGGAGAAATGAAACAAAAAAGGCAAAGACCAAAATTTTCCTTTTAAAAAACAAAAATCAAAAAAAGATATAGCGAGAAGGAAAGAAAAGAAAGAAAGAAGAATCGAAAAGAAAAAACAGGCTCACAAAGGAGCATCCAGGTGAGAGAGAATATCTTTTATAAGCGCAACGCACTAAAGTGTATATCCAGTCGAAACATAACATTGTCTTCAACTTCTTCCCTTTTCCCGATTGTTGTATAACTAAAAGCTATCCCCCCAAAAGAGATGGACCGTGCAGGTCGCTCGTCGTCGCTTGTCCTTATATATCCGTCCATCCGTCCGTCCGTCGTATCGATTCCGTGTTAGATGGCACGGAGAGTGAATAGGGGGGAAGAGAGAGAGAAAAGAGCCTTTTAAAAATTGGTTGATATCATAAAAGCAGATAGAAGAGTCGAAAAAAAAGGACCCGTTTTCTATTGTCCACTCCTGCTGGCTTTACTCCCTCTCCCACCAATCAAAATCTATCAAAATGATAACACGACACGCAACAACTCAAAATCAAGAAAACCCCTCAAAAACGAATTATTAATCCGGTTGTGCATGTATACACGCACGATGAACATTTGAAATGGTTAATGACTATATAGAAAAACCCCAAAACAAAAAAACAAAAAGAAAATCTAAAACAAAAACGAAAAAAAAAAATGAACGAAATGGAATCAAATCGAATAAACGAAGGCAAATGCATCAAAACAAGAAGTTGATGAGGGACTACTACTACTGCCAGGAGAGAAATCTGCTGGAATTGGCTTCGAGGGTTTTAATTTTTTTTTGTTTTCGGACTGTACACAGCGGAATAACCCCATAAAAAACCCAACCCCGTGCCTATAGATTACTACTATACAGCGTATAATGCGAGTAATGAATGAGCTCTCTGGCAACGAGTTAGAAAAGTGCACGCAGTCACCACACACATCCCGCGTGACTCGGCAGGACTTGGGAAAATTTAAATAAAAATAAATATACAAGGGGGGAACCTGTTCCCGCGCGAGAGAGATATATATACGAATTGTCTAATCTATACCTGAACTGCTGCTGCTGCTGTGTCTTTTCTTATAGTAGTGTAGTACTTTCAAGGTTTTTATTTTTTTGAAAAAAGATTATTCATCGGGCTGTCCGTGACGGGTTTTGCTGGAACTCGGAAATAAATAAAAGCAACAGCAGGAGCAGCAGCGCAGGTCTGATTTTTTGTTGCTTTTTTTCAGCTTTTTTTCTCATATGCATATGCTGTAGAGTTGGTTTTCGTCTGGGAAAATAACAAAAACAAATCTCGATGTGTAGCTAAAATATACCGCGCGCTGGAACCGGTCTCTCTCTCTCTCCGAAAACAGAAGGAATCAAATAATCAAATCCAAACCAATAACAAATGAAAAATGAAACAAAAAAAAAGACAATTTGATCGAAGACAAATATAGACAACGAGCGTGCATGAAACAGGAACGTGCATTCGTATACACGTATCGGGAATCATCAACAACAACAAGCGACAACAACAACCAGCAACATCAGAATTAGACTAGTCACTCGAGACTTGAGTGTAACTTGTGTAGCTGTTTGCTGATTGTGTAATTCAATTAAAGTTGGGGATTTCGCAAATATAAACCCCCCCCCCCCCCTAAAAGTTTTCATACGGGTCAAATGAAATAGAAATTTGAATAGATTTCGCTTGTTGCTAAGAAGAGCGCTGGAGTTTGATGGCGGACGCGGGGTTGGAATAATAATAAGTGTGCACAAAACCAACCAGCGGACGAAACAGCAGCAGCAGCGGTCACAAAAAGAGCCAAAAGAGAGATGGAACTATTGTTCACGCTCTCGTGTGTGTGTATGTGTATGTGTGCGTGTGACACACCCACGTAAAGGAAGAATCAAGATAAGAAATGTACAAGAGAAAGAGAGAGAGAGAAGAAGAAGAAGAAGGAAAAATATGCACAAAAGAGGGGAACTCACTTTCATTTGCATCTTTTTGAATGGGCCAGCAGTCGGGAGTGTCTATAGGCGGCCAGCAGTCGGGAGCAGCACACACACACACACACACCTGCACGTATAGAGATCTACCTGTAGCTTGCGTCCAAATTTGTTTCCTAGTCCTCCCGCTATGGTGCGGCGGACAAAAATTGTAAAAAAAAAAATACAAATAAATAAATAAAAAAAAACAAATTTACAAAGAATAGAAAAGGAAATCGATGATTATGACTGCGGATGGCGCTAACGGCGTTGAGATTTTCAAGGCAAACTGCAACACTATATATATTTGGGAATTTATTTCATTTCTTTCAATCTGAGCTCAAAATCGTTTTCTTTTGTTTTTTTTTTTGTTTTGTTTTTTTACTTTTCCTGGCCGTTTGTTTCGTTTTTTATCAATGACAATCGGCGGACGGTGACGTCACACGGCCACACAAAAACAAAAATAATTCGGCAATTTGTTTTTGGAAGCTCAAAGAGAAAAAGCCCATCGGATGTGCCGCTCCCAAACCGATCGCTCCTTCTAGTTCCTGCAGGTGTTTTTTTCGCTTTTCTTAAGTTTATTATATTGCGCTGCTTTAGGTTTGGTCGACGACCGTTGCAGCACCAGCACACACAACACTAAGAAAGACTTGCACCTTGAAAAACCAAACGACCATTTCATCTCTTTGGCCGTCTCTCTTCTTCCATTCAACCCAAAAAATATATTTTTATTTTAAAAAACAACAATAGAACGCGTAGAAATATATAGGCGCCTCTAGGTGGGTCGGTCCGAGAACTCGCCTTGTTTTTTTTGGTTTTTTTGTTTTCTTCCGACGATCCGGCAGCAGCAGCCGACGTGTATAAATAAATTTCGATTGGCGATCGACGTTCTCGGATGAAATTCTTTTTTTAAAAAAAGTCTATGCAAAACGTGAGGAGAGGATCCGACGAAAGAGTTAAGAATAAAAGGGGCCGACATAAAAAAAAACGGTGGGGAATATAGAATAAAACATTTCCACCTTAATGGCGATCAAAGTTAATTGGACGGTGGTGAATCAGCAATTCCGGCACGATCTCCACCATACACAGATGCTGCCTTTTCCATTCTGCACTGCCCTTTTTACTTTTTTACTTTTTTTTCAATCCGATTTAATGACAGGTCGGTTTTATTGTTTGTCTGTCACGAGTGACTCTGCATCTTGATGCCGGCCGCTTATTCACGCATCTGCATATACACAACACAGCCGGGATGGCCATCTCTTTCCAGTTCTATACTATATCCCGCTATTCACCCAAACATGTAGACTGTGTCGAATAACCCCATAGATAAGTTAAGATCTACCAGCAGTCGTGAGCCGATCACGCGTCTTATTTTCTATCCGTACACAAAAATATTATTTTTGGGGGGAGAGATTTGGGTGAAAAAAGGAAATAGTCATCCAAGTTGCGCCTTACATAACTATAATCTATATGGAACAATCTTCTTCTTTTTGAACTGTCAATTTATTGATAAAAGAAAAAGAAAAAAGAAGTTCTAGTTGAATTAAAGGTGCGTATAGGAATAAACAATTGATTGGAATAAAGTCATTTATTATATCTATAGTAGCGTTCCGCCGGTTCCGGCTTATTATTATTACAACGCCCGAATGTGTGTGTACGGTAGTTTATATATTACAACCGAATCGGTTTCTTTTTTCCTCGGGAACTTTTTTTTTTCTAATTTTTGACGGGGGGGACGGAGCCACACGGAGGGCCTCTGCTCTGCTGCTGCTCTCACAATGGGTCGTTATCTATAAAAGCATATCCGACAGCTAAGCGTTTGCGTGAGCGTGAAAGCGTGTTTTTTCTTATTATTCTTTTTTTTCCTTTTTCTTTTTTTCTTTCGCTAGGCGAACTAGAAAAAGAGAAGCTGCAATATCGAGAGCAGCCCGCACTCTGGCAATATTTATAGATATAGACAAAATGCAGTTGAGAGTTGCAGCGGGACCTTTTCTCCTGCTCGCTATATCTTACTTTCTCCTATACTGGATCTCTCACACACCGAATGACGTCACGCATTACATGTGTGTCTCTATACACTTCCTCTTTGTTTTTTTCTTGTACAGCAACAACAGAATTAGACCCAAAAAACAAAACACTCGCCCAAAAGAAAAGGCCATTAACCAACAGAGAGAGAGTGTAGTACCCTAGTCACTGGGGCGATATTAGAAAACAACAAAAAAAGTCGACTCTTAATGATTTGATGATACATTTCCGGGATCAACCCCGTAGGGTGATGTGAAGGAGAATAAGAGGAGGTCACCGTGAAAACACCAAGAGAAAGAAACACCGTGTGCATATACAGAATAGATCTAAAGCGACAGCTCTTTGGGTGTAGTTGTAGTATATGGCCAAGTGAGAACAACACCGGGAGCTACTACGTACATCCTCTACCCTCTACCGCCTTGTATATCTTGAGATACCCCGTCACCTGGGTGGAAGGAGAGGTGAAATGGGACGGGCAGAGACAAACGGTAACACGGCCAAAGAAACGCAACAGCAAAGGGAAAAGGTGAATCGTCAAAAAACATTTGTTTGTGCGGCGCGTTAAGACAACTCCCATGCCGCCCAAACTCTTCACCCCTCCGTCTCTTGCTGTACAAGTCCCGGACGCCATCAGTAGTAGCAGCCCCTTGGAAAAACAAAACAAAATAATATCCATCCAGTTGGGGGGGGGAAAAGAAAAATTCATCCGACCACAGCCACGCAGGTCGAAAGGTCTCGTCACCTCCTGAGAAAATCTCCCAAACTCTCTACCAGAGATCTTACGGCATATATATTCCTCCATACATCTTTTATACCGGTACATTTCCCGAGCGCGCTCCTTTATAGAGAAGATGTGAGAAAGAAAAAATATATAAAAAGCCCAGCGCACAAATGGAAAGATGTGCGCTCAGAGCCGGATGGGTGAAATATTTAAAAGGGACGACGGCTATAACTGTGCACAGGTATATAACAACAACTGACTCTCGGATGTCAAGTGGGTGTTATACTACTCACCGTAAAGCATCGTGTGTGTGTGTGTTGTACTTGAGATATAAAGGCGCGCGTAATGGCATCAAGCCAAGGGATATGAGTTTACAATCCATGGGAATCCAATCTTTTCCTTCTTCACCGCGCCATGCGGAAACGCTACAACTCTCCGACAATAACCAACGACAAAATAATATAAGAAAAAGAATCCGAGTAAAGTACCGGTAATCAGACACCAGCGCGGATGTATCACAATCTCTCTCAATATCCTCGTCCCAGCTGTGATGATCTACATGTTGTTGGCTGTTGTTCTTGTTGTTGTTGTTCGACCACCCCCTTTTCTCTCGTCTCGTTTTTCAAATGTTTTAAAACTTTATTTTTTTTTGAAATTTTATTTGTTCAATTCAAACACTCAAAAAGCGGAAACCAAAAGGGGGGATAGATTTTTCTTCCGGCGGAGGTTTGTGGTAACAGCCTGTTACTTCCTATAGAGCACCCCCCTCTCACCTTATATTTTAGGGTGGCATAGGGAGAGACTTTTGCCCGATTGCTTGGATAGGTGGTTACACTTAGCGCCCTATAGTCGAGCATGGGTCATGGACACAGCACACACGGGGTATAGAAAGACTTCCGGACACCAGATGGCTTATATCGAGGATGTGAAGAACTTTGAAAGATCATCACACCACCAGGTTTTTTACTATTGAGAATTACCAACCGTCGTCGTCGTCGGTCATTTCCAGACAGTTTGAATTTGCAGGCGTGACCCGGTGCATCTTTCGACCCCCCCTCACAGCCGCCATTTTGCCTTTCACGATTAGTAACGGCCTGCCCAGCGAAAACCTTTTCCATGCGTGTGTGTGCGGCTGCACATCACGGAGGATGTGGGAAAAAAAGGGAAATTGAAAAAACCGACAACTCTAATGCCCTCTCTATAATAGTATATACAGACACACTATACACTATTAATAGTGTTTACTACTTACACGGTTGGGTATTTTATTTTTTCTTTCTTTTCCTGTGGTCGAGGAACAAACGCACGCGCGCTGTTGTGTACAATCATATAACAGGGCGCCCAGCGGAAATGACAATTTTTTTCTTCAACTTCTTTACCTGAGAGGGAGGAAAAGGAAGATCTTGAAGCTTGTTTGTTTCTTTAAGCATCGCGCTCTCTTATGCAACACACATCAGCCGAGGTTTTGTTATGTATAGAAGTACAGTAGAAAACCGCAGGATGATCATCCGCCTATAGCTCTCTACCTCACGTATTATACAACCGTGGCGGAAATCAACCATAGATTTTAATGACACCATCATATATATATAGTATTATATATGTACGTTTTAACTACATATACACGTCATTTCTATCTAGTTGGACTCTGTGTAGGCCACGACTACTAGTTTTATATTCGTCATCTCAAATGACTTTTCGTTGATTTTCAACAGCACAATCCCCAAAAAATTTAAAAAAAGTAGCAAGCAGGATATATCTACTATAATATAAACCCTGGACAGGATTCATTAGATATCCGTTCGTAATAACACGCCGGCTATCCGATCCCCCGGTTCCTCCTCGACGGGAAGCAATAGAGTTAATTAAAATTTTTCAAACAAAATAAAAAAGCCAAAAAAAAAAAAAATTGTTAATCATAAATTCAATTGTTTAGATGTTGTGTCGTGATTGCATTTTTTTGTTTTTTTAGACTTATATTTGGCCGGTTCGGTTTAATCCAATAAGATAAGAGCGTACTGTATAGCGGACCCAGTCGGAGTTTTTGGGTTACACGGTGAATAATCTAATAAGGTTTCATCGTGAAGACGCGCGTGGCCCCGTACCCGTGCGGTCGTGCTTTGACGATGAACGGTTCTCTGCCAACAACAACAACAGCAACAACAACAACTACAAAAATGAAAGGGTATAGAAGCAAAAGTAGGAGGAGCCAAAAAGAAAAAACGAAAAGAAAAAAAAAGATGGTCGTGTCATAAATCATCGACACAATTGATTTAAAGATTTCAGGTTCACCAGTCGCTTGTATCTTATACTTATGTATTTTCCCATTTCATTTTATATATTTTTAACGCATTCAATAATATAAATTTTTAGTTATCGCTAGAATCTTTCTAATAAAAAAATAAAAGAGGCGTGACTTTATTTTTAAAAATTTTATTTTTCAACTTTTTCGCGAAAAAGATGAGAAAAAGCAGATAATCATTAGAATAAAAAATGAAGGAAACAAAAATAGATTCGCTTGTCACGGGGGAGGGAGCTAGAGATCAAGGCCGGAACGGCCGCTGTGTTTTTTTTCTTCAAACAAAAAACAGCGGGCTGGCCAGCAGACGAGAGCCGGCCGTGCGCGGCTAACATATTAATATACAAGCCATCCTGCCGTGGTACGTAGTAGTTAGCGAAAGGTACTGCATAAGTCAAGTTGTTTTCACGACAGGAAAATAAGAAAAGAAAAAAGAAAAAAAACAAGTAAAAGATGGGCGGAGTTGGCACTCTCGCGGGAAGGTTGACGGTAGACGCGCATAGATGATGACTGTTTACGATCGACAGCTCGAAAAAAGCTTCAAGGTTAGCGACAAACAGAGACAACTCTTTGTCGATTCATCGCCTATAAGGATAAGGAAGAAGAAGGAAAAGAAAAAGAAGAAAAAAAGAGAAAAAAATTCGCTGACGTGACAAAATGCAATCGTCGGTGTGCGACAGAGTCGAAAAAAACCATCAACCCCCCCGCCCGTTTTTCACAGCTTGGCCTTTTTGTTGACTGAAAAAAAGCAAAGTACCGAATCGTGAGGATATTCCGGCGCTCGGCTTTCCGCACCTTCGATTGTTCGACAGCAACGGCGGCGGCGGAGGCCATACACATCGTTATATCGAGAGAGTCTTCTTCTTCTTATTTTTTTCTTGACAGTGAGTCTCTTAACAGCGACAAGAACAGCCCCCAAAAAGGGGAGAAGCCAAAGGCCACCATTTTTTAAAAGCGTGATGCAAATATTATTAAATAGTTGAAAAATAAAAATAAAAGAATTGACTGGACACACCAAAAAATAAAAATGAAAATTCTTTTGACAGAAAGTGAGAGTGTACAATGGATTAATGGGCGAAAAAAAAAAATGAACGCAGCGAATAAAAGTCGATTGGTTCAATATTTGCAGACTTTGATTAAATTTATCGCCGTGTCAGACTGTCCTCGCCGATTTCGGTAGTCACGATTCTTTATGTCAACCTGGCGCGTACATAATAACGACGACCGGCGTGAATGAAGTAATTAAGACATTCCCACACCTTGACAGAGAAAAAGTGCACAGCTTTTTTTTCCCCTTCTTCTTCTTCTTCCCCCCTTTTGAGCCTTTCACCTCCACTGCGCTGGCTCTGCTCTTTGCATATTACATACAATTCCCATGCACTTTTAAAAAATCTTTTTAGATTCAGTCCGAAGTGGTGAGCGCAACAAACGTCGAAAAAGGGAAAGGGAGGAGGAAATGTCTAAACGCCCGACTCATCGTAGTACCTCATGACTTATCTTTCGCTAATTGAGCCCCGGGGTGGAGGTGAGTCTCGCTTATCATATAGGAGCGTTTCCAGTTCACACACAAAGAGAAAAAAGGAGGCGAAAAGGAAAATAAGAAGAAATGACATCTCAACTCTTATTCTAACTATAACCGCCAGAATATATCTGTACGAACGGACGACATGTATAAATTCAAACATATAAATATATAATACAGCACGAATGCATATTCATAAAGTCACCGTCTTATCCAACACACACCCATCAGCCTTGTATACATATAAATGTAGCCACCAAAATGGAGATGATGATGCAACGCGAGTTGAAAGACTCATCTCTGGATGAGAGAGAGAGAAAATAAAAAGAGATTTCACGTTTATGACGATGCACTTCAACAAGAAAAAAATATATATACAAAACTGCGCAGAGATGATATATCTCGCGCTAGCGCTGACGGTTCCGCTTTCCCAACGGCATTTGATGAGCTGGATCATCATCATATCCAGGCTGCATCTCATGCGAAATGGCCGCGTGATCGCTGCAGATTGCTATCGAGATGGCCGCGTTGATTTGTTCTATCGCCGCCTCCAACATTTGTGCATGGCTCTCTTATATATTATTCTTTTTTGAAAAAAAAAAATATTTTACATTTTTCTTCTATTATTCATGGTCTGGGAACAACCAACTAACAAAAAAGGAGACGGATGATATTCGTCACCGGGTCAGTGTGTCACGTGATCTTATCACCTGTCACCTTACATATACATGTATCCGCCCGTGTGTCGTCTCTCTCTCTCTCGGCATTAGGTTTGACACTTTTTTGTTTTATTTGCCGTATAGTTTTTTTTTATTTTATTATTACGCAAAAAAGATATTCCATCTCCACATTCTATCCGCAACATATATCTTGGGTCTATAACCACACTCACATAAGAAATATAAAAATACTATTTGTTCACGGTCTTTTTCCCAGAAACTTTCACTCTCTTCTATATAGCACTCTGTGGCATTTGAATTGATGCATGATTGAATGCCTGGCGATATCAGCTGTGCGTGAGTCTTGGTATTTTCTTAGGCTTATACACTATAGTCCGGCGAGCGCGGCTAGACTTATGCAAGAATGATATGTAGGCAACTTTTCCTGCCAAGTTGAGAGAGCAGACTTGAGAGTTGAGACTTACGTAAACATTACCCAATTCTAGGATAAGCCAGGACGCGTTTACAAAATGTTTTTTTTGTTTTTTTTCCTCCGACTGACCATCATCCCGCGCGTGACGTGAGTGAATCTACTCGTGTGGTACTATAACTAATGCTTTAATCACCACCTATCATGCCGGTCCGCTCGGGACCTGTCGGTTTCAATCAATTGATGTTGAGGCCTCTCATTAAAAACATTTTTTTTTCTTCTTCTTGAAATGAAAAAGCTTTTGGCCGCGCTATATTTGAGAAAATAAAAAGGGATCTTACGCAAGAGTTATAATGAGCTGCGAATGGGTGGGCCCCCTCCATTTTGTGGCGGGAGCACGTGTCGGATGTCGCAATCCATCAGAGCTCGGCGTCCATCACGGAAAAAGAACAAAAAAAAAACAACGAGGCTTCTTCGTGATACTCGTCAATCTACTACAGTCTATATTATAGTCTACAACTTGTATCCTGAATAGTTAAGTAGTTCTAAACATTGTATTACGCGTTATACTTCTAGGTTTTCCGCCCGGAGCGACTATATTGTATATACGTGCCGGGATATAGTTATTCACGATCAAGTCGTCGATCGATCGTTAGACTTAACTTTTATTTTTTGTTTTTTTGTTTTTTTTTCGAAACGAAATGATTATACACCAAAGTCAAAAGAAGAGTTGAACGAATCACATGCTAATGCATACGGGAAAGAGTTCGAGGAAGCAACTGATAAGATAATGATGGAAACAAGTGAACCAGCAAACTCCTGATAGCCAAAAGTCAGAAAATAAAGAAGAAAAGAAACTTTGAGCCTTTCCTGGATGATGTCGTTATATAGAAGTTAACATGGCGTGACGCATTCACTTTAGTGATGATGATATCCGGGATACGTCGTCGTTTGTTCTCGATAACAAGTTCAAATATGGAACGTTTGTAACTTGTAGCTCAGCAAGACAATAGGGAAAGTGAGAGAAAAATAAAACAGGAAGAAAATAAATAAAGTAGAGAAGGGACAACACCTAAATAACCTGCACGAAAAACGCGCTGTCTGGCGAGCTGTCCGCTTTTTCTTATTAGAACATTTATGAAAGTCGATGGCTTTTCGACGTGTGTTGTGTGTGTAGTGAGAGACGTAATCTCTTGTAGGTCATCGGTGGACATGGCCGTTTTCGTGTGAGGCACGTCGTTGAGTTGTTGGCTGGCCTAAAACGCGTTGTTATAGAACTTGCTGGCCAGCATAACTTGCTGCTGCTATTGGGGGCTCAAACGCAGTTATACAGCTGTAGTATATATAAGAAAACAACACACAACTTATAAGAACTTGATTGCTATCGCCCAACTGGATCGATAAACACGACGTCTATTTTTTCCGATGAAATTCTCCTCCCGTTTTCCCCGTGTGTATACAATACACGTAACCACCAGTTTCTTATCTATCATTATTTTATGATTTTGCTTGTTGTTTTTTTCTTTCTTTTTCTCTTTTTTTCTCTCTTGGATGGGGTTGTGATATTTATCTGATCATGTCCAGCATACACATACAAATATTCAATGTATAGACATTGGGTAAACGCAATTTTTCTTCACCGGCGTCCGTTCCGTTCCGTCATTTTCCCTTTTTTAATTCTCTTTTCAACCAAAAGGGAAAGTGTGCCGGGTGTTTGTTATTTTCCATTCTGGTTTTTCGGTGTAGTACTAGCCCTATGCGTCTGTGTGTGTATTTAGACGTGGGGTGAAAGGGGCCACGTGTTGCCACCAGCCGTCATCGTCGTCCCCACATGTGTGTTTTTACAAATTTTTCTTTCTTTTTTCTCCACCAGTTTCACGCACGAGAAAGCGATTCGAGAAAAAGTCTAAGCGAACCAAGGAAGCACATCAGCAGCTCTCCATTACGTAATGCAAAGCTCCTGCTGCTCGCAACTCGCGTCGGGCCAGCTACAACTTGTGCTGGTGTTTAGACTATTCTCCCTGCTGGGCGCGGTCCGCTTCGTGTCCGTCGTCTCGTGAAGTCTTCCAAGGCGCGAGAGAGTCCAGTCACATATACACACAAACAGCACACACACACACACACCCAGTAGTATATAGTTTGGTACATTTATAGTATATATCTATACCCTCCGCAGACTATGCATTTCGATTGTATAAGGAGCGAAATGTATAGTCAGGAGCCGCGATTCAAGGAGCTCTAATATATATATAGATATATAGTATAAGGAGTGTATAGTAGACTATATAGTGCGCGTGGGCAATAATCCTGGGCACACTTTACTCCATCACCGGTCCGGCAGAAGTCTATAGTCTAGGCGTGTGTGTATATACGACTCTCTTAAACATTTCCTCATTGGTTCGTGCGCAGGTGTAAATATTTATAGCCGGAGCGAAATCGGACTCGATATGTTTCCCGCGCCAGCAGTCCAGCACACAGTCCAGCTATACTAGCACACAAGCGAAAATGTATTTCGGGGTTCATAGGCCCCGGCGTTTTTTTGTTTGCGTGAGCCCAGCAACCCGGCCCCGCGCCCGCGCGCATCAATCGAGTTGGAAGTAGGAAAAAAAAGAAAAAGAGAAATGGATGGCCATTATGTATTACGTGTGTATATAGGAGCTCATCGGGAATGGTAACAATGGTGCCCATTTTAGGCAGAATAACCTTTCCGCCTGGCCGCTGGCAGCCCGGCCCCGGCCATCAGGCGCGCTCTCGTATAGACGTCAGCGCGCCAATTCGACAGATTACCCGGGACCCGCCTTTTTCTTTCTCTCTCATTCTCATTGCATCTTTTGATGTTTTATTATTTTTTATTTCCCCTTCCACGTAACACAAAATCTGCACGAAACTTTGTTAGACTGTGTGCCCATGTTTTAGATATATTTCTCCGACTGTGCTGTGCTGCTGCGCTCTCGAATTACCATAACAAGTGAACAATAACACGAATTTTGTTTTCTCCTTCTTCTTACAAACAGGGAAATGGTCTATTCGCTCCTTTTTTTTTGTGTGTTGTCGTCATAATGTGTTGCATACAGTCCCGATAGACAAGGGCGACGTGGCAACAAAAGAAAAATTCCACTGGGGGCGGACTGCTCGACATGAATTCAAACCGCGCGCGCAAATTGTATAGCACTTTTGTACTATCTACGCGCGGCGTATTTGATTTTTCCAAGGGCAAATCCGGTTCACCTTCGAGATCTAATAGCCTTTTCACCTTCGTTTTGGCAATATCATATCTCCCACGGTATAAAATAATAACCAGACTCGATTTCATATATTTTCATTGCGTGTTTTTCTTTTGGCTTAGATATCTCGAACAGACACGGGAAATTCTTTTCGACGTTGATGACATTCCTCAACAATCTCTCTTATTTTTTTTGTATTTGATTTTAGTTTATTTTTTTTCAAATCGAGCGCGCAATAAAATATTCGGTGAAACACACACTTGTCACTTTCACTTGTCGGATGAATAATGGTTTGTTGTCCTTCGGCCTTTTATATATAATTGGCTCATGTCAACGCGGGCCAATCACGAGAGATCCGATCTATCCGATACGCGCGCTCGCGAAAGGCACTGTTGAATGTGTATCGGAAACGGCACGCCCGATTTCATTCACGTGCGTGTAATATCGTTCTTGTATATTCTATACATCAAAATCTGAATTCTTGTTTTGACTCTGATCCATCAAAAACGCCTGGCATACAAAATCGCTCTCTATATGAATAATGTAACTGTACTATTCAACTTTTAGATATACATACCTGGCAGCTAAATATATACACACATCTGGTACGTACACAATACACAACATGTTGGCGTATAGTATATAAATTGCGTAAAAAAAAATAGTCCGCTTCAACTGCAACGGGGTCATTCATATCCATCCGGACGTGTTGTGTCGTGTTATTATTCCTCGTAAACAAATAAAACGAAATAAAAAATAAAATAAGAAGCTCGAACAGAGTGCTTCAGTTCAGCTGAAGAATATCTCTTGTATAGTAGTAGAGGAGATAGCGTTCGTCGTGATTTGCCTGGAGAAATTCAAAGATTTCGAGATGACAGCCCAAATGGCAGCCTGGGAGAAAGAGACCATAACCGGCTCTATCGAGCTCTGTATAGACAATTGCGATTTACCGTAGCCAATGTTGCGTGAAGAAACGTTAAAAAACAATGAACTTCTTTTTCTTTCTTTTTTCTTTTGTATTTCAAATAAGAAAATCAAGGTTGAGCGAGTACATAGACAACCCTCAGAGATAAAGAAAAATTCAAATGTTGAAAATCGACTTTGCATTTGCCACCGATGGCGCGTAAATTCAACTGGGGGCAAAACACAAAATGGGCGACTCCGCCTTCTGACATGCCCCATCGTCCCTACACACGTAACCAAATATCCCCCTGCCTCTGCTTCCAATATTCCTCGAGTTTCTTCTTACACAGCCCGGCTCGTATATTATAGACGTAGACGACCGCGCTACCCCTTCAACCAGACCGAAAAACCAACAATTGTTGCATTATAACATACCAAAAAGAAGGAAGAAATATTTTACAAAGTATCATTTCAAACAAGAAACCAACCAGAAAAAGCCGACATTTACGAATTCAGGGCCTCCAGCTTGGACTCTGTTGGTTGCCTAGGTCATCATATATACCTGGACGGGCAATGGACCAGCGGAGCTGGACAACACTAAGCAGCGGCGGGCGGTTAAATGAACTGACTTGCATGTTTCCTACAAACTGGTAAGAAGATAAGAAAAAGAGCTAGATAGTGAATAACAAAACAAAAACCGCTGGAAGAATAAATCAAACGCGCGGAGAAAAAATATATATACTGCTGGGCAGCAGTGGTGCTGGTATATTATATGTATATATACTATAATCTACATAATCGAAGGCAACATAAATTTCCTTTTCTAGGAAGAAGTAGACGATGCTGCTGTTATATACCCTTCGCGCGAATGCCATTGCAACATTCAAAAGCGCAAATGGCATTCAGGTGTCTTTGATGTGCTTTTTTCTTTCTTTCTTTCATTTTTCTGCCCAGCTGCGAGAGGCAAAAACCCGACCGGAAGATAAATAAAGCAAATGACCAAGGCCAACAAACTACGCCAGGCATTTTCCTTCCCTTTTGATGGCGTCCGTCAGCATAGCAGCAGCAGCCACGCAGAGAATAAAAGAATTAAGATAAATGACGATAAAATAAAGAAAGAAAAAAAAGAGCAGTAGTAGGAGTACCGGTAGTAGTAGTTGTTGGTAAAGTGATATAGGATCGGCGGAAAATGATTAGAGCTCCTGAAAAACTATTTGACGATTCTCGCATTTCGTTTGAGGTTCACAAATTTTCCGTCTCGAATATTATTCAGCATTTTTCTTTTTTTTACATATTGAAATACCTGATGGTGCCCCCTACTATATCTCTCGAATGTCCCCCCTGTTAACCTTCAAGAAATAGGAAGCGCAGAGACAAGATAAGAAGAAAAAAAAGACCAGGGGAATTCCAGGATTGCGCGCCCGGCATTCCGGACATTCAGAGTAGAACAGAATCTTTGAAGAAAAAACGGTTGAATGGTTTCTACAAGTTTATAAATTTTTATTTTATTTAAAAAAAAAAAAAAAAAGAGTTTCCAAAGATAACAATGTCCCGAAAACTGGGAATTAATACGACGGACCATTTCAGGCCTTTCATCGTCGTCTGGCCAGAGCTAAAAAAAAAGTCCATTGTTCAAACGAAGACAAATGGAACGCCAAAACCCGGGGGTCTTTGTACTGGTGTAGTAGTTAGTGTAGTAGTAGCGTTTCAATTTTTCAAAATGTAACTGTCTCTAATTTTCTTTATTATTTCTCTCCTTCGGCATTTTTTCGGGGTATATTTTTCTGTGTGTGCGCAGCTAGCTCTCATTCCGTCGTCCCTTTTTTTTCTTTCTTTCTTTTTATAACGAACAACAAATTAAAAAAATAACACACACGGCCGCTATACTACGCGGTCCGCGCGGTCCAGCCAGAGAGTTCTCTCGGACGAAATAAATAATCGCTCATGTGGAACCAGCTCATTATTATAACCCCCTGTCTCGAATTGGAACTTTGTTATTTTTGGGGTCTTTTCATATGTACATTATACATAGTCTCTAAAAAGCCCTACATAATGCGCATAAATAGCCACTGCGTGTATGTATATGTACGTACCTATATGGTCTCGTCATTCTTTTTATGGATGAGAGGGGGTAGAAAGAAGAAGAAGAAAAAAAGATAAGGGAGAAATGCTCATCTTTTATTTATACAAAAAGGATGAGGCTACATATAATACAGGAGAGGGTGGTGATTAAATAAGAAAGCGCGCAGTTATAACTCCTAACAAGCGCCACCGAGGATTATTTAACAGCAGCAGCGGACCTATATGGCCGGGCTGTGTAAGGGTATCCCCACTCTATTAGAATATAATAGAGCTAGAAGAAGTATACACCAAGGGGGTTGGAATATAACGTCTTGTATTTATATACCTATACCAACGGCGACCATATGTGGTGGTCAACCAGCAACGGGGGGAATCACGCCGACCCATTCGGTTGCGAGGGACGAGGGTGTGATTATTAAAATAGTGGGCGTACCATTTTTATTGTGTTACATCTAAGGAGACCCAGCGCACCGGAAAAAAGGTCATTAAAGACTGGACCCGAATCAAAGAAAGAGTCCCAAATGATAATGGGCACCGTGTGGACGATGGGCCGCTGTGTTGTCGTTGGTTATACGACCGAGGTGAACCGCAGCGTCATGCCGGCCCAGGGTGTGTACTGTGTGTGTTTAAAAATGGGAAGATAAAAATAAACCGAAAATAACTAAAAGCTTTTTTTCTTTTTCTTTTTTTCCCTTTTTGAATTCCGTGGATGTCCACCACGCACTGGCCATTTGCATGTCGCGGTGACTCTGGCCAAGGTTCAACACTCTTTGAGTGCTGGCCAGCGTCTGACAAGTGCATTTCCACGAAAGAAAAGAAGGAGGAAAAAATATACGACGCGCTCTAATGGGACCGTACCATTTTGACTGGTAGACCCTCCACACGGTTCTCGGTCATATTCATCTAGGCTCTTCCCACTTCACAGTCAGTTAAGAAGCGATTCGCTGCGTGCCTCTCGCCGGAGACGAATTTGAGCGGACTAACTAACAACCACAGCGGCGGCCACACAACACGTCAATAGCAAAAAAACAAGAAAACAAGAAAAACAACAGGATCCGACGCGGTACTTTCGCTCTTAACCAACATACTATCTAGTGCACCGTTATATTATAGATATGATAGAGATAAAAATTCCAGTGCGATGGTCTATACAGGGTCTATAAAATGTAATCAGGAGGGAGCGCCAGTGACACGTCGTTATAAACATTTGCTGATTGCAATACTAACCCTGCGCATTCTAGATAAGCGCGTCACCTCAATTTCTAAAAAAAACAACCAAAACTGGGCGACTCTACTCTCTCTCTCCCCGGTATTATTTTAGATTCTGTTTAGATTCTTCCTCGTCATATATATATGTATATCTTCATAAATAATAATAATCATTCGACCCTCTTTTATATTCTATAGAGAGAGAGAAAGTGAAAACAACAATTTCGGGGAGTGGATTCAGCGATGGAGAGAAAAAACAAAAGTGAAAACTGACCGAAAAAAAACTAAAAATAAAAATAATAAAAAAATGATCCAAGCGCAAAACCGCAATAGGAAAAAATACACACACCGCGCGCTCCTAGCATAGCCGAAATAACACTACGTTAAAGATTACAGACTAGAGATAGTACGAAAAGCAAAACCAAACAAAAGAAAAAGAAAAAGAAAAATGAAAATATCCTTACATATAAACAAGCGCCGCACTTCACCCGAGGGCGCAGGAAAGCGTTGCGGGAAAACGCATGTTAAATGCTAACGCGCGAGGGGCCTCGACCACGCCCCGGTGCGGTTGTATAACGAGAATGAAAAAATATAAGTTAAATAAAAAAACAAAAACAAGAACCCCCCAAAGAATATTGTCCGAATAAAAACAACACCATTTCGCGGGAGATTTTTTCCTTTTCAAAATGTACGTACCGTATAGACACACAGACACGCTGTCGCTGTCGCTTTTTTTCTTCCCATCAAGCATATTATACAAGCGGCTGATGGCTGTGTATTATTAACAAGGTTAAAAAGAGAAAAGAAACCAACTCACTTTGATATACTAATCATAGTCAATAGAAAATAGTCAATCGGGCGCTATTTTTTCTTTCGCTTGGGAGAAATTGACGAGGGAAAAGTATTCGTAATTATACAATGCAGCAGAGAAAAGAGCTGCGCTATAGGCGGCGGCAGCGGCACGCGCGCGCTCATTTTCAAATGCAGTCTCGTTGACTTCGTTATTATTATGTATATTTTCGTCTATATGTCCGTTTTTTTTCTTCTTTACCGGCACGCTAATCATTGGCTTTTGTGATACGCTTATTTAAAAAAAAAAAAAAAAAAAAAAAAATCGCCGTAACGAGAGAACGAATGACCGGCTCCGAATTTATTTTTTGTTTTCTCTCATCTATACTTTGTGTCTTGGGATATTTTTTTGAAATTCCTTATATTTTTTTTCAGGCTGTTATACTGCAGCAGAGATAAACGCGTGATCGAGCGGTATTACCACACAGTCTATCGTTGTTTTTTTAATAGCTCGGGGCTAGCGGATGGCAATATAATAAAAGAGAAGGTCAATCGAGCTGATGGACTTTCGCTTCATTCGTCTCTTTTTTCTTTTTTTTGATCGCACAAATTGGACGTCCAGCGGAGATGGAAAAGAAAAAAAGGACAACATTTCTTTTGTGTCGTTTCGTGTGTCGAACGGGTGAAAGTCTCACAGCAGAGTCTCTTTTTTTATATTTTTTAACGACCACCGCGCCCGTATCTGAAAACCTATGCCGGTATAAATTAAACTTAATAGCTGAAACAGGCAATCGCAATGCCACAAAGTCATCGTGTAGAACTCTGACAATATAACATCGTGGCCCAGCTAGCTGACACTAGTCTGATGTCGTTTAGTCTCCGAGCGTGAAAAAGTGCCACGCTGGGGGTTGCTCCTGAATTATTCAAACAGGTCACTCAATTCCCTGCGCATCTCATCACAAACTTCATCGCAATGTCAACAAGCGAAAAAAAAAAAAAAAAAAAATTTTTTGAAAACCGTTTAGATATCTTTTTGGGAGAGATGAGGCGTATAAACTATCGTCACTCCGCCGCTAGCGGCGTGTGCGCTGTAGCCGTTCATCCGTCACGGACGTTTAAGTCCTGGCGGCGCATTGCCGATTGATCGTCGTCGTCGCAATGATTCACAATCTCCCGTTAGATTATTATACACACACAGCGCACAGAGTTTATATACCATCCACGCCAGTTCGGCAGGGTTTTTGTGGGCACAGCGCAATTTTTTTTTTTTGGGGGGGGGGGGATATATCCACAGCATCGAAAGTTTTGTGTGTTTGCTGTTCTTGACCGGCGCTGTTATTGTTCGATCCCGCTGGAGGCGAGCACATATCACGGCCGCGCATCGAAGAGATCTCACCGTTTACGATTTCGGTGTTGGTTGTTCATCACTTATTTACATTTGACGATAGAACCAAGCCCGGCTCTTATCATTTTGTTTTGTCTTCTTCTTCTTCTTGGCCAGATGTCGGCCTCGACAAGAGTTTTTCATTCTCTTTTCATATAAAAATTCTTGCCCAGGGATTTTCAAGGCGAAAAAAAAAAGAGATGCGCTTTTGTGTTCAAGTTTTCCCATTTTGAATTGATTGGCTTCCTGCGCGCCAGCATATATATATATATCCGTCCGTCAGCTCTTTTGTTGTTGTTGTGTGTGCTGTTGTTACGGTTTTGTTGTTTTTCTTGTTGTCGTCGTGTTATGCGGGCGTCAATTTAATTTATGTCCCACACGCCAGACGATGTTGTTATACGACCGGCGTTTTTTTCTTTTGCTTTTTAAAATTTTTCTTTTTTGTTTGCTGGGCGCGATGGTTATCGCTCAAGTGGTGGTTGTATATTCCCGCTTTTGGATTCGGCCCGGCATCGCATTTAGGAACGGGCAGGGCCCCACTTCTCTATAGCTAGTTTTGCTTTTCAATCACGAAATAAATATTTGTTCAACGCATACGGCAGCCGTCCAGCAGGCGAAAAAGTCATTCTCGTTCGCCCGCCGGCCTCTATTTGAACAAGGGCCCATTCGTGCAAACCGAAATTAAATCCCCATAATAAAAACCAATAAAAATCGAAAGGAAAAGAAGAAGAAGAAGATGTTTCAAACACTATAGAGCGCCTCGAGGGTTTATTTATCGGTATTTATAAAAAAGAAAAAGAAAAACGCGAGTTAACACAATTCATTCAAATATATATTTCATCCCGTCACGTCGTCCTCATCGCAAAGAGTTTGGGTGTCTAATAAATATACAAGCGCCCAGCAGCCGAAAGCAGCCTAGAGAATTTAGCCTTTCGTGTGCATAAATCAATCCCGTAAATTGAGCGCCGATGGCGTCCAAAAAGCCCAAAAGAAAACAAGAAAACGGTGAATTGACTATAGTAGATGGTGGGATATACGGCGATCGAGCCGAGAGATTCAACAGCCGAGAGAGAATTTACAGTTTTGATAATCTACGCGCATAATCAAAACGATGGCGGGGGATTTTTTGTTTTTCCAGCCCATCGTGTCCGTTGGCTGGGAGAGCAGGGCAGACATATCGGTACATACGGCCGGACCCGTCGAGCTGGGCAACCCAGCCCAACAATCAAGTACCCATAAATATGCATCATTCGTCCAATTTGGCTAATGGTATTGGCCGATGTAATAGCGCTGGCCAACGTCCGAAGCCGTTTTTCATCATCTTACAAAAGGCCGTTGGAGACTCGGCCAAGGAGAAGAGATATAACCAAACCAAACGAAAGGGAACTCATCTACGGGCCAGCAATTTTCGTCTCGGCCAACATCATCAGGGCGGAGGCTGGTCTTTTCTTCAAAATCTGATGTACGGCAAACTGCACAACATTTCGCTGCCACCATTGTGCTGGCCACCAGCCATACACAAAAATCGCCAAGGTGTACACAGAAACTGTTACAAAATATCTATCCGAAAAGAAGAAAAAAGTCTTTCCAGCATCAGACCCAACCGCTATGATTTTATTTATGACTATTTCATTTTGATTCTTCTTCTTCTTCTTCCACGTTTTCCCAATATAGCTCCTATTGAAATTCTGCCGAGCGTGCATCTGTAAAAGCTTCAGCAGCATCACAAGCGACTGCTGCATTTAGACACACGAAACGTGTATCAACGTATGCGCAGCTGACTGGATTGGCGCGTAAATCTTCTGCCTCCGGTGCGCACCATCACACACACACAGCACAGATAGACAGACACACGACGGAATGGATGAATGAGCAGGTTCCCTTTTAGCTTTTTTTCCTCTATCAAAAAAAGAAGAAGAAGAAAACGGAGCCGCAGTGTCTACTATACTATACACACGTTGAGAGATCTTGTGTGTGTAGTATTATACCTGGGTTTTGGGCGAGGTTATCCTCACTCTCTCTCGCGTCCCGAAACCGGCCAAGGCGAAATTTGCATTACCGCGGGATGTGCGGCTGCCGCTGTGTGCCGCGGCCCCGCCGTCCCGAACCAGCAACCCACGATCGTCGTGGATTGCTGTTGTGTGTGTACCGTTTAGTTTTTTGTGTGGAAAAAAAGATTTCTCTTAACATTTTTTTATTTGACGCCATCAATCGTCCGGCTGCTGTGGGGCCGTTGCTTTTTGGTATAGCGCTGGGTGCTGCTGCTGGACCAGCAACAGGCGCATTTGCCGCTTATATGTGACTCACCTGCACCGGACAATAAATCCAGCGCGTCCTCTGTCACGCGGATCGCATCTCCCAACCAAAAAGTTAAAGAAAAAAAAAGGTCCAAAACGGAGGCTGCTGATCTCGGCTGATCTTGTCTTATTTCACGTCTGCCCAGCTCCCGGTGGAAGAAAACAACGGCTCAAAAGAGGAAGGGAAAAAGGGGGAAAAAATGTGATAATAAATTAATAATAATAAATAAAATAAGGAAGATATGAAAACCATGAGCGTTGATGCTGCTGTATATGGACGCTGTTACTTTTTACACGGCCAGGGCCTTTTACATCAACGGCGGCCCATTAGATTGTTCGGACGATGGATCAAAAGCTCCGCAAGTCGATTACGTCTATGCCCATTTGCCTCTCCTCTCTCTCTCTCTCTTTGGCGTTTGGCCTGTGTGTGTAATATTAGACACATTTCTCTCTCTTCTAGTGTTAAGGAGGAGGAGGATAGAAAATGAAGTGAGCGTTGGTGGCTGGTGCACCATATTTAATTGAAGGTGTAGCGATGCCTAATTACTACACCGCTGGGTGGGAGGTCGTCCCGAAGAAATTCGTTTTTTTCTCTCTCTCTCTCTCCTGCTAGATATAACTATTGTGTGTGTGCCTCCACATTCTTTTGCGACTGACTGACCTCGAGAGAGGGAGAGAAGCTCGCATACAAGGATCCGATGACGCGGGTATGTAATAACCCATACGGCCATACTTGTCTTGTCCTAGAAAGTCAGTCGCATGTATCGAAAATATTGATTCAATAAAAAAAAGGAGAAGAATAGAGAAGCAGCGCCTCTGTTATATATACTGATGCGATCCGGCTCCCGCAGCAGAATATAACAGACAACGCAGCACAATAAGACGCCGTGTAGTGCTGTGTCTACCTGAATAAATAGGAGAGGCTGCGCCGAGTTAGCTAGATATGAATGCCTTTTCATCTCTAGACAATTGCTGTTTTGTCTAAGATATATCTATGTAGGTTAAGACGACTGTATGGACAGCACAAGCCAGCGTTCTGTCCACACTCGGGCTTACAAAAGAAATCGAAAGAGAATAGGAGAGGCTACAACTTTTTATATTCAACCGGTGCTGCTGGAGAAGAGGACACAATGCGGCCGCCTGTGCGCGCATCACTTACACGCCGGGCTCTCTTTTCATTCTTCATTCTCCATGCCATTTTTCTTCTCTATTTCTTGTGTTATTCTTTTGACTTTTTCCTTTTTTGTTTTCTCACAATAAAACAAAGTTCACCGGCAGAAGCTATGCATCATCGGTAGAGAGACGCAACGCGGAGAGAGAGCGACAGCGCAACAAGTCTTCTCGAAAGAATAGATCTTAAAAATAAAAACAAGGTTCTCCTATGCAACTCTACAACTCTCGGTTCTCTTCTTGATTTTTCGGGGCTCATTATGACGTGGCGCGCGGGATATGGGTGGTGTGTGCGTGGTGTATATAAGAAGGTGGAGAGGGAGGGTTAATCATCTCTGACAAGTATTTAGCCAAGCCAGCGAAAGTTGTGTTGTTGTTTCTCTTCTTCTTTTTCTTCTTCTTTATTTTTCATCGTTCGCCAGAAAGGGCAAACGAGAGGAACATGGGAAAAAAGAAACAACACAAAACATAACACGTGTGATAAATGTCTACAGAGTCTGCGTCGTGAACCTAAAAGAAGAACAACAACAACAGCCCAAAAAAGAAAAATTTAAACAAATTTTTTTTTTTTTTTTTTCGGGGGTCTGAAATGTGTGCGCCGACCACCCAGGTGCGTAATAGGGAAAAAGAACTCTCGTGAAAGAGAAAGAGAAGAAGAGAGTCTATCTGTGTAGATCTTGCGGGACGACGACGACGACCGAAGAGATGAAGGGTTTTCTCTTTTTTTTTCTTCCCCTTTTGTTTTCTCTCTCTCTAGTCTTTATATGTATACACACACACATAGAGAGCTAGACTCCCCTCTTTCGACTCGTTCTATTCTTTCAAAGGCACATCAACGGATGAGAAGAACCACAGCCCGTCTTCTTGTTATGTAACGACTGTTTTTCTTTCTTTGTTTTTTAGCAAACAAGGTCTAAACAAACTCGACATTATATTTGGGAAGGAGCGCATAGATAGCTTATTCTTTCCTGCGGGGCTGTGTGTGACGTGAATTCTATTTGGTATGGAATAATACCACATTTAGATTTATACTGCTGGGCTGGCTCTGCTGCGTGATGGGCTTTTGTTGCGTGATGGTGTCACTCACCACTCACTCATCTCGTGTCGTCGAAAGTTTTGGCCATTCGGCAACCTCCGCACGTCTGCATTAGACTGTGTAGACAGCACAAAGGGGGCTGCTTCCATATTCTCTTGTTGGCTGTGATGATCTATGCCACCCTAACCGAAATTAATTTGAGATCCCCTCCTTGATGATTTAGCCATGCGGCAACGGCAGACCAGCAGCCTCTCCCTTTTCACTTCTCCCGCCTTTCTCCCTTTATTCACATGTCCTTATAATATCTCTTTGAGTGGTGAAAGTTGGTGGGGGCCAGGCGACTCTTGCGTCTATAATATGCGCCCACGTATGATGTCGTCTGTGTCCCCTTCATCAGCCGAAATAGTAGACGGCCCGGCCACCGCAAACATTCCGTCTAATAATAATGTACAGCGCAGGCGGCCAAGAGACCCAGCAAGACAGTAATATAATAGAGAAAGAGAAAATGACCAAGGATGAAGTCTCTGGCCGGCACGAAAAAACATTAGCGACGTCATGCATGGCGAAAAGCAAAGAACATTATCTCTCTCTGCTGGCTGACTGGCTGGCTTCATTTGCATAGACGCAGCACTGATTACGACATGGAAATCGATGTGAGTCTATACCGCACCGACAAATATTATGTACACACACACACACACACACATACGTATATGTATATATATATACCGCCGGTATATAATTCACTATTCATATATACATGTGGAGAGAGTCTCTGGGAGACTCAAGAGTCTATGAGTGTTGAGAAATTTGTTCCGATGGAAATTATTATTTTTTTTACCCCCACTGTCGGCCTCTGTTTTGTGCATAATATGTATAGCGCTGGCCGTGGCCGGCCCCGGCTTTAAACGAAATCAAGCGCTTGGAGCTCTAGCTAGGTGGCCCTATAGCGCGCGCGATATTACGAATCGCTTATAATATGAATCACCGCGCGCCGAAGAAAATGATGCATGCGAATTTGGCATTCAGAATAGATAAATAGATATGGAAGTCGGCTCTTTTTTTTCTTCTTCTTTTTTTTTCGTAATCGATTAGACCAACTCGAGTCGCCTCCGGGGGCTGGCGAATTCCATTCACTTGTCAGCGGCAGCAGCAAGCGCGAGCGGCCCACACAACCGAAACGCTCAAAACAATAATAAAACGAATATAGCCGGGCCGCGGAGGAAAAAGTTGCAACACAAGAACGAACATAACCCACTCGGACACACACACAGAAATACAACAACAACAACAACAACAACAAGAAAAAAAAAGACAAACTAATAATCATATAGTGAAAAAGATTGAAAAGGCATTGGCTTCGTTCTTCATTAGCATGGTAATATAACTCACTCTTGTAAATAGGTCAACTTCTTTTGCGCGAAAGAGACCGCCGGGCGGCCTTCGAAAGAAAAACAAAAAAAAAGAAACAAAACAGATTTCCTTCAATCGTCCCGACGCGTATATACATATATACTTCATTTCTCAGGGTGGGCAGGTTTTTCTTTTTCTTCCTCGGCACTGCTGCCATCTCCTCCATCAATTTGAGACGCTAGTTAGCTCTCCATCGTCAACGTCTCCCAGATATTGAGGCTCGCCTATAAGCCTGACGATTATTTATTTCCCATCCGTCCAGCATGTGAAAACAGAAATTTTTGCGTCTCTCCTAAATTTGATAACCGAACCGTTGCCCGCCCTACATCGAATCTTTTTATTTTTCGGTTAGTATACAGAAACATTTTTTTCGGATAAATCTCAAATGCACAGCTGCCACATACATATAATGGAGCTCATTGCTGAATGCGCAATCCGGGCGCCGCAGCAATCAAAGACGTTTTATATTGGAACTCTAGCTGCGCGTACGGTATATATATATTTATTATTGCTTGAAATTACAATCATCGACTCTCGGCCATTATATAAAGAAGAGAGAGAGCAGAAAATAGAAATCGGTTGCCGGATCCTCTTATATACGTATACATGCGAAGCATTTAGCATATTATATCGCCTTTTTGAAAGAAAAAAAAAGATAAAAATTCCGGATGATATGGGCGCCGAGCGGAGCTGCTGGTGTAATTGAAGTGGGCGAATATGCGAGACAAACTTTCGCCATGAAAAATGTTGAATAGGATCATTTTCGAGGTTTTTTGTTTCTTTTATAGCGGGAAAAAAAGGGAGTCAAAATCTGTCGCAACGCGGCGATTCATGCGTCGGCGGACGCGTCTTTGAATGGGGCGGCAACTGTCGCGCGGGACGATTCAAAAAAACATCAAAGAGAAGGAGGAAGAAAGAGAAAAAAAAAAGCCAAATGTTAAGAAAAATAAGAAAAATTTGATGATCTCCGCCCTGCCGCTCTATCCTCATCAAGTGGATAACAAGGTTGGATAATTATTCATTCTCAAACAAGAGTGTTGTTTAAAAATCCTCATCGTGTGGCTCCGCTCAATGTTGGTTCATTACTACTAAATGCAGAAGATAGTTTGCGTCGGCCGTTAAAAAATGGAAACGGCAATCATCAAATAGAGCCACAGCAGCCAGCCACAGCTACAGCCACAGCCAGCCAGCCAGACGCATTTCTATACATAATATCCATTTGACGATATGAAGATCCACACCGCAGAAAAAAATACACACAGCGGCAGCAGCAACAGACGATATCTCTTTATAAATTCACCACAACTTTCTTTCTACATTGATGGTGAAGTACCACGCGCACTGGCCATCATCGAACCACCAAACGGAGATGAAAAAAAACCTTGAGGAACTTTTTTTTTGTAAACTTTTTGCTGCGTGAAAAAAAATATAAGAGAACCCCCCGTCATTATATTTTGTTACGAGATTCACACAAACAAGTATATATAATATATATATGAACGACTATAGAGCGGTGGTTGGGCACTCTAGCGAGAAACGGTCAATATTTCGAGCTCATCGTTTATGTATTAGATAACGTGCCGCCAGCAGCAGGTTGGATGAGTCCACCAGTCCAAACAGATAAAACATTTAGACGAAAAGCGAGAGCGGCGCTGCTCTCAAGAGTCAAAAGCTTGAAGACCTCTTCACGTCTAGTACACATTTATAAATATATATATAGCCTCTATTCTATTTCAAAAATTCACCTTACAGTGGATGTATTGCACTGAGGACGGGCTGTATTATGTATTATATTCTCATGCCGCGCTTGAGAAAAAAAAATGATGTTCGTGGAGTCGGGCACTTTAAAGTTTTTTAAAGAAGAAATGCGACAATTTGGACGAGGTGTGCGCGCGCTTTTGTGGAGGCGCTACAAGTTTAGCCGCCACTCGTCGGCATGAAAAAAAAACAAAAAACCTCGGTAATGGATTTCGATTCAGCCGTTGATCACTATAATTAAAAACCCAAGAGGAATACAACCGAGAGAGACTATACAACAGTCTATAGGATAAAAAAGAGTGAAAGTCTTTCGTGTGTTCTTTTTTTTTCTTTTCTTTTTTGGGCATTTTTGGCTCCTATTATTTAATCCAACGAGTGCTGTGTGTGTGTGTGTGCGAGAGCTATGGGGAACCGGCCGACATGACAAGAAAAGATGGCCGAACAAGATATATAGTAGCTTGTACACACGATAGCTTTAGCTGGCAAGAGAGAGAGAGATAAGAGTGTGTGAGGCAGAGAGAGAGATTAAAACCTGCGTGATGTGGCTGTAATAATCAAATACCTCCTCGGGTCGGGTCTCTCTCTCTTTTATCTATTATCTTTTTTATATATTTCTTATTTTTTTCTTCCTCGCTCGGCCCTCCATTTATATTGCCCTGCGTGCATGTGATTCGACATTATCCGCTTAATGTTGCTGCTCTATCGATTGTGTATAGCCCCCTTCGATTCATTTTGAGCAGCTCCGGACTAGAATATGCCCAACTGCATATTACAGTGTACAATACACTATAGGCATGGATAAATTGTTCAACTCTATTAATGGCAGCGCCGCAAACAATATCTATATACTATATCTACTGCTGGGCACGTTTCACCTTTTTTCATTTCATTTTATTTTCCACGTACATAGAATTCAAGCAGCAACGTGTGTGTGTGTGTGTCGGGCCCATCTTTACGTGTACACCGGCGCGTAAGAAGAACCGCACCGCCGGTGGAAAAAAAAAAGAAGAAGAAAAGCAGCCGGTATTATGTCGGCTGCCAATATGCTAATCATTTCACTTTATCTCTCCCAGCTCGCCGCCGCTGCTCCACCGTGTATTTGTTAAAGAGCATAGCTAGTGCATCTATGTAGCTATACGGTCGATCGATTGTGTGATACTCTCGTCATCATCAGACTCTCTCTCTCTTACCACACATGTTATATACGACTGGTACCTCCCACCGACGTTGTTCTTAATGACTGATATGCGGCCGAAATGGACGGACGCGGTCCATTCATCTTTGGATATTTGTTCGCTTTTATTGGCTGCGCCCTTCGCATAGTTATATATTGGCAACTTTCTATTTCTTTTCGATGGCTGGCTGGCTGGCGTAGAGAGAGAGAGAAGACTCGTCATAATTGAGTTCTTCATTGACAGGGCCCCGCGTGTAATGGATGACTTGATAAATCAACTCGCCCCGTTTCGCCCCATTGCCGATAGAGTTCGACCGATCATGCCGGCCCCTATCGTACACCGTCTATATTTACTATACACCCGAATGCACCGTGAATAATTCTGAAATGATCGAAGAAGAAGAAGAAGACAGTAAAATGCATATACAGACAAGACGCATATATATATTACTGCTGCGTAAATGTTGTGTGCGGAGATAAAAGAAATGGGTAAAGGCCTCTCTTTCCGAAACCGAAAAAAAGGTCAGTAACAAATTTGAATAGATAGTGCGTTCGGTTTATGCAATTTTCACAATGTTTGTTCTGTGTGTTCTTTTCTTCTTCTACGGGCCAAAAAGAAAATACAAATGAAATCGGCCAGGTATAATTTGGCATGTACAAATCGTGTCGCCTGCGTGCTGGGCTCACCTGAACGTGTGTGTCTGTGTTAGACGCTGTGTACAACAACACGAATGGCAAGTGTGTGTGTGCACAAGTGCAGTCGGTGACGCGCGGGAGTTGAGTGCCTGATTGCTTCGTACCTAGTAACCGGTAAAATTATGTTTAATAAAATCCACCGGCTGCTGCTGTCTCTACTGTGTCTATCCCCCAGAGCAACCAACCTGCTGTGGCTGATGTAAATGTCAGCGAACGCGAATATGTCAGCCGTGTCAGTTTCTATGACAGACAAGCGCTTGACAAGCGCTTGATATCAGTCCTCCTTAAAAAAAAAGCCAGCAAAAAAGAAAATGATGAATTAAAACAAGAAACAAAATAATAATGAAATGCACCATAGTCTTTTTTTTTTTTTTTAATTTATTTTTTAAATAATTTATCCATTCCGGTCTGATGATGATGACGCTCGTCGGCTGCCATGCGAGCGTGCCACGTCTGCTGTCACGGTGAACGCAATGAACGTCTCCATTTCACGACAAAATATCGAAAGGCTTTGGTTATGCGCTATCCTACACTCGATATCGGCGCGGAGAATCTTCACAGGAGAGTCAACCCGATTATTCCACAGCGTCGGGATATTCTTCGTTCGACCGCGCTGCTGAAAAAGACATTCAAGGGGAATAAAAAAAAGGCCCCCAAAAAACCACAGCTGCTGCTGCTGCTGCTGCTGTTATATTGTCTGAATATAATAATAAAAAAACAAACAAGCTCTCCTCTTTCTTTGATGGTGACATTCTCTGCTGGTGACATTTCCCGCGCTACACTGGACTTTGGAACTCCATAAGCCAGTGTCTTTTTTGGGGGCCTGTTAGAACTCCTCTTCCCCACAAAGGCTTGTTGGTTTCGTCTACTTTTATTTGGTTTGCTAATGAGGAGAAGACGCTCTCTCTCTCTTGGGTTTGCGCGGTCTCTTCAAATGCGCAGGTGTGTAATCACTCTAGCGAGCTGTTGTTGTTGTTGTTGTAGAGTTGTTGGTGTTTCCCCCCTTGCGGCCGGCGGGGATCTATATGAAAACATCGGCAAACGCGCGTCCATTATTCACCCTGAGCGCGCACTTAGTCGCTCGTCCGTTCGGCACAGCTGCGAATCGGACGCGGATCCTCCTCCTTCCCAGGGAGAAATATATACACGTTGCCAGAGCTCTAAGTGTTGTAAATTACCGGCGAGCCTTCTTCTCTATCGAGATGAACGGCATTTAAAAAAAAAAGAGGGGAACAAAGCCAAATTAAAGGTATTAAACCAACAAACAAACACGAAAAAGAAGTTAAGAAAATCTCTTGTTGTTATTTGGCTGTGTGTGTTTTTCAACCAGAGTTATGGCTATGGTCCAAGTGTGTCGTTTGTACACCTTTTACCATTTTACCTTGTGTCTCTCTCTCTAGAGTATCGTTCTCTCTCTCTTTTCCCCCGATTGTACTTTTGGCTGGAGCAAAAAGACACCACAGAGAGTTACAAGAAAAGAAAATGGAAAACTGTCCAGCCTTGACGACACACACAAACCTGAAATTGAGAGAATATATTGTATTACCCGCGCGCTATAGCAGCAGCACAGTCAGCACAGTGTCAGTTCTTATGGTTCTATGCCGGGCCGATTACTTAACGGGAGGTGAGAGCTAATGATTGCTCACGGAGACAATCTCATTTCGACCAGTTCCCACTCGAGTGAAAAAAAAAGTAGACAGAGAGAGTTCGCCCTTTACCATAAACAACGACAGCCTTTTCCATGTTCCTCTATACGTTTGACTACTTTCGATATCCCGAGCCATTACCTTGAGTTGCGCTAAATTGCCCAGCACAAATATATAAATTTCCAATAGACCAAACAGAAAAAAAAAGAAAATGTCCAAAAAGTCGCAAAAAAAAAATGGCGATCGTGTCGCCTGTTAATGGAGACTATACCCACCTCGTATATGGTCAACATCTTCTTTGAGAACAAGTAAACGACGACCACCAATCAAGTCCTGGTGGTCCCCACGATTTCTTATTTTTTTTTGTTTCTGTTCTGGGGCCGCCAAACCCCCCCGCACATTCGCCTTATTTATCTGTCGGATTGGGCCAAGAACAATCGGAGTTGTAATAAGCGAAAAGCTTACACAACCAATGGATGGCAGAATTCGAACATTTAAAAAAAGGGCCTTGCACAGTTTATTAGTTCGCATTAGTCAACCCTTTTAGAAAGAAAAAAAAAGCCTTTCGCTTCGGCTTTGGTGGCCAGGGGATTTTGTCCTGGGCTATGATTCGATCTACTCTCCTACTATGGTTAGCCTTTATGGAAGTGAATCGGATTTGGAAAAGATATATATACATGTTGTAGCCTCCTAATGTATTTCTCCTCTTTTTTATTTTTATTTTTATTGCGACGGCAGGATGCGCTACGGGAGGACGACGATGGCATTTGTTTCTTTCATTGGATAAAAATGCGGAAAAGGGCTCGTGGAGTTTTTTTTCTTTTTTTCGGGGGGGGGGGGGGGGAGGCAAAGAATTGGGCGTATTCCTTTCATTTCTTATAGATTTTTATTTGGAGTGGGGGAGGTGGCTCGGTTTCCTGATGAATTATTTCACTTACTCACCTGAAAATAAAAAATCAAAATAAAGCCAAAAGGAAACGAGAGGAAAAAAAAGAGGCTCGACAAAAAGGATATGTTGTAGAGAGGATTTGGAACAATTCAAACGGAAAAAGGTCAAAGAAAATAAAGGCAGAAAGGTCCCCCCACCCCCTCCACACAATACACAGGTGAGGATACACCTATAGGCTAGTGCTAAGGGGGGTTGTAGATTGTATTGTCTATAGTATATACATTGTACATTGGTGTTTTTCTTCACGAGTTCAGCACTAAACTAAACTAAAAAAAATAAAATAAAATAAAATAAGGGATAGACGGACAGACAGGCCGGCAGGGGGGAGATACTACTCTGAAACGGAAAAAGTGTGGGCCCAGTGCCAAAGTTGGTAGAGGGCGGAGCACACCAATGCGCGGGGGGCTGTGTTGAGCTGGCGCGCTCTATACGAATAGCATAGCCTAGGCTCTCTCGCTGTTGTGTCTATTGATGCTGGTGCTGCTGGTGGTTTGATATTTATGACCAAGCAATGTGTCAAAAGGTGTGGGCGAAGGGTCGCGCCTTCTTTTTCCTCCTCGACACAACTCGCACAAGAACAAGACAAAAAAAAAAATAAAATAAAAAAAAATATAAAAAACTACAATAAGCCGAGGGAGGAAACCTGAAATCCTTTTAGACAGTGAACCAGAAAAGCTACTCGCTTGTCGACAGTTTAAAACATCCCCAAACTTTCTCCCCTCCATTTATATTTTTTTTTAAAGAACTATCCAACCCCCTTCACAATAACCATCAAAACTCTTTTTCCTTTTGTTGTTTCCTACGGCTAATTAAACATCAGGTAGCCAGCAGACAAAAAAAAAATGGGATTCCAAAAGAAACACCATTCGAAGAAAAGGGCCTCTTTCCTGTTTCATTGGAATTAACTCGACGGAGAGAGAAGAAGAGAGCGAGAGAGGTTCAAAGTTAATGAGTCTTGCGGCTGCGGGGGTCAAGGATATGTTTGACTAGTTGAAATAAGAAGTCAATAGGCGACACACAGACACACAAAAAAACCCAAAACCAAAAAATAAAATAAAATAAGAGATAATGGTTTTTTCGGGAAAATAAATAAAATAAAACTCTGCGGGTACGTCCTCGATTCTCTTACGCGTCTTTCGTGTTTTTTACCACTTTGATTCACGGGTTACCGAGTCCACAAGGTGATGTGTGCGTGGGGTTACATGTACCCAGCAGCACAAGCCTATAAGCCCCGGTGTCAACGTCTACGTGCGAATGAAAATCGTGAAATGTTAGACACTATTATGCATATAATTCTTATCTATAGAGAGACTCTCTCGGTGAGGCGGGTATCTAAGAAATATCCCAGCGTGAAAGATGGCGACATTGATGATCGCGCCAGCCGATTCATCAGAGGGGGGAAAAAAAACGGACGGCCATTTCACCTTATGACCCATCCTTCATAACACTTCTTCGCCTCTCTCTCTCTCTCCCGTTCGGAAAAAAAACGGTTGACAATGTCAAAACGTGTCTTGACATCAGATTTTGGCCGAACCAGCGGTAGACACTATACAATATCGTTGCCTACTTTTTTTTTCGTTGTTGACGCCGAGGAGTTCGAATTTATACCGTGTCGTATTTTCCCCTGGCCACACGACAGGTTACACACACAGGTACACACACCATTCACGCAGTATATGTTGACGACGAAATGTCGTGACCGTGAGTTGCTCCATCCTTGTTCACCTGTTCCGTTCTCCATCTCCCCCATCGAAGAAGGTGAGACTGTTGTTATGCGAAGGGAAAAGTTATACTAGAAAAGTCCCGGCCAGTGCTGTTGTATGCAACAACCCACCCAGGTAATATCTAGACGCGGGAAAGCGACATTGGAAAAATGCATCGAGATGGCGCGAAGTTGTTAAAGAAAGAAAAAGGGAAAGGCAAAAAAAGAAAAAAAAGAAGAGAAAAACTTTCGCGGATGTTTATTACCAAACGACTCGATTGGCCTCTCAATCGTTTGCAATTTTGAACCGCAGTGAGTCGCGCGGTGCCATATTATTACCACATCGCCAAGATTCACCAATATACCGGCCAAAAAAGATGATACGCTCACCACACCGTGGATGGATGCAGCAGCGGATGCTGAATTTGGGTTATATGCTCATCCCAAGGTTCTTTCTTAGATTTTGTTACTCTCCAATATTATATAGACACGATAGGCGATCTCGTCTTTGGCTATGTATTTATTTTTTTTCTTTCTTATTTTTCCAAAAGTCGTTCGATGTTTTTTTAGAGACCGTAAAAGAAAGAAGCGGTCAGTTTCAGACGTCACCGCAATAAATTTGCATAGCGAGCGTGCGAATCGATGAGGCGCTTATTAACGGCAATCAATCAAAATGAAATGCCATTGAAACGTCGGATATTATGGCGGCGGACCTTCAATCGGATGGCGTTTGGAAATACGTAATAGTACGGGTGTATTCCAGCATTTCTCATAGATATAAGACAAAGTACAAGTAAAAACATGTGTAAACTATGTAGACCTTAACAAAAAATAATAAAAAAAAAAATAAAATTAATAAAATTGTTTCGACCGTATATAGTCGTCGGTATGGCTGGCTAAGGAGAGATATCCAAGATCGAAAACTCACCTTCACACAGATATTCGTTCATCCTCTTCGGCCGCTCGCGGTATATATATCTTTTTTGTTTACGCATTTTTGCACACACGTATAGGACACACACACAAGCACAAACAGGCATCCTGGAATTTAGTGTATACTCTCTACGCCTCATAACTTTCCCAGTTCCATCCCTCCCACCCCTTTTTTTTCACTTGCGTCTGAGTTTTTAATGACCCGCTATAAAAAGAACAGCACACTTCATCCATCAACTTCATCATAATTTTACGTTTTCTTTTAATTTTTTTTTAAATAAATTTTTCCGAGGTTTTTTGTATATCGTGTGTCGGGAGGGAGAGAGAGAGAAAAGAACGACTCCCGCATTTTGTCGCTTATGCAAACCGTCCCCTCTAGGCAAATTTTTCCCCCGGCAGAATACACCAATGCTCATGATATTGTATACATACATTGTTAAATAAAAAAAAAAGAACGAAGAAGAAAAAATGGAAAAGACAAGAAATAATCAACATAAAAGAAACGACGACACGCAGGTGCACGACACTCTTATATTTCCAGATTTCGCTTCTATTTTATCATCGTGTGTCACCTGTCTGGCAACCGCACATACCGCAAGTAATACTACTACGTGCTGCTGTGTCTGTGTCTTCTCTGCTCCGCCGGAATATAACCATACGAGTCCGTCAGAAAAGTTAAATCCCCTAACGAGCTCGAAGAAATTATTCATGAAAAATGGATCGACTTCATTAGCAAAAGAAAACGTACGAGTTTGATCTCCGTGGGGTTTTTTGGCTCTTGTTTTGTCTTGGTTTTGTTTCTTTTCTTTTCTTTTTTTTTCTGATATATTTCCCCCCGCTTTGAGGCGTATATCGTTCATTACAATCTCATTACAAAAAAGAAAAGAAGTCGAGAGTCGAGTTTAAGGAGAGTTGGAGCGCGCGTGTGGCGCTCGCCTCAGAGAGAACTGCGCCAAGGCTCTCGGGGCCTTTTTTTTCTTCTCCGCGGGTTTCCTCCTCAGCAGCAGCAGCAGCTCTCTTAAGCCCAGCTCCCAAAACGGGGCTGTGATGTCTATAGAGACGGCAGGGTCGCTCTCGGCCGGCTTCAACCGAGAGATCTATCTGGCGTTGAGCCTGTGGGTTAGTTGTGGGGCCCTCATAAAACTTAATGTATTCACACACGTATAGGAGATTCGGCACCACACACAGGCAAAGCAGACAGCGGACAAACAGCAGATCGACTTTCAAAGATAAGAGGGGGCAAACGAGCGCGCTCGGCCCGCCGTCGTCGATGTTGCGGTCATTGCTTGGTGGGATATAATACGAACGTATACATCGCGCGCGCCACAACCTAACGAATAATAACGATACCGAGAATAGAACTCGAATAGTAACGAAATAATATAGAAAATAAATCAAAAGGGAAATGAAACAAAGAACAATAAGAGCAAATAGATAAAAGAAAGAAACAGACTAACAAGGAGAGTTCGAAATTCGAAATGCATAACGGCACCATCACGTCAACAGACAGATCGACACAATTATACAGAAAAGGTGAAATAACAACAACAACAACAACAAGAGAGAGAGAGAGAGTAAGAGGTGAGACAAGAGAGAAATTGTTGCAATGAATCAACGGCCCCAGTGATTTGACGAAATTTGCAAAAGGGACAAACAAGAGAGGCACAGTCTCAGGGTCTCCGCCATTCTTATTCATAGTTTTTTTTACCAGCTCTCCTTTTATATCGAATTGGTACGAAAAAAAAGGGAGAGTCACTGAGAGCTGCGTCAGCTAAAAAAAGTCACAGACTTCCTGCCGTTTCTCTAAGCTCTCAATCTCTATATATTTCTCCTTTTTTTTTAAAAAAAAAGAAAGAAAAAGAACAAAATTACATCCACTATTTTTTTGGGGGTCTTATTCTCTGCACTTTGTTGTTCCAGCTTCAATCACTTCACCTTTCCTCTTCGTTCTATTATTGTTGCTCTTATTGTTGCGGTTGTTTTGTTTTGTTGTTTTCTGGGCTGCTGTGGCGCTCGTTTTCTTTCAAGGTGAAAACAGTTTCACGTCGAGTTTGTCGTTCAGTCCCCGAGGCCATCCGTGCAATTTTCTTCGCGTAATGGAATCTCAATAGAATAATCAAAACATTTCAAAAAGTGGAAGAAGAAATAAGAAGAAGAAGAAGAAAAAAAGGAAAGTGCACAAGGTAAAAAGTTGACAAGATCAACAGCTCCAAGATGAGCCCTACACACGAAGCTATGAAATATTAAAAAAACCATCCAGTTTGTTGAGTTTTCGGGTTGTTGTGTGTGTGTGCCTTTCTTCACTTAACCGCGTAACTTGGGCCGAGTGATGGCCGTGGAACGCTCAGGAAAAACCTATTTCACGCTGCCGGTCGACGACGCAATCTCTTTCGCCCCTTTTTTTTCCTCCTCCGTATAGGACGCGCGTGATCAGATATCGTCTTTTTACGGAGAACTCGCTATTATTTCTATCTCTTTTTCTTGTTTTGTTTTTTTGTTTTTTTATTTTTCTTTTTCGAGTTTTTACGAGTGAGATTTTTTGGGGTTTTCTTTTTTTTACGGCGGCACGCCGACTCTCGACTCGCTCAAGTCGTTACGATTCTCCTCCTCCCACCTCCACCAACAAATATACGTAAAGGCATTTTTTTTTTCTTTTTTTAATGAAGAAGAAGATAGGAATAGGGCTCGTTGGATGGACCCATCAGTTGGTAACACTTTGTTGCGGTGCGGTATCGGCTGATAAATCACGGCGATTGATCCGCGGTCGGTGAGGTGCCAACGGAGTGCTGCATAGAGTCCCGACTGCTGACTGCGGGCAGTGAAAACTATTTTCACACACGCACAATGTCTAAAGGCAGGTCTCGTCCAAATGAACTCAACAAATTTCAACACATAAAATTTAAATAGAAGAGAAAAGACGAGAAATATATATAAGTGGGAAAGTGAGTATAGATATACAGATAGAAGGATATATAGAAAGAGCGCCGATGGGAAACGGGATAAAAGATAAGAGGGAAAAGAAAGAAAAAAAGCTTTTGATTTTTTTTCCCGAAGCAGCAGTAGTTCAGAAACATCAAAGCTAAGAAAGAAAAACAAAAATTACGCTGGGCCACCCCTTAGTAATAATAATGGCGGCAGAGTCGATGGCCATATATGCAAATGAGATGACCAAGAAAAAGGACCCTCCAGGTCTCTCTCGTCCGACAGCTTTTTTTCCCCGTTGTTTTTGTTTAGTTTTCCTTTTTTTTTCTTCCAACCTTTGGTTTCGTCATTTGAACGCTTCAGTGCGGTGCCCAACTTGTGTACCACACCTGGTGCAGCAAGGAGAGGTGGTTCATTAGAACTACTTGGAAGATTGTTTGCGACGATTAGGAAACCCAACAGACGGCAAGCGATAGCTAGTGACAGCAACAAGTGGACAATGAAAAGCAACTCGTGCCCTGCGATTTCTTACATATTGACGAAAAAAGCGAACCATTCGTCATCATTCTCTGTCCGCCTCCATCGGAATAAGTGGATGAACCGGAGGCGAAATTATTTATTTGATGTAATAACGGACTGTTGGATGGATGCTTTGGCAAGCTGCTGGCGAGAGGCCCCCAAACGAAAACATCATCTCTCCGCTGTGGCACGTACTAGATATTATATGAGCCACTATACTACACACAACCTCCCGCGGACCTGATTAAATAAAAACGTCGTTGAAATTAAATCACCTTCCCTCGAGTGTTTTTCGTTCGACTGGATTCATTCGACATGTCATTAACATAACTGCCCTTCAGCCAGCTAAGTTTCAAGTTTATCTTCAATCAAGTTTATGTACTGCCGTCTACTGCTGCTGCTGTTGCTGGCGGATACTGTTGCTGTTTGGCTGTCGCTGTTGCACATCTAGATGTGCCGCTCGGCGCTTGGCGTTATGGTCCCGAGCGGTAGTTGCAGCAGCACGTCCATGGAAAGCGCGCTCCTCTCATCTCTTCAAGGTTGAGATATAACATTCCCTTTTAGTTGAGCTTTATACATCAAGCCAAGCCAAGCGTCTATTCCATGCAAGTGGAATTTTATGCGTTACCCAACAATCCGTTTTTATTGTTTTTTTCTCCGCGATGTTTTTTTTTCAGGAAATTTTTTTTTTTCGCCAAAAGTAGCCTACTAATCTTTTCCTATATATGTTAAATCAATCGAGAAATTTGTTTGGCGTGGAATTGAATTGCAGCGTTTCCTCCCGCATCTTTTTATGGTCACGAACAACAGTAAAACATCAGATATGTATAGTGTATCCAATGCGAAGTTTTCAATTTGTCGTATTCCAAGAAATTGATATCTGGACTGCGTGCATTAGTCAGTTTTCTATTGGAAAAATGTAAATGAGTTATGCGGAAATCGAGTGATGCATTATCGCAGTTGGTAGCATGCATGCATTTTTTTTGCTCTCGTTCCTTTGTCATTGCCGTAAACCAGTGATATTGCCTCATTCTCCATCTAGCGATGGGTAGCATAACTATGGCATTTGTAGTCTGTTTTGAAAAAAACATACTCTCCCCGCGTCCAGCCGTCCGCTCGTAAATTTTACAACAATAAGACATTGACTTGTGTTTTCTATTACATTTATTTATTGGAAACTGTGTAACGAAAGCAATCTATCTGTGCAAAATAGTGTTTCTTTGAAATGGCGCAAGCTTCGTCCGACGATTTCGTCGCATCTTCTATAACGTCACACTTCCCTTAAGTCTAAATTGTTGCAATAATTAATTAAATTAGTTGTAAACAATTTAGTAATTAAATCGTGAATTCATTCTAAAGCGGTATAAGTGTGAGAGTAACAATCCAAGCATTTCCGTCAAAACTTACAATATCCTATCAGAAGGTTATCGCTGATTTTCGTCTAGTATAACTTAAATAAGATAAAAAATATAAATTTAATTTAATAAATCTATTCAAAAAACGAAGCAAATTGTATTTCTTATTTTTCCTTTTATATTCCTCGTATATACATTACTGTACAAAAAACTGCTAGGTACTACTGCTGATTTTAATCGAAGGTAAACTATTTTTATACGACAGGAAATCAACCGAAAGGTTTTGAGATACTTGTCCTTCTGCTCGTTTGCTACCATTTAAACTTTTTTTGTTTTTATTAAAAGAAGTTGCTCTTCAGTAGGTAGAATTCAACCTTTACGACCCGAGAAGACATTAACAATTAATAACTAAACATGCACAAATATTTGTGAAGATTCGAATTCAATCTTTCCATATTTTTTTCAACTTCATTCGTTTTGGTGAAGGAGACGGAAATAGTGGGATGTCCTTGCAGAATTAACTACATTTAATCTTTAATCACACCCAAAGTTTGTTGATTGCTATGCATCCGAAAGCAAAGATTCTTAGTCCATTAGACGACGTAGTAACGCGCGAGTAATCGAGAATAGCCGCCAGACGACACTGGACATCTGCCACGTAGAAATTATGAGAAGCGCACAACAAACGAATACTATAGCAGCCATTGAGCGGTACAAACACAAAATTTTAAAATTATTTTTGGTTTCATTTGAAAATGTGTTAGTATACGACTATACGTATCGACTCGATCTGGTCTATCGGAGGTCTATCGAATCCATCTGTTAAGGTATAAGCGGGTATAAGAAATAAGACCATATTGTAACTGTTTCCGACACGCATGGACCTATCGATCCTTTATCCCTACCGTTTCTCCCTTCCGCTCGCTGAACTTTCCTTTATCCCCTCCCCTGACCCCACCAATCTATAATTGCAGATCTCCGATCACCGTGTCCTCTGCTGAGTCAGCATTGACTCTCCCATATAACTCACCCCAACTTTTGCCCATACATACTCTTATGACCTGATGTCAAAATCTTTTGGGGGTACCTTTTACACATGTTTTGTATGACCGTGACCAATCTGAACATATCTCTAAATTATTCAGCGAAACTAACTGTTATATAAAACCTATGCCACCAGCTTGAAAACCGAGACAGTCAGCATCAGTCAGCAGCAGACAGTAGTGGCAGTCAGTCAAGTCAACCAGAAAGTCTTAAACAAGTAAGTACTTAATAGAATCAATGTTTGTAGGTATTCTCTATAAATATCTGACAACCAAAATAGGGGGGAAATTTGTGAGTACCACTGCAATATTTATTTACGGGTTGGCGAGTCAAGTGTCCCTAAATTCCCGGACCTCTATTTTTTTAAAAATTATTCCGGAGAAATAAAATAACACTTTTTTAATCTGCTATGCAATCTAGATTTGCCTGCGTAACGCAGATTTGTGAATTTCCCTTAAAGTTAGTAGCAGTTAGTACTTAGTAGCCTAGATTTAAATTTTTTTTTAAATTCTAAAGCTTTGGGGCGGGTCTTTTGCATCGCTTTACAAAAAAAAAGAGAAAAATAAATATATTTTTATTTTCTAGAGTTTGTTTGACTTAAGTTACTGAATTCGAAAGTCGAAACCACGCAAAATCTAGAAGGAATAGGGTACACGCACGGAAAATAAAGATTTTTTCTTTTTAACTAAGCTAGGGTAATTTTTTACGGGGATAATTTTTTCGAGAGGTTTGTTACCTCGAAAAATTTATTTCGCGAGATATTTAAGTTTAAAGTTATATTAGGCTCCACTTCCCAAATTTGGCTGTTCAGCCATCTTTGGTAGGAGGAGCCTAATTAAAGCCCCAAAAAATGCAGACGAACAGCTGTTGAGTCAGTTTTAGCTGTTCCTTTAATAAAAAGAAAAAATCTTTATTTTCCGTGCGTGTACCCTATCAATGTTCCATTTCGACCCAGCTTAGTCCTAATTCCCTCACCCTTTCTGCGGAATCTACCCAAGCTTTTGATATAGGGCTCTTTCGGATCTGTTTTCTTTTGCCGTTTTATCTGGCAACGCAGCATGGATGTTGGAAATGGAACTCTTGTTGGCGGTGTCGACCGTTCAACTTCCAAGATTGAGATAAGAGATGACACCTTTGTTGTTGCTAGTTCGTCCTTATATTTCACACTGCCGTATAATACAGCATTTTGGTATTTCAATAGTTGGTTTAGGGTTGAGTAGGGTAGGGAACAATAGATTGAATGGGAAGAGAGGGTAAAATTGGGGCCCTCTGTTGAGGTCCCTACAAATTACACAGAATTAACAATAGCAATAATGTCGATCACTGTTGGGATGCAATAAATTCCCAACACACTCCCCAGTAGAGCCCGTTCAATTGGCTCGACATCCTGATCGACTTGATATCCGTTGGATTGGAGATCTGAAAATGCGGTTGAAGATGGATGGCCTGGATTAAGAGGAGCTGTTTCGTTGACTGGCTACGGATTCAGTTAATTGTCCATTCCATTTGATTCCGATTGAGAGTTGGCTGACTCTTTGGAAGTTTGCCACCAGGATCCCATACCGATTGGTGTGTGTTGGAATCTTCTTCAATGTCCTTTAACACAAGAATATTTTTTAGTAGATGTGAAACGATTTTGTTTGGTACCTGGGTTAACGAATAAGAGAACAGCAACTGGTTGATGAGATGTTCTTCTATACTTGGTAACCTTGAGATGCGTTTAGGAGCTGGTTTTACTGGCTCCAAGCGCTTCCGTTTCATTGAGTTTTGTTGATTGGCCAATTCCGGAAGAATTGCTGCTTGACTGCACGGCGATCTGAACTTCGGAATGATTTCTTGGTTGCTTTCTACGTTTGTTGAATTGACAAATGCAGCGGCTTCTTGAGGATTTTCTTTCGAAGCTTCCTGGATTTCTGGCGACGATGATAAATTTCCAGAAGAAGAGAAGTTGGTTTGTTTAAGTTGACTCGGAAAAGAGTTAAGTGTTTCCAGCGATGCAGCTGGCCTTCCCGAGGGGAAAAAAAGAAAGGTAGGAATATCCTTTTCTTTGGAGCCGGCTGGCGGAATCCTAATAATTGAATCTTTAGTTTTTAGACAATTGAATGTGTCAGGAACTTCTGCTTGATAAGTAGGAGTTTCTTGATGACTAAGAGAGTGAGGAGCTTCTGCCGGATTGGCTGGAGCTTTTTGAAGATTGAGAGTACCAGGAGCTTCTGCCGGAGTAGCTGGAGCTTCTAGAATAATGAGAGGACGAGGAGCTTCTGCCGGAGTAGCTGGAGCTTCTTGAATAATGAGTGTGCAAGCAGTTTTTTCGTTGCTAGAGGAGCTCAAGAGATTTTTGGACTCCACTGCATCTACACCATCTAAGTTTGCAAATTTGAGGTTAGTTGCTTTCAGCTCGTCTTCAAACCTTTTTTCGTCTTTGTTTCCACTGGATTTGACCGGAATATCTGAGATTGATAGCCCTTTTTTTGGTCGTTGTTGGAGACTGGCTGTTCCAGGCTCCTTTTCCATCGGGACTTCTTTTGACTGGGCTGATTTGACGTTTTGGTCGCTGTAGCAACTTTTCGCGTTCGATGATGGGATTTTTTCTGCTCCTTCCAGATTTGCTGAGTTTTCTAACTTTGAAACAAAGGAATTATTTTCTTTTATTTCGTTCCTTTCAAACCTTTTTTTGTCGGGATATCCGTCTGGCCCATCCGGAGAATCCGAGAGTGAGTCTCCTTTTTTCGGTGGGTGAGGGAGACTGGCCGTTCCAGTCTCTTTTTCTTCCGTCTGGATATTTTCTTTTGACTGGTATGAAGGGGTGTTTTGAAAACTACAGCTTGTTGTCGTAAGCGACGACACTTCTAGTGGAGTTGGGTTTGGCACTAATACTGCTGCAAATTGAGATGTTGAGAGGGTTTTGAGAATTGACTCTATTACTGGATTTGTTTGAGAAGCTGGCTCCTGAGAAGCTGTTGGTGATAAGTTGACATCTCCTGGAGCGACGGGCACTGAAAAGGCTGTTGAGATGGCTGCGATCACCTGACTGATTATGTCCCGATTGAGTTGTGCTTGGGTTGCTGCCTGGTTTGCTGCCTGGGTTGCTGCCTGATGTTGGAGAATTTGGAGCATTCTTTCTCTGTCCTTCTCCCATTCTTCGTCATCTGCTTCCTTTTCGAGTTTGTCTAACCATTCTCTTCGTTTTTTCTTTAAGATGTGAATTTTGGCGACAATAACATCGTCCATTGTTTGGTACATGGTGTCGATGTCTGCATTGATCTCTTCTTGGTCTTCGCCTTCTTTGTACATTTCAGCCTGGACCCTTTTTGAGAATATCTCATAAGTTTTGTAGAATCCATCTAGCTTTTTTTCTAATTTTTCGACTTCGATAAACGCTTCCAACGTCATTTCTGTTGATTTGTACGTTTCGACGAGGTTAATGATACGGGTGATATGCTTTTTAATTAAAGTTCTTGCGTAATTTGGAGCCATTGTGAGTTGGAGGTGGCTCCTAAGGAGCTGCTGAGAGTACGAAAAGAAGATAATTAGTTTAAATTAATGTTTTGATTAAGTTGATTAGCCTTTTTGTTTGTTGTTCTGCTCGGTCTTCGGAGATTCGTGGTGCCGAATTAAATTCTGCTGTCTTTTCCACTTTCTTTGAATTCCTTTATGTGAAGATATCTGCAAAAACTGAATGATTTTGGAGCTAGGGTAATTTTCTAGCTCCTTACAATCCCACAAACGGCATAATAACAATTTTTAGGAAAGAGAATTTAAAGAGTTTTTGCCGCAAGACGGCGGTTTCTAATTCCCAATTTTGTGCTCAGAGGGCGCTTTGTGCCTTCTCAGAAAAAGAGAAAGATTTCCCTTTAAGCAAACAAAAAATGCAAGAGCGTAAGAGCGCGAGATTTGTTTCGAAATGGCGGAAGGCCTTTGTAAATAGAGAGAGAGAAAAAAAATTCAAGTTTTAATCACCCTAAGGCGCACACGAGGCGAACGCGTTGAAAGGGTAGAGAATTTTCCCGCGTTTTTTCCAGTTTAAAGGGGAAACCGGCCTAGCCCCCCAAAAAAGAGAATATTTTTCTGTCGTATTTAGAGAGATCGTTGTGCCTTCTGAGACAGAGAGAGATTTACCCAAATGATTGAATAACAAACAATGCAAATTAATTCAAAAAATGAGAGAGATTTGTTTTCGGGAAATGGTCTAAGGCCATAGCAAAGAGAGCGATAATTTATTTAAGTCTTTTCACCCTGGGGCTCACACGAGGCGAACTCATTGAAGGGTTAGAGAAGTTCCCGCGTTTTCCCAATCTAAGAGGTAGGGAAGCAAGCCCCCCCAAAAAAAAATTCTTGAAAGGAAAGAGATTCCCGCGTTATCCCATTTTTAAAGAACGGGCAGTGAACCCAATCAGCTGAGATTCGTTTTTACAATGCCGGGAGGCGTATCAAGAGATAGAGAGGGAATTTAACCTAAGGCTCACACGAGGTGAACACGTTAAAGAGGTAGGGAAGTTCCCAAGTTTGCCCAATCTTAGATATTGGAAAGCAATATCCCCCCAAAAAAAAAAAATTTGTTGAAAGGGAAGAGAGAATAATCAACTTAGGCGATGATAATTTACGTGACAAAAAAAGAAATCCCCCTTCAAAAATGATTTAGGAATCCTATTTTAATTTTAAGAAACTTTGAGGAAATATTTTAGCTTTAATTCAAGAGAGAGAAGAAAAATAATTTACTGTTTAGAGGGATCTATTTGCTTACTAGACCCCTGAGAACAAGTTAAACTCAGAGAGAGAGAAAAAGATTCTAATAAATGACTGACCTGCCATAATTAAACACAATTTTCTTTGATAAATGGCGGCAATGATTAAGCAAAAGGAGATAACGAGAGAAAGATTTGAGTGTGATAGAGCGAAACTAACTTAACACTGGTTGGAGAAAACTCCGGTTCGAAGGACCATGTTGGAAATGGAACTCTTGTTGGCGGTGTCGACCGTTCAACTTCCAAGATTGAGATAAGAGATGACACCTTTGTTGTTGCTAGTTCGTCCTTATATTTCACACTGCCGTATAATACAGCATTTTGGTATTTCAATAGTTGGTTTAGGGTTGAGTAGGGTAGGGAACAATAGATTGAATGGGAAGAGAGGGTAAAATTGGGGCCCTCTGTTGAGGTCCCTACAAATTACACAGAATTAACAATAGCAATAATGTCGATCACTGTTGGGATGCAATAAATTCCCAACAATGGATGTGTTCCTTTTTAGCGCGAGAACGGGGAGAAGAGGGAGAATGGGACGAATGACAGGGTTCACCCCCTAAATTCCGCTACGAGCACCCCAAGCAAGGGGGGTGTTTAGTGATCTTTACTAAGCTTTAAAAGTTGGAGTTGATGAACCAAGCCCCGCATAGTATCCCAAGATGCAAAATAATGTTTTACTCTTTGAAAACATAAATTTACGTTTTTGGTCTGACTTTCCATTGTTTAAAAAAAACAAGAAATAAAAATTGTGTATTAATGCAATTTTTAGATAATGTAACTAAATAATAATAAAATTATTTACATGCCATAATTGTTGAACAATTAGAAAAAATAAATATAATCACTGTCCTGCAACCTTCATTAAATTAAATTGACATCATCCCTGACCCTGATGTTTTCAGTTGATTTTTGCCAGTTTTCAATGTAAAAAAACTGCAAACAATTACTTTCGCAGGGATGTCAGTTTTATTATATGGAGGTTGCATTACAGTTTTTATATTTAAAAAACATTTCATTGCATGTAAATAATGTTTATTATTTAGTTACATAAAACATCATCACATAAAACGAAATTTAAAATTTTTCATAAAATGTAGTTTCTTGAATTTTGATCAATTTTTTCACAAACGATGGTGAAGATTAATAACCCTTTTGGTTAAATTTCTTTCCAAAGAAGAAAAAAGCATTAGGCTTATTTTGTAACTTGGTATTCTGTTGTGCTTTTATTCCTTAACTTTTATATCTTAATAAAGTTCACTAAGTATAATTTGAGAAAATCACTAATAAGAAATATGACTCAAAATGTGCTATCTTGATCATAAAACAATTAGCAATTCTTAGCAAAAGTTGTTCTTATAACAAAAAAAAACAACCGTAAAACTACGGAAGTAAATTTCTTAATAGTTCATTCCTATCTTAAACTCTTAGTACGTCCGGCTTTTAAGGACCACTGCAGTATTTTGCTTAATTTAAGCTCTTTTCACCAGTCGAGGATATGCCACAGTTTAGGTGTCATAGAAATTAGCTTTTTAAAGTAATTTTACCCTTCCACATAAAATGTTTCCTAGTCCATTAGTTTGGTCTTCCAGAGGAATATAATTATGTTGCTGTTGGAGCGCATCCCAATATTACAAACTATCCATGTACGTCCGGCCTTTAAGGACCTCTGCAGTATTTTTGCTTAATTTAAGCTTCTTTCACCAGTTGAGGACATGACACCGATAAGGTGTCATCGAAATTAGCATTTAGTATTAAGCCAAAAATACCCTACACCATTGAGAGGGTTTTTATTCAATAGTTTGCTTTCGAAGTTTAAGAAAGGAAATATCTTTGTTTTATGTAGTGATAGACTTTGGTGCTCACATGGAGTTGGTGGCGCTTTGGCCTTTCATTGCTACCATTTTCATATAGAGGGTTGTGTAGCGAACACGTTGAAGCTCTAATATGTTTATTAGGAGAACTGCACTACACGTTTACATACACACAGTGTTCACAAGATGAGTGGCGAAGCGTGAGAATAGATAGAGAGGAAGAATAGAAAGGGAGAATAGAGAGGGAGAATAGAGAGGGAGAGTAGCTGCTATCCAATAGCAAGTAGAGGAGACCACGGAGTGGTCGACGACCGGCGGCTGGCTGCTGACGGACTGTTGGCTGGACTCTGCTTCCGGTGGCTGCTGGTGACTGCTCTGCGGTTGTTGCTGCTGCTACTGTCGATGCTACTACTACTGGCGAGGATGTCGTGGCTGCTGGGTTATATACCAGCAGCGTAGCCGGTGTAATTTGGAGATGTCTCTAAATTACACGGTGATTGAGGGAAATTGGATCAGGGGAAAAGGTACCCCGAAAGGTTTGACAGGAGGGTAATAAGAATACGTATGGGCAATAATGAGGTGAGTGATGGGTCTGACTCGGCAGAGTCAGAGATATTTAATTGTAGATTGATTAGCTGATGTGGAAGCTGAGTTGCGGAAAAGGGAAAGCGATGTGGGAAAGGATCAATAGTTTAAAATACATTACAAGTACGTTTGAAGGTGTTGCTCTCCGAGGTTTCTATTGCTTAGAATAGCTTTCGAAAAGGGACATTCAAGCGTAGATGAGTACTTTTTAAAACGGTTTCTTTAGACTTTTTTAGTTTTAGTAGTATTTGCACAATATTTGTTTTTTACAACCTTTCTAGTCCTTTGATGATGGGGTGAGAATTTAGCGTCACCGGATCTGTATTGGAGAGCTGCTCAAAGTGTCAGCATTTCCAGTAGGGTATAAAGTGGTGATGTCGTTTGATGCAAGGATCATCTTTATCCAAGACTTTTTCGACGAAATGTGGTCGAAATAAATGGGTATACTTGTTCCATATCGTGTGCATGAAAGGTGGGGACTTCGTGGGAGAGGTTTCTAAATTCTTTAGGTTTTAAAATAGAAACTGCGTCGACGCCTTATTGGTAGGCATCCATGTTCTAGAATGAGATGTCCTAGAATTGGTGAAGGCGTAAGTTTATCCTTTAACGTGTTTTAAAGGTTTCTGAGTTTGAAATCAAATCTTTTAAATTCAAATCTTTTAAATATAAATTTTCATTACATTCGCAAGTCCAATGCGTCAATATTCTTTGGTACTGGGTACTCCCTTTTTGGTTCTGAAGATTCGGCCTTGTCCCGAGGTAAAACTTTTGTTTTAGCTCTATATTTTTTGTTGTATCGTGGAGTTGAATAAATTAAGGAAGTGGGGGTTATACTGTTGTCATACTGTTGAAAAGCTAAAAGTTTTTTTTTTCACTTGGTCTACATTGAAGGGTTGTAAATTCTGGGTATAACGTTAAGTGGGTTGGTTTCCGAGAGACGTACCTATTACTGAATAGGTCTCGGAGAGATATATTATTCCAGTTTGTGGTAAGTCATAATAGTCATAATATTTTCGTTACCGGGCGTTTGAGACCAAGATATAAGTAAAAGAGGTTAAGAAAGGGCTCACAAAAAGAAAGGAGAACGTTTTTAGGCGTGCAGGAGAATTATAAACGTAGTTACGGGGAAGAAACAGTTTGAAGAAAAATGGAAGGGATGGGATAAATTAGGATGTGAAACTTAGGAGTTTTAGTTCAGTTTAAATTGAGAATCCTAGAATTTTTTTCTTCCTGCTGTTTCCTTTTCCACCTCTGTTGTGGTGGCTACACATGTTGGATAGTCAGCATTTACTGATGGTACTCTATTTTCATAACCTGGGAGTAGTTCGCCTTTGAGTCCTAATTCGAATGCATTTTTCAAGATGTCATTTCTTATGAGAGTCATATCTTCGTTTGTGCTATGAAAAAGTTTTTCGTTGCAGGCTTTAGCAAATAATTTCTCTAAACGTGCGCGGAAATCTCTTAATCGTTCGTTAGCTTTTTGTTTGATTTCAGATAGTTCGTTCTTGGAAATTTGGTTCTCAGAAGGGTCCATAAATTATTTTATGATTAAATCTTTCCATTCATTGTATTCTGTGACGGATTCTGGGTTGTCTGGATCGTCCAAGTTTTCTTGGAATAACAGGGCTGATTCTTTGAATCGTTCGGGAAAGTAACGTTTCATCTGTTCTTTGGACCAATTTCCGCCTTTGGCGACTCGTTTGGCCTGTTTAAACCAATCGATGACGGGATATATATGCCATCTAAACGTCCGCTGAAATGGGGGATTTTTTCACGTAGAGTGATAGCAACTATTCTTTAAGGACATTCATTTTTATTTTTCTCTACTGTAAAGGTCTTTTCTCATGATTGTTTACTTTCTTGGGTTTGGTTTGGCTAGTAAATTTTACAGTTTGGATGGATGTGAGTTTTTCGTAAGTTGTTGATATTTCTTTATCGATGAGAGAAAGCATGCCTTAGTTTTTTTTGAGTGGTTGAAATAAAGTTGAGTCAGTGTGGAGATTACAAGATGATTCGAGCTGCGTTGGGCGGTATAATGAGGTTGTGTCTAGGTGTCGGGCTGAGTTGGGCGGTGGAGCGTAGTAGTGGTAGGGTCGTGGATCGAGCTGAGGTTGGGCTCCAGATGTAAGAGTGGGAGAAACGTCTTCTGTATGAACTGTATTGACACCGATACACAAGCAAGAGGGAGAGTAGAGGGGGAGAACTGAGAGGGAGGATAGAGACGAAGAGTGGAGAGGGAGAACGGCGGCTAGTGGCGAAGACCGGAAGCGAACGGAGGAGACCACGGAGCGGTCGACAACTGGCGGCTGATTGCTGGCTGCGGCTGGTAGCGACTATGACTGGGTTTTGTCTCGACTCTCGAGGATGTTGTCCTTGTAGGGGCTTTTATACTAGTTGCGTAGCCGGTGTAATTTGGAGATAGCTCCAAATTACACGGTGATTGGACAAGGAAAAGGGCACCCCGAAATGTTTGACAGGAGGGCAATAAGAATACATATAGGTGATAATAAGATGAGAGATGGATCTGACTCGGCAGAGTCAGGGTTGTTCTATATATCTAATTATAGATTGTTTGATTGGTGAGGGAAGCTGAGGTTGCGGAAAAAAGGTAAAAGCAATGTCAGGGGAAAAGATCAATACGTTACATCAGGTAAAGAAAAGAAAATACGAAAATGTCCTACAATTGATAAAAGAGTATTGCCTTCTGTGGTCAGTTTAGCAATATAAAAAATTAATTCATAAACATATTATGGTTTCAAAGAAGTGAAGATGACATCTAATATAACACTTAATTCAGCATGTAGAGAGTATTTCAGAGAGCGTTCACTTGTATTGACACTGAGCACATACACACACTTACACAAGCACTTCACTGACAGGAAGAGAGGAGAGGGAGAATAGAGGGAGAGTAGCAGGAGAGAATAGCGAGGGAGAATAGAGAGAGAGAGTAGCAAGGTAGAATAGAGAGGGAGAGTAGCTGCTGTTGAACAGCAGGAGGAGGAGACCACGGGTCGACGATCGGCGGCTCGGCTGACTGACGGACTGTCGGCTGTTGCTGCTGCTGTTGTCTCTGCTGCTGCTGATGCTACCGGCTACGGACTGCTACTGACTTGCGAGGATGCCGTGGCTGCTGGGTTAAATACTAGCGTGTAACCGATGTAATTTGGAGATGCCTCCAAATTACATGGTCATTGGCGGGAAATTGGATGAAGGGAAATAAGGTACCCCGAAAGATTTGACAGTAAGGCAATAGGAATATGTATGGGTAATAATGAGGTGAGTGATGGGGTCTGACTCGGCAGAGTCAGGATTGTTCCAGATGTCTAGTTATAGATAGGTAGGGGAAGCTGAGGTTGCGGAAAAGGGAAAGCGATGTGGGAGGAGAAGATCAATAGTTGAAAATACATTACACAGCACCTGTGTCTAATAATGCAAAAGTGAGCTAACATTTCCCATTGAAATGTGAAGCTTAATAGAATTAAAGTTGTGCTTATCATCTTATCATCTAAGAATATTATCGGTTGATTATGGCGTTTGGTTATGAATGGGTTGATTATGAATTCATTTTGAAAATGACTTTTTTTTCATTCTCATTTTTCTCGTTTGATGTTTAATCATGCTTCACTAAGCAGTTTCAAAGTTGTGTGCAGAAGTAGATGCGGTTTTAGATTGGTGTCTGATTTAATGATTATATCGTCTAAATAAACAATGATTAATTCTTTCCATTCTTTATATCCAGTAATAGAAATATGGTTTTCGATATCTCCTGAAAGTTTTTGAAAGGGCAAAGCTTATTCTGTAAAACGATCACACAAATATCTTTTTTTGTCTTAGTAGGTTTTTAGTAGTTTTAGTAGTTATTTTTTTAGTCTAATTTCAGCTTTAGCGAATCGTTTAGCTTGTTGGAACCAATCAGTAATGGAGATATGTCACCAAGGAATCCACTAAAATTCTTACTTCCAATCTTGAGAGGAATGGCTACAATTAATTTTTATTCCATTTTCGAAAAGCAAAGGTTTCATTCAGCAGTTCTATTATTCTTATTGGGTTACCGTTACAATTCTCGTATCTAGTGGGGTTTTGCGTTGATCATTGCTAATTCCTGACACAAGCTATACTGTATCTCCCTTTAAACAAAACTTAATCTCTTGCTTTGTGCAACCCAAATTAAATGGTTTAAATAGAGATTAGGCAATGAATATATGCTTGTCGTTCAGATATGTTTACCCACACACTACAAACAAATTCTTAAACTTGTTAGCTTTTGTCAAATGAAAAAATCAAAATTTTTTATTTTTCACGTACTCTTCTAATATTTTTCCTCTTTTACCAATACCCGTATAATGATAAAATTAGAGAACTTCTTTTGAACAGTAAAAAATCCCAAAAGGATCTTTAAACCAAACGATTCCACACAGTAAATTAAAAAAAATTAACATATCATTCCCAATATGAAACAAATTTAAACGTTTTTCTGAACCAATTCATTCAGCGCCATTTTTTTTATTCTAAGAAAATCTACAAAAAATTGCCCATTAATTAACAACCTACTCCAAACAACTTCCCTCCCCTCCGCTTGTCTCTTGCGAAATGTCAATCTGTATCCTCTACAAAACCACGTTAACTGGTTATCGTTGGAATTCGTCGGATCACCCCTCGTCTTCTCTAAGAGATTTCATTCTCAGACGGATTTGAAAAAAAACTAGGAAACGGCGAAATCAAAGGACGCTAGAAAAACTACGCATCGTCAGTCCAGATTCCTGCGGATTAGAAATATCTCCTGGCACGACCTGGCCTATGATACAACGGTGTGAAATTACGTATTTCTTTCGACTCCGCTGCCTCTTTCGAGGGAAAGTCTCAAAATGACATTACGCTAAGTGGCCCTGCACTTCAACTCGCATTGGTAGTTGTCGTCACCCCCTTCCGCCAATATGAGGTCGCTTGGGCCTCGGCTATCGAAGCCATGTTAAGCCGCTTCCTGTTGTCTGCAGAAGACAGTAATTCTGTTTCCTGAGGCGGGAACCAAATTTGTTGGAATCAGAGGTCTACAAAATGAATCAGCTGTATTTCTGCGCAAGCTGTTCGCCCTTCGCCACAATCCACACGATGCAACGAATTATGGAAGATGTTAGGAACGATAAAATGACCGTTGTTGTATGTGAGAGGAAATATGTTGACGATTACTTAAGCTCTGCTTCTACTGCAACTAAAGCCGTCCTGTAAGCAACTATCATGTAGGCTAGGTTGGCCGAGGCCGATGCTGCCGCCGATGCTGATAGAGCTAGGAGACCTCCTCAGATACTTTTGGATTCAAGATCGTCAAGTTATCCTAAATACGATACAACACTGATGAAGCTGGTCAGCTGACTAGCTGGAGTGTTTAAAGCTTTTGTTAATGTATTACCCATTATCGTGAAAGCGTTCAACAAGCTAGCACCGAAGAAAAAAATCTCGGAACCAAGATTGAAGTTATGGCGGCGTGCCGTGGATGGACTTGCCAGCAGATGCACACACCACACTTTAATGGGACAAACGTGTCGTTAGTCAAATTAACAAAACGAGCTCTTTATAATACAATTGAATTTGAGTGTAACAGTCTACGCTACCCCTTCGTGAAGCCTCTGGTACACACGGCCTGCTGAATACTAGTAGCTTCCTCTTCTCAGCTTCCTCACGCGAAATGACTTTCTCAACCGGTTGCCCACCACCTATGGAGATGATGGTATTAATATAGATGAATCTATAGAGGAACATTTTCCATTGCTTCTTTCTCCGTATGTTGCGAGATATGAAGACCTTGTTGTTGCAATTGCAGCAAAAGGAATTTTCATTATTTATGAATACGATTTTGTGTAAATAACTTGATTATAAATATTAGTGCATTCTAAAATTCTAATTATTGAATATTTTCCCCCTTTAGATTACTTGGCTTCAACTGCAAGAACGTACCCGATGTCTTGTTGAGTGAAAACACTTCGTTGTTGATCGTGAACGAACTTGAAGATTTCGAGGAAACACGTTATTCATGAATTTCGACTGCCAGTATCGCACGAACGAAGTGCTTGGGATAATATTGGCATCAGATGTAATTTGGACGTCCGAAACACCAGGGCATTGGTATTTACTCGCTGGACTTACTCGGTTTTTCGAGAAAATCATTCTTGAAAAAAAGGAAAAACGATTTGTGTTGGAACCACGTATAGCCCTCAACTATCACTATGGCTAATATTATCAAAGACGTTGTTTTAGACGAGTTTAGTCAAATTACAATCGAAGTAAGATTTTCTGTACAGTCTGTTACCGTTGTCGTAGTTGCTTGATAAATTTCTGTTTCGTGTCAATCACAGAAACTTAACTTCGGCCAAGCAAACAATAAAAAGAGGAAAAGGAGTTGGAAGAAGAGAACATGGAGGAAAACTCTTTTTTTGGAAATATCGAACACACAGAACCAAGGAATTTCAATACAGAAAATCTAGAGGACATATGTCTGCGCCAGATGCCCATACCAGAGGAGGTAGTTAATGGCCGCGGTCTCCTTCAATTCCAGTACAGCAAGTTTCATGTTTTCCGGCACGATGTGTCCAAACAGACGAGGGGCACCCGAATGAAGGGATTTTTTTACACATTGTTTTTTCATATTTGTCGTTGCGTTTTTCCTCCTCTCTTTCTCTACCCTTTCGAAAAAGAATATAAAAGATCACCACAGTTTTTTTATACACCAACACCCACCCAAACTATGGGCATCCGTCGTGTGTTATACTGCTGTTCTGTCGGCAGAGCGTCTTTCGTGACGATCCGGCATATTTCCTTCCGCTTCCGCACCGCTCACTCAACAAAAAATAATAATAAAAAGAGCGCTGGATGTATATGGACAAAATGGCCTTCCTCCCATGCATATATGTTGTCTCTTGCTGCTGCTGCTACTGCTACTACAGTCCCGGCTTGCCTTTTCTTTCTCTCGCCAGTTGGGTCGGACACCGTCAAAAATCGATGCTGTATGCAGAGACAAAACAAGGGATCGTTGTCATGCCAATGTGCAGCCGTGAGAGGTTACCTTCGATCAACCGATACCGCTTCTCCCTCGTTATCCTTTTGTTATCCGGATGTAGATCTGCACGAAGTGTGCACTGCATCTTTTCGATGATTTCTTTTTTAAGGAATGACAGGGACCATGCCGAGAGAGGCTTGTGACAACAACTGTTGTTGTTTCTTTGATGACCTTTTGACCTTGATGTTTTTCCCTCTTTGTTTTCCAAATGACACTGTTTTGATTCCTCTGATTGATGTAAAAACTTTGCATTAAAAAAATAACTATAACACCAAAAAGCGGGAAAAGGGAAACAAGAAATGAATAATAATAATAACAAACATAACAAAACTCAAAACTCTCCTCATATGGGATAGACATCTAGATATGCTATAGACCTCTTTTTTCTTTTTTTTTGTTTTGTGAGTCGTGAAATCCGCCCTACACACCGACTGGGGGCTATCTGTCTATTTAGTTTTGTTTCTTCGGTGGGGGGTTGCACTTGACTTGTGGTGGCTGTTGTTCCACTCCATTCATTCGGCAATCCGATTTCAATTTTTTTTGTGTGAAATGTAATCGGCGGCGGACAAGAAAGCAAAAGAATGCCGCGAAGAAGACGAAAAGGATGCCATCACAACAACCATGGACGTGTTTTTTTTGTAAAGAAGGACAGCACTCCTATAAGGACTGTAAAGTTCGAAAGACTTGGTTGGCTTCTGGAAACGAGATGTCCTTTCGGGATCATCTTGCAAGTGTCCGTGAGTAAAATGTATTTATGTGTTTTTTCAATTTACATGTCTACATTGGTGGCATATTTTGTGTGATCTTGTTTTCCCAAATTTAAAAATTATTTTTTAAAGTTCATTTAGAAAATTACTATTGTGTTTTCCATATTTAATTTTAATGGCTGTCTGTGATCACGACGCCGTGACCTACAGAACGTAAAGAAAAATCAGCAAAGACAACTTTTGTAGAGCTGGCAGTAAAGCCTTCAGTTGCCCAAGCATTTGTAAACAAGTGGAATGGAAAATGCCGACTTAACAACACCAATTTCGTGATGCTCACGTCTCACTTACCAACCATCCACAAGAAAACCAAGGAAGCTAAGGTATATTAATTTTAATTATTCATTTTAAAGGTAATTAAAATTACATTCACATCTACATTAGGACGAAATGATTGCTTATCGTGCTTCAAAAATGAATGGAAATTAATTTCGTTATCAACTATCAATCCAGAAAAAGTTTTATCCTTTTTTTCCCATCTGATTTTCTTTTATTTTCTTTTTTCACGAAGATTGTAACAGTTTTGGAAAATAAATGAATCTCTTCAAATTAAATTTGGCTTCCAGTTTATGTTTTCCTATTTAGTATTTTTTGCATAAGAAAATTTCTTTGAATAAAACCTCATGACATGAAAGTTTTTCTTTATTATGTCAAATAGTCTTCTGCCGTTGTGATTTCTTTTTGATGTTGGATTGCTTTCTTCTAAAGCTGTAGGGAAAAGTTTTACTCGTTCTGTTTCAGTGAATTTATATTTTGGTGAAAAATTGTTTCATTTCTCGGTGTTTGATAGCATTAACATGGAATTGGATGATTTAGAAACTTCTCCATTACTTTCTCAGGTAGTTTTCTCTAAACTTGTTTGGACAATGTTGATGTTGTTGTTTATAATCAACATTGAGTATGGTTTGCTCTCTTTTTATAAAACTTTTTACTTCTGTGAGACTATTGGTTGTGTTTTTTTCCGTGTAACGTACATTTTTACTTTGGAAAAAAGGAACAAAGAAGTAAGCTGAATACGTTACAGTTGTATGCAAGCATATTATCTTGGCATATTATCTTAGCCGTGACCTCTTCCACATGGTAGTCAACATAGGCTCAAATCGCGCGGAAGCAATTAATGTTTGTCTACTCGAGTGGGAAGAAGAACAAGGACGGTCAGCTCGGGATTTTTTCTTCCCATCCTGACACGATCAAATAATTAGACGACGCAGACGAGAGCCTATTTCCTCCCGCTAGAGCCAAAAATGTAGGAGCCGGCCCGTTTGCAACAACATTGTTTATCAAATCAAATTAAACTCCAAGACGGCAATATCATCCGTAGTCTTCAGCCTCTTGACTCTTCCCAATTGAAGTACATTGAATCGGCCATGAACAAGAACAGACAATTGATCCTGTCTGAAGGCAGTGAGAGTGTGATCTACGATGCAAAAATGAACACTAAATTGAATTAAAAGATACTTCGAATACGAAGACTCCAGTCAAGGAACAACCCTCACCTTCTCCTGGTTCATCAAGAAAACGCAAGAGGAAATTTTCGAAGCGTCTTTCTTTCTCTAGTGAAGTCGATGACTAGAAAGACGACGATACTGTGGATTCAAGTGGGTGAAATGAGTGGATTTCAGGCTCCTCTTCTCAAAATACGTTTTATTCAATTAATATTGGTGTTTTTCCTATTCTTCTTTCAATTTTATTCTTTATTGCATTCATTTTTTTTGTATTTTTTTTCTCTTCTTTATTTAAGTCTTCTCTTGTGTTTGCCTGTCTTCTATATTTTTTTTCTTCATAACTTTTCTCAGTAGCCTACAGCTCCATCCGTCTAATTCCTGTTTCCACCTCCCTCTCTCCCCTAACACGTTGCAGCGTTATTATAGAGTCGAGCTGCTGACTCTGCCAAATGCACAAGTAGATGAAGATTGAATCACCCGGAAATTAGGCAGCAGCAACTATATAGGAAGAAAAAAGTACTCATGGCAAACTCTAGTTGACATTTTTCATTTTGCAAGATGGAAGAAGCCGTAAATATCCCCTTCAAGAAATGGAAGTTTCTCATGGAGGACAAATGGATCAAAGTAAATATTGGACCGTGTTTTAATGGGACGTATCTGTTATAAAGTCACATTAAGTTATATTGTTTCTTGATTGCCCATCTTTGATGGAACATTTCCATCAAACAACCCATCAATCAAACACGAAGTCACACGCACAACGCGATGTAATAAATATATCCCAACCAAAATTTTCAAGATTATTCTATGGCAACATTAATTTTTAATTTGTTCCGTCAATTTTCTTGTCTGACAAAAAGATCACTTAATACCCATCATCCTGACATTAAACACATTCAGCAAGAAAGATGCCAATAAGTTTCTCAACAACATAAACTTCAAAGATTCCACCAAATCCTACTTTTCAAGAAGACATAGTACATCTGAATAACTAAAGATTTTACGGTGAAGTATATATCTGGGAAACTACTTCCTATTCATATTTAAAACTTGTTTTAATGAAAATATTGGAATTAGTATCCATACAAAATTTTTATCAAACAAAACAACTTGTTGAAAACCGCACAAAATTCCTTTTGCCACCCTTGCTGAAGACTACCCACGATATGGATGAATTGGATAGAATATTTTCATTCTGCTAATAAGATAGTGGGTTTCCTTTAGTCTGGCAACGCTGCAATTCAGAAAAAAATGCCTGTGGCGTGTCTAATAAAGTAAAAAAAGCTAGGACGGCTAAGTTATAATCACGTGCTTAACGGAGGGTATAGCATAGAAAGATCACTTAACCTCTAATTTTTGTTCATTCTGGTGGGAAAGTTGAAATAAAAAGAGGAAGAGAAGAAGAGAATAGAAAAGCGCAAAATAAATCCAAAAAGGGGGAAAGGTGTGCCCCTAGTGGCACACGATGGCCTGTGGATATCCACCCATGGTCTTAGTTTGAGCAAAACAAGCAAACTGATTTGACTAGTCGGGAGACAGTTCACACGGCCTTAAATTTATGGGGAGGCCTGTTTAATAATGTGACAGATCGTCGTAGGTCAAATTTCTTAAAACAGACAAGTTCTTCATTCACTACTCTCCTCTCAGAACCTGACAAATTTGACGAGGAGTAATCGACCTCTCTTTTTGGCTCACTTTTTATTCAAGAGATGGTTAACAGCAAATGACGAAGCAGCCCTGAATTCTATTGGCCGCATGAGCGGGCCCTCAAATTGATCTAGCAGTGGTAGATCTTCCCGTGGTGGCCAGCACGTTAACTACGTGAGCAATGGCAGCACGTCCTTCCAGAGCCGTCAGCCGGGTTCATCCATCACTTTCCAGAGGGGAGCAAATTCATCGAGAGGCTTCAACAATCAATTCAACAATCGCGGAAGGTATGATCTCGTGTCTTTTAACTCATTAAAGATAAAGAAAAATAGCGAGCCTATTGTAGTCGGTAGGTTAAGACGTTTTTCACAGCGTTGGGGCCAATTTACTAAGGACCCATGTATCCTTGATGTGGCTTCTGGTGGTTTGAAACTAACTGGACTTAACTGAGAGACCTGTACAAGTAATTCAACCGAGTAATATGTCATTCGGGGAATCTTAGACAATTTTTGAGCAACAAGAAGGTAGCTAACTTACTAAAAAAAGGGACGGTATCGTAAGTGGAGAATCTAGTGCTTATTAGTAGTCTCTTTGTCATTCCAAAAAAGTCCGGCGGGTTTATGCCAATCATTAATTTAAAGGGATTAAATCAGTACGTCACCCATCGTCATTTTAAGATGGAAGGACTTTCCTTTTTGAAACATCTTGTCCAACCAGGTGGCTGGCTGGCAAAAATATATTTAAAAGATGCCTATTTTACGGTGCCGATGCACCTTTTGGACCAAAAATTGTTGCAATTTAGATGGCTGGGAAAGATTTATCAATTTAACTTTCTGCCCTTTGGACTTTCATCGGCCCAGTGGGTCTTTACTAAATTGCTTAAACCTTTCGTTGCCTTTTTTCGGGAAAGAGTGATAACACTAGTGATCTACTTAGACGACATCCTAATACTAGGGTCATCCAAGGAACAGTTGACTGAGGACGTCGGCCTCGTCAGATCCGTTTTGGAGTCGGTGGGGTTATTGTAAATGAAGAAAATCGATTTGTGAGCCCTCCAAAGAAATTGAATTCCTAGGACTGATTGTCGACAAAATTGCAATGTCCTGGTCGCTTCCTCAACCTAAAGTAAATTCGTTAATTACCTCTTGCAAAAAACTCATTTCTCAATCAAAATCCTCGTTGAGGGAAATTGCTAGCGTGATGGGGAATTTTTTCGTGGGCGATACTAGCGGTTTGCTAAAGCCCACTACCGCAATTTGCAATGGCTTTTTAACGACTATTTAAAGCACACGGCGGATCTTTATAGCAAAGGTAAGCCTTTCAGAAGATTCCATCATAGACCTTCGGTGGTGGGTTGCTCATTTACCTAACGGCAATGGTAAATCTCTAGCCACAACTGAACCTTTACTCATTATTTGTTCCGACGCGTCTCTGCTAGGGTGGGGCGCAGTTTGTAATAATATAACGTCGAATGGCCAATAATTTGGTTTCTGTTCATTTTTGTATCATTTCTAAATGACAATGACGCAATATTCTTTTACGGTGCCACCAGTCGAAATTGTCTAAAACAACATTTCAAAATCACATATGCCAACTTTCCCGTGCTGCGAGCTTCTCTCACTCCTCCTACTACTGCTGCTCGGTTGGGAGGGAGGGAGACCAAAAATGACCAAAAGAAGGGGGAGGAATGAATCCACGATCCACGAACATGCCGTTTATATACTAGTCATATGGCTGAACTCGTTCCAGTCGTATCATTTTCTCCCTTTCTTTAGTTTTCTAGTTTCTTTCCCCTTCCAAACAGTGTGCTCTTTCTTGAAATATTCTACGAATCTGTTGTAGTAATTTGTATGATTCGGACAGAGATTAATTGATGTATTGACTTGGAACGAATAAAGGAAGCATTGAGATAAGTAGGCTAAGAAAGATTCGAAAGATTCGAAGATTTTGAATCTTTAAAACAAGCGACAAACAAGCGTCGCCCAAGTAAAATTTGGTTATCATTTACCAAAGCATTCTACCGGCGCTTGAGAAGAGATGGACGTGCTGTGTCTACTCTGCTGTGCATAAGCGAGTCCTATTCCCGCCTGGATGAGCAAATTGAGATAGAGATTGATTGTTGTGCAGTTAAATGGCCTAGCTTTATTATTTGGCGAAAAGCATCACTGTAGCCAAAATAAATAATGCAAATATACTGACATAATTTGCATTTTTACTGTTGCTGCTATTAACTTATTCTATAGATAAAAATATAGAAAAATGAACAGTGTCTATAACGGAGTTTTCCATAAAGGTGCAATAAAGTTTTCATATTTCCACAGGTGCACCTATATAACTACAGTAGGCACACTAGTTATCTAGCCACTTCACCTTTCTAAGTATAAACATATATTTAGAGAGTTTCTTTTCAATTTAAGTACAGAACTGAATATCGGCAATCAAAAAACCTAAAAGATAAGGCTGGGAAACGTAATCCGCAATTTTAAGTGTAAAATCGGGATATGTTTTCAGTTTCCTGCTCAGGTTGAAGTGAGCGTCAACTTTTAGATTTGGGACACACACAATTACCACAATTTCTGATAAGCACCGTTGTTATAAAATGTGAAGAATTTCTAAATATTTCTAGTATACAGTGGCAGTGGCTAGACAACTATGCACATTGAAACTATCAACGCGTATTGCGGAATTAATAAATCCCCATTATACAAATTAATGTACTATTGCTTTGTGGACATTATTCATTTATCTAAAGTCATTTATTAGCAGTAACAGGAAAAAATGCTAATTATGTCAGTATGGTTCATGTAACTGGCCAGAAGCACATTGATGTCATCCAGAAAAGAATAAAAAAGACCATCGCATCGAGCCGAGAAAAAAAAATGATGTGGGTTATGTATGTTATGATATGTATATTCAACTCCTTCCACACATTTGATACATTTAAATATTCAATTGTCAGTATTAACTGTCTCCCTTCCTGCCTTGGGAGAAACTGGATGATCCGTGCGTGAAACGTTCTGAATGTCTCGGTAAATTCATGACAAATATAAGCGACAAGAGAATTTTACATGGACGCATGTATGTAGAGAATGTAACTGTACAGTAAGTAAGTGGATATCCTGAAAATAGAAAGGCGAGCCAGGCAATGGATCGATATTAGGTTCCTTTTTTTGTGCGGAAGAAGCAGCCACAAAAGAGAGGTGAAATAGTTCAGGCTATAGACGTGATCAGCGGCAACGCAGAGACTATTATTACTACTCCAGACTATAAAGCTCCATTACCTGCCATTTCCGAGGACGTTAATTACGACAGTGATGATAGTGACAGTTCAGCAAGTCCATCATTTAGCCCTAGGCAAGTCCACGGCCCAGTCCTATCGGTGTAAACAGATGTACTGATTCAGCAAAAGAAGATGACGAAGAAGAAGAAACCGAAAACGAAAGAAAGAAGAAGACAAAGAGAAAGAAAAATAGATGACCGAGAGAGAAATGGAGAAGTTGGAGCCAAAGATTATTCAGCAGCAATAGACTATTCTAGTGCGATTGCTGCATACAGTGAAGACGATGAGGCAAAGCACGTAGTCCCCGAATTAGATAATTTCTTTATACTTCTATATTTATGGATTACCTCATTGCAATCAAATTCGTCCTGCTTCAAGAGAGTGAAAGGAGGCGCCCACGCCCTCTTGTCCGGACTTGTCCGAAATTCGTCCTGATGTTGTCACCAAACAAGAGTAGATAAAAGCTCGAGTACAATAAATATATTGTAAATATTTATTCCACAGGAGATTCGATCCCATGGTTCAAAAATTCGGTTTTAAAAGAAATTTATGCTACTCTACTTTGAAAAAATTTGTGTCAAATGCTTTCTAAATGCTATCAAATGTGTTTAAAGATTTCTAAAAAGGAGTTTGGCAATGCTAAAAGAGTTTTTAGAGATTACGTGACCAATTCGGTCGTATACCGCCTGGAAACACACCTATTTAGGAAACTACACCTGACAAGGGTCGCAAGTTATAAAAACATATGTTTGGGAAAGGGCTAAAAAAATATGTTTCATTTACGATCGTCGTCTGCTAAACTATGCTAAATTCATTGAAACGATCCGGCCTGCTCTATGCGTAAACAAAAAAAACAACAGATGTCACCTGTCTAAATTTATGAAGAAAACCTCAATCAAATAAACCAAAATCTTCAAAATCGATAGAGAAGTTTACGACTGTTCTTTTTTACGACTGTCATCCCTGGTGACCTGGTCTTCAGGTGAAGATTTTTTCTATCTGGCAACTTTTAAGACAAGATGCTACCGCTCGCAGTCATTCTGTTTACAAAGCGATGTATATCCTTCATCTCTTACTCCGTGAAAAGAGCTATTCTTGTATAAATGAGAAAATACTTTTACAATTTTGACTGCATTTTTGAATGGATATTTTTAGTTGCAATTTTTTTAGCTGCGAAAGAAATTAAGCACTTTCGTTTTGAACGGATTTTTCATTTTCACTTTATTTGTCTTCTTTTTTTTCGAGAACTGCAGTTTCCATGATTTTCTTTCTGTTCTTCCAGATGCCCAGTTTCATATTTTTTCAAATTCTGCTTCTTTGCGAATGGATTTAATTCAAAAAGGATTTCCTCCTTTAAAAATGATTATTGTTGACTTCCTCATTTGCCTGTGCAGATTTGGGATTACTTTTGGATTCCGATTTAGAATTTTTTATATTTCTTCTTAATTTTTCCTTCCTGTCCAACTTGGTCGTTTTTACCTTCTTTGGCTTAAAAGCAATCAGCCTTGTGCTGCTGTGACCGTCTGATTTCAATACCAATATTAATATCAGTAACAGTTTAGTTGTACATAAGATAAATTCGTAGAAGACGTGATTTAGTTCCAGTACATGGCTCATATATGGTCCACTAGCTCTAACTACCCTACACTCTTTAGAAAACAAAAACAAAAAAAAGAAAAGCAACAAACTGAACTAGAGATTCATGAAAAAGCTGTTGTCTTTGTCGACCAATAAGGACATAGAAGCATAGAAGAAGCCGATGAAAATGAAGAGGCATTTAGTGTGTTTTTCTTTTGTTACCTATACAGTTGTCTGGAATCTTATCGATTTTTTTGGGGTGGGGTTATTGTCAGGATTTCGATGGAGGAGACGAACGAGTTCTTCATGAAAAGTCTAAGCTGTCAAGACGTGATACAACTCACTATTTGAAAAACAAACGAATTCACGAACCAATGGACAAGGAGGCTATGGCATTGATTACAAGAGATCTCAAGAAACATGAGATGACCCAGCAACAGCCACAGCAGCCGTCTACGTCATCAAACTAGTCTGAAGATGAGGAAGATCGACTTCCTACGCCGCCTCCGCTCCCTGATGTAAGCCATCATTACTATTCAGTTTTGAAAACAAATGATTAAACCTTTTTTGTTTGTAATTTGGTTTCCAGGGCGAGTCTGTCGATTAAGAACAGCAGGTGGAAGTCTTTGAGATTCAATACGAGATTCACATTGAAAGGACAACAAGTGGCTTGGGACTTAATATCGCCACGGGAAAAGGGTCCACTCCTTAATTGGTTATGAAATGTACGTCAGTAGAGTTCTGATCAAATTGATTATTATTATCGCCATTTTCCCAATGATTACGATGTTCAATTCGCAGAATGAAGCGATAGTACTTACATGCATTACCCAAAATACGGTCGGTGCCCAACCTGCTAAAAGTCTTGATCAATATACTCTTTAATTAATACAGGTGAAATTTTGAAAAGACCCCTGGCTACTGCAATTTGTGTATATACAAGTAGTAAAACTCTTCTTTGTAAACTATTTCTGTAGAAAAATATTGCCTTATTGTTGGGCCTTTCTTTCCAAAATTGCATTTATCTACCATCTACCCATATCCCGCTGAAATGAATTTTTTAAATATGACATCATAGACCACTACCTACCGAAATTTGTGTTTATACAAATGATAGCGCTTTTGTTTACAAAATTTTTCTGTAGAACAATTCTTTAGTTCCGGTGGGTCTAGTAGTGTTTTGGTCGGGCAGTTTACTTGTCAGGGAAAGTAGTTGTGTACTAGTATATACGAGGCAATTAAACAGCAGAGGAAAAAAAAAGAATTTAGAATTTGAAAAATTAAATCTGAGTTTAGTGCGTGTTACATAAAGCCTTTTGTGTGCGTGTTGCCCGCCCTCCCCTAAGCAATAAAATGCATAAACTCAGATTTGAAAAAAAAAATTGTCCTGGAACTGATCTTATCTTCTGAACTGAACGCATCCAGAGGAAATCTATCAATATATTTTTAGTATGCAGAAAGAAACACAATGAAACTCGTCTTTTTACTGCTCTTCAAAATAACGGAATAACGATCGATTATCGTTTTATGGGTATAAGTGACGGTTAAAAAGCCCGTACAAATTTGATCAGGCTCTCACACGACGAGCTGGCGTACGATGAGACCGAAGGAGTTTGAAATTCACTGGATATGTCAATGACTTCCACTTATTGATGACTTAGTCCAGACTGTTTGCTGACCAAATTATCGTATTGGTTGACAGGATCGAACAGGGTACGCTGCTGCACTGGGCCAATTTTGCGAGGAAAGGAACGATTGGCCACATCACCGGCGCCATGGTTATGATCCAGTTGACGAATAATCGACAATCTGGTAACTTCATCCAAATGCAGTTTGATTTCCTTCTTATACTCTTGGTATTTGTGAGTTTGGTAGTGTCTCGAAAAACTTCTGGATACAATAAAAATTTTCTTGCAATACTGGCAGAAAATTAGTTGGTTAGTTTTTTTCACTTTTGATTCCAATTTCTTTATGTTGGATTCTTCAAAAGGTAAAACATTTAGAGCGGTCACCAAGTCATTGTTGTGTATCGATGACATTCTCCGTGTACGGGAGATGTCGCGACGGTCGTGGCAGCGACGGGCTAGAGAGAGAGATGAGAGGTGGACATTCGGGCTCGCGACTCCTCGCGTTAAGGTTCTCCCTTCGTGTCCGCATCTTACCCTTGTGTGTAATCTTCGTTGTCTAATTTAGTTGTGCTGTCTTAATAAAGATCTTAACGCAGACACAACATGGCGCAGTTGGTTTAACCTTTTCCCCTCTAACTAGTGCTGCGATTCCTAATACCGTGCGTCTCTCGCAGTCGCGTGGTCTGTGATCGCCGCCATTTTGGATGCCATCTCCCTTTCGCATCTGACGTCGTAGCGTAGCCATTTCTGCCTCGCTTTTATCGCCATGCATCTGTGTGGAGATTCTCCCATCCTATTGGTAATTCTTTCGGTGTGTGCGTTCACATAGTGACGCTATTACAATCGTGTGATCGGGCGTGCCGCTACTTCATTTATTTTCGTGCGCGTGTCTGCCCCCTTAGTACATCTGACATTGCAGTGTAGCCGCTCTCCTTCTTTACTAGTGGCGTGATCGGCCAACGTATTTGAACCACATCGTGGGGCGGTGTACATGAACGATCCCTATTTTTTCAGACACCCTCGTCGTCCACGTTCACCCAGTTTATCCCGCAACAACATGACGTCGGCAGCGGATGCGTTGGCAGCAGCCAACGCAGCAACAGCAGCTATCGCGGCTAACGACGCACGGATCGACGCCATTGAAGTCGGTCAGACGGCCATTGCTACCCAATTGGCCCAACTTTTGGCCATCGTTCAAGCTGGCGGCGCCGGCGGCGGTGCTGGAGGTGGGGGTGCTGGCGGAGGCGGTGGCGGTTGCGCTGGCGGAGGTGCTGGTGCTGGCGGAGGCGGTGGCGCTGGTGGAGGTGGCGGTGCTGGTGGAGGCGGTGGCGCTGGTGGCGGTGGACCTTTGTTGCCTCCATTACCCCCCCAAAGACGGCGACTGGATCCATCCGGAGTTGACAAACTTCACAGCGATATATCTATTCCGCTTTTGAAATCATGGAGGAATCGGTGGAATGATTTTGGAACTAAGTCAGCTGGCTAGTTAACCTATCACGGAACAGATGGCAGCATTCCGAATGTCACTGGATCCCACAATGCAACAAGTGGTGGAGGTTGGACTAAACATCACTCCGGCGACTATAACCACTCCCGACCAAGTGCTCGACCGCATCGCGGATTATATTCGTGCTAAGCGGAATGTTGCACTGGACCGCGTGGCGTTCGAAGAGCGGAAGCAGGGACCGTCAGAATCATTCGACGACTTCTATATCGGGCTGCGTCGGCTGGCGGACGCAGCAGACTTGTGCGGAACATGCACAGAAACGAGATTGGTAACGCGCATCATTGCCGGAACTCGGGACACGGAAACGAAAAAGAAACTGCTGGCTCTTAGTCCGTTCCCAACCTTACAAGCCACGGTCAACATTTGTCGGAGCGAAGAATCGGCTCGGGAAAATGAGCGCATTCTCAGTGGGCAATCCGGAGTGGCAGCCATCTTGACGAAACAAGGTCAATCAGACCGTCGCCCATACAAAAATGAGTGCGGATCATGCGGCCGGGCATCTCATGCTCCAGAAGAAAGCTGTCCGGCGGTTGGAAAGTCGTGCCATCTATGTGGAAAACCGAACCACTTCTCCCCGAAATGTCCCAACCGGAATAAGGAAAAAACCGGCACGAGCGGTGGCGCTAGTGGTGGCGCCAAATCTAAGATGGCGCATATCATCATTGGAAACATCCAGGCCAACCAAAATCGCCGGGGGTCCCCTACTATATCCCTGGAAATATTGGAAGAAGACGGCGCAGTAGCAGCACTGCTTACTAATGCAATTCCGGATCCTGGCGCTGAAGTCAGTGTGTGCGGAAAGGACGTCATGGAGGCCATCGGAATATCTGAAAGTCAGTTGGCAGCTTCATCGTTCGACTTGGTTATGGCAGACCGCTCGTCGCCACTGTTGTCTATTGGGCAACGGGATCTGACAGTGCGGTACAGTGATCAAAGTGCCCGCATCACGGTCGTGTTCTGCCCTGAGATTAGTGGAATGCTGCTATGCCGAGTAGACTGTATCAGTCTGAACATTCTACATCAGGATTATCCTAAACCGTTGGTGCCGATAAATTCTTTAAGGGCGACGGACGCTCCATTACATCCGGGCGACACGGTAGCCCCTTCTAGCGGTCCCTTTCTCCGCGGCGTTTACATTCCGGTGGAGCCTAGTGCGGAACAGATTTCTGTCGTCGAATCGGCCATCATGGCAGAATTTGATGTAGTGTTCGACCAAGACGACGAGTTACGTCAGATGGTTGGCCCAGACATGGAGATACAAATACGCGATGATGCTGTCCCCTTCTACGTCAATGGCGCGCACCCAATTGCGTTCGGCGACCGCGTCGAAGTCAAGAATAAGTTGGACGAACTGGTCAAGAAGAAAGTGATTGTGCCTGTCAGTGAGCCGTCGGAGTGGGCCGCACCGTTGGTAGTGATCCGCGGTCCAGGAGGTAAGCTTCGGATTTGTGTCGACCACACGCGCTTAAATAAATTCGTCAAACGGCCTACACACCCGACTCGCACGCCACGGGACGCAGTGGCCGAAATTGACAGCGAATGTCGCTTCTTCACTAGTTTTGACGCTGTGAACGGTTACTACCAAATCCCCCTTCATCCATCCAGCCAGCACCTCACAACGTTCATGACTCCATGGGGACGGTATAAATTCTTGCGCGCATCCATGGGCCTATGCAGTTCCGGCGTTGAGTACAACCGGCGGGCGGACGCGGCATTTGCAGCCATGACCAACACCATAAGAGTGGTGGACGATTTGCTGCGCTTTGATCGCTCGTTTCCAGCACATGTCGCCGGCGTCTGCGCGATCTTGCAAGCCGCCCGTGTAGCTGGGATTACGTTTAGTAAGGAAAAGTTTCGCTTCGCCCAACCCCGAATTTCTTGGGTCGGCTATGACATTCAATACGGCGGCATCACAATCGAGGAAGGTAAATTGAAGGCATTATCACAGTTCCCCCGCCCAACCAATATCTCGGAGCTCCGATCATTTATGGGCTTGGTAGAACAGTTGGCGGGATTCTCAACAGAAGTAGCTGCCACAAAAGCCCCTCTACGCCCTCTGCTCAGCACTCGCAACCCATATGTCTGGACGGCAGACCACGACCAGGCCTTCGCAGCAGTGAAGCTAGCCCTCGTTTCTCCTCCAGTGCTCGTTCATTTCGACCCGGGACGAGAAACTACAATTCAGGTCGACGCGTCGCGGAAAAATGGCATGGGATACGCCCTACTACAGCGCCACGGCGATTCATGGCGGTTGGTGGACGCCAACTCACGCTGGTGTACGGACACCGAATCCCGATATGCCATCGTGGAACTGGAGTTGGCCGCCGTAGAATGGGCTATCCGGAAGTGCCGCCTGTACCTGTCGGGCCTACCTAACTTCACGTTGATGGTCGACCATCAAGCGCTGGTGGCGATCCTTGACAAATATACCCTCGACGCAATCGACAATCCAAAAATCCAGCGACTTAAGGAGCGCTTGTCCCCATATTCTTTTACCACCGTGTGGCGCAGGGGAAAAGACCTTGCAATACCGGACGCACTTTCACGAGCACCCGTGAACGACCCGGCAGTGGACGATGAATGCGTTGGGACGGAACTAGCATTCTCCGTGCGTCATGTAGTTATTCAGAGCGTCAACGCAATTATCGAACCGGAAGACGAAGCAGTTTCACCGAGTCATCTGCCGGATCACCTTCTCGACGATTTACGCACGGGAGCAGCAGCCGATCCTCATTACCTTGACCTCATCGCTGCAGTTGAATCCGGATTTCCTACGAATCGTGCGCTCATTCCGACCCACATCCGTCAATTCTGGTCAATTCGCGATCAGCTGTCCACAGATGGCGGCCTCGTTCTGTACGGCTCGCGCATCGTTATCCCTCTCGCATCACGCCGTAAAATCCTCACGAAATTGCACGCGGCTCATCAGGGGATCGTGAGGACAAAACGGCGCGCACAACAGACCGTTTATTGGCCGGGAATCACCAATGACGTCACGATGTTGGTGGAGCGCTGCGCCACCTGCCAGGAACGCTTGGCGAGCCAAGGCCAGGAACCGCTGTTGGCCGATCCTATGCCAACGTATGTTTTTGAAGACGTCTCCGTGGACTTGTTCCAACATGGGTCTCTACATGTCTTGGTTTATGCCGACCGTCTGTCAGGGTGGCCGGTAGTGCATCAGTGGAAGCATGACCCGACGGCCCGGGAGGTGATGCAGGCCGTCATCAGCAACTTCGTGGAATTGGGTGTTCCGATGCGCCTTCGTTCGGATAACGGCCCGCAATTTGATGCCGGAATTTTTCAGGCGGCTCTTCAACGCTGGGGAGTAGCGTGGGGCAATTCCACCCCGCACTATCCCCAAAGTAACGGGCATGCAGAGGCGGCGGTGAAAGCGGTGAAGGAGTTGGTGCTGAAGCTGGCCCCATCCGGAGATTTATCATCGGAGGAGTTCCTCGCCGGATTGCTGGAATTCCGGAATACTCCGCACGAGACGGGACTGTCGCCGGCTCAAATCGTCTTTGGCCATCAGCTCCGCTCTATCGTTCCAGCTCACCGCTCATCCTACGCCAGCCAATGGAAAGAGGTTATGGCGGCGCGAGAACGACAGGCTGAAGCGAACGCGGCCACGAAATTCCGCTTTGACTCCCGAACCCGTTCACTCTGCCCCCTCCCCGTCGGGGCGCCGGTGCGTGTTCAGGATAACAAGACAAAATTATGGAGCCACATTGGGGTGATCGTCGCGGTTGGCCGATACCGGTCATATCGTGTCAAATTCGCTAGCGGCAGCGTGCTTTGGCGCAACAGGCGATTCATCCGTCTCATGGTACCTTCAACGGCCGAGGAAGAGGGCGGCGCAGAACCGGAGTCAACGGAGACGAGCGACCAACACGCAGCGGCGACCATGGACCGCCCGGAAGACGGGCGGCAGCCGGCAGCAACCATCCCACCAGCTCCCCGCAGAAGCGCCCGTCAACGCAAGCCCCGGGTTATGTTTTCAGTCTAACGTCCCATGTTTAATCATTGAGATGTTTCATTCCATGTCCTTAATGTCTACAGCAATCCATGTTAATGTCAATTCATGTTTAATCATCGATTTGTGTCATTCCATGTCTTTAATGTCTAATGCCATCCATGTCGGTGTCAATTCATGTTTAATCATCGATTTGTTTCATTCAATGTCCTCCATGTCCCTCATGTTCAACGCGCCAACCGTCGTGGATTATGATGTGTCTCATGTGCCCAAATCAGTTCCTTATTTGTGTACGCGCATACCACACCCTCATTATCTAGATATTGAAGCCGCCGCCCGTACGTCGACAGCCGTCGACAGCGTACGTCGGCTCGGGAGGAGTTGTTGTGTATCGATGACATTCTCCGTGTACGGGAGATGTCGCGACGGTCGTGGCAGTGACGGGCTAGAGAGAGAGATGAGAGGTGGACATTCGGGCTCGCGACTCCTCGCGTTAAGGTTCTCCCTTCGTGTCCGCATCTTACCCTTGTGTGTAATTTTCGTTGTCTAATTTAGTTGTGCTGTCTTAATAAAGATCTTAACGCAGACACAACAGTCATGTTCTTTCAATTGATCTAAAAAAAGGAAACCTTTATATTTAGAAATAATTGAGATAAAAAGATTTTTTATTCAAACCAAAGAAGTGTTGACGTTTTTCACGCAATTTAGAAATCCTATACAACAATTGTCTACGTCGGTGTATGGCTGCTAATTTGGTGCAATTTGAAAACACATAGCACATGTTTAGAAAATCCTCATCGGTACTCTGTTACATTTTTAAAAAAAGTTTAAATAATGGATGAGATGCATTATGCCTTATTATATCACCATAATTTCTTACCACAAGGTATTCAAAAAACTTCCTGTTTTCGGGTTCATTTTCAATTGTATCACTTCTATCAGATACTTTTACTTCCAATGAAAATACTCCAAATGGAGTTAAATGGTATACTGCAAGTATATTTTGTCTAAAAGTATAAATTTGGAAATCTATTTCAAAGATTTCTTTGAAAATATTAACAATCTAAAAAATAATGAAATCACGTTAATCAAAAAGTTATGAAGCACACAAAATTAGCACTAAAATATTACCTTTCTAGGAAGTTTCCCAAGTTCAGCCTACTTTTCTTCACAACATTCAATTACATAATCTTTTTTTCATTTCTGATAAGTATTTTTCAGCCATTTTCGAATAGGCATATCAATTTACTTTTCTTCTTGTCAAAATCCTACAATAAGGAGATTGAGTTATATAGCAGACCAAGACGTCAGAGAGCAGAGGAGGGCTAAAGAGAGGGAAGGCAATAAAGAAAAGCAGAAAATGGCTAAGGGTTGCCAGATTACAGTTGAACAGGTTTCGGGGGTTTCGGCGATCCAGTAAGGAGCCAACGCTTCTTTCTGCATGAGCATAAATCGCCATCTTTTTTGCGAAACAACGACGTGGACGTAAATCGTAATTTGTCTTCCGTTTGACGATTGACAAATTATAATTTAAGAAGAAAAAAATACACAACAGAAAATGTTTTCCAATAATAATTGTGTAGTTACATTATCAATCGAGACATATAAACTTAGGGAAATATTGCATGAAGTTAAAACTTGAAACATAGACCTCCCTTTCTGTTCCTTTAACAACTTGTTCTATTACCAGGGAAAGGGGACAGAAGGGGCTTTGATTTGCTTTTCTTCGGTGACTCATATTTGCCATTCCAACATCATTCATGTGCATGTCAGAAATTCTCTTGATCTCAACTGTCTAAGCTTGGCATACACATTTCTTCAGTGAACTTCATACACGATAGTAACTTTTTTTAAATATTTCAATACTAAAAATGGAATGGACAGATGGAAATCAGCGTAATATCAGGGCTTTACTCTACTCGCTCCATACCGTTCTCTGGGAAGGCACTAAATGGCAAGACGTGGGTATGCACAAGCTATTGTCGCACACGGATGTCAAGCTCACCTGAAACTGTGTTACAGCATGTTTCCTTCCACTATATGACGTAACAGAAATAGTTTTGTTAAGGTAATGATTTAATTGGGTTTTTGGAGAAAAAAATGTTTGTTCACTAAATATTATTGTGCTTGGTTCATTTTTTTTTAAGGTTGCTATAGTTTGCTTAACCTAAAAATCATATAGATTTTAAAATATACATTTGTTAAATACATTACTGTATGTCTTTGTTGGTACCTCGAGCAAGCCTTTTCCTTTCTAAAATGATTGTTAACATGGATGGTCAAAATTGTCACTGACTATTGATTGATTGCTTGATTACGGTTATTGGATCGCATGAAATCGTCTTTGGAGGACCACGGCTTATTATACCTATTATTCTCAAATTAGAATGTAAATTAACGTTTTTAGCCTTGCTTAATTTTCGATTTGAGCCATTTCGGAATGTTCAATTCCAGAAAGGCTTAGCCCGAGAACTTCAAAGTTGATAATATCGCCATCTTGAGTTGCCCAATCCTAAAATACAAAGTACCAAATCAAGTCTTATTCATCATTTAAAAAATGAAAGTCTCAGAATACAGTTGTTACGTTAATGTTAAGTTAACGAATCCTCGAAATGGTACGTAATGCAAGTTCTACGTTTACTATTTTAATTTAATCTATCCACTAGAAACTAGTAAAGCTGGACTATTGAAAATGATCTTAACTTAGACTTGGAGATGCAATTCTTGTATATGTTAACTGAAATGTCAATGGCTCCTTTATCTAAAACTATTACTGCAGATCAAACGAACACAAAATCTTGTTTTCCGATTTGTTTGTAGCTAACAAAAAAAATTCAAATAAATTACTACAACATTTCAATAGCCTACATACACACACAAACTGTTATCTTATTTTGAATCCAAGATTTTAATATGTTTAGGTTCATCAACTACCACGTCAATTTGGAAGGATGAATCAGCTTCCTTTACTCCCTATGCATCACTGACAATCAGTTGACTGAGAGAGTGATAGATTTTGTCACTTCCATTTTGCCTCTTTGGCTGGTGTGACTGTTTCGACACCACTTCTTTATCGTTTACGACATTTTGTTAGCCGGTTTGGATTCTTGTGCAAAGACGTTCCCCGATGTTTATTGGCAATTTTGATCAATTATTGGCGTATTAAGCAGTTCTTCCCATCTATAGAAAGAACAAGGCTAGAGATAAACGAAACAATAAAAAAAATTACTTTAGATACTTTCCTTTGTTGTTGCATAGTAGAGTGCAGTCTAAGGAATAAAAGAAATTAAAAAAAATAAAAAAACGGTGGGGAAATTTGGCAAATGGTCTTGACAAATTGGACCAACCAAAAAGAATCTATATTTGGTGAAACTACGACAATAACCCCCCTAATAACGCGATTGGTTTTTGTAAGTATTACTTCCAAACGTATCAAAATCCATAAACTCTTCTCGGTGATAGGGTCACAATATTATATGTTCACTAACACATGGTAACAAGAAAGACTGGTTGATATGATGTTACATTCAAGAAATTGCGTAGATTAAACTTATGAAGAAGTAAAAATATATCGTATTCTTTTTCCAGTTTGCCGAAAGTTTCAAAATCCACAATTAACGATGGTGCAGTTGATGTAAGTGTGCCTCTTCTTAGTGCAAAGGCTCCTTTGCTTGGAGATCAGCTCCAAGTTACGCAACACTCGGGCTCGCCGTCTACGATGAAATTTTTTTATCTGACCAGAGAGCTTGCAATGGAAACAATTTTTGGCTTTTGGAAATAAAAAAATATAAATGCTATTTTGCATATAAATTAGTACGTCTGAGAAAACTGTGGGATTTGCACCAGAATTTAACGCTTAAGAATTTATCAAATGAAATTAATAATCTTCAACAAATTAAAGAAAGTATTATCCGGAATAAAGGATAATAGCAATCTTTCAAGTTAATTACAGAACCTCGCAGCGTGAGTCTTATTTCTAAACTTTACAACCACAAGTTGTGAGTTAACATTTTTAAACATTAGAATTAAATTAGAAAAAAAAAAAAAAATTGTCACACGTCACGTGTGAGAAAAATGTTTACCATCAACCGACGAGGATTTCCGTTACTACCGACTTGCTTAGGTGGCTTCCAGTTGGGAATTGCGCCATCTTCTAACGCCAAAGAAATTATCTTGTAATAATTAATCTTCCACAAGAAAATGGTTAATCAGGTTTAGGGATAATAATAATCTGTGAATAAATTAACGAACTTGGCAGCGTGAGTCTTGTTTCTTAACTTGACAATCTCATCTTCACATCAAAAAATTTAGAAACTTAGAAAATGTTTTCACACAACTCTTGTGAGAAAAATGTCAGTTTTTTTTAGAAGTAATAAACTTGTCCAGTTGTCCTATTTAACCAAAATGGACAGAATTGGCTGCTCATCCAGGGAGGAGCGGATAACGAGATCAGCTATTTCTAATTCAATGCTAATTCACGAAACAAAGCACCATTCTTCTGGCTAAGTGATGGATTGAATATCTCCCACTCGGTTGCTCAAGAAAATATGATAGTAGGCAGTAGTGGCCCCAATCCGATTCCAAGCCATGCTGCTGTCCCAAAAGTTCCGTCGCCGGAGTTTTGGTTTTAGGGTATAATGGGCCGTGCAAAGAAGCCTAGCAATTTATTCCAGATTGGAACTCCTCTGTGACAATATGGGCTCTTAGAGGGAATAAACAAAGCGGAATCTTCAGTAAATTGAGTTTATCTAAAGCGAGAAACCAGCTTCGCCGCCAAATTTCATCGTCGCCAACAATCACATTGGTACACCCGAATCCTTTGAGACCTAATACTCTCAAATGGACTTTGGCTTTGACGATCAAAGGTGAAGCAGTCCACAACGGATAAAAAAACAGCCACCCTGCTAACCAAACTCACTCGTGTAAAATTCACATCTGAAAACTCGGTCCCAGCGAATCAAAACTCGTGTCCCGGACGACGCGAAGTACCATTTCGGTACTTTCGCTGGTGAGCGGATGGGCGGAGAATGCATCTGGTACAGTATACTGTAAACAAATCGCAGCAGGACAGTTAAGGCAGTTAAATTAAGTTTAAATTAGCATTGGTATCTAGTTACGATAGCTGAAAACTTTTTAAATGCATCAATGGGGAAGAAAATGTTTTTCTTGTTTGAAAAATTATGAAAGTAATTTAAAAAACGAAATAAAATAATAGTGAATTGTAAAAAAGGAAAAATTTTTTTTTTTGTTTATTAAAACAATATGTCCACACATACATCAGGAATAGAAAAAATTGCATTGTTAAGACATTTTTGATTTATTTTTTAAATCCAGTTATCATTAATAGTATCCAAAAAAGGTGGCTCCCCAAAGAAAACGAGGATTCATTTCATCCAACAAGGCTTTTCAAATCTTCTTCACTGGAAAAATTTTATGAGCTGGGCCTGGCCAGGGAATAAGCTTGAGGCTGGTTTGGGAATCAAACCAAATCCTCACTGCTCCGTAATCGTCTCTTTTACCACCTTGAGCGAAACGATTTAAAAACAAAGCAATGTTCATCAATCAAAATGCATCCTAGGACTTAAAAACAGCTCTCAGTATGCTGTAGTTCACGGCATTTAAATATGAAACCGTCGGCGGCAATGGTAAATAAATTGAATGTAGCCTTGAATTTAACCTTTACACATTTAAAAGGCTGCATGTAATAATGGTGGAAAACTATAAAAATTATGGAAACGGTAAGAAAAATAAAATGTTTCATATGAGGCAATGTATTTAAACATCTCTCATCCCTACAACCCAAAGTTTTTGAAACGCGTTTACCGTTAGCAAGCAATTTTTAAATAAAAACTGTAGGGAGCCTGAGAGCCCAGACAAATATATCTTCTATATAGACATATATCGACCAAGGTGCATTCCATTGTCTAGCTGGGAGATGAAAAACGGCCGCACCGACTGACAAATTTTGGGACGTAATAGGAATCTCTCTATTCTGGCTATCCATTGGAGGTGAAAATACGTCTCCTTACAGGTGGAGCGTATTTGAAGATCCCTATCTGAGATGAGAGTCAAGCAGTACGCCAAAGTTACGAACGACAGGAGATGGGGTGATAAGGGCATCGTCTAGCTCAAGAGGAAAAGGGTACCAAGGACTTGACATGGGATGCTGATGAGGCGAGGACTTTTCAGTTTTTTCTGCATATAGTTTTAGCATTGTTTAAAAAACACTTATTTGGTTCCATGATGGACGCCAAGAGGCAAGAGAAGGTTAGTTGCTGGTAAAATTGCAGATGTTGTAGAAGATGAAAGTAATAATATTCTTGGGTATCATCCGAGAAATAGGGATCGAAGATTCCAGTTGGGGCAATTAGATCTGTAGACGTCAAACAATATGGGGCCAAGCAAGGATCCTTGTTAGAGAAAAGGACATGGAGAGGAAGAAAAACCACTAACACTGACAGATTTCCTCCTATAAAAAGGAAGGATGTGAACCAGGACAGAGCGGTTCCAGAGATAGCACATTGAGCTGATAGACGGTTAAGAAGAATGTCATGCGATCAATTGTATCAAAAGCAGCACTTTGATCAAGTAAAGCAAGAATTACGGCATCACCTTTATCAACGGCCAATATTGTGTCATTCAATACTTGAAAAAGGGCAGTTTCAGTAGAATTTGCTGCTCTGAAAGCTGATTGCACAGGGACAAAAAGAGATCGTAGGTTAAGATAACTAAAAAGTTGTTTGACAGCTAATTTCAAAGTTTGGAAAGAAATGAGAGGTTTGATACAGGTAAAAAAGTTAGAAAGATCTTCAGGATAAAGATCATTTTTCTTTAACAGAGGATGGATTAAAGAAAAATTCATTGTGAGTTGGAATACACATGAGATAAAAAAAAGATTGATAATATCAGTTATGGGTGAAGCCAAGCCAGTATAGTCAAACATTCTTTCATGATTGGAGTGGAGACGAGTTTGATGGGGAGGCTAGAAAAAGAGCAGAAACTTCGTCAACAGGTTTAGGTAGAAAAGATGAGAGTGGAACGACTGGTTTCCTGATCTCAGGAACCATCCATCGGCTACAGCATCGAGGCTCGTCCGTATATCCTGGAACTTACAAGGAAAGAAACTGCTGAATTGTTCATCCAATGAAGAGAGGCATAGTCACGTGAAGGAAAACGGAAACCGGGTTGGACAGGGAGAAGCGAATCGACAACGCGGAAGAGAGAGACTTCTTTCCTGTTGCCTCCAGGATTTGCGATTTCAGAAAGGAAGCTTTTGCTTCATAAATCATTGTATGGAGGTTCAATAACGTCTGATTTATTATCTCCTTGTCAAATTTGAGACCGGTTATCCTCCAGCGACGCTCAGCTCTTCTAGCACTTCTCCTGGCTGACTGAATCTCTTCATTGTCCTACGGGTTGTCCGGGCGGACAATGAAAGTTCTTTTGATCAGTTGGGCATGGCATAATGCAGCTTTATTCTTTATGTATGTATGTATGTATATGTCATGGAAACTCAAAATGAAATAAATTGATATAAATAACATTAAGATGGTGATAAGACAACTTTATTGCTTTGGAAGATCCGACACACTTACGAACTAAACAGTCACAAAATCTTCTGATAGAGGTTGGCTCTAAATTGTAAATTTCTTTTCCTTGTGAATTTCCCCGAAAAAAAATCACAAGTATTCTAAGCCTTTCCCTAACCTACAAAAATCAGAATTATCGTAAGTAATAAGACGGCCATATAAGCTTTTACAGAGATCACAACTGCGAAATGAATGCAGTACTTATTTTTTAAGTAACATGGAAGAACAAATGCGTCCCATGTTAAACTTACTAGCTGGACCCCTTCATCAAAATCAGGATATAAGGAAGAAACATCTTATGTTAAGAGCAAACGGAGCACCTTCATATAGATATGATCTGGTAAATTAAAGAAAAGACTTGATCATAAATTTAAATGAATGTGATTATTGCTTTTTTAACTGTTATAAAATCTGTTGATTATATGATTATGATAAAAGTACTTCGAAAACCAGCAAATACCAGAAATGAAGTACTCAAATGGTGATTAACATATGATCACCTGTGAATCCGGGGTCAAATTTACTTGAAAAATATAATTCCTTGTTGCTCTTCGGTTTGGTTGAAAGAATTTCTTGCAACAATGTAACAATTAAGCAACCTAGCAAATTGTATAAATAGGTTGATTGAAAAAAAAATAAAATATCATGAGAATCAGCGTAAAAAACTGATTCTAACCAGTATATTTAAAACAAATCGAAATTTCATGCGCCGACCCTATTGCGTATTCCCTGTCATCAAGTTATCTTACGTCCGGAATGTTTCTTATTGTAAAATAATTAAAGTTTTTACGATTTTTTATTTAATTCCCATGCCCGTAACCCCATTTCACTTGAAATTCACCAAAAAATGTTCGAATGGCGTAAAATTTTAAAAAAAATTACATCTAGATTAATTGAATTTTGAAACAGAATTGTTCAAGGGCATGTTGAGAGAAAATCAGAATAGCAGTACAGAGAAGGGAACAGTGATTCTCGAGTTGTTGCTTTTAAAACCAAAATTAGAGCAAACAAAACTGGGAAAAGAAAAAAGAGGGATAAAAATTCATCAAAGTCGAGAACACAAAGACAAAGAGTAGAAGATTTACTATTCAAGGTAATTGTGAACTCGGCCAAGCTGTCAGTGTTAGTGATATAAGTCCAATTAAGTCGCTGTTCACTGAATTAAGTTGGTCTTTCACGTTTTCACTTGAGTGAGTTTTACTGGTGATATGGTGAGTTGTTATTATATTAACATTTCAGTTTAAGCTAGTATTGAATATTTTTTTTTGTATGTGTTATAGTATGGTACCACTAGGAACCGAAGGGCACCTGACAGACAGGGTGAGTGGCAGTATGATGGAAAGAGTAGCCGAAGATCGCAGTAGTCGCCACACTTTGCCGGTCATTGTAAATGAGGATACATTATGGCAACCGACACCGATGATAGACGAAGATCACCATCCACTTACTTGGTGGAAAGAGACTGGCGTCGGCGAAAGGTATATCAAATCTTTTGTGGAATCTGTTATAATACCCTGATTTGTCTGTCTTATTTTTAGAAAAGGGCGTCGAGTATACAACTCTCATGGCTACGTTTACGCTTTCAAATACGAGCGCAAAACTGATTCTTCCCAGGTTTTCCGTTGCAGATCAGTTGACGGTACTGGAAAAGAATGTCTTTCGCGCGTCATCTTAGCCAGTAATTCGTACACACCCAGCAATGATCACACGTGTATAGTTAAGCTTGCGCCAAACATTTATGAGAGAGATAAAATAGTTCGAAAAGCCAAAGCTGTTGGTCTTAAGTTTAAAGCAGTTTCGGTGAGCAACATTTTAAGGCCGCTCTTGGAAAACTATGCCCATGAGAATGTCATATTACGCTAAATTTAGTGTTAAGAAAAATGTGGATGACCAAAGCGTGGACCAAAGAGTGGAACCAGATAACTGCAATTTCGATGATTTATTTATTTTAACTGTGTATTTTCAATGTTGTATAAATTGTCAATAATATCTAAAAACTTATAAATAGAATACAAAAGTGATAAATAATATTTTTTTATTTGGCCGTGTTGTCCGATTTATTGTACCTACTACGTTTGATGATGGCCCAGTTGACCGAAAAATTTTGTCAATATTTCGGACGACTCGACCAGAAAAAAACAGAAAAAAAGGTCTGGCCGAGTTGGCTTGGCCGAGTTGGTTTTGGCCGAGTTGTCTGGCAATCGAACGAACAATTAATGTTTTTTAATGTTAATCATTTCTCATTTAAGGGTTTCCAAATTGGTAGAGACAGTGGAGAGGAAAATGTTATGTTTATTGCCATGTACCTCCCTTGCGAAAGCCATATGCAAACGTATTTGGGTTTGGACCCAAGGCTGATTCCATAACTCAGACTGGATTTGTGAGAGAGTTCTTCGATAAGTGGGAACACCTATGGATTAAAAAGAATTGTATTGCAATTTAAATTCAATGTCTCTTGAGACATGCATCTTGGTAACACAATATTTTTTTCAGGTGATCAAAAGATAGAATTTCGAAAACCAAAATCTGCTGAGGCTCAAAGTAGTATCGAAAATCCCAATGAAGACCAAAATGAGATACAATCAAGCAACAATTGCAGTAGGATTGATACAACCAAACTTAATTCCCTAATACAATCTTTTATTTCCTTGTTTGTAGATTTTATTACTGAAACTCCTCTAGTTGTTGTTTTGATTTTTGTGCGCTGATGAATTTTGCTGGAGCTCAAAGTATTATTGAAGATCCCAATGAAGGCCGAAATGGGCTACAAACAAGCAACAGTAAGATATAAAATTCACCAAGCTCAATTATTTAATATTATCATTTATTTCCCTGTTTTTAGATGATATTACTCCAACTCTTCCAGTTGATGTTGAAACTGGTACGCTGATGAAATCTACTGAGGCTCAAAGTAGAATGGGCTGTTCGAGTTATTGGCAAAATGTCCTACCAACGAGCCACAATAGCAGTAAGATTTTAACGTAGCCAAACCTAATTCCCTAATAAAAAAAATTTTATTATTCTTTTTTAGATGATATTCTTACAATTGATGTCGACGCTGATACTCTGATGAATTTCGAGAACACATTTAACCTTCCACCAGGCGTCTCACCAATTCGAATGGTGCAATTGCCGCAGCCATCCACACTGTGTCGTCCAACGCTGGTGAGGCCACCGACGCCTGTAGGGCCACTAAATACTGTGAGGCCATCGACGCCTTTAGGGCCACCGACTCCTGTGAGGCCGCCAACTCCTTTTAGGCCACCGACTCCTGTGAGGCCGCCAACTCCTATGAGGCAACCGACTCCTCAGCCCAATCGCCCAATTCTTCTACTGCAACGGTCACAGCACCCATCCAGTCTGTTGCCACTGGATCAACTTATCCATCCCACACCTACGCAACCATCTACGTCCATGAAGCGATCCAACTCTCCACATCAAGTACTCCTGCAGCCGTCGGTGGGTGCGACGTCATCAAGCCCTCCCTCTCCACATTCAACAGTTTTACAGACGTCGCTGATGACGATGCCATCCAGCTCTCCGTCTTCGCATTCAACAGTTGTGCAACCACCGATGACTACAATACCATCAGGCTCTTCGTCTCCACATTCAACAGTTTCGACGGCTGAACAGCCGTCGTCTCGTCATTCACCATCAAGCACGTCGGGAACGTCAGCGAAAGTGGCAAGAGGACGGGGAGGGAGAACAAAACGAACGGCGCAAAAAAATTGAAATTCAGATGTTTCGAAAAGATCCTACCAACCTTTAACTAAGGCTTACACTTGGGCGGGGAAATATTTTGTCTTTACTGAATGGTCCCAAAAATATGTATACCTATCTGATGTCCCACCCACAGTGACCGAAGTCATCCCTTTGCAGGAAGACCCGCTTGCTATTACCCAATTGTGCTAAAAAATTGTGCTAAAAATTAAAACAATTCCTGCCATCTACCCACAAAGGGAAAAAATCTCTGCAACTCAGATTCCTGTCATTGCCAATAGGATTTTTGTTTATTTTTTTTATGAATTTTAAAATTCATTTTTAATATTTTAAAATTCATATTTAATATTTTAAAAAAGATATAAACAAAAATCAGTAATAAAAAATACATTTGATTTGATTTTTTTGGCGCAATTTAAAAAAAAAGTTAATTTCAATCACGAATTTAACATATATTAAATTGCCTACTGTAGTATGGGGGCCGAAATGACACGAGTAAGAAAAACACCAAAACGGGTGTACGACATTCAGGCCCAGTCATTCAGGCCCGCGACGTTCAGGCCCACCTTTTTTTTTACGTGCCTTTCAGGGCCAATTTTGACGTCATTCAGGCCCAAGATTTTTTTTTATAAAATTTAAAAAAAAAATTGGGGTATCCGACGACTCCCCCTAGTGAGCCTAGTTTCTCCCACCCCTGGGCACTACCACTACACGTATACAGTTCACACGCTACTACATAAAACACTTACAGATCCACAAACATAGCTTCGGATATCCCTTTAGAAAGTCCTAGAAGTCGGCCTGGACAAATATGAAGAGCATAAGAAAATTCAAATAAGAATACGGTGAATTGCAATGATATTTCAAAAAGTGGTTTGGTTGAGTGGAAATGAGACCAAACTAATAAGTTGACGACGTTATCGAGTCCATACCATTCTGTCCCATGTTTCTCCATTGGTTAACATATTAACGGTGGTCTAATGGTCAGAAGCTCCAGCTGTAATGTCAAAGGACCGAGGTTCGAGTCTCAGACAATGCGAGATAGAAATTTTCAGCAAAACTATACGGACCCATGTTTCCCCGTCTTTTAACATTTCACCGGTGGTCTAATGTTCAGCATCCCGGCTTGACACGTCGAAAGACCGCGGATCGAATGTCAACCGAGCAATTTCGAAATAATTGATATTTTTAAAATTTAAAAAGACAATAGCACCTAGAGCTTCAAAATGAGTGTAATCTAACTTTTTTGAAATGTTCGACCACCGATCTTCCACTTCCATTAACTCCGGAAGCTTTTTAAGTTTAATTTGTCAAAATTAAAGTTTATTTTCCTGATCCATTTTATTTTCCTAATGTGATTCCAGATTCGAAACTCATTCCTTTGGCATGCCAGCCCGGATTGCTGACCATTAGACTACCGTTGACCTGTAAGAATAAAGGGAATGCATGAGCCTTATGGTAGCTAACCATGGATTAAAGACATTGAATAATGTAATGCAACATGTGATCGCATGATACAGCAATGACTATTGCAGTTGTCATTATAAAATTTATAAATTTTTATTATTTCGAAATTTCTATTTCGACTTGCCTGTGATACGAAACTCGGACCATTGCCATTACAGCCCGGGCTTCTGACCATTAGACCACCGTTGATATGGTGAGATAGAGGAAACATGGCCGTTGATGGTATGGCCCAGGTATACCCCCTTTCACTCACTCCTCTCCCAGGGGTGCGCGCAGTCCCCGCCGCTCAACCTCAGCCGCTAAACCCTATATTAAAAATTATCAGTGTAAAAAGATCTTCATACATGTATCAATCGTTTTTCGATAGCAGAAAACTTGTCTTGCTATTAATCAGTGATCTTGAATTAAATCAGTGATCTCACATGTTCGTGAATTGTTTCTTATTGAAGGTTCCAATTGCCTTGAAATAGTCAATAGCTGCTGCATATACCTTCGATGGGAAATTAGGAGGAAAAGCCTTTGGTAAGAAATTACTGGCTAAAATAATGAAAAGTATGAAATTCTGTTATTTCGTATATGGTAAAAAACCTATTTATGATTTCATTATTATTTGTAGTTGCAGTTCAACATAGGTCTGTACCCCCTCAAGAATGCAATAAAACTCAGGCAACAATTAATGCCACATACGTTAACATCTTATCCAAAATAAAACGATGGTTAACTGAAGCGAAAGATGTCATAGTACCCAAAAAACAAGCAGCGCTAATAATTGTTGAACTAAATTTAAGATTTGAAATGAATGTTCCGCTTGGTTTATTTTCATTTATCATGTTTGAAAACAAATTTGACAAAATTTTTGGTAGTAATTAAATCAAAAACGATATTTTTTGAAGTTCGTAATCTATCATTGTCGAAAATAGATCAGATAAATGTAAGATCTATTTCGTTTGCTTATGTGACAATGGAACATCGCACGGATACATCGGTTTTATCCTGAAAAAGTAAGGGCATCGGCTACAATAAAACGATGTCAGTCTAACATTGGAATAAGATAACCGTGTTACCTGGACGAGTGTAACAAAAAGGAAAGTTTTTTCACATAACCATTTACTGCTAACACAGGACGCAGGTTGAAAATCAGTCCACGGACACCACCACCAGTGATTCTTCTGATTTTCAACTTTTTCTACAAGACACGGACAGTGATGGTAGCAGCATTTTGCATTAACAAACTTCCACCTTGCACCATTCTAAGTGCTTTTCACACTTTCCATGAGAAAGGTTAAATTCCTTGTCCTAAAAATTTTGCATTCAAATCCCTACATCTACCTGAAGTGTCCTAACAGTGGTTTGCTGTAGTGTAGCGACATTAGCAAAATAATTCCGAATGTAATTTTTCTTTAAAAATCCCCCTATCCATATTGAGGATAAAAAATTGTATTGTTTAAATCTTCTCTTTCTCTCTCAGAGATTGAACTTTCTTCTTTTAACCCCCTACAACAGCGTACAATATCCTACAAAAAAATCCGAACAGGGATTTTTTTCAAACAGCCGCCTATTCCATATTTTGTGGGGCTTTTTGAAAAAAAATCGTTGTCGAATTTTTTGTAGGGTACCTTACATGTAACATTGAATGTGAACGTTTACAGAAATGAATTGAACTACGTGTAATTTTGGAGGTAATAGGGGGAAACGTTTTTTTTTACGAAACCAGGCATCCTTCCCTGCAAACGTGAACGCTTTGAACAATAGGTTGGAGATCTTTACCAACTTTGGCCAACCAACATGATTTATCGGTGACTTAGCCGTAAACAAGTCTTCCAGCAATTTAACAATCTTGAAGTGGTAGTCCGTAGATTTCATTTAAATTTATTCCATTCTAACTTGTGAGGCAGTAAAAATGTTGGTGCACATATACTTCGATGTGCAGAACCTGTTGGAGCACGTTCCTCCACTCCAAAACTCAAAACAGATTATGGGGCGCTTGGCTCCGTTACTGGCGTGACCCGGCCACACCTTCCGCTACTTCACTGACGCCTGCAAAACGAATGTTTTGTTTCCGAAACTTTTGACAGAGTTCCTTATCGTTATACATAACTTCGAAGTGTGGGACGTAATAATCTTCGTCGAAAATAATTAAATTGTCCTCGTCCTTCATTTCGTTTACAGCAACGCTGTAGGAAAAACCAGTAAACTTGACCAATAGACTTCTCGTACCATATACAATTTCAACTAACTCAACAAATGCGTCATCAAATTGACAATATAAGAAAAAGGAATTTGATCTATGCGGACATTTTTGAAAAACTGTCGAACCTAAGTCTAATTGGAAAGCAAACGAGACACAGTCGACCGTTTGAGGACCTAGTACATATTTTTTGACACAATTCATCCGACTGTACATCAATCAACCTTGGATAATTCCAAACGCTATCTACCGTACACGTGGTGATTACTTTTGCTACAGTCATGCCATATTTGATGTGGGGTGAATGGCAATAGATACATACCAAACTCAACGTTTGAAATATAATTCGGTGATCTTATTGTTGGATGTTGAATGGATTTCCTTGTTAAGAAGGTCTATATGAAATTTGGCCTTGCGTTATCAAACCCGATGCTGTATAGGTAAAAACGGTTTGAAATGATAAGAACAAGATAAGGTAAGAATGGTGATGGCGAAGATGGACAGTGATTTATTGTACCGACTTTTTAAAATCGACTTTTAATCCACTTAGGTCAATTTTTAGATTGACCCGAGTAATGGATAATGAGCCAAAAACGTTGACTTTGGAAAATGTTATGAGTGGCTATAATAAAAAATATTTCGAAATATTTTAAAATATATATGCGAAATATTTCACATGTTATACTGTAATAGTTTGTTTGGTAGATATGTCGATTCGTCATTGTCCACAGATGGAATAAAATTTGTTTTATGATTGGTATAGTCTTATGTTTGGCACCGTTTGGGAAAGCTATATAGTCCCACATTATTTTGTTACTTGTCCTAGTTGATCTCTTCATTACTGATCTGAGAAGTAAAAATGGGAACATTTAACTAAATCAAAGTTCGTTTATTGTCGTTCCCTGATTGCAATAACGGTTTTTCAAAATGCAATAATTTAGTAAGGTTAGACTGAGCAACCAAAGCATTAGAATTCACTGCTGCAAAAGAAAATTGAACAAGATCAACGAAAGAGTTGTCACATAAAAAATAAAGCCTTCCTTTTCATGAAGTTGAAATAAATCTGAGGTATTGCTTCAACTTGGCAGCATATCCAAAGGCGATGGCATTGACATACAGGTTATTCTGTACTCCAAGTTAGATTTACTAGATAGAAAAAAAATTTTATTCATCAATAGATTTTGGACAAGAATTTTCGACAACAGCTTACCACCTATTTGGCTGACTCTGACACCTCAACAATAACAGATAAATTGTCTAGAACGTCGTGGCTGGTGCGTAAGTGTGCTATAAAAATCTTATTTTGAATAGTTCATTTTAGTTTCCCTTTACTTTTGATGGTGCAGGGCTCATGGCGAAATGTGTTGAGCCATCGCGATGCTCAACAACACTATTCTGGTTCTGAAAACTTTTCAACTCTACCACTTCTAAGTGGACGTTTTACACTGCATTGGACACACGTGGGAGTGGCGCAGAAGAGCTAGGAAACAAAATCGATATCCTCTCGAGAATTGGGCATTCCTGCATCATCAAGTTATCAAGTAAGCGCTTACGCCTATCGAAACGCTTGGCACCAGCCAGTCACAAAATTGGTTTTATTATTTCTTTATTTTTGAAGTTTTGAACATATCGATGAATCAAGTGATGTCCACTATTTTCAGATCGAGATTTTCTGACACCAAGAATTTTGATAATGTTTTTTTTTTGTTCATGGGATAGCCTCAAAATTTCACGACACCCAGGGTGGCATTGCTGTTCACACTGCCCAATTTTTGCGCCATTGGAGAAGAAGAAATGGGTGGCTTCTTTAGTCGAATCAACGGTAACGAAACCCTATCCTTCGGCTTCAAGTGAATATCCAATTTGACAAGTGATGTTCCTTTATTTTTGAATGCGGCCAACATCGCCCGGACATCGGAGGCGGCCAAATTGCGGGCCATCCACGTCCAGGGGATGGGCCAGCGTTTCTGCAGTAATCGGGTGTCAACGACAAAGTACAGCATGCTGTCGTTCATCCCATACTTCATCTTCGAACAGTTTACAAGATATTTCATCCTCTTTTACATTTTGATAACAGTACTCGAGGTAATCCAAATCAATCTTCTACACTGTCCAAGTGCATGACATTTAATATTTTACATTTTGGGAGCATTGCGAGAAAAATAAGAACAACGCCTGTCGATTTCTTCGAAGTATTGCGTATATTACGAAAATGGGACAAATTACTTTTCTTCAGATACCAATTTAGCTGTATCCATTGGGAGACTAGATAAATAAGAATTCAGTTCATGGATACCAAAGTAACTAAAGTCGTGAATGAAAATACATTTTATCAACTGTTATTTCAACAAAAATGAGTGAGAAAACAAGGAAACTGTCTCATGAAGATTCTGGCCAAACAGAAAATGGGTAAACTGAAATATACATTGTTTAGATCTTGTGTTTGCTGGACTTTGGGCTACGACACGGACTAGGTGTCGATATTTTTCGAGGTGGTACTTTTGGAACAGCACAATTTACACCGATACACCGTGGTGCAGGTATAGGGGTATTTATGTCCAAAAGGGGATACGACTGCCAATCAGATAATGGAGCATCCACTAAGTATTTCAATAAAATAAATTTAAAAAGAAGTTAATAAAATAAATATTTTCGTAACTTACGATTGCTTGCCAAAAGCTGGTTCTCCGAATTAGACAAATTTTTTGAAACTCTAAGCGTTTCCCGCTGTCTTATCGCCCCTCCCCTTGTGAGTCGAGGAGTTGTGCTAGCCAAATAGGCGGTAGGCATGTTCAATTCTGCCGTTGCGATGTAATCGTCCTCCTCTATTACATTGCTAATAGACACCGAATTTCTGCAGAAGATTCAATATTTTTACTGTCATCATCTCTGTGGTCACTATTTACAAAAAATAAGTGCATACCCTTCGCAAGTGGCCGCTTCTAAACGACCCTCGTTCCTCCGGCCACACCTAATGAAATGACAGGAGGTTACAAAAAATACTACTGATTATTTTATTTTGATTAATGATTGTTTACCTTGGAGTCATCGTCATATAAACCGGTTCTTCCCCTTCAACGCGACTAGGGTCGTTTTGTGAATACGAGGGCAATAGTATAGGGGCCTGTTCCATAAACTCGGGTTCTCCGTTCGGTATTATTAACCCAAGATCTTCACCCAAAACCGCCTAAAACGAAATGTTATATTTTCAGTGTTTATAGGGTGCACTGTGTATGTTACCAAAGTACCTGACTAGCTGGCGGATTAAGTTCAATCGCTTCAAATGGATACCGAAATATGGTAGGGGGACGGGGCGACGATCTAGGGGACAAATCCCTGTTGAATCGGATTCCAGTAAGAATAGGAATATAATCGTCATCTTCTCTTCCATCTATTGGTCTGGGAGGTGGTGGAACAACATAATTCGACATCGCAAAATGCGGGATCACAATTGCTGGAGGAACGTCATAGTCATTACGGATATTTCCCAGAACCTACAATGAAAATGTAAATTTTACTTGAGCCCACCATGAACAAGACATTGAAAATTTACTTTTCTTTCTTCTGATGATTCGAAATGAGTTCCACTGTCGTGACTCAAGTGACTGGCGACACTAGAACGATCCGACGATGACCAACCTTCAAATTAGAAATCATTATTTACAGAAAGACCGAAGTACGACTTGGGAGTTGGGACTGCTACTTACTAGATAGCCTACTTGACGCACGAGACGGTATAACTGTGAAAGGAGATCCCGAAGTAAGAATGACTTCAGAAATCGTTTCTTCATCTGTTTTTACAAAAAATAATCACTAACGAAGTTTCTTATGTGAAAAGATTGTCCATTAATACTTTCAGGTGACTGGCCAGGCATTTTCTGAAGAGCTGGATTTATATTATTATCTCGTTTTTGCATTCTTAGTTGGTCTTCTTTTGTCAGTCCGGTTTTTGTTGTATTGTGAATTTTCTCCGGACTTTTTTCTTCATCAGGCCCAGATCCACCAACAGCACCACGGATTATCTCCTGTTCCCCTTGGCATTTTTGCTTTGTTTCAACATCTATTTGAAAAAATAAATAAATAAATATATAAAATGGCACATATTTTCTAATGATTTCAACTGAGATAAGCTAAGGCCCACTAGATAAGACGAAATAATAATGGCCACATTATCAATACCAGCTTCAATTTTTTTGAGAAACTGACTTCAAAAGAAGCACCGAGTCTGGTCACGTTTGTAAATAATCCAGTCTTTCTTCAAAATAATTAAAACATAAAACCTACCATGGGTAGCGGAGTTGACAAGTTTGGGTTTGGGCACGAAGTCGTAGTCATTTATCTCAGTTTCAACTGTAGTGGATTCTGGAAAAGAACAATTTAAAGAATTTTTACGAATGGTTAGGAGAACACTTATAAAAGTTATTACTTCAACAATTATCATATATAAGTTACGACTTACTATTCATTTGTACGTAGTCATCACTCTGTGGCCCCGTCTGTGGCTGACTATTGGCTGCATCCTTTACGAAAGAAAACAAGTGAATTAGAACCGGAAACGAGTTCAATTATTTTTGAAAACTATAAAACCATACCAATATTTGTATAAAGCTCTGCAAGCAGTTGATGACGCCATTATGGCCGTTTTCCTCAGCCAATTCAAGAGCAGTTAACCCATTGCAATTACGGACATATATGGCCTGAACGGCACCAACACACTCCAACAAGGCCCAAGTCAAATTCTTGAGGCCGCAACGTGCGGCAAAATGCAACAGAGTAGGATATTCTTCATCTCCTACAGAGAAAATAGATATTCCGGTAAAGAAAAAATAACTAAATAATTCCCGAGATTTCTTACTGAGTTCATCTTCCGTTTGTTCGAGACCAAAAGCCGACAGAGATATTTTAGCTTTGTCAAGGCTACGAGTCAATACTTGATCCAGTTTTTCCGTGTCGACTGGGCTAATCTTTAAAGCCTGAATTGAACGAAAAATTTCAATTAACTTTAAATGTTTAAAACCATTGCCATATTAAAAATTTGTTTTACCTGGCACATTACTTCAGCGGGGGATCCCATTAACTGGCATTTAGATAGCAAAACGCCAATTTCGCCCAATTTGCTTTGACATTTCAAGTCGCGAACGCCCCAAGAATGATTGCCCACTTTTAATTGAACTTTAACCACAACATCAAGCTCGAGAAATTTTTCTTGACGACGAAAAAATAAATGAAAACGGAAAAACAAAAATGTATTAGTTAGGTTCTAGTTGTCTACGTTTATCTGCACTTTCAAATAATAAAAGGTGATAAGTCCCCCCTCCCCAACCCACCTCCCCTCATGCAAGCTCCATACAATAGAATGGATAGTAAACAGACTCAAGGGCAACACATACCGTGTGATAAACACGTGGCTTATTTTCTTAGACCTAGAATGTCAACAACTTAAGCAAGAAAAATGTCTAGTAACTTACTGGGAACATTGAAGGTAATAACATAGGGATTGACCCAGCAAAGTCTCTCGATGTGGACGGACTTGTTCAACTGATTGTTCAAATCGACTCCGACTTGAACGGTCGCCATATGCTTGATATTTTCTGTGGTTTCCATCAGAATCAATGTCACCCGTTCTTCACCCTGGAAAATAAAATGCAGAACCTACTTGAAGGTACGGAATTTTGGTTCGACACACTTACGAAAAGTACAAAGAATGAACTGGTAAATAGAGAATTGTCGAGTAGACAATCTCATGTTACACTTTCCCACATGCGATCAATAGGAAAAAAAATTCAACAAGAATAATAGAGGATGGGCAAGTAGGATAGAGAAGAGGGTGAAACGGCCCGAGAGATTCATGTTTCAGTCGTCAATGGAGAACCAAGAGTAGTTTCACCCTCGAGTAGATGGCGTATTTCATTTCAATAGTTCGGTTTATCGTCTCCGTTTTGACCGTTGGATTTTGAATCTCGATCGTTTTAGACTGATTACACGGCGTTTACACTAAATAGGGTGGATGGATTTACCGATCGCAATTTCTTGGGTGCGATTTTGAAACGGGCTGGTTGGAGATTAGCTTCAATAAGGGCGACGGGCTGAGATCGGCCGAGAATACTTTGGGCCCGTTCTCCGAATTCATTGACAGATTTCATGTCTTGATCTCGCATAACGATTTTGGGCCAAAAATCAAAGGAACACAGAGCTGCCAAATGAAAAGCCAACAGGTAGTTAAGTAAACAAAGCGATGTAGTTAACTCAGCACCAACGCAGTTACCTGATCGATGAAGCGGAACAATATCTTTAAATTCATCAACGCCGAGCATGAGTCCGAGGACGCGTTTGGGATGCAAAAGGGTACCCAATGGATCATTGGCATGCAAGCCAACGTGATTGAGGAGCGCCTTTGATAAGAGAACAATTTGGAGCGAAGCGGTGGCAACAGTCTTGCGTACGGCGTGTTGACGAGCGCCTCTTTCTACGTCCAACTGTTCCGTTGCCGCCACATTTTGATAGTCGCATTTCTGCATTCCGTGTACGGGTGGAATTGGTGGCGGCTTGTGGCGGCCCGATGTCGATATGTTGCTGCTAGTGCTATCCACCAGGCTCTCCACATCGCGTGACGTCACTCTAGAAAGAAAAACAAAAAATTGTGAAAAACATTAAAAATGGGTTACGAAGGGAACCAAAAGTTGTGAATTTACCGTGTCGGAGGTCGGTCGCTAGAGCTGAAAATTTTACCGAGAATTCCGGTTAGGTAAGCGATCCATTGATAGGACACAACGCAATTTTTGCTGAAGATGATGACAACATCGACTTTTTCGGCTCCAGTCGGCTCAGCTGTTTTGATGGATGAATGGGAAAAAATAAGAAAAATTCAGAATGAATAGAGTTCCTAAGTTTCAAACAGCATGACGAAGTCTCAAATGAGGCGTCTCCGGTCGGCAGGGCACGTCCATCATCCGTTTTTTTTTTCTTTCTTTCTTTCTCAACCAATCTGGTTTGAAGAAAAAGAGGAACGCATGGTTGAACGTGTTGTTTTGTTCCCTTAACATACATAAGACAAGGCATCCATCACGCGAACGTACGCCGGATGTTTCAATACCCTCCTTTTTTGTGAGGGTGGGTTCATCATCATCTTTGAGATATTTACTTATAACGAGAAGTGCATTCGATTTTTCGTGACATTTATCCCCCCGATGGCGTCACTTTCTCATTTAAAGCAAAAGCACTAGGATTGCTGGTGATCTGGTATTGCTTAGGAAAATTTGGACGGATTTTGACAGCATCCCTCTCGAGTCGGCTATACTTCTTCAGATGCCTCAGCCCTCGGGCCAGACTAACCTTGCGGATGAGAACCGGATGGTGTGAAATTTGAGTCCCTGCATCTTTCCGAGATGTCTGAACATGTTTTTTCCTTTTAAAAAAGGGGGCTAAAAAAACGGGAACAAAAGGACTTGTCACCTCAAGATATTCAGCTCAAAGCTGGACTGGTAGTCTTAAATTAAAATCCGATACATGAATTTGGGAAATTTAATTAATGCCGGATAATGAAAAAGAAAACAGAATGAATTTTTCTCGACGGATGTCGAAAGACAACTTGTCTTTTTATTTAACGACTGCTGTTAGACGCGTGAGTGCCAAATCAGATGGGGTGAAAGAAAAAATCGGACTTTGACATCAAGATCCAGATTGTAAATTCGTCTAAGGAAGTTGCTGAGAAAAGATATCACGCAGCAAGTGATTTTTCCACCCCAAAAACAACAAGAAAAAAAAATGACTAGAAATCGTGTCAAGTCCCTGCCTGTTTTTCATTTACCATTTTCTTTTCGGAGATAAAGTCTAAGTTGATGGAGGACAACGGGGTCGAATAGGGGGGAGCAAAAGCGGTATCGAATGTCAAGGGGAGAAAAAGTGTAGTAAACGCAGCATCTTCGCCCACGACTTCCGCTTCTTTTGTTCATGCCGTCTACACAAACTGTACTTATTTAGAATCATTAAAAAAAAAGAACAAATCAAGTAGAGCATCTTGGAGGACAAAGGAAAAAAATTGGTCAACAGCGAGACCAGATGTCCGCGCTCTCCTTCTAGATCCGTTTCCCCCACCAACTTGTGTGTATATATTCGTGGAAATTCCGATTCATCTTTTTAAAAATAGATGGTACAAAGACGTGGTGAACTGGCGTTTGGCCGGTTGCAAAAACGGATGGAATGCGGATCAAAAAAAGGAAAATGAAACGTGAGAAAAAAAGCAATGACGTTCAGCTAAAGTGCCACGCCCAAATGGCCGTTTCGACACTTTAACAGCATCCGGAAATCATCGCTATTATAATTAACGCAAACAAACAAAAAATTATAAAATAAAATAAAAATGGCAAATACAAAAAGAATCTAATGAAAATGTTTAAACAAGAAGAAAACCTTTTGAATTGTAATCGCCCATCCGCATTTTCTTTCTGAAACAGACGATGTCCAGCGAGGAGCAATGATTTCAATTCAACGTCACGAACTAATTTGCTAACGACGGGACTGCGCTGTTGGGTCTACTCCCCAGAAGTCATAGGAGGAAATCCGCTGCTGCGGTTTGAGTGGCAAATGGTGGAAACGACGAAGGTTAAATATAAAAAAATTCAGCCCGTCGTCATCTGATACGACACGAAATCTATTGTGGAAGTTAGGGTGCGGGTTGGAGGCATATTTCCATGAGGGACATCCTTGAATCCTATCCAAAATTGTCTTGGCTTGTTAGGTTTTTTTCTTTCTGACTTTCGCAATTGTTTGACTAGATCGACGCCCACCATTTTTATATTTAGATCGGTCATCAACGTTGCGATACCCCGCGACGATGATCTCATCCATTTCGTAAAAAAAAAAAAAAAAATGAAGCGTAAATTTTGTAAATTAACATTGAATTCCTTAGCCGAGAGCAAAAAACCTTTCAAGATTCTTGAGAGAAACAGATATCGCCGGATGGAATGTGAACCTTTACGCCAGCTCGGACGTATATCCATCTAGGGCCGAGCTAATGTTTTCCCTTCATTAATATTCTTCCTTCTTTCTTCTTCTCGGTAAAAGTGTGTGCGCGCGTTTGTCTGTGTCTATCGTTTATTATTTCTCCTCCCCATGGCTTTTCTTGCCGCAGTCTTTTTTACAACTGCGGAGGGAGATCCGAGCTGCTCCCCCATCTGGCAATATGGCGGCCACATGAAGGCGAAAAAAAGCGGGCAACAAAGTAAAAGTACTCCGCCCCTAAACCCCACCCCCAAAATAAATAAATATAGGTGAAGGAAAAGGTGGACACAACATGGATGGGGTTCTTCCGATATCGCAATTTTGACCTGTCTTCCAGTCCCTGTTTTCCCCACTCGTCGCGGTTGGGTCGTAAGCTTCCAGGGAATTAAAGTGGCATTAAAGGAACCCAGTGGGAGGGAATCATGTCCGCAAGTGTCAAACACAACTCAACAGGTCTCCCAAATTTTGAAAAATGCCGGAATCTTTGACTAGCCAATCATGGGGGAAAAAACAAGAATTCTCCCATCAAATGGGGTAAAAAGCTAGACAAACACAAGAATTTCTTTTTTTTTTTCAAAGAAAATGTTTCAACAGTTGCTTGTGTGCGGGAGTCTACTACTACCCTCTTGTTTTCTAACGATTCCGTCTCCTCTCACGTTTATATTTAGATCAGGGATGAACGCGGGGTCGTTAGTCGAGTCCCCACAACAGTCCCAAGGTGGATTCCTTTTAACAAACCCATTCGCGACATCGTTGCGATTCAGAACCATGAAAATAAAAATAAAAAAACTGCGGCCAGGAATTAACGAACGCAGACGGTAAAGGATCTTACATGTTCCATTTGATGGTAGCTGTTCGGTCATGCCCAGTTGGTAAGGAGTTACCCACGCCTACAACCAAAAGCTCTGTCCAACCCCCCTCTTGGGTGAGTTATATTTTTAAAACAGGATCCCTAAACTCCTGTCCCTGTCAATAATCCCGCGTGATTCAACAACCGTCGTCACGGAATGACGAAGATCTCAAAGGAATAGATGTACGAACCTTTGTCGCGACATCGCTGACATCGGCGCCTAGTATGAGACGACGGACTGGCGGCGTCGAATGAGGCGCGACGACGTTCTCCGCGAGACGATGTCGACGATGCAGCAGCGGCGGCCATTCTCCCGCAGCAACTCGTTCGATGTCGATCTTCGATCGTGCGGCTACGCTGAACGACAAATCGCTGACGACTTGTCGACGAAGAAATGCTCCTCCTGCGTGTAGGACACGACTCCTCTCTCTGGAACGAATCCTCCTCTTCCAACTGCTCGGGACATTCCGCGGCCGGAACTGAAGGTTGTTGGCTTGTTGACGTGACTTCTTCCGGCTTTGAAGCCAAAACTTCGGTGCTCTTTGTGTATCTCCGATCGAGACTGGCCGTTTGGTGTTGTCGGTGGTGCGGAGATTGAACTGCCCTCGACATCCTTGACGTTGAAACGGCTTTGGTATCACGCACTGATTTCTCCTGACGTGCGTAGCGGGCACGTGCCCGTAATTCGACGTGACTTTTGACCGCCACAGGCATCCGACGTTTGCCCGTTTTACCTTCAGCTGACCGTCCCCGCTCTGGTGTCCGAATATCACGAGAAGACCTATAAAAGAACCAAATAGATTTTGTTAAAAATCCAATCTATTATGGAAAGCAGAAAGAAAAGTAACTCACGCGGTAGAGACGCAATTGACTGACGTCGACACGTTTCGGGCCAGTAACGCACGTTCAGATGAAGTTGACGGCCGTTCATTTGTTTCAGTAGCTGTATCGTGAGATTCCAGTCCGGAAGCAGTGGACGCACCCGTGTTGTGTTTGCGAACGGCGGCCAACGAGGATCGAAACCACGAGCCTAACGAATGCCTCCGCCGACTGAGAGTACGAGTTGATCCGACTCCGCGGATGGTAGAAGTGTCACTAAATACGTCATCGTCATTGTTGACTTCCGTGGATGACGGAGCCGGATCTTGTTGTGTCGCCGAGCAAAAATTATAATAGACCACTTCACTGTGAGCGAAATCGTTGAGATTGCTCTGAGGTTCGGGTTCAGGAGAAGCCGGTGGTGGAGAATTCCCTGAGCATCTGTCGGTATTTTCGGGTTGATCTAAAGCAACTTTAGACCGAAAAGGTCTTTTGGGGAGTTTGAACCAACTCTTAAACCGTTTTGGTTTGGCTCCAATCGACTCGACTATGTCGGTAGGCGTTGTGGCCGTCGGGACTGGTGACTGACCCGATATGGTGAAGTACGAAGGGTTATCTGTTGGCGAATCACAAAGCAGTCAATCATATGAAACACAAAACAATGGACGATTGTATAGAAAAAATAACTGTAAAGAGAAACGATCAAACGAAAAATGTCACTACTAACCAAATGTAGCAGCCATGGTGGAATGCTTATTCCTGTTTTGTTGATCCAAACCAAGAAGCACGTTATCGAGCATCTGTTGCTCTCACAGAATTACTGCTAAATCAAAAATCAATTAGCCCCTGACTAGAGGTGAAAACAACCCCAACCAGCACGCGAATGGAAACATTGACAATTGTTAAATTTCCTTGAACAAACAAGACAAACAGAAGATGTGGAAAAACAACAACACTACTGAGAGCACGACGAAAATACAACGACCTTTCCACAACGGCGGTTCAAAAGCAACTATTCAACCATAGACCATAGTTAAACTCGCCGAGGGCTCTCCATGCTGCCTGCTTCGGCCTTGGCTAGTGATAAGGGGAAAATAGAACAGTTGCTCATCTTTGTTCACAGATGGGGTGGCTTGATGGCGGACCCTGATTTTAAAAGAAAATAATAATAATCTATCCAACTTTCTTTATTTTAAGCACATGAATATCAATGCTCTACTAAAAATATATAGCGAAACTAAGAATAGCGTGACCGACTTGTGTCAAAAACGAAATTAAAAGTTTCACTGGAATGTTGGCTTGATCTCTGGGGCTATGTCAGTCGCCCCCAAGGCTATAAAACGGTCACAAAGCGTACCTATCCCCTGGTGTTTAAATTTAGGCTATTTTGTATGCAAATATAGCAAGTCGTGTTAGGAAAGGAGTTGAAGACCCAGAATGATTCATAACATTTGACCATTTTCAGAGGCGCGAAAGAATGAGCCCCATCTCTTTTAATTAGCTACCATGCTATACAAGCCTCACAAGTCTTATCTCAAAGCGAGTCAATACGGATATCTACACAAAGCCAAGAGTTGTTTGTAGCTGTGTTTTTATCCCAGCAGCTTTCTATTTTTTTTTTCTTATCGCCAAAGGTTTTTACTAATTTGTATACGTACATTGATTTTTAACACATCCTGGTGAAATGGCGACCTCTGCTATCGAGGCGCGTATTTTATAATCCGTAGTGGGCATTTGCTATTCTTCCCGGAATTTCTAAGACGATTTACTTAACCTGTTTTTGCCATGTTTTCCTATTGTTGTCATGGCCCTCCTGTTTATCCCAGTTGACATTCTTCCATGCGGAGACTTGATTTCAGGGTTAGTGGCGAAACAATTGCACTGCGGTTTGGGTACTAGGTTATTTCCGACTCGCATTCCAGGGATCTCTATCTAACGTACACACCAGCGCGAGAAAATCTCAACTCGAAGTGAAAAGATGTGCTTGACGCCCCTACTCGCTCTCGTTTTTGGCAGCGAGTAAATATTTGTGCGCACTTGTAAACAACTTTTCCAGGAAGCCGGGATTTTTCTCCCTCCCTTAACTCTCGACCCCTTCGACTCGATTTTCCGTGACCTCCATATCGCAAGATTCTTGCGAGTTTTTCGGATGACGTGCAACAGAGAATGCACTCGTGTATTTTCAAATGTATTTCAAGAATGACGGGGAAAAAGCAAGATATTTTCTTTCGCCAGACGCACAATTTCATTTGTGGAATTTGACCGTTAACTTTTCTCCGTTGACGTTCACGTTTTCCGATGCCTTCATGACTCGGGTGGCCTCTTCAGCAGATTCAAAGTGGACTAATGCATATCTAAAGAGATCATCAAAAATAAGCAATCTATAAAAAAAAAACCACATTGTATAACAAATCCTTACCTCTTTCCCTTCAACTTCTTGTCACAGATTTCCAGTTTGGTGTTGCTGGGATATAGACTTTGTACCACTTCTTTAACAGCAAAGTCTGGCAGACCACTGACATGAAGGCTTAAAATGACAGCAAAAGTTATTGAACAAGTTGAAGGAGTACAAAATCTCATCAAGCTTACCATGCACATGGTTGATTTTTTGTGGGTGTTGATTCTTCAGCACATTGTTCCTCAGCATTCAAAGTTTCTTCCTCTGAATCCTCCTGTTCATCTGAAGAGTCATCTTCAGAGTGGTCTTGTGCAGGTGCAGAGGCCGACTCAGACTGTGTACGCCTTTTTCCGAGATACTGGATAGTAGATAATTCTTCTTTGTGTGATTTCATAATTTTTCTGAAGGCTCCAATTGCTGCTTCTTTGTTTTCAAATTCCAAGGTGCAAAATCTACAAATATGTATGTGTAAGATGTGCTTTAAAATTCTAACTTTTATAAAAATAATACTTAGCAGTTTTCTGACGTGGGAATCTCACATCAATTATACTAGGGTGCAGCAAACGGATTTCATCGCGGGTTGGAAGTTTTCGGTGTCGATAGCGAATATATATGCGGTTATCATTTTTCTCAATAGAACCTTTCGATGTCTTACCAACCACAGTCTTCTTTTCTGATTTAGCAGGGGAAACGGATTTAGATTTTACTGTAGATTTTGACACCATTCTTGATTTTCAATAATTGGGATTTGGATTGCCAAAACAGAATTTTTTGAATTCTGCGAATTAAAGAATTAGTCGAATGGTTGAAATATCAAATATAACGTAGAAACTCCGATCGTCTAGCTAGCTGAAGCTGTTTTGTCGTTTTGCTTGGGAGATGAGAGCAGACGATTTTAAATAGGCAACCACGTGTATACGCCATCTAGCAGCAATTAACGAAACACATAAAAACCGCAATTTATTTTTACCAAATAAAAATAACTAAAAATATAGCCTAATTTAAGTTTAGTTGAAAAAAAAACTGATATAAAAAACCTACCAAAGAAATCGTGTTGTTCTTTTCATTTTTCAGTGGTTTTATTTTACTGTTTTAGCGAGTACATTTCATTGGATTGGAAGGCCATACGCCATAGACCAGATGGATTCTGAGTTGCGAATTTGCGATACTTAGAAATTCTGTCTGGAAATGATTAAATTTTAACATAGGATCATAGGATATGGGGATATGGATGGCCGATAGGACTCATAGGCTATAAAAAAATGTGAAACTGTGAAAGTTAATAATGATTGTCCTCAGTTTTGGAATAATAAAATGCTTTATTATAATTTCGAATAACAATTAGTTTGCAGAATAATTTTCAATGAAATTCCTCTAGTCTCTTCAGGAAATTTTTTTTAAATGTATGTAGCAGGGGTAGAGAGAGTCTCTCCATACCCCTGTCTGTCAGCCAGCAGGCCCAGGCCCAGCTAATGTTATTTTTAATAAGTTTGTAACCTATATGAATTCAATTATGGACTGAAGACTAACAGTTGACTTTTTACGTGTGGATCGGGAATCAGCCAAAAAGTATTCTCGTCAAAAATATCCACACTTAGCGTATGACCGTTCTAAATTTTGTTCTCCCATGTACATACTACATACTAAGTTGATTGAGGCAAAGATGGCTTAAAAATGTTACGCAAACACAAGAAATTAAAATTTTTCTAGCGTAACATCACAAAAGACAAATGAATTATACTGTATACGAGTAACCTGAGCCCCGGTCAAATCCGGGGAACCAATTTTTCTTTCTGAGTTAATTTCATTTCTCTTCGTTCAAGTAAGGAATAGCGGATAGCGCATGTCACATAGCAAATTCTACATCTGCCTTAAAATGAAAATATTTTAAAAATACAGCCTCCAAGGACATTCCGACCTAAGAAATTTAGTTTCCGTTACACACGTTCTACCATTACATTAGTATCTCCATTGGCTCGGAATAAAATCAAGCGAAATTTTTTTTCATAATTTAATATATAGAGACTTGAACAGCATCCTCTTGTAATATAATTTATTGGAAAAAGCGTACACCTTCACCTAATAATAATAGTGCTTCACTGTTTATCGAGCAGTTGACAGAGATTTCAGATTTTTCCCAGTGAGATGAAAACGGGGATGTAAACATTCGTTGGTTGCGGTTGAACCTCTTTGGTTTCAAATCCAGCGCGCACCTAAACAAAAAATAATAATTAATTTAACAAGTGATGCAAAATATATAAAATATTATTCTGACCGCTCCAAATTCAAAAACGAAACCAGCGCGCTTTTCTTCCAGCTCGTCATCAAGGACTGTAAGAGGTGTGGAAACGACGACTTTGTTTCCCTTTCTCCACAAGACAGCCCTTTGAAAAAAAGAAGAAAAAAACGAGAAACTATTAATAACAACAAATTAATTATAGGCAAGAAAAAAAAAACAGATTTACTTCGGATCATCTTTTAAATTTTGCGGAGCTGTCAGCTCGTATTCGGCTAAATCATCCCTAGCAGGAAGAAGAATCTGTTCACTTGGTAGTTGAAAAAAAGCGTTAACTTTCTCTTTGAGGGCATTCGTTAGACAAGTTCTAAAGTTAGCTGCTTGAGTGGAAGGGCTTTCACAGAGTTCATGTCCAACCATAGATGAGGAGGATTTTTTTTCTTTCTCCGCCTCTCCAAAGCTACTTTCTAGTTCTTCTATCTTTGAGTGAGCAACTGACGAAAATTGATCCAGGGACAATAAACGAACATGAGTTGGATATTGGCTACGGTTGCAAAGCCGTAGTTGCATGTCGTCACGTGAATTGCGAAAGATAATTACATCAGGAACATGATAGCTATTTTAACAAAAAAGTACGACCGTAAAAATATTACAAATCAGAAAAGTTCCTAAATTATAACTTACAATGCTCCTAGATGGATCTTGAATTTGATGGAACTTGGATTATACTCTGGCTTGCTGAGATTATGTTCACAAAATCGACATCGTTGGGATCTTCTTACAGAAAGGAACTTATGAATTGGAATTAGATCTTCAGATTTGACTGGTTGACGTTCTGACTGACGAATTCTCTGATCAATAGTAGTCACTAAAACAAACACACAGAGAAATTGAAATTATGAAAATGTGTTTTGTGTGCAATCTGTTTTTAATGGGTCAAACATAATTTTAATTTATTATTATAATTTATAGTTTTATACTATTTACATATTATTATATATTATTATTTATGCATATAACTAATTATTGAGAATTACCAGAGGATAAATTTAGAATCTTAGTGAAAATTTCAGGATCTAACATATCATCAGTTTCCTCAAATGCCACAGCAGATTCTACTTTGTAGATCTGAGGCGTTTCTTTCTTCATTCCCAGGGATCCTGAAAAAGGCAATCCACTTCTTTTCCTTGCAGCCAATGCACTAAGACTGTACTTATCCTTTATAAAAAAAAAAGTTTTTTACTTTCTTTTGATTTTATGTAGAAATGGAATAAATATACTTACAGCAGTAAAGCTCAGGTAATTGCTACGTCGCTTTAGTTGTCTTTTTTGTTCTTTTTCAAATTTATCCAATTGAGCAAGACTGCGGTAATGTTCCAAAAGTGCTGCAACTCTTGCACTATTGGCATTGTCTGAGTCAGGCCAACTTCCAGTTGCTGGAATCAAATTATTGGATTATTAAAATTATAAAAATAGACTCAATTAAAGATGAAAATACCAGATGGTTGGTCAGGCAAACCAGCTTCTCTAGTAGTCCAACGACAAAAGCCACACACAAGATAAAACATTTTTTTGGGCACCAATTTAGAAGGATCTTCTGTGCTTGGGACTTGGATATTTGTGGCTCTTGTAAGCAAGAGTTGGTCACACACTGGGCATTCAAAACATTCACTACACCTATAAGAATGGTTTTCAAATGGTTTAGTAGCGTATTAGAAACATTTTAATTAAATGTGTGCATTACTGATTCTTTTTAACTCGTGCTTCACCAGGTGGAACATTTTCAAGACAGTTTGAACAGTACAGAATATCAACCTAGAATAAGATAGAAGGTAAATATTTTTCTTATTAAATTACTAATTGTGTTTTTTAACAAGATGTACCTCATGAAACACACAGTCTCCACACTTTAAGGCTAAGCAATGTCGACAAAAAAATGTACGACATAGAGGTTTCAGAGATCCACAAGTACATAGGTATTGTACTTTTTCCGACTTGAATAAATGCGTCATTTGTAAAAAAAAAGTTACTAACACAAAACTTCCAAACAAAGAAATTCGAACTAAGCAGCTGTCAATATAAACGTCAACAATTCTGCCGATTAACTGAAATGAAAAAATGGGGCGGTGACTGACAATATGAGCAGATGACGTAGGGAAAGATGGGCGCGATGGGAGGTGTGAAGGCGGCAAATACGAATTGCATATTTTTTTGTCGTAATAGAAAATTACTGACATTCCGACGATGAAGTGTGAGGTTCCGGTTCCCGTAGGAAGTAGGGAATAAAATATAATGCACAATCTATACATGCATACACACAATTCAAGGCGGAAAAGGAGATGTAGTCAACCATCTAATCAACAATAAAATCAGGGTTTGATCGCGTTACAAATTGAAAAAACGTGATGGCCGGGAGGGAAATTACTACCTAGTTTTCGACGAATGGAAATAGCAGCGACTTTTTTCTTTTTAGTTACCTACCCCTTTTGCAACACTTTTGTTATGTTTGACGAAATTGGACTTTAACTTGAAAATAATAGCTTGGTTTTAACAATGAGTCCACCACTCAAGGAGGCCAGATTTGGGAGTTTTGGGGGTTTAAATTTTTAGGGAAACGGTGACAAGGTATCGCAGCCAGTTCCCAAATTAACTATTTTTTTAGGAATTTTGAGGAAAACCGAATGTTGAAATTTTTTTCTACAATTTTGTTATTTTTTACCTCCTTGATCCCCCCCCCCACTTCAATTTGCCGCACCATCTAGCGGCCAATTTTGAAAAGCAAGGGAAAATTTTTCGCCTACAATGTCCAGTGAACTCAGAAAAAAAGAAGTAACTTGCCAGAATGATGACAAATCCTTTAAAATTATTAAACACTAAAATAACCTGTTCTTTCTTGTTGTATTATTTAATCGAAAATGAAGCTCCATAAGAGGGCTGTGATAATTTCAGGCATGTTGAGCCTAATCGACATTTTCCAGACCTCGCAACTCAGCATCCTTACATTGTCTATTTATCTCTTAAACATTTGGCATGTTCCCATTTTTTGGCAATGAGGTAGAAGTAAAACTTGGCGGGAAAAAACTAAAGTAAATCGTGGTAGGATGACTAAGTAAGAAATCATACAGAACAGGCTAAAAAGAAAGACAACAATTAGATGTTGCAAAAGGGTCATTCCACGCGAAATCTGCCGATCGATGGCACCGTCAAAATTGGGATTCGATTCATTTTTGGGGGTTGGGTAAAGATGGGCCAAAAAAAGTGATTCTGAAATTTTCAGAATTATCGCTTTAATAGTTTAGGAGATATTTAAATTTAAATTTCTTTTTATTTAATTTTGCCGTGAAATGAAAAAAATTAATTTTTGGGTTTTTCTTTAATTGCGACTTTATTTGTTATTATAATTTTATGAAACAAAACCCAATCGACGTAAAATTAAATTTTACACCGATTTAACACTTTTATTTTTAAGAAATATTTTTATCGCAATTTGAAAAAAAAAGAATCTAAAATGGTCACACTTTAAAAATTAATATAAAATAAACTGAAAGTTAAAAAAACATCGAATAATTTACCGAGAAACAAGAGATGTGTTAAAAAATTGGGTGGGTGTTTTTTGTTTATCGTGAAATACATAGAAGTTTATAATCATAAATTGTTGTGTTTTGTGCGTGTTTTTTCATCCCCCGAGCTATTTCGCTCCCTTTCGGTCGGCCATTTTTGAAGGGGGCTCCCTATTCCAAAATGGGAGGGGGAGGATTTTCCATTTTTGAATTCCCCAAGGGGGCTCCCCCTTCAAAAATGGCAGACCGAAAAGTCCGTCGTCTCTTCTTTCCATTTTTCCCTTGGGGCAGGAAATGGCGATATTTTTTTGTAAACACGGTAGGGACGTATACAAAAAATTAATAATAAATAAACTACAATGACTATCGAGGGGGAATAAAAATAAAAATATTACCTGATAACTAAGGAATGCAGTTGTATCCAATTATGAATGAAAACTAAAGACGACTAAAATGGTAAACATTAAACTTAGAATGACACCGGCGAAACTCCATAAGCCGCCATGCAAGAACAGTTACCCATAGTTCGTGTCCAATTTTTTTTCTTTGCTTTTATCGACTTGGCAACTTCGGAAGTTAGCCAACTCTATGAGGGTGCTCAACTTAAAGAACGCGTCTGCTTGTTGCCCAGCAGATTCTATTGTCATTGCTAAGTTTACCGTTTTTAGCTCTGCTAAGCCAAGGGCTTTTGCAGACAGATTCTAAGGAAATCTGACAAAAAGCCTTTTTAATTCTGAGCCGTCCTTCCTTATCCTGAGACTCTCGTCCAGTATGTCCACTGGCTCCCCCTATCTGAGACCAATCTTTTTATCTCTGTTACATTCAGATACTGGAAAAATGTAAAAAACAAAAATTACATACCTCGGATGATTCATTCAAGAAAATGTTGCCAATTCCGGCAACCCGCCTAAAATGGGGGTACCGGATAAAGCCACAATGAAGAATCCTGTTTTGTTATGAAACATCTTCAGGGTCACGCCAACAAGGCAATCCCAACAGAAAATGCAGAATCTACTAGCTCTCTTCAGTTTTTGGTGGAGGCCAATCCATCTGTTGCTCACCCAGATTCATCTTTTGAGTGATGTTAATTGGGGTACACGTCATTGCGTGAACAATAGCTGGATTATCGGACATTAAATGAAATTGAACAAGTGATTTTTGTTGTTTGAAATTAACTTCTCCTTGCCAAATTACTGAAAAAGGCTCCAATAAGGAAACAAGTGATGGCGTGGGATTAACGGGCTTATGTAGTGGCATTGGTTAATTTTTATTTCATTGGGGACAATTTTTTCCGGATGTGCCCTTTACGCTTACATCTACCACATCTAAAATTCCGAATTATTGTTCGTTTTCTGTTTTAATTTTTATTTCTGTTTCCCTTTTTTGAGAGGGAAAAACAGCAGAGTCATCACCCACAGCCATTTCATTTTCTTGTTTTTCTGCTTTTCTGCCAAAACATATACTTCTTCTTCCTCTTCAACCTCACTTCTATTGTTTCCTTCTTCTTCTACACCTTCCCCTTCTTTCCCCAGTCGACCTAATCCTTCCTCATACGAACCTACCTCTACTCCACCAACTGCATCTTTTTCTACCACTAACAAATCTGCCTCTTACACTACCATTTCTGTCGCAATCTCTTCTCCACCTTCAACCATCAAACTCGATCCCCTTACTCTTCTCCATCCCCTTTTTTCCATTCTTTAACATATTTTTTCTTTCGACTCCTTTCTTTGACCTGTTTGTCGCTCTCTTCTTTTCTTTCGTGAGATCTGTGATGAACTGAACTAAACGAGATGTTGAGAATACGGAATCTGTATTTGTATTAGACGTTACCGTCGGCCATAGTAGACTACAAGAGACTGATTGACAAATAGGGCTTTAGGCCGAATTAGATTCTGTAAGGGGATGGGAGCTGTGGTTCCAGATGGCGTCATCACACGCCCCTTTCAACGAGCAAAGATAACGAACACTGGTGTTAACTTCGTCTTTAACAAAGAATAGGAAAGAGAAATAGATGGGACACAGAACGATGGAATTTGTACAGAGCTGTTGTGTCCAATCAACTCGGAAGGAATGACGTTCCGGTTGGCGGGGAAGCGTTGGTCGGCGTTGCAACGAGAGCGAAGATAGCCGATCAAGATCGTGTGATCGTCGAGTTGAGCATCTGTGAGGCCCATGGAGAGGACAGCTTGAAGGGTGTCGGTAATCAAACATGACAGCAGTGCGTGGGTTTTGTATACACCTCGGGCATCTTCATCAAGTGCCGTGGCGATCGTTGACAAACTGAGAAAAATCTGCCATTTTTTATACCACAGTTCAAAAGAGTCTTTGTACTCGTCGAGATCGAAAGCGGGAAAACGCGAGTCAACAGGTAGCGTCGAGCGTGGCCATGCGGTCGGCCGATTAGGCGTCGATTTTACACACTAAGGCACACAACATTAAAGCCGGGCAAGCCAATTTACTGCTGTTCAACAAGAAAGCTACAGAACACAGATAACGTAGGTATGAGTACAAACCAACTGCGCCATGTCATGAACTGAACTAAACGAGATGTAAAGAATACGGAATATCTGTATTTATATTAGGCGTTACCGTCGGCCATAGTAGACTACAAGAGACTGCTTGACAAAGGGGGCTTTAGGGCCGAACTAGATTCTGTAAGGGGATTGTATCTGTGGTTCCAGATGAAGTCATCACAAGACTTGATTGACATAACTGATTAACTGATATTCTCCCCTTTCCTAAAGTACAAGATTATTAATTAGAGTTCACAATTATATCGAGTTAAATCACAAGCTGCAAACGAACTTAGCCAATTAACTTTTATACCTTATTAATTTTTTTTACCATCTCGTGGATAACGGTGGTAAGCTCAATGCTACTTTGCTTTTGAGATGGAATTTTCCCGTTGGATCCTGAAGCAATTATTATGAGCTGCATTAAAGCACACAATCCTGAGTTATGGTCAGCTTTACATTGTGCGATCCATCCATCTACAACACAGATTCTATAGTGGCTACGTTTATGGTAAACAATTTTTTTATCAAACTTTTTAATTGTAAGTGTATATAACTGTGTTAAGTGTGAAACAATTCTAATAAATTAATTATTAAATCAACTAAAGAATTTATTTTAGACGAAGTGGCCAAAGGTTTAAACCTGAATCCTTACTGGTTTGGTGTATTGGCAGTTTTATTGTTTAAATTCTTCCAGTTGTAATGTTGTTAACTCCAATGGGTGTTTATTATGATCGCATATTCATCATTGATTGCTGCCACGTTTCGTTGGTTTTAGCCACGAAATCGTCTCTTTTTGGAAGCTGCCGCGATTTGTTGATTTTTGCCACAAATCGTCTTCTTCGTTCGCTGCCACGATTCCTTGGTTTTTGGCAGGAATCGTCTTCTTCGTTCGCTGCCACGATTCCTTGGTTTTTGGCAGGAATTGTCTTCTTCGTTATCTTCCACGAATTCTTTTAAAGGAAATTGACGTCGCTTCTAATCCTGGAAATTCCTCCGAGTCGTTTGAAGTAAAATGGGATAAGTGGTTAGAATACAACTTTGAACTTTCAATCTCTATTTCCTCTTGCTATTTCAAATTTTAGAGGTTGACAATGGATGTCTTGTAATTTCAGTCAAGTTTTATTACGGCCATCTTTCGGATTGATATAACAAGTAATATCAGCTATATATTGATGCTCCATATGTATTATTAATTGATGTGTGCCATCGACAGACAATGAATGGGTCCTATACAAAAAGAAAATAGTCTTTGTGTTCACTGAATTCACTATTAAGTTGTTGTAAACAATCACTTTTTTATTGAAAGATGAAAAGTCTCTAACGGTTTTGTTTACATGGTCAATGGTTATACGCTTTGTTCAAAACGTCAAACATTTGTTATAGGTTAATTTTTTTCTACTCACTGTGTAAATTCTAAAAAATGTAGAATTTTGTAGAATTCTTAATTCTGTTATTAAAACCGTGGTTTTCTTTTGCCTTTGGCTGAAATAGAAAGTTAACATTTCTTGTTTTGTAATTCAAGCTTTAGAGTTGAAATATTTCTATAATTGTATCTATTCCTTGTTTATTCATGTTTGAAATTCAGTTGTTGACCACGCGATGATTACAAATTAACATTTTTTTACCTGATAACTAACTAATGGTTACCATAATTTGAAGGAATAAAGATTCTGATTTTTTCTGCAACAAGAAAGAAGTATTCATTTACACACCAGCATCTCAATGGCGTCTTCAGTTGTCAGTTTTATTTTAACATAGTTGCACATCGTCATTATCAAATACTAAAATTCATCTCTGTTGGCAGGTTTAATCTGGATAATATTTTCTGGTTGATTTAACTACTGCAACGGACCCTTATGTTGCCACTGTCACTGATTTTTGGGTTAACGAAGGGACACAGTGCTGGTATCCTAAGACACTTGGGGAGAGGGCTTCAGTGAAGCGTAAAACTCCACAACCAGATTAGTTTTTTTATCAGTGTAAGATCGGGGGAACATTTGGTTTGCTTTATTGTTGTTTTATTGTTATTGTTATATTGCAGTTCATATTCACAACATATTTATTTTTCAGATTCGTATCAGGCCTCTCGTGCAAAAGATAATGTAGCTGCTGTCCAATCTGATATCAACTCTACATATGAAAACCAAACACAACAAAATATGGGTAAAGGCCATATAGGAATAAGAGACCAAGAAAACGATTCACCGTTGATGAATCACAAGATATCAGCGGTGGTGCAAGTACTGTCGGAAAGTACGGGCCCACTCAATTTGAAACTCCTTCTATTCCTCCAGAATTGTCTGAAAATGCTGTTCGAACAACCAGACAAGGTTATAATATACCCGGGCAGTTCTTTCAACAAAACGCAGAATACAGTCAGTCGTATTGTGTCGATTCTCTCGTGTCTGTACCGTCAATATCTGACAACAGCACACTATTTACAGTAGAACGTTCCAATGCTAATGCTCTTAAAAGCCATCATTTAACATTTACATTGTTTAATGTTAACTTTCCATCGTCAACTGCTGGTTCATCGTCTGTAGTTAGAAGAGAAATGGGTGAGATCGATCAAGTTGTTGTTGCTCAGCTAACTAACACGGAAGGTATACTCGAGATATCCTATTAGTAATTTTCTCTAATATGCTATAGTTTCATAATTAAATGCTTTATTTTAATTTCAGGTTTTGAGAAAATTGTAAAAAGTTGGTGAGGGAAACATTGAAACAAAACGAAACATTAACAAATCCTATGGACAAACTGGACATAATGGATGGAAAGTTGAATAATCTCACCCTGGCTGCTGTTTTACCAGCAGCAGAAAATCCCACTTTTTAAATCGCACCCTTGAAGAAATAAAGTAAAAGTAAAATATAGAAGAAATAAAAGAGTTGGAACAAAAATTACTGGACAAAGACAATTATTATCAATTGGTACTTAAAATTACAGTGAATACGATTTTTTAAGATACAATTCATTTTCTTGTCTTTATAGGTCAGTATGATCAGTTCACTAGGATGGACGTCTGTGAGTGACTGTTTACAACGGGCTTGGAAATCAGTTTTTTCGATCAAAGTTATGGCCCATGTAAACTGTGAAGAAAAACCAAAAAATGGATCGATACAAAAACATGTTCTTCAGCATTCAATAATTACTTTAGACGGTGTTTGGTATGTATTCCAAATTTGGTTAGTTCAAAATTGTAATTATAAAAAATAACGTTTTTCTTATCTAGAAGGTATTCAAACAAGTTCCTGTAAGCCAAACCAATTTGAGATGGAAAATTATACAAGAAAATGATGAAGGGAAAGCCAGATAAATACCGAAGAAAATGTTTAGCAGAAAATCAAGATGGAATGAATGTCGACAACGGACCAAATGGTGATTAATCGTGATCTCTCAACTATTATTCCGTGATTATTCACTGGTTGCCTTCAAGTTTCATTGATTAATCTTTGATATCTCCATCTATGTTACGAGGTTTGGGTGATTATACCTTGACCTATACATCTGTGATATTTATATGGTTAATAAGTATCCCTCTTGATTTTTCGCTGATTATACTATGACGGTTCGGATATTTCTTAATGCTTATTCAGTGTTATCGACATATATTATTGCAATTTCGATTGACTTTATTTCGCAGTATGCAGTACACACATCAAACATAGCATACGCAGCATACAGAGTACACGTACCTCTTTTAATTCACTTATCCTTTTATTTATTGTTCCCGTCTCTTGTTGTTAGAGTAAATGTACAGTATCCTGGACGGAAACTGGGACAGCCGCTAGGGGTTCTATGTAGGATACTCGTAAGAACCACCTAGCGGCTGTCCCAGTTTCCGTGCAGGATACTGTACTCATAATAGATTTTCGCTCTGCATCAGGGAAACGTGCCATTTCCAAATCTAAATAGATTACAGCGTGAAAAAAGACATTAGAATAAATAATTAATAATAACTCAAAATTGAAAGCCTACCACATATGTTCTCTAAGACATCAGAGTCCAGTTTGGGGGTCTCAGCATCTTTCTGCTGATTGCCCCCAACAACAACAGATCAGGAGAGCACATCTTCATCAAAACAAAATTTCAGGCATGTACGAGCAAAGAGCGAAGATTTTTTTTTCCTTCTTAGTTGTTTTACATTTCTAGAGCTCAGTTCTAGCTTCGACTAAAGAGATTAGTTTAAACATTACATACTTGAAAAAAATATACATGAATAATAAATAAATTGCATACCAATGCATTCTGCACTTCCTCTTTTCCCCATCTTTCAGGTGTTTGTTCAGATTTGTAAGATTTCGTCAACTTGGAAATAATCTGGGGCAATCCTGTGAATGCGCAATAAGAATCATAATAAAGGGAATATTACACAGCAGCGGTAGTCTTAAAAAAGATCAGGAACTGCTCTATGGCTCTTAACAAAGTATTTTATCCCTGCCATGTAAAAATAATTCAAAGAAGATTAATACCATCTTGCAGAAACAGGTTTTCATCTTTCAACTGCTGGTTTTCATCCCCCAGTTTCCCAATTTTTTCTTCCTTTTTTGCCAGAAAGCTTTTCAAACTGGCCAAGGTTTTGGATCGGTGACTCCGTCAACATGATGCTGAAATTTCAAATAAAAGATATGATATAAATAAGCATTTATTTAAAAAGTTGGCAGTAAAAATCAACTAATTGATAGCGCTATAACAGGGAGTTTGAACATACTTGTTTTTTAGCTCCTGCTGAAAGGTTACTGCAATCTTGTTCAGCGTTTCTATCAACTAAAAAAACTATTAAATAATGGATCTCATTAGCCAGCAACTAAATTTAATTACCCTGCTAGAAATTGAAGTTTCAATTGGTTGATCATGTTTATTCCCAGTAGAACTTGATATTGCGTTCTCTTCAATACAACTATCATCTTTGTCGGATTGATCTTCTTCATCACCCTGATTCTTACCACCGTCATCTTCTTCTTCACTGACGTCTTCATTGCTGCTGGATTCTGAATTGTTCAAAGAAATTAATAATTTGTGAAAATCCTCTATAGTTTTTTCAGCGTTCTTCTCAAAAGCAGTTTTTGTTCCTATTATAAACAAAACACACATTGATTTTTGGAGAATAGGTTTTGAATTTACCACGTGAAACCACATAACCCATATGTGACTTACAATCCTTAGGCGATACCCTATTGTGAAGTCTGCTTTCTATTTTGTCACAGATCTGTGGATTTTGTAGTTGGTTCAGATTTTTAACAGTAAATACGGGTTGAACTGAACAAGAAAGATTGTTGTTTCTGTCTATTTTCAAATATTGAAGTCAACAAATATTTATCTCAAATTGCAGACAAAACATACCTATCTTTTTCCAGAGAATTAATACGTAATCACCAGTCTTCATTACTTTTTTCAAAGCAATTGCTTTTCTTATGTTTGAAAACTAAAGTTTTTTTGTCATCATTTGGGATTTGGACCTATCTTGATAATCCTCATAATGTTATCAAGTTTAAAATATTTTCATTTCTCACTACATTACTTGGATTTATCACTGTAGCAATTTGCAAAACTATTTATTTAATTGGAGAGGGTGGGATCTTTTACATTTGAAAAGTTTCTCTCCTCTTCGTCTTCTTTTTATACAATTTTAACCAAGTTTTCGAAATAAAATAGGTGCGAAGGGATCGACACCAGCGACGGTCTAAAAGAAATTTAGAAAACAACGTCTTTTGGCAGCTTGTACCGCAGCAATTGTTCGAAACACCGAAACTGCCGAATTATATTCCAGTCATTCATTCCTATTCGCTAAACTACGAAGTCAGGGGGTTCTATTATCAGTGGGACATATTTGCCGATTATCATTCCAGTACGTCCACTGTTCCTGTCGGGAATCCAAAAATCCCTGGCAGATTTCCATTTTTCATTCAACAACTCATTCACAAGAAGTTTTGCCCTAGACTTCTCTTTTAGTACTAGTTCATTGAGCAATCTCCTTCGACGAATAATCAATTGATTGCCGTTTATTTTCTATGTATATCCGAAATCAGTCAAGACATCAAACTCTGTAACTTATTCTCACCATCCGATGTATCTTCTAAACTCTCCATCTCAATCACAATTGAAAAAAAGTAATTTTTTGTCTACGGCCGAACCAACGTTTGACGACTCATATCCCTTGAACCATCTCTGATAAATCTGGGTCTAAGTAATATTTTGTTTCAAAGATTATTATATGGTTTATTTTCTCCAATACACTGTGCTTAAAATACACTAAACTATTCGTTTTACTAAGAATATGAGTTAAGTTATAAGAACCAATTCCATTTGATAGGATACTTTTGACTGCTTTTACTATCACCGCGTTTTGATTTAAAGGATTTATATAATTACTATGTGGACATTGTCTTTTGTGGTGAATAAAGTGTCTTCAATATATGTCTGCACTCTTCTGTTCGTTTGATATGGTAACCGTAAATATAAGTATTTAATGATTATGCATGTGCAATGTAACGTAATATTTATTGATTGATGCTTTTTTCAATGGCGATTGATGGTTGCCAATTGAAATGCAACAATTAATTGATTGCTAATGGTAGTTAAATTATAAGTGATGACAGCTGTCGTCACATCACATCTTAAAGCTGTGGTGAATTCGATTTCATAGGCCACAACAGGGGGGGGGGGTATTGGCAGACTTTCCGCCTAAAACTTAACAAAACACTGATCAAAAGCATGGTCTCTAATTATTACAATTCAATACACTCGTTTTGAAATTTAAATTTGATCTAGACTGATTTTAAACATTTCCATTCCAAATGTTTTAATCTCCTTTCTTTTCGTCCGAAAATATTGTGCGTAATATACTTGCTCCGTCTTTTGAACCGTTTGTTGCTACACGCCAAAATCTGACGACTGTAGTTTGGTCGTCATCTTGTATTTCATGCTGTTCGGGAGAAATTTCTCTTGCTGTCTTGAAGATAACGTAATTTCGGGAACTCAACGTCCACGAAAAGTTCGTAATGTTGATGGACTGCATTCCGACAAACCGACACGCTGATTGTTTTATGTGCTTTTTTTGCATGTTTTGGGTGTGGTGGTTTGAAGAAAGCAGCTTGGTTGACGGTCTTGGAGTTCCCGTGAACGACCGAGTCGTTCACGGGAAATAAGGAAATACTAGAGGCTGATAGGGAATCGCTATGACATCGTACAAGTCGCAAGGTGTCCATGGTTGCTTGACCAGGTAACATTGGCAAAGTAAGAGGAGAGATTTTTCAAGGATAAGACAGTTTTCTAAAGCTCATTATTAACTTGTTTTCCAATCGGCTTTCTTTCTATTTTATTGTGTTTATCCATAAAATAGAAATACCACCAACATCCATAAAAATATGCCACGCTCAAGACGGACTGCAAGGCTAGATGGAATAGCCTGTGTATACAGGTACAGTCCATTCTAGAGAATTTTCGTGTCATCAACGAGCCGCTTGACTTCCGCAAGTCCGACCTGAAAATCAACTACTCAGAATGAAAACTTCTTCAGCAGCTACTAGAGTTCCTGAAAACTTTCAAAGAAAGCTCTGGGCTGATTCAAAGAGACCACACTCCAGACCTTTCCAGCGTTCTGCCCACCATTGGGCCGCATGCATGAAGCTGGCCTGCTACATCAGGGGAGATATGGACGCGGATTTCGACGATATGGACGAATTTCCTTTTGGGCTGGAGGAACATCATTTAAAAGATGGTGAAGAAGATGATGACCCGCAAGAGCATCATCCTATCTTAATTTCTGTGAAGAAGAAAATGCTCGAAGCTATCAAGAATCTTTTCGCCCCATTTGAACAAAACACGCTGTACAAATTAGCGTCAACATTCGACCCTCGCTGAAAAGCCAAGGTATGGTTTCAAGTTTGAGGACGATTTCATCCACAAGGTAGATATATTCTTCCTCTTCAACCCTACTTCTATTTTTTCCTTCTTCTTCTACACCTTCCTCTTCTTTCCTCAGTTGGACCTAATCCTTCCTCATCCGAACCTACCTCTACTCCACTAACTGCATCTTTCTCTACCACTAACGAACCTGCCTCTTACACTACCATTTATGTCACAATCTCTTCTCCACCTTCAACCATCAAAATCGATCCCCTTTTGTTACCATTATTTTAAAAAAAATTCCTTTCGACAACTTTCTTTGCCTTTTGTCGCTCTCTTCTTTTCTTTCGCGAGATCATTTTCTAGCCTAATAATGCAGAAATTACATAAAAGGAATGGAACGTTACATCGATTTTACCTTTCGTCTTATTTGCTATAAGATAACGCAGTCGGTGTTGGAGACCGATATGGTTTATACCATATTTGGTATAAACAACCAAGAAAATGTTGCCTGCAGTGAACGAGTTAGAAAACATTTGCGTAAAAGGGTTGGTAATTGAAAAAAAGTTTTTATGTTTTGAATGACTGTTGTGCCATTGAAAAGTTACATGTAGTATACGTCAATTATTACAAATTTTATGGTGTGTGTTGTAGTCCAACTAAGTAAAGGAAACCATTTTTATTCTGCCTGTTTTTCAAAGAACGTGATTGTTTTGCTTATTGTCAAAACTTGAAATAGTAATATTTGGAAAACTTTTAATTTTAAATATTTATGTACTGTTCTTAGCAGTAATATCTTTCATTTTTTCTCCACTGAAGTTTTCACGGAAAATTCCACTATCTTTTGAAGTGGGTAGGAATAGAAGAACGTGAATGGGTGAAAGTTTCTGATATGGGCAAGGAATTCAAGCAATCCACTACAGAATTCAATTCCAGGTATGTAATACCGTTATTCCTGCTTATATTTGTGCAAACATTGCTTTCAACTATTGATTACTTCCCCTTAGAATAAGAACAGAAGGAATTGAAAAAGTGCGGCGTACAATAACCGATTTTGAAGGCCAAATTGCCACCTGCTGCACTGCTTCTGAGGAGGGAATGGTTTGCATAATTCAGGATGCTGTTGACAGGGTAATAACCATGGGATTGCATTGGTTGGGGGTGAGGGCGGCAAATATAGTTGGTGTGGAAAATTTGGATATAAATGAAAATATGGCATATTTGGCTGGAAGAAATGCAGCAGGTGGCAACAAGAAGAAGAGAAACAGAAGAAAGAACAATAAAAAAATGTGAAGGACACTGTGTAATTAGTGCACTGTTCGAGGTCACTATGCCCGCAACTGCCCAAAACTGTCTTTCGAGTAATGGTATGCACAATAACCATACATGACTATTTCTGAAGATATTTTTTAACAAGTAATGACAAGTTGTAGGTAACGTCTTTTTTTTTGGGAAAAACCAACTCTAACGGCTAAAAGGTGCTTGTAGCAAAAAATAACAGCATTTCCAAGAACTGCTTTAATTTGATAAGTGAAGTGATATGCAATGCATAGATTGTTTTCAATTCCGTTGGATTTTTTGGATGTGGTTGTTGTTATTTGATCAATATTCAAAGTATGGTCCTATAATTGTTTGGTTCAATCAATCAATCTCAGAGATTTGAATTTTCTCAAGGAGAGACCCGTACGTGGGTTGAGCGGCGGAATAAATAATTGGGACAAAACCCACAAGTCCTTCCACATTGTGTTGTAATAGTGATATCTCTTCTCTCGAATGTATATTTACACGCGCTTACACATATAGGAAGCTTATCCACAGCAGTAGGACTACAGCAGTAGGACGTGCGCGTGTTATATCCCCCGTCGTCTCACGAAATCACGATCTCCCAACAACAACAACTTTCTAGAGAGTTGAGTGAAACTGATGAGGAATGGCTTTTTGATTTTTGATTTTTCTTTACGGGAGGGGAAATATAGTTATTTTATACAGTACGAGAAAAAGATACGCAGCCGAGATGGCAACAAGAACATCCAGCAGGATATTATAATCTCGCCAAAACGATTTATTGGGCAAACTATTTGTCCACGCTCCTTGCCCTTTTTGGGGGGGTTTTCTGCTGTTGGGGCTGCTGCTGCTATGGACTGGGCTGCATCCATCACGTCAGCCAACTTGAAGATCAAGTGATGTAGTATGCATATCTCAACGTAACCTCGTTGATTGACTCTGATGTCACCATACAAAATGCAGTTGGATCCCGTATACATCAGCAGATTTGATCACTGCTGCTGGGAAGAAAAGGGAAGCAGCCGAAATGTAGAGAATAACTAGCCTTCATAAGGGAATAAAGGATGGAGTCTAAGCGGATGATGGATGGACATAATTCCATCCGCCTGCTGATCGATGATGGTCATTCCCTGTAGAGAATTGTCCGGTATTTATTTACCGACTGGACTTTGGCCGTCCTCGTCATTTTCTACGGTCATCAGCAGAAAAAGGAAAAACTCAAAGAAATTTACTTCGTCGAAATAGATTATCACCTATAAGTATTACATGATATTCTCTCTTGGCTTCCAAGACGGTCCCGACTCCCGAGAAGTGTTATTGCGACGTGGGTTTCTGGTCTTAAAGTAATTAGTATCTACGGGTTTTATATTTTTACTTTTAACTTTACTGCTGACTGTACCTAGGGGAGTTAAGTAAAACTTTTGAAAGAAACTTTTTGATACTAAAATAATCCCGATCCGTTCAGCGGATGTCGAACGCGGGTGAGAAAACCGATTTTATCGCAATTTTGATTAAGGGGGAGGTCGATTTTTAATTTCTTAGTATCGATATCTTAATTTCAGATGAGTGTCGTCTGCTTTTTCGTTTTACAAGTTTTGAAAAAAAAGAGACGAGAAAAGATTTCAAAGAAAACTGAACGATCGGAAAAGTACGTGACTGATTGATGATTTAGTCGTTGAATAAAACTAAGAACACCAACCTAGTACAAATATAAGAGTTTAACCTGTACCGAATTTGTGAGTTCCTGACTAGCCTTTGTCATGGATTAACCCCCTGTCGATGCATGGCACTTTAAAATATGTTTGCACCATGTAACCTAACTTTTTCTGTGTTCAGATTTGAGGTCTGAGCCACCATCAAGATATCCTAGTTTTGACTGCTGTTCTGGTCATCAAATTCTCAGAAATAAGCATATACAGTTGCTTGTACGGCTGTTTGAGCGCCCACGTGAATCTTTACGATGTAGAAAGAAAGTTGCTACCGGCACTAGGCGTGGCCCCATACTTTTATTTTTATTTGATACCAAGGATATAAAAAGAACGGAATAGATTCCTCCCATATGTATATATAACTGGCGACTTGGAGTTCAATCGGACGTGATGAATGCTTAGTGGGCCGTGCCCTTTTCTCCTCATCAGCGTAAGAGATTTTTCCCGCGGAGAATTCTAAACGCACGCGGCTCTCTCGCGGGAGATGTAACGAACAACACTCGAAAAGTGAAAGAGACTCTCCTTATTCTAACCACCGAAAGACGATTAAGTCTCAACATTTTTCCTGGTTCGTCTTTTATCAATTATTGAGGAGAGAAGCGCGACCAGCGCAATGGAGATGTCTGCGGCCATATCAGATCTTCTTATATCAGACTGGCGATGAAGCCAATCATGCGGCCAAATATTCGCCCGATATATGCCGACAGTCAGTCGATGTCAGCGAAAATAAAACTGTTACCCTGGACGATGAAATTGAATAAAATCAACGTCGAAATTTGAATGAAATTGCTTTTCCCGAAATGTTTCCCCTCCGCAGATAAAACACACGAGAGAAAGAAATAAAGAATTTTAGCTTTTAAACAAAACAAAATAAAGATGAAACCAAGAGGATCGAGCAGAGAGACAATTCAATAACTGTCCTGATGGCCAGTTGTATTTATTACAAGTATTGTCTTGTCGGACGTTGGGCATTGGCCGGCTGTATTACAGCTACTAAGGCTACCGTCGCCGATCGATAATGCATCCGCAATGTCTTCTTCTTCCCTTTTCCATCCAGCCTTTTGTTCTTTTTCGCTTGTTTCCCCTTATTTCTTTATTTCTTTTTTTCTTTTGGGGGAGAGGGGGGCGCATTTCTCAGCGCGTTTACTTTTTTATGGGTTTTCATTTCGAGAGAGGCTCACGACATTCTGCGGGTTGGAATTGTACAGTACTGGGCTGGGCGGGTGCTGGAACTCGGAGGCCCGTTTCCCATGTTGCTGCATGCCGGTTTCTTAATGATACACGCCAATAAATAGGGTATCATAGATGTAATCGCCAACCCGACTGCTGCTGCTGCTATTATCTAATAGTACGGGAGAATGGCATTGATGAGAAAACACCGAGTAGAATATATAGGCGGGCTATTATTCGGTTTGATAATGACCTGTTACGTAGCACCTGTATGTCTATAGACTATATAGAGTCTAATGCTTGTAACTACTATCCACCGGTGTGCATTTAGACATGTCGACATTTCTTTCGGGAAACCAATTGAGGAAAAAGCGAAATTTAAGAAGTTTGGAAATTCGAGTCTAACGTCATTGTCAAAACCAAAGTAGTGTCCTTCGCCTTCATTATTTTTATCCTTCTTTTTCACACGATGGATGAAACCGACATCTCCGACTGGTTTGCCTGTTCTACCGACGGAACCCTTTGCCTCATAGACATCCATCCTCACAGCCGACGGTTGTTGCCCATCTCTGCCAACCAAAGGGACAGACAGTTCCATCTTATTGTTCTCTGCTTCTTCGCTCCTCAAATATTCAATGGTAATATAGCCACCGTATCCCCCCTTGTCCAATTTTGCTCCCTACGGTTACAAATCAAAATCAGCCATCTTAATTTAAGAAATATGAAGACAAATTTGTTTATGTTACTTCGGGTTACCTCTAGAATAAATTAACGTATGGCGTGTCTTCTTTGCTTTTGTATATATTATCTGCATTTTTCATTCTCGTTTCTGGTTAAGCCACTGATGTAGAAACCCTCTTGGTTTTTGGGTAATTGGCCTTATACGTCTCTCCCGTTGTTGCGAGAGTTGACCGGCAGGATTTCTTGGAGAGTCTTCAGGACAGTTTTCATCGCTTCCTGGTTGGCCGAATCGCCAAATGTCGACATGGTCGGAAAAGCCTCTTTAAATTCTTCCTTCGTCCATTTGCGGTGAAACGATTCTTTTCCATCCGGTCCAATTTTTCTAAAGGCGCCGTTATGTCCGTCTCTTCCGTCGCCCCCGTCCGATATTAGCCTATCGTCCATTTCTTGGTATTGATCATTTCTTCACAAATGACGTGAATGTTGCCGCCGCTCTCGCCCGGTTCCACAGATTCCCCTAAATCAGTAAGTCTTCTCACATCGCGACGGTAATGCGACAAATAAAATTGTATTTAGGCCTACCTTCCGATTGATCGTTGCCGTGCTGTCCGCATACATCCCAACACACTTCCTTGTCGACATAGAGTTGTTATCGGTGACAATGGCCACGTTCATTCCGTGCCAATCTTTCGATTCCAAGTCACAGTCAACGTGAACGGACAAGAGTCCAACGATTTGAATTTCTTGTACACGTGTTTGAATTTTGTATTTTCAAGTCGATCATTTCTTGGAGAATTTGGCTGACAAAAACGGCGACCCCTTGATGGAAATCATTTCCTTTCCGTCTTCGTTCTGAACATCAACCACCGTTTTGGGCAGAAAAAAAGTCTCGCACGTTTCTTTGATCAGCAATTTCAGTTGTGGCGTCCAACTGTCGTCTGATAGCGACGCATTCATTGACTTGAAACGATCACCTGGAACGTCTGTTGCCTTGTCTTCGTTATCCATTTGGAAGGAATTGGCCAATTTATCCATTCTTTAACGATTTCGTTTTCTATAAAGTTGTCCTCCAGAATATCCTGCGATCTGCATGGTATGATCTCGATTGATTGCGTCGGCCAAAAAGTCGTTCAGGGCAGAAAGCAAATTAGTTTGGTCTTCAGTGAGGTCCTTTCTACACCGGGATAACATTTGATCGGTCAGTGATGTTTACGGTTACTTTACTTTTGTTTCAATTAAAATCAAATAGCAGTTTATTTAAATTTTCCTTAAAATGTGGATGGAATTGATTTCAAAAGTGTAAAAGAGTAAAGTGACTAGACTTTTAATGTTGTTGTTACATGGGAAAAAGAAAAAATTATAGTGCTCCTTATTCGGATTGTGTATGGCGGGTCACACACCCATGTAGGCCTACCATGTTATAGTCTATATTTGACCGGGACTGTCAAAAGAGGGTGTTCTTGACTTTTTAGTGTTTTACTCGTCCGCAGACGACGCCTCTGTCCAGCAGTCCTTCGAAAAGTTCCCACTATTATACGCTATTATATTATACAGTTGGACTTTCAGTGTTTCCCCATTCGGTTTGAATCGACCTTAGAAAAATATTGTCGACAGTCGCCCGACAGGTAATATAAATACGTCGTATAGTTAAATCCAGTTAAATCAACCAAAGTAAAATACCTTCCTTATTATAGATTCGTCAACAAGTTCTTTTCATCAGCGCAAGTTAGGCCTATTGTGAGTAGATTCGACACAAAAGCCACGCATCAATTGATCGCTTCTTCTTCTCCCCGTGAATAGTAGAACTCGACGGCGACATCCGCAATCGACGTACGGTTCGATGCTATAATTTCAACTGATTACCTGCTGCTGCTGATCATCATCAGACGTCATCAGGACTCCTTTTCACCGTCTTCGCCGTGGAGTGAGGTAATTTCATATTTGTTTTTCTCTGCAAAATCCCCCAGCAGCAGTGATACATAATGATAATAATCTCGTGTCATTCGTCTTTTGTAGTGATCGGCTGATAGTGGGACTGGAATTCAGACCCGGTGGGTGTTTTGCGGAACAATGGATGGTGCGTCACCCACTAAAGTCGATGATGCAAACTGCGATCCTGCCAAAAGATACGAGAACGCAACTGAATGCCACGTGCCGCCCGAGGAGTGCAAGGGCGCCTGGTTTTCTGGACCTTGGAGTGAAGTACTTGACCTTGTTCTTTTGTTTGTTCTTTACAAGCATTTTTATTTGGTTGGATGTTCCGGAAACTGCCGGGAGCGTGACAAAAGAGGATTAATGTTTCTTTCTATTTTTTTTTAAATCTCTTATCGTCATTTCCGGGAACAGTGCTCAAAGACTTGCGGTACTGGAAGCCGGACGAGACCAATTTTGTGTCTGGCTAATAATAACAACTAATAATGTGACAGTCAAGATCGATCAATGCGGATCAGACACGATTCCATCCTCTGAGGAGAAATGCAATACTCAAGCCTGCAGCGAAGAAACCACTCCCGATACGACGACCGAAATGTCTTTGGTTGAAGTCTGCGAGGAAGTTGAGGTTGACGATGAAGAAGGAGAGGAAGAAGAAATAGGAGAGGAGGTGATTGAGGATCCCATAGTAGAATCCAGTGGATCCAATCTGGGAATGGAACCGTCGTCTGGCTCTGGCTCTAGCTCTGATGGCAGTGGCATGGATACTACTACGGATAGTACTATGGATAGTACTATGGATAGTAGCATGGAGAGCAATATGGAAAGTAGCAGCGGCGACCTTGCTGTAGACATGTCTGCTGAAGGATCTGGTGACATGGGATCTGAATCGGTATTTATTATTGTTTCAATAAAACCATTTGATTTTATTTAATAATGAATTTTTCGAAATGTGTATAGTCTGGACTCGGATTGGTGCTGGGAGGAATGACCGCTCCACCGACAGTGATGGAAGGATCGAGCGAACAGGAAGGACTAGTGCGGAAGGGCAGAAGACGACAAGCGCCTGCCGAAGAATTGCTTCTTTCAAACGAAGGATCAGGTTCTGGAATGGGTTCGAGTATGGGTTCCGGATTAGGTTCTGGCATCATCCTTGGTGAATCAGGATCTGGTATCGATGGTATGGATTCCAGTGAACTAGAGGTTGAAGAAGAAATGAGCGTCATCGAAACCAAGAACGGACATTTGCAATCAGAAAACGTTCTACCCGTCGATGGTAAAATAATTCTTTTCCCTTTTATTTTTTACGTTTATTAACGTCTGTTTAAATGCGCGTATTATAGGTAAACCATCAAGCGAGAAATCAGCTAAAAATGAAACGACAACTAAAAAGCCGACTAAGGACGCCGAGGAGACGAGCACTGTTAAGCCAAGCAAAGATGCTAAAAAAGATGCGACAACTGTGAAACCAGCCAAATCGGTCAAGAAACCGGGCGTTGAAGTGATCGAGAGCGATATTATGAAAACTGGAACCAAAGCACCTCCTAAATCCAAGGCCAAGAGCTTCCCAGGCAAAAAGAAGAAGGTGAAGGAATGTCGCGTGGTTACCCAGGAAAAACCAACCTGCGACAAAACCGAATACGGATGCTGTTCTGATGGGAGTAACTCCAGCCAAAGGACCTTTCGAAGCTGGTAACTAAAAACAATACTTTCAAATCATTTTGTTGCAAGCTGTGTACATTTCCAATCGAAATTTAGGTTGTCCCAAATACGAAACTTGTGAGGATGCCGAGTTCAAATGCTGTCCTGACGGTGTCACTCCAGCCAAGGGTAATGACAATGAAGGCTGTTTCACTGACGCCTGCAAAACATCTCTCTTTGGATGTTGTCCTAATGGATCCACTCCATCCGAGGGTAATGACAATGAAGGCTGCCCTGAACCAACTACACTACCACCACCCACAACCATGTCTTCCATGGGTGAGGACTTGATCCCGGTCTCCTGCAAACAATCAGAGTAATTTTGAATAATTTTTAAATTGTATCTTTGAATCATTTAATTTTGATATTGTGCTTTGTTCCGTGTAGATTCCGTTGCCAGAGGACGACAGCCACTGGCCCAGACAACCTAGGATGCTTCCAATATGAACCTAGTGAAGTGGAGGGATCCGGAAGCGGAAGCGGTAGCGGTAGTGGAGCAGGTCCAGAGTGCAATTCCTGTATGACACCCAATTCGGATGCTGTCCAGACAATCTGCGAGCAGTCAAGGGACCTAATGGAGAAGGTTGCGAACCTGTTGAAAGTGGTTCTGGAGAAATCGGTTCCGGTGATGATGTACCAAAAACGGAATCGGACATCAACTGCGCGGAAACGGAATTCGGTTGTTGCCCTAATTCCCCTCTTTTTTTGAGGATCGCTCCGTCTACAATTTGACGGTCCGCGCCAAGGACCGCGGCTCGCCTTCCCTGTCCAGCGAGGCCTACCTGGCCGTCGAGGTGGTTGATGTCAACGAGAACCTCTACGCTCCGCGCTTCGAAGACTTCGTGACAGAGGACAGCGTACGTGAGAACGCGCCGCTTGGCACATTAGTGGCCGAAATCCAAAACTTGGCCAAAATCAAGAATTTTCCTGAACATAGTTCAGGAAAATTCTCAAAACCGGAAGTACGCCTACGTAAAAAACAAAACATGAACTTTACCACAAATTTGACGAGGATCACGAATATGTGGTTCTTTTGTGAGTCGAATGAATATTTACTGAAATACTGACTGAAATGAGAAAACCGGAAGTAGAAAAAAAAACACATTACTAAAAATTTAACAAGTGAGCTTTGTTGCTATAAAAAGTCAAGTCAATTATCACTCAAAATTACTAGTCACAATAACTGGGATAATACCTTTAAAGATATGAAAGTAACGCTCTAGCTTAGTTCAGATTCTAAAGACAGAAGAACTCCAAAGACAGAAGAACTCCACCGACAATAGAACCCCAATATTTTAAAGAATTTTTAAAAATGTCTTTGCTTGCGACAGTAGAACTCCAGCGACAGTAGAACTCCAACGATACAAGAACTCCTTTTTTTAATTATCATTAAAAATACCAAACAATAGAACTCCATTGCCTGACAGTAGAACTCCACTACGCGACAATAGAACTCCAATAATTTTTTTAAATTATTTTCATGTCCGACAATAGAACTCCAACGATTTTAAAAATATTTTCATGCCCGAAAGCAGAACTTCATTGAATTTTAAATATATTAAATGTCCTTAAATAGAACTCCTTTCCTAGGAGTTATTTAGGCTACTACCTTACTTCCAAGAGGCCCACATTACTACACCCAAGATAGCGCAAGGTCAGACTGCAGCGCACCTGACCGTGTCATTAAAATATGAGTTGGCTGAAGAAGTTAAGTATGATAGCGCAAAGCCAGATTGATTCTCTCTGCATTTATAGGAGTTTATACATTTTATATGCAGTTATACAATACATGAATTGTAGCATAAGTGGTTGGTTAAAGTTGCTCAAAGCTTTAGAAAGAGACTCGGGTGCGCTGGGATAGATCAAAATGACTTCACAATAACTGGGATAATGCCTTTAAAGATGTGCAAATTAACGCTCTATAGCTCATCAGCTATAAATCACCCCACTTTAGAGCTATCAAAATCCTTAAAAAAAAGTTAAGTTTACCTTATCATCACTTAAAGTTCTGCATCTTGGTTAAGATAGATAAATCCTGTACAAGGGACACGACACGAGAAACCACCGGGAGTCAGGTCTTTTAGGGACCACAATAAGAAGCATTGTGTTTACAAATTTCACGAGTGGCCCGTGTTCATGTTTTCTGAAGTACCTTCTTGGTACTATTTGCATTTTATTTTGTTTGATTTCATTCATGGTTTTCCATATAAACTCGAATGATTTTGTAAATTGAAGAAACTTTGTTTTCGCATGAAGTTAACTCGAGGTTTAGTTCATCAACAGAGAAGTCAAATGGACTTTTTTGGATTGTAACTCTTTGTAACTGGTGCTCCAGGGACCGTAGTAGATTCGGTAGATGAGCATTGCTTCTTCTAAATAATTAACCAGCTCATCACGCGCACGCTGATTTCTGCCCGACGCCAACTCCATCAACTTATCCGTGAATTTCTACAGCTCATTTGCCATTTCAATGCTGTACCGACCATAGAGATGCTCAACAGCGGTGAGAGAGATTCGTAGCATTTTCTCGCATTCTTCGTATTTCCCTGCATGACAAAATTAAAGCAATTAAAAATTTTGACTGTAAATTAAATTCATGGAATTTACCTATAAAAGCGTAACACTGGGCCAACTTGTCAGCGCTCTTTCCCAAATCCGGATGCCCTTTGAACAGAGCTTTGCTACGTAATTGCACGCACTTAGTTAACAGTTTGATTGCTCTCATAATATCTCCTTGATCGATCGCTTCCGTTCCTTGTTATTTAATAGAATTAGTTTGAAAATGAAAATATTTGAAACCTTAATAGTTTTAAAAAATGATACCTCTGGCATCAAGTGACACTGCCTCTAAATCCGCTTTTAGCTGGGTGAAATAACTTTGAGGTGTTTTGCACGACCTGCATAGGGCCATCTGATTCTGAGCGGAGGAATTATTTCCGGTGGGGTTGATTAGAGATCCTTGGCAAGACGGGCACGAGAATGAATATATAACGTCCTAGAAATGTAAACAAATAAATAATACGAAGATCCTGAAATTAAAAATAAAAGCCTGGATTCCGCTACCTGGAAATCTTCAGTATTTTTATCGAGGCAAGAATCACAGGTGCAAGTGAAGCAGTATTGTGCTTCTAGAGCTTCTAGTCTTTCAGTCCTTCTCATTCGGCGATAATGTGGTCCATAACAGTTGAATACTTCGTCTCCTTGGCGAACATTACGGATAGCTCGCACAATCAGCGTATTACCTTGGAAACTACAAGAGAGGCGGCATTTGAACACTCAGTTAAAATCGCTGGGAAAGAAAACTGAATTACTATATCAAACCTATTGATCACGGTTGGATCACAGTTGTGATTCATAAGACTGGCAGAGGGATAAATGGTGGTTGAAATTCTTTCTTGTCTTTCATTGTTCTCGTCTATAAGACAGAGTTCTGTAATGGAATGCATTGCTCACCATCTGACAGACGTGAACTAAAATCAGGCCACCAACTTGATACTGAGACTCTAGAGAGGCTGACTGAAAAAATGACGAGTGTTGTTTCAGTAGCAAAGTTAGGAAAGCAGCAGTCTACAATCAGAAAAATAAAGAAAGCATGAATATACAATACAAGTGATACAAAAGAAGATTATAATTCCTTACCAACGCGTATTGGTAAAGTTCTTCAGGAGCCATCCGTTCAGTATGAGAGACTGGAGGGAACATAACCTGGTAACTCTTAGTGTCGTATGGCCCATCAATACCAGGCACTTTTTTCACTTTATCGGTATCTTTCAAAAAGGCCAACACTGAATATAGTCCATGAGAGAGAACAATTCTCGCTCCTAAATGGGCAATTCCAACAGTTTTCAGTACCGCTTCAAGTCCACATTCAAAATTGTGGTAACAGGATGATTCTTGGCGGCAGGAATAAAAAATGTAATTGATGGGCAATTTTAATAATTGATTTACGAAGGAATAAATTGTGTACTTGCTGGACCAAAGATTCAAGACCAACTACACTACTCATTCTCTAAGAGGAAAGGGGCGAAGTTGCCAAGTTATAACATGAAGGAGCAATGGAGGAGGCTCTGCTCGGGCAAAAAGTGTCGAGATGCTGTAATTTCCGTATACCACGTAATTGGTTCCTTTTTCCGTCACTAGGTGCGGAAGAGTAGTCCAAAGTGTCGTTTTCAGGATTTTGGTTGCCATCGTTACGGTACTTAGTCTACTTAGTCGGTAGCCCAACCATAATGTTTCAAAAGTGCAAAATATTTACAAAGTGCCAAAGTGATTCAAACATAGTTAGTTACCCAGGTTAAAATCCAGGTTCATCAAAAATCTTTTTTCGTGAAATTCATTTGTAAACCGTCCAAGGCTGTCCAGAATTTTTAACATGCTAGAGATGACATGGAAATTATATATTTTTTTAAATTTCATCATTCTTCAAATTATATCAACATTTTTTTTGCTCAATAACCACCCTTGTATCTAAATTGTTTCAGTCGATTTGGGGATATGGAAAAACATAGTTACCAAAATCGAATCCAAGATTCATCAAATTCTTTTTTCATCACATTCATTTTGGAAATCTTCCCAGGCTGCCAAGAATTTATAACGCGCTAGAGATGGCATGGAAAAGTATTCTTTTTTGAAATTTCACCATTCTTCAAATTACTTTAACATTTGTTATGCTCAGTAACCACCCTTGGATATAAAGGAGATATAAAGGTCATTATGGTTGTAGACGAGTGTAAAATAACCTTTTCTATGTCCAAAATACTGCCGGAATTTCTATCCAAAAAAGTCGAAAATCATACTGGAGACCTTTTCTATCCTATATAAACAAATAACCCTCCCCCTCCCCCCAAAAAATATTTATTACAATTATCAGCCATTCTTCCTTTGTAGGGTTTTTACTAAAAAAATATCTATCAATAAAAAAAAAGTTCACGAATAAAATTTGAAGTAACCATTTCTTCCCAATTCCAATGTTGTGAGTAAGGCGCACGGAGGTAGGGTGTTAATATCGATATTTTAGCTCCGTTTTCACCATCGAGCAGAGATAACAGTGATTAGCTTCGTCTCAGAAGCAGACGAACAATGTGTGAAAGCCTGGGGTTGAAAAAAGGAGATGAAGGGCGTATCAAGTTTGTAAGCCCTCATCTTGGATCAGAGGGGAAAATGGATCTCAACTGAGATTTATGTATGCAGTAGCAGACGACACAGCGGACGCGAAGCACGTTAAATGTTCTGTTTGAAGAAAAACAAAAAAAAATATGTTGAGAAGGTGGGGATAGAAAGCTATGGAGATCATTAAGCAAAATATTGAATTAAGAGGTTTGGGCACTAAAACCTTTTCAGGGTTAAAGCGTTTCCTTCTTTAGTTTGTAAAAAGCGTTCACAGGAGAAAGAGAGAGTGAATCATGTCTGAAAATGAAGTTTTTGGGAATTGATCCAGCGTTTTGAAATATTCTTTTCCTTGTTGTGGCATCGTATACCTTCGTGTGACGGAGGAGATAAAAACTAAATATGAAAATGGTAAAGTAATTATAATTTTCTGACTATCTTTGTAGTGATTCAATTGTTCCCTTGGCGTGTTACGCACGTGTGTTCATTTCTTTCAGATGCCCAATACAAAGCTGATCTTAATGCTGAGGCGTATCAATATTTCCTCAACATGGAAGAACAGAGAAAGAGGATCGAAGAAGAAAGAAAGAGGCAAGAAGAATTAGAATTAAAAAAGACGGTTAAGTCTGAAGTTTGCTGTATATTTTATTTGGTTTATTTCAAATAACATTTATGTAAATTTATATTTTCAAGAAGACCAAACGGAATGTGAAGTAGAATCGTCAGGTGACGAGCAGGTTGCCAAATCTGGTTGTGGAGCCAAGCGTCGTTTTGGCGCTGCATCACGTGTGCAGGTTGATAATGGAGTAATTAAAGTCTTACCCAAGCCTCCTGTTAATAGTAAACGATGGATTTGGCTGCTTCCCCCCATAGGCTGATTGGTAGGCGGCTCTCTTTGATGAAGTTGGTCGTTCAAGTGGCAACTGCTTTCCATCATGGTTCCAACGGTGTTTGGCAGTATTCGAGGCAGCTGCGGGATTATTCTGCTACTGTCCGTATACCCCTCTCTGACACACAGTCCTGTTGTGGCGTGTGTGGTGGGCTGGTCTCATGCTGTATTCCTTTGTGGGTGAGCCAGGTCTGGAATTAATAAATATATATTATCATATATATTTAGTGATTGCTTTATACTAATAACAGGCAATTGCGTAGGTTCCTCAATTTCTCTATGAAGCTGGATATGCGACCAAAGGGAAAATCATTGGTGTCACAGAACCCGGGAGGGTGGCTGCAACATCCATGGCAAATCATGTGGCCGAGGAGATGAATTTGCATGATGGTCAAGTTGGTTATCAAATTCAATTTGAAGGCAACGTCAAGGATAATACCCACATTAAATTTATGACTGACAGTGTTTTGTTAAAGGCAAGTTCCTCGTCCAGAAGATATTTTCTCTCTCATTATCAACATTACTTTTTTAATAATAGGAAGTTCTAAAAGATTTACTCCACAACAACTATTCTAAAGTGATGCCGAAGTGAAACGTATGCAGAACACCAATCAGAATGCTGAATGAGCGGCGCGTCATGGAACTGCAGTTAAAGTAAACAAGTGGCGTACACTACAGCCGACATGCAAGCACACGTGGAATCAAATCATGGCGTCAAAAGTCAATTCAAATGTTCCTTGTGTCCAGTCCACTGTAACATCCGCTCTGAATTCGACCGACATTTTGCAACAAAACATCCCGGACAAGACATTCAAGTTCTCACAATGTTTTACATGTGAGTTGAATGTGGAATTTTAACGTTGTCGCCTATTAACTAATCACTTGTTTTCTTTTCTTTTGTTAAGAGTGGACAACAGCGAAGCTACAAATGAAACGGAAACAGCTTCATTCGTCACAGCCAATTTTGAGCCACTATGGATCGTTCATTGTCGCGAGATCGACGACGATGATGCATTCTTTGGAACTGATATCGGATGTGAATTTGAAACAAAACACAAAACCTCAATCCACGATGACGATGATGATGATGATGATGATAATGATGATGTCTTGTCATCTCCTGAAAAACAAAAAACATTTTTCTTTTTAAAAATCGAAGCAAGAATCGGAGCCTTTTGGAACGATCACACCCCGTACCATCCGAAGAATTATCCGGAGAACCTCGACTGCGTCTATCAATTTGTCAGGTATTGATAATTTTACTTAACTGGTTGGTTCCAATTGTCTGGGCACCGGTTTCATCAGTCGTCATACAACGATCTTACGGAGTATTTCAGGACGAATCCGAATTTGTGTGGAGTGCGGATGAAGACGATCAAGTTCGATTTGCAGTCGCCCATGGACACGCCGTTTGGTGGCGCTTGATCCGATTTCTTCCACATGCCTTCCTGTGGTTTTCTCTGCGGGAAAATGGAGTTCTCCTGTATGCAAATTATCTTTCATTTATCTTTGATTGGAATATTCCATAACGTCCTTGATTTCTAATTTTCAGGGTTCGCTCGGTAACAACCTGGCGCAACAAGTCTGGAATTCCATTTTCATTCGGACGAGTCTGTGGGCTTGACTGGATTCCTCATATCTTTTGAGCAAGTCTACAATTGTTGAACGCCACGGTATTATTATGCGAACCAGTGAAAAAGAGTTGGATTGCTGGAGCTCAACCATCCCCTTCTTCCTCAGTCGGATCAATCTTCCTCATCCGAACCTACCTCTACTCCACCAACTGCATCTTTCTATACCACTAAGCACTAACTAACCTGCCTCTTTCACTATCATTTCTGTCGCAATCTCTTCTCCACCTGTAACCATCAAACTCGATCCCCTTTCTCTTCTAGATCCTCTTTTGTTACCATTCTTTAGCATTTTTCTTTCCTTTCAACAACTTTCTTTTGCCATTTGTCGCTCTCTTCTTTTCTTTCGCGAGATCATTTTCTAGCCTTATAATGCAAAAATTACATAAAAAAACAGTAAAACTAGAGTAAGAAAAATTCGGTTTTTCTTTTCGTCATATTTGGCTATTAGATAAACGCAGTCGGTGTTGGAGTCGTGTCAAATCACAAAACAATGCCATTTCAAATGCCTTCATTTTTACTCCTGACACAGAGCTTAATGCCACAACGTCGCCGTCGTCTAGCAACGGAAATTTATCGGCTTTCAACACGTGGTCGTCGACTACCAAAAGAGATCCAATCGATGACGTCAACGCGAGTTTCACGACAAATGCCAGTCAAGCTGCAACTTTACCCAAGTACCAAGGTGAAACGACTGAACTAGTAGGGGGTAAAAAGAATGCTTCTTCATCCTGTTACACCTTATCTTATCGAAGAATTCATTTGAATGGAAAAATTGAAATGGAATTGGATGATTAGCCAATAGAAAAATTTAAGTAGTTGTTTTATGAAGAAACGATCATGTTCAACGCATGGATCGAGAACAAGCAATGGTCGTTTGAAATCTCCCTAGGTATACCATGTGTTTCCTGTGCTATTAAGGTACTTGCTAAGAATTGGATAAACATGGAGGACGAGTCGGCCTATCCCGCGAGAGTGTTGAAGATTCAATTTTAAATGTAATTTGGCTTTCTTGTTATCATTATTAGTACTTCCATTCTCTTAGTTCATGTTTTCAAGTCCAATTGCGCGTGTTCTGTGTGCGTGTGTTTTTTTCTCTTTTTCCCATGCTCTTCTTTTTTTTTATTAACTAAAGATATCACGTCCAATTGTTGCATTCCGTTGTCCCTAGCTGTCCTTGGCCTTCATCCGCTCAGTTCCGATTTAGCTTTCTATCTTCCTCGTCCTCCCAATTTTCCCGCCCTCGCCTCGTTGAAAAATTTGACCAACAAAAAACAAAAACAAAAATAACAAAAACAAGCCCTCCTCTTACTCAAACTTACCTTCCTTCGTCTTCACAGCCCGTGCGATTCCTAGCGCCACTTTCAGCAACATCTAAAAGTAAAAGTAAGTAAAGAAAACTCGAAAAATAAAACATGACATCGAAAAGAAATCAAACATAACAAATAGAAACAAAACAGATATGAAGTAAAAAACTATCATGAAAACAAAAGAAATATAATAATACAAAAAATCTTCGGGCATTGTTGTTATGACATGTTGATGTTTGTAGACTTCCACACGAATGTCACGTCGGGTCACAGGATCATTTTCGTGAAGAAGCTCAACGTCGTTGTTGTCGTCGCCATATGTCAAACATGAAATGAAATAAAATAAAAAATAAGGAAGATTGTTAGATTTTGATGACATTGATGTGTGAAGAATACGTTGCAAAAATATTTGGAAATTGTTTTGGAGGGCAGATGCAAAATGCCCCATGCAGGGCTTTTGAGAGAGAGTAGAGTATGGGGAATGGAGTTGAGTGGTTGGATTGAGTAGAAAAAACTAATGCAAACTGCCCCATGCAGGGCTTTTGAGAGAGAGTAGAATACAGGGATGGAGTAGATTGGTTTGATTGAGTAAAGAAACTACTGCAAAATGCCCCATGCAGGGCTTTTCAGAGAGAGTAGAATTCAGGGATTGAGAGAGTACAGGGATGGAGAGAGTACAGGGATGGAAGAAGAGTGATTGTTTACACGAGCATATAAGGACAAAAAATTTCATATATCCTTCATTGCTTGAAGATTTCTAGTATTTCGGAACTTCAGTGAAGTAAGATGTGGTGGTTTCTTCTGCTTAATGACGATAGCTTGAACGGGCTGCTGTTTCACGGTAACATCCAGCAGATATGCAGTTGGAAAGTTCCACCAGGATGTTCCTAAACAAAGCAGAGAAGAAAAGTTATAAAAGAATCTATTGAAAAAAATTATCAAAAATAATTTTACCTGAATGATGTTAGCGTTGGATGCAAAAGGTCCTTGTTATAGCATTAGACTTTGCACCAACAACGGCGGATTATACAACTGAGGTAATGAACCAATGTTTGGTTGCTAATTTAGCTCCAAAAAACTTGCTCGTTTCAATCTCACATTGCCCTTTAACTGCCACACTTAATCTTGAATGTTGAAGAAAAAGAGATTCTGAAAATGAGTGGAAAAATGATTCATTATTTGGAACATTACCTTCTCATAAGTTGTGTCTGTATAGGTTATAGGATGAGATTTAAAAATTTTGATGTCTTTTCAATTGGTACTCTTATGTTTTGGATGAGATGTAAAAGCTACACAAAGCCAACGATTAGCTGAAAATATTTTGCAATGTCGAGCTCATGTTGAGCTGATAGCCGAGGAAGATATAGCTCCCACGTGTTTTGTCACTTTGTGAGTCATCGAAATCTTTCCGTTCCAGCAAAAAAACACGAATGCAGTAGCAACAGCGAGGAAAATATAGCCTCAAATGTTGCTGGGTGTGAATATAGTAAAACAACTCTATTAATGTTGCATTATTGCGAGTAAAATTTTTTAGACTTTCTAACTATTTCTGCTATCAGCTCACTGTTCTGATTTTTTCTCGCAATGCTCCCAAAATGTATAACATGAATTTTCATGCACTTGAACTGTATAACCGGCCTTTGTCGACGTGAGCCAATATAAGTTTTTAACTTCTAGACGTCACGTCAACAATGATTAAGACAGGATTCCCTATAGGGCTTTGTCCCGACAGGCAATAGAAAGATCCAGAGGATCTCGCCACGGAAGTCCCTACGGCCGAAAAGGGATAAGAGATTAATTTGGTTTACCTCGAGGATAGTTATAAAGATGAAAAAAATTATATTGTAACTGGTGAACTGTTCGAAGATACAATATGGTATGAAAAACAGCACGCTGTACTTGGTCGTCGTAGCAAATTTGTAATTAAAAATTGATAAAAAATTCATCGAATTTAAGATTTCAGACTCTGGATGCTTGTTTGGGGCCATAAATACCCTTATGAAGGCGGCATATGCTTCTTCTTCCTTTCCCAGGATGATGTAACCTTATGGTTCCTCAAGTTATATTTCCCCCTTTTGGTCACTGTAATGGAAAGCGGGGTTTTTTTTCAAGCTGCACATTGACCAGGCTTCTGGTCGCTGCCATTGCCAACACTAAGCGGGTGGAGTTCTGTTTGTTGACGATGGCGTACATATCCAAATAGTCCATGCCTCACAGCTAGTGCGAGTATCCTTTGGCTACAAATCTTGCCTTTTATCGTGGTTTGAAACTTAGTACCCAGCGGCATTTGGTAGTGGCTCGATTGTCTAAAATCGGCATAACAGTTGAAAAGATATTCTGAATATTTGATGAATACTCATCTTGAATAGCTTCTCTTACCCTCCAGTGCATCATTGTAACTGAGGGGGGGGGGAAATATTTTTCTGAGGGTTCTTTATCAAGTGTCAAAGCGGTTTCTTCTTCTAGTCTTCCGGGAGCTGTGGTAAAAACCACTTTAATTAAATGCAAAACAATGCATAGTTTCCAACCAATCTTGTATTTTGTCCAAATAAAAATAAATAAAAAAGTGAAATGCAAATCTAAAGGTCTTAAAAAAGATTTTGTGGTCGGTGTATGCAAAAAGAATTTTTTACGGTGTTTGCAGTTTGATTCCAGGAGCAGTTAATTCCAATACAAAAAGAAAACTTCCGGTTTAACCCCCCCCCCCCGAACGGAAGATGGATTCTTCATTTTTTGAACCAGTTTTGGCAAGGCCGACTATATAACTTTGGGAGATTTCGTCGATACAAGTGCGGGTAGATTTTAAACTATTGTCACGTTGTAAACGGGCGCAATCACGTAGGGTGTTTTCAGTCTCAATAAATGTATTTTTTTGAAGCTGGCTCGCACTATTCGAAGAAGCGCAGACTCTCGAAAACACTTCCACTGCCGACTTAACTCGACAATGCCGCACTAGTCATCACTAAACTAAGTCTACACTAAAACGGTCGGTAGTTAAGTGACAATCCACATGAACAGTGTAAAATCTTGGCTACTCTAAACTCGACAGAATCTCTGTCCGTTCACTCTCACTCCTCCTTTTTATCTGCTCTGAGCCCTCTTTTTCTTACCCCTTATATTCTTCTCATTATAACAGAACGTTTGTGCCGCTCTAACATGACAAGCGTAAGGATCCTGTTGATATATTGTCTCTTTTAAGATCAAGGGGAAACAAGGAGAATATCTACGAATAGTAAAGATAAACAAGGAGAACTTCCACGTACAGTAAATCGTATAAAGGACGACAATTTACCGTGTTACACTATTTTTCAGCGCCAGAATCTTCGGATAGCAAGATGGCATACGGACAGAGATTTTCTCCACAAAAAAAATTGAATGCAATATTTGGGGAAGGAATAAGTTATTCTGGCAGTGGAGGTCCCTTGTCCACTGCCCAAAGAGAAAATTTGAAAGTAGGGACCCCCCCCTCCCCCCAGGTAAAGAACGCTGTTAGTTTCCGGATCTCGGTAAGCTTTCATCAAAATTGGCCAGTTGTATTGGACATTTTAGGAATGCATTCCATCCAAGTCGCTAATTTCATATTCGGTTTGACATTTTCTTAGAACGCCAATTGTTTTTCATGACGTTGGGATCACTGTCAGTTTCTGAGATCTTGGACGCTTAAAAATAGTGCTGATGTTAGAATTCATAGCACAGCTGACGTCATAAAAGAACACGTGAAATGAGCAGAGAAGAACATCAACATGCTAACTCAAGCTAATATGTTGCTTGACAAACAACAACAGGTGACATCGGCATCAGAAAGGAATGTCACCACCAAATGGACACAAAAGAAGACACAATATTTCACGCTTCACTGCGCCAAGATCGCCTCCACAAGAAGGATTAAATCGAATACGCGTATTTGCACAAAGCTTGTTAGGAATTACGTCTTAATTATTGTTAACAGTTTATACACGAAGCTAAGCATAAACTTTTATAATCGAGTGTGATTGATTTACCCTCACTACTCGTATATAAACCCCCTGTAAAACTCCCTGTCTTTGGGGTTGGTCCGCCGCTGCTGCAGTGTAAGTTACTCTTTGAAAAACACCTTTTCTGTGTAAAACTGTGTTGTGTTTATAATAGCTAAAATACTCTACGAGCCCCACTACACACGGTTTCGGATTAAAAATAAAAATAAATAAAAAGAAATTAAAGATTAGGGTTTCTTTACTATGATTAAACGAATAGAAAATTTTATTTTTTAAATACTAGAAAGTATTTTTTCCTACGGAAAGAAGATATTAAATTTAACAGAATCAAAAATACAACCTTTGGATTCGTGCGGAGAATATAATCACTACACCAAGAGCTATATATTTTTATCTCCGAAAATTTAGAAAATTGCATGTCGTTTGCAGAAGTTAACTTTAGAAGCGATTATTCTTTCAGCTAGGTGGGTCGAACACTAGACTTAGTAGGGGGATATCACTTAAGAATATTTCAAAAACAGAAAAGAACTGATAAACAAAACAAGCTGAAAGAGCTCCTAATATTAATACTAGACCACCAATACATAAGCATTTTGAACAGTGAATAAAATTGACTTACATCCATTTTCATGCTTCTGTCGTGTGTGTACAAAATGCCCGACCGTGGAAGTGCCTCATCTGGAACTCCGTAGCACAGGCTACACAAGTGACGGAAAATGTGCGAGCTACGCTTGCTGAAACAGCCAAGCTAACTTTAGGGCCATTACATTCAAACCCAAATCAGCAACTTCATCCACGACCGACTATAGCCATTCCAATGACGTAATTCCATTTGCGCCAGGTAATGGAAATTTCCGTCCCCTAACAACGCCTGATATTGAATTAGCCAATGCAATGGCAGGGGCTTCCGGTATTAATAATAAGCAAGTTAAATTAAATTAAGAGTCTCTAATTTTTAAAATTTTTGGCATATGAATGAGTATTAAATAAATTCTGCTACTTTGAAAGATTACGGCGATCCATAAAGATTTGCACCAAGCGTTCCTATGGAAAAGAATATTTTCTTTGACAGGTCTGTTCCTACTCACGAATCGAGTTTGCCGTCCTTGCCTCCTCAGGAACGATCAGGTGATCGATCTCGTAGATCAACCAAGGGTTTACGCAAATGGCACATTGAGCAATCTGCAGGCAAGAGGTATATAATATTACAGTTTTTGTGAGTCATTACTTATGTTAAATTCATTACACTGCCCAGACTACACCTTATGCTGATCGACGACACTGTTTGAAGTCTTGGGATTCACTACCCTCGAAAAAATGGAACGATGATGTTGCGGTGCAACTATCGGCTTATTATTTGTCGCGGACTAGTCTCCCATGTTGGGGATAAATTTGTTGAGAATGACCCCCATTCGTGCAACCCGAACTCCCACCATAAAGTCAACATGGTTGTAGCTGCTGAATAAAAATAGTTTGCATTGACTCATCTTAATGAACCTGACCTAAAAGTTGTTGAACCAATAATCGTTAAGACCATCGATGATATTCCTAATTGGAACTCCATTAATCCCACCCCTAGCTAGGTCTGTAAATCGGGTCAAAGCCAAACGAACTGCTAAAAACCCAACAGATCTGTTTTTATTTTATTCAAATGGAATTTATGCCTGATTTGTTCTATAGAGGGGAACTTATTGCTGGTTCTAAACGTCACTTTATATTTATGACCTGGAGCTTTCGCTTTTGAAAACTGCCGTCCGGTGGCATGCCAACGGAACCTTTAAAGTAATTAATGCTGCTACCTTCAACCAACTATTTTCCCTCCACGGGTTTCCAAGTCCACAACATTGAAGTAGCCGACCAAGGATGCGAAGCTAATACGGACTACACCCACCTACCAGACATCACCTTGAACGAGTTGAGAGTATCGACTGTATCGGATCCCGAATATATGGCACTCATGACGGCGGCCACAGTTGGTTCTCTGCCCCCCCCCCCCGTCTTCGAACAGATCAGTAAATTCACCAGTACTGGTACATTGACGAAGAATTGTCGGTGGACGATGGGCTCGTCTTATTCGTTCACCACATCATTATTCCAGCATCGCTCCACCGAGACTTGCAACTCAAACTTCACGCGGTCCATCAAGGAATCGTCCAGATGAAGAGACGGGCGTGACGGAACGGTATTTTCCCCCGGAATTACCAACGACATTGCTCTTGCGTTAAAAGCTACCAGTCATGCAAGTAGCGGGTTCCACATAAAAAAATGAGCCCCTATTGCGTGATCTCCTGCAAAAGCGGGTCGAAGACTTATTGGTGGATATCTTCCAGGTTGCATCTTTACACGTCCTTGTCTACGCCTGGTTGGAACTACGTCTTTTCTGGTTGGAATCACCCATGCCATCATCGAATGTTTTTTATTTAGGGGTTCCGGCAAGGATGCACTCAAACAATGTTCCACAATTCAATGCCCACAGCTTTCAAGCCAAACTACGTAAATGGGGAGATGGGTTTGGGTAAACTCGACGCCAAAATAAACCCCAAGGTAACGGCCTTGTGAAGCCGGTTGTCGCAACAAAAGCGTTAAAACCAGTTTCCTTTACGTTTTGAAAGATTAATTCATTGGATTATACACGCCCACACTGCAATCTTGTAAGTTTTCCCGAACCATACAGTATTTTATAAATGTAAATAACCATTTAGTATTTATAACATATGTTGAAGAACTCGACATTGGAGGATTGAAAGTCACTACTTTCGACTTAAAGGGTTATCAAATTGTAAAAAAAACTATTTTTTGGTTAAACTTACCTCAATAGTTAAATCGTCTTGTTTTGTTTTGTTTTTATGAGCAGTGCATCGAGTTTGCCTTGATTATCTCCCCGATGCTATAACTGCGTCGTGTACATAATCGATGTTAGTGTTCCAAGTCGATTCACTGAAATCAAACTAGAACTTCCAATACTCCAGTCAGGTGATGTGTTAAAGGAGTGTCCATTCTTGATCTTCGGGAACAAATTTGACACAAATATTAGTTGTGTACCTGAAGGGTATATGTGATTCTTCTTTGAATTGAACACTTATGGAAATGTGTGTTTTATCTGAAATTCAGAGACTTTTCAAATATTATGGATCCTTTACTATTTATTAAAGAGGAGATGCCCATCGCTCCTATTTCTCGTCCTGTCGAACTTTTCAAGTGTTCCATCATCAATCGTCAAGGATACGAAGAGGATTTTTGCTGGCTCGCCAGCCATCTCCGGTGAGTGAAGACATATGAAATAGGCAGGGACTAAAGTGATTGCTCGTTGTGGGTTGCTTCCTTATTTGTAGTTTAAACTATTTGTCTGATTATCTCCTCCTTCTCCTTATCCTCGTTTTTTTGTAGAAATGAGACTCTGCCTTTCTAGAAGTTTTGTGTTACTTCCAGCTGGATCCAGTTGAAACCACTAAGGCTGTTTTGCCCCTGTCTCCCTTTTCTCCCGTTTATTTTTGTAGAAAACACTTTCTAAAAGTAGGTATAAGTCTTAGTAATTCTTATTTCTGATGCTGCTATGACCTTTATGCCTATTCCATTAGATTAAGAAATATAATGTCTTCGCCCGCTATAAAACTAAGAGAAAAACAAGGTTATCACAAATTAATTTTATTGACAGTTTTAATCGTATCAAGCTATCCTATTTATAGGGCCATTGAATGAGGGTACTAAATCAGGTAATATTTAAAAAGTACTAGACTCCTAAATATTTCTTAATGGAGCAAACAAATGAGTAATCACCATCAACTTCAAAGTACAGCTGAGAATATTTTATCATAAAAAACCTTAGGTTGAAATGACAAAATAAGCACGAGAAGGTAGATCTTTTTGTATTTTATCACGGAAATTCTACGTCTAAAGTAAGCATTGCATGGGTTTTGTAATGTTCATAAAAAAATATTAACTAGCATGTTTAATAATCGAGGCAGCAAGTTTTTTTTTTTTTTTTTTTTTTTTTTTTCTTTAGAGATAGGTGCACTGCTGGCCACTTTCGGGCAGCAAATGGTCTTCTGCATCGAAGACCTTCAGCACCGGTGAACTGTTTTGCGGGGTGGCGGTGGCGCTAGGTGGCGGGTCTTTCTGGTTTGGTCTGTTTTCGATGGGGGCAGAAATGGCCTTTGGGATCCCGTTGACTGCGTCGGTGTTGACAGCGTGTTTAATGGCGGTGTTGTTGGTTTTTCTTGAGCCTGTTGCTGTTATTTGTGCCGGAATTGTGGAAGGAAGTTGACTGGGCGCTGGATTAGGCCGTTAGTGAAGACCGATCGACCTCCAGGTTGATCCTGTGTCGGAAGGAGTTGAGGTGGTGGTTGCCAGTTCTCAGCCTGTGGAGGCATATTGCTGTCGGTCTGTTGTGGTGTTGGTGCTACTTTATTATTCCGATTCTTGATTTTGTTGTGACGCATTTTTTCTGGCAGCATTTCAGGCTCTGGAGTAGGCTTCCGGCCCAGTTGGGTTTGACAGTTGAGATTTCTTCGCTTGGCGATAGCTGGATAGTAGCTTGTTTTCAGCTTGGGTTGGCGCATTCGTTCGAAGCTAGTCGGTCCGCCGTTTCGTTTCTTTCGATCCCTGTGTGGCTGGGGATCCACGCCAAGGTTGTTAGGGTCCCTCTGGATTTCAGGCTTGCTATTAGTTCCCGGGTGGTTGCAACTGTATCGTTGTCTGTGTGCGTGTTCGACGCGATGGTTTTTATAGCAGTGCTGGAATCGCTGAAGACGGTTACTCCTGGGGGGGGGGTGGACTTCCATTTGGTAGATGCATTTTAGTGCTTGGTATATGGCATATACTTCCGCTGAGAAGATGCTTGTACCTTCAGTCAATGTTCCGGTCAGCTCGTATTATAATTCGGGGATGTAGACTGCGAAGGCCGTGTTGTTAGGGGTGGGTATTTTTGAACCATCAGTGAATGCCTTTATTGAGTTATTTGAGATTAGAGGGATTAGCGAGTTGAAGATGTTGGCCGTTCTGGCTCTACACTCTGAGGCCTGTTTCTTGTTTAGGGGAAACCAGATCGTTTTACAGATTGGTGGGTTGTTGGGTGGTGGGTATTTGTAGCATGATGGGAGTGCCGGTTGCGGTGGGAAGAGTTTTATATCCAGGTTTGCTAGGTAGATAGCCTCTTTGATTAGGCCTGGTGTGCATCTGGGTTTCCAGAGGATTTGGGGCAGATGTAATCTGTTTGGCCCGCTCGAACATTGGGTTCCGTGGTTTGTGACTTAGTTTCAGCAAGTAGTTCCGGGTGAGCCAGCTGGTTCTCCAGGGGAAGGATTCGGTACCGTATTCCGCGTACAGGGTTTCCACTGGGATAGAAGCTGCAAGAACTGCGGCAGACCACACCCCAGCGATCAAGAGTGCATCAGGAGATGCATAAACTTCGGAGACCACAACCACGACGCTGACTGCCCAGCCTACCTAGAGGCGAAAGGGATCCTCAAAATGGCCTACGTAGAAGGAATAACGGCCTCAGAAGCCCGCACAAGAATGGCCCTACTCAAGAAATCGGCAGCAAAGCGACTCACGACACCCACCCGCCAGTAAAACCAGCAAGCACCTGAGATCGATCTGTTAAAAGAACATCTCCAGGCCGTGCAAGCAGAACTGAAGAAACTAAGAGACGCAGTCATCCCCAGCATGAACAAGGAGATAAAGACCCTAATGGTAGACATGGCAACTGTGAACGGGAAGCTCAACCACATCGACGCAAGATTCGACGACGTCCTAAGGCGACAAGAGGAAAACGCCAAATCCCAGACCAGCAGGTTCGACAAACTTGACCACGTCATTAACTCCTTGATGGATACGCTGTCGATAAGCAAGAAAACTCCCGCCTTCTTACCACAAAGCCCTAGCCAAACCACAGGAACAAGCTACAAGAGCACCGACAGGGCAATGCTACTCAGAAGCGACGACGAGATTCTAAGGGGCCCCCTCACCTACAAAGGACATCCACCCTACTTTGATCTTAACGACCAAGACCTCATGGACCTATCTGCCAGTCACTATGACTAACACAACTACATCCGATTTCAAGTGCCTACAATTGAACGCAGGAGGCTTAACGAAAGCCAAACTAGAAGAGTTTCGACATTTTCTTCCTTTAGTTAACCCAGAAATAGTTTTGCTAAGCGAAACCCACTGGAGCAGTGGAGTCGCCCCTAAGTTCAAAACCCACCACATTCTCAAGAAGGACCGCCTCAACAGAATGGGAGGTGGTGTGGCCCTACTAATCCGCTAAATTTTTCAGTTCTCCCCAATCCATCTAAACACACCCGGCACCGTTGAAGCAATCGGCGCCAGCATCCTCTGCAAAGACAACCAGCACATCGACTTCCTCTCAATCTACGTCCCGAAAGCCGACTGCGAGACCGAAGATATCGAAGACCTCCTGAATAGAACCAACCCCTTCGTCGTAGGAGGAGACTTCAATGGCCACCACTCGCTGTGGGAGCCCAACTCCATCGAAAACAAGGCGGGAAAATCTATCCACGAGGCCCTAATCAACGACCCCAATGCCTGCCTAATCACTACACCGAACCTCGGCACGCGCATCGACCCAGCATCCGGAAAAGCCTCAACGATTGACGTAACCATAACCTCGCCCACCATTGCCGTCTCAACTACCGTCACACCTGGACCATACATGGGTAGCGACCACCTCCCCCTCATCATCACACTCAACGCCAGAGCAACCCGCCTAATAAACCGACCCGTTGCGTGGAAACTAAACGAGGAGAACTGGACGCAGTGGAATCTAAACATCGAAGAAATTCTGAGGCAACGCAACTTCACGAACATCACAGACCCGGAGGACGCCATCGCTACCTTCTCCGAGTGCATCGAGATTAGCAACACACGCTACTCAAAGAAAACCAACCCGAACGTGAACGCGAACGTTACCAAAAACCCAACCCGCCCGTGGTGGAACGAATCATGCCAAGATGTAGAGGCAGCAAGTTTCAGACCAAATAAAAAAAATTAATTGGACCTATGTTCAGCATTGTAGAAGTTGCGGGTTGCCAGATTGAAGGAAACGAAAAACAGAAAAGAAGGAACTGAACCTAAAGACCTAAAAATTATTTCTATCGTGCAATGTTGCAACCCTCATCTCTCAATCCTCTATCATCTCTTAATTTCTACACCCCCTCCCTATATTGGTCCCAGAAAATGGAATTACACACCTTTACCTCGTTTCAACCGGTCGTTCTTTCTTGATTTCTGTTTTTTTTCCTGGCACATCGTCTGCCATTGCACTTCTAGAAAAATTTCAATTTATTCGGAATGAATAGAAGTCAGAGTCGTTAGTTCTCTACGAAGTGATAAATCATGACATTTAACAAGCGATTCGCCACTCAAAAAGAGACCATTTTGTGGTTTTTGATTTTGTGTAAATCATCGCAAGTGGTTGTAAAAATAAACAAATAGATGGGTATCTCGATATTCTTGTTGAAATTTTGGAAAAAATTCGTTTGTGACGTTATGAGGGAGACAACCCAAACAGATGATTGGCGTTTGTGCAGTTTGAATTTTGTCGTCCTAGGTCAATCCATCACGTACCATCACTTGCAGCCATATCTTCTGTTATGAGTCTCATGCCTCATCAGTTGATGTCACGTCCAAATTACTTGCCCGATTTGGAACCAAGTATTCACCATACTTCAGCGCATCTCGGCGGTCTAAAAAACTTGCATCGTTACCGTCAACAAAGATTTTCTTTTTGACCAAATTCTTTTTTTTAAATTAAATATTAGACTGGAATTAATGAGTGAAATTTCCTTTAGATGTTCTCTCTTAATTCAATTTTCGGTGTTATCCGTATGTATATTGAATGGTCTGTTTGAATTCTTGTCTGCCTTTAATTATCCCACAAAGTGTTTGTGTTTCAAATCCGGATGTTTCTATTTCTGTACCTGTAACTCAATAAATAAAAGTTTCCCTGAAACCATTTATATTGGTTTTTCTCTTCGACCAAAAATATTGTCGCACTCCATAGTCTTTAATCTGTTTGGATAAATGTGGGCTTCTAGACTACGTACAAGCTTCAAATAGATTAATCACTGGAAGTGAGTCGCAGCATTCACATTTGTCTTTTGGTATCGTGTAAATTACACGATTATCTTCTGTCGTTGCTCTTCAAATAGTTTAAGAATTTGAAATCTGTTCGGCGAAGTGCATTCGTGCCGTTGAGCTGAATTACGGGTTTATTCTTATATCCTGACACAGTTGATCTAAACCTAAATAAACTTAACGTGTGTACCCTATTAATACGGTTCATTCGCTTTACGCAAGATATACACAAATATAGGTTGCATATGCTCCAGGGCCTATTTGGAGGGCAATGGTATAATATATTGCGGTATTATATTGTTTATTTTTTATTGCATGAAAATTGGTGCTATCCCGTCTATCCATTTTTTGTACTTGCTTGCAACATTAAGGACTTGGCTGACATTAGCTGAACTCGAAGTGCATGCCATTAACGTTCCATGTGGCAAACATAGAGTAGTGGAAGTCCACATTTAAAAAAGGATCACCCCATGACCCTATACCTTGAGTGTGAAGAAATGAATGTTAATGGATATCCTGGCAGTATGTGACAAGTTTATATGTCACAAATGCCTTTCATGTGGCGAGGGCATCAATTTGGATTCTATATAATCCATTCGCAAACTGGAAATTCTTAAATTTATTTCGTAAATCTTTCTGGTGAAATTTGCCTTTTTTATTTATTATTCGATAACGCTGCTGATTTTTTTTTATTTTTTGCCAGATTTTCAGTGTTTGAAAATCTGAGGCTGCCAGTGACTGACTTGTTCTTTCGTTTACAGTCATTGGAAATGCCGTCATGATGGGAAATTGACGTCACTTCTAATCCTGGAAATGCCTCCGATTCGTTTAAAGTAAATGTGATATGTGGTAAGAATACAACGTTTTCATCTCTATTAAGTCCAGCTATTACCAATTTTTTTGTTTGAAAACGAATTTCTTGAAATTTCAGTCAAGTTTCATTACGGCGTCCATCTTTCAAATTGATATCATCAAGTAATATCAGCGGAGCACCAATATTTATAATTAATCGATTTGAAGGTATGCCATCGAAAGAAAATGAATGGGTCCTATACAAAAAAATAGGCTTTGTGTTCACTGAATTCACTATTAAGTTGTTGTAAACAATCACTTTTTTGTTTAAAGATGAAAAGTCTCTACCTCTTTTTGTTTACGGACCACATGGTCAACGGTTATACGCCTTGTCCAAAACGTCAAACATTTCTTCTAGATCAATTTTGTTCTACTCACCGTGTAAATTCTAAAAAACATATTACTATTTTGTGTAATTCTGTTATTCGAAAATAATCGAGATGAGTGATTTGTTGGAAATAGACAAGGATAAGAGTAAGATATTTGCTCAACTAGGCTTCTGTATTTGTAACAGGAATTGATTTGTGCCAGCATGTGGGCTTTTCAATTACATAGGTATGTAACACAATAATCTTCCACAATGTGGGCTTCATGTCATATGACATGGATTGAACATAAATATATAATTACCTGAGTCCAATGGACTCGGACGAAATACAAACAGAAGAAACAGATCAATTCAATTTACGCCAGGAAAGTGAAAAGGTAAATCAGATTGAAAATCAAAACTCAGGACACAATGTAAATGGTTCTCGATACAAAGATAGCTGCTGAGAAGCAACTTAAACCAAAACCTGCCAGCTACTAGAGCTGTTCTTTTTGAGCTGCTTGTCAGCGTGGTGCCAGGAGAGAAGTGGAAGAGGGAAACGGAAGGGCCTATACAGTAGATGAAAGAAGGCCGAGGAATCTCCCGCTTCACGAGTGCTGCCATCTAGGGTGCTGCCATCTAGGGTTGCATGGTTGCATATGAAATCACAACACTCCTCCTCAAACATGTAACACATAAAAATTAAATAAGGCAGCAAGTTTCTTCCTTGGGATTTGTTTGTTGTCTCCTTCTGATATTGGAAATGAGAAAAAGAAAAGATTAGATACTAGGAACAGGTACAACACCGATTGCCTCACGTAACACAGAGAAACGAGGGTTCGGCAAAGGCTTTGTAAAAGGGTCTGCAAGTTGGTCAGCAGTCCGAATATACTTCACATCAATTTCTTTCGCTTCTTGTTGTTCCCGGACAAAGTGGAAGCGCACATCTATGTGCTTGGTCCGCTGATGGAATTTTGGACTCCTTGTCAGTTCAATTGATGAAATGTTGTCGCACATTAGGAGTAGCGGTTGCTTCCATTCCGGAACTATCTCCATCAGAAGGCGTCGTAGCCAAACGCTTTCTTTGGCTGCTTCGGATGCGGCTACGTATTCCGCCTCAGTGGTAGAAGTGGATACACATTGTTGACGGCGACTGCTCCATGCGACTGTTCCTCCGTTTAAAGTGAAGATGAAGCCAGACGTCGATTTCCTCGTGTCAGAGTCTCCGGCGTAGTCAGAGTCCGAGTATCCAGTGGGAATTGTAATTGAAGGACCGTATCTCAATCCATAATTTTTCGTTCCCTGCAGGTATGAGAAAATTCTTCTTACAGCGTTCCAATGAGCCTGTTGAGGATTTTCGCAGAACTGTGAAATCTGATTCACGGCAAAGGCTATGTCTGGTCTGGTTGATAGCATCAGGTACATAAGGGATCCAGTGGCTTCCTTAAAGGGAACCTTGATTGCTTTTTCCGGGTTGCTGTACTTGCTGAGAAAGGAACCAGGTGTTGCTGGCAGATCGACTGGGTTGCATCCGTCCATGTGAAAGCGCTTGAGGATTTTCTCTGTGTAATCTGGCTGTGACACATAGAGAAGCTTTTCTTTCCGGTTGCGGGTGATGGAGAGGCCAACGAAATGATTCGCTTCGGATGATCGCATTTCAAAATGCTCTGCAAGGTAATTGATTATGTCGTTAATTGCTTTTTTGTTGTTGCTGCATACTAAACCATCGTCCACCCATATTACGACCATGATGATCTCCTCCTTGTGGTGGCGGTGGTAGAGACAGGGGTCAGACTCGCTGGGAACTAGGCCAAATTTTCGAAGAAAAGAATCAAAATGCTTGTTCCAGACACGAGACGCCTGTTTTAGCCCATACAGACATTTGTGTAGTCTGCAAACCATGTTTTCCTGCCCGGCTGCTACGAATCCCTCTGGTTGCTGAAGGTAGATCTCTTCATCTAGCTCACCGTACAGGAAGGCTGTCTTGATGTCTAGTTGGTGCATCTCAAGATCATAGGATGCAACAAAAGATAAAATTATTCTCAGCGTGTCCTGTTTGGCGACTGGGGCGAATGTCTCTTCGTAGTCAATTCCAAAGCGCTGTGAGTAACCTTTGGCCACTAGTCTGGCTTTGTAGCGGGGTTCTGCACCACCTACACCTGGTTTCAGTTTGAGGACCCATCCTGATTTGATGACTGAGAATTGGTCTGTTGGGAGTGGTGTCAAAGTCCAGGTGTGGTTGTTCAGTAAAGAATCATACTCCTCCTGAATGGCTTTTTTCCATTCCTGGCAGTCAGGTGCATTCATTGCGTCCATGTAGGTCTTAGGCTCGGATGTCTCGACTGTTGATTGAAGCGACTCGTCCCATTGTTTCTTCGGCTCTCGATGACGCAGGGGATATTTGGAGTGACGAATGCGAGTGGGTGGAGTCTCGAGGTTGACATCATCTTCTGTTGCGGTTGGCGCGATGGGGTTGTGATGAATTTGGTCCGGTTGATTGACTTGGAGGATGTTGGTTGCTGGATCTGAATTTAGATCTTCCAGGATTGGAGATTGATGTTGATGTGGCTCACTTGGATTCGGATAAATGAATGGGTCTGGGAAGTTATTGGTGTCGGGGGCTGCATGAATAATTTCCTTAGTGACAATGTTGGGTTTTGGCTGCATGAGAACATGAACATCATTAGGGCGGTTAGTAATCAAATCATGAACATTGTCTGTTGCGGGATTGTTAGCAGGTGGTGAATCTTCTTTCAATGTGTCAGTAGTCCGTTCATTGAAGATGACATCTTTGCTGATCCGTATCTTCCTGGATGTTTGGTCCCAGAAGCGATATGCCTTTTGGGTGGCGCAGTATCCGACGAAGGAGCAGGTAATGCTTTTGGAGTCCAGTTTCTTCCTTTCAGCTTTTGGCACGTGAATGTAGGCGGTGGATCCGAAGATGCGCAGGTTGCTAACATCCGGCTTGGTTCCAAACCAGTTTTGGTAGGGAGTATTTGGGGCTGTTTTTGTGGACACACGGTTTAACGTGTAGACTGCACAAGCAATCGCCTCCCCCCACAGCTCCAAAGGAATGTTCTTGGCGTGAATGAGACATCGTGCTGCTTCCATGATGGTCCTGTTGGCTCGTTCTGAAACGCCATTCTGCTCCGGAGTGTGTGGTGCAGACGTCTCCAATCTGATTCCGTTGTTGGACAGCCACTTTTTAAATTGATGTCCTGTATACTCGCCTCCATTGTCAGCTCTTAAGGTGTGAACTTGTCGACCGGTTTCAGTGCGTAGATGATTGGTGAACTCTTGGAAGATTTCGGCCACCTCTGACTTCTGCTTGAGAAAATAAACAGTTCGATAACCACTAAAATCATCGGTGAATAGGACAAAGTATCTGGATCCTTTCGGTGTGGTGACATGCATTGGACCGCATACGTCAGAGTGCACAAGTTGGCCAACTTGTGTTGCTCTAGTTCTTCCTAGTTTGGACCTAGAACGAGTTATTTTTCCGTGCATGCATCCTGGGCATGGATGATTAGCTGGAGTGCTGTCTTCGTTCAGGATCAAGCCATTGACCAGTTGCTCGGACGCCATCTTGCGGATCTTCTTTACACTGATGTGTGCCAACCGTTGATGCCAGACGTCGATGGATGTTGCTGGTGGTGTCGTGAAGCATGCCCAGTCACAAGGTGGGTCTACTGTTATCGCCAAATGATAAAGAGTTCTTCCGATGCGTTCACCTACCATCACCACCGATTCGTCTTTGTTAAAGCTCACTCGTGTTTCAATGAAGTGGACCGTGACTCCGACTTCCGTGATTGCGGCAATAGAGAGTAAGTTGACTCCAAGACCCGGAACATATAGAACGGTTTCTATCAATGCTGTCCGCTTCGTTTCACCTATCAGCGTAGTAAATTCAATGCTGCCGATTCCTTGAACTGCAAGTTTAGCGTTGCCTATTCCTTTCACGAACCATGTGCCTGGAGTTACTGGTGTGAAGGTTTTGAAAAATTGTCTTTGATCTGACATGTGCTGTGTAGCGCCTGAGTCGGCAAACCAATCTTGAGAGCGCCGCGAGATGAAGCAGGTAGAATGCGAAATAAAACTTTGATCTTGACTGGTGCTAGGTGAATCCCTATTTGACCTTTCTTGAGTTGAATTGGTATTCGTCTGCTGTGAAGGGGGAAAATCGACTGCCGCTGCTGCTCCTGAATTCTTCAGTCTTGCTAATTCTGCTTCATGTCGTTTCCGTGTTCGGCATTCATCATGCGTGTGATATGGAACTGTACAGTAGTCGCATTTCACGTATGGTCGATGTCTCGTTGAATTGAATCGATGGTCTCTTCTTCCGCGATCGCCTCTTCCTCGACCACCTCTGCCTCGCTCATACCTTCCTCGACCTCCACGATTGCCTTGTTGGTTCGTGGGATTGACATTGGGGCAGTTTTGGGCAAAGAACGCAGCGTCCCCTGCGTCTTGTTGTCCTCTTGACCAGCGAGCGGAGTTTGACTCCTCCTTCAGAAGGCGAGATGTGAGAAGGGAGATTGTACGTTCATCGACTGGCACGCTGTCCCATACTGTTGCAAAGTTGCGGTAGCTTGGAGGGAGCGTGCAGATTATCTTCGTCATTATCTGGATTTCTGTCATGGCTGCTCCGACGTCACTAAGTTGTGACGCTAGGGTTTCAATCTCAGTGATGTGAGACATAATATCATGACTGGGATTATATTGATATTCGTAGAATCTATGCTGCAACACGTGTTGATTCTCTGCGGCATCTTGAAGGTGCTGTGCGGACAGGCGCGTCCACATTTCGTGAGCAGTACGACAGTTGATGAGTGTTCTCTGTTGCTGATGTTCAATCGTAGCAATCAGGTAATTACGAGCAAGTATGTCTCTTCTTGCCCAATCGTTGATGGCTTCGAAGTTGACCACTTCGCCGTCTTCATTGAAATCCTGAAATAAGAATTTCGGATTGTGTGTCAGAATAAATGAACGTATTTCTCAGAAAACAGGTTAATGCATGCGTCTGTATTGGAGATTTGAAATTGGAAGAAGAGGCGAGCCGCTCTTCTCGAGCTGCCCAAATTCCGCGCCCTTTGCACACTACCCACCACGTGGACGTGTTCGGGGAAATCCTTTTATCCTCTCCTTCCTCTTTCTCTCCTCTCTTGTTTTTTTGTTTTTTTTTAAGTCATGAGGTAGAATCCGAGAAAATCTCCAACATCAGTGAACGGATGCATGTGAAAGACATTTGTACCTGTTCTGGAATTTGTTCGGTTCCATTGACAATCTGCACAAGGTTGTGCTGTTCGAGTTTGAGCCAGCATCCGAACTTCCAGAGTGGAAAGTTCTTGCCATTGAATTTGACTACATGGCTGATTTCTCTAGTTGGCGAGTTAGACATCTTGTCGCAACGGTAGTGTGGCTGGGCCCATAACCTGTTGGAAATAGACAAGGATAAGAGTAAGATATTTGCTCAACTAGGCTTCTGTATTTGTAACAGGAATTGATTTGTGCCAGCATGTGGGCTTTTCAATTACATAGGTATGTAACACAATAATCTTCCACAATGTGGGCTTCATGTCATATGACATGGATTGAACATAAATATATAATTACCTGAGTCCAATGGACTCGGACGAAATACAAACAGAAGAAACAGATCAATTCAATTTACGCCAGGAAAGTGAAAAGGTAAATCAGATTGAAAATCAAAACTCAGGACACAATGTAAATGGTTCTCGATACAAAGATAGCTGCTGAGAAGCAACTTAAACCAAAACCTGCCAGCTACTAGAGCTGTTCTTTTTGAGCTGCTTGTCAGCGTGGTGCCAGGAGAGAAGTGGAAGAGGGAAACGGAAGGGCCTATACAGTAGATGAAAGAAGGCCGAGGAATCTCCCGCTTCACGAGTGCTGCCATCTAGGGTGCTGCCATCTAGGGTTGCATGGTTGCATATGAAATCACAACATGATTATCCAGATACAAATGTAATGATCAGCTGTGTTTCTTTATCGGTTTTCAATGCGTTCATTTTCCCAAAAACTGTTTCTATACCACCTATTTCCATAAGCCTAGGCTACACTAGAATATTCTTCATTTCAATCTTGAAACATAACGGTTTTTGTTATTTTCTTGTGCATTACTACATCTCGCGCAAGCTTAGAATATGATACACTTTGTCGAAATTTCGCTATTTCTTAAGTGGCGGACCCTTTCCTCTAAAAACCACACAATTAAACTATTCTTTTTACAATCTGAATTTAACCTGAAGAATAGGTTATTGGAAAAAAACAGTTGATTCAATGGCAGTGTCAGACTTCCTGGCTTTTTTATAGCCACCTAGTAAATTCACAAAAGTCTGCACCGTGGAGGGTCTCCATTTGTCAGTCTCATCTTCATTTTCAATTTCATTGGGTAAAGGCTTGTATTCCTCACAGTCGCCAACAATTTCTTCTTCCTTTCTTTCTACAACTCTTCTCACTAGCTTGCTGTCAAAATAGAAAAACTTATCATCGTCCACAGCTTTCCCGAATCAGTTTAAGTCCGTTTCTCCATCACCACATGCCTTTATTACAATTTCTTGGATTTTCTCAGTGGAGGGGAGATTTATGTAGCTGTGGTGGAAAATAAAAACAAAATATGATAGTGAATAACCTTTGCAGCTCGATTCAAAGTCTGAAAAGTGCTATTTGTTACCAGAACGTGCATTAAGTACTCGCAACTGAGGACATTGATCTTATGATCACTTGAAGAATTATTCACACGATTAACTACTATAGAGCAATATCTGCAATAAATGTGGAGTTCCGTTTTTCTTTAGTCTTATAATCATGAATATTAAAGAACAGTAAATTATATCTGCACAGAGGTATGAGCGAGATAAAATTGTTGGCCAATTTAATATTCTTTTTCATGAGCCAAAATCTCGGATATCGCAAACCAAATACCGCGAACCAAATCCAATATACCCTTTCGAGGGGAAGTAAGCTTTTTTTCTATGAAGGACGACGTGATGTGATAAAAAAGTTTTAGAAAATGGCATATTGCTTCCTATCAAGGAAAATGCACGGTCAAAGCCTCTCTCACTTCGGAACGACATAATCTAGCCACTGTGCCGTAGTTAATTTTATCAATCAAATGTAGGTCGCTTGTTTGAGTTGCGATTCTGCTTCCAAAAGAAAAAATGTCTCTATTTTAGAAATCCTGTCCTTAGCTTAGCCCCTTCGTGGTTAGTATATTATTGAGATGGAATTTTGGTTTCCCAAAACGACGCCGAAAGTTATATTGCTTTTTCACCAAAGATCCGAAAAATCGGGTTGATGGTGCACAACCACTGCCAAACTTCCACGACACCAAATATGGGATACAGTGAGCTAGCACATGCGGGAGTGAGCGCGGCTTTCGGGACCTATTCCGAGCGGTCCATGCGACTCAAGACCGAAACTCATGTTTTGGGGTTAACTGAAATTGTGTTAACAGCTCACCCCCGCCTGAGCTAGCTTACTCTCATTATTTTTAAATCTAACTAAGTAATTGTACAGAAAAAGTAGGTAGCAGTCAAATAATGAATAAAAATGATTATTCTTTTCCATCTACAAAATCTCAGCTGGAATACCGATAAACCTGACCGTCAACGTCATCGCCAAAGCCATTGAAACAATGCCTCAGATGTATTTCAACTTCATGAGTGGGAAACTAATAGCTGGATCAGGGTTAGGAATAACCATTGTGCTTCTCTTATATTTGTTTACTCAAGTCTTTCTTGTATACTTTGTTGTTTGGACTGATTAAGAGAATGCTCACAATGTGTGGAAGTTCAAAATACTTTCATTTCTCATGACTTTACTTGGAGTTCTATCATTTTCACTACTATTTCTATGATGGAAGAGGTTAAAATATTTGACGTTTGAAAGATCTTGATGTAAAAATTTTTCCCTTCTCTCCGTCTTTCTTTCTCAGCCATTGAAGTAATGAATGCCTAGGATTTTTATATTTTATGTAAGAAAAATGACTGAATTAGGATTGGATATGAAAGTGGTAGACTGCAATTGAATTTGGTGTTCCCTTTTGCACCGCTTAAGCCATCCAGCGAACGACAAATAAACAACAGAAATGATCACTGCATTTGACACCTCTAAGGGACAAAGATGAATAAATGATGGGAAATATACATTCTTCAACCTTCCATTCAACAACTTCCAACTTATCTTTAACAACGTCCATTTGTTCCTAGTGTGAATACGCTTCATTCTCGTTACCAAAAATGGAATTATATACTGGAGCATATGTTCCTCTACAAAAATTTTTTGGGTTCCTAACTGAACATGTTGCTACGTCATACGTGATAAAAACAACAACAAAACATTTAGGCTACATTCATGTATGCGACATTTTTTTTTTAATAGATTTTACCATTTTTTTCATTGTAGGTGATCCAATTATCGGATCTTCCAGACTTGGTTATTCAAATACTTGCAAGGTGCAATGCTTAACAGAGTATTTGAATTGCATTAACACCAACAACATTGTACCCTCGATTCTGCACCCATAAACGGTGGTATGTCTTGAGGGGTCGTGTCCCGCCTCTCCGGGCGGCCGTACCAAAATATGCGGCTCCGGGCCGGCGGGGACGGCAAGAGGGGAGGTGTGTGTCGTGTTGTCATCTCCCGCCTCTTCTCTACTTTCAATCCTGCACCCATAACGGTGGTATGCTTTAAAAAGTCTTTTCCGCAGGTCCGGACGGTCGCACCAAAACATGCAACTCCGTGCCGGTGGGGAGGACAAGAGGAGAAGCCGGTCAGAAATCAATACCCGATCCTTTTTCATCTGCTCCCAACCACCCCTCTCATCCACTCCAGTCAATTAACCACCTAGCTGAACTAAACTATCCTGTACTAACACTCCTCTGAATCTCCCCTTTGTACAGATTGTATATATGCTTCTCAGGCAGAAAACTCAAAGAAACTCAAAACAGAAATACACCAAGGCTATAGTCGCTACCTGCGACCCGCGCCCTTTTATGTATGTATAAAAAAATGACTTGGTATGTAATACTTTTTTTTTAATTACTTAGATCATTAAAATTAACATTTTTATTTGAATAATCCTTAGGAATTTTTTACAAGGAAAATTGATTCAGTGACTACCAAAAAAGAATAGGAAAAAATTTGTATGTTGATGGCGGCGCACACACCCAAATTGTAATACCTGCGGTGAACACAAAGTATCCTCAAATTTAGTGTCGTGAAACACCTACAGGAAAATTAAGTGACCCAAATATGAGTTCTACTAATGTGAGATTTTGCTCACTGTAAACGGACGCGGAGGTAAAACTATATTATTTCTACAATTTTAAAAATATTGCACTACCATTTCTATGATGGAAGAAATTAAAATATGTTACGTTTGAAAGATCTTAATGTAAATTTTCAATTTTCTCCTTCTTTCTTTCTCATCCATTGAAGTAATGCCTAGGATTTTTTTCAGATCCATGAACGGAAAATGACTGAATTACGATTGGGGATAACCATTTTGCTTTTCTTATTTTTGATTACTCAAGTTTTTTGTCATCATTTCTGGTTTGCACTGATCTTGATAATTCTCATAATGTTTTCAAGTTTAAAATATTTTCCTTTCTCACTACATTACTTGGATTTGCCACTGTAGCAATTTGCACAACTACTACTTCGCGGGGTTCTTTTATCAATGGGGCCACATTTGCCGATGATCATTCCAGTACGTCAACTGTTCCTGTCGGTAATCCAAAAATCCCTGGCAGGTTTCCATTCTTCATTCAACAACTCTTTCACAAACAGTTATGTCCTAGACTTCTCTTTTAGTACTAGGTCATTGAGAAGAATCCTCAATTGATTGTCGTTGGTTTTCTATGTGTATGCGGACTCAGTCAAGACATCACTATGTGTACCTTATTCTCACCACCCGATATATCTTCTCAACTCTCCATCTCAATCACAATTTCAAAAAAGTATTTTTTTTTCTACGATCGAACCAACGTTTGACGACTCAACCATCTCACTTAAACCATCTCTGAGAAATCTGGGTCTAAGTAATATTTTGTTTCAAAGATTATTGCATGGTTTATTTTTGTCAATACACTGTGCTTAAAATACACTAAACTATTCACCTTACTAAGAATATGAAATAAGTTATAAGAACGAATACCTTTTGATTGGATGCTTTGGACTGATTTTACTATCACCACGTTTTAATTTATAACGTATTTTTATAGTTACTGTGTACACATTTGCTTTTTTAGTGAATAGAGCGTCTTCAATATATTTCTGCAGTCTTCTGTTCGCTTATCGCTTATCTCAAGTATTTAATGATTATACTTGGGCAATGTAATGTAATCATTATTGATTGGAGCTTTTTCAATGGCAATTGATGTTTGAAAATTTAAATGCAACAATAAATTGGTCGCTGATGGGATTTAAAATACAAATGATGACAGCTGTCGTCACATCACATCTTAAAGCTGTGATGAATTCGACTTAATAGACCACAACAGGAAGGGGGTTGCAAACTTTCCACCTAAAACTTAAAAAAAAAACACTTATCAAAAGCATCGTCTCAAATTATTACAATTCAATACGCACCTTTTAAATTCATACTTGATCTAGACTGATTTTAAAAATTTGCATTCTAAATTTTATAATCTCCTTTCTTTTCTTACAATTGGACATTTTTTTCTTTGGTTTCCTGTTTATATCGAATAGCTGACACATTTGTCACCTTCTTTACTGTGGCTATTAAGCAAATAAATCAGTCAATTACAGTTTTACATTTCATATCTTTTGAAGCATGTCTAACGTAGATTGCGTAATGACCATTTATTTATTTTCATTCTTTTATTTTCATTCATTTATTTATAATATAACATAATTGGTTACAGAAATATTTAGTAGTGTGAATTCCCACAGACCCTATTCCCAAGCCATGGAAAGTGAACACAGTGTATTCAATGTACAGTATCCTGCAAGAAAACCTGGCAATTTTGTCACCTTACAACGCTGACGAATCTGTCAGCTTTTTCTGCAAGATACTGTACCTACTAGTTATTCCATCAACAACTCCATCATTTATTCCATCAGTTCAAGGCACACTTGAAGTAAGAGTTAATACTGAAATAAAAAATTCGATTTTTTTTTAATTATCATTTAATTTAGAAAATGGACATGCAATGGTAGAGGAGGACAAGGGACATGGGAAATATTGTACGTAAGGTACCTGCTCCGTATGTTGCTACACAACGAAATTGGACGTATGTAGTTTGGCCGTCGTCTTGTATTTAATGCTTTTCGGGAGACATCCCTCTTGCTGTCGTGCAGATAACTTAATTTCGGGAACTCAATGTCCAGGAAAAGTAATTAATGTCGATGGACTGCATTCTGACAAACCGACACGCTGATTGTTTTACATGTTTTTTTTTGCGAGTTTTGGATGTGGCGGTTTGAAGAAAGCAGCTTGGTTGACGGTCTTGGAGTTCCCGTGAGCGACTGGGTCGTTATTTTGATTGAGAAAATGCTAGAGGCTGAAGTATGGAATCGCTATGACATCGTACAAGTCGCAAGGTGTCCATGGTTGCTTGACCAGGAAACTTGGGCAAAATTAGAGGTGACAGTGTTCAAGGAAAAGACAATTTTCTAAAGCTGATAATTAACTTGTTTTCCAATCACCCTTCTTTTTTTAATTGCGGTTATGTGTGTTTTTGTGTGTGTTTTTGTTTTCAATTACTTTTGACATATTTATCCTTTATCTTAATTCTTCTTATTTGCGTTTCTGTTTGTTCCATGCCGCATCACCAGCGTCTGGCAATTAATGCCAAATACAATTTGTATCGTCCGTGTACATGTTTTACAGGTACCAGCTACCTTTCAGTCATCGTCTAATTCATCACGTCAGACTGTACATTCGTCCGGTTTGTTCTGTCCAAGAGGCACCTTGACGACCGCCATACTAACAAGAACATTGTCGATGCCATAAACATGACTATGCAAGAGTTTTACATCGCATCGGACAAGCCGACATACGTGACAGACGAAGGAGCCAACATGAAGTGTGCTGGCAAAATTTTGCAGTGTCCTAGATCAGCATGCGTAGCGTACAACATCGATTCGGCTATCACGGTTGACACCATCTCCTAGATTCCAGAACTCGTGACCATCTCCTCAAAACTTCAAGATATTTTCAAATTCTTTCGGTACAAAGCAGTGGAGGTGACGAAGAAACAAAAGGAGCTCAAGACCCTGTTGGATATCATAACCGAAAACGTGGAAGAAAGCGATTGTAGTCTTCAACCATTGCTAAGCTGAAGCTGATTCCAGTCATCCTCAAAAGATTGCTGCTCAAGACGCTCAAGACGAATTTTTACTCGACTACTACTTTTGGGTTGGAATAACCTCTATAACAGATAACAAAAGAATGAAATTAAAATCAAAGGGAACTTTGTTATTGCAATTGTTTGACGTAAGCAATAAGTTAATTTTGCATATTAAGTTTTGAACGACGTGGATTTGAAGTATGTCGATGAACCATGCCATTTTAAGGGCGCATGGAACCTCTCAGCGTACTTTGTTAAACCCGCTGCCCCCTTCAACTTGAAAGAAAAGGTAGAGGTACACGACTTCGATACCGGGATTTTCTCAGATGATATCGTTTTCGAAGGCCTCCGATATACATTCACTCCACTGGACTGAAAGAACTTGTGTGTACAATTAGCTTAACTTCGTCAGACAAATAATGTAACAGATTTCAAATATAAAGTTCGTAGTATTTCTGTTATTTTCGTGGGATTCAGCAATTAAATAATTTTTACAACTTTTGCTCACAAATATTTAATGCTATTGAATGTTCTTTTAAAGCACAAAACGTAATCCATGTTATCCAGCACCATTTCTCCCCGTTATATTTATTAACTTTACAAAATTTGTTTAAAAAATAATACAGCCTTAGCATTTTCATAAACTGTTTGTTTTGAATAAATCATTTTTAATATATAAAAAAACCGTCGAAAAAATATCATGTCGGATGAATTTCTAACCGTAAAGTCATGCCGAAGTGCATGCTTATTTTATTCCTCTAAAATTACAAATTTAAAAAATTTAGACTCCATCCCATTTACCGACCGCCTCCTCTTCTATTTTTTTTTCTTATTTGTTCTTCCTCAGTCTCGTCTACATCACCGTCATAACCCAAATTTGAGTATATACAGTAACAATAATACAGCCTTAGTATTTTCAAATTTTTTATTTTGAATTAATCATTTTTAATATCTAAAATACCGTCGTATTGTCACCATCCTCCCCCCCCCTCCCAAGTCCCCTTCATTCGTCCCGTCTATCGCCTCCTCTTCGCTTCCGTCTTCTTCCGCGTCCCAATACTCTTCCGCATCCCCCGACTCTTCCGCATCCCCGTCGTAAGCCAAGTTTTTGTCTACACCGTCCAACTCAACTCTTTGACGATGAACTATAAATTTCAAAAAAGGATAAATCAATGCTTCTATATTAAAATTCTATGTAATCTACCTAGAATTGAGTCTTTAACTTCCTCAAAGTAATTATCCACTTCAGGAGTAGATGTCTCATCTACACCAAATGGAGAAAAGAATATTTCCTAAGTTAACAGTTAAAATATTACGAAATTAAAAGTTCACTTAAAATGTTCTTACCTGACAATTGCTAGCGAAGTGGACTGCAAGGCTAGATAGAATATCCAGTGAATAAAGGTACAGTCCATTCTCGAGAACTTTCGTGTCATCAACGAGCCGCTTGAATTCCACAAGTCCGACCTGAAAATCACCTACTCAGAATGACAACTTCTTCAGCAGCTACTAGAATTCCTAAAAACTTTCCAAGAAAACTTTGAGCTGATGCAAAGGGACCTCATTCCAGAGCTTCCCAGTGTTCTGCCCACCATTGAATGCATGAAGCTGGCCAGCTAAATCAGGGGAGATATGGACGTGGACTTCGACGATATGAACGAATTTCCTTTTGGGCTGGAGGACCATCATTTAAAGATGGCGAAGAAGATGATGACCTGCAAGAGCATCATCCCATCTTAATTTCTGTGAAAAAGAAAATGCTCGAAGCTATCAAGAATCATTTCGCCCCATTTGAACAAAACACGCTGTACAAATCAGCGTCAATATTCGACCCTCGCCGAAAAGCCAAGGTTTGGTTTCAAGTTTGAGGACGATTTCATCCTCAAGGTAGATATATTCTTCCTCTTCAACCCCACTTCTATTTTTTCCTTCTTCTTCTATACATTCCTCTTCTTTCCTCAGTCGGACCTAATCCTTCCTCATCCGAACCTACCTCTACTACACTAACTGCATCTTTCTCTACCACTAACGAACCTGCCTCTTACACTACCATTTATGTCACAATCTCTTCTCCACCTTCAACCATCAAAATCGATCCCCTTTTGTTACCATTATTATTTTTTAAATTTCCTTTCGACAACTTTCTTTGCCTTTTGTCGCTCTCTTCTTTTCTTTCGCGAGATCATTTTCTAGCCTAATAATGCAGAAATTACATAAAAGGAATGGAACGTTACATCGGTTTTACCTTTCGTCTTATTTGCTATTAGATAACGCAGTCGGTGTTGAAGACCGATATGGTTTATACCATATTTGGTATAAACAACAAAGAAAATATTGCCTGCATTGAACGAGTTACAAAACATTTGCGTAAAAGGGTTAGTAATTAAAAAAAAAGTTTATATGTTTTGAATGACTGTTGTGCCATTGAAAATTTACATGTAGTACACGTCAATTATAACAAATTATTTGGCGTGTGTTGTAGTTCAACTAAGTAAAGGAAACCATTTTAATTCTGCCTGTTGTTCAAAGAACGTGATTGTTTTGCTTATTGTCAAAACTTGAAATAGCAATATTTTGAAAACTTTAAAATTTTATATATTTGTGTACTGTTCTAAGCAGTAATATCTTTCATTTTTTCTCCACTGAAGTTTTCACGGAAAATTCCACTATCTTTTGAAGTGGATAGGAATAGAAGAACGTGAATGGATGAAAGTTTCTGATATGGGCAAGGAATTCAAGCAATCCACTACAGAATTCAATTCCAGGTATGTAATACCGTTATTCCTGCTTATATTTGTGCAAACATTGCTTTCAACTATTGATTACTTCCCCTTAGAATAAGAACAGAAGGCATTGCAAAAGTGCGGCGTACAATAACCGATTTTGAAGACCAAATTGCTACCTGCTGCACTGCTTCTGAGGAGGGAATGGTTTGCATAATTCAGGATGCTGTTACTGGACAGGGTAATAACCATGGGATTGCATTGGTTGATGGTGAGGGCGGCAAATATAGTTGGTGTGGAAAATTTGGATATAGATGAAAATATGGCATATTTGGCTGGAAGAAATGCAGCAGGTGGCAAGAAGAAGAAGAGAAACAGAAGAAAGAACAATAAAAAAATGTGAAGGACACTGTGTAATTAGTGCACTGTTCGAGGTCACTATGCCCGCAACTGCCCAAAACTATCTTTCGTGTAATGGTATGCACAATAACCATACATGACTATTTCTGAAGATATTTTTTAACAGGTAATGACAAGTTGTAGGTAACGTCTTTTTTTTTGAAAAACCAACTCTAACGGCTAAAAGGTGCTTGTAGCAAAAAATAACAGCATTTCCAAGAACTGCTTTAATTTGATAAGTGAAGTGATATGCAATACATAGTTGGTTTAATTCCGTTGGATTTTTTTTATGTGGTTGTTGTTCTTTGATCAATATTCAAAGTATGGTCCTATAATTGTTTGGTAAGTTTATAAACCGGTGTGTCGCGGGATTTCGTTTTTCTGGGCAAAATTACAAGTTTTGTGATAATGTTGCGAATGCACGGTTCAAAATGATTGTCTTTTCAATTAGTGTTTTGTTTTAAAACACTTCATGAATTGCCAACTCCCTAATTCCTCACACATCACTAGTCGCTAGTATAATTGCCATCGTACAAGCTAAATCTGGCAATGAATAGGCGAAAACCGGAATTGCTCCAATCTGGCAATGTTAATTGTATTTTGCGCTTCTCTTTATCTCTCCTCCCTTCTTCTTCTTCTCGCTGTCAGACTCATCACCATTTTGTCGTCTGCTGAAGCGTGGTTTCTGTTCTCTGACATTCTTTCACATGGAACCAGGTTTTCTTTGGTATTCTTGCTTGACTGTTTTCTCCCCCCATCCCAATTTTAAAAGACGAAGAATACAAAAAAAAAGAATTTTGACATGCCGCTGCAATGATATTCAGTGAAAAGAATAATTGCAACGGAATTAAAATATTTCCCACCGTTTGGGAGGGTCAGATACTTGTGGAGACGGGTGTACAGGATGCTCAGTAGAAAAATTAACCAGTTCAGAATTTGAACCAGTAAAGTAAGCTGCTTGCGGTAATCCAAAACCATGGGTAAAACAGCTCTACAAACGTCGGTTATTAATGCCAAATTTACATAGTTTATTGAGGCATTTAAACGTTACCGTCCGCCGTTATTCCGTTCCTCATTTTTATCGTTTTCATCGGAATTAGGAAATTTAAAAAAAAAGTTAAAAAAAGGTATTCATTTAAAAAGTTAGCAATACAAATAAACTATAAAAATAAACTCCTACTGAAAGTGTTCTAATAAGATCTTGATCATTTGGGCGTTTCAATAAAGGACAAAATTAAAAAATAATTGTTTCTCATGTTGGCAACTAAAAATTTATTTCCTCTGCTAGTAAATGAAATATCAATTGACTTATCCTTTCTTTGGCCAACATAAATTTATTCTGCGTTACGGTTCTAAGGAGAATGATTTTTCTCGGATTGATTGTCTTCCTTACCGTTATTGTTAGTGTCCTCACTTTCTTCATTATTCTCTTCATTGGTGGAGTCCGAGTTTGTGTTCACAGAAAACATTACTTCGTTGATTTCCTCTGTAGTTTTATCTACGTGTTTCTCGTAAGTTACATTACCTTACCTAAGTTTAATTTATTATTCCAAATCTTTCGTTATCTGAAAACATTTCACGATTTTGATTAGGAGAAGGTGTTTCATTAATGCAAAATGTAGAATTGTTTAGATTCGGTGGTTCAAGCGAAAAATTAAATTCGGTTTCCTAAATTATTTGCATATCTAATTATTATTTGAAATATCTATGTATTATAATACAATGTTACTTTGGTTGTTGTTGTTTTTGATGTATATTGTTGACGAGTAACCTGAGCCCCGGTCAAATCCGGGGAACTTTGGTCTAGCGTAAAGTCGGACTGTTTTGTTATTCACTTTTGTTAGCTTAATCATCTGCCCGTTATAGATTTTATCGTGGGAAATCTGCCCAGTACTTGAAGATTTCGTCATCACGGCGAGATATCTGGTGGTGATGCTGGTTGTTGAAGATTTCGTCATCACGGCGACGACATCTGGTGGTGGGCATGTTTAAGCATGTTCCATTTTGGGGGAGGAGCCTGTGTTGACACATTATGCGTGACATGAATAAGCCCCTCCCCCCAAAAGCTTGTTCTTTTATTATATATGGATAAGGTTTATCTTTTATAGTTGAGTCTTGTAACTCCGTTGAATTGATAATGGTTCTTCCTATTAATTCCTAAATAAAAATAAAACTTTCTGTTAATTCCGATTAACATTTTTATTAGATTAATTGGAAATCTATAGTTATATCTCACATCTGTATATACAGACAGTTTTTCAATAGATTTTATCAAGTTATTATCTGTTGTTTCTTCAAAATAAATTTTTAAAGCCAAAGACATTTTCTGTAAAAGGAACATTTGTTAAGTTTTCATTAAAAGTAGTATTAAATCTTATATCTTAATTGATTTTTCCCTTTTTCTAATTTAGCTAATTGGTCTGTCACAAAATTTATTTTTTCGTTTCGTTGCACTAATTCTAGTATCAGATTTTTCTTTTCCTTTTCAACTTGGATCACATGTTGTTTCAATACTTTCGACCAGTGAGCCTTGTGTTTTGACATTCTTTAGTAAAATTAAATGTCGTGTGAGTGAGAATGAGTGTCAACAGTTATTGTTAAGTTTCCTAAATAATTACCTATACATATATTATTTAAAAAATTAAGCAAATGATCAAGGGAATAATATAAGTTAAAAATTAAAATGTGTTAGCATGTTGATTAGTTTTATAAATATTATTTTTACATTTGTATAATGAAATAAATCAAAATTGTTATACTGTGTTATATATCATACTTTTATGTACTTTATTAACAAAAAATTGGATCTTAATAGCATTGAAATATAAAGAATAAATAACGCGATACCCAAATGCGGAACTATTCATACTTTATTACCATTAAAGGTCAGTTTATTGCAACGTTTTTAGTACAATCATAATTTTTTTTCCAAATTGCATTTCTTCCCAGAATTGTTAAAAAACGTTGTGAGTCCCTTACTTATCAATAGTTCAAGTTTTTGCTTATTTTCCCCTGGAGTTTTTTCCATAGATTCACAAGTTGATCTATATTCAAAAATTTATTAATTGTTATTATGTTATTTATAACCGTTATTTTCTATTATAGTTTATTACCTGTTATCAGGTGTAAGTGTTTTTCATCCATTGGTTTTCTGATTAGAACCCCTTCTTTCCTCTTTGACCAGTGTACTTATTTTTCCTTCCCGTTTATGTTTGACGAAGAACAGGGTCTTCTTCTTAGCGCACTGACCTACATGGTTTGCATTGATTCAATTACGAACCCAGATATAATTGGATAATCCAAGTCAATTAAAATACTTGGATCATGAAAAATCCATTACACTATTATCTTCTGTCGTTGCTCTTCAGATAGTTAAAGAATTTGAATTGAAATCTATTCGCCAAAGTGCATTCACATCGTTGAGCTGAATAACGGTTTTCTTATATCCTGACAAAATTAATCTAAACCGAAAGAAAATTAACGTGTGTACCCTATTAACACGGTTCATCTTCTTGACTCAAGATATGCATAAAAATAGGATGCATGTGCTCCAGTTCCTATTTGGAGGGCAATGGTATTGTAACTTATTGAAAAAAGACAGCAGTAAGATGAATTCACTGTGTAAATAAAAAAAAAATACATTTTTTTTAAATTCTGTAATTCTGTTATTAGAAAATAATCATGAGGTGCGATGATCCAGATACAAATGTAATGATCAGCTGCGTTTCTTTATCGGTTTTCAATGCGTTCATTTTCAAAAAAAAAAAATTATACCACCTATTTCCAACAGACTTGGCAACTAAAGAATATTTTTTAATGTGTACGTAATGTGTGATATGTACGTAAGTTGAAGAAATTGTTAGGGAGGTTTTATTATATTTCACTCATTAATCATTTCAATTTTGAAACATTACGGTTTTGTTTATTGCTTTTGCATTACTACATCCACCCTCGCTTAAAATATGATAAAACACTTTTTCGAACTTGAAAATTTTGATATTTCTTAAATGGCGGACCCCTTCCTCTAAAAACCACACAACTGAACTTTTCTTTTTACAATCTGAATTTAACCTGAAGAGTAAGGTATTGGTAAAAAAAGCAGTTGATTAAAAGGCAGTGTCTCAGATTTCCTAGCTTCTGATAATGTTGATAGCAACCTAGTTAATTCACAACAGTGTGCACCATGGGGGACTCCGTTGGTCAGTCTCATCTTCATTTTCATTTTCATTGGGTAAAGGCTTGTTTTCCTCACAGTCGCCAACAATTTCTTCTTCCTTGCTTTCTACAATTCTTCTCACTAGCTTGCTGTCAAATAGAAAAACTTATAATCGTCCACAGCTTCCCCGAATCAGTTTAAGTCCATTTCTGCATCACCAATTGACTTTATTACAAATTCTCTGATTTTCTCAGTGGAGGAAGATTTATAATGGAAAATAAAAACAAAATATTACAGTGAATTACCTTTACATCTCGATTATTCAAAGGTCTGAAAAGTGCTCGCCGTACTCGAAACTGAGGACATTGATCATATGATCACTTGAAGAATTATTCACATGGATAACTGCTATAGAACCATCATGTCTGCAATAAATGTGGAGTTCCGTTTTTCTTTACCCGTATACTCATGAACATTAAAGAACAGAAATTTATTTATTGATTTCATTTTGTGGCAGACGCCTCAATCTTATTCAAAACTTCATTGCCGGTCATGTATGGAGTCATGCCATGTTTAATGCCCACACCGAGGACATTTTGTGTGAAAATTTTGGTCACTTGCAATTAGAGTCAACTTCTTGCCAACAATAAATCGACATTTTAGAAAGGTAACAAAATTGTCATTCAACACCTGCTTACAATTATTCACAGTAGTTGCATTAATTGCCCTTAAATGTTATAATATTTCCATTTCTTTTACTTTTAGTTGTGTTTATTATTTCATGGTTGGAACGGGTTTGCATTTTTTTTTGTAGGAACCTGATTCTAATTCAAGACTTCCTAGCCGGTGTCATGTATGAGGTCATGCCATGTTAAATGCCCAAGTTGAAGACTATGAACAATGAAAATTATTGCGACTCACACATTGAGCCAATTTCTTGCCAACACTTGTTTAACAATTTTAGAAAGGTAACAATTGATTGTCGTTCGACCCCTGCTAGCAATGATTCGTAGTAGTTGCAGTAATTGCCCTGAAATTTTATAACATTTCAATTTCATTTGCTTTCAGGTGTGTTTATAACTTCGTTGTTGGAACGGGTTTGAATTTTGTTGCAGCAACCTCATTGTAATTCAAGACTTCTTAGCCGGTGTCATGCATGGAGTCATGCCATGTTAAATGCCCACGCTGAAGACCACGAGCTATGAAAATTACTGTGACTCACACATTGTGCCAACTTCTTACCAACATTTGTTCGACATTTTAGAACGGTAACCAATTGTATCCATCAATGTAAACTTGATACTTTTGGTCAACATCAGATAACAAGTCCCTGCTAACAATTCTTCATTCTACTTGGAGTAAATGCCCCAAAATGTCGTAACATTTCAATTAGATCTACTTTCAGGTCTGTTTATTTCTTCGTGACTGGAACGGTATTTAAGTTTGTTGCAGCCATCTGATTCTACTGACCACACTGAAGACCCAGTTGTGGACGTTTTTGTGACTTACACAGGAGCCAACATCAGGACCCTTGTAGGAGATTCAAGACTAAAAAATTGTAAGTATTTAAAAAAAAATGAGAGAGATCATAAATAATTTCAACATTTTTCTTCTGTTCCAAGATTAGAATTGGACGAATGACTTCTAAAAGAAAACCAAACGATGAACAGGCATCCCGCCAAGCCCAACGCAGAGCAACGGAATCTGAAGTACGGCGGAGTACTCGATTGGTAGCAGATGCTGCTAGGCATGCTGCAGCAAGAGCAGCCGAGTCTGAAAAACAGTCTGCCACTCGTCATGTAGAAGATGCTCTGGGGCATACATCTGCCAGAAAAGCTGAATCAGAACTTCAAGCTTCCGCTAGACGTGCTGTTGATGCGACAAGGCATGCAGTCGCCAGAGAATCTGAGTGTCCTCAACAAACTGTTGCTAGAGTTGCTGCTTCCGCTGCTCGATTTGCGGCCACTATATCCAACGATACCCAAAATCAAGCTACTGATGACGACAAAGTAATGCAAGTGGTCAGCGACGATCTAGGGAAACCCGTCAAACCTCCAAAGCAGACTATTTCGTGGACCGCTTCATTCGCAACATTTTGTCGCAAAGCAAATGCAGACATTCCACTCTGAATCATTGCAATTACATCAGAAGCATTGCCTCCACTGTCGAGAATTGTGGCCTCCGAGAGATACAATTGTCGATCCATACATTGGCGGCTTTTGCAAGAAACTAACGGAATTCAACTCTTTTGGCATTCAAAATCATATGGTGTGCAATTTTTCATCTATTCCACTAGTAATTCAGAAGCTCATTTAGAAACTTACTACTATTGAAGAAATGCTTCTCTCGCCAGTAATTTCCATCATGTGTGTCTTCCGGCTACCAAGTGGTGGAAATGTTTATCGTGGCTACGTGGCGAATTTCAAGCAAGATGTAGCCAGATTCATCAGAGAGATTGCTCTCACAGCAGCGCAACTTCCGTGCCTCGTCATAAGAAGGAGAGGTATGGACAACACCTGTGCCGAATTCAAAGTCTGCCAAAAACGCGTTGAAGAAGTTGGCCTATTTCTCATTCAGCACCATCCAGGCTTTGCTTCACATCGCATCACTTTTAGCCAGACACACTGTGATTTGCTGCCCAAAGATTGAATTTTGTTAAATATTCCGACGATGGACAGCGATAACGATAACTCGGTTGTCACTGACGAAGGAGCCATGACAAGGAATTTTCCCCCAGAAGCCCATGGAATCATGAAAGTTTTCACAAGCAAACTATTCAACCAAACCTCAACTATATTTTGAAAATGCCCAAAGCGAACAAGTTCACTTCCAGGTCGGAGACGTACGTTATAAAAATAAACCCATGAGCGGGTATGTGGTAAATCCGGATGGGACGCAGATGACTTATGGCGGTGCGGTCCCATTGACCCGAAAAAATACATCTGCTATTCCAACTAACAACACGGAAGCTGCAGGGCAGCCCGTCTTGGAACAACCTAAACCAAAACCCACCACCACCAACGGCCCGGTCAAGACCGACGACCTCATCGTCACTTCCACCCCCGTTGAAAGAATTTCACTCCCCGGCAACAGGTTAATGTTGAAGAACGTTCCGGGTGGAGACTACGAAGAATCATCGGTGGTGGTGGCTCCAACATTCGCTGCATTGAAACGCAATATCATCAAATAGTTGCACGGCTAAACACATCACCCGATGGGAATTTTTCTTTCTTGATCACCGGAAATACGGAAGAAGTGAGACAGGCTACCACGGATGACATCGTGCGAGGACTGACGGTGACGGCAGAGTTTCCCAACTTGAAGCTGCCCAAGCGGATCAAGAACTTTAGGCTTAACGAGATCGGCAGAAAGTATTTTGTAAGGATAAACCGACCCTCCGATAACAACGGGAACATTACACTAACAGGAAGATTGAGCAGAAGTCAATCGGCGTATGCAGAAATTATGGGAAAAGAAATCTACTTAAAGACATCCAACCTCAAGACTCACCCTAACTTAACTGGCGGGACGAAACTGGATAAACGGCGATTGCCATATCAATTGAATTGTTTAAAGTTGCCTTAACCGGAGGTTTTGGATGACGCTTTTGTCTCAAGCAATTGACCAGAAGCAACGTCAATCACCTCCTTAATTGGAGTTGGCTGATGGCACTTCATTTACGGTTTATTTTGCTGGTTTCGTCAGTTTTATTGTTTTTCTTTTTCAATAAAAATCTTTCAAAATTCAAAATAGTGTAAATTCTTATTATTTCAAGTTTTAAAAACTGCAGTGTTTAGGGGTCCGCCAAGCGATGGATCATGGATGCATCAGGAAGGATTCATCCTTGGAATGGTAATATGTTCATAATTTAAATTGCATTATATATATATTTCATTAATATGTCAGTGCCAGGAGGGAAATTGAAAGTCGTAAGTTTTTGTATTGTATATAATTTTTCCTTCCTTTTTTTTTACTTGCTTACTTTTTCTGTATCTTTATTTTTAATTCTAGAAGGCAAAGTGTAAACATTGCCAAGCAGACTTGGTGATTAGTTACGGGAGTATATCTAATTATAAACAACATAAAACTCCATGTTATGTGAAGGCTTCAGCTGAACTGAGAGAGGCATCCAAGAAATCGGCCCAGGATTTGTTAAATATCATCTACGACAAACAATCCGCCGAAGCGAGGAACCAACCCAACCAAGTCGACTGAGCTTTTAATGTATTCTCGAATCAAAAAAGCGTTGCAGCACTATCATCCCGACAAGCAGAATCTTGCAGAAGACGGATCGGACTGGATTGAGAGGTCCAAAGAGATCGCTTTTTCTTTCACGCTTGGCCTGACGTAATCCCTACAACTATTAGGCCTGGTAAAAAGGGTTGCTATAACTGCCACAAAAGAGGACATCTTGTAAAAAATTGTCCCGAGTTCAATAATTCAGGTAACTTTAATTACAAAAAAAAATTATATAAAAGCAGTGTCTTTAATTATTCTAATTCGGGATAATTCTAGATACGGTCACCTACAATACACAAGTAAACTTCCTGGCGGGTGGAAATTTACTGCAGACTATCTCGGACTACCAACCCTTTTTACCACTCTCCATCGTTCTGTCATTTTTTACCTGTGTTGACGTTTTCTTTGCCTGCGTAACTGTAGGCATGATAAGGCAGGGTTCGTTTTTTTATTCTACGTGCAAATGCGACCCGTGTTTAAAGAATTCCTCAAGTTGTGCTTACGTCATCACGGTGCGCTCATAAAGGTGATTCAAGACCTTGTAGCCTCAGAACTAACGGATATAGCCTACGACGTGAACATTTCTTTCGCCGTGTTCTTGGCGCTCGAGATCATTGTTTGCTTTATAATAGCATGTGTCAACATTGACCTGAACGACAATGCTGCGGCTTTTCGCAGATTCTCTTATTCTCTAGAGGTTGTGAATGTCATGTTGACTCGTTGAGAATTTTATTGAAGTCTTCAAAATCCCAACAACACCTGCTACTTCTGCTGAAAACCTGGAATTGGGAAACATTACTTCAATCACGGAGGAGCTTGGAACTGGAACGAGTGAGGCCAAGGAAGCCGCGCCAAAATCGCCGGTGGACGAAAACCCAGGTCCGAAATTAGGCAGCCCGGTTGAGGGAACATTTCAGCGCATCAAGTAAGTATTTAGGTTAAAGTTTTTTTATATTTATTCCTTATTTATTATTTTTTTTTCCAGAAATCGAATGATTAAGCTGACAAAATGTACTCGTCGAACTCGCTCAAGAGAAAGCATCGTCTCTCATCGTATAGTCTCGTCCCCCCAACCTTTTTGCTCCAACCGCTTGTTTTTACATCATTACCCACAGCAACAGAAGAAAGCCAAAAATCTATTACAAATATGTTTCAGGAAAATCACAAGTAACTTATTTTCCAGTCAGCCTCTTTTAGATGTCATATTTTTTGTTGACAGAGCTCTCAATAATCTTCCAAGGTTTCACAAGCAAATTCCATCGCGACAACTTTTAGTAATGTAAATTCACGTACCCTACTCAAGCCGGTCCATCCGTCTGAGGTAGCCAAGAACAGACCGCCTCATGTGGCTGGTATTTTTAAAATTTAAAGCTATCAGTATATTAAGACTGTTATGTACATCACATAGATGCAGTGTTAGGAACGTCACCAATTGACTTAAGTCAAATTTTGACTTAAGTCATGACTTAAGTCAAATTTTGACGTATACGTCGACTGCGACTGAAATAAAATTTATGCGTGACTTTTACGTTGACGTTTGACGTGAAAAAAAATTTGGAATCTTAAAAAAAGTCAAAATAAAAACGTCATCTGGCAATGTTGACGAACAATGCCGTGGATCGGAAGATTTTTTCGTCTGTAATTTTCGTAAAACATATCAGTTGTCATCAAAAGTCATGACAATGGCGTCTACTACTATAGAGAAAGATTCGTGAACTGATTCTGGTGTCTTTAGTTTTTTTAATTTCACCGTAGACCGATTTTTAAAAGATCGCGACACCTCTATAGGAATGCTTGATAATTATCCACAGATTAAATCTTTGTTTGTAAAATATAATACTGTCATTCCAACTAGCGCTCCAGTAGAGCGTCTTTTTAGCTTAGCAGCATTAATTTTAACAATAAGAAGAAATAAGTTGTCCGATTCAATGTTGGAAATGTTAATATTTCTAAAAATTGCTTTAAACTTGTAAAAACCACCTGTCAAATAGCGTAAAAATACATGACTTATTTTGTGACTTAAGTCATGACGGTGACGTAATTTTTTTTGGCAGTTACGTTGACTTTTTTTTTTTGACTTTTGACGTTAGGTTTTCAAATGACGTATGACGTGCAAATTTTTTCTAAGTCACTGAAAACTCCGTGACGTTCCGAACACTGCATAGATGTCATATTTTTTATTGGCTGAGCTTACTACTGACGACGACGCTGTCGCTTCATAACTGAGATGTAGACAGAATACACAGCAATGCCAATGCCAACTATAAATCTCAAAACATTCGACTTTATATTTTCTAATCCGGCAACGTTGCCTGTATACCCTTTAAAAATTCCAGCCAATAATTGGGAATTTGCATCGGTTTTTGAAATGTGCGCAAGACGTATACCGTATTAATTGGCGAAGCTTTTTGAATTGTGGAATGATCATCAGAAAATAAATTTCGTCTGAGGTTCTCACTTGCAAAATTGAACTCTTGAGCCCCCCTGATGATGATCACTGCTGTCAACTTGATGATAAATATTTAAATTCATTTTTAAAATAGAATTCTACTTCTTTTGATTAACATTTGAGTTCTCGGACTCGTTTTTTTTTAATTAACACCCAGTTTCAGTGCCGAATTTGTAGTGTGTGACATCAGTGCCGAATGTGCAAACCCAGTACATTTCGGTATGTCCTTCGAAACTGTTGACAGTACCGAATCGGTTGTATATAGTGCCAAATGTGACAAAATTCAACCCCAGTGCTGAAAGTGTAAGCAATCATTATTTAGACATGACAATTGAATTTGATTCCAACCATTGAACCATCTCTCTATATCCATGGTCTAGTAGAGTAGTCTATTACCAACTTAAAAAATGTCTTATTTTAAATAGGCAACGTTGCCTAATGGTAATATAATAAATGTTATGTTTTGAGATTTATATTTTGCGATGGCATTGCTGTATTTTACGCCTGCGTCTCAGTTGATGCGGCTACAGCGTCGTCAGTAGATAGCTCTCTCAATAGTTAGTTATGAGGGAATAATGAAAAAATAAGAATTTTTTAACATTAGAGGGGATATTCACAGGTGTAACTAAATATTTCTACATAATAAATTTTTATGCAGCGAATTAATGTTTAAAAATATGACAATTTCCCTAAGATTATCCACAGATGTTTTCTTTTGGATTAAAATTTTACCTTCTGTTCCATCCATATGTCGGGAGACAATACGACATCAAATTTAACGATATTGATTTTATTTATTTATTTTTATTTTTTATTAACGATTACTTTATTTCACGTCTACAACGTTGAATTCAAGTAAAACTGGACAGACGCTGTAAGCTACCTTACAATCTCCCGTCAGATCAGACAGAGATCAGACAGATCAGGCAGCTGCGGATGGCGGCGGAGTGACACTCAATTTGGCCCAACTCGAGTAGAATTCGAATAAAAATTTCCATCGTGTGTCAATTTACTGACCCCGGCTCCAAAACAGAGAAAAAGTGCCGACGCAAACGTTGTCAGAAGACATTGCCATTTAAATACTCTTCTATGGTTGACGTACACAGAATCCACGGCCAAAAAAAATACGAAATTCCGATCTGGAACAGTGTGGCTATCCAGAATGTAAAGAATCCATAAAACAAACCATTTGCATCCATTGCATAGCGGAGAAATAAGCGACGAAGTTTAAGCGCCGCACACGCTTAAAAAATTGGCGTCTTAACATCTGGGATTTTTGCTGTCTGAAATTGATGGTTTTATCACGATATAATGGGAAAGGTACACTCTCGCGCTATCCCCAAGACCGGTGGGTGTTCAGTGAAGCGTCCCAAGATTCCCCGCCAGGTTCGCCAGGGCTGGGGGCTGATCGCCTCTCGGGGGTATAGTAAAAATAGGGGTTTTTGGTTCATAATCTATAAAATTACGAATCAATGTGTCCATCAATTTATTTAGTTTAAGCTTTATTTAATTCCCTATCCTTAAATACCTAATTCATCTAGATTAGGCAATTTTTAAAATGTTAAATTCGTGATTGAAATTCGAATTTTTTTGAAATCACGCAAAAAAAACGAATCAAACGTGTATATTCTATTTTAAAATATTAAAGATGAATTTTAAAATTCATTTTTTATATTTTAAAATTTTTTTTCAATATTTTAAAATATCTTAAATTCTGATTAAACAATTTAATACAACCATCAACTCATCATGCTAACCAAAATCTAACGAAAAACATGTTGACACCAAGTGGACCATCAAAGACTGGCAGCTGCATGAAACAAAACAAGTTAAATTCCCCTGATAAAATTTGTATCTTTTTCACACTCAGTGTCATGCATTTCTCAATTATTATTCAATTCAACCGTCTTTTTATATTTCCGTCGACCAATAATTTGTCAAAGTACAGTTCTACTTCATCCTACCCATAGATGGCTATGGATTGATGTGCAGAACAACAAAACAAAACATTGATGTCACTGTCTGTTACATAATCGAGACTTTATCATGATTTTGTTTAATCCTCGCTAGATTAAATTCAAAATTTTGTGCATATTTGCATATTTGTGTGTAAAATTAATAATTTACAAAGACGCCGACAAGTACTCTTCACTTAGGAAACATTTTTCGCGGGACTCGATCATCAAATGTTTAACTCGACGTGAGGGTGAACTGATCAGTGACGACGGCAAACGTATCTGACATGGCTGAAAAGTCATTGTCGGATTGTGTGAACACGGTTGGATCGTCTGGAGCGTTGTGGAACAGAGAATCGGATTCGCTATTAGCGGCTAGGAAAGTGGATATGACCTGCGTTAACGAATGTTGTGACGACTCGAAAGGAATTTAGTATCGACTTGTGAAACAAACTACATCGGGTTCGGCTGAAAAAACGATAACACCAAGACGGATGCTCCGCCACGCGATAATAGACGTTCCGCTGCTTTTGATTTTCCTGGCGACTGGCAGTGACCGTTTTGCAGAGGCTTCGACATTTCCAGACGTGTTTCACTTTATTTCCTTTCCACATTTATTTCAGAGAAGTAATGAAAATTGCAATAATTCAAATTTTCCAAAATAATTTCGAGCCTTACTTTTATTGCAACTTCTTCTTTTTCTGGTATAGTCGATGTGGATGCTGTTAACAACGAAATCGAAGGAGCACTCCTCTTCATCGACTGACATGTCAGATGTAACGTCTACATTGGACAAGCTCACCTCGGCACCCAAAATATTGACAAATTTGAAATGTAGTATATTGTATGTTACGTTTACACAAGAGGCTTTTCGTTTAGACAAAAGACGAAAAAACGAGCCGAAATAAAAAAAAAATTTCTTTTACCATCTGAGAGACCAATTTTATGTGTTCCAATACTTCAATTTGGATGTGGAGGTTGTTAGGAGTCAAAATCTCCGCTTGCGACCGAAGTTCTGGAACACGTTCTCTCCAAGAACTGGCAAAATCATTGTTGTAAAGAGCAATGTGATTCCTAAAATTAATAAAATTTAAAATTAGAATTAGCGCTTTAAGGTACGTTCAGACAACACTGTTTTTTAGCGTTTTAAGTACTACATCTAACGTTTTTACCCTACGAGTAATGTAGCTGGGAAAGTGTTCAAACTTAACTCTCTACGTATTATGTAATACGTAAGAACAAAACCCAGTCAAAAGAGAGTCCAAAACTGAGCGTATGAAAAAATGAGATTGATCTCATTTTTATACAAGCTTTACGAAAGTTGAGCAAATTTACCACAATACTGGGTTATCCGGTTGCAGTTGTTGGTTTAATTTTTTTTTTGTTGGGGGGGGGGGGGCGTCCAAGGAATCAATTGATGATTTGAATTCCTTTTGCAATTCCACTTTGTCTTTCTCTAAATCCTTACATTGCTTTTTGAATTGATCCTTGGATCTCAGATTCAATTTTTGTTTGTCTTTGGATAGTTAATGCTAATAAAAAAAAGTTTAATTATTCAAACAAGGAAAACAAATATTTTAAGCTAATTAAATTCAAGAAAAGAGCAAGCGGAGCGTTAACAGTATTTGCAATCGTATATTGCTTTTCAGGATCAGGTCGACGTCTGGAAAATATTACTCTCTTAAAGCAGTCGTACAAAACTGCCAAAAAGGCTCCAACTGGAGTTGGCGCAGAAAACTTGTCTTCAATTGCTTCAAGAAGATTCCGTAGCGTGGCTGTTCCTACGAGTGTTCTGTTATAAAATAAAATGGAAATGATGTTCCCAACTGATTGGGTTTCCCAACATACATGTTCTTAACTCGTTGATTATTTAAAAATTCCCCAACGCTACTCAAATTTTTTCTACGGAACAATTTTTGGGTATAAAGCTCTACTACTTCTATAAACTCAAATAGCGGTAGCTAGGGGTCTTTGGCTAAATATTAAAAAAAAAATTACATTTTTTTACCGTTAGATGGGCAAGAATAGAAACGCACAATTAAAAAAAACGACCCAGCAACGATACTTAAATGTTTTTTCAAACTGATGGCACGCTGGGTTTTGTTAGATTTCTGAAAAAGGGAATAGATATCATCTTTATGGGTGTAATAGGATAAGCAGTAAGTAAACTCACTCTTTTCGGCGACAAAGCTTGTTGTCGTTCTCGGATTGCGATGGTTGGCGTGTGCCTAACAAATATCCCCAGTGCAATTCGAAATTTGCAGAAAACCGGAATTATACAGCGCGAAATCCAAACTTGATCCCTAAGTTTGGAAACACTCTATAGAGCTTCATGCAAATTAGGGTAATTGAAGGGGAACACGGTGATGCGTACACGATACTTCAAGGTCTACTCACCTCCAAGGTTGGTTCATCTTACATCATGAAGACTCACAAGTTTGGGGAGATTTATGTGGCAAGACTTTATGTATACGGTAATTGTGTTATTACTATCATTGAAATGTTATAGTAATATATTTTTTAAAAATTACATGCGATGGAAAACATGTAATGAGTTCAGAAGCAGATAAGATAGAAATAGAAAAAGAGAATTGTTTCAAACGTTAAATCTTATATTTGGTTGAGGCAGAGTACATCACATGTTAAATACTTTATATTTATTTTTAAGTGATTGAAATTATAGCATTTTAATTTCAATAATTTTTTCCATTTAGTGATTTTGAATGCTATAGATATTTTCACATTTATAAGGAAAAAAATCCGCTGTGCGCTTTTCTTCGGTGGTGGCGTTATCCACACGTTGTAAAGGAACTAATGGACGAGAACCTCAAATTGAAAAACATGATACACCGAAAAGCACCATCAGGCAAGATACGTCTTTGCAAGCATTACTACTACGTGCTTTACGTCAATGTAGACAATATAGGTAACAAAAAAAAATTAGTATTTAGAACTCTAAATGCTAATTTCTTTTTTATTTAATAGAGTTTTACGCCTTTGCGACCAGCGAGCGGAAATCGATTGCTATGCTAGAGTGCTGTATGCTGATGTACAGGAAGTTATTTGCCGCGGGAGTAGTTGAACTCTACCGTTTCACGCCAGAACAAAAGAAAGTAAACGCCCACGAACCCGTTTTCTCGTATACTGATGTTCGTTTGAGAAACAAAGACTTCCAAGGCTATATTGTAACATCCTCTACGGCCGAGAGTCTGCAATAATCCATTCCAAAACGCGAGCAAGTTAATGTTGTACCAGAGTACTCAATGTCAGTTTTTTTTCTCCAACATACAGCAGTTGCGTTATCCGAAACAAATTGATATTCTGGTACATCAAGATGTAGAAGTTGTGTATGTAGACAATCCGTCGCATTTCTACCTTCTCACTGTGGACCGAAAAGCTGTTCCAACTAAGATCAAAACTCGGCACAGTATATTGAAGTAAAATATTAATTTTACAAGGCAAACAACAATTATATTAAAAAGTAATATTTCTTTTTGTAATAGGAGATGACAACAATCCTTAAATTGTAGACCCGAAGGTTGGCTCTGCGTGCGTTTTTCAATATCTAGATGATGATAATTGGTACCGCGGTGAAGTCGGTCATATCGGTAATTCTACTGCTAACCCCGTTAAATTTTTCGACTATCGAATATATCGAATATATCGAATATCGAAACAATCAACTTTACAATGTCGAATAAATCAAGATCATAGAAGAGGAATTCGTGAAGCTGCCTCCACTTGCATACCAGTTTGAAGTTTGAAGTTTGAATTAAAGTTTGAAGAACAAAATTTGGGCAAAATTCTGTCTGCAACGTTCACCCATCGAGATACCGAAAGAAGCATATATTCTGTGTGATTGGTCAATTTATCAACTGGTCAAGTCGTCACTTCTGGTCAAGTCAACACTGCTGTTCAAGTCCTCCCAGTTGCCCCAGTAGTCCCTACTGAACCAATCGGAATTATTTGTGAATACGGACCTGCCGGAAAACCAGGAGAAAATGGACTTAGTGGTGTACCTGATGTACCTGGTGAAGAAGGCTATTCTGTTGCTTCAAGCACGATTGCTGTGCCTCAGGTACTAGAATTGTTTATATAGAAGTTCTTAATTCATTTTTCATTTGTTTTTTTACAAAGGGCTGCTGGTTCCCTGCTGGTTCTGCTGGCTACAATGATGCCCCAGGAAAAGACGGTTTTCCCAGTGCTCCTAGTGCACCTGGCAAAGATATCAGACCTGGCGTTCCTTTGTACGCCGGTAATATGCACTGAATATTGAATATATTTGACATTTAACCAAAATTTAAATTTATTTCCTTTTTAGTGGGCCTACCTGGTGAACAAGGCAGACCGGGCAAAGATGGTCTTCCCGTCCCTGCCGGAACTCCTGGTTACCCTGGCGGCCCAGGCCCCGTTGGACCTGAAGGCGAACCTAGTGCACCTGGGTACACTGGCGCGATTAGAGAGGTGGGCCCAGAACCGTCTCTTACGGAAAAAATCTAATGACAAATCATAAAAAAATACATGAGAATAACCTAAAATCTCATTAATGAGAGTAACAAATCAATTTTACAGTTAAGATGAAGGGGAATATTTCATAAAAAACCTAACATGTGAAAAATGAAACGGCAATGTGTGAATTTCACTCATCACGGTTTGAGCTACGGCAAAAAATATAAACGGTGGCGGAAGTATCGCAGAACAATTCGCCTTCTCAGATGGAGAATTTCGAATTTATTTGAGAATTTTCGAGAATTTATTTTAGAGTTCCTCATGGAACTTAGAAAATAAAAGGAAGAAAAAGGCCCACTTTGACGGAGTAATAGGACCGCTTTAAAAAAATTTAAAGTGGGCCTATTTCGAAGGGTCCTATTTCGTCCGGTCCTATTTGCCGGGTCTATTTTATCGGGGCCTATTTTGACCGGTCCTATATCTCTGGCTTCCCAAACGACCACCTGAAACATCAGATTAAACGTAATAAGATATCTCCTGGAGTGTATGAACCATTTTGATCCTCAACAACGATGAATGGATTGAAAAGACCATATTGATTTAGTTAATTTTTTACTGAAGTCTGGTTACAAGTACGTCTTACTGTAAAATTAAACCAAGACTATACAGTGGTAAAAATTTCATTTTTTTAAGAGGTTTTTTGGAATTATTCGTATGAGCAGCACTGCAGCACGTGTGGTGACAAACCAACAGTTACTTCATTTCTAAAACGTTTTCGATTTTTAATCCTGTATTACCCTACAAAGCAAATACTACGTGGAATGAATTTGTGATGACGAAAAAAAACATTGTATTTAACGTACAGCTCATGGATAAACTCCATCATCAATTGAAAGCTATTGTGTTGATCTTGGCGTTAATTGCCACTTAAATTTTTCATGCCAGCAGCACCCACATCACATGAAGAGTTGTTCTTAACTTAAACAAACAAAACATTACTTGCCAAAGCCTTACTTAATAATAATCTTGTTGTTTAAGTTCTAAGAGATTGTCAGTAGAAGATGTTGAAGATAAAAGTTTACTCAACTTTTTTTCTCCGTTGAATCTTCAGCAAGTAATCCAGTACCAGTCTTCAATAAGTGTAGATTGGAGATTGGAATTCTTCCTATATCAGACAAACATTGTGTCTGGTTCTGGTAGTTCACAAAAGTAGGTTTTGCTGTCACCAATGTTTGAGTTCACTTCATTGTTCTACATCACGCAATTCTTCACGAGTTAAGGTAACTTTAAATTGGGAGGCAGTGCACCCATCTCTAACAAACAAAACAAACCACAACAAGGAAAATTTGAAAAGCTATTTGAGAAACACTATCCGAATAGCTACAACAATTGTAAGGTGGCACACATGTACATTGTCGGAAAAGACCAAGAAATTTTTTTGGCAACGTTGCTGCCGGATCTCCACCACCATCAACAGATGCGCTCCGTACGCGTTTTGGTTCCGCGCCTAAACATGGCCAAATTGAATCGTGAAGAAATAACAAGATTGGAAAATGAAGTGAAAAATGAGGAAACAAAGGATGGAAAAGGAGGATTACAAGCGTTACAGGTACAATTTTCAAATTTATTATATGTATTGTTAACATATTTCAAGTAACTCCTTTTTTTTACATATTTAGGATGCATTCCCCATCAACAGAGGTGTCATTAAAGATCTTAAGGTGCTGAAATTCTTTTATGAAGGAAAAGAGCAAGGAGAGCGAGAAATCGCCAGCGCTCTTAGGTACGGTACCAAAGATACCAAAGGTACGAAGAAAGATTCGACCTAGGAGATTGATTTCATCGTCTTCTTCGAAATCTTCCTCGGACGAACCTCCTTCCGCCGCTGCTGACTACCGCGAGAATTCTCCCGCTGAATCCGAAGTTGAGGTATGACACCTAAATATATGTTTACATTTATATCGTATAAGTGAGACAAACATATCTAATGTGTTGTTTCATTATCTGATTTTCGGATGGGAAGACTGATTCACCACGACGAACACATGCACGATGCCCTCCGTATGCGTTTCCGTTCAGCGCCTTGATCTTGCTAATTTCTATCAAAAAGAGATTGCACTTGCTGAAAGAGAAATACCAAAAAGAGAAAAAAGTGGGTTAGAGGCATTGAAGGTACAATTTTCAAATTTATTAAATATATTGTTACCATATTTTAATTAAGTTCTTTTTAAATATATTCAGGATGCATTTCCCATCGACAGAGGGGTCATTGAAGATATCAGGGCGCTAAAGGTCCTTAATGAAGGAAAACGTAAAGGAGAGCGAGATGTCATCGGAGCTCTCATAGAATGCCTGTATTCCCCTCTAATTGGGGAACTCCACAACAAAACATCGATGCCAACAAAACGCCCAGGAAGTGAAGACAAGCAAATGCACATTACCACAAAAAAACATCGATGCCAACAAAACGCCCAGGAAGTGAAGACAATCAAATGGACATTACCTTGCCGGAGCAAGAACTCCAGAAAATTCGAGGTACAGTAGTTTAACACATATATAAATAAATATCTATATTTAGTCTATTTGATGCATTTATGTTATATATAGATGCGACGGAGAAAAAGTACCCTGGTACGTATGGTGGGAGAGAAACCAACGATCGCCGGAAAAGCATCGAAGATTTTTTCACAAAAAAATTCAACCACTGTGCAGAATCTAATAAAATTTGGCTTCGAAAATACAAGTTACTGAAATATAAGTTGGCACGTGAAACGGCCAAGGTATGAATATTCCTTGTCGAATTGGGCAGATTAACTAAACCAAAGAATTAAACCCAGTGTTTGCCAACATGATGAGCATTTTCAACTCTTATGGAGCGAGCTAGTGGGAAGCAAATCACACCAGCCTCTTCATCATTAGCATTACTCTTCAAAAATTATAAAAAATTCTTCGAAGCAATAAATGGATTGAAAAACAAATTGAAGATCAAAACAGCGTGATGTCACTTGAAAACTATAAATCGATTTAAAGCCCCAAACTCAAAAAAATCCGATCTTCTACTTCTCACTGCTCAATGGGATATCGGGTATGGAGAAGTTTCAAGAAATGGATCTGCAATTTCCGTTAAAAAAGTTAATCCCGATTTTAACCAGAATGGACTGTTGACAATGTCGAAGAGTAACGAATGTGACGTGTAAATTCAATTCAATTTATTGTATTAATTTCAAGATCAGTATGCAAACATTGTGTGATAAAGAAAGAAGGTAAATTATTAGAGCGAGAGAAACATTGACGTTCTGACGTTATGGAAGAAAGATAAAAAGACAACCTGAACATGGAACTTGTAAATAATCTTGTTATCACTTTGCGTAATTGCGTTTTTCTCCGACTGACAGTTTTCGTATGACTAAAACATCCGCATTGTTCCGCTTCTTTATCCGTTTTATTTATGTCATTTAGAACCATGTCACGGGCCAATAGCCACAGGCTATTTGTATTTCTAATGCAAGAAGTTGGAACATCTTATCAAATCGAACATTGACATTGACATTGACATTGACGAATATGATAAAGTTCGTGTTCAACTTCATAATTACGGTAATTTAATTTTTCAATTTTCTTCATTTCTTTTACTAAATTCTATTTGTTTTTCAAATTTTTCAGGTGATGAATCGAACAACCATACTTCTACAATGAGATCATTTGAAGAAGTCAAATAAGCCTGCTTCAACCGCTACATATCATTTCTCATAAGAGCCCAATACATAAAATGGTAGTTTTTTTTATTTTTAATAATATAAGTTATTTGAAGCTAATTTTAAAATTTTTTTAACATTAGGAACTTTCTTCCTGGCCACAATTTGGGAGGGTACCAAAGTTACGTAAAAAAAGCCCTACTTCCTGGGGGTGGGGTATACCTCCACGTCGTACAACCACTCCTGGATGCCAAAATCCACAAAGAAAGATGGGATGAGGAAACCAACTTGTTTCAATTAGGGAAGGACTACGGAGTAGAGCTGACGGTGAACGTTGTACAAATCAGTAAGATAATTTTTTTTAAAATGTACTTACCTTACTTACTTACTTTTTTTCTAAAAGAATTTGGAGTTACCGCTGTGGAACGGAACAAGACTGCAGCGAAGACTGCTGCCTACATGGAAATCTACAAAAAACTTTTCAACGCAAGAAAAGTAGATGCGTTCCAATTCATCAAGAGTACTACATCAAGTCCCGACAGAATCGTCACTTCTGTTGTCAACGGAAATCTGAACATCAGACTCGTCAACAAACAAACAATAACAGCTGGCAAGTGTTTATTTTTACCTTATAATTACAGCTAATACTTTTTTTTTATTTCCATATTTTCAGATGGAGTTGCATTTACGTCTAGCGACGTAAGGTTCAAACATCGGCCTTTGCAGGGATATATAGTCGACTTCCAGGGAACGGAACCACAAACAACCTATTTTAATGGTAGGTCTGATCGAGGACCGAATGCTCTAGCTTCAAAGTTGCCTCTATTGGAAGCAGCTAAAGTTGAGGTAATCCCTGTTGCCCTGATTGCAACCCTGAACATGGTGCGGTGGCTTCGACTAGTGATAGTGATATATTTCTTTGCAGTTTGTCCTTTCATTTTCTGGACATTTGGAAACGCAGCTACCGATTTCACAGCGCGAAAGCTTGAGTTGGCAGCTGCCTGCCAATGAAGGTGATCGAAAGTGCGGGACAGATAGAGTGGCAAAAGACACCCGTTAGGCGGGAGTGGATTCGCGTCTCATGTGACATTGGCTGCTGCGTTGCCAAGTGTTCAAAAGATATATCTTTATTTTCGCAGATACATACAGTACCCACCAAGCTATTAGGTACACCCCCCTTTTTTCAGTGCATTCTGCGCGTCTTATAAAAAGTGCAAATACTACCTGAACTAACCTGAACGGGCTAGATTTTTTCCTTTTTCTCCTGAGTTGATCTAATGATGATCTACATTTTTTACACACACAAAGTTGTTGTAGGATTAACCCCCATGGTGCTACAGTATAGTTCACTTTATTAAGTACACCCGTTTTCCCTCTTATGCGCCGTGTTAAATACGGCGTTTTCAAAAATATACAAAAAATACTAAAAATAAAGCTAAAATCTTTTTCTTAGTGCCAAAAGATGCAGAATTCTTCAATTTTTACGAATTTAAAGAATGGTTTACAATAAAACCAACTCAGAGAACCCTTACCTATACCTCAAAGTTTTCAACTTCAAAATTTGTACTTTTTACTACAAAATTGCACTTTCGCCACCAGAGGGCACCAGAGGGCACCAGAGGGCACCAGAGGGCACCAGAGGGCACCAGAGGGCACCAGAGGGCACCAGAGGGCACCAGAGGCATTACAAATTTTGAAATGGAAAATTTTGAGGTAAAGGGAAGGGTTAAGGGTGCCATTACCGATCATGGCTCTCTTGAAGGACGAGGTGGTCTGTTGTCCGTCTTTAGGGTCCTGGCTGCTGATGAAGGAGGACCACGTTTTTTTTTTTTTGATCATCGCTCTTTTTTTATGGCTTCTGCTTTTTTCCAGGCCGTTCTCTTGGATGATGATAGGGAAGTCCGTCGCCATTCGTTTTCTGCTTTTTTGGTGGTTGATTCGGCCGATTTACAGTTGTCGTTTCCCCAAGGAACGGGGAATAACGCGTGATGGTTCTACCTCGGGAGGGGGAACTGGAACTACTTTAAGTGCTACTTCTAGTTCATGTCCTCCCAGTCCCAGTTCACGTCTTATCCTTTCCACCCTTCGTTTCTGTTCCACGGAAAATGGCTTCGTTACTTTAAGGGGCACTGGTTTCCCTTTAAACCTGTTAAATTAGACTATAAATTAAAATAACGAATTTATACATTATTTTAGAGCTGACTTACCCATCCAAAAATTCCTTGATTAGATCGGGACAGCCATCGCAATCACCATCATACACCCAGTCTTTTTCTTTGTAACCCTCCCACTCTACCAAAAACCAAGTGTCCCCTTTATATTTTCTAAAACATAAAAATAAAGAATTACATTAAATGAATAATTACAAAAATGAAAACAAACTTACCCAACGTTTATAATTTTCTTTACTGGATATCGTTTTCGTTTATCCATGGTTGTGTGTGTGTGCACGATTACTTTCAGTAGAGATCACGGGAGCGCCACGGAGGATGAACAAACTGTATTGGTTCGGACTAAGCGGTGAGCGCCAGTCGTGATTCCAGCTGCGTTTCGGCAAATAGTTGGCCTGTAGGTGGGCGTCGGGCAGAAGATTACGCACTTATTACGGGTAATAACAACCAGTAGTGGGTTAGACTGCTACTGCTGCTGGTTATTGCAACTCGTTACTGTTGTACGGCTTGGTGTCCAGCAGGACGCTGTTGCATGGGTTGAGGTCCAGCACTCAACCTAATTGACAAAACTTCGTTGATAGTCAAGATGAGCTCTTGATGTTCATGGATATCGTCGTCACTTGCTTCCCGCAGTAGTGCTTGTAGATCTTCGGCCGGCAAGTGACGGACAAGGCTGTCCATGCACCTACCGGCTTCCAAACGCGTACTGCGTTCTTGTCTTGAAAACAGTGATTTTACAGTTGTCAATATTTTCTTGATTATAGAGTCCCGAATTGTGTCGCCGGCCACATTGATTATCTCTTGTAGACTCTTCAGCGATGTCTCGATCAATGATGTTTCTTCAGTCGTCTGGATCAATTTGATCAAGACGACACATTCTTTCTCTTCTGATAACAGTGGGCGGTATGCTTCAAGTACTCCAGCTTGAAATAGCTTGACGGCCATTCTTGTGTATGCCGCCACCTTTGCTTCCTGTTTTTGTGGAGCTACTGCAATCTCTTCGTAACGATCAACTAAAAATAAAAAAAAAACATTAATTAGTTAATTCTTTTAATTAATTAAATTTTAATATATAACTTACAAGTGTTTGGTGGGAAGATTGTCAACTTGCATTTGTAACGTGGGATTGATCCTAGCGGGAATCCTACGTTAGGCGTCTCCTCGCATCTCATCGCCGGATATCGAAAAGTTTTATCCAATTGCAGGACGGCAACATGCGGATGGTAATTGCCAATTTCTGCTAAGCCAATTTCAATTCTGTTCTTGAATTCTTCAAATCTGGTTCCTGGTTTGAATTTCCTATAAATTAAACAAATAAAAGATTATTATTTGAATAATATACAAAAAAGAAATTTAACTTACCGTGTCATGTAACGATGTGTGCAAAGGTCATTTACATAACGCAATAGCACGAGATGTTCAGCATTTACTTTTAGGACTTCACGACTGTGAAATGAAGTTTCCTCACCAGAAACGGTCAAAACCGCATGATAAAGTTCAAGTTGGTTTTCAAAATGAATGGTTATCTGTATTAACTTAAAAAACACGAACACAAGCAAAACTAACAGACAACATGAGCAATTGTTATCTGAATTAATTTTTAGAAAGTGGGGCTCCGTCCGACGAGGCGTTTGGCCACCGAAACACATTGAGAACGCTTCGCACTAACTGGTCGACCTCAAACAACCCATATATTATGGCGAACACGGGAAACAATTGAGTTTGAATTAGTAACTGGTAAAAACCAACGAGGATGCCTTTGAAGCTATGATGGTGTTGACTAGAACAATCAAAATGCCGCAGCCAATCAACAGCGAATCAACGACGACTCGGCTGCCTGTTTGTAACCAACAGAAATTAAATTATAAGCAAAGAAGTAGGATTCCAACTAGAGTAAATTTACTCACATGATAGGAGGATGGTAGGCGGATTGTAATAGTCCCAGCCTTGACAACCATCAACTGGCAATGGGTACGTATTGATGTTCCACGAATACAATCCGATTAGAATCGCGCCGATTATCACGCCACCAACCGCCATAACTTTGATGGTCCCCGATCCGATTCTGTATATAATTTCAAATATTTGTTTTTTAAAAAAGATATAACCTTCGTTATTGAAAAATGGACAAAATTACTTGTGATTTTTCAGTAAGGCACCAAACAAGATGAGATAAACTCCACCCCAAATTCCCGCAAACGCCAAATCCTGCAAGTAAGTGTGAAAATCATCTGAAACGAACAGCGCCATTATCTGTAATTTTTAAAAGAAAATTTGATTAGCTCAAGCGTCTTTTTTTTTTTAAATTAAAATGTATTGACTACCTGAAAGATGAAGGCGAGACATCCTAGAATGACATTGATGATGGCGATTCCACACATTTTAACTTGAATTTACTTGACTAGACGAAAAAAGAATTTGATTGTCGTGTCTTTCAACCGCTGAACTGATTGTTTTGTTGGACAGCACTGATTATACAATAGCCTTGGACCACCGCCAGTGAGAATATAGTGAGACCGACAAAAGTGAAAAGATTAGGTGTTGCTGACTCAGAAGATACACGAGCCCTTTTCCTGATTACGTCACAGCGGAGACTCTCTTTGTTCCGGTACGCCCGGTCATTTGTGACGTCACTCCCGAAGTAATGTTCATTAATTCCTTGATTTGAAAAAAGTTGACTCATGGGTTTATTAATACCGTTGGATTCTAAATTTCGATTTATATTGCGACGAAGTGACTCACATCAAGCTGGAATCGATGCAACATTTTATTCAAATCAGGAGAAAATAGGGAATGAGATGCATACAGTCGTTACAATTGCATTAACAAGAATAGGCTGATGACGAGCGATAAAATTGTGGAAGTTTTACTGCCGGAAGAAGGGCTTGGTGTAGTTTAGTCGAAGAAGAACCGGAATAGGATGAAATGACGTTTTGAACCCACGTCGAATAGGAACTGAGTCTCGTGTAACCGTACGGATAGCCCGACTGAAAGCCTTGACTAGAGACGAACGAAACGATCCCGATCTGTTTCCATCGACCGTTCGACTCTCTGAAAATCAATGGCCCTCTATTATCGCCCTGCGTAATAATATTGGAAATTATTTTTGGAAATTTTGATTTTGAAATTTTTCGGAACTTGCGTTGCATGGAAGAAGCGCAAGCATTCCATTTTGAAATAAAGATGCATTGGACGACGGTTGTGATGTAGGGAACGACTTGACACCACTTTCTTTTGAGTCATCTGAAATAAAAAACTTTCATCATTAATCTAAAAATTAATAATCTAAACATATTTATTTAAAAAAAATTTAGCCCTAACAATGTAAACTTTGATATTTTTGTCCATTACCATTAAATGATAAACTTCCAGTAGGTGTGGAGCAAATCGGTATCGATGTGAAAGAGCTATCTAGCCCGCAATTGCTGATGTGTCTAAGTTGTTGCATATCAGTCATGTCATCAAACGAATTCGACAACGCCGACGTGTAAAGATTTCCGTCGGCAGACCTCGCCATCAGGTCATTGTCGAGGGAGGGATGTTAACTGTAAAGAGAAAGAAGCTATTTGGCATTGCTCGGAAGCTGAATGAACCAGCGGGCGTACGGGTGGAGTCAACCCCTGTAAAAATGGTTGCATCAATGTCGCAAAATTTTCTTGTCGTTCGTTATCAATCACCACACTATAGTAATGGTTAAATTCATTGTACGCAATCATAACATCCTTATGAACGCTATCCGGAAATTCCACGAGGGTGTGACTTCCTTTTGGCCGGTAAATCGTTACAGCTACCTATGTGAGGAATAATTATTGCATGAGACAGAATAAGTGTAATTAGTTTGAAATGTACCGCACATACCTTAAATTTCGATGAAAAGGCGGCAATGGAAGGATGGTCACCGTAGGTTCCTGGTTTCCGAAGCTCCGTCACTATTTGCAGTATAGCAAAAATTGAATTAATTAGAACTTGTTATGAAAAACTCTAAAATGTAAAGGTCTTGTACTATATTCGGTAAAGGTTTTTTCGGAGTTGTCCTCGAAAAGAGAGTAGAACTCAAGGTATTTCGCAAGATAATCTGTAATTAAAAGTCTCATGTCTAAGTGCTTATTCATGTTGCCAAACCACTGATGTGCCAAAGCAGAAAATTAACAGTTCCTATAAAAGAGAAAAAAACAAAATAATACCTCAGAAAATTTTTTTATACTAAAATTTATAGAAAATGTTATAACCGTCGGCGGGAACCTCAACTAATTTCAAATGACGCTGTTCTAAAGATCTACGTAGCTGCTGTTCAACCTCCAATAATTGTACGAGTGACTCATCAACCTCATCTCCGGTTACTGTATTCAAAAAAAAATCAAAAACGTGAAATTTGTAATATTGATGATGGCCAGCAGCCAGGAGCCCAGGAGCAGCTGTGAGCAACCAGCACGTGTACCGCTTTTAAACGGGAGAAAGTATGGCGAATCTATTGGCTGGCCCATATATTTTTTTCCAGCTGGAAAAAATAAAAACTAAAACTGTTTTTTTCCTTGACTATGTAGACGCAGGTGGGCAGTTTAGAAAATAAGAGAGTGGAGTAGTGATAGCCCAGCGGTGGTGAAAATGTTCAACCCACAAAAATTAATAGCAGAGAGAGAGAAAATATAAATATTTTCTTGTATTACAAAAATTCATGGGAGAAAGTTGCCGAGCTGTGCTGGGCCGGCTGCTCCTGCTGCTGACCCTTTCTTATTTTAATTTTAAAATATTTTACCGCCACCGACACTAGCGTGAACTCTTCCACACATCAAAGAGTTCGTTCCAGTTATTTTAACAAATCAAGACGAAATTGAAATAAATTTAGGTTGAAATTAAATTAAAACTCACAGGTGATTAGCGGCATGACGCAAATGCGTTGATCGTTGACGCGTGATCCGTCGGTGAAGCATTTTAATTGTCCGTGGCAGTCGTCGTCGCTGGAACACTCGTCCGTCCGTTTACCCTCGGTGGACGTGTCAGGCGGGCATCGGTCAGGGCCTCGGATTTTACTCGGACATCTGCCAGTCCCTTTCAGCCCGGCTATTATACGACAAGCAAAAAATATCAAATCACGTGATTAGATAGAAATAAAATCAAATGCCAACGGTGTCTTGTGGTTTTTAACGGGGTACGAAACGGCACTTGGAAATGGAAAGACGGGCACGCTTTTTGAACTCTTTACGGTATCTACACGTAGGTACATACGTCATGACCTTATTCTTCTTTATATGGTGGAAGAGTGTACCGGTAGACTTGTGTACATGTGCCCAGGCAGTGGCCCAGCAGCTCACAAAAAAAGAGTTAGGAAAAATATATGTGGAAACAAAGACAAAAGTGAAAAGAGGTTTGGCTGGACAACCGCAGCTTCCATATCTTATTGTGGTATTCATGTCAACGGGGCGGAGCCGGGCGTAATTAAAAATTCCGCGGAGCCCCCGTTGGACAAGAGGAAGAAGGGGGGGGGGGGGGGAGAGTCACTCACCAATTGTTTGACGTCTTTTCTTGCGGATTTGACCCATGTGGATGAAGTTTACCACATCTATGACTGGACAGTCATTCCCGTCATCAGACGTTTCCGTGACGGAGGCTTCAGTCATCGATTTACTTTCTGCCACCTTAATATGGACAAAAAAAAATTATGATTATTAAACTTCAATACGTGCCAAAACGGGGGAAAAAATATCATATGAGCTACCAATTTGGCACGTTCCAGAGCTGCAATTTCTTTGTGGTGGTTGTAATCAGTAGGAATCAACGCCTGCGATCGCAATTCTACTACACGTCCTTTCCAAGTAGTTGAGAAAGTCTTGTGTAAGAGGCTTACGTGATTCCTAATATATTGAATTTCAAATTTTAGATTTTGCGCAAAAATAAATTCTATAGCAAATCAGTTCCCAGATCCCGTAGGGTTCACCACTAAAAAAATTTTCGTACACCTAGTCCGAAAGAGGTTAATTTTTAGCAAATTTTAAGTAAAAATAGCAAATTTCAGCAAAAAATACACAAATTACGCAAAAAATGTGCAAATTAAGCATAAAGAACCCCAAAAAAGCAAATTACGCTAAAAATAGTAAATTAAGCTAAATATACGCAAAAAAACGCAAATTTAGGAGTAAAAAAATTTACGGAAATCAATCAAAAATTATGCAAAATTTAAGCAAATTTTAAGCAAATTTGCTTCGTACACTCGAAGCCCAAGTGGTGAACCCCTCGCCGGATCCTAATAAAACTATTACCAAAAAATAGGATCGTCCGGCTTTAGTTGATCCTTACGTCGGGGGGGGGGGGGCAACGAATTGACTGACTGTTGCTGTTGACGTTACTGGTGACTTGAACTCATCAGACAATTTTGCTTTGTCCTTCGTCAACTCTTTGTACATCTTTCTGTATTTCTGCTTGGAAATTAGGTTACATTTCATTTTATCCTCGGGAGTTTGTTGCTAGTAAATAGAAAAATTAATGATCCCCAAAATAGGAAAAGTAAAATCATTAGTATATTACTTTCCAGGAAATCGCTAGTGGTATATTTACAATATCCCTCGAAACAGAAAAGGCTTTATCAGGGTCTTGCCTCTGATCAGGAAACATTCGTTCGGCACACTGGAAGAGAATTTCCTGGTAAACTCCAGCCGCAGTTGGCACTGAAAACGTGTTTTCCATTTTTTTTAGAAGATTCCTAATGTTGTCTGTACCATGAAGTATTCTAAAAAAATAATTTCAATTCGCAAATTTTTATTATTGTCCGTGAACTACAGAAAAACTCAAAAAGCAAAAAAAACTCTAAAAGCTAAACGGTAATCAGTGTCTAAGCTATAACAGCATGCTGCTTTTTACAATAGCCGAGCGCTGTCGCTCACATTTCTTTACAAGAGTTATTTATGGATGTATCGACTAGACATGTAAATATTCTCCCCTAACACAGACTCTCACTCTGGTGTGATCAATATGCAGATGAGTTATTCAATTCCGTTCAACTAACGCAGGACTGCTGCTGCTACCAATCCGGTCCTCACATGATTCATATCTACAATAGACAATTGCCCAGCGTAACCGCCAAACAAAAATCGTCCAGCCCAAAAACACCTGACAATATCACGTAATTTCGTATAAGAAAATAGCAAAAAAAACCAAGGGAGACTCGGCCACGCTCATCCATATAGATGTGGTTGGAGTGAGTGCTGAGAGTTAGTCTTGTTCTATAGGGGGGGATAGGAAAATTTTTAGGAGTGCAGTTGAGTTTTTTATATCTAACATCTATTTCCAGGAAATAAAACAGACAGGAAAAATTGGGAAAAAAGGGAATTTTTTTGTGAGCTGAGCTGTTGCTGTAAAAAGTATGATCCTGGGTGCCCCCCAGAAAGTTCACTTGGGCTATTGACACTCCGAACGCAGTCCCGAGCTCACTGGTCCGTTCACGTTTTCTTTTGGGCCCGACACCCTTCTATCGAGGTTGTTTGGTTGAGTAAACAAAAAAACAAAAAAAAAATTGATAAAGTAGAAGAAGAAGAGGAGAGAGAAGAAGAAATGGATTGATTTGTTGGTTGCTTATCTCATCTGATCCCTGAAACCCAGTCCCGCAAAAAAGACGTGACCGAAAACATTTCCTCACAAAGAAGAAAAAAATTCCCTCGTAGCACAAAACATGCAGATGTCTTTTGTTTTGATTTTTGATTCTTTTTTCTTTTATTTTTCTTTCCTTTTTTGGTTGGTGGGGGAAAGAATAACGTGAATGCAGACGAGGCATCGTGATGAAGAATTTATAATAGTAGCTAGGGCTTTAAGTCTCTAAACGGCAGCCGAGTTAGTGTGGGAGGAGGATCCGTTGCTAAGGTAAACAAGTCATTTAACTAAGTAAATGGTCATTTTTCATCCCAGCACGTCGAAAAAATGTAAACGTCGTTTGTTTCTTGGGCAAACAATCGAGACGATCGGACGGGAAAAACAAAAAAATGAGTCAACAATTTTTCACGATACCGTTTGAAAGAACTACTAGTGGAAAAACGTGGGCAATCGCCCAACGGTGAAAAAAACAAACAAACTGATTAGCCTATTTTAACTGTTAATGAAGAGCATGAGGAACACACAAGAGCCGTCGCTTAGAAAAATAAAGAGACACTCTTTTCTATACGAAGTCGAGCTGGAAAATGAAATTGGATTTTATTATTTAGGTTCTATCAGAAACTCATTTATATGTGACTGACTGACGTCTTTCACGGAATCCGAAAAAAGAAAACTATCTGCGCCTGTGTGTAATTACCTATTGATTATGCAATCATCTGAACGAGCCGTGTGGAGGAAACGTTGGAATTACCAACAACAACCCAGAGAGAAGATTAAAATTAAAAACTTTCAAGGATCCGAGCAGCTCACCTGGGTGGTGGTTGTGAGGTAAGAATAAAAGAAGAATGACACAACAACAACAACAGACTAGCAGCCATCGAGCCATCATTATGGTGAACATGTGGCTCGCGTCAGATTGGAGTGACCGGCCCATCACCACTGCCAACCCAAACAATTGGACATGTTCATTCGACGTTCCATCTGCAAGCGGTATGGGTGAAGGCCGGACGACTTGACGTGTCGGAGTCTTGGAGGCTTTAGACGGCTGGACAAGTTTGGCCTTATATGCTGTTGGATTCTTGGAGGCTTTAGATTGCTGGACAAGCATGGCCTTGGTAGGGGTTGGAGTCTTGGAGGCTTTTCCTTTTCTAAATGTAGAGATAGAGAAAAATTTGAATATTGAAATTTATACAAAGTTCTCAGTTACGTAATGATACGTAATACGTGATGCTAGTATTTATTATAAGCCCTTGCCTCATTATATAGCGTAACATGACTTGCTAACATACTATAAAAAATAAGAAATCATTGATTTATTCAACTAGGCTATTTAATTTCAAAAATTGGGTGGAAAAACACAGATTCAGAATTGCAAACGCTACCTGGCGGTGAAAAAAGAAAGATGGTGCTGATTACCCGTCAACAGAATTGACAACAAAAGAAAAAGAAACCAGTACTTCTAGTCGCCAAGTATCCGTGTGTGTTTTTTTTATTCTGCCGGATACAAAAAACATATTTGTATATTGTGTTGGATCAGTTCGTTTCGAAAATGTTCTTACGGGCCTCCTGGAAGTTGATACCTTCATGAAAAAGTTGCCCAACATAGTTCTTGAATACATTCTTGGAATCATTTCGCCTTACAGTGATTTGCAATCTAGCAAACTTTTCTACAAGAGGTTGTTAAATCGTCCAAGGTATCCAATGTCGTCTTTGATTGTTGTTCCAGCTCGCAATCTCAATTTTTACTCAACCATTACAGATGTGGTCAACAAATACCAAATGAGGTTTCACTCAAGTCTCAACGAAAACAAACATTCAATGGAAAGCCCTACAGACCACCAGTGACCTAACTATGATTCTCAATACGCAATTCATGTGCTGTCTGCTGAAATGGTATTAGGTTTCTTTGAAAATAATAAAAAAATAAACTTTTATCTGTTTTCAATTCCATACACAGATAATTTCATGTATGTATTTAGAGGGTACTCATTAACCAATACTACATTTAATGACTTGCGAAAATTGAATCTCCCAACAAGAAGTTTTTTTTAGTCCGCTTCCTACAGGATCCCTAATCTTCACCCAAAGCTTAAATCATAAATTATATTTATACCATAAATCACGTTTAAGGCCATCACATGACTGTTGTCAGAGGCAACGACGACGCTTCTGAAGTTTGTTTGCTTTCTTTGAAGTTTGTTTGCTAAAAACGCTATAACCTCCACGTGTAGAAAATAAATAAAAAAGCTTGCACTTACGAAGGCCTTTGAATTTCACTAATAAAGTCATCGTCTTCCTCCATTGGCGCCATATTTGATGACAGGCTTATTCAACAGGGAAAAACGTGAGCAAGAGGACAACACTGCAGCATGTGCTGAATTCTACTAATGAACTAGAGATTCAATCGTAGGCGTGATGCGGGTTATCATCTGTGGTTGAATAATCCACCCACCCACCCCCAAAAGTGGAGTTCATTTCAATAATCTCGGTAGCTAGATAGCTGTTTGCTATTGGCTAATGGCAAATCTATCGTATGGCTCCACCCACCCCCAACAGCCTCTTTCCAGCACACCATACATTTTTTCCCCGCCAACTCACCACGTGTCAACAGAACTAGTCACATTCTGTCGTGCGCCAAGTTAACATTGATCGCTCGTTTAAAGTGAATTTCATTTCTTTTTTCCCTTTTTTAAGTTTGATTGACTAATTGTTTGTTTGTCGATGATTGTTGACCAATTGCTGCAGTTTGCCCAATTTTTCGTCGTGACCAGTTTCGTTTGTGCAGTTCGTCACTTCAGCGACTTCAGAGATCAGTTCGATAGCAAAGCAGCACTTCAGCAAGCAACAGCACTTCAGCGAGCACTTCAACAGCACTTCAAGCATTTCGATACTTCCCAGCTTTAGCGACACTTCCCAATCGGGTCTTCGTCACAAGCAGGTCGGGAATTCATTTTTGTTTAACCCCTGGAAGACCCCTGGCTACTTCGGTTTAGTTTTTTAGAAAAAGATGAGCTATGTACCACAAATATTTTACGTAGAAAATGTTTGCGGTATCTCGAGGTAGTTTTCAAAAACGATGCGTTTTTCATTTTTCGCGCCATCTACTGGTCGATAACTATATCTTTTTTTTATAGGGCCAAGGAAAATATATATTTTTTTGTAACCACAAAAGACCACTCGTCACCAACGTTTTCTTTTATAGAATTAATAAAAGTATATAACGCAAACATTTTCTGTAGAAAATCTTTGCGATTACTTGGGGTCTTTATCAATTTTTATTATTTGCTCGCGTTAAAATATCGTAATACAAGAAACAAGATTTGGGAATAACTTATACCAGACAAGTCGACCGTGCCAACGTGTCACTCTTATATTTATATGTGGTCATATAGAAGCTCATGTGTCCTGATATAATTTGTTTTACTGACAAAATAAACCAGACTTTTATGGTATTTTTTAAAAACTCTTGTCCTTCGCCAAGACAATGTTGACACTAGGCACAATAAAAACGAGTGAAATAGGAGACAGGTTTTCATGTATCAAATCGCACACGTACACATAAACTCTCACATATATGCGCATATTTTTGAAATTACAGTTATCAATACCCACGTCGTTTACAAAATGAACGAAGTAATACAGATAACACCGACTCATTTCAGAATCACTTTAGAATGCAAATTATCAAAGGTGAAAAATGGGGGCTTCCTTGTGTGTGTGTGTGTGATGGCTAAATGTTGTAACGTGGGGAAATGATCAACCATCTCAGACTCCCGTGTGAACTTTGTGCGCCGCCAGCGCCGCCATAGTAATTGCTGCATTGAGTATTTGAGATGACTGGAACTGTAACTTCGCGGAGTACCGGACTCAGAGTATAACTACCTATGCGTTTATTTAAACAAAATAATGGATTATTTCGAGGTAACGATCAATTTCATAGCCAGTGACGTACGTGATAATTGTTGATGGGAATGTTGGGTTGATTAGATCGATCAGGCACACGTGCGTTGGGCTTAATTGTTTCCTGGTTTGTCGTTTCTTCATAAGAAGTGCAGCACGAACTGGACTTTAAACAAGTTTGCTTTATCGAGGGGATATAGAGGATATTGTCTTTTACTTTATTTACAGAGTCGGATCATATATTTGGTATTTCCATTAGTTGAATATCTGTCCCAAATTTTGGTCGAAATTTCATCAGAGATAACGACCTCAAAAATCACCGCCTCGTTGATTCAACTCGAATATTTTATTGTTTCTATCTTTTCGATTTAAAATTGTCTTTAATTCTGTAATGCAAAACGCCAGAAGTTAAAATTCAGGATTATTGGGTGGGATTTAGAAATTCATGGAAAAACTGATCATTGAAACGAGCAACAAAATGGAAGATGACGTTTGAATGGTTGCCGAAGAAGATGGTTTCGGTGTAGTATTAGTAGTGGGTGTCCATGGTGTAATAGTAGACGTGGAATTTGCCAACACGATAGCCCGAACCCAAGATGAATAAGAACTCAGTCTCGTGTAACCGTACGGACGGCCGCTCTGGCAATTTACCAACGAGCCAAACGAAACGATCCCGATTTGTTTCCATCTGCCATTTGACTGCCTGTAATACATCGGTCCGCCACTGTCGCCCTGTTTCAATTCCAGAAATTTATAATAATCGAAAATTATTTTATGAGCTTCGTGACTTACATTGCACCTTCCACGATAGCTGGATCCATTGGTGCACATCATTTTGCTGGTTATGATCCCTTTGTAAACGGATCGACGATTGTAAGCTTATTTGGCTTACTTGGAAGCTGTTGACAAACACATGGCATTTGCTTCAAGAATATTTTGTGTTTGACAAGCAACATCAAACCATGATTGGAATTGTTTTATAGGCTCTTTAGCAACAAGGCTGTCCTCAGTGAATGTGTTGGGCTTCTTTCTCGCTGCTGATTTTTGCCAGATTTTCAGTGTTTGAAAATCTGAGGCTGCCAGCGACTGACTTTTTCTTTCGTTTACAGTCATTGCAAATGCCCTCATGATGGGAAATTGACGTCGCTTCTAATCCTGGAAATGCCTCCGATTAGTTTGAAGTAAATGTGATATGTGGTAAGAATACAACGTTTTCATCTCTATTACCTCCAGCTATTACCAATTTTTGTGTTTGAAAACGAATTTCTTGAAATTTGAGCCAAGTTTCATTTCGGCGTCCATCTTTCAAATTGATATTACAACTAATATCAGCGGAGCACCAATATTTATCATTAATCGATTTGAAGGTATGCCATCGAAAGAAAATGAATGAGTCCTATACAAAAAAATTGGCTTTGTATTCACTGCATTCACTATTGAGTTGTTGTAAACAATCACTTTTTTGTTTAAAGATGAAAAGTCTCTACCTCTTTTTGTTTACGGACCACATGTTCAACGGTTATACGCCTTGTCCAAAACGTCAAACATTTCTTCTAGATCAATTTTGTTCTACTCGCCGTGTAAATTCTAAAACTATTTTGTGTAATTCTGTTATTCGAAAATAATCAAGAGGAGTGATTATGCAGATACAAATGTAATGATCAGCTGCGTTTATTTATCGGTTTTCAATGCGTTCATTTTCCCAAAAACTGTTTTTATACCACCTATTTCCATAAGCCTAGGCTACACTAGAATATTCTTCATTTCAATCTTGAAACATTACGGTTTTTGTTATTTTCTTGTGCATTACTACATCTCGCGCAAGCTTAAAATATGATACACTTTGTCGAACTTGAAAATTTCGCTATTTCTTAAGTGGCGGACCCTTTCCTCTAAAAACCACACAATTAAACTATTCTTTTTACAATCTGAATTTAACCTGAAGAATTGGGTATTGGAAAAAAAAATAGTTGATTCAATGGCTTTTTTTATAGCCACCCAGTAAATTCACAAAAGTCTGCACCGTGGGGGGACTCCATTTGTCAGTCTCATCTTCATTTTCAATTTCATTGGGTAAAGGCTTGTTTTCCTCACATTCGCCAACAATTTCTTCTTCCTTTCTTTCTACGATTCTTCTCACTAGCTTGCTGTCAAATAGAAAAACTTGTCATCGTCAACAGCTTCCCCGAATCAGTTTAAGTCCATTTCTGCATCACCATATGACTTAAGTAAGAATTGTGATAAATGTATTACAATTTCTCTGATTTTCTCAGTGGAGGGATAATTTATGAAGCTATGGTGGAAAATAAAATCAAAATATTACAGTGAATTTCCTTTACAGCTCGATTATTCAAAGGTCTGAAAAGTGCTCGCAGTACTCGAAACTGAGGACATTGATCTTATGATCACTTGAAGAATTATTCACATGGATAACTGCAATATAGAACCATCATGTCTGCAATAAATGTGGAGTTCTGTTTTTCTTTAGTCGTATAATCATGAACATTAAAGAACATAAATTTATTTCTTGATTTAATTTTGTTAAAGACCTCATTCTTATTCAAAACTTCATTGCCGGTCATGTATGGAGTCATGCCATGTTTAATGCCTACACTGATGACCACGAGCTGTAAAGATTTTGGTGATTTGCAATTAAAGCCAACTTCCTGCCAACAACAGTTCGACGTTTAGAAAGGTAACAAAATTGTCATTCAACACCTGCTAACAATGATTCACAGTAGTTGCATTAATTGCCCTTAAATGGTATAACATTTCAATTTCATTTACTTTCAGGTGTGTTTATTATTTCATTGTTGGAACGGGTTTGAATTTTTTTTAGGAACCTCATTCTAATTCAAGACTTCCTAGCCGGTGTCATGTATGGAGTCATGCCATGTTAAATGCCCACACTGAAGACTACGAACAGTGAAAATTATTGTGACTCACAATTAAGCCAATTTCTTGCCAACACTTGTTCAACAATTTTAGTAAGGTAACAATTGATTGTCGTTCAACGGCTACTAGCAATGATTCATAGTAGTTGTAGTAATTGCCCTGAAATGTTATAAAATTTCAATTTCATTTGCTTTCAGGTGTGTTTATAACTTCGTGGTTGGAACGGGTTTGAATTTTGTTGCAGCAACCTCATTCTAATTCAAGACTTCTTAGTCGGTGTCATGTAAGGAGTCATGCCATGTTAAATGCCCACGCTGAAGACCACGAACTGTGAAAATTACTGTGACTCACACATTGTGCCAACTTCTTGCTAACACTTGTTCGACACTTTAGAACGGTAACAAATTGTATTCATCAATGTAAACTTGATAATTTTGGTCAACATCAGATTGCAAGCCCCTGCTAACAATTCTTCATTCTACTTGGAGTAAATGCCCCAAAATGTCGTAACATTTCAATTACATCTACTTTCAGGTCTGTTTATTTCTTCGTGACTGGAACGGTATTTGAGTGTGTTGCAGCCATCAAATTCTACTGACCACACTGAAGACCCAATTGTGGAAGTTTTGTGACTCACACAGTGCAAACATCATGACACTTGTACGAGATTCAAGACTAAAAAATTGTAAGTATTTAAAAAAAAATTAGAGAGATCATAAATTATTCCAACATTTATCTTCTGTTCCAAGGTTCAAATTGGACGAATGACTTCTAAAAGAAAACAAAACGATGAACTGGCAGCCCGCCAAGCCCAACGCAGAGCAACGGAATCTGAAGTACGGCGGAGTACTCGATTGGCAGCAGATGCTGCTAGGCATGCTGCAGCAAGAGCAGCCGAGTCTGAAAAACAGTCTGCCACTCGTCATGTAGAAGATTTTCTGAGGCATGCATCTGCCAGAAAAGCTGAATCAGAACTTCAAGCTTCCGCTAGACGTGCTGTTGATGCGACAAGGCATACAGTCGCCAGAGAAGCCGAGTGTCCTCAAAAAACTGTTGCTAGAGTTGCTGCTTCCGCTGCTCGATTTGTGGCCACTATATCCAACGATACCGAAGATCAAGCTACTGATGACGACAAAGTAATGCAAGTGGTCAGCGACGATCTAGGGAAACCCGTCAAACCTCCAAAGCAGACTATTTCGTGGACCGCTTCATGCGCAACCTTTTGTCGCCAAGCATATGCAGATATTCCACTCTGAATCGTTGCAATTACATCAGCAGGATTGCCTCCACTGTCGATAATTGTGGCCTACGAGAGATACAATTGTCGATCCATACATTTGCGGCTTTTGCAAGAAACATACGGAATTCAACTCTTTTGGCATTCAAAATCATATGGTGCGCGATTTTTCATCTATTCCACTAGTAATTCAGCAGCTCATTTAGAAACTTACTACTATTGAAGACTTGCTTCTCTCGCCAGTAATTTCCATCATGTCGGTCTTCCGGCTACCAAGTGGTGGAAATGTTTATCGTGGCTACGTGGCAAATTTCAAGCAAGATGTAGCCAGATTATTCAGAGAGATTCCTCTCACAGCAGCGCAACTTCCGTGCCTCGTCATTAGAAGGAGAGGTATGGACAACACCTGTGCCGAATTCAAAGTCTGCCAAAAACGCGTTGAAGAAGTTGGCCGATTGATCATTCAGCACCATCCGGGCTTTGCTGCACATCGCATCACTTTTAGCCAGACCAACTGTGATTTGCTGCCAAAAGATGGAATTTTGTTAAATATTCCGACGATGGACAGCGACCACGATAACTCGGTTGTCACTGACGAAGGAGCCATAACAAGGAATTTTCCCCCAGAAGACATTCTTGACCAGCCACAACTTCCTGATGTCGCTTTTGTCATTTCAAACAACATTAGGCCTCCTCAACAAAATGAAATTCTTCATGCTCGATCCGATTAATTGGCCAACCATTTCACCTGAGCCAATCAACGAATTTGATGTCATGTCTGGTCTTGCATCTCTGGCTTTCATCAAGTTGTTTCTACTTGGGCAAGCTGACCCAACAAACAAAGGTCGCAGACCTTAGAAGACCTATCTAAGTTGATTGCTTCCAACCACTTGATGAAATATGCCGAGATTGATTGTATGGAATAAAATATGCGTAGAAGGATGGAGGGACCGGATGTAGAAACGGCGGTTAGTTTATAGATTTCAAAAGTCAGGTGAACAATAGACAGCAACTGCGGTATGTCCGTAACTTTCCTGATGGTTAGATCGATACAAATATTTTCTGTTAAAATAATAACACGTGTGAACCGTAGTGTAGTTCAAATATAAACAATTTGTATTGCACTTGAGGCAAGAGAAATTAAGCAAAAATTTTAGTCAATTCAATATTGAAGAGAACATTTCAAAAGTCAGTAAAATGTTATCAGATTAGCGAAAGAAAAGATTTAATGACCAACGACAATTTTACATTTCGGTGTCAAATTTTAAACCACAAGGGCGACGGAATTCACTCCTATGTTCATGAATCCATCTGTTGGAAACTGAAATGAATGAATAACAAAAGTAAAAATTAGTTTTGGATTTAAATTTTGTAAGTTAAAAAAGTCCTTACCCCATTTAGATCAAGAAATTACTGGAAAAGTGGCATGACGAGTAAACTCGTACCCTTTATCATTTGGATACAAGTTGTAGCAAAAGGCAGCGCTTACTTTCCTAGGCCATACAGCTGCGCCAGTTGGAAGGAAAGCAGTCGCACTACTGGCCTCAACATCACTCATCTGTCGAAAACATTTCCCAAATTTCTTATAAAAACCACTGCTGTATAAACCAGTGCAAAGCAGAAAAATGTTTTCAATAATTACTCACGTAGAACAGCCAAGTAGCGATACGATAACCCCATCCGAGTTCTTTAAATGCTTCGGTTGTCTCTGTCTATTGACACAGAGGAAAAGCGCACGGAACATATAAAACAAATTCAATCAATAATTAAACTTACACTTCAAGAAACAGCTATTAGGCCTGTCAAGATACGATTGCCAGTACTGAGTCATTGAATTGAAATGCTTTCCAATGAATTCAGCAGACAAATCGTGACACAGTAAAAACACACAAATACAATTTTATTTACTGCTTCCGTGTTAAATAATTATAATTATAGTTATAATAAAAGCGCTTACTCTGGCGTAATCAAAATGATGGTTCGTAATGCCGACCAATGCCGTAATTGACAACTTGGAGGACTTCAGCTGTTGACATGTCAAGTCCGGTGATATCACCAACACGGCGAGTCACCTTCGAAAATCACGCTGAAATGCAACATTTTGCTTGCTGATAGTTCCATTTTAAACTCACTAACCTTCAATATGGGATCGTGTTCTTCACTTTTCAATTAGGCAGGTTTCGAGATCCTATAATTCGCCGGTTTGAGCTCTCCGGTTTTGCTATTCCGAATAGTGGCACGTTTAAACTATTATGCCAACAAGTTGTAAGGTTATTGTGCAAGGAATTGTTTATAGCATAAATATTTCACCCTACCCTGGGCTTGGCCATTTTATTGTCAGTTTATATGTGCCTAGGGGTGTGTATGAAACAATTATTCTTGAGACTTCTCCTCGAATGAGACATCCTACGAGTTACTAAAAAACATTTGTTTTTATTTCTCAAATTTGGTCGACAAAAGTAATTTCATTAATTTGGTCGCGTCTCTTTAAAGAATCGCCTAATACATACTCCTTGCTGTCTATAGCAGGTAAAAAAACTAAGAATGCAAATGTAATGATTATGGGAGCTGAAATAAAAGAGTTAAACTTGTTCCAAATTAGCGAAATGTTAGTTCCTGGTTAGCTTTTATCATGTAAGTCCCCTGTCAATGCATGGTAGTTGGTTTTGCACTATTTAACCATTTTTTCTGCAGATAAGAGGCCAGCAGAGTCACCCATAGTAACTCCAATATATGCTAGTTTTGATTGTGCTGATATTGAACTTTCATCATCCAGTATCATCTCTTGGGTAATGATTTTCATTACTTTATTAACCTGTGACCTACTTGATATTTTAATGAAGCATTGCTTGCATTAATGCAGTGTATAACACGGAAACCTTAAATTCTCCTTTTTGTTAAAATTTGGGTTTGATTCATTCTCAAGAGACTCATTGCTTCACTTTTCCTTATTTGTTGTTTCTATATGAATATTTTTCGTAACCAAATTTGTTTATTTTTTATTTAGATAAACAGCATCTCTGTTTGCTTGGAGAAACTACATACATCAGACGAGCTACGGATCTCTTCTCCCCTCTTTCTGTAAATCTCGTGTACGCCCATGTGAGTGTGAGTGTGTTCACGAGTCTGAGGTCCTTTTCCCTATCCCGCCTGCTGGATTCAACTTCTGCGGATGGAGCACTTGTGGATGCCTGGCTGTATTCCCCAGGCTGAAAGGTAGGGAAAATGTTTCTCTATTCTCCCATCTATTGGGGTGCGTCCTTGCGTTATTGATTATCAATTTTGTGACATAGTACGTCGGCTAAAGAGCGGAGCCCGCGCAGCATAGGCAACTTTGCTAAGCTAGATTGTATTTTTTCCCCCCAACAGTGCTAGCTCAAGGCATGTGAATAAAACGGCGGAAACGTTGTGCCTGGGACCCCGCGGGGGGACAGTGATCCGTGTACATACAGCGTGACACTATTTGTCAATGTAAGTAATAGACAAGAGTGCAATTTTTTTATTGACATTGAAGACTGACGTTAATTCTGTCACCAACGAGTGTAACCTCCTAAGCAGAAACAACGTTACAGAAAAATTGTTTTTCATATTCAAGACTGATTGCTCAAAGAACGCATTTAGCAAAAAGTCCGACTCAATAATAGCTGGCCATGGATTTGTCATTTACAACAGTTTTCAACTAGCTTACGAATATCCATTCGGCGAACGAAAAAGCTTTCTTTGCTATATTACTTTTTTTCATGAGCCAAAATCTCGGATATCGCAAACTAAATACCTCGAACCAAATACAATATACCCTTTCCGGGGGGGGGGGACGACTTGATATGTAATAAAAAAAATTTAGAAAAGGGAATGTTGCTTCCTATCAAGGAAAATGCACGGTCAAAGCCTCTCACTTCAGGACGACATAATCTAGCCACTGCGCCGTATAGTTAATTTTATCAATCCAATATACGTCACTTGTCTGAGTTGCGATGCTGCTTCTAAAGGAAACAAAATTATCTATTTTTAGAAATCTTTTCCTTAGCTTATCCCTTCGTGGGTAGTAAATTATTGAAATAGGATTTTGGTTTCCCAAAACGAAGCCAAAAGCCATATGAGTACTCCAGTATTCCTCCATTCTAGCCAAGGTCACGCATACAAACATCAGGTTTTCGCCAAAATCTTTTCCTACCACAACTTGATTGTTAGGAGTCAAATCCGCCTATTCATCGAATGATGATTAAAGCTATGCCCCAGTGAGATTACGACTGCACAAAAGCCTGTAACACATTACCCGCACATTACGAACAGGAAAAATGGCCCTCAAAACTAAGGGATTTATCCCAGGTTTCCATTGAACTTCAAGAAAAGTGGAAAATGTGTGATCTGTGAACTATACTGCTTGCTATAGTCTATCCACACAGATAGTAATGGAATGAATCAAGGACAAAACTGAGACTACCTTCGAATGGAGTTCTATCCCGTTGTCCAATATCTTTGACAGGGTTTTCAAGTACAGACAGGTCTTCACGGCTCAAATGACATGCAACAATTCCAAAACCTGGAAAAACCTGTTGGAAATCATAAAAATAAAATTCTAGTTAGCAAAAGGAGAAAACAATTTCAAAAGCACTTCTTTCAAACAGATTAAAAAACGGTATATCAGGTAATGAATGCAACCACATAAATTTACCCTAAAAGAAATAGTTTTGATTTCGTTACGATGGGCAGTAAGTCAGCCATATTACAACATTTTGTAGAGTAGCCACGGAAATATGTTTGTAACACCAAATTGCAGGGTTTTGTTTCTTCAATTTATTTGTTAATTCATTTCGAAAAACAAAGCAACAAGCTTGTTCTTTTATTATATATGGATTTTTCCTTCCTTTTTTTACTTACTTACTTTTTCTGTATCTTAATTTTTAATTCTAGAAGGCAAAGTGTAAACATTGCCCGAAAGACTTGGTGATAAGTAACGGGAGTATATCTAATTATACACAACATCCATGTTATGCGAAGGCTTCAGCTGAAATGAGCAGAGCATCCAACAAATCGGCCCAGGAGTTGTTGAATATAATCTACGACAAACATCCGCCGAAACGAGGCAGCAACCCAACCAAGTCGACTGACCCTTCAATGTATATTCGAATCAAAAAAGCGTTGCAGCACTACCATCCAGACAAACAGAATCTTGCAGAAGACGGATCGGACTGGATTGAGAGGTCCAAAGAGATCACTTTATTAACGACCGATCATTTCGAGCGGATGAAATCGGTAAGCTAATTATTTTTGCTAACTTTTTGCGACAATCCAACATTTAATTTCTGATGTTAATTATAGGAACCTGAGACAAATAATGTCACATACAGAAGGCGACCCGATAGATCAGAATTGAGAGAATCAGAAGACTCCAGTGAATATTCCAGTGATCCAGATGATATAAATGACATAACAGCCATTTTGAGATCCAATCATATATAGAAAGCCCTGAAGATGTTAGCTCACAAAGCCGTGCCATTTACAAACCTTCTCCAACACTACTTTTACCTTGTGCCAAACTTCGTTCAGGAACGGTTCAAAAACAAAAATTTGTAGACGCTGTTCCTTCGTTATCAACAGCGGCTCATGCACGCCGATCTTAAAGGCTTTTTGCTGCTACAAATCTTCCTTCCTCAGTTCCGTTTTTATTCTAACTTTTCTTTGCATCAACACGAACGATGAAAGTCGAGCCCTTCTGGAAATCATCGGTGGCGCCATCATCCTCTTGCTGACCGCAAGTCTTTGCTACGGTGTTGCCTACAGAGAAAGGCGATTCAATCAATACCAATTCCCCACTGAATCTCGCTTCAGTGATCTGAATTTTGCAGGTGAAGTTTATACACATAAGTTGCACGGCAAAACACATCACCCGATGGGAATTTTTCTGTCTTGATCACCGGAAATACGGAAGAAGTGAGACAGGCTACCACGGATGACATCGTGCGAGGACTGACGGTGACGGCAGAGTTTCCCAACTCGAAGCTGCCCAAGCGGATCAAGAACTGTAGGCTTAACGAGATTGGCAAAAAGTATTTTGTAAGGATAAACCGACCCTCCGATAACAACGGGAACATTACACTAACAGGAAGATTGAGAAGAAGTCAATCGGCGTATGCAGAAATTATGGGAAAAGAAATCTACTAAAAGACATCCAACCTCAAGACTCACCCTAACTTAACTGACGGGATGAAACTGGATAAACGGCGATTGCCCAATCAATTGAATTGTTTAAAGTTGCCTTAACCGGAGGCTTTGGATGACGCTTTTGTCGCAAGCATTTGAAGGAGAAAGGTGATCTGAAAGAGGAAAAAGATTCAACGAAGAAAGAAGACCCAATCCAACCAATCAAAGTGAATTCTGCGATGAACTACGTCAACTTGGCGCAGATCACAGATGTGTTTCGTGCAGTTGTTCCAGTCTTCAAACAAATCAAATCTGGAACCGTAGATATCATCGACACTATTCTTAATTCATTTTTGTTGGGATTCAGCGGCCTCTATGTTGTCATGATCATTGTTCTGATTTTTACAAATTTGGACAATGAGAAAAACCGTTTCAAAGTTAAATGTTTCTGTATTTTGATCGGTGTCCTTGCAACACTTGTAAACGGTTTTTTCATTATAAAAAGTAATTTGTGAATTTTCTGTTGCGATTTATCGTCAAGTTTTCTTTTTTTTCTTTTTCAATAAAAATCTTTCAAAATTCAAAATAGCGTAAATTCTTATTATTTCAAGTTTTAAAAACTGCAGTGTTTAGGGGTCCGTCAAGCGATGGATCATGGATGCATCAGGAAGGATTCATCCTTGGAATGGTAAGATGTTCATAATTTAAATTGCATTATATATATTTTATTAATATGTCAAATTTTAAGCAATATGCTGCTTCATTGTCAGCTCCTTGCGGTCCGCCGGTGGGAGACGGGCGACGGGCCAAGCAGCGTTCACGTGACGGCCGGCAAGTCACAAGACAGTCTTCCGTCATCTTCCGCTTGGCCTAAAGTAATCCCTACAACTATTAGGCCTGGTAAAAGGGGTTGCTATAACTGCAACAAAAGAGGATATCTTGTAAAAAATTGTCCCGAGTTCCATAATTCAGGTAACTTTAATTACAAAAAAAATTGATATTAAAGCAGTGTCTTTAATTATTCTAATTCGGGATAATTCTAGATATGGTCGCCTACAATACACAAGTAAACTTCCTGGTGGGTGGAAATTTACTGCAGACTACCTCGGACTACCAACCCTTTTTACCACTCTCCATCCTTCTGTCATTTTTTACCTGTGTTGACGTTTTCTTTGCCTGCGTAACTGGAGGCATGATAAGGCAGGGTTCGTTTTATATTCTACGTGCAAATGCGACCCGTGTTTAAAGAATTCCTCAAGTTGTGCTTACCTCAACTTCGTTTCTCTCGCTCACCGTTTTTTGGTGCGCTCATCAAAGTGATTCACGACCTTGTAGCCTCAGAACTAACGGATATAGCCTACGACGTGAACATTTCTTTCGCCGTGTTCTTGGCGCTCGAGATCATTGTTTGCTTTATAATAGCATGTGTCAACATTGACCTGAACGACAATGCTGCTGCTTTTCGCAGATTCTCCTTCTTGTTCGCATTGATTGTATTGGGGTGTGCTACAATTAGAGAGGTTGTGGATGCCATGTTGACTCGCGGAGAATTTTAGGGAAGTCTTCAAAATCCCAACAACACCTGCATCGTATAGTCCCGTCCCCCAAACTTTTTGCTCCAACCCCTTGTTTTTACATCATTACCCACACCAACAGAAGAAAGCCAAAAATCTATTACAAATAGGTTTCAGGAAATTCACAAGTAACTTATTTTCCAGTCAGCCTCTTTTAAATGTCATATTTTTGTTGACAGAGCTCCAAAGGATCTTCCAAGGTTTCAAAAGCCAATTCTGTCGCGACAACTTTTAGTAATGTAAATTCACGTATCTTAGTCAAACCAGTCCATCCGTCTGAGGTAGCCAAGAACAGATCGCCTCACGTTGCTGGTATTTTTAAAAGTTAAAGCTATCAGTATATTAAGACTGTTATGTACATTACATAGATGTCATATTTTTTATTGACAGAACTAACTACTGACGACGACGCTGTCGCCTCATAACTGAGATACAGACAGAATACACAGCAACGCCAATGCCAACTAAAAATCTCAAAACATTCAACTTTATATTTTCTAATCCGGCAACGTTCCCTATATACCTTTAAAAATTCTACAATTCCACAGAGCCAATAATAGGGTTGGTGCATGAATAAGGGATTCGTTTGAAAAAAATACCATTGGAATCAATTTTTCACGCTGATTCTCATGGTATTTTTTTTATATTTTAAAATAATAATTTCCCCCCGTAATCTCACTTCAAAGTTGAGATTAGCTCCCCCCATTTTAAAACGGACCCCCCGCCATTTTTGGTGGGCGGTCCTAAAAAAATTTGATGAAGTTTGCCCTTTTTCCCCCCTCTTCACCCTTTTTCGTGCTGCCTATACCCCCTCTTTTGCCCTTAGGGCCGAAAGGCGAAAGACGAAAAGGGTGAAAAGGGGGGAAGGGGTCCCGGACATTCAGGCCAGTGACATTCAGGCCAGCGACATTCAGGTCAATCAGTAAAGATCGAATGATCGAAATCTTGCAAGACGGAACGAAACAGCTCGGCAAATTGCAGAAAAATTGGGCTGGTATGACCCTCTACTTCCAGTCCATCAACAGTTACATCGAAAAAGTCATGAAGGAACAGCAAAACATGTTTGTCGAAGATGCCAAAGTTGCCCAAAAAGATACTTCTATGATTAATTTCCGATTCAATTAAGAAATCGCTGGAATCGTCCATCAAGTCACACCGCACCGCTGCCACGTACGTCAAAGTCTCAAACAATTACATCATGGGACCTTTAAGGAACATATACGGAATGCTGGCCATCGAACCCGCAAAAATGGAACAAGCGCAAAAGGAGTTGATAGAATCATGTAAAAAAAGCTTCTAGAGGCATTACAATCATGTTTAACGAAGACAGAGCACAAGCAGACCATCCGTGAAATTGAAAATGCCCTTCAATCATCAGACCCGGGCCAAAGTATTCAGAATCGACGCTGAATAACAAAGAATGTGGTAACTATTAGTTTGTATTCTGTTGCTTTAAATACACCCACTGCAGATCATCTATAATTTCTTCATTTATTTTCCCTAGCTATATGAAAAATCGTTTACGTACGCTCGTTTGAAAGATGAACAGTGACATAAATATCAAGAGTAAAAATGCTCATTCAGCGAATCAAAAGTATGCAGTTTGAAATCAACTGATGATCAAACACCAAATAAAATCTGACAATTCGAATCACATCACCACCGTAACATTTAAAAACACAGGTAATAAGGGAGTCGTAATACATTGCCTTAAGAAAACTCGAGACTTTGGTTCCATAAAACCGAAATATAAAAGTGGCGAGCCAAAAAAAGGTCTCGTGTTCGGTTACACAAAAACCTGGAAGAGATTGTAAAGAACGACGGAAATTTTGAGAATAAAATTTAAAAGAATACGGCGAAATTGATTTTGCGGCTATTTACAGCATGTAGAACGCCATCAATAGAAAAAACCTTGGGTTGCAACAATTAAGCGCCGAAATTCCATGAACGGAATTGATTTATGATGTCTCTTTGAAAATAGGAAAGACGTCGTGCCATAAAATGACACAACGAGGAAAATATAATGAAACAGACAAGTGCCCAAGTTCTGCCCCCCCCCCCAGCAACGTCAAACATTTTCCGACGAAAGCCCAACGGAAAGTAAGAAATTAATTTAATTGTCAAAATATAATTTTTAAAAAAAGCAACCAAGTATGGTTGCAAAAAATACAACGCGAAGCGATTCAGCAAGTGCTCAACATCTAAATGCGTTCAAAAAATTGCTGCGTGTTAAAAAATTGACAAGACTCGAATTGTGCATGCTTTAGTCCCTGCTTGAAGTTTATACTTAAACTTCAAGACAACAGGTTTAAAACCAAATATACATTTTACACACGAATAACGAGACAATATAAAATTGAAACATCGGCTAGAAATATAGTGTTCCTACCTTGACATCTAAATTCAACGCGATGCAGGAGGTGACGATCCGGCCAGGTGGAAGTTAAGTGGCTCCAAATAGAAGAGTAACCAATGGCCTGAACTAAAAAAAAGAGACCAAATTAACAATTGAAACAAGATTTCTGGACGTGGACGGAGTTAATTTGTCGCATTAGCCAACAACAAAAATCAATAACCAAATCAGCATTATGCTGATGAGTGACTGAGTTACCTTAATGTTTTAAGTAGATAATTAAAAAAACTAAACATGATAACTATCAAAGGTGTTGTGGACGATTTCCCAATAATTGGTACGTGGAAATGACAATTTAATGAGAGGAGAACGAATTCGATCGATTCGAAACTATTTTACCGTAGAGAAAATTCGAGAATCGAAACGGAGAGAGGCCTCCTGCAATTCGCCCAATTTTTATTACAACCAGCAAAAAAAAAGAAAAAAAATTGACTAGACCCACATCAGTCTACAAATTGACGAAGGCATTGAAAAGTTCCGTCTGTTTTCAGAAGAAGCTATCAAATGGCCTGCGTTAGAGCGCCGAAGCGTATATCTCCACTTTGATTTATCTCACCTGGTACGTTGATTATCTTGCAGTTTTTCATCGACTTATATTTTTGTATTGCTTCAATTCATTTGGTTACCACACCCGCTTCTACCTTCAATCACGATGACATTTTTGTTATCGGTCCTGCTTCATTCTCGGTTCGAGAAGTTTCAAACCTCCGAGGACGACCTGCAAGTTCAGTTTCTGCCAACAGAGTTTCGAGAAGTAGTGGAAAAAAAGGCCCCAATCTGTACCCCCACCAGAGAGGTACAATGGAGACGAGCAAGAAGAGGATCAAGCAAGAAGTGAACCCCAACTGGCAAGATTTCTAGGTCTTCCATCTGGAAACATATGACGATGGTTGAAGGTCACCTTGATTAGATCATTTGCAATCTATGCCCGACTGAGCGACTCCCTAATGGTCGGCCTCAAAATATTTTCGCCTACCACGGGACAAGAACTACGCACATCACTCATTTAAGGCGGAAGCATGAAATCATCATCATCATCTATGTCCGTGACTTTCCTCTGTAATCGAGTGCTTCAAACTTATCCGTCCGGGACTAAATCGACGAAGGCTGATTTGTGAAGATGATGCCGTGTCCCATCGAACAAGTAAAGGCGATCACTGCAGCCTTAGTTGGAGTCATCTATTTGGATCTCCGTCCAGCTTAGATTGTGGCGGGAAGTGTTATTCATTGGCTACTCCACGTTCTTGAGCCTCACTACATCATACCCGATCGTACGAATTTGACGAGGACGCACCTTATCGACCACTACCACAGCGTAAGGAAGGTCGCCATTGAAAAGCTACAAGATTCCCTAACCTCTCTCTTGGATCGGACATATGGACCGATCACCATCGCCGACTTGGCTACCTTTCAATCATCGTCTCATTAATCTCGTCAGACTGGAAATTCGTCCGGTTTGTTCTGTCCAACAGGAACCTTGGCAACCGCCATATTGACAAGAACAGTTCCGATGCCATTAACAAAACTATGCAAGGCATAGGCATAGTCATACAGATACAGTCCATTCTCGAGAACTTTCGTTTCATCAACGAGCCGCTTGACTTCCGCAAGTCCGACCTGAAAATCTCCAACTCAGAATGAAAACTGCTTCAGCAACTACTAGAATTCCTTAAAACTTCCCAAGAAAGCTCTGAGCTGATGCAAATGGACCTCACTCCAGAGCCCGTCAGCGTTCTGAACAACATTGCATGCATTAAGCTGGCCTCCTACATCAGGGGACGCGGACTTCAACGATATGGACGAATTTCCTACTGGGATGGAGGACCATCATTGTAAAAATGGCGAAGATAATTTTTACCCGCAATAGCAGTATCCCATCTTAATTGCTGTGAAGAAGATGATCCTCGAAGCTCTCAAGAATAATTTCGCTCCATTTGAAGAAAACGCGCTGTACAAATTGGCGTCAACATTGGAGCCTCGCTGAAAGGCCACGTTCGGCTTCATGTTTGAGGACGATTTCATCCACGAGGTAAATACATTCGAGAAATAATCGGCCAAGCTTCAGCTGTCTCCGTGGTACCCCCCACTAGTGAGACTCCATCATCAACCCCGGCATCCCAACAACATCAATCTAGTTTGAAAAGGCCAGCCTCCCAGCTATCCATACTGATGAGCAATATGCGCAAGTGAACCCTCCACTGGAAGATGTCGGAATGCGGAGAATGTAACTGTCCAGCTATCTTTCCTTCCCGGATTTGGCAGAGCATCAAACGGCAGATTTTAACCTTCTTTTTTGGTGGAAGGATCGCGAGTCAATCTTTCCGAAAATTGCCAGGAAATTGCCAGGAATTTGCAAGTTGCCAGGAACGTTTTCAGCGTTATGCTGTCGGCTGCGATGAAAGAGATGTTCAATAGCACTTCTGGCAGCACAGTTACTAAAGCTAGGTCTTGTTTGGCCCCTCAAAATGTGGATATGATCTTGTTTTGGTTTCATAATACTCCTCCCGAAATGTATACACCCAAATTGGCTGATGCTTTACAAAATAGATGGGTAATAAAAGAGAAGGAACAAAGACAACTAAAATTGAGAAAATACAAATCATTTATTCATAAAAATTCGTTTTAAAGTTTACCCTTTTTGTCTTTAATATAAACTATAAATTATTATCTTGAAACTTGATTTCTACGAATAATTTATTATGGCTAATTAAAAAGATAATATTTGAAAGCTACTTTGCCAAGTTGCCAACACGCTTGTTGGAAAGGAATGTTGCAAGCGTGCTGCGGATACAGCGATGCAACTCCCACTGGCTTTCCTTTTTTGAAGCGGGAGAAACTTCCACGCCCGATATACGATATATCTAACCAGGAACAAAGGGCAAAAGTTACATTTCAAGTATGATCGAAAGTTAAATCAAATTTAATCACCTATGACTTTATGAACGTCGTCGGGCTCCATAGCCGTTTTCAAATTTCGCCCTTGCTTGGCCACCTGGTTGGTCAATTTCTTCCCCTTCAAGTAAGTGGGATCGAATCCATTCCTCATGACTTCAGAGATGAAGGCGCTCATATTATACACATGTTTTTTTCACCCAATCATGGGGGGGGACGTGGGGACGTGGATTTTTCTTTATCCAAGCTTCTTTTCCAACAATGAGCCTCGTTACCTCCTCCTGAGCCTTCTCCTCACATTCTTTGATGAAATCCTACTCTTTTGAAATGACGATGAGCCTAGAGAGTAAAAATGTTAAAAATGTCAAAGGGCAGTCACGACGGCAATAAAATTGTAATAATTGCCTTCTAATGTGGGCACGTACTTATCCTCACACAGAGAGAACTCTTCAGTGCCTAAATATCGTCTCGAATCGCTGAAAAAACAACAGAAAAATAACGGTATTTTAACACACCCCTATGTTTTAGCCACAAAGAGAAACCCAAACAGAAAATCGAAAAATATGCAAATAGACCACCGAAAAATGGGCGTTTTTCATCCCTTTTCTTCGGTTTCATACAATACTATCAGCTATTTTTTTAGCATAGGTCTATATTGTGTCACCTTTTACGTGTGTGTGTGTGTTTTCACGGTTATTCTTATTAAGCATGGAGAGGATTATTGAAAACCCTTGTCACAATTACTTCGATTACGATGCAACTGGAAATACAGGTAGGTGCATTATAGGGGAATGTAGGCGCGTTTTCAAAGGGAAACAGGCAACTAATTTAGAAAGTCATATTATATCATATATATATATTATTATATTGGGCCTTTCATGCTGATATTTTTTCTGAGATAGTAAAATTAAAAGAAAACGCTAGAAAGTGAAAAATTAATGAAGACCATGAAGACTCTCCTCAGTTAAAAACAATCACAATTGAGATGAGTAAAGAGAAACTTATGGCAGCATGCGTGAAAATCGTGACTGTCAATGGGTGCCCCATTTCACTGATAGAAGAACAGGGTTTTCAAATGCTTATCGACCCTATAATTCCGAACCTAATTCTGCGATTAATTGTCACAACGTACGCCAAGAGATAATTAAAGTGGCGTCAGATATGCACGCTTCTGTTTCCAAGGAGGAAGCGGGGAAAACTCTTATGTTTGAAATTTGACTGTTGCACACGTCTTGATCGTTCTATACTTGGAATAAACATCCAGTATGCTGAAAAGGGTAAAATAGTTCTAAAAACTCTTGAAATGATGGAAGTATATGGGAAAAATACAGGATAACATTTAAAAGAATTGATTTTGGAGTGCATGATCAGAGAGATGCTCAATCTGCATCTCCAGTTACGGGATTTTTGCCAATCAGATTTATTTTCTTACAACTGATAACGGCAGCAACATGATTAAATCTGTACAACTTTTCTTGGATGGAGACGAAGAGAAAGAATACATTGATTACGACCAACTGGACATAAACAATGATTTTGTTATTAACGAACTCTTGAAAAGCATTCGCAATGTTGTACGCGGATTTCGGTGTGCAGCGCACACATTGCAACTTGCAGTGCTGGACGCACTTAAATTGAAATCCGTTGACAGATTAATTGCAAAAGCCCGTGTGGCGATGAAAACTTTGAAAAATCAGGTGTTTATGGTTTCGATTTGTCGTAGCAAACTGAAAAAAACCAATACTTGATGGGAAAATCAGGTGCGTGTTTTATAAATAACTGTCTTATGTCACTATTTGGTTTAATTATTATTTGATAATCAACAATTGCGATGCTTGCTCGTCTTCTTGAGCTTTGAAACTTCATCACCGAAATAGAAAATTCTCGTGCAAATTTAAAAATCAGTGAGATTCAATGGATTGCCATTCAGGAGATATGTCCCGTTCTGAAGCCGGCCCGAAAAGCATCAGTCCGGTTCCATGGTAGCACGCCTCTATCCATAGGATGCACGTCGCCCATCTAAGTCAGTTGAGTGAGATATCCTAACCGACGTCTATAGGATTGTATATGTCTATACTAATGTCACGCTATAACCCTTTATCTACCGTCGGGACAAAAAAAATTGACGGCTTTTCAGTAGGGTGGCTGGCAGTAATGTGCCTCCACACGAGAGAAAAAAAATCGGGAAAAGCGATCGCTCCTTTAGCTGTTTTCTTGAAGACCTACCTACAGAATTGAATCGCCATTTCACCATGTGTCAATTGTTCCTCGGTTGATAGAGGGTTAAATTTTGAGTCCATTCGCGCGTGTCGTTCCTGAGTTATAACGATTTTTCGTTTAGTGCACTAAGTGCCTGGGAGAAATGGCCGCCAGAGGGCACCATGAAATTTTTTATGAACGCGCTGATCACCAAATCGCCGCCGGGCAACCGGCGGTTTTAGGGTGAAAAGCGTTGTATAATGAAAATGAGTGGTGCGAATACTGGCAAATTTGGCCAAAAAGATGAGGTTCGTACAGTTGGTATGGCTACGGCTCCAAAACTCAAAATACGTTCGAGCAAGATATTTGTTGGTGACCAACCGTCTGACGGGACAAATATTGACAAGAGTGGCTGCTGTGTGTAACTGACGGGACACTTATTTCGGGACATAGGTGTCCCGGCAGACCTCAGTGGTGGTGATATTTGGACTTTCCTGTCGGGAAAAAACAACAAAACGACCGGAAATGTACATTAAAAACTTGCCGAAAGGTTTTTTTTCTGGGTGAGGTAGTTGCGTCACCTTGAATATGTGCACTAACGGTCAGTTGGCTCCGACAAAATTTTTCTTCGCGTCGATAAAGGGATAAGACATCCAAATGGGTACGGCTTACAGCCGTCTTCAAATGTCGCTCTATAGGCGATCTGATTGTTGACAGCTCAGGGATATCACCATGAGTAAATTTTTAGACATACTTTTTGTGTCCAGAATACATCCTCTTTCCCGTTTTCTTTAGACTGAATATGGACTTGTTTTGGACTTATTCCGAAACATTATTCGCCTCTTCAATGACAGTAACGAATAACGAAGCAAATTGAATTAAAGAAATTTGTTTATTAAATGGATTGACACAACTACATCATCTCTAAAATCTAAATTTATTAGCGACAGCATAGCTTAGTGACGGGTCGAGTGATTTAGTGTTACATAATTATTAAGATGGCTGCGCATCATACAACTGTGCAAATTGACTTGATGACAATTATTCTATGTTGCCAGATGTATGTGGATCAAGCAAAGGTCTGAAAAACAAAAAGGATTGACAGATGTATAGGTTTTCAATTATGGAACACGAAAAATTTTATCACCTGTCTATCTGAAAATTTACGTGATAAAACATGTAAAACAAACTCATTTGCTCAGAATCAGGACAAAAGTCGCTCAGGTTTAAGGTAAATTTTCCGAACAACTAGTTAACGAGATTTTAATTAATAATTCAATCCGATGCTGCACTAACTACTGAAAAAGAGATCATAAATTTAAACGTAGCAACGGGACAATTACACAACAGTGACTAGAGTATAATTAAAATACTTACATCGTCGGCGATTGTCGGACGAGCCACTCAGATGATTGGGCACATCAGCAGCTAAATATGGGCCAAAGGCCAATCGTATGAACTGTCGTTCAACTATTAGACTGCACAAAGTACTGGAATAAACAAAGTACACGAACCACTGTAAAAATATAAGAAAATATAGACATTTGTAACAGAAAAATTAAAAGTGTTCTACTACTTGAGCGATTAAATGTTTCAGCCAGTCCATTTGGCATAGGTGGGACACTTGAAGGACTCGTGCATTCGAAGTCACTCTCCATATCCTCTGTACTGTATTCTTGATTCGGTGTGGGGGAGTATACAGCACGAGTTTTCTTGATCCTTTTACCTCTTCCTAAGGGGTTTTTCTCAGATTCAGAAGTGGTGTTGATGTCTGAATCATGTACTGCCCTAGACACCTTGTCTCGTGCTTGGCTGTATGTGTCTGAATGTAGAATTGAAATTGGTGTATGCACAAATTAATTAAATGACCAGTCACCAAAAAAAACAATGTGACATACGGAATAGTCCTCTGTACACACATCTGTAGTTTAACCAAGTCGAGTTATGCTGCTCTCTCTTTGCACAAGCTATATCTCCACGTTTGGCGATATAATAGCAAAAGTTGGTGTCGTGCAACCAGAATGCAGGTATAACTGCAACACAAAGCCCACCTTGGGTCTCCAGATCAACGATGTAGAATTTATCATCATTCTAAAAATGAAAAAAAATTACAAAACTCTTCAATCCATCTATCAAATGCAAACAATGCGTTAACTTCAAACTTACTACAATGTTTGATGCAATGATTTGGAAAAACAGGATAACAATTCTTAAAAATACACTGAACATGATTGCTGGTTAGCGTGAGCAGCGTGGATCTATAAGGTTAATTATCAATCGTTACATAGTACGTCGGCTAAAGAGCGGAGCCCATACAGCATATGCAACTTTGCAGAGCTAGATTGTATTTTTTACCCCCAACAGTGCTAGCTCAAGGCAGGTGAATAAAAAGGGGGAAACTTTGTGCGTCAGCACTTGTGGGGGGACCGTGATCCGTGTACATAAAGAGCGACACTATTTGCTCAAGGTAGGTAATTGACAAGAGTTCAATCTTTTTATTGACATTGAAAACTGACGTTAATTCTGTCACTAACAAGTGTAATCACCTAAGCAGAACAACTTTGAAGAATTTTTTTTTCATGTTCAAGACTGATCAAACTGCTCAAAGAACGCATTTAGCAAAAAGTCTGAATTAATAATAGGCATCTGATTTGTCATTTAAAACAGTTTTCAACTGGCTTACGAATATCCATTTGGCTATCGGAAAAGCTTGCTTTGCTATCTTACTCTTTTTCATGAGCCAAAATCTCGGATATCGCAAACTAAATATCGCGAACCAAATCCAATATACCCTTTCGGGGGGGGGGGGGGAGGGAGTAAAATTTTTTCTGTGAAGGACGACGTGATGTAATAAACAAGTTTTAAAAAAGGGTATGTTGCTTCCTATCAAGGAAAATGCAAGGTCAAAGCCTTTCACTTCAGGACGACATAATCTAGCCCCTGCGCCGTAGTTAATTTTATCAATCGAAAGTAGGTCGCTTGTCTGAGTTGCGATTCTGCTTCCAAAGAAAAAAATTCTCTATTGTTAGAAATCGTGTCCTTAGCTTAGCCCTTCGTGGGTATTATATTATTGAAATGGGATTTTGGTTTCCCAAAACGAAGCCAAAAGCCATATTGCTTTTTCACCAAAGATCCAAAAAATCGGGTTGCTGGTGCACAACCACTGCCAAAGTAGTCCTCTTGAACTTTCACGGCATCAACACGGGGTACAGTGAGCTAGCACAGGCGGGAGTGAGCTCGGCTTTCGGGACCTATATTCCGAGCACTCCATGCGACTGAAGATCGAAATTCATCTTTTGGGGTTTGCTGAAATTGTGTTAACAGCTCACCCACGCCCGAGCTAGCTTACTTTCATTATTTTTAAATCTAACTAAATAATTGTACAGCAAAGTTAGTAGCACTCAGGATGTAGATAATGAATAAAAATTATTATTCTGTTCTTTATCTAGAAAATCTCACCGGGAATACCGATAAACCTGACCGTCAATGCCCTTGCCGTTGGGTATGCTGCCAAAGCCATTGAAACGATGTCTCAGATTTATTTCAACTTCATGCGTAGGAAACTAATAGCTAGATCAGGGTTAGGAAAACCATTGTGCTTCTCTTCCATTTGTTTACTCAAGACTTTCTTGCATGTTTTGTGGTTCGGACTGATTAAGAGAATGTTCACAAAGTGTGGAAGTTAAGAATAGTTTCAGTTCTCATGGCTTTACTGAGTTATTTCATTATCAATTTGCATAATACTATTTCTATGATGAATGAGGTTAAAATATTTTACGTTTGAAAGATCTTGATGTAAATTTTTCTCTCCGTCTTTTTTTCTCAGCCATTGAAGTAATGCCTAGGATTTTTTCAATGTCATGAACGGAAAATGACTGAATTAGGAATGTGGATAACCATTTTGTTTTTATTATGTTTGGTTACTCAAGTTGTGTGTCATCATTTGTGGTTTGGACTAATCTTGATAATTCTCACAATTTTTTCAAGTTTAAAATATTTTACTTTCTCTTAACATTACTTGGATTTATCACTCACTTCCACACATTTCCCGATGACCATTACAGTATGTCCACTGTTCCTGTCGGTAATTAAAAAATTCCTGTAATGGTTTATTCTTCATTCAAAAACTCATTCACAAGCAGTTCTGTCCTAGACTTTCTTTTAGTACTAGGTCTGAGACATCTCCTTCGACGAATCCTTGGTGGATTGCCATTTGTTTTCTATTTATATCCGGATTCAGTCAAGAGATTAAACTCTGTAACTTATTCTCACCACCTCAATCCAAATTGGAAAAAAATAAGTTTTTTTTTCTACGGTCGAATCAACGTTTGACGACTCATCCCTTGAACCATATCTGATAAATCTGGGTCTAAGTAATCTTTCGTTTCAAAGATTATAACATGGTTTATTTTTTTCAATACACTGTGCATAAAATACACCAAACTATTCACCTTACTAAGAATATGAATTAAGTTATAAGAACTCACAAATTCCACTTGATAATATGTTTTGGAATAGTTTTACTAGCCCCACGTTTTAATTTGATTTGAATGATGATGAATTTGAATGATTTATATAGTTAGGGGAGACTGGAGTAAAACGGGACACCGGGTCAAAAGGGACAGTGGGGGGAAAAATAGTAGATGTTAATAAAACTGTAAAAATTTTTAGTATGTTATGTAAATCTGTATAATCTAATTTGGCATGAAATTTGGTTGGTTTTTGTCAATAACTGCATGAGTTATTGACAAAACAAAAAAAACGGTTTTTTTTTAGAAATTTTTGTCTCCGCCATTTTATGTTTGAAGAAACAAATAAACGCTAATGGCATGTAAATTTAATATGGAAATGAAGCTGATTCATTTCTTGATCGTTTAAAACAGAAATTATAATTTTAGATCGATTAGTTTAGACAGTATGAACTTTTAAAAAAAAGTGTCTAAACCGGGAAATCGGGACAGCTGTTTTTGGCTAATTTGGGACAGTTACGGACCAATCAGCGTACAGCATTTTTAAGAGGCTCGATTTCGTTACCTAGCAACGCAGGATGTCCTACTGCTCCATAAGGGTTTTTGTATTTATAAGAAAAAAGGTTCATTAACACAATAATCAATTTGAAACATTTATAAACTCAAAGAGTATATGCAGTGGAACACTTTTTCAATTTTTTTTAATTTTATTGATGAATTTTAAGGCGAAAACGGAGGACGTCCCTCATCACCCACCCCAGTGTCCTCAATTACCCCCCAAAATAGGCCCCTCCCACAAATCTGAGGAAACTTTAAAGGTATTTTATGGGGAAATGGTTCATTATAAAATTATATAAAAAATATGGGGGGTTCATTACAATATGGAATACATAAAAACAAAATTTTAAAGAAATTCAATAATTAGTTTGGGAGATATAGGGGGGAAACAAAAACCGTCCCGTTTTACTCCAGTCTCCCCTACTGTGTTGACATTTGCTTTTCTGGTGAATAGAGTGTCTTTAATATATGTCTGCACCCTTATGTTCGTTTGATATGGTAACCGTATATATTTATATTTAATGATTATACATGTGCAATGTAATGTAATCTTTTTAATTTATGTTTTTTTTTTCAATAGCAATTGATGGTTGACAATTTAGATGAAACAATAAATTTGCCGCTGATGGGAGTTCAATTACACTTAATGACAGTTGTCTTAACATAACATCTTAAAGCAGTGATGAATTCTACGACATAGGCCACAACACGGTGGTTGACAGAATTTCCAATTAAAACTAAACAAAACACTATTCAAAAGCATAGTCTCTAATTATTACAATTCAATACACATTTTTAAATTTAAACTTTATCTAGACATATTCTCCTTTCTTTTCTTACAATTGTACGTTTTTTCCTTGGTTTTCGCTCCGGTTTTTATCGAATAGCTGGCATAGTTGTTCCCTTCTTCATTGTGGCCGTTAAGCAAATATTTCAGTCAATTACAGTTTTACATTTCATATCTCTTGAAACATGTCTAACTTAGATTGCGTAATAATCATTAAGTTATTTTCATTCGTTTATTTTCATTCATTTGTTTATAATGTTACATAATTGTTTACAGAGAGATTAAATAGTGTGGATTCCCATAGACCCCATTCCCACAGTGAAATGCCATGGAAAGAAACTGATGAACTGGCGGAAAGGTATTTTTCTTTTCTTTTTTTTTCCCTAAAATTTAAGTGTTAACCTTATTTCTATGTTTGTTAGGTATCAAACAATTGTGACGATGTTAGACATTCAAGGCGGCCTTTTAAATTGGGGTGCCCAGTACTAAAATAATGATAACTACAAAATTTCAGATTTTTAAAGAAATATTTGACCCTCCCAGCCGTGAGAAAATAGCTAAATTTGCATTTTTCTTCCTATTTTCCCCTGCGCTCGAGATGTTGTACTTTGAATTTTGACCAATAATTAATTAATAACAGATATTGATATGTAGACAACGTTTAAATGCGGAAATTCCGGTGGTGGTTGGCGCCGAATGCGAATCCAGTCTCCGTGAACGATAAACAATAGTTATTTCTTATTTCCAACAACTCCAACACCAACAGTTCTACGTGTGTGGTTGTGGCTGGCTGGCTGGATTGCGCAAAAGTTTATTGCATCTCTGAGTGAAAGAGATAAACGGACAGCGTAAACACATCGAGAAAGTAAAAAAAAAAAAACGGGAACCTAGCGCCGGTGAATGTTGACGGATGCACAAATTTTGCGGGTTCGACCGCCCCTGCAACCCGCCTACTTTACATCATCGATCTGATCGTATTCACCGGAAGAGGAATCCCGATCGCAACTTCCTTCCTATCTCTTTTTTTATTTAATTTTTTAATCAAACACGAAATTCCTCGCAATTGATGAGTGTTAATGTTATCCCCTTTTTCCTCATAAACGTAACCAAGAGTCGTAAACCGCTGCAAAACTCTCGATTGTTGTTATCCCGCTGGATTCAATTGTTTAAATTTACAAAAAAGGAATTTACCTACGGCTTGACGTCGAGAACGTCTAGTTTTCGCGCCAGCTTAGTGACTCTCTTTTACAGTTTCAACGTATTGGCCTTGAACGATTGTTTGGAAAAGAAATTTTGTGCCGAAAGACACAGAAAAAAATGTCAGACAAAACATCAACACAACAGTCGATGAAAACATTTTGGCAAACGTAAATTTATAAACCAGGGATTTCAATTTTTCCGGCAAATCAGAGATGATGAGCGGGCAGAGAGCGGCACTAGCCGCCCGTCCCATCGTGCCCTGAAACCAACAACATTTCTGCGTCATCTTCTTCTAGATGCCCAGCACCACCATCACACCTACGCTCTATAAAAGCAATTTTAATCGTGACAATCTTTGAAAATAAACGCAGAGATACTACACTTTGAATTGTTGTGTCGTCGTGAGATATTGCATCACAGCGCATCGAGATAAAAAACTAAAAATCTTTTGACACAAACAAACTGCACACTCTATTCAAATGCCGGTGGCTAAGGCACGACTAACCGCAATCTACAGGCCAACCGACTGTCGAACACACAGCAAAAAAAAGAAAATCTCTCGCGAAAAACGGGATGTGGTCGATGACGTTCTTTCTTTTCTTGCTGTGTGTATCGCTTGAGCATGCGTGTGGTTTGCGATCAGAAAGAAGGTAAAGGCACGCTTGACAAAAGTTCATCGTGAAAACCTGTTTCTTTCTTCTTCTTCTTTGTTGACTATATACGAAACCCTACGTGCGTAAATGTCCCGTGCAATTATTCGAAATATTTTTCCCAGCGGAAGGGAACCCATTTTTTTGTTGTTTTTTTATTGCCCAAACAATTGGCCTAAACGTGTTGTGGGATTTTTTTTTAAACGAGAGCTACAGAAGAGGAAGAGTTTGATTATCGGAAAATATATGTTTAAGAACACACTTAAAATTAAATACGTACAGCGAAACGCGATGGGGTGGGTCGACGAAGAATCCATGCTGTTTCGTGGGGCGAATCACTTGTTGGTCACGTAGTTGTCCGGGTTGGCCGCAGGCAAGACGGGCGTCACTCGACCGCTTCCGCGACGTTCCCCACAAGCCTTCTCGTACGACGTATCTGTGAAAAGAGAAATTGTATAAATTATTATAATTTGGCTTATGGTCGTAAAAATCATAACGTCTTTCGTTTTCTATTTTACGCAAATTATCCTGATGATTTCCCGATTTGCAATTTAGGAAATCTTAATCAGAGAGCTTTTCGAACGAGGCGTTCCTGAGGATTCCGTCTTTTTTTCTGTCGCGAATTGCAATCTTTAAACGGCAAGACAGTTAATTATGAGACTAACGTCTTGGCCGCCGACGTGCGCATTGCAATTTTAGGTAACATGCCGCGGTACGGTATTCGGCCAGCTGTCTCTGCATTCCTGTACGCCGCCGAAGTTGGTGAGTATTAAATTTTTTTATGACTATTTCTTCGCTTTTTTTTTAATGAATAATTTGCGCCCGTCGAAACGTAGGTGTCAGTAAGCGCGTACAAACCGCTACCAGGGCGCTTCACGAATGTGGAAGACGACGGAAGTACCCCCTCACAGGTGTCACTCAAGGTAATAGATTGTTGGCCACAATTTAAAATGACATTTCCTTTATACGGTTAAAAAAAAAGAACTGTGCGTGTCTCTCGTGTGCTGACCTGGAATTTGTTATTGAACACAATTGTTTTGTAATCTAGGGAAAGCGCGCTGAGGAGGACGAGTCACTGCTGTGCGATTATCCGCACTGTCGTAGCCGCGTAATTGGCTCGAGACTGGTGGCGCAGTGCGGAATATGCTGCCGCTGGTTTCATGCGGAGTGCATCAAAATCTCGTCAATCTCGGCGGAAGAGTTTAACGCAAGAGATATCGAGTGGCTTTGTCAACCCTGCGCCCACGCCTGCCGTGGGTGGCAAACGATATCTAATCTACGTTGACGTTTATCAACATGGTATGAACATCTTTCTGTGGTCAACTCCTCAAATGTTGAGGTGTTGTGCCGATTGTCGAGGATTTCCCGGGAACCTCGGACGTTCCACGACCCCGCACACGGTCGGTCAGCAAAATAGTATCTCCGGCCCAAGCGCTAATCTCGACTGCGGGTACCCAACCGCGGGAATATTCGGCCACAAACACCGATTGTCCTGACTGGGTGGGTGGGGTGACGACCTGCTGAAACAGCAGCATTTTTGCCGCTGGGATATTACCAATGGGAATCCCATCCCCTTGACAGGTAGACGGGTAAAAAGGAGAGTTCACACACCTGCCTCGGTTTAGATTCATTAAAACTTCTCTCAATTCAAACGTCTCTCAATTTAGTCTGCCACAGCCGCCATGGCTTCGCCTGTGTTCCTGAGTGTGCCTTCTGTTCTTGAAAGGACTGGTGAAAGTAACGAGTGCATCCAACTGGACTGCCATTAGGTAAGTTTAGTGAAACAAATTTTTTTTTTGTTTTTTATTTTTCTCTCTAATTGGCTTAGTTTACCGTTGGACGGGAGATAGACAATCGCTATTGTATTCCTGACCGTACATGTAAAGTTTCTCGTTATCACGCGGTTTTAAGACTGGATGAAGATCGATGGACCATCGAAAATGTGGTAAATATTTATTATTGACAGAGTAATGGCTTGCAAAATCCAATGAGATTTTTTTTTTGTAAGAGCGAAAATAATGGTGTTACTGTGAATCACCTCAATATCGGCGGAAGAGTTTAACGCAAGAGATATCGAGTGGCTTCGTCAACCCTGCACCCACGCCTGCCGTGGGTGGCAAACGATATCTAATCTACGTTGACGTTTATCAACATGGTATGAACATCTTTCTGTGGTCAACTCCTCAAATGTTGAGGTGTTGTGCCGATTTTCGAGGATTTCCTTGGAACCCCGGACGTTCAACGACCCCGCACACGGTCGGTCAGCAAAATAGTACCTCCGGCCCAAGCGCTTATCTCGACTTGGTACCCAACCGCGGGAATATTCGGCCACAAAAACCCATTGTGGATCACCATAGACCGAAAAACCTTCCACCCATCAGTAGTGGAGCGGTATGATCAAGGTAAAACAAATGTTCCAAAAAAATTTTTAAAAAAATTCTAACGAAATCTCATTTTCAGGAAAAGCTCTGCGCTCAGTCAGCACAGAAGCTATCAGTATCAGTCAGCCGCTCAAAACCGCTGAGGAAGAGGAAACTGATACTGAAGACCTAATATTTGAGATAACAAGTCTCAACACTCGCAGGAAAATTAAAAAGAAGAAAAAAGAGAAGAAGGAGAAAAAGGCAAAGGTGACGAAGGCCAAGTCAAAGAGCTCCAAGGTAGTCAAACTAAGTGCCCCCCCCCGCACTCTTGACCCACTAGCCTTGCGTGCTCCGCCAGTGGTGGACGATCTCGGACTGAATGAGTTACAGTGCTGGTCCACTTATAGAACCGGCCTGTGCGCGGTTCTATAACCGGGTGGTTCTATAACAGAACACTTGATCCCAGCGCCATCTGCCGTCGATTTTGTCTATACGTAAAACCCTATTGAGTAAAAGTAACATCAAGTAACATCAAGTTATTCGATTTGCCGTGCTGCCGTGGGTGGCGCTGAAACACGGCAGAGCCATTTCGGTTCTATAACCGGAATGGTTTTATAATCGGGCAGTTCTATAAGTGGACCAGTATTCGGATCCATAAGTGGGGACGAGTATATAAACGAAGAAGACCTTCTTAACTCTCCAAAAGCCGGCCCGGTCGACCCACAAAACCCAGAATCGATCGAGGTGGACGCAGTCAAGCTTCAGCACCCCTCTCAAGCGGAAGAGCTCATCGCTGACGCTGATCGCATCATCTTCAATAAAAATTGAAATATTTTGGGTTTTCTGCTAATCTAGAAGCCAAGTCAATCATTGTTGTGTTTTCAAGCCACCAGGCGGTAGATGATGAAATAGCGCCGTCCAAAAGCTCTTTTGGTTTTGGGATCAGATTTTTTCGTTTACGTTATTTTTTTTTGCTTTTATTGTTTATTTCAATTAATTCTTAGCTAAAAATATAACCTGTTAGATCTATCTTAAGGTGAATGTCCCAAAAGAAATTTTGGTCGGCGCGTTTTCAACATCTACCGCTAGATGGCTAGGAGGCTGAAGCTAGATGAACTAGAGAGTAGTAGAGACTAATAATTATTATCGCTAGGTGGAGTAGGTAATGGCTTTTCCTTCCAAATTCTAACGAAAAAATACGTGAATAGTCTAAGTGCAGAGCTATAATTATTCCATTTATTCCATTACTCTGACAGAGCTATATAAATAAAATTACTTGTAAGTCTAACTAGTACTGACATGCGTATAATTTTGTTAACCAATAACCAGATGGTAGACAATAAACTGGACAAGACGTGGAACGACACTGTACAGCCGATATGTAGCCATTTCGTAGTGGACGAATTGCAGCAAGGGATGAGCGTAACCCACCTTCAAATAAACAGGTTTTTCTAGACAATTACGTTTATGGATTTATATATATATTGATGATTCAAATCAAACACAATTCACGCAAGAATGCGTTGCACAAAATTACACACATCACTAAAAAGTGCGAACCGCAGTCGCCCAGCAGAAAATACACGGAAGATTTTAAAAAATGTTTGGTTGATGATATAACACACTTCATTAGAATTGGAAATAATGACAGACAGAAATGTAATTAAAGCGTACGTTTCAGTCATAAATTAGAATCCCCAATAAAAGAGCAAATAATTGTCAAACAACACGGGAAAAAGTCGGTCTACAAAGAAATCGTTCTCGCGTCCACTCAGCCGTCTCCCTCGTTCGGTTGGCTAGAAATTCACGGCGTTCCATCCTCGGACGCCAGAACCACGTCATAATGATTTTTTTTTAACTGTATGACGTTATTACAAACACAATTTGAAAAGAAAATGAAAAATAAAAAATAAAACGAGTTCTTTTAAAAAAAAACACCCAAATAAAACCCTTCCGAATGAAATTTTGGCGATGACCCTTTCGACCACATTGGGGAATCGACAATTCAAAGTCCAGAAGAAAGAGGAGACTTGAATTCCTACATGAAACCAAATAACACAAAGAACCGACATTTTTTTCTGTAGTTTTTTTTTAACGTTTTGTTGTTTTGTGGTAGAAAAGAACCTAATGTCCATCACTCTCGCTAGTCGTCTCATTGCCATTTTTCTCTGAACATACAAAAAAAAATTCTAAATTAGTAAAATGTGATGAAAATAAAGTCTTACTAATCGATAATGTTACCTTTCTTTCCCTGATAGGCATGTCGTCTTAGACGGTCATAGAGCTCTTCCTTGTTACCATATAAGCTGGCGTTGGAGCGTGCTAGACTGTTCCCCTTGTTCACGTTGTGCAGATTCTCTGCTGCAAAATCAAACACGATGAAAAAGACAAATAATGGAGACGTTAGTTTCAGACTATCCGACGACCCAAAAATAATGAAGACTAATCCTACCTACCTTTCATGTAGGTTTCGTTGTAAAAATTGGGCATCTCCCAACCATCTTCCTCTTCGTCGTAATAGTGCGCATAAGTGGAATGATGTGACGGAGCGATCGACTCGGCGTACGGCGCGTGCGATCCGTAGTAGAAATTGGCCTGACTGCCGGAAGGATCTCCGGCCACGACGGCAGCGTTAGCGGCTGCTTTCGCTTGGCTGTCGCGACGCCGCGATGTCCTGGCGCAAATCATCCAGATCAACAGGACGAGAAGGATCAAAAACACGACGAAACCTTGATGAATACAAAAAAAACATTGTCACGTTAGGAAATGAACATTTATAAAACCCAATAACAAAAGTGATCGCTTACCAGCACTTCCACCAACAATGTAGGCGAAATTAGACTGTGCCTCGCACTGCAGTCCGGTGTAGCTGCCGGTACATTGGCAGTAAGGTTCGCCGGTGGCACGATCGCGACGGCACTTGCCATCGTTCTTGCAGAAGTTGTCGCATTTGTCCATGCAAGTGAAGTCGGTAGGACTGTCGGGAGGTACGGGCGTGAAACCGGCCTTACACTCGCAGCGGTGCACGTTGGTGCTGGCCACGAACAGGCAGACGCCGTTGACGGGGCAGATGGTCTGGTTGGTGGCGGGACTGCAGGGGTTGGAGCAATCTGACTTGAGGGTGGCGCCGGCCAGCTTGGTCGTCGTATCAGGCGGGCAAGGCAGACAACTGGTTTGCTGGGCATTGGGTTGGTAGCTGCCGACCTGGCAAAGAACGCAAGTGTTCTCCTTAGAAAGAGCCGAACCCGGTTGGCATTTGGGTTCTGAGCACTCTTCCACGGTGGCAGAGCCGGCTCGAGTGGTGGTGAATCCTGCCGGGCACGGTTGGCAGGCCATTTCGCGTCCCTTGGTGCGGTAGGTTCCCTTGGGGCACGGCTCGCAAGTGGCGTTGTTGGACAACGACGTCAACTGCAGTCCAGTTGGGCATTCTTCAGAGCACTCATCAGCCGAAATGGCTTGGTCCGTCCGGGTCGTCAAACCAGCCTGGCAAGAGCGACAAGCAAACGATCCTTCGGCCGCTTGGTAATGACCGAAACCGCAGTTGAGACAACGTTGAGTCTCTTCGCTGTAGAATTTGCCAGCCGGGCAGCGTTCCTTACAATCCGTGGCAGAGCGGGCGCCTGACGCGAAAGTTGTGCCTGGACGACCGGCGATGACGGGGCAGATCTTACACTGCGTTTGCCCGGCTTGGTCTTGGAAAGTTCCCACTCGACAGGGTTTGCAATTTTTCTTCTCCATGTCAAAGGCGTTACCGGGAGCGCAAGCCACGCACTCGGAGACACGGACCACCTGGCCGACTGGGCAAGTGAAATCAGCTGAGATGCTCAAAGTGGCTGGGTCCGGCACGGTTGTGGGCAGCGAATCGCGGACGTCGAAATCGTCTTTCTCCAAAATGATGGTCTCCAACAGACGTTCGATTGTGGATTTCTCTTGGGTGTTGATGTTGGTCACTGGGTCGCTTTCGGCGGGGAAGCTGATCTCCAGGTCGTAAACGTCGTCGTTGACATCGGCCTGACGGCGTCGTTTGACGCCCAGGTCACCGTGACGACGCTGGCATTTGATGTTAACATTGAGGTCGTTACAGGTGGCCGATTGAGAGCCTTTGGCGTTGCAGAAACGCCAGTCGCGGTTCAGTTTCTGAATGGCCTGGCGCACCTTGTCTGACAAAACGCTTTGCCCAGCTTCGTTGCACAGCACCGAGCTCAAATACTGCAGCTTGATTTTCACGATGCGTTGGGCCGGTTTGGTGGAACTGCAGGCCGGATAGACGAAGGAAACGCCAGGATCTTCGGTCGGCCGCCAGAAACCTTCGGCTCCGCAAGTGTAAAATTTGGGGACGGGCACGGAGAAAGCTAGGCCGGCATTACATTCAATCGAGCAGACTTTGAAGCGGCCGCCGGGTCCCCAGTCGGAGCAGCGCTGAGATCCGCCAACAGGATCGGCCAATTTGGGACAAAATTCGTTGACGATGTAAATCTTGAAAGCGCAAACAGCCGAATTTCCAGCTTCGTCGTAGGCCACGTAAGCAACGTCGTAAGTGCCCCAGGCGAGGGTGTTGCCCGAGCGAATGCCGCGCGTTTCCTCCACTTGGGCCAGTCGAATGTTGTCGCTAAACTGCGGCTCGTTCCAGTCGACACGGGCCGAACCGTTGCGCGTTTCGATCCAGATGTCACTGGGGCAACGAACCACCTGAGGAGGAATCTTGTCTTTGTCCAGCGATGCGCAGCTGGGCCCAGAGAAGCCGAGCGGGCAAACTCGCTGGCCGCAAGCCGAAGGCATGACGCGTTCCACTCCGCGTTCGATACGGTCGTAGCCGCTCCACTGGAGCAGGAGACCGTCAAAGAGCATGGGCGCTGATTGGCAGCTGCGAACTTGTTTCGGAATGTCGGTGATGACATCGAGAGGCCGGCCCCACAGGTGGACTCGCGTCAAGTGACCGTGGAAACCGTGTTCCGTCCGGGTTTTGCCAGCCGAATTGGGCGCGCCCAGCGTCATCCAGCCGAACTGAGACAAGGTTCGGTTGACTCCGTAGTTTTCGACGCGGCCGACGATGACGCCGTCGGTGGTCAAAGTGATGGCGCCGTGAGGGCCGTCCCAGACGAGTGCAATGTGATGCCACTGGCCGTCGTTGATGGCCAAGTTGACGCGGAACGGTAAAAAGACATCCTTGATGCCCGGCAGGAGAGCAATGTGCACACCAGAGCTGTGAACCTGGGCCATAATTCGCTGGTTGCGTAACGTACTCGACGACTCGACAGAGTAGAGTGTCAAAATGTTGCCCAGGTCGTCCCGGTTGGTGAATTGAACCCAGAGGGCTAACGTCAAGCTAGAAGAGCCAAGGACAAAAGGCACGACTAAAGATGCGCTGGCCCGTCGAGTCTCGTCGCTAAAGAAGAAATCGTAATCGGTCTGGACGATCTTACGGCAATCCTCGCCCGTCAGATTGAACGGGCAACGGCAGTAGAAGTCGTCAATCAGGTCGATGCATGTCGCCGACAGAGGACAAGCGCCCGGAACACATTCAACGACATCTTGCTCGCAATGGCGGCCCGAAAAGCCGTCGGGACAGACGCACTGGTAGCTGGCCCCGTTGTCGATGCATGTGGCGCCATTCTGGCACACTCCAGTGGAGCAAGCGTCGAATTCGTGTTGACAACCGACGCCGACGTAGTCGCTATCGCAAGTGCAGTTGAGGCCTGATCCGAAATCGCGACACTGGCCCTGGTTCATGCAAGGATCGCCGATGCAGCGATCGGGAGCCGTTTCGCACCGTTTACCATCCGTGCCAGACGGGCAAGCGCAGAAGAAGTCGCCAAGCAGATTGATGCAGTTGGCGTTGTTCAAACACGGCTGGGATTCGCAGAAGCTTAGGTCCTTTTCGCAACGCTGTCCAGTCCATCCTAGAAAAATTTGGAATTTAGAAAAATGTAAGTCAGAATTCGATACAACAAATTTAAATAAAAATTCATTTTTTACCTGCTGGGCAAGTGCATTTAAAGTTGTTGACCAGTTCGGTGCAGACGCCGCCATTGAGACAAGGGGAGACGGGTGCGCATTCGTTGATTTTATTCTCGCACAAGGTGCCGGTAAATCCTGGCCGGCATTGGCAGTGATATTTGTTGATCTGGTCCAGGCAGCGATCAGTGCCGACAGGATCGCAAGGGTTGTCCAGGCACTCGTCGATGTCGATTTCACATTGGACGCCAAGGAAACCGGGCCGACATTGGCACTGGAAGCTTTCGAGCGCATCCGTGCAAGTGCCGCCGTGCTGGCACGGCTGGACTCCGCAGTAGTCGACATTGTGTTGGCAGTTTTTCCCAGTGAAACCCAGTGGGCAAAGGCATTGGTAATCGCCTTCAACATCCTGGCATTGACCTCCGTTGAAACACGGGTTGGAAGAGCATTCATCCACCTGGGCAGTGCAGTTGGGACCGGTCCAGCCCGGTTGGCAGATGCACAGGGCGTTAAAGTAGCGATCGACGCATTGGCCGTGATCGCCGCAGGGCGACGGCTGGCAAAGATCAACTTTAGTTTCGCAACGTTTGCCGGTAAAGCCGGTGGGGCAGGAGCAACTGAAATCGTCAACGAGATCCGTACAGTTGCTGCCCAGCAAGCAAGGCGATTCGGCGCAGTCGTCCACATTTTGGTCGCAGAGGGGGCCCTCCCATCCAGCCGGACAGGCGCACTTGAAGCGGCCCTGTTTGAGCGGAATGCACTGGGCAGAGTTGGAGCAAGGATTTTCGGCGCACGGATCCAAGGTGCTGCTGCAGTTGGGCCCGGTGTAGCCCGTCCGGCAGAGACAAGTGAACTGACCCTGTCCAGGCTCGTTCTTACACATGGAGCGGTCGTTACAGGTGGTGGCGTTGCAACTCGACTCTTCGTCTTGACACTGGAGGCCGGAATAGCCTGGCGGGCAGGAGCAGAGGTAGCCTTGCTCTTGATCGCGACACGTTCCGCCATTGTAGCACGGCTGGGAGGCGCAGTCGTCGATGTTGACTTCGCAAAAGCGTCCGCTGAATCCGGAAGGACAGTAGCAATAGGCCATGTGAGTTTGAGCTAGACACAATCCGCCGTTCCGGCAGAATCCTTCCTTGCAAGCCAGCGGCTGGCACTCGTCGCGACTCTTGGCTCCCGTGCCGACCGTCATAGCCGAGCCTGGACATTCCACGCACGACATTTTGCCTTCCATCGGTTGGAAAAAGTGATTGGGGCAGGCGGCGCAAGGAGCCAGTCCGGTGACCGAGTAAGTTCCTGCTGCGCATTTGGGTCGGCAAGTGGCAACCGAAGGAGCGGCCGGCTGGTGGGTGAATGGAGCATCGGCCGGACAGGCCTGGCAATCGGTGAATCCGCCAGGTGGTGGAGTGCCGGTGAAGCTGTCGCGCGGGCATTCCAGACAAGGGACCAATCCGGTCGGGGAGTACGTTCCAAATCCGCAAACCGGAACACATTCGTCGACAGTCTTGGAGCCTTCGGAGCGGGTGAACGTTCCAGCTGGGCAGCGTTTGCAAGATCCCGACTGTTCCTGGTCTTGGTAGAATCCGCGCGGGCACAGGGCGCAGCTCTTGGCGCCACTGAGAGCAGAGGTGCCAGCCGGGCAATGGAGGCAGCGGGGAACGTTGGCAGCGGCCGGCATGTTGAGGACCTCGCCGACGCCGCAGGCAAATCCTCGGCTCAGTGAGGAGTTGACGGCCTTCATGGGTGGGCATTCAGCGTTGGAGGTGGCGGCCAAATCGAGAAGTGGGGCCAAAACGGCGCTGGTCGACGGGACGGAAAGGTCAAAAACGAGGCCCAAAGTCGATCCGCACAGGTCGTAGAGTTGGGGTTGACGGACAGCGGGCATGATGGACAGGACGTAAGTGATTTCGGCAATGTTGTCCTCAACCAAGTGCATCTCAGTTTGCGTTTCGACAAAGGTGACGTTCATGTCGACGCTGATGGCCGAGCAGCGGGCCGATAGGGCGCGATCCAGCGCTTGGTAGAACGGCCGGACGACAGTGGTGTATTGCGAGAGACAAGTGGCCGGAATGGCCGCAGTAGCCGCTCCAGCTCTGTACAAAACTTTGGCCACAACGTTGTACATAGCCTGTTGAGTCTCTTCGGTGACGCAGTCGGGCACCACATGTCCAGGAGTCCACGGCTGTTTGACGTCGCAACGGAAAGACTTGACGGGCTCGCCGTCGGTGAAACGGAATCCCGGATTGCAGGTGGCGACACACTCAAGACCGCCGCTTCCGGCCGGCCGGTTGCTGGGTGGTAGGCAATTGATGGCTCCGTTGGCGGGGGCTTTCAGTTCCCAGTCAACGCACTGAGTCGGCTGGACGGACACCTGGAAGTAGCACTTTTGCTGATTGCCGGAAGGATCGGTGGCCACAACAGTGACATTCTCATAGCTGCCGACACGGATGAAGGCGCTCTCCGGGATGAAAGTGACGGCCACATCTTGTCCGGAAGCGTCCGAAACGACGACGCGACGGCGGGTTTCGTTGAAAAACACCTGGTAGGATTCCTGAGGTTCGACCAGTTCGATGACGAAACTCTGCGGGCACTGGAGCAGAGGCGGCTCCTCGTCGATGACGGTGATGTTGATCTGACAGATGGCCACGTTGCCGTCGAAATCGTAGGCAAAATATTCGACCATCGTGTCCTGGAAGACGGTCAGAGGCGGGCGGAATCCTTCCGGACGGACTTCCGTTCGGGCGATCATGCCGCTGTTGTCGGAGGCCGTCGGCACCACGAAATCCACCACGCCCATCCCTTCGGCCGACCTCTTGACGCGGATGGCCGAATTCGGGCAGTTGAGGAACTGAGGCGGATCGTTGTCGACGCAGACGGGGTAGCCCAGGTCGTAGCCGAGTAGTCGGTCCTCTTCCGGCTCATCGGGGCAGCCCATCAGTTCAAATTTGAGACAGGGATTCTTGTCGTAGGCCACAATGCCCAGGATGACGAAACGGGCCTGGACAGCCAGAGGCAGGGTGATCATGGCCAGCTCGCCGTAGTTGCCTGGATCGCGGGAAGTCAAATTGAAATTGGGGAAGTAGACGACGAAATTCTCAGACGGATCCTGTTTGTAAAAGAAGCGGATTTCAGTGGGACGGCCGACGACGTCGTTGGTGACGACGCCCTTGACCAGGATGGCCTTGACGCGGTGGACCGTTCCCAAGTCGACGCTGACGTAAGTGAAAGCTTCCTCCTGCTGGGCACACCATCCGGTGGCCGAGTTCATGCGGGCCTTTCTGGCTTCGTAGTTGCGCCTCTCCGATGTGGCGTTGAAGCTGCCGTCCGGAATACGACCGGAAGTGATGCCGATCGGTCTGACGACGCTGCATTCCGGTTCGCGGACGCACTGGATCGGCGCCGACGTGATGGGGATGTATCCGGGTCGGGTGCACTGGAACGAAATTTCGGCTCCCTGCTCGTAGCTGGTGGCCAGTTGAATGCCGTCAGCCGGACGGCCAGGATCTTCGCAGACGGGACCCTCGCAGCGCAGATCGCCAAAGTCCCAGACGCCGTTCTCCATGCAACGGACGACATTGTCGTTGCGAGATGATTGCCCAGTCAAAGTGAACGTCGGCTGGCATCCGAAGAAGAAGCTGGACTTGTAGCGAGTGTCCGGGAAGAATCCGTATTCGGCGCCAGGTGTCTCTGATGGTTTACCGCAATCGATACGCGGGCAGCTGGGCTGGGCACCGGAAAACCAGTACTGCGGGAATCCAGCTCTCGGATCGTAGACGCACTGGCGGAAGGAGGAGGTCGGGGTTCGAACAAGCGGGCGCCCAGGCTCGTTACACGACAGGGTGATGTTCTGGCCGTAGGGAACGAGTTGATTATCAGCCGGGCTGGATCGAGCCACAGTCAAACCTTCCGATTGGTCGTCGGCCAGCGAGACGCACTGGGCCGGCTGGCATTCGGGAACCGAGGCATTCCAAGTTCCGGCTGCCGTGCACTGGATGCTGCTGGCGCCGACCATGATGTAGCCGATCCGGCAATGGAAGTTGACTTCGTCGCCGAAATGGTGGCTGGCCCGAGTGGTGAGCATGTGTCCGTTTTCTGGACTCTTGACGGCCGGACACATTTTCTTGACGCAAGTTTTGTTGATTCGGTAGAGATCGCCGTCGCGCAGTCCAGTCTCGGAATCCAGGATGTGGAAACCGGCCGTTCCGTTTTGGGTGTAGAGGTCGTATCCCTGACTGCAAGAGCAAGCGAATCCGCCCGGATTGTTGATGCATTTCTGCTGGCAGCTGCCGTTGGCGACGGCGCATTCGTCAACGTCCAGGCACTCGGTCCGGGTGCAGCCCATCATTTCCATGCGGAGGCACGGAGCCACAGAGTAGTCTTGAATGACAAGGCGGAAGTAGCGGGCTTCAATGGCCGTCGGCAAGTTCACCACGGCGATGCTGGTGCCTTCCGGAATGCGGAACTCGACCGGGGCTCCTTCGGGGCTCTTGTATTCGCGGAAGAGGTCGTCGGCGTCATCGGCGTACTGGAGTCGAATGGATGAAGCGAAAGCGACGCCGCTGGAGCCGCGGAGGACCGGCTGGGTGCGGAATCCGCGCAGGACGGTCGGCGCCTTAAAGTCAATCATGACCCAATTGCTGCCGGAACCGCTTTCGGCTCCACACCATCCGCCTTTGGTGCTCAGACGGACATTCTCCTTGGGGAATCCCTTTTCGGCCGACGAGACGGAAATGGATGGATTGGGAACGCCTCCGTTGCCCAGGCCGAGGTCGACAACAGGTCGGCAGTCCAAGTTGGGAATGAATCCGGATCGGCATCCGCACTGGAAAGAGCCCGGAACGTTGGTGCAGGTGGCCGAGGCTTGATCGCAAGGCGAGGAGGAGGATGTGCTTCCGCCGGATCCGCCACATTCGTCCACGTCCAAACAGGTGGGGACGTTGGCAAATTTGCCGTCGGCTCCGCAGCGGATGACGGTGGTGCCGTTGAGTTTGTAGCCGCGGTAGCACTGGGCGCGGGTCTCATCGCCGAAGAAATAGGTCCGCGTCCGGTTGCTGACCCATCCGTTGTCGATCTCCGGGAAGGTGCGGCACTGGATCTTGGAGCAGGAAGGAACGGCGCCGGACCAAGTGCCGTTGCTCTGGCACAGGAGTACCGGATCTCCGGTGCGGACGTAGCCGGGCTCGCACTCGAAGCGGATGACCGAGCCGTAGTTCATTCCACCGCCGTTGAGGTTGGTGGCGTTGGCGTGGGCCACTTCCGGCAGCGGAGTGCACTGAGAGGCCGAGCACTGCGGAACCATGTCCCATTGCCCGTCTCCCGTACACCGGATCGTTTCAATGGCCTGGCCGGAAGGAAAGCCGAATCCAGCGTAGCACTGGTACTGGGCCTCGCCGCCAAACGTCACGTTGGTGGCCGCAATGGCGAATCCGTTGTCGATCTGAGGCACCGGACCGCAATAGACGGCCTGGCATTTGGGGATGTAAGGCGTAGACCAGCGTCCACCGTTCAAGCACTCGGTCATTATCTTCTTGACGCCGGTGGCGAATTCCATGCCGGGCGGACAGGTGATGGTGACATTACTGCCGAAAATGCGTTGCTTGCTGGACATGATGGCGTTCTCGTCCAGCAGTAATTCCGCGCAATCAGCCGAGAACATGATCTTCCATCCGCGGTCGTTTCTCAGAGCGTCTGACTTGAAGCGGATGAGCAAGTCGCCGCTGTGGGCGGAAAAGGTGGCGCCCTTGGGCTCCGTCTTGCCACGGAATCCTTCGGCCGGAGAGAGGGCGATGCCGTTGCTGCTGCTGCCGTCGTAGAGCTGGACGCTGTCAGTGTCGTCCACCTGGAATTCGGCAAAGCGGAGCGACAAAGGCGATCCGCCGGGGGCTCGCAGACGGTAGTCGCACTCCAGGTTGTTGGGATAACGGAAGTCGATGGTTTCCATGTCGTAGCCGGGCGAGACGAGGGTTCCGTTGGCCGCCTCCAGCGACAGGTCGCAGCCGACCGAGTAGCGGAAGCGGAATCCCTTGCGAGAATCGCTCAAATCCGTGTGGATGTACAGGTACATGGCCTCGGTCGTCGACTGGAGATAGGTGGGCAGTTCGTCCGACCGGCCCGTCAACATGGCCAGCTTCTCAGAGTCCGATTCGGGTCCGTTGCGGATGAGAACGTAATCCTTGTGGGGTTCCATCTCAAAATCTTCGATGACGAGCGTGACAACTTTGCCCAGCGGGGCAGAAATGACGTAGAGGCACTCGAGGCCACCTGGATAAGCTTGCGGGTAGCCGGGCGAAGTGAGTTCCTTGCCTTGTGGCAGGGCTTTGAGGTGTTCGCCGCAAGAGACGGGCTCCGTTTTCCACGAGGCTCTGAAGCCGTTCTTCTCCACCGTCGCATCCGAACGGAAGCGGACGATCATAAAGTTGGAAGCCGAAGTGAAAAATTGCGTGCTGATGTTCTGCTTGCCGGACAGAGTGGCCAAAGTGACGGAAGAGTCCTCAGTCCGTCCGCCCGCCAAAATCTGCACCGTGTCGAAGGTGCGCTCCGTGTCGAATTCCGTGAACTGGAGAACAATCGACGTGCCCACAGGCCCTTCCAGCGTCCACTTGCAGTCGGCCAGTGGCCGGTACTTGCCCGGGTAGTTGGGGCTCTCGATCGAGTCGCCACTCGAGACCATGTGGTAATGACACTCTTCCGGGCAGGCATTCTCATCCGATCCGTCACCGCAATCGTCTTGCGTGTCGCAGCGCAATGCGCCGTTAATGCACCGGCCATTCGAGCAAAGGAAACTGTCTGTGTTGAATATTTAAAAAATAATAAATAAATAAAATGAATTAAATATTGCACAACAATTAGAACCACTGGGCCGGCAAATAGGATCTATAAAATATGATGCTTACTTTTAGGACAGGCTTTTGCCCGGCAGACGAAGGGAAGTAGAGACTCGCAAGAGCTCAAAGCCCACGACTGGTCAGCGTTGGCCGTGGAAGCTCGAACACATTGGCCTTTCCTCGCATCCGGTTGGTCCACTTGCCAGAAACCTTTTTTTGGTTTTCGTTTAAAAACAAGGGAAAATGTCCGTCCGCAAGAGAAGCAGACGTGAACAAACAACACAAACAAATTAAACACGGGTCGTTAATTACTCGGTGGTTGGTTTTTATCAATTCGGCCTTGCATTCACATCGGATCAATAAACTAATGACTGAGCGACTTCATTTTTAACGACAATGCTAAATGACTTTCAAACACTTTGGAGCCCTCTGTCCGACCGCAAAATAGTCTTCCAAGAATGAAAAGCTCTTATTGTTGTTGCCGATAATTAGGAAAGAAAACTACTAACTACTAACTACACTGTAAGCGATGGGGCAATCGTTGGCAATGCTGGGCTCTATGGTTTGTTGCTTTAACTCGCCATTAAAAATCAATTTTAAGACTCCCCCAAAAAGAAAGAAAACGAAGCTCTTAACGATCGTTACCGGCGTATTGTTGGACCAGGGAGCCGGATGCGGCTTCAAGGGTATTGGTACTCAGGTCGTCGAGCGACATCAAGCCCAGCCAGAAGGCGGCGTCCGGATGCGTCACGGGGTTCAGCTGCTCCTGCGCCAACCTCTCGGAAATGTTGTTTTGCTGGTAGCTCTCCACCACGACCAAGTCACTGCCATAACTGTCCGCCGAAATCAAAAAATATCAAAAGATTTAAGTTGACGTTCATTAAAAATCAAGTCCGTTATAACATCGACGACGGCTTGAGAAAATGTTTCAAGCTCCACTAAGATACGATGGGTTACGGTGCACTTGATTTTTTTCCAGCAGTCAATAATACAATAGAGAATTATGGTGCAAGTCTGAGTCTCGAAGGGGAACAAGAGGCCATCGCAGTCGGGGATCGTGACCGCCCGTTATCGAGCCCGTGGCGCAACGCCAAAAAACTTGTACAGTTAACTCGCACTAGTCTCTAAATCAATTTCTGATTGGAAACCCCCCTCCCAAACAAAAAAAGAGACTCTACAGCGATCTCATCACCGTTATTGCATCATCGCTACATCGAAAACCCCCAAACAATAATAAATAAAATGACGTGGGGCGACTTATCGGTAAAACACCCACCCCAAGCTAAGCATTCACCCACGCGGTGACTCACGCACAAAGCGTGACTCCGAGTCGCGTCAAAGTGAAAGTCACAGTTCAGTGAGAAAGACTTTTCGTCATCTTGGCTGAGATTTCGGTAGCGCCCCTCTCTCTCTTAAAACAAAAGGCCCATATACTGTACTGTACAATCTCCGTTCTCCTATAGTTCAATGGGTCATCCATTTTTTCTTTGAACCGATGATACACTATTTCCACCCGCATCTAAATAGCTTGAGAGTGGAGAGACGGTGGTGGTAACCGACAAAGTTGTCGTAATCATAAAAGGAAGAAGAAAGCCATCACGATTTTGAAAGCTTGTTTGTTTGGAAGACGGGGGGAAATGGTCCAGCTGTGGGCATGGAATCCCAGTCAGCTTTCCTTTTGTGTGTGGATGACTTTTTTTTTCTTTCGAGCTACAGCACTAGACGAATCATCGGCTTTCAGATCTCATTTTTATACTATGATCGATTTCTTGCCACTTTTTTCGCTCACGAATATTTTTCCTTTTTGATTTTCTCTCTTGCAGACTATTCCGGAATGGCAGGATGAGCCGGACGAGGGGGGAATATCTATATAGGTTGTTCAACCGGAGACACGGCACAGTGAAAGTGCAAAACACTCACGCTGTGTGTGCGTATATTATTATTATATACATAACATATAATAATACTTGACTATTATTTGGTCGAAGTTTTTTTTTTTTTGTTCCCCCAGTCGCCAGCTGCTGGATTCCTTTTCATATCTTGCCGATCGTAACGGACAATAAAATGTTATTTCATTCTTGTTCTTTTATCTGCTGGCTTCTGGCTTCAATGCGCAGGTCATCCGTGCGATGAAAACGAGCAACTGTGCGAAAACGCGTGTGGACATTGACTCCCCCGACATCCAGCCAGCATCTCAGATATTCCCCGGCAGATGGTCTTTCATCTGCCCGGCCACCAAACCGGACAAGAGGGTGACGAACTGATGCTCACTCGCCTCCAGACAGAATCAAACAACCACTTATAGTACTACCCTCAAACGGAGAATGAAATGAAATGGCATAGCTGGAAATTAAAGGAGAGAGAGAAATAAACCGGTTGCCCAAAGGGATGGCAGCAGCTAATAGGGTCCGGCATGCCCCATTCCAGCAATCCGGCATCTTCCAAATCAACGGACACACAGTATCTCTTTTTCAAAATCTGTTGCGAGACTATTGAACCGGCCGACGAGGAGAGCGTTCACCTTGGCCGCCGAGCCAGCAGACGATCTGCTATCATCATCACTCTGTCAAAATGATTACACGCTAGGCTCTCCCTCTTGACATTCGAACCATTTCTTTTTTCTTTTTCTTTTCACTATCATTTCACTCGGCGAAAGACCTTTCCATTTTAGCGCTAGAGTGTCAAGGATTTTGTCGAATAAATTCGAGAATAAATTCACCTTTTATTTTTCAAGTCAAAAATTGAATTCTCTCGAAAAACTTGAAATTGTGTAACCGACTAAACATTTTTTAAATTCCTATAAGGTCTGATGAAATCTACGAAAAAACGGGGCTCGACACATCGTCTTCGCTCCGTTAGTTAACGTGCCCATTTAAGGTCCTGTTGAGTGGTGCAGCGCCCAACTCTACCACCCCACACACAAGACACAAGAAACAAGTTGGCTCGGCATTGCTCTCGATTGGGAACGAATTTTTTAAAAAAAGGCCAAAACAAACAAAATGGCGAAGGCGTGCGTGAAGTTGGTTAAGGTGAGAGAATCACGAAAGATGGATGCCCCTTTCACTTGATTCGAAATGATAATCAAAACGAAGACGGGGAGAGTCCTTCACGACACTGCCGACGACGACAATGGGGCCGGTTGGCATGGGAAATCAAAGGGGGCCTTGAAATGTTTCCAACGAGCAGCGTGAGGGATCGGTGCAGGGTGGGTGTCGTGAAAGACTCACGCAATAGTTTCCCGAAAACCGATTTTGTCGGTTTCCATAATGGAAAATAATGCAGAGAGAAATACTAGATGCAAGATAACAAAAAAATATTTCCGAAAAAAGTCAAATAAAATCGGGACTCACCGTTTACACAAATCAGCCGCCCTCTCCCACGAATGCTGCACCTCGAAGAACCTGTAGCAGTGGAGTCCCTGTAGTCGCCATCCTGCAATGGGGAAGACAAATACAAAATTATTTTTAAACAAATAATTCAAATAACTTTCTGAACGACTGAAAACGAAACGAGTCGCAATTGGATGGAATTTTATTTCTTCCATCAGTTGACCATGGGTCAACCGGTCGGAAAATGCCCAGACTTTTTTCTCGTTTCTGTCCAAGGGCGGATGAATGATAAAGCAAGCGGATTTATTTATATATATATTCCTTGTTGTTTCATTCTCTTTTGTTTTTCCCCTCGCCATCTCCATTAATGGCCATCAAACCAAATCAAAATGGTCGAAAATCAAATAAATCGGTCCTAATTTGGCCGGTAAAAGTTGGGATTTTGTTCGCCGAGCCATTCTTTATTAGAAAAAAGAGACTACACACAGAAAATGTGGATGAGGGTCTTTTTCTAATGAGAGTCCTGTCCGTCTTTCATCATCGTACAACAACTCTTTTTCGGGGCTGGCTCCGTTATTTGTTCCAAGGCTAACAACCAAGTTCTACTAGTACTACCACTTCTTCACAATTCGCTCCCGGCTCAATTCCTTTGAGCAAAAGCGCAGCTCCCGAAGTTGCCCACGTTTTTCTTTCTCCCTTCACTCTATACACACACTTATAGATATATAATATATATGTGCAATGAGCTCTGAAGACACGTAATTTTTCTTTACTTTTGTTTCAGACTCCTGGCAGTTCACGATTTTTCCCTCCATTTGTGTGTGTGTTGTGTAAGAAAAATTTTTGTAAAGGAAAAGGGTGGAATCTGGAGCAACCGAACGACGCCCAAGCCACTGAAAACCAGCGAGACAAAAGCTATACCCAAACCCACACAAATTTTTTTCAAAAGCAATTGTATAATTGCAGGATGAACTCTTTCTTAGCACGCAACAAGTGGCTGCAATGGACTTGAGGGGCTAACAGGATAATCCTTTTTTACTTCTTCTTCTTCATAACAACTAAATCATTATATAACAAAAGATTGGACGTTGGCTCATCGATATCTGCTTAAAATTTAAAATATCGTGACGTCAAATTACATTTATTTATTTTTTTAAATAAAATGATAAGGAAAAGAAAAGAAGCGGCTGGGTAGAAGAAGAAAAAAGAAACAGGAATCGTCACCTCATCTAGTTGGGTTCCCACCATTACAGGCCCCCATACCAGTGTGAGTACTTTTATGTGGGAGCTTGTTTGGTTGGTTTTCTTTTTTCTCATTTTCGACTCTATGCGATCGTAAATATCTACCCACCATCGGCCGCAAATACACGTGAAGACAAAATGAAAAAAAAATATATTTAAAAGTCCTGCCGCTAAAAAAAAGAACTGCGGCCAAATAATTTTTCGACTTACCATCAGGGCAGTGAAAGAGTTCGTTCTCTTGAGATCGAACGGACGACGAGGCTAAGAGGACCAGGGCGGCCAGAAGCGCCACTCGGCATCGCCGCAACGCCATCGTGGACCCGCTCTCTGCGAAAAAATAAACACAAGAAAAATTAAATGACGTTAAGCAACAAAATTAAATATGATCTTAAAAAAGACGTTGAAAATATATAACAAAAGAAATTTATTTTTTCTTTCCCTCGGCATCCCGTCATTATCGCATTTCCCTTTTGTTATAATATCCTGGAAACACTGGCAGAAAGAGCACCGCCTCAATGACAAAAAAAAGGTCTACACACTCTTGAATTCTATCAAGGATTCCGAGGAAGAAAATAGCAAATAGTCGAGGTGTTGAAAAAATTACAATAGCGAATAAATGTATGTACTCTTGGAGGAAAGTAAAAAAAGAAACAAGATGGAGCACCACGTCCGTCCATAGGTTATGTGTTTTCTTCTTTTACCTTCCCCGAGTCCCGACACCTACACGAAACATCAGCCGGTTGTCGCGACTGGAAAAGAAGAAGAAAAAATATCTAAACTCTCAGGAGGCATTCACCTCTGAAAGAGAAGGTGCGCGCGCATGGGCCAGCGCCACCACCACCACCACATCTGGTGAAGAATGCCAACAGGTTTTTCTTTTTCTTCCTTTTAAAAAAATATAATACTACCATGTTGACTGGAAGCCAGCCCAAAATGGCTTCTCTGCTGCCTTGCTCAATGCCAAGGTTATAACCACACACACACACACAACGTCCATATGGGCGTGTGTGTGTGTGTGTGAGTTCGGGGCTCTCTTCTATGTTCAAGGACAGGTATGCAAGAACCTCCGTCTCTTTTTTGAAAAATTTTTTCTGTCTCAACTCTTTTTTTCCTCATTACAGTTCCGAGTTCTCAGGTGAAAAATTTTGAAAAGGAAAAAAATTAATGGATAATTTTTTTTTAGATTCGCGCAATTTTTGGTTAACTCGTTCAACTTTTTAATTTTTTTCCGTGTTTCCTCTAAACGTTTCGGGACGAAAAAACGAGAGACAGGAGGAGGAGGCCGTGAATTCGGTTGGCCGTGTCGACCTTCGAATATCTTTCCGTTTCATTACGTCACGATGGTCGAGCGGCGAAAAGACCATTGCCTCCTTTTTGGTCGTTCGACCGAAAAGCCGAAATCCCCATCAAAAATGAAGATACACACACACAACTAAAAACATAGGCGCGTCTTCTTCTTTTCTTTTTCTTTTTTCCAAACAGCGATTGGCACCGCAACGCCAAAAGGCTTTTCTTCTCTACCGGTTCAAAATTGTTGTCTCGGCGTTCATTTCCATAACAAGATGGTAAAGTTGGAAGAGGAGCAATGTACACACACACAAACGGTAGATGCGAAATGCTTTCAACGCAAAACTTAGTCAAGGAAAAACCAAACAACTAATGTTTCTGTGTGTCTGTGTGTGTGTGTGGGACCGGCACAGATTCATCGAGTCTCCATTCCGGCCGTAGTAGAGTTCAAAGAGTTCATTAGGTTTCACCCCCGTACCTGAGAGGTCAAAGCGTGTGTGTTGTTTCGCCAGCGGGCTCCTCGACGAGTCTATCACCGACGCAAACCAAATTATCAGGTAATAACACAACTACTAAGAAGAAAACAGCAGAGCCCAAATGGTTAATCCCGAATTTCGCTTTTGACATTTTTCTTGTTTTCCTTCGTTCCTTCGTTCACGGCCGGTAAAACTAAATTCCATCTCCCTTTTATTTTTTTCGTTGATAAAAACGGCCACGAGGTGCGCCCAAGTTGAGAGAATGTGCGTGAATCGACCGAGCGAGTCGACGTGCGCGAAAGGATTTTTTCTCTCTCCCGACGTCGGCGGAAGTCGGAAGAACTTGGGAGGCGGATGGGAGGGGGAGGGCTGTTAAAAGGCAAATGACCGCAGCCACCACCACCAGCACCAGGCTGCGGGAGCCGGAATGGGCTTTCTTCTGGGCTGGGCAAGGCCGGCATTGTCGAAATAGAGAAAGAACTGAAGAGAAAAAAGGAAAATTTTGTTTGAGTGTGCAAGGCACGACAGGCTGTAACGATTGGGCTCGTTAACCAACGACAAAACAGAATCAAAGATTCTTGCAATTAGTTACGACACGACCAAGGTCAGCCCCATGCCCACTCGCAGAGAGATGCATCGGGAATTTTGAAAATATCTTTCGACTGCTTGACGACCCCCATCACGTCATGGACGGCCAAGAGTCACGGCCAAACAACACGAAAAAAAAAGGAAAAAAGAAACGGTAACTGTCTGATAAATGCTTCACTTTTTTTGTTTTTCTTGAAGAGACATTTCTTCTTCTTCTACCGTGATTGCTGTAAACCTTTCTCGGTAAAAGAAACAACGGTATTAGGATGTAAAACCTCTTCGGGGCATTCAAGTCTCTTTCTCTCTCTCTGTCTTCCTCCCCAGGTGGTCTGGAAATGTAATATATATCCCGACAACAACAACAGGAAAAAGAAGATGGTCCAGTGGACATCATTAAAACGAGAAAAAAAACCCAACAACTTTACCTGTGCTAATGCGAATCCCGAAATTGTCGTTCATCAACTGAATCGAAGAATTGGCTCCGAAATATTCAAAAAATCAAAATGTCCAAAAGTTGTTCTGGGCAGATATGTCAGTTGTTCTGTCTTCTGCTGGAATTTTCACTTGCGAAATATCACCATAAGCTGACACGATTAATCATCACGATCGATGACACGATGCCACCCACAGACGACAAAACAACAAAATCAAACAAAGATGGCTGATTTCCAAAAAAAAAAAAAAGAAAATTCCAAATGTTCCAACTGCAAAAATATTTTCTAAAAATTCACACAAGTCCCAGTCGTTGGGATTTTGGAGAGGAGGTAGACACAAAACACGTTCGACTCGGCTACGATCCGGCGGCCAACTGAAGCTCGAACGACAATCGACAACCGGCTTGACTGCCTGGAAACTTAAACCAACTAACACACGGCGTCTCCCGTCTATACCTCCCTCCCCCCCCCCTCCTCCTCCTCCTCCTACCTTTTTCTTTTTGTCTTTTTGGTTCCCACCTTCTTCTTCAACGGAAAGGAGGAAAGAAAACCCCCGAGGCGAATTTACCTGCGGTGCTAGAAGGGGGAAGGTGGGGTATATTTCGGAATATAAAGAAGCGAAAGAAAAGAGGAAGGAAGAAAAAAGTAAAAAAGAAAAAAATAACTTTCCGAGCTGGTGCACACACCTTTTACACACTCCCAACACATTTCACCTGGAGGGGTGTTGTACCTGTGCCCAGGTTTGTCTTGAGACTCGGCTGGCATCTACCGCCAGGTGGATCCGACGCACAAAAATGGGGGTGCCGTGGAATGGAGGAATCAAGATGGAAAGAAAAGAGGAGAGAGAATGTGTGGGGGGTTGGGAGGAGGGTTGGGGGGGGGGAGCTACCTGTGGCGACTCAGCAAGGTAAAAAAAAATAGACTACACTATAGTCGAAGGTGGGGTGTAGGTGCTTAATTTTGTGTCTCCCATATCCTTCATCCATCCGCTCGACGCGTTTCATCCAGCATTTGTTTTCTTTTTCTTTTTCGCGCGCTCCTTCCTCTCTTTCTCAATTCGATTCAATTCAGACGGCGTTTCCTCTCCTTTTCATATTTCACCGTTTCTTCTTCTTCTATTTCTTCTTTCATCATCAATTGATATTCATTAATGGCATTTACTTTTACTCCGCACAGAGTTGAACCTTGTACGTTTTTTCTTAACGGTGAGAAAACGCCCGATCCTTCTTCATTTTCCGCCCTGCGTCACCTTAATCAAATACATACAAACGCCAAAGACATTCAAAATTGTCTCGTTTTTTTTTCATGTGTATGAATAAATTTGAATTTTTCGGGGAAATGAATCAAAATAAGCAATAAACTCGAACCAGTTTCACCGGGAAACAAAACAAAAGGAGACAAGAATGCGCAAATGTTCAACGAAAAAATTGTCAAACAAGTCTATATGTATGCGAGGAATTCTCGTGTAACCAGTGGGGAGATTTTAACTGTAGTAAATAATACAACAATAAAGAAATAAAATTTTAAAAAATGAAGCACCCGGTAGTATTCTGTATAAACACCCTCGTCACTGGGGCAGCCAACAGGTTTGACCCGAGTTGAACTCGCGCTCACCACTTTGGTGGTAGGTCAATGACATTTCATCTCTTTTCCTGGACTCTTCTTCTTCTTCTTCACTTCCTCTTCACTTCTCTCCTGATCCAGATTTGTTCCAGTCATGGTGGGCGCTATACGGTTCGGTGTCTACACGCGACTCAGCGTTCCCTCTTGCCCGTCCAAGTGGGCGCACACCAAAAATGTCTAGTTTAGACTATAAAAGAGAAAAGGAAAAGGACAATCAACTAGAACAATCTCTGAGGGTGACATGATGACTGGAGTGAGAGTGCCAGCATAGTGACAAAGTGGAAGCTGGACCTCTTTTCCCGTATTATAAACTTCCCTTTGGAGACACGCCGTGCATTTGAATCTCTTGCCAGTCGCGCCAATCGACGCAACTCGACTCCCCCGGATGGCCGGAATAATCCGACTTTTCTTTTCAAAATAATTTAAAAAGAAAAACCCTCCCAGAAGAGAGAGAAAAGATCAACGTCATTTCCTTCCACGTATTTTATAGTACCGTTAGCCACCATCGCTGAAATGAAGAAATCAACAAGGCAATCAACCAACATTTCGCAGCCAAATGATTTCTTCGAACTTTTTGGCGCGTAGATTAGCATACTGTCAGCTTCGAATACGTAAGAGCGGGAAACGGGTGACTAGTAATATTCACCCGGTGGGTCCAATAACCCAAAACGCAATAATAACAAGCGCAGAGGCATTTTTGTATTTTCGAAAGTTGTTTTTCACCTGCCCAAAAACTCTGTCCAACCTACTATCGCTTGCGAAACAAACACCTGCCAGCAGCGCAAAACAAAAAAGCCATCACAATAAGCTACGCACACACATTGGTCCCACTAGTAGTTCGTGTTACTGGGCTATATCTATATCTATTTATATATTAAAGCTCTTATTTATGAAGACAAGAGAGAGACTATACTATAATTGTCGAAAAACATTTGGAAAGAAAACAAAACTTGTTTGCCACAAGTCGACAGAAATAAAAGATAATGGTGGGAGCTGCCAAAGAAAAAAAAACGAAGTATTAAAAACGCCAAAAGAAATTAGACAAAAGATTGCTATACATCCACCGTCTGGCTTTTACTGTATATTTTTGAGTCTGTACAACAACTAAACAACAACCATCCGAAAGTAACTGGTAACACAAATAACACAAACGTTTAAGGGGAGGACTGGAATTAATGAAACAATTTTATACAGTAGGAGCGATACCATTGTTCCGGATCGACGAATTGCGACTCCACCCGCCGCCACCGACTGAAAAAAACAAATTTCCGACGCTCAAATTAATATCAATTGAGAAATTGAAAAGAGAGAGCGACGAAAAGGCGTGGTGTAGAAAACAACGGAATCGAATAAATTTGAATTCCACAACTTCATCTCTGCCAAACCAGTTGGTATATTAGACCAAAACGGGATCCGTATATACACTGGGTTGTTTACCGGTTTATTTATTTTTTTATTTTTTTCTAAAGAAGAAATATCCGCCGTGCTGTCTGGGTGAGGGCGCAAGCGTTGGCGTTTCATTCTATTGACGTAACACAGTCAAGTGGGGGAAGTGCTGACGCCATTGTGTGTGGACAAGGGGAAAAAAAGGAAAGAAAAGAAGATGCCGGTTATATGCACAAGAGCAACGGATCTTCAGGTCAGGTGACGTCATTTTCCAAATAGAAGGTGATTCACATCGGAATAATAATAAGAAAAAGAAATGCCAAGTGGCGGAATATGACGAGCGAACAACATTTCCGGGAGTGACTTGGGCAATGCCTAGGTCATCCTTCCCAAAGGTGGATATCCTACGTTACGTGTGTGAATGTTGTGTACAAAGCGGAAGAATGTGTGCGTGCATTTCCTTCCCGATTCTTCTTCTCTCTCTTCATCCGGCTGGGCATCAGTTGACACGGACAGACAACTTCTTACATAGAATACTGATGATTGCACCGCTAGCGGGTTCAGTCGTTCACCGTTGATCATATCGTCATTGCACCCGTCAACCTTTGCGTTTTGCTTTGCCCAGTCGACAGTCGTGACATTTTCTCTCATCTCGTTTTCTTCAAAAAAGAAAAGAAAAAGGCATTTTTCCGTGTTTGACGCGCGCATGCTTTTTTCTTCCGTTTGAAATGACGCGCCACACGATCTCTTTCGATGGGTTTTAGAACAAAATCCATTTGATTTCGGCTCGACGAAAAGAGCGAGCTTTCTCTCTCGTTTATCTCTTCTTTTTCTATACGGTTCAGAGACGAAACATGAACACATCAGAGGCCCACCAAAGTCGCCAGGAAACAATCCCGAAAAGAAAATAGAGTTGAAATATATTTTTTAAAAAACACACAAGTTCCAAAATGGTAACGACGATGAAGAAGACGAAATCTAGAGGAAGAAGAAGAGAAAGGCCGGTGACCTTTTCCCAGTGTATTGTACCCACTGAGATATATTCCACGGAATGGAAATAGATTCCCCAATCCTGCTTTAGCACCACAGCAGAAATAGTGCTAGTGGGAGGCCCAGCGGCTTCTGGCCGATTGGCAATTTGTTTTGATTCCGAAACGATTTCCCATATCCCGTGAGAGATTCATAAAAAAGAAAAAGAAAAAGAGTAGGCTACGGGCTATACGTGTATTTATACCATCTACTGTAAATATACAACAACAAAGCCTGGCTGGCTGTATATAGCTCCAGAAACCCTTTCAACTCGGCTCTTGTAATTGGAGTGTGCCCTGGCGTCCTCTTGCTAGATTAACGGTAAATATCTGTGTACCAACTTGTACCAAGCAGTCGGCAAGGCTATGGTGCACTAGAAAATGAGACAGCATATACATACACAAGATAGAAAAAAACCAGACTAGAAATCGACACAAGTCAAGTTCAACCAAAATATACAGTTCTAATCCAAGTTGTTTCTCGGCGTCTCCTATGGCTTTAATCACTGGTATTATTCGGTCAGTCGTAGTATGTCCACGTGTAAAAAATTTTGAAGAAAAAGAAAAAGCTAATAATATAAAAAAAACACATCCGCTTCTTTTCTATTCTGGTGTGTCATAACAATTGATGAATGAAAAGTTATCAGGAACTCTTTAGCGGTTAACGGTGGGGGTGAGAGACGAATGAGCTATACTACTATAGCTATAGTGCTATACTTCAATCGACATGAATTTGGCGATCGGATGAAAACAAACAACAAACAATAAAAACAGTTCACTATGCACGTACCGCACACGCAAAGACGCACCGACCGACAGAATATAGCGGGAATTTTCGGGCGGGGGATATAAGAAAAGCCACAAAACCACTCGGACCCTTTCGGCCGATCCCGAAGTTGAAAACGCGACGCCCACACAGCTAGCAGCTAGCTATACACAAGGGCCGTACAAGACCGTGAGTCTTGTGTGTGCGGGTAACAATAAGAATCTGGAAACTATACGTAATATAGGTCGACTTCCGGCGACCGCAGTCGACATTTCGTCATTCACTGGGTTCCGCCTTTTTCTTTTTTTTTTCTGATAAAGAGAACCGTACGCCTGACCTTTGTCCGGCGATATAGTTTTCTTCCGTCCATTCCGTTGGTGGTGGTGGTCACCGGTTTTTGCTTTTGGGATAGACCGTTACCTGCCAACCAAAACACGGCCAATATTTTCACTTCATGTTGATATATAATGAAATTTCTTTCTTTTTTCTCCCCATCTTCGTTGTTGGATCTGTTGTTGTATCTTTTCCAAAATAGAAAATTAAAATGAAATGAATTATTCATGCGGGTCGGTCAAGTTAAATAGACTTTCCTACCGAAAGCAGAAGCGAAACCAGACAGGATCTTTTGTATAAATTATACAAAACAAAACACACAAAAAAAAAAAAAAAACAGAAAAGAAAAAATGACTAGTGACGATAATGACACGGTATTAAGCGGTTGTCAAAGAGAAAAAGCGGACCGACACACGCGAATAAGGCGGAGCTACGCTGCTCCGGCCCGAGTGGGTCCACAAAACATTCTTCCCTCCTAAAAGAAAGCCTCGAAGAAAGCCGGACACGTTGTGTTGAATCTTGAAAGTGAGTTTCTCCCATAATAAAATATGCTATCGGCAGGAGAGAGAGGTCTTCTAAGATCTTTTCTGAAATGTATTATATCAGCAACTGGTATGTTGTAAGTGAACGAACTCTCCTCCCCGCGCGATGGCCGGTCCTCAGTCTCATCTTCCGCTATATGGCCTCATCACATCCAACAACCATTCAAGGTTAGAAAAGCCTCTCCAGCAGCTAAAGAGAGAGAGAAAGAGCTTGGAAATGAAATTGCTTTCGCGCCTCGACAACACCGTCGAGGGAGGCCTCGATGACCGCCCTGACGACCCAAAAGATGTAGACAACTCAAGGGCTTTTCAACATGGAAAAAACCTTTTTCTTCTTCTTTTTCTTTCTCCCAAAAAACGAAAATAAGAGAATTTTTACAAAGGTAAAAAAGCAGAGATGAAAGATTTTCTGGTGGAGCCTCTGATGTTGTGTACCCCTACAGGGGAGGAGTAGCAGGGAGGGGGTTGGATCCATAAACAAGAAGGAATGTTTTCTCAGGTAGAGATATAGAGCCGAAGGTATGTATATGTATTCGGCTGCTGCCCAGTCTGACGGGAAAATAAGAAAAAAAAAATCCCCCCTCTTCATCTCCAACCGAAAATAATACATACATACTCTCTCTCTCTCTGCTGTATACAACTACTTTTTTTTTTGAACAACAGAATAGAAGAGGACATTATCGATGGTTGAGGGGGGACCATTAGGCAAAAGAAAAAAAAGAGTGGGCTATAGCAAGCGGGGGAGAAACGAAAGTATTACAGACCGGAGAAAGAGAGATGGTATAGAGAGATGTGTCGCGTGTGTTTCTTTTCCTTAAATCTTCCTCTTCTTGTTTCCTCCCCCCTCTCTCTCCTACACATATCTCTTGCAACTTTAATAGGAATCTTCATTTCCATAAAACATCATCAACTTCTAGAAAAAAGAAGAAGGGGGGAATAGAGAAAAAAGAAAATGAAAACGAGCTGGATGGACCATCTCGCTCGTCTGGACGCCCCCTCAACTCGGAAAACTTTCTTATTCTATACCCCCTCACCCCTTATTATTTCGTTTCATAGCTTTTTTCTTGTTTTTTTTTTTTAAGTATAGGCTAGACCGAGACCGATCAAGTTGAATTGAATTTAGAAATATTCAATTTAAAGTTTAACGTTTGGAGAAGAGGATATAAGGATGTACTATAATAGAATGTCGTTCCGTTTTAAAACAATAATAACTAAACATATAGGGAGTCCCAACAGCAGTATATAGACCGTCAGGTCACACACTAGGGTCCCCCGAAACTGAAGGGCCAACTTTTATGGGGTTCCCAACATTGTCATTAGATACACCTTGCATTTATTATTTTCCTTCGGCAACCCTTGAAAAATAAAATTCGCACACAGATATGGAACGCGAACAACGGCGGACAATGAGAAAGGAAAACAATCACGGCGAAAGAAATAACTACCAGTAATAACAACATGGCGGCGCGAGCGAAGGGTATAGGAGACGATAATGACGGTATTATATATCTACAGCAACAGCAGCATACAAGACAGCCATTGTCCAGTGCGACTGATGATAGTGTATAGATTTCTTTCTGGATGTTTTCGCCATTTTCGGCGATGATCACAAAGCCCATTCCTCAGCTATAGTATTCCCTTTCTGTACATTCCCTGTCGGGTGTTGGCCATGCTAATTTACCAAAAGAAAAAGGGATGATTATTTCTCCCAAAAATAATCTTCCCCCCCCCCCCCACCTCCATCAAATATGTTCGAATTGTAGGAGAGTCGGGACCTGTTGGTCGGCCCTGATCTACACAATAACAGGAGAGAGACGGTCCGAAGACAATCGAGTGAATCAAAAAAGTACAGTACACCCAACCGAAGATTAGCGGTAAATGCCTACGACTATAGGCGAATGGGGTACGTATATCCATCAGTCATCAGCGAGAAAATTACCCGATGAGTGTGCTGCAGTAGGTATATACATACATATACACTCGAGGGATATCGTGTTTGCAACCCTCGAGCCAAAAACCAGGTCAGTGGTTTTTTGTACTTATATTTTTCTTCTCTTCTCTCGTTTTCCTAACGGTTTTACGTAGTATGTATCGCGTTCGAGTGTTCGACCACGTCAAAATTCGGTTGCCGATTTGACGGAACTGTTATATAACAATTATACATTAGCGGGATCAGTGGATATCAAGGGGTCCGCAACTCAAATTTACTTTTTATTTTTTTTACTTTTTCCTTGCTTTATTTTTCCTTTTTTACTTGTGAGATAGGCTTTCCTTCAAGCGAAAATAAAAGGGTAGGGAGGGGAGAGGGAGGAGGGGGGGTTCGTTCGCGCGCGCCCTTCTTTTAGCACGTAAAGTAAATTTCCTTTTTTTTTCCTTTTTTCACTTTTTTTTGCTTTTTTACCTTTTTTATTGTAGTAAATTTGAGTTGCGGACCCCTTGGTTGTGAGAGAGTGCGGCACGAGAGAGAGAGAGGACCGGCGGCCGTTGCCGACGCACCGGTGGTCAGGGTAAAGTTCCGTGTACTACAGTAAGTTAGTGCGTAATCTACAATAAGAGACAGTAGTGGTACTAGTACATATAACATATCTGGTGTGGTTTTTGTCGCGCTTCCATTCCACTCTGTTGATGGCCAATCCATCAACAGTGAATGCCCGTAGTTATATTTATGTCCCTTACACCTGTTGCTTTCAATTTGTTTTCGTTATGTTATGCTGTTGTGACAGGTAAAATAGAAAGAAAAAAAAAAACAATCTCTGCTGCTTCGTACTGGAGCAAAATCAAGGAAAAAGAGAGAGCGAGGACAGATAGATATACATATACCTAATAATAATATGACCATGAGAATTGTATTTCCTTATATAACGTTTCGTTGTCGGTCGCATTAAGAATAAGAAATGGACAAATCAGGGGAGCTGCAATAATAAAACGATCGGGCAAATTGAATATCGTGGGGTATGATGACGCATCTATCTATCGACAATATCCACCAAGGTTGTTAAAGGACATCGGTTGCGTATCTAAGGTTCTTTAACGCGTATCGGTATCGAAATAGATTCGTGTTTCCATATATCAGATTGTTTGGATGTCATCACAAACAGTTAGGTGTACACCGTATTTATTATAGAAACCCTCAAATCCGTCGATTTCCCTTGGCAACGGCTTTTCTCGTTCGTCTTCCATCTAAGCAAGTGGGTCGTCGAGTCGTAGCGGGTAATAACCGCGATCGTCCATCCACTTCTCGTCATCCAAGAGCTGTCAGTACACAATATACAACTGTACATAGGGAACAACATATCCGACAAGGAACTCAACAGAGGTTCACATCGAAATAATAAATTCAACGCCGTTATGCGCGTTGTGAGCAAGGGGTCCGCAACTCAAATTTACTTTTTATTTTTTTTACTTTTTCCTTGCTTTATTTTTCCTTTTTTACTTGTGAGATAGGCTTTCCTTCAAGCGAAAATAAAAGGGTAGGGAGGGGAGAGGGAGGAGGGGGGGTTCGTTCGCGCGCGCCCTTCTTTTAGCACGTAAAGTAAATTTCCTTTTTTTTTCCTTTTTTCACTTTTTTTTGCTTTTTTACCTTTTTTATTGTAGTAAATTTGAGTTGCGGACCCCTTGTTAACAACGACAGGATAGCGCCATACGATTTCAATGAAAATCATTTCCAGTCACGCGATTGTCCACTTCCCCTGGTGAATGACAAAAAAATCAAATAAAATGTCACCACTTCACATGGTTTGTGTTCAAATGAAATCACCACAAGTATATATATGAGGACATCTGCATGCGGCGAATATCTTTATTCATCAATCTTGCCCAATACGCGTACGACGTATATATAGATATAAATGCACGCGCAATCACATTAATGATGCAACCACATACATTACCAGTAGGGGGAATTCATATTCCATCCAGTCATTTGACTGGGTTTTTTTATAGCGCTGGAATTATTTTGGAAATTAGCTCACGCGATTCAATTAAGGTTCATTGGTTGTTTCTCACGTAGACGGTGATGGATCGCACAAGATAGCAATGCCGGTGAATAAAGCCTAAACATTTTTGTAGTTGTGATGAAAAAGTTTGATCAAAACAACCGACAGGTTGATTGAAAAAAAATAATAAAATAAAGAATGAAGAAAAAAATTAAACTAGTCGAACATCCTGCACATGATGGAGTGTATAGTGCTTCACGTTTCAGGGAAGTAATTCATTTAAGATGAACCACGTTCGACTAGTTGTGTTTGGCATTTTTTAAAAATAAAATTTTAATTTTTGTTCCCTTTCTTTTTTTCGTCGAGTTTTCCTCAATCGATTTTCTTGGTATCACGAAACAACCCAGAAATTTGTGAAGGCGTTCCAACTCTTTGTGTTTCAAGGTGCTTATAAGGATGGAGAATTTGGCCATTGTCGTATGCCCGTTTGAGTTCCAGTAGCTGAGAAATCGGGTCAAATGAATGGAAAAAAACCAAACAAAAAAAAAACAAACTTGTAGCTATACTATCGGTAGTAGTCGGAAGTTGCGTTTGATTAGCCGTGGCAGATGGCCAACTTGCAAATTCCACCATATGCCGAACGCCATCTTTGGCTAGCTACGCATATAATAACAAAATAAATAAAAAAAACAAAAAACAAAAACAAATAATAATAAAAAAAAACCTCCGAAAACTGCAAAGTATTAAAGAATTCGTGAGCGTTTTATGACTTGTGCAATTTGTATGCAAATCGAAAAAAAGACTAACGTGAGAACATAGTCAAGTATAAAGTGATGTCGGTCTGTGCACAGTACGGACCACAGCGTCGAACGGAGAGCGATGCGCTGGGCGATGCATGTTGAACATAATTCATTTCCTATGGACTTCTATTGTATATGCGAAGCGAAATTCGAATATAAACTGACTGGAGCGGTTCAATAGAAATTTGCCGAGCTCTCTCTAAAAAAAAAAAAAACTCCGAAACTCACAAAAGCAAATAAATAATAAAAGAAACACGAAACCGATCAGAGGACTTTTGGAAAGAAAGGACGTCTTAAACGGACCGAGTCCACGGACGAGTCCACCTTTCTCTCATTGTCTAACGGTTTTTTTTCTTTTTTTTTACTACACAGCGCTTGAACTGACTCGACGGTCTGTCTACCTTTAAAAAGATTGCTGGGGTCCATCAAATTGCTTACAAATACGCTCAAGGCTAACTAGTTCATTGAATAAAGTGACGGTCAAGCGATCTGAAGGGTCCATTTGAAGAAACGCAGAAAGGACAACAGCGGAGAATAAAAAGAAAAAAAAGATCTGGATGACAAGAGCAAGGTGGCCGACAAGGGACACAAACGTGGGGAGGTGCTGTAAGACTCGAACACGTCCAGTCGAGTTTGTAATTCGAAATTTACGTTCACGTAAAGTTGTTTTTAAATTGGAGGAATTTCTCGATGGCTGTGTGAAAACTTGCCGGGCGAGGAAGCGAGCTGGAAGAACTTGATTGGTTATTTATTTATTTTTTCTTTGTTAAAATTGAAAAGTTGGAAAAGAAATCGAAATTTGTCGGTTTTTCTTCGATGCATCATGCGTTATTTTAATAAATGATGTGGACGATGGGAGGTAGGCTAATTAGCTGAGATCTAGATAACTTTCTCAAGATTGGTCAATCTAGTTTTCTAATTTGTATGATTCATATGGAATATACCCATATCAATTGAACTTATATAGCATGACAAAACGTGCAGTTCCGAATACGTTCGATATGGCGAGTTCAGTGGAAATGGATATAGGACACCGTCAAAAGTTTTGGTTTCGCCGGTCAATGATAAATCAAATGAGAAAATACCGTATAACTCCCTTCGATTGAATTTCTACGAAGGTAAAATCGGCAATAACAATATTTAGGGTAACTAGGGCAAGGCAACCTTTACTCAAGTTTTCACCATAGTCGCAGTTTACTGGTTTAAAAGTGGTTTAAGAAAAAAGATAAAATCCAAATTTTATTTGTAAATCGAAACAGTAGCTTTTATTTATTGAATTTATTATATGTGACGATAGATAAACGATCCAGTTGGAACTTCCTGGTGGCTTGGCTTTCATGAGCGCGTGAAGTCTTGATGGCCCTGTTTGAGTATAAGTAGTTCAAACTTCAAAGTGCTCTATAAAATAATGAAAAAAAAAAAAAAAGAATTTTACAGCACGACGTCTTGAAATTGCCGCATTCAACCTGGTTGCCCTCTACGGATAATCATTATATTTTACCCTTATTATCGGAGCCTCGAGTAATTTTGTCTTGCATAGCCAATTATCTTGATAACTCCCCCCCCCCCGCACTCGTCAAATGTTGAAACGCACTGAATAACACATCGACAGCCTGCTCTACTTCGTTCACTTCAATCGATCATAGTTTTATCGGCTGTGTGTGCTGGCTCGTTATTGAATGCTAAAACTTCACCTAATACAATGCACCGTTATATCTGTCGGCTATTATGAGCGTTGCACTGTGTCATTTGTCACAGTTCCGGTAACTGATTTTCGTACAGTGGTTGGTCAGCGCTTCCTGTGTTACTCCTGTAACCTTGTGAACCAGGTTTGTTATATATGTTCCATGTCAAGAAACAAGAACTTTTACAGCGTTGCATATACCGGAACCTCTTATCGTTACGTGAGCGACATTAGTCTTGTTATACGGACTCGGACAACGATGCAGGTCACTACACAATTTATCTTAGCCTGTTAGGCCACAGCAACATTGGAATGCTTTTTTGAATTTATATAATCTCTAAGTTAGATCGCCTCTCTTTTTTTTTTTGAGGGGGGGAGGCCCAAATATTTTTGATTAATGATGATCACACAGCTTTATACAGCATATACACTCAGATTGCCCTACCGTATATAGTGAAAGGACATGATGGGAATAGTTCTCTGGCTGAAGAGCTGGCACAAGGACGTTATTTGTCAATACAGAGGCGAAGTAGCATAGTAGTAGATTATTAGGTAACACTTATTTGTTTTTCTAATCTTGAGAATTCAGAGGCTCTCCCGTGTGGTCCTTTTTTTTTACGAAAGTTTATTTTCTCATAGTTAACTTTCACATCAAAGTGGTCACAATTCACAACGCAGTATCGGTAAACCAATCTATTCTTAATCAACCTTACTTCATACCATCCAAATTCTGATTAGCTGAAAGTCTATTGCAATAAAAATTACAGATGAACATTATTCGGTTGCGGCACATAAATATATCTATATAGTTATTATAATTATAGTTATTATTATATCGAAGTTGCATTATAGACCACGGTAGTACCCCTTTAAAATATAAATTTATTTGACATTCTGTTTGGCGAAATAAAGGGACGCCTTATAAGTTATAATAACGATTGAATCGTTATATATCTTATAAGGTCTGTGGACAACGATGAAACCAACTGAATTTATTTGCTTGCTCGCACCCTTCAGCAATTTCGCTTTTCTGCGTCTTAATCATCAAGATGTTTTTACAGATGTTTCTAAAATTTTTTTCGTTCCGTTTGAATGGGGCGATATAATATACAAAGGTTGTCGTGCTTTTAAGCAATTCTTACCGATTCTTACTAACGTCAGTTAGCGGGATGGGCGATAAAGAATTGGCGGAATTCAGGATATCTAACCACTATAGTCATCTTAGAAGTAACGGTATATTTGAGAAGATTCTAGCCGAAGGAGAAAGAGGGCGACATCAGGTTGCGTCAGGTTGTTACCTTCTGCGAGATCTACGGCATCCACGTTGCATTCTTTTATCGGTTAATCATCCCTACTGGAATGGAATTTCTGAAGTTTAAGCATGTTTGGTGGGTAAAATATTGTTTCATCATTGGCAATGACGTTCAGGTGTCAGTTGTTAGTTTAACGAACTTGTTAGCTACAACCGCTACAACTGTAAAGTACAATGAGCCAGAGCCGAGAGATTATGTATTGTCTCCCAAGAAAATTCGAACAAAAAAAGACCTAACAGAAACAGGATTGTTTTATTCTAGCGATTGGATCTATTGATTTTATGTTGGGATTCTCCAATATTGAGAATCGGTAGACTCTAGAGCTTAACTTTTCTTACATATACCACACACCAGTTCCAAGAATTATTTTTTACAATTTTAAATGCTTTAATTGAAGGCAACAGGTTTTTCCAACGATATTGGCTAGTAATTCACAAGTTATCATTTCAAATTTGATTTGTTAGTTATTCTATACGTTCATTAAAAACACCCTATGGAAAAAAATCAACCAAAAACTGAATTTTGTTCTTATTGTGCATATCGTATGCATTACACACAAGCGCGACTAGCCGCACCGGTGAAAAGACCCACAATTTCTCATTAGAAATTTTTAATAAAGAGTTCGCCATCACTCAAATGCTCAATTTATTTACGAAAGATCACATTTAGTCGCACTTTGTTCAGCAAACACACCCTAAAAGACTATCACATAACATTTGGGAAACATTATGAATGTTTTATCTCTTTAACGTTAGATGGCTTCAAGTATAATTACCGAAAATGCCAAAACATATTTTTTAAATCGTCACACTCACTTGCACTCAGACTTGCCACCCGCCATCGATCTCGATCCCTGGGGAATTAAATGGGAAATGATCGAAAAAGTGATCGAAATTATCGATCATTTCCCATTTAATTCCCCAGGGATCGAGATCGATTTCAAAATCGAGTCTCACCCCAATATTTGGTCAGCTAGAATAGCGGCCTCCTTGTAATGAAGTAATTGCCCCAGAGTACGTTCGATTTAACTCGTTGCAAAATTACTACGGAACGCTTACCTCTCATTAAAAAAGCAGTTGGTGGGAAGTCTTTTCTTTGGACTTTGGACTCTTTGGAGCTTAATTATATTTAAAAATTTAAGATTTCTTTAATAAAAATTTGGAAAGATTTTTTGGGGCGGCAGACTGAACAAAACATAAAATGAATAGAACAAGAATAATTTTAATAAAACAAGAAAAAATACAAATAACCAAACAAACAAACAAACAAAATAAATAAATAAAATGATTTTCTTTCTTATTCTGAAATTCTCACAACGCCATCTCTTAAGTGGTTCCGCATCCATTGTTGTCAATTCTGGGAAAACGTGAAATGAAAAAAAAAACTAGATGCCCCCTGGCTTAACCTTCGGGGCTAAGTTTGCAAAAAAAAAAAAAAAAAGAATTACAGTCATCATTTTACACTATTCTAATTCCCGTCAAAATTAAACATGATTCGGATGCGATTGAAAGCGCGCAATCGCGGATGTTATAGTAGGTCAACACAATACCTTTGAGCCGAATGTTTTTCTTTGGATACTAAAGTAGGAAAAAACCGGACCAATTTTTTTTTAAATGGCGAAGGTCATTATAATGACCACTACCTAGTGTGTTGCTGTAAACCTTTGGTTAGCATGTGAAGTACGACGATACGTTCACGTCATAATGCATAACAAACTGGGTGAGATAAATAGATGAGCTAAAGTCAGATTAAGATGTAGGGGGGGGGGGGGGGTGTAGTGCTGACGAGTGTAGTTCTGCCCAATTGAGCCACAGAGGAAGAGACCTGTCCCAACACTCTTAGGCGAGTAAGTGATATGCCCAGCGCTCTGTGCACTCTCACAGAGCCATACACAACCCCGTCATTGAGACGAGGATTAGGAGTGACGAGACAAAGTTCAGATATGAAAATTACAATGAGAAAAGAGAGATTGCAGAAGATAGCGTTCTCTCTCGCGCCCAGCCTTGTCCAATGTACCCACCGTAGTGAGTCACGTCAGAGTGGCAAAGGCAAAAGCAAAGAAAAAAAAAAAAAAAAAAAAAAAAAACTCGGGGCCATGCCAGTGCGACTCTGGAGCCCCGGAGATTAGAGGAGGCGATTGATGCTAATCAAAACAAACCATGATCACAGTAGAGTCGGAGAAAAAATGAAACGGGCAAGTTAAAGTAAGAAAATAAAATACGTTTAGAAGTCAAAACTGGCTGTTATCAGATGCCTGCTGAGCGCTGCTGAGTTAAAACTAGGTCATTCGTTGTAAGGCCAGCATGGGTTCGTTTAGCCTACTTGACTCGTTTACAAAACACATCATCGCAGACTATAGCGGGCAGATTTCGGGATATCAGAGAGAGGTGGGGGCCATTTGTCTTTAATCTCGAGAGGCTGTTTGAAAGGACAGACGAGAACATCGGAACAGCGGACATGAAAACAGGAAATGTGTGATTCAGCCACTGCGCCACAAACACAGGTTGAGGCTGAAATCAAACCAAAATGATGATTGTGTCCGTTCAGGTTACAGCGTGACCGGTGAGAATCTGGGTTGATAACGCATTCATGAGTTTGGAGGGGAAACACCGATGCAGAGAGGATATCAGGGGAAAAAATGCTTTTGACGGAGCTTGTACGTGATGTCTGTAAGAAAAAAATTTGTTATTCCAGAAGGCGTGTTAAAAACAAATATTATTGGATGGTGCTATTTTACACACACACCAAATTAAAAAAAACAAATCCAAGAGATCGCGGTGGTTACGATTAGGTAAATGCGCTTGGAATGACCCTAGAGCAAGACGATCTTCCGAGCCGATACCCACACACTGCAGTTATACAGAAGTATAAGTTCAACTACTACGGTGTAGAGAAAAACCAGTCTACTGGAAAAAAAACCAAACGATTGTCGCAGGCAAGAATTGGCCATTAGTAAAGCTCTTTTCGCCGAGGCGCACTTGTTAATAAGGTGACTAGGCTAGTCCATTTTAAATTAGAATCGATAGTAAGACCAAGAAAAAGAGTTTGAGGGGATGGTAGAATGCGATTACCATCCACTAGCAAATGTAGATGGTCGGCGCAAATTTTCTTTTTATCGAGAACAGTTTTTTGTGCATTAAGCAATAAGTTAATGCTCTCGAGTTCACCTTGAGCAGCTGTACAGGCGGACTGAAGGCGACTGAAGGTTTAGGACATCAATGCGCGGGTCTTTATGTTGGGCCACTACCACAAGTTCATCAGCATAGCCTTATATTGAGATTGGAAAGGGGAACGTAAATTTGAGCACATCATCCACAAGGATGTTCCATAGAAAGGGCGACATGACTCCCGAGTAGCTCACTGATTTGAGAGCGCGCTCATAGCTTTCGGCTCAGTGCTGAAAAGTGAGCGAAGCTCAGCTCTCGCTCTAAAAAAAGTGAGAGTGCTCTCGCTGATGGTGCTCGCGCTCTTTGCTCACGTACAAAAAATTCCATTTCAAACCTGTATATTTCCGTCTTCATGTAGCATTTTCAATTTTTTCAAAAAAACAAATTTTTCAAAAGTGCTGTCCTTAAGGTTTGTACGTTTATTAACGACAGCCCGTAGTCAACCCCTTTCTGCCCTTCACATCTTCCATAAAAGAAAAGTACTTTGCTGGTAGTTGGATTCTATTACTCGTAGAATGGGTTTCAGCACTAGCAATGACTTCCATCTCCACGACTTCCTCATTCAACCTAGAAAAAGTATGATACATTAGAACTGAAAGTACAGAAATATTAAAACCAACGTTATTTCGTTACTTACAATGGTGCGAGACATCAGACGATTTAGAATTACAGTCTATTTCAATTTCATCAAAATCTCTTTTACTTGTCTTGTTACTTCTCTGATTGGATAGATAAGTAAAATGCCTGTTTGGTTTGCTGGGGCAAATGCTGCAAATCCATTTTTAACTTACCCTTCCGTTTATCGGAAAAACCTGAAAAAATTAGCCTGATGCTACTAATAATGGCTACGGCCAAAACAAAATTCGTCGTGATCCGACAAAAATTGGATTTTTTGGAACGCCAAGAAAAAACCTTTCCCCATAAGGTTCTCTCGCGCGTTCCCCAACTTCAGGTAAGTACTGCAGGTGATGATCACACAGTAGTTTTTTTATTGTACCGGGCTAGATTTTTATCGATGAGAATGTGTCCAGTAGTAATGTAAAAATCACCGCTGTTGTAATAGACAGACGGGATTCTTAGTGGATTCTTGGGAAAGTTGCTATGGACATTGATTAGCCAGCCAACAATGGGGAGAGCCTACGAACTCTGATTTCAACTACCTAAAACATGTTCTATATGTTCAATGGAGTTGCAAGGCCTAATGAAGTTGAGGCTAAAATAGTTTAAATTTCCCTTTCCAGAATAGTTATTTGACTCCTTTGTGGTGTTGATGAGTGAATCCCACAGGGAGGACTCCTCTTCTCTGTCCAGTTTTCCTCCTACAATATTATCAAGAAAAATTTTAGTAAATTGTTTATCCCCCAACTTGGGAGATAAACACCACCTTGTTAAAAAAAATTGTGTTTCTCGTCAACCTGATCAGCGGTTTCCGTACGTAAATCTGATATAACTTGGAAAAATAGGAAGAGTGAATTGGTTGGAAAAGTAATTCATTTACAATTGAAAATGAGATATTGAATGAAAAATCTTACGTTGAATGAGAATATCTCAGGTGAAGAGCTATTTTCCAAAGTTGCATCAGAATATGAGCTGTCTCATAAAGATAAATCTTCGATGGCGTCCAAGTTCCTGTAAGTCAGCAATGGAGGACGTGATTTACGTGTGGTACTACGCGCGTTGACTTAGATACATAGAACAACAACCAAAAGTCCTTTGTGACTGTTGTCCTTTCCGGAATGTGAGAATAAATCTTTTCCACATCCAGGAAATTAAAGTCAACAATATGAGGCGATGCAGCGCTGTCAACTTCTAAAACCCTAACCGCTACCGTAGTGTTACGATCGGGAGATTCTAGGAAACGACGAGAAAGAAACGACGGCTGTTCGGAAGAGACCAAAGACGAGGGGGCGTTGGGAAGAGAGAAGAAGAGAAGAAAAGGGCATTACGTTGGCGTGAGGGAAGGAGGAAGGCCGAAAGGCAATGCTATTTGGGGAAGAGACCAAGTCTCTTGTTTTAATTGATATTGATTTTTTGTGCCGATTTCCGTCTCGGTTTTTTGTCGTTTCGTGCTAACGATGATCAGCGCGGTAATCTTATTAAAGAAGGGTAGAAAGGTACGTGGATCATTGGTTCTGTGTTCTCTGAGTTTGAGTTTTTATTTTTGAGGGGAATCGAGTCGTATAATTCAAATTTTAACACTACTTCCATTCAATATTTGAAGAAGGATATCAAGTTCTTCCTTGGTAATCTTCCTATTGAAATCGGGGAACCATTGCCAGTCTGGTCCACCTGTTGGCCTGGATAGGGAAATTGCTAGCCAAAAATTGTTTTTCTGAATTTTGTGTAACCAGTTCACAATTTCCGAAAATCCACCAATTAGACCACTGCTGTTTTTTCCTTGTCATCGGTGGTCAAGAAAATAGCTCGGTACCACATGCCATTAGAGGAACTGTTAAATTTGGATTTAATGAAATTTTATAATTATTTTTTTAAATTGAGTAAATATGCCAACACGACACCTCTCCTGATAATTCAGGGCTGGAGCGAATAGGTTAATACAATTTCAGTTGCGTTGTAATAGAGGTTTTTCCATTTGGTTCGTGTAAGTAGAGGGAAAAGTCGTGCGGCTAGTCGACTAGTGCGCACCATGGCGGGGGATAGCCGAAACTTGCTGCAGACTTTGCTTGATCCAAACGATAGTCACCGTAAGGCCATGTACTGTAACCTGTCAGGCTGTCAGCAGCAAAAGTGAAACCTGTTTTATTTCTTAAGTGTTTAAAATGGTAACAGCTTTTTGTTTGATATGTTCAACTTATGAAAAAAAGAGATCGCCGAAGTTTTTTCAAAGTGAAATGAGTTCTTTCTCAATTGAGTTACTGTTAATGTTGCATTCTGGCACTTTGAAAAAACTTCGGCGATCTCTTTTTTTCATAAGAATCAGAACGTTGAAAATGGAGGAAACAATGGAGTACCGGAAAAGGGTGTTTTTTTCTCGATGCCGAAAGCAAACTGAGTACAGTGTTGTGGAGGCCGAGCGGTTGAATGCAACCACAACGAATGAATAAACTTAAATAAAATGGGAATTCAGTGACTTACAGTTTGTATTGGGAAACCAAGGGAATTACACTCAGATGAAAAGGGGGTTTCTTCGCGAGAGGTAGCCAGTGGGTGAACAGGGCTCTCTCTTAATTGCTGTTACCAGGATCACACGCTCGACTAAAACCGACTGTCCTCCCTGGCTTGGGAGACAGACGAACTTGCCGGTGTCCCTCTGACGGTCGATCTGCCTGCTCCTTGCGGCCAATCCGCAACATTCGGCCTTTCCTGACTTTTGACGATTCGAAACACATACATACATATCCAACTTCACATTTCGAGAGACAAAACATTTCCACACATGATAAAAAAACAAAACACCAAATCAAACCCTCCCCTGTGGCAGCTTTTAGTGGCACTGGAAGAAAAATAAATAGTATAGACAAAAAAGAATTGTGAAAGAGAAGAAAGGAATAAAGAACTGGACGGAAATGGACGGATGGCTTCATTTTCAAATGGAATGATGATGGAGTTTGGATATGAAGGTGAGGTGAAAGACACATGAATGAACAATGAGAGTGAATAAATGCGGACGAAAGCGAGGAAAAAAAAACAACAGCACACACAGAAAAAGAAAAAAAGCAAAACACAATACAAGCCGTGGTCAATGCCGTTCGTATTCGTTGTGCCACCGTGGTGCTCGAGTCTGTCTGCCGGCCCTTGTTCTTTCCGGCTCTCTCGGCTGGACTGGCTGTTGCTCCTCCCCCACTGTCTCTGTAGCAGCAACTGACGGCAAATTCTCTTCCGGCTCTTCCGTGTCGTCAATGCCTTCTCCTTCCTCCTCTGTGCCAGAACTTTCTTCTTCTTCTTCGGAATCGTCTCCTTGCTCCCACTCGACATCCTCACGTGAATGAAAACGGCGGATCTGACACACGTGAGCGTTGAACCTCCTAAACTTAGTTTTTTTTCGCCTTGAGGGCAAGTCCTCCACCAAATAAGTCGTCTCACACACTTTTTTAACCACTTGATAAGGGCCAACAAATTTCGGGAGAAACTTCTTTGTTTTTCCTTTCTTAGTTAAGTTGCGTTTCACTAGCACAAGTTCTCCGACACGTAATTCTTGCGTCACTCGGCGACTACGGTCTACACGCTCTTTCACCTTCTGTTGTTTCTCGATGATTCTGAGTCTTGCAGCTTCTCGTAGGTCCGCCACTCGTTTCGCAAATACCGCGTACGGCTCTTGACGTTCTGGTGGCCATGGAAACTTGTTTTCTTGCGCCATCACTGGACGTCTGCCGTAGACCATCTCAAAAGGTGTGATTTCGGTTGCTGACTGCCTCGCTGTGTTGACTGCCAACGCTGCTCCTTGTAGTTTCACATCCCAATCCGTATGTTTCGTGTTCAAGTATGCTGCAATCGCCAAAGTTGCTGTCCTATTCAGCCTCTCGACAAGCCCATTCGTCTGCGGATGTTCTGGTGTAGCCGGAATATGGTCGATTCTCCACTCAGTCATTCTAGCGTCGAACTCTTTGGATGAAAAAGCGGGACCTTGATCACTTACGAGCCTTTTCGGATGACTGTGGCGATGGATGATGTTATCCTGAATAAATGGAATGACGTGGTCGGTTGACGTGTCTGGAACGGCTGCCACTTCCACCCACTTTGTCAGATAGTCGATCGCCACAATCACATGCTTGTTTCCGGAATCAGTCGTTTGTAGAGGACCCAGATGATCAATGCCCAACATTTCGAATGCGTGAGCTGGCGGTGGAATGGGTTGCAATCTTCCGACGGTTTGACCAACGGCATGTTTGTGCAATTGACAGTACATACAAGAAGAGACATATTTTTTTACACTAGCAAACATTTTAGGCCACCAATAGCGCTCACTAACCCTTGCGAAAGTCTTTTCCCTTCCCATATGCCCAGCATGAAGATCATCATGACAGCTTTTGAGAATTTTTCTACGAAGAACGGAGGGAACCACAAGAAGAAATTTTCTACCAGCAGGACCAAAATTTTTTTTATATAAGACTTTTCTATGAACAACAAACTCGTGGGGATTTTTACCGGGGTTTGGGTATCTTAAATCTATAAAAATTTTCCGTAATTGGCTGTCCACCTGCTGGAGGAAAGCCAATTCATGTGGAGCATAGCCCGAAGGCCTACTACTTTGCAAAACACAAATTACATGATCTGTCTCGCATTCCGGCAATTCTCCGTCCGGATTGCGAGAGAGAGCATCCGCCATAACATTATTTGTACCTTTTAAATGGCGTACCTCAAAATCATATTCCTGCAATGAAAGAATCCACCTTGCAAATTTACCGTTCAGTTCCTTTTTCGTATGCATCCATTTTACCACTGAACTGTCGGTTTCGACTAAAAATCGCCGACCATAAACATATGAACGAAATTTCTTCAGCGCCCAAACAAGCGCAAGACATTCTAACTCGTTAGCATGATACCGTGACTCCGCGTCTGACAACGTTCTACTTACAAATGCCACTGGCCGTGGCCCAGCGCCATCATCTTGTAACAACACGGCACCTAATCCCAAGTTGCTTGCGTCAGTTTGAATGACTACATCCAGTTTCTCATTGAAATGGCTCAGGAGGGGTGCGGATGTCAAACACTGCACTAATTTCTGTTTGGCCGTCTGCTGCTTCTCTGACCAAATCCAAGGCGCATTTTTCTTGAGTAAACCATACAGAGGGCTGGCAACAGCCGCAAAATCTGGGATGAAGCGCCTGAAATAAGAAGCTAGACCTAAGAAACCTCGTAAAGATTTGACATCATGCGTTTTAAAATTAACAAGTGCTTGAACTTTGTCCGGATGCGGACGGATACCATTACCGTCAATCACGTGACCCAAATGCTCAACTCTTGACGTTGCAAACACACATTTTTCTACGTTTAGAGTCAAACCTGCTTTTTCTAGTGCCATAAGCACAAGTTCCAATCGTTCTTGATGTTCTTGAAAATTTTTGCCAAAAACCAGCACATCATCCAAATAGACGAGACACATGTGCCATTTCAAACGCGACAGCACTTTATCCATCAATCTCTGGAAGGTCGATGGCGCGTTATTCAGTCCAAAAGGAAGGCGCCGAAATTCGTAAAGTCCATCTGGTGTAATGAATGCGGTCTTGCACTGATCTTTTTCTGCCACTGGAACCTGCCAATAGCCACTAGCTAAATCGAGACTTGAAAAAAATTTAGCGCCCGATAGGCGATCAAAAACGTCATCAATTAATGGCAATGGGTACACGTCTCTCCTAGTTACTGAATTTAGTCTTCTATAATCTATACAAAAGCGGTGGCTACCATCTTTTTTCCTTACCAATACGACCGGGGCTGCCCAAGGGCTCGACGACGGCCGAATCGTTCCTGACCTCAACATTTTGGCCACCTCGTCCACAATTATTTCCCTTTCGTACCTTGAGACCCGGTATGGTGCTGACCGGACTGGTTTGGCGTCGCCGGTGTCGATTAAGTGTTCGGCCTGATCCGTCCTTCCGATTTGTCCATCTTCGCTGGGAAAACATCGCCAGCGTCGCTTGATGACGGACAAAAGGTTGATTTTCTCCTCCTCCGATAAATTTTCACCGAACCTCAGCTTGTCCACCCATGATGGTCGCAGTGTTGTCTTTGACTCGTTCACCGTCGCCGTACAGCAAACCGGCGAATCTGCTTCCTTCACATCCATCATGACTTCCGCTTCTAGGTCGATGTCCACTGTTGTGATCAGGTCGCGTCGATTGAATTGAAGAGGACTGGACTGTAGGTTGACGATCGGAATTTTTAGTTTGCCTTTCTTGATGTTCACTATTGTCGACGGCACCATCCACTCCTTGCCCGGATGAGCGCATTGATTCAGCTTCACTGCTCCTTTTCCGGTGAATTTTCTTTTTACTTTTGCGGCGACGAACATCATGGAGTCGCCTGGGATAAATACTGAATCGATTAATTTAATTCCGAGTCCACCACGAGAACGTTTCGGTGCGGACTCGGCTTCATACATTTCAATTAATTCGTCTGACACACATAAATTTTCCGAAACAATTTCCTCCACTTCGTCTTCGAATCTCACCTTCTTCATCTTCTTTTTCCTTTTTACCTCCTCACACTTTCTACAATCAAAAATTTCCTCTTCTTCTTTCCCCATATTAATATCCGTACCCTTCCCTTCTAAAACAAGTCTCCCTCCCTTTACAACAAGGTTTGTTTTACTGCTTACTATCCAATCTACTCCTAAAATTAAACAAAATGGCGATGTTTTAATTACTGCTACTTCCGATAATTTCGTCTTGATACCTCCCCACCCAATAATTAAAGAACAAAATGAATCTACTGGCACAATCTTATTGTCTACACCTCGTAACTTATACCTTGTTTCTCCCGGTCTGAGCGCCATCTTCCCCAGCTTACTGGCCGTACCAAACTTAATGGCGCTACCGGAGGCCCCCGAGTCTACGAGTGCGACCACTTCACCAATTTTATCAATGATTACTTTAATTAAAGGGAGACAAGGGCGGCAAGGTAAAGAAGCGTAGCTGGTCAACAATGGCCTTGCCTCTAACGACCAGCGCTTGTGTTTTCCGGCCGTGTCGGACAATAACGAGCTTTATGGCCCGTGTTGTGACAGAGCCAACACTCCATCGGAGGCCTTGCTGCCCCAGGTGGACCTCCTCGGCCTCTTCCTACACTTCTACTTACTGTCAAGCTTTCCAATTTGGTCGCCAACTCTGCCACCAGCTTCTCGCTGAAGTTGTTGAACGCTGCTGCCAAATCAGGGGGCTGAGGTGGCGGAATATTCATTTGACGATTGGGTGCCACATCTGATCTCGCTGACACACCTAACTGCTCTAGCTGCTGGATTCGAGCTATGAACGCTGGGATATCTACTGGTGCTGCTGCTGTCATGGCGGCAACGTGTTCCCATTTAGCCAGGCCGTTGATCAGGAAAGGAATGGCGTCTTGTTCAGCCAGAGGAGTTGGTGAGAGGCGGCATAGCCGAAACTTATCCAGCGCGTATTCCATTCCCGATTCGTTTGGCTGTTGAACTCTGTCTTGAATTAGTCGATTCCAGTCTGCAAAAGACAATCGTCTAGAAAAATTAGTAACCAAAGCCACCGACCATGTGGCCCAATCAACGTGCGTGTGGCCGGTCTGTACATGCCACAAGAGCGCCGTTTTAACCAAACGTCGGATTCCCACTTGCAATCTGTGAGCATCAGTCCAATCTTCTGAAGTTGCTACTCTATCTATATGATTAATAAACCCTTGAACGTCCTCATCCATACGTCCTTCAAACTTAGGTATACTATCAACTACTGCAGTAGAAGGTCTATTTACCATTGGTCCAGCAGTTACCAGATTCCGTAAAGCCGTGTTCTCATCTTGTTGAGTCCGAAGCGCCTGCAGTAAATCATCGTGCTTCTGTTGTTGTAGCACTCTATCGTTCGCTGCTGCTTGAGTGAAGGCCGTCAGTGCCTATATGAGGTCGTCGTTGGTCGCCATCGGTGCTGGGCTCAATCTGGCCGAAAGACGAGATGGTCTTGTTGGTGACGGTTGACTGACAGCTACACTCCCTCCTGATGAACTTGATGCTGATGATAAACCTGCGCGCCTTGCTGTTGTGGCTCGTGTGAGTGTCTGGAAAGGGACCGCTGGTTGCTTTGAACGTTCAGACATACGACAGCTTCGTACTAAAAAAAAAAATAAACTTCCGCACACTCAAAAAAATAAACTCGAGACGAATTAACTTCACCAATGGCCCGGTACCTTGACCGCGTGTCTACCACGTGAGCTTCCTTTCGTCTCTTTCACCACACAAAAAAAAAGAATTTCGCCTTTTAACACTCTAAAAAAAAAGAATGGCTGGTGCCCGCGGAATAAAAAAGGCAATGAACGCGCGGCAACAATCACAAAAAAGAAAAAGGCACGGGGGCGTTTAACGAAGAGGGTAGGAGGGAGGGGGAGAAAAAAAAAGAAAATGGCGACTATAATTATTGGACAAAAAAAAATAAAAATCAAGATGAGGGCGAAGGGACCAAATATACAAAAAAAAAAAATCGGCGTGGGAACTTTTGTGACTATCTCAAAAAATAATGAGACAATTCAATGGCCACATCTCATCACTGACACCAATTGTTGTGGAGGCCGAGCGGTTGAATGCAACCACAACGAATGAATAAACTTAAATAAAATGGGAATTCAGTGACTTACAGTTTGTATTGGGAAACCAAGGGAATTACACTCAGATGAAAAGGGGGTTTCTTCGCGAGAGGTAGCCAGTGGGTGAACAGGGCTCTCTCTTAATTGCTGTTACCAGGATCACACGCTCGACTAAAACCGACTGTCCTCCCTGGCTTGGGAGACAGACGAACTTGCCGGTGTCCCTCTGACGGTCGATCTGCCTGCTCCTTGCGGCCAATCCGCAACAACAGGAGTGAGAACAAAATGGAGAAAAATCCTGGGTTTCGGCACCAAAATGTGTCACACTGGTTTCGCACGGAATAAGTAAATAACTTGAAAGAACTAGGTTCTATGTGGTAGCCAGTATATTTCGGCTGAGGGTTCATGCCTATAGCCAGACACATACATGCACAACTGCCCGACCCACGAAACGTTGGAGCCCGCCGTCCTTTCCCCTCGGCCCGGTTGTATCCCTGGTGTACGTCTAGTTCATCATAGCGGACATCCCCACCTCTGGTTCGTTGCTGTCGAAATCTCTAAAAAACGACAAATGGAAAGATTTTCTTTACGGTAAGCTGGCCGACGCTACAGGGAATGCGCAAACGCTTGAACATAGGGATCTAGTTGCCGTTGTGAGGGCTCCGTTACGCAACGATAACGCCAGCCGACGCCTGGTCGAGCACATTGTAACTCTTCTGGCCCTAAATATACTGTCGATATGATTTTTTAGCACTGTGTGCGTATTCTTCGTTGACTGATTCTTCACGGTCGACTCCAGCTGGTCGACTCCTTCCCACGGCATGGTCGGGATAGAATTCGAACGATATATTTATAACATGGAAGATCACAGCTTTAACCATTATACCAAAGAAGCTATAATTGTATGACAAATATCTTGATGTATAAAATATTTTGGAGATGCAAGTGAAAGTTTGGACTTTAACTTTCACTCAAAACTAATTTGAGAGAACACTCCTCTTCCATTCTTTATTCCAAGTTATCAATCCCATGTTACATTAAGAAGCGGATCACATTAGACATTGTATTTCTCTGTCTAGTGACCGTTAAATTATATTTATTATTTCAACACAGATAGAAACACACAAATGCAATTGTCATTTGTTTCCAGTAAGATACTTTTTTTTTCGTTTTCTTAGGTGTACAACCACATTAAACGTTAATCTTGCGAAAGAAATCGAACAACACAATATTTATAAGAAGGATAGGGGTGATGTTGGAAGGCGAATAGGAGTTAGATTGTTGACACGGATGCAGAAGTCTGGGTCTCCGTCAACGGACTAAATTGGTAGCCCCTTGGCGTGGGCAGCACGATACTTGCTTGGGATTGCGGCAGACTGTTTGCTACCGTCGACATGGAAGAAATCTTGGCCGTTGTCGCCGATCCATTAAGATTGTGGTGATGCTGCAACAACAAATAATCCTTACCTTCTCTCCTTTACCCCGTATTAACAATAACAACATATAAGAAACAATAGAACTCGGCAGCGTCATCTGTCGTATCCGTCCCTACACGCTGGTCCTGATGGATTCTGCATGTTATATTACAAAGAAAAAGATTGGTCCCGCTAAGCAACGTTTTTTCACAAAAAAAAATCCTTTATATTCTCACCTGGCTATTCTAGCAGAACCGTGAGACTTATTCATACGTTTGATTCATCTTATTAATATTCATCTACGTTGATATGATGGATATATTTTACACTTCAGCATCAATAAATGAATGATATCATAAATTATATCAATAAATGAATATTAGCGATGCACTATAACGTTTACTTACGCATTAAAATTTCCCAATCCCGTCGTTTAAGTCCATTTTGTGGTAGTTAATCGTTGAAAATTGTTGTTACCAATCACGAGTATATCCATATATCACATATTTTAAATAAGTCTGAAGGATTCCACCGGACTCGGCATGATCGGTAAATAAAAAAAATAAGCTGAAGTGAAGTGTACTAGTTATGTTCAGCTCCTTGCGTGAGTTCTGGCCGTCTGATAGCCTTGTCTAGCTCCGTGAGCTTCTCCCGCCGCTAAATGATGTGATAGGTGGACGAATATAGTCCATGGAAGATATATTGCGCCATCACCAGCAGCCAACGGAAAGGAATAATGCGCCCTGGTAGGCCTAGAATACAACGGCTGATTGAGTGTTTGATTTTTTATTTTATTTTCAGTGTCGAATATAAAAGATAAGGAAACGTATCGACGACGGCTATCTAATGAAATGAGAATGACCATTAAGTGGGAAATTCTGGTCTTCTGCTCTGCATGCAATGAAAAAAAAATCACTTTTGTCTTCTTGTTACATAGTCGTCGTCGTTTCTTTAAGTGAACACTGTTACTAAGTGTGTGCTTCAACGAGCATGGATAAAAAGTCCACACGTTTGATTAGCTTTATTCTCGTGGATACATTTGACGAATGTCAGTTATGAACGTGTTGTTCACTGGTAAATATATGTTGCTATGGAAGACGGCGGTTGGATGGGCCAGTAATTTTTTGGGCTGAGAAACTATTTTGCAACGCTATTTTTACGTCTTTCGTACTCTTCTAATATCAGAAGGGCTCACGTGAAAACTCTTGTAGAAGAACAATCGATCAATGCAAGTTAAAAGATTGAATAAAATAATCAGCTTGACAATTGTAATAGGTTACGCTGCGTGGGCGCACAACACTACTAGCATTAGAATTAAGACAACATCATGATTCAAAGAATAATTGTATTTATCACATTTTCTAATTCACTAAAGAACGGGAGATGGAAGATAGGCTGGAAGATTTAAGGGACGGATGATTATAAGACTTCTCGGTAAGTTTGTCCAGATATAGAATTCGGCAGGGTAGAATTGAGCAGTGTAGGTGAGGAAAAGTTTAGACGGAACTGAATTTTCTTTGGACAAACTAGTTCTATTTATTTAATTTTGAAATGTTGAGGAATAGCTTGCATTTGGTAGCGTCAGCTCTTGGCCTTGGCTTTGTCGCAAACCATAAGTTTAAATTGTTCTTGAAGTTATGGGTCCAGTTTTTTCAGTTTTTATTGGCCTTGACTCTTATAAATAGCGAGGATGACATTAGAAAGTCAATTGTTCCTTTTTACATGCTATCTGAGTCTAGCTGCATCCTTACACAATGTTCCCCTTTTTTAACGGATTTCTTTAAAGAGACCTTGTCTTTGAATTTCTTTGGCCAGTTCCTGCAAAGCCGTCAATGCAATTGTTAAGGAAAGATGAGGTATCACTACACAGAAGGTGAAGAGGGAATTGAACTCGATGGCAAGGAGACTTCTGTTTTGAAGTCGGTTGTCATGACATTTTGTTTTGACAATTGTCTTCTGCTTGTTTCATTATGTCGATAGGGCATGTCAGTCAGCAAGGTTTACAACAAAAAGAAACGTTGGGCAGACGACACGACTGTCTGTCGTCATGGAAGCAGATTTTCCATCACTTTAACACAGGGCAGTTTTTTTTTAACTTGCAACCCTGGCCATTGAGTGTAATTCCCTAAATCTGGCATCTTTCAGTGGGGGGGGGGTTGGGTTGGGGGCTGGGTGGGTACGAGAGTGTTCATTTTATTCTGCAAGGGATTATGGATCGTTGATCTCTTTCTTCTCATCCTTCTTTCTATTACTAACTTAACTAACTTAACGTCATGATAAATTAGACCACCCAGGGTCTACATAGCCTTCACTGCGTTATCTCTTTCCTTGAAATTGACAAAACCATAACGCCTTCTCATTTCGATGCTTTCAATTAGTTTAATCTCCTCAAGAATAGTCTTTAATTTTTGGGGGTCAATTCATTCGAATGAGTTTTCATAAGGCACTAGGAAAGACAGTGTCATTAGCTGTGTTTTTTTTATTGTCCTTGCGGTCTTTCTCAACTCTTCCGAAAAATTCTTCTCCGATTTGATAGACACACAGTTGTTTTTCTTAATTCTTCTTATTACGGTGCAGCCACTTCTTTTCCAGTTTTTTCTAGCTCTTTCTGCAGTGCCTTCAATACGTTTTCTTTTTCAATTCTTTCTCTTGCTTTTTTCTCTTTATCACCTTCTGTTGGTTTTTTCTCTAGATTCTTTTCCTCTTCTTCTGCTTTTCTTTTTAGCCTATTTTCTGCTTCTTCTTTCCCTTCTACAAGGTGGCTCACATCCGCGTCATTAACTTATGACATGAGAAAATCTAACCCCTATTCTTCTTCTTCTTAAAATACTTGTTCATTCCCATCATAATTAGCCATTTTTTTTATTAGATTGCATTTGTGTTCTCGAGTATGTGCGTCAGTTGTACTAATGCAGGTAGACAAAACCAATTAGCCACGGTCGACCCCTGTTTAGGTTCGTAGTAAATAAAACGATTTGTGTTTTTAAGATAAGCACCGCACAATCATTCAATTTTTGTGGTTTTATCGTCTGCTATCGTAACGGTATCTATAACTATGAGTTACTTTACTTTTGTCTTCCTTGTCTGAATTTGTTGCCGTACATTAAGGAGACGGTGAAGTTTATCGCGATTATCGATCCACAGTGATGCTTTGATGGAATAATTGGTCTTTAAGTCGCTCATACATTATGTAAAATATAGATGTAGGTGAAAAATAAACAATGCTGTTGGTTTGACACAGTGTTTACAGATTCATTTACATGTAGTTTGAAGCATGAATTAGTCTAGCGGCGCCCTTAGTAAGTTGAAAACCCTCCGTAAAAACCAATTAAGTGAAGGTATCCACACAAAAATAAACAAAACTTTCGACATTATATTCTTAACCATAAAGCCAAAAAGCCCTTGCCGTCCACTATCGCAATTTTGTTCCGGAAGATAAACGAAAGTTAAAAAAAAACATCGAATCTAACAACCTGATATTGAAATTGCTGGAAATTTTGAGTATGAAACCGGCTTCACCATTAAAATTTAGCAAAGGAAAGTGACGGATTAAATAGTCTCAATCTAAAACTAGTTAATGGGGGTTCTTAGAGATGAAAATAATGAAGTAAAAACAAAATAGAAAATTGTGTACTTAACTTATTTATTCGGGTTGTCCAATTGAACATCAAAATTTACGCCAAAGTATGTTTAACTATTCAGGATCCACATAAAGCCCTCAATGCATCCTGTCTGTCTTCAAAAGTCACAAAAGCATAATTTCCTTACATTTCGATGGTTTCAATTTGTGTCGTTGTCGATGTGTCCAAACTCCTCAAAAATTGCCCTCCATGTTTTCTTTGTCATTTCTCTCGTTATGTATTGCACACGGAGAACTTTTACCTGAATTCGAACAAAGATAAATGTCAATGGATGTTTACTCTATAAATTGGAAAATGAATAAAACATTAATTAAATCTTAATTTTCGACAATGAATTGACATAAGGTTTTAGGTTAAAGTCCAATTTATTAACGCAGTGGCTTCGCTTGTTTCTCCTTGTGGTCTTTCATCTCTGTCCTCATTGACAGATTCCATGCCTTGAGCTCAGTCATTTTGTCTACTATGTGCAAAATGAAAATTAGAGTCATTAATACATTGTAAAGACATTCACAGTCAACACAAACTTGGAACGGAAACTTTGGAACGGGTCGTTATGGGTTTCAAACTGTACTGTTGGCATTGACACTGGGTTGGAGTAGAAGCCACTCGTCCCCCTGTAGACCCTGACCTACTCCGCTGTTGTTGTAAAAAAGGTTGAAATGAAAATTACCTCTGACTGTTCACCAGTACAGATTCACGACACCACACACGGGATTTTTACATTGAAGGCGGCAAGTCCCTAGTTACGCCCGCAAGTGAAGATCCCCTCGTGTTTCAAAATATTAACCTGGTTCTGTATTTTTCAAACATAAATTAAAAAAAAAACCTTTAAAAAGTTTTTTTTTATTCAGGTAAAACGGATAAAATTAATAACTTTTATCATCTTCAGGGCTGCTAATGCTGCTGCTCACCATGGTTCAAACCCCTTGTTCTTCATCCATTTCTCTGATTTCCCCAAGAACCATTTTCAAAAGGTGTGCTTCCTTTTCCTGGTGTAGCTAGTAGTAAAAGGTGTAGCTTAGTTTCTGGTATTGTTCCCTGCCTCCCAATTGAATATTTACTTTAAAGACGTAATCTTGATTTAACAAGAATTATTGACGTTCCCAAGAGAACCTCACTTCATCCGAATTACGTTACACTAGCGTATAAAAGAAAGCCGTGTACTCCTTAGCAATTTCACCGTTTTTTGCTTGAAGAATATGCCCTATTCGTTGGGCTTCTTGAGTAAGAGAACCACCGTTCGAGGAAATTTGAATGAGAACGTCCGCACGAGGTAAATTGAAGGTAGTATCGGCGTATTGTAAAGACATTCACAGTCAACTCAAACTTGGATATTTACATTACATTAAAAAAAGCTCAGATTTTTCTAAAACATGTTCTGTATTTGAATTGAGAAAGTGATTCAACACCGCCAATGCATCATTCCCAGCTATATCTTTCAACGCAACTAATACATCGTGGCTCATTTCAGTGCGTACCATCCCTGCAAGCCAATATGGTAATTTTAAGTGTAAATTATTCCAATAATTTTGAAACGAACACGAAACCTATTTGATACTTTTTGTGATTGGTTTGATTTTTGTTGCGATTGGCGATGGCGCCGGAACTAAAGGCCCCGAGGGAACAGGGAGAGGACTGGGGGAGCGATAAAAGATTTTACGGTTGTCCAGGACGGAAAGTTTGAAGGGACGTTGAACTGGAGGCGGAACGGGTCGGAATGGGTTTCAAACTGTACTGTTGGCATTGACACTGGGTTGGAGTAGAAGCCACTCGTCCCCCTGTAGACCCTGACCTACTCCACTGTTGTTGTAAAAAAGGTTGAAATGAAAATTACCTCTGACTGTCCACCCGTACAGATTCACGACACCCCACACGGGATTTTTACATTGAAGGCGGCAAGTCCCTAGTTACGCCCGCAAGTGCAGATCCCCTCGTGTTTCAAAATATTAACCTGGTTCTGTATTTTTCAAACATAAATTTAAAAAAAAACCTTTAAAAAGTTTTTTTTATTCAGGTAAAACGGAGAAAATTAATAACTTTTATCATCTTCAGGGCTGCTAATGCTGCTGCTCAAAAAGGTGTGCTTCCTTTTCCTGGTGTAGCTAGTAGTAAAAGGTGTAGCTTAGTTTCTGGTATTGTTTCCTGCCTCCCAATTGAATATTTACTTTAAAGACGTAATCTTGATTTAACAAGAATTATTGACGTTCCCAAGAGAACCTCACTTCATCCGAATTACGTTACACTAGCGTATAAAAGAAAGCCGTGTTCTCCTTAGCAATTTCACCGTTTTTTGCTTGAAGAATATGCCCTATTCGTTGGGCTTCTTGAGTAAGAGAACCACCGTTCGAGGAAATTTGAATGAGAACGTCCGCAAGAGGTAAATTGAAGGAAGTATCGGCAAGTCCCTTACTGGTAAAAATTGTTTAAAATTGTGGGTGCTTTCTGAAATTGCAAAGCATCTTGTGCCTTTTGGTCGTAGGTGTTGAGCTGAAAATTAATGGTTTCTTCATCTTTTCAGCATAGTGTTTCAGAGAATAAAAGTTATCCGAAAAAATAATAATTTTTTCATTCCGTTGCTGGTGGTAGCGAATAAGAAACTGACAGGCTCTAAGCTTATTTGGGTCCATCAAGAAACGAAACTTTTCTTTGACGAGTTGTAAGCCAGATACTCGCGAAAAAATTCTGAATTCTGAAGGCACTGTACTTCAGCGCTCGTCACCCGAGCAAGGAATGCACCTTCTTGCACCTAACCCAACAGGTACACTTGCCATTCAGATGAAATAAAAATGTGTACAGCACAAGTCGTGAGATTATTGGATAAGAGTTTCCTTTTTTGTTAATTTTTCGAATGTGTGCATTTTTTTTTGCTTAGAAACATTTTTTTTTATTTAAAGAAGATTCATTTGTTTCTCTTCACAACCAATTAATTATTCTTGATCTAGTTCTTGGTTCATTTGGTGTGAATATTAATGTGAATATAATTCCATCTTCTCACAGTAATATGTATTCCCAAAAAACTGTAGGCTAAAAATCAGCTAGCTAAAAGTTTCCCCAAGATCTAATTACTTCTCAGAAAGGTAATTCTTAGCATCCAGCATCAGTTTCAGATGATCTGGTAAGTCTTAGTGTGCCAAGAAGGGAAATTGATTAAAATTTATATATTTTTGCTCTTTTTTATTGAAGGAAGAAGAATTTTGTATTTGTTTGAATCATCCACATTCTCTGCTTTCTCATTTATACATGTATCAGTTAGGAGGAAAAAGCAGATATAGAGTCATTTAGATTCTTATGAAATGCACTACAGGTGTCTGTTCTTTTGATTAATTTTAGAGGTGTCTACCATAAGTGACAGTAAGTTTTATTCGTTTCCTTTGTTTCACTTCGTAGATACATTTTGTGATGAGAGAAATCGGGAATATTCAATAATTTTCTTATTTCGTCCTCTTCTTTTGCTTTTCTTTAAATGATGCCGACAAACTCCTTCACAGACTATCTGATGCAGCAGATACCGAGTTTTGTGGATTTCTTACATTATGCCAACCGGATAATCTGCTAGCCTTCATTATTTCGCGAAAGTTCGAGATGGCGAAACATTCACACTTATTGATAATCCAGGTTATATATCTTTCAGATTAAATTGATAAATGCCCATATTTTTAACGATTTCTTTTCACTTCAGAAATCATTACTGAGCGAAAGTCAACAGGAAATTCCTATTGATGTCGGGTGATCGTGCTGTCGCGAACAGTGGATTAAAATATGTCCAATTTTACAGGACAAAAGGTATTTTAGTTGCTGTTGGCCTTTTTTTAAATTCTTTGAGATTTTTATCGCCGTTTTTATAGATTTTGTTGCAAACAATAGAAAAAGATAAGGACGACCAATACTGAACCAGAGGACAACTAGAAGCCAGAGAACTTCCTCGTCAAGCTCAGCTCTGTCACCATGGTTTTAGCGTTCGGGGGTATTTTAGTCGAGGTAAAAAAAAGCCGCATGATATCCTACAATGACGTAACGCCTGACGCTCACAGCAACAAGAACAACGATAACCACTGCTGGAGGCTGTAGTATGTTAATGAATCAATATTTCTTATCTATTTTAAGAGATAACTTTTGCTATCCGTTTTTATAGGTGGGATATTAAGCGTGCACTCAACCCGACGCCTGTTGGGATCGTTTGTTCTCTGTCTCAATACGTTCAGGTCTGTCTGTCCTCTCCATAGGCTTATTTACTATTTGTCCCTAATTTTCCTAATTTGCGATTTGAGTCTTCCCTCAAAGATATTTGAGTGTCCATAGATGATACATTTTATTATGAAGCCCCACTTTGTGAGATTTAGTTAGTAGTTGTGTTAGTTTACATTATATTATGTAAACCCAAAGACATTGGAAGAGTGGGAGACAGCATGGAGGGAGTAAAAATCGAACCAGGGGCCTTTGAAATCAACACATAGTTACCATGCTTCGTACAACTTTGGTCCAATCAAAATTTTCAAATCTTTAATCTCCAAAAGAGATAATAATTGATCAGATCGATAGGTAAATTACAGCATATACAAAAAATTAAATACCATCTTTTTGGGACGAGAGTGTTATCAAACCGAGATTGGAAGGAGCCTGAACAATTGTCAAGACACTGTCAAGCATGTAAGTTGAAATAGCGTGCACTTCGTCGAACACCATAATACCCCATTCCTGGTGCTGCAGCCACATTATCTTTCTGAATTCCATAGACGAACAACTATTCTGATGTGCAATCATTTTATAGGTTGTGATCAGGATTTTACTAGCTAAAGGATTATCGTTAGCATTTAATGTGAAACGACAGATTATACCTGAAATGGAAGAAGCATTTGTTATTTGTATTTCAAGCGAGGATAAAAAATATGAATAACTTAACTATTACCAATATCAGCAATAGACCATATCTTGAACTGGGCTTTCCAATACTCGACTGTCAATTCAGAACTGCACATAATAAGAGCCATTTTATGCACTTTACAACACGCAGCTACACCAACCAAACTTCTAGCTACACAAGGCAAACAAAGGAGCCCAGAGTGAGCACGATCATGTGCAAAGGTTTTAAGGAGACAATCTTTCTGGTAAGGACGTAGTAATCTAATCCTGCTGGATTCAACTCAATGTTAATGTGCTGTTTTTGAGTGTCGTTACGAAAATCATATTCCACTATCAAACGGTAATCCATCTGGGAGCATTGCTGTTGAAAGTATCCAATTTTGTCTTCATTTATTTCAAATATTTGAAGAGAAGATTCATTTGTGTTGTCTTTATCTATTTCAACATGGCATTCTTCGATTACTCCCAACAGTTCTGTCAAAACATCTTGATATTGAGTCTCAACAAAATAGCAATTGTTCTTCAAAACTAATGAAATTTTTCCAGATGTGAGTGTTGAGATCTGTATGAATTTTACGATTCCATCAGGGACAACAGTTTTGCTAATTTTTTTCAAGCTGTCGATGATGTCTTGCGTTTCCACTCCACAACAATCAGCAGCATATAAGAAGTAAGGAGTCAATTTGTACTCATGTATGCGAAAGTTGTTGACTTTTACGACGCGTCAACTTCACAATCGCATTTTGGCCTGTTTTTCTATTTTCATTGATATTTAAGAAAATTCTTTAAAATAATAACAAAACCATATATAATATTGTAGATCGATCAGATCTCTATCGATTGATATAATTAGTTAAGCGATTTTCTTAGTTTTTATCTTAGAAATTCCTTATCCCGTAAAATTTTTTACTAACTGACAACACAGAGTCAAAATTTTCAGCCGTGAGCAAAATTGAGAAATTTCAATTCATGATTTCTCAATTAATACAGCGTATTTTTAGATGCCCTTTTGTTAAATTGCGTATTCCCTGCCATATTTTGAAAATCATTCATTAGTTTTTGTTAGAATTTATTCGTTTTTTATAATTTTAATTTGAAAAAATAAACTTTTTTTGTCCGGCATTCGAGTATCCGAGATGCTGTCCGGAATTCGTTATTTTACCCTAAGTAGCGACAAGAAAAGAAGTTCTAACTTTTTAAGTTCTGAGTCTGACTTGATAGATAGTGATAGTCACGTGAAGAGAATGATCCTTGTGATTCCCGTACTAAGTCTTTTTCGATCACCCATCATAACAAGTTATTAAGGATATATACGCAAAAGAAATGGCTTCATTTAGTGAAGAATAATAATAATAACAAGTAGAATTTATATGCCATATTTGCATCGACGTCACTGGCATGAGGGCGGCCCGTGTTCAACACTATGATTAGATTATGAAAATAATTTTGACAGCTATAGCCTATTCAATCATGTTATAGAAGATAAGTTTCGTCGAAATAGAATTAACGATTATATTATTTCGGAGAATCCTTTTTTTTCCAATCCATAACGAAGATATTAAGTTCAAACAAAATTAAAGTGATTGAAAAACGTTCGACGGAGAAACCATTGATTTATTCATTTTCTTTAGAAATAATTTGCAAATTCTGGGTTATAAACCCGATCAAACCTGCCTTACGATGACTAAGACGTTGACGGTGATCTGTTATAATCAGCCACATCTTAGAGAAGAAGCGTTCACAGGGAACAGAGTTGACAATGATACAAAGTGCTTTTCTTGCTAAAAGCGAAAGACGAGGATATATATTTTGTCGGGCCTTCCACCACTGAAAGAGGTCATCATGTTTTCCAATAGCCGACTCCGAAAGGTATGACTCAACTTCTAGGCGAGACCCAGCACGATTCGAGTTTGACTGATTGACAAGGGCTCGATTTTCCTCCAGACGATCAAAAATAGATTTTGGACGTTGACTCGTTGGCAACTCGATTTCGACTTCATCAATGGTGTTATTGTTGTCGTCAAGCAAAGCTGCCTTCCGAAATAACTCACCTTTAATGAAAAAGTAAGAACAATTTATGAAGTAAGACTGCAAATTTAAAAAAGAAATACTTTTGGCCATATGAACTGCTTCGTCATTTGGTAGCCCAGCAGTTTTATAACGTGGGTCCAGTATAGTTGCAAGAAGAAGGATTTTGTTGGATGCATAGAAAGGAAATCCTCGTTCTAACGTTGAAGCTCTCATGGTAGCAGCAACAGCTGCCGTAACTTTGTATCTGTTTGCACATTGGGAACTGAAATCTGAAGCATGGTGCATAAGTTCAGTGACGATCGAGATATATCACCTTAAAAAAATATGTTAGAATTTCTTAACACCATAATTTAATTTCTAGTAGTAATTACCGACGAGGCAGTAACATTCTTCTCTGACGACATTACTGTGGTTATTTCTTGAAAGGGTTTCAGATAATCCCTCAACATGGCAAGGTCTTTCAAATCAGATAAGGACGGAAAAGCTAGATCAGATTTGAGATCAGTTAAGACGTTGTAAATAGCCTTATGTTGTTCAAGAAAACGTGCCATCATTAAGTAAACAGACGACCAGCGGGTTTCATTGTCTCTTATGATCTTTAAAATTCAAAATCATACTTATGAGCTAAAATCTTTTGAAAATTGAAAAAGCTATTATTTATGCTCTGGTAGATTAAGTTTTTTTTGTTCGGCAGTAAATAAAGCAGTTGCTTTCGCACTTTGGCGAAAGTAAGAAGCGATAATGGAAGCCAGAAGATTTGCACAATCCGAAATATTGAGACCATGTTTTACAACGAGATTAATGGTATGAGGAATACATCCAAACCAACTGACTCAAAGTTTTCGACAAGTGGCCTTCATTACTTCCGCATTGTGGGAAGTTAATTTTGTTACTCGTTCCATTAGCCCTTGGTGTTTGCTGACCATTTTTTCAATTAGTTGCACATGCCCATCCGCTGTTTGGTTGTCAAGTTTTTTTATACCTAACGTAGCCGATCTTAAAACAAAATTCTTGCAAATGAAATGGGCAGTAAGAGCCTCATAATTGTCACAAAATTTGGATGTCCAAGCATCAATTGTCAACACAACGTCTGTAACATCCCGTTGTTGAAGAATCTCGACAAGTTTTTCTTGAATTTCATTTGCAAGTTCTGGAACCAGGCGCTGAATGATTTTAGTTCTTGATGGAATGACGTAATCAGGCTTTAGAGCAGCAATGAAGTTCTGGAAATATTTGCTTTCTCCAGTTCGAAATGGCAAGAGATCGTGACATAGCCACATAACATAAAGTCGGTCCAACTTGCTCCTCGTCACGTTTACCTTATTAGCCACCCTTTTTCAATTTTTGAGCAATCTTTTACAGCCAGGATCTATCTTATGGACTGATTTCAAGTGCTACACAAAATTGAAAACAAAAAATTAAATCGTACTCTATTAACCAGATAGAAATGTAAAAAAAAACATAATACCTTAATGAGGTTACTAGTTGAGCTGCCAGTGCGATTATGCATTGACGAACAAATTTTACATTTAGCTTTCGTTTCGTCTTTCGGGTCTTTTTCAAAAAATTTCCAAACAGGACTAACATATGAGGAACTAGACCCTTGTACGTTATCCAAAACCTTTAAGTATAGAATAAGTTACCTAAACACAAACTTAATATAAAATTACAGAACCTCAATATTCATCTCCTCAACCAAACCATCAAAAAAGTCGACATATTCGTCGTCACTTTCTATAGAAGCCATTGAAAAACTTGGAAAAGCCCATTTAACTCGTTTTATGGAAGATGTGTGCGAATTCAGACTCAAATTTATAAATGGAATGGGAAATTAGTTAAGGCAATATAAAGTGAGAGAAGAAATTGATTGTTCATCGCATAAATTTGGTTTTGCATAACCAAACCAAATTTAGTAACAAAACCATCAAATTTAGTATTCCATACTCTTCCGGCTTGTCGACCTCGCCTAATTGTGATTTGTGATTCTGAAACGAAAAATTCCAGAGTTAATTTTCAATTAATGGCAACGACGAGCGAGAACAAGTTGCATGAAATTTTGAGTTTTTAAAACTAATGGCTGGCCCAAACAAACCTCATCGGGTCTCACTGTTTTGCGCTTTGATAGTCATCCCCCAACCTGTCGCGAGGGGATTAATTATCTGTGACGAAAATGATCGTGGGTTCACATAAGTCCCCCTCTCTCAGTCGATGTGTGCGTAACAAAATGGGATCGCTAGAACAATTGGGGATTAAAAGTGTTTATAGGGCCTTGATGACTTGAATGTAATCAAACATTTGTCTTATTAATTACAAATGCTTGGTGCACGGCACTCCAATTTTTGCTGTCTTGTGTGTGCCTGTGTAGTAGAAAGAATATTTTCCCACCTGGTACAAAGGTTCAAAAAGGCTAAGAAAAATTGGTATGAAAAAAATAGTTATATACTTTTAGATGGATGACGCCTTGTTTGAGATTTAGGTAAAACCAAACTTACCACTGAATCCTCCTTCCATCACGATTGAAGAATCTCCTCCCTGCCCTGGTCGTAGCTCACCTGGCTGCTGTATCTTCCATACCACCAAAGCTGTAGTCATTATCTTCCATGCTGCAAAAACAAAAACACGCAGTGTTACAAATCAATACATATTTTTAATGACCAGTTGCCAATCTCTTCCGAACAACAAAGGTTCCAAAATCAATTGTCTGAAAATAGGGTTTCAAACTGTAACAATGTTGCACTTATAATTAAGAATAGAAATGTTAGTTTGAAGTTTAAAATTTAATTCGAACGCCAGTATTTTTCGTTCAGATTCCCTTTTTTTTGAGTAAATTGCGGAAATACAAGTAGGCTTTACATTCAAAAAATTAATTAAACCATAACGAAGACTTGTTTACATTTTTCAAGTGAAGTTTCCTTAGAAGTTTGAGGTTGGTTCGATTTATTGACAGCACGCCATTTCTAGCTGACGAAAAGTTTTAATCAACACAAATGAAGGTTGCCATGAGCCGGAGCCCATGACAACAAAGTAAAATACAACTAAAAATTGACACAATTATGCGTTTTTTTTTATCGGTCTCATTTAAGATTTTATATCCAATAAAACTACGCGGCAGTTTAAGTTAAGTTATTTGAATTTAACTGGCCGTCATATTAAATAGCCGGCAACATCTTTCGTCTCTCCTCACTCCTCAGTATACATTCTTAATCTTTGAAAAATCCAAAGTTTTATCGATAAATATCACGATAACTAAAGATCATCTCATAATGGTAACCGAAAATGTGGTAAGTTAATAAAATTGATTCTTTGGTAGTTTGTTATTTACATGTGATTAAAATACAGGAAACGTTGGACCCAGAAAATCTTAACAACCCGGTGAGTGCAAGTTAAATTTTCCACCAATTTATATTATATTCTTTCTATATAGACCAAGAAACCAGTGGATGCAAACATTCCCATAAATGCTATGGTAATGGGCTATGTAGCTAAGGCGTTTGGAGATATGCCGGAAATAGCTTTCAATCTCATGCGACCTGACTTGACAAAGAATGCCACGGCCCACATGTTTGCTCCTTATCTTCCTAATTCTGCAAATATTTGTTGGAGGTTTTGTCTACTTCATTGACGTTACTAAGGAGCAACATACCCTCAAGTACAAAGTCTTGTCAAACTTGATGAATTTGCTCGGGCTCATTACTGCATTTTTCACTGCCACTCTGGCAATAATGGGAAAAAATTGCTATATGTTCAAGGGATAATCGAGTCTAAACTTTTCACTTTTTCAACCTTGCTGGAAATAAAATTTAGAATGGAGCATGTCAGTAAATAACTGTTAACTTTTCTATTCTACCACCAAATTTCATATTCAACACATGCAAAAATGTATAGACAAAATCGACAGAACTTACCACAAATTACCACCATTGACAGTGTTGGTCCAGAACCAGCTTAGCTTTGGGCTTTTAATTCACATTGGGCTCAAAACAATATCAGCAGGGGCAGATGTAGACAAATTAAGACCAGATCTGTAGACTTATGCATCTTCCTCTCGCAAAGCATTGGCATGGACAATCTTGAAAGCCTCGTGAGATCCAAACTCCCTAATTAAAAACAGTTTTTTTTTCAAGCTGCTTAAATTGGGCTTGCAAAATTAGATTACCTGAGCTGCATAACCAATAGCAGTAGGGACCCAGCCTCGGACAAGCCCTCTCATGACCTCCTCAGCGACAAAGACCTGTAGAAAATTACATAATAAACATTTCTTTAGACTAAGGACTTTGTGCTTTCACTTCCCTTGGGCTCAAAACAATATCAGTAGTGGCAGATGCAGACAAATAAAGACCAGATCTGTAGACATATGCATCTTCCTCTCGCAAAGCATTGGCATGGACAATCTTGAAAGCCTCATGAGATCCAAACTTGCAGATTCCCTTAAAAAATAGTTTTATTAAGCTGCTTAAATCGGGCTTGCAAAATTAGATAACCTGAGCTGAATAACCAATAGCAGTAGGGACCTAGCCTCGGACAAGCCCTCTCATGCCCATCTCATTCTCATGCAATCCTGGTGCGTCTTAATCTGGAGAACTTTGTTAACAATGGACGGTTCAAATTTCTTTCTTTCGTGATGACCCTTGTAGCCAGTATTTCACTCATCTTATTGTCTACCAAAACTCTGATGCAAGAGGGTGAGCGTTATTATTTGGAATGAATTTTCAACATTTGAACTCAATTATTCATTTGTAAACCTTCACCCACTTTTGTCACTCTACGTACAATTTGTCCTAAATTTGTCCTAAACTTGTCTTCAACTTGTCTACGTAATAAAAATTCACCTCAGATTTTAATTGCGATCGTAAAGAAGAATCCAACAAATCTTACCAACCCGAACAATGGGGATGTTGAACAGGGCCACGTTGACATTCCAACTAAGGTTAGTGAAAGTTAAATTTTCCACCAATTTATATAATAATTATTTTCTATATAGAACAAGAAGTCAATGGATGCTAACATACTTGTCAACGCAATGGCCATGGGCTATGTAGCTAAGGCGTTTGGATACCTGCCGGAAATTGCATTCAATCTCATCCGCCCGAACTTAACAAAGAATGCAACGGCTCTAACCTGTTTGCTACTAGTCTCCCTGATTTTCCAAATATTTATTGGGGGTCTCGGGGTATCGACAAAATCAATATCGTTAAATTTGATGTCGTATTGTCTCCCGACATATGGATTTTTTTTTTCTGGATCAGTTTTCATAATGGTTGTAAGTGAATAAGATTATTTTTAGAATAAAAGTGTAAAGTGATGCTTGATGGGATCATAATTTCTTAGAGACTGTAATTACATAATCCTTCGAAATCAAGAGTGCATCTATCTGAAATGTGCATATTGAGAAAACATAAAATCAAATTTTAATCCGAAGGAAAACACCTGTGGACGATCTTAGGAAAATTGTCATATTTTTAAACATTAATTCTCTGCATAAAAATTTATTATGTAGAAATATTGAGTTAAACTTGTGAATATCCCCTCTAATGTTAAAAAATTCTTATTTTTTCATTATTTCTTCATAACTAACTATTGACAGAGCTATCTACTGACGACGCTGTAGCCACATCAACTGAGACGCAGGCGTAAAATACAGCAATGCCATCGCAAAATATAAATCTTAAAACATAACATTTATTATATTACCATTAGGCAACGTTGCCTATTTAAAATAAGACCTTTTTTAAGTTGCTGATAGACTACTCTACTAGACCATGGGTATAGAGAGATGGTTCAATGGTTGGAATAAAATTCAATTGTCATGTCTAAATAATGATTGCTTACACTTTCAGCACTAGGGTTGAATTTGTCACATTTGGCACTATATACAACCGATTCGATACTGTCTACAGTTTCGAAGGACATACCGAAATGTACTGGGTATGCACATTCGGCACTGATGTCACACACTACAAAGTCGGCACTGAAACTGGGTGTTAATAAAAGAAAAAAAACGAATCTGAGAACTCAAATTTTAATCAAAAGAGGTAGAATTGTATTTTAAAAATGAATTTAAATATTAATCATCAAGTTGACAGCAGCGATCATCATCAGAAAGGGCTCAGAAGTTCAATTTTGCAAGTGAGAAACTCAGACGAAATTTATTTTCTGATGATCATTCCACAATTCAAAAAGCTTCGCAAATTAATACGGTATACGTCTTGCGCAAATTTCAAAAACCGATGCAAATTCCCAATTATTGGCTCTGTGGAATTGTAGAATTTTTAAAGGGTATATAGGCAACGTTGCCGGATTAGAAAATATAAAGTTGAATGTTTTGAGATTTACAGTTGGCATTGGCGTTGCTGTATATTCTGTCTGTATCTCAGTTATAAGGCGACAGCGTCGTCGTCAGTAGTTAGCTCTGTCAATAAAAAATATGACATCTATGTAATGTACATAACAGTCTTAATATACTGATAGCTTTAACTTTGAAAAATACCAGCAACATGAGGTGGTCTGTTCTTGGCTCCCTCAGATGGATGGATCGGCTTGACAAAGATACGTGAATTTACATTACTAAAAGTTGTCGCGATGGAATTTGCTTGTGAAACCTTGGAAGATCCTTGAGAGCTCTGTCAACAAAAAATATGACATCTAAAAGAGGCTGACTGGAAAATAAGTTTATTGTGAATTTCCTGAAACCTATTTGTAATAGATTCTTGGCTTTCTTCTGTTGGTGTGGGTAATGATGTAAAACATGGCATAGAAATCCCCGGTTCTCGTCAACTCTGTCACTTCCCCTGCTAAGCAACCGACAATGGCGGCTATGATGAAGGTTAGACGGCTCTGCCATTTTAGGATGGTCCTATTTTTGTCAGAGTCTGTCCAGAATGAAATGGCAATTTTAAGAAGAGTGAAAACCAAAAGGCACACATTTACAGAAAAAAACCATTTCGGTGAGTGCGTGGTCGAATGCGAAAATTATCGACATTAGTCCCTCCAAACCGGAAATGAGATCCGATGAGGCCAGAAGATTTGCCTGGGCATTAAAAGTCTGTAAAAAAAAATATATATATATTAATATTACATAGGGGTTAATTTAATATAAATACCTTGCCTCAATTGCCTCAAGTGGCGTTGGCATAAAAACCACCTGTCCTGATCAATTCTTTAGTCATGCCCGAAAAGAAAGCGACAACACCAGCAATGATGAAAGTGAGAAAACTCTGCCAATGCACCATGGTCTTATTTTTGTCTGAGTCTACCGCCAGGATCCAGGCAGCAATAGCAATCTTAAAAATAGTAGAGACACAACGGCCAACATTATAAGCCATACCCATCTCGGTCAGTTGGCGATCGAAATCGAGCACGATGAACACGAGCTCTTCGAAACCACTAATCACGTCCGCTGAGACCAGCAGGTTGACCTGGGTGTTAATTGTCTGTTTAAAAAAAAAAAATTATTAATATTACATAGGGGTTACATAGGGGTTGTAGAGGGCAGGGTAATAAGGAGAGGGGAGGTCCCACACGCGTAAACACACACACCACACGAGTTAACCGGATACGGCCCGGCATAATGCCCCCCGATGATAATTACTTTAGTTCGGCGGCGTTCGTTGGCTCTGCTTGAATGTTGGGATCTTCCGCTGGACCGCTTCTTCCGGCTTGTTCAATCGATAAACATCCCCTTACCGCCCTTCAATGCAAAATTCCTTGGGCTGCTCGAGATAGATCTCTTCGGTGAGCTCATCGTAGAGAAAAACGGACGAGACGTCAAATTTGAATAAATAGAGGTCTTCTGCAGCAGCAATCGATAAGATAATGAGTAAAGAGTCATATTCAACGACAGGGGAGAACGTTTGGTCAAAATCAATCCCAGCCTTTTGAGAAAATCCCTTCGCAACTAAACGGGCACGAAATTGCTCTACCAAACCAACTATGGAATGTTTGACTGCATGCATTTACCCAACGACATTTAATAATTGTTCGATTTGAGGGACGGGGCACTTAAGTCCAAGTTTTCAGGCGGTTTAAGGCATCTTTTTTGGTTTGCATGGTAAAGTCCATTCTTTGGCATTGATACTATCAATTGCATCGTCATAACAAAATAGGTTGTCTGGATCGGGAAATGCTAGTGTGTGAAGTTTGTGTTATGAAAGACTGGATAATTTTGGGATTTTCCAATGTGGTTAGAACGACGGGTAGGTGGTTCGAAACCATCAAAATGTGTGACAGTATCACGAGATGATAGAGGATCAGGTAATGATTCAATTGTCGCGTTGGATTCAGTAGGTAAATCAGTGATTTCTTTTTCAATGGGGGAGTCAATATTTGGAATGAGTTCTGTTACAGATTGTTTCGAAGTTGCTGGAATGGCTTCTTTAGTAACAGCGGATTTGCAAAATATCGCATCGCAACTTACTCTGATCCTGAGGGTCGAAAAATCTATAAGCTTTTTGTGTTTCACTGTAGCCTACAAACAGAAGTTTTGGACTTTTGGGAACTAATTTTCGTCGTTGTAATTTGGTATGTGAACATTCGGATTTTTAGAATAAACGAAAATAGGAAACGTCAGGTTTTCGATTCAAAATTCGAATTTGAAAAGTAGTGGCTTAGGTAGTTTTGCCATGATGCCATGATGCCATGAATCAAGTAGACTACTCATGGCGGACTCCATAAGAATTCTGTTGGATCGTTCACTAACCCCGTTTTGATCGGGTGTGTACGGAGCACAGGTCTCGTGTCGAATAGCGTTGGTAGAAAGTACTTGTTAAAATCCCCATCTACATACCCCCCCTCCATTATCAGAACGCAGAATTGAGATACAATGTTACGTTTCAGTAAACATTCGAGTAGCATAGATTTTAAAATGATGGAAGGCTTCACAGTTAGTTTTTAGGAAGTAAACCACCTGAAAACCTGATGCGTCGTCTTGGAAAAGAACAAAATATCGAGAACCAGTAATAGAGGGGACACTCATTGGGCCGCAGGGATCGGAATGATTAATCTCACCGATTTTTGTTGCTCGGCGAAGACCTGAGTTCGGAAATGGTTGTCTATGGCTTTTTCCTAGAGCACATCCTTCATAAGGCTTGGGATCAACAGGATCTTTTGAGAGGAATTTGCTATGACTGCATTTTCTTTTCTTCCAAATTTCTTTATGGCTGCATGATTCGCATATCCAAAACGGCGATGCCATATATCGAGGGGAAAAGCAAGAAAAGCGACTGAAGTTGTAGCTGGCACAATTGATGATGCCGCTATGAAATGTGATCCTTCTGGTGACAGAGCTTTGAATTTCAGTTGATAGAGATGTTTGTCAGCGCGAGTCCCGGTTAGTTCAAGGTTGCCACAACGGTAAATTTTGACAAATTGTTTCTCGAAATCGGTTGTTATTCCACGGTCAGTTGCTTTTCCAATGGGGAATAAGTTTACTCCGATATCAGGAACATAGAGTACGTCTTGAAGAATTCCGTAATGGACGACAGCACCAATCGTGACTTGAATCTTGATATCACCTTTCCCTTTAACAACTAATGGTTGGTTAACTTTGCAACACCTTTAACATTCCATTGGTGGGAGACAGGTTCAAAAGAAGTGAAGTATTCGCGATGATCTGTCATGTGTTCAGTTGCGGCGGAATCAGCACCAATCATTTAAGTTAAGTTGGTCGAGTTAAATGCAGCAAAAGCATGTTCGAGGCCAAACGCCCTTTGCTAGGGGTTTCTTTTTCACCCTATTGATTGATTGCCAAACGAGCCACACGCCTTTCTTTTCTTGGTCACGTTGCACCTGTGCTTCTCTTTGATGTCTCTGATGTGACGTGGAGTGTCAAAGCTCTGGAAAAAAGGCAATTATGCTCTGGTTTCGACACCCGGCTGAACCCGTCATAAAACTGTTGGCCTGCGCCTTGAGGCTGCGGCATAACACTAAAAATGTTATTATACAGGATCCTTGATTGCTTTCAAGGATATGACGTTAAATTCGCGTCATTAGAACTTTACTTGGATAGTGCGCGTTACAAATAAATCAAATCAAATCAAATCAAGTGAACGACATTCTTCACGAACATGATTGTGGTACAAAAAATTTACTTTGTAAACACTGTTACAACTCCTTTATTTGAAAACGGAAAAATAAAGAAAAAATTGGGTAGGTAGACTAGAGAATACTTTACAATACATGTAAAAAATATTTCATAAAAAATAAATACAAATAGAAATATTTGAAAATTAAAATTTTGTCCAAGATGACCCCGTTCTCCCCTACGTGGGCTTGGGACAATGTAACTTGGGACCCTAGTGTGTTCTTAACTTCATGTCCACCACAGGGACAACAGCGTACTCCCAGAGAGTAGGGAAATTAGCTACCTTTTTTCTTTGTGTCTCTTGTTACCTTGTGAAATTTGCCCTATCGAAACCACGTAAAGCGCAGCAAAACGGGCCCTTGCAGTCATTTGCGTTGCCCTCCTGCCCGGTCTCGCAAGCGGGTACAGTAGCGACATTAAGATCCTATGTTGGCCGTACAGGTACAAACCGGCAAACAAATAATGAAGGGATGCTCTTTATTAGCATGATTGCGCCCTTTGGGTCAGTAACGGGAAATACAGTCGGCCGTTGGATTTATCTTTCTGAAAGCCATAGGGATAAATACGACAGAATTCAGCGCGCATTCGACTCGAAGTGCGGCATCATCATTGGCTATCGCGCGGGAACTTTCTACAGATACGGTATTACAGGCCCTGCACTGCCATCCAAATAACGTTTAGCCGCTTTTACAATCGCGGAGTCAACGCAACATTTCCAACAACAGCAACAACCCCAGATTTAACGTAACAATATTAAACAGCATTCAAACTAAATTTCTACGTCACCATTACCTTTAAAAGCTTGGAATTAATATCAAGCACTCTTACATTTAACCTTTTTCCCAAGAAGGATCGAAAATCCTCACTTTAAGCTTTGGTGTTGGTTTGGCTGATTTTATCCCTTCAACGTGTATGTGAAGCGAAATTCTTGTCTTTCGGAGTCAATGTCGGAGCGGCTCCAATTGGCCGTTACTCGTTCAACTACAATTGCGGATATTTGTTCCGGATACGTGTCTTGACTGCCTTGACAAAAAAATAATTATTATCTATGTCCGTCTATTCCTGCATTCCATTTCCTGTTCTTTTAAAAATAGGAAATCATTGAAAATTATAAAACAATCATCTTCATAACAAGTAGCCTACCACTTTCCATGACTTAAAGAGGACCTATTGCAAGATCTCTAGCATAAACTTGCTGTCCATGTTGGAATAATTTGGAGATTTTTAACCCTTTAACACCAGATAGTCTTTGAGAACCCATATTTTTTTATGCTGGTTGATATTGTATTTGATAGGATTGGCGGAGGAGCTGCGATGTCACTTACATTACTTGTTGTTCACTCTAATGATTCTAAAGAGATACACACAAAATAAGACTAGATCGTTGGCTGGACGCTGCGGTGATGGCGGTCATGGTAAAAAAAAAATCAACCTCCCCTAGTCGCACTGAAAGGAAAATAAGTTCTTAAAGGTAATACGTTATAAGTAAAACGAAAACTTAAAAAAAAAACACAACCAATCACAAGTTGACGACATTGGCATATCTTTCTGGCAAGGGTGAAGATCCCATTTAACAATTTCTCCAACTTATTTAACTCCGTCTTGAAGAATGGTCAAAGCCTGTACACCAATTAGGATACTTGTGTTGTAAATCAATAGCCTATAGTGTAAAAAATTCTTATATTAAAATCAACCATACAAATCCTTACGGACAAATCATTAAAAATAACTAACAGATTTAATCAATTATGTAATTAGGAAATAAAAATATGCCCACCATATATGGAGAAAGAGCCCTTAAACTGTGACTGCAATTGCAAGTCGAAGTTAATAGGTGCACATCACCATATTTAATGCTTTCCTTATCCTTTGGTGAGACATTTCAACTACGGAGTCCTTGAATGAGTGACTACTGACAACAGAGAGCGTGGCGGACTCTGTAGACTTGTCTTATGGAACCCATGCTGTCTATCGCTCAGCCAAAGGTGAGATTTTGCAAACCAGGAATGCCGACCAAGAATAAGCTTTTATAGAAATTTCCTATAAAATTGCTTGCCAAGTTGATTTGGCGGAGACTTTTTAGGTCATTGTAGGATGATTTGTGGGGCTTACCAATGATCCTGACTTTGACCGACTTCCAAGCGACAGGGGGGCTGGAAGGCAGTTACTTGAAGGCAATTGAGACACCGTTTAACGTGGCTTCAAGGATTGGCGAACAAGATGACTCCGTCTCCGAGAAAAATGGTTTTCACAGCTCTGAAGGATTTCAGTAGGATCGTTTGTGGCAGAGCCATTAATTCACATGGTACTGGGGACACTGAAAGCCTTAGTGCTTACAGAAAAAGATTTAAGGTATTTGAAAGAGTCAGTTGGAGTCACCTTAGCTTAAAACTCCTTCCATGATTTGCTTTTAGCACGCCTGAGTTATCTAGCTGCACAGTGTCGGAAGTTCTGTCAGCTGAGGTATTTTATTATAGAACCAAGCCTTGAAAGCCTGTCGTGCTTTAAAAAGTAAAGCACACAGCCTTAGGGACCACCAGGGCATAGATTTGGACTTAGTTTCCGAAGTTTTGGTTAGTTTGGATAAAGTTGCGCTCTTGACGATGGCTCTAGTAGTCAGCTCAATTTGGTTATCAATTCAAGATGCCAAGATAAGGTGGGAAAGAGGAGGCACATGGATTAGTTCAAATTTTAGTAGTGCTTGGTACCTGTCCTTATTGATGCGATCAACGTGGAGGATGTGGACGGACTTGGATCTTTTGTGCAAGATTCGATTGGATGGGTCCAATCCACTTCAAAGTATAGAAAACGGTGGTCAGAAGGAGAGGGGTCGGGAGAAACAGCCACCTCATAATTTGAGTTTCCAAGCTAGTGAGGGTCACATCTACAAAAAAGTTGCCTGGTGGGACCAACTCCAAGTCATGATGGAATACATTTGCTAAACTGATTTCCTGTTCCTGAATTAACAGTTCTAGCTCTTCGCCTCTGACTCTCTAGGACTGTTCCACATCCCGCTTCTTGCATTTGAGTCAATTCCCAAAATTAAATTGGAGGTTGACAGAGAAGAAAAAATATTATTGAAAGAGTACGAGAAGAAGGTTAGTGACAGGCATAGGTATATAGAGGCTAGGCGATTAACTCAAGAGTAAGGTGATGTCAACGCAGGCCACATGATTTTCGAGGTGTTTGGCTGCTAGGTTGCAGTTTTTGAAAATATAATCGCGTAAAAGGACGGCAGCACCTTAGGCATGATCGCTGAGCTCTAACTGGTAAGGAGACGAGAAGCCATTCGGAATATTAGCATTAGTGGGAGGAAAAGTTCATAAGCGTACGGTTCCTGGATTAGCAAAAAACAACGATATTGAGATCGAGAACCACTTTTCAGGGACTCAGACGCAGCTTTTGGGTGTCGAAGGTTAATCTGAAGGCAGAGAATGGAGGAAGAAATTGGTTGTGAGTGGAGAGAATTTTTGATTTTAGTAAAGGTGGGCATATGAGTGGATATTTTAACATACTAGCGATTCAAATATGCACGAAAACATTCCATGGCACTGACTTGTTCCTTAAAGCTTTTTCGACCTGCAACACGACAAACGTTCTCCTACACTTCTTCAACGCTCTTTATAGCGATGCATACATACCGAAAAATTTGAAATAGGCCATTGTAATCCCTATCCCTAACCAGGCTAACCAAAAAACGATGCAAACTTCTGTAGGCACAATAACCTTCTGTAGCCTATTTGAAACAATTATCACAAATCGTCTGTCATGTGTTTTTTACCCCAATAATCTACTCAATACTGAACAGGTTGGCTTAGAAAACAACGCTACACGACTGAATAATTCTTTAAGCTACACTACGTTGTAAAATTGGGATTTAAGAGGGCTCTCTGCTACCCTGTGCTGCAAATTCACTGCAAATTTTTGTGGCATGCAGTCAACTGGCAGGAGAAGCCAGTTTTGTCTTTGCTGTTGTCGCATCAAACTGCAGTGGAATTGTACATACTGATAAGAGGACCGAAGGTTTTTGTCTCAAACGCCAACAAGTGTCTAGCTGGGCTATCAGCTGGGCCCTGCGTTTTGCACTCAAATATTCCAATGACTCCCTTAGCGTAAACATTTTTGTCGCCTAAGAACACGAGTTCAGATCTTTTACTCCATGGGTCAAGCTGAGCGAGTGCGAAGCGCAAAATCTGACTCTTATACTTAACATTAGGTGTAAGATAAATATATTCTTTGGCATAAACGATACGTTGGAGGGCTACACCATAGCGTGTAAAGAGAAGCAAAGGATGGCGAGTGGCCAGCAGACAATGTGGAATATGTTCCAACCTGACGCGCAAACAGAAAATCAATCCAGCTTTACAGTAGTCAGATCGTCTTTACCGTATATGATTGTGGCCTTCTCTCTTGAATAGTTCCTTAAAATCGGGACGACAGGGATCGCTTGTCTCAGGGCCCTATGAACCTGTTGCTCTACTAAAGGCCCTCATCTGAGAGTCTCAAAATGTTCATCCAAGTCAGGCAGGCACACAAAAAGGTTTTATAGGTAACCCCTGGGGCTTGCCTGAACTGACTCTATAGTCATCGACAGATAGGCCCAGTTTCCATTCTCTGCTCTGTATAAAATGTTTTAACTTGTATATAATGCTTCTTTGTTGTGTGCTCAGCTGTGTATTAAAACTTTTATTAACTCAATGAATTCACTGTGATGCTATATTACATGTCAATCGAATAAACGGTAGCTACGCTCTGGACAAGAGCAACGTGTAAACCCAAAAAAGAGGGAAATATCAACCGTCACCATTTTCCTTGATATTAACAAAGCATATGACTTCGTTTGGTAAAACAGTCACCTCTATAAACTCCGTTATAATCAAGTAAGTCATTCAAGGCGATTTCAGGCCGGATTTTAAATTTTATTAGTTATCGATTTATCTCTGTTCGTCTAGGCCACCATCAATCCAATTTTAACCCTCTCAGAAACATAGTACCGCAAGAAGCCGTAATTTACCACATTCTATCCAACATTACACTCTAAGTTTTTATCTACTACTTTTCCCCTACTTTATATGGTAGAGACAAAAAAGTGGGAACACAGTAGGAAATTCGTTCTGCTTTAACATAGTAGAAAAAGATTTGATGGTTTCTATTTTTAAATAGTCTACTTTTTGAGGATATTTTCTACGTGTCTAAAAGGCAAAAAACTTCAATTTTCTCTACATTCTCAAATATTAATTGCGTAAAAACAGGCTTTGGTGGCTTTCTTAATGGTAATGTAAATTATTCTTGAATTTTAGCTTGCCAATTAGAAGGCAATACGAAATATCTGTATTGGATATTTCATTGATTAATGGTTTTCCGATCATCGATCAATACTCATTTATTGAAAAAGTATTGTTCACAGTGAGGGAGAGCACAAACAAAATTTTCAATGACATCTTTTATCGAGTTACGGTTCGATTGTATCATATTTACGATAATACCAAGCCTGGAAATAGTCGTCTCACAATTCAAAAAGTTTATCAATAATTGATCGAAAGTTTTCGACAGCTTCCTAAATTTGGTCATGCTTGAGTAACTTCGTATAACATGAACCTGCATAGCCTCCTCCTAGAGAACTTTGAGATTTCCCCCCAAAAAACTTAGCACCAAAAACAGACATAATCTGATGGGAAATATTGTTTTACGAAAGCCAGTACTTAATATTAAGTTATTAACCATAATATAAGATATTAACCTTATATTAAGTTATTAACCAACGAGAAGTCGATGCCGGTGAACATGTTTGTGACAATCCTGCTGCCAACCAACGAGCAGCCGGTGCACGTGCGGGCAAAAAACGAGTTGTCATTGTGGCCGACCAACGGGTCACCTACAACACACAAGTAAACTTCCTGATGGGTGGAAATTTGTTGAGTGCATGCAACGTGATAATTAAGATCATGCTTGATTTCACCAGACGATTGACTAGTGCTGGTCTGGCTTTCAACATCTTTTACTTGCTAGCCACCATCTTTCAGTTGTCAATATCCTTTTGGTGCAATCCATGCAATCACCTCGGAGAAATTTTGGAATAGAAAATGGTTCAAGTGGCAAAGTCTGCTTACTACCCTTGCAGCTGCGCTCGCATTCATCTTCAATACTGCCATCAATTCGTTGACAACCGAGGAGATGTATTATAGTAATTCTTCTTTAATACCTCCAAAGTAAGAGACCTGACGGTCTTTTACATTTCGACAAGGTGAAACATTTGTTTTTCTCGGTTTTTCTTCTTTCTTGATTGATCGATTCCGCCAACTTTTTTTTTTAAATTGCCATTATAGGTTGTTTATCGTCGGCCAATGGAGGCTCAACGTGGCGTATTTTTTTAATGGTTCTCAACAAGCGCAGATAGAGGATTGGTAAACTTATTGCAGTAAGTTCAGTCCTTAAAAAATGTTCCCTTTTGGTATTTTTTTTGCAAATGCATCTGCATTTCTTGTCCTTTCTGTCTGTCCTTTGCCTCCCTCATTATGTATGGAGGTTTTCCTTTGTGGTTTCATTTTCTGCAGGTTAAATAGACACATACAGTTCTTCAATGAAGAAGTAAAATGTATGTCGGATTAATTTTCCAAGCTTTTCTAACTAAAAGATAGCATTTTCATTTATCCATGTAAGATCTTTAAAAGTTGTTTCGTGGTTCAGAATTCATCATTGTAGTTTCAACAGTTTTACTTTGCGAACATTAAAATACTTTCTCGTTTTCTTCGAAAAAACACTGGAATGGTTTGACGACAAATTTGTGTTTCATAATTTAGACTGTTTAATGATTTTCAACTTTAATCTCTCAAATAAAACTTGAAAATTGTATTACAAAGAGGTACCAGCCGACACCTCCTCGTTCATTCAGTCTTAAACAGTTGCCTTGTAGATCATTCCCAACTAAATAGTAAGAAATTGTAATTCAAATTCTTAAAATGTTTAAAGAAAATAACTGTCGATTGATTTATCATTACACTATCAATGTTCACATTATGTGTCGGATGATGGAAGACTTGTTAACGTGATAAACAAAATGTATCAACCGAAATTCAAAAGGGGAACACAAACACAACAAAATATTTGCTGCAAGTTTTTATTTAAATTTTTTCTTTTTGTGTTTGTTATTTGCTGTAGTCGAGTGGTAGACTTTCAAGAATAGATGCTCTTTAATGTGCCAAACAAATGACTGCCGCTGTATAGCTCAGAGGACCTTGTGGCGATGCCGAAACTTACATGTACAGTGCCGAAAGGGACAAAATCGTTGCCGAGAAGGACACAATCGAAGTGCTGAAAAGCAAAACTCAACAACACCCCCCCCCCCAAAAAAAAAAAAAAAAAAAACCATCGAGCAGCCGGTGGCCGGTGTGGCCACAAAACAAGTTGCATTGTTGCCAACCAACACACAGATTGGTGGACTTTTTAACTTCCACTTTTTGCTTGTGAAAGTGATTTTCGACTTCGCTGCTTCCGATCTTTACCGGGGAGCTTACACTTTGAATATTGCTTACGCCACGTTTCTCGCACTGGAAATTTGTGTGTGTTGCGTGATGGCTTGTATAACTTTGATAAAGAAAACAATCCCCAAGTTTTCGTTATCTCTCTTTTTTCTCGGAATTGTAGAAATGTGCTGCCTTACTGTTAAAGGGGTCATTAACATAATGGGTGCAAATGGTTTGTTTTATGGATTATTTTACATTCAGCATAGAAAAAACACCTCTATTGACGGATAGTCCCTGGTTTTCCTCCCTGTAATACTCTACGAGTAATCTAACACATAAATTTGTTTATGCAAACGCCACCGCCGCAGCAACTGTCCACGCCACCGCACTTGTCTGCGACCCCGCCCATGTCCGCGCCGACAACGGACGTGTCCACGCCGCGCCACAGCCGCTGAACGTTTCCCTGCCACAGCAGTCGCACGTTTCTCTGCCGTAGCAGCCGCTCGTTTCTGCGCCGCCGCAGCATAACCAAGGAGGAGTGAACCTGGCAGCAAATAATAATCTAAAAGCAGGTAACCCACCTGCATGAAGGGTTACTTTTTAATAATTAATTTATTCTTACCTTGCCGTATTAATAATCAACTTTTTTTCAACAGTAGGGTCTAAATGTTCTCTGTTCTCTGTTTTGGAGCTGGGGTCAATAAATTGACACACGATGGAAATTTTATTCGAACTCTACTCGAGTTGGGCCAAATTGAGCGTCACTCCGCCGCCATCCGCAGCTGCCTGATCTGCCTGATCTCTGTCTGATCTGACGGGAGATTGTAAGGTAGCTTACAGCGTCTGTCCAGTTTTACTTGGATTCAACGTTGTAGACATTGTTCATTCTCGCGAGAGAAATGACCACGCACTTTTCTTTTAGAGTTCAATCAATTGTATTTTGAGTGTCACAGTACGTTCAGTTTACAAAATCACTTTTAGACAATAGAGCGGAATCAAGAGTCATCGATACACACAATCAAAAGGGACACTAAAACTGGCAGCTCTCCGCACACCGCCGAGCTCGCCATGAAAATCGCCTAAAGCTACTTGCTCGAATCGGCGTGGGGAAGGGAAACGGGTGGTATCGACGACATCTATAGTTAAAGTTAAAGACTCAGCAATTTGTTGTTGTGGCAAGGCTAGTGAGCGGGAACATCGCTGGCTTCATTTACGATACTGTCGAAAATTACTATTGGGTTTTCCTCGATCACACACAGCTTGGCCACAGGTCGATGATAGACTCCTGCTTTATTTCGTACAAGAGCGGATCTTGGGATTCCGTTTTTCCCAGGGTAAACTTCGTCGACACGGCTGATGGGCCATCGCCCTCTAGAGCGTTCGGGTCGATGACGAGCACCAAGTCTCCTACTTGTATGTGTCGACGATCAGCAAAACACTTTTTTCTTCTTAGTAGAGAGGGAACTACCTCGGCGGTCCATCTTCGCCAGATATGATCCCCGATTATCTGAGCGTTCCTCCATCGCTGACGAGAAGTTGGATTGGACTCGTAAATCACATCAGCCGGGAGGCAAAGATTTGCTCAGCCCAGGAGAAGATGATTAGGCGTTAAGACGGCCGGGTCGTTTGGATCCGTGGAGCATCTGCCTATGGGACGGTCGTTCATAATGGACTTCACTTCGACTAAAGATGAGATGAGAACTTCGTCCGGGAAGGAATGGTCCTGAAGGATGAAACACAAAGCATCTTTGGCCGTCTTAATGAGGCTTTCCCATGCCCCACCGAAGTGTGGGGGGGGAAGGGGGGGAAACGTCCACTCGATGTTCTGGGCGCCGAGTTCCTCTGCAATGATGGTTTGATTCAGGCGTTCAAGACCGGCCTTAAGTTCCTTTTCACCGGCTGTCAGATTGGTTCCATTATCCGAGTATACTATATCGGGCCGAATCCTTCGACGTGCAAATCTCCAAAAGGCCAGGAGGAATGATCACGTGTCCAGGGAATAAGCCATTTAAAAATGCACTGCTCGAGATACCAGACAGGTAAAAATGATTCCCCATCGTTTCTCCTTTCGTCGCCCGACAGTGGTAACAATAGGCCCAAAATAATCGATCCTGGTGTTAGAAAAAGCGGGACGATCGTCTTGAAGACGGTGGACTGGGAGAGTGCTCATCAAAGGAATGTCCGGCTTCGCCCTGAATCTTTTACAGTCAACACATTTTCTTATCATTCTGTTGACGGAAGTTCTGCCTCGGGGAATCCAGTATATTTTGTGTACAGCAACGAGCGTTCTTTCAGCGGTCGCGTGACGGAGGAGTAAGTGGGCTTGTTGCACGATGAGATTTGTGACGTGATGGTTCGAGGGCAACAATATCGGATGCTTGATATCCGTCGGGAAATTGCAGTTGCCTAGACGACCACCTACGCGGATGAGTTTTGCCTTCGAGTCGAAGAATGGAGTCAGAGTGATTATAGGTGAATCAGGCTTTATCTCGTTCCCCTTTTCCAGATTTCGGTACTCCCCTTTGTAGCTTTCTCGTTGGGCTAGTCGAACGAGGATGACTTCAGCTTCTCTCAGCTCGGGAATCAGGGCGTAAGGTTTTAATCTTCTTTCTTCGGCTGGAACGGAACGATTATGGATAAATCTGAGGACCCAGGCGATAATCCTTTTTTACCGACACAAGTTTGAGTTCTTTTGAATCAGTGAATGAAGAGGATGAGATTCTTGAGCCAAAGTTGATCCTTCAAATTTAGAATGGTTAATTTCGGGGTCGTTGTCCGGCGGCTCGAAATGTTCCGGCATGGCTGGCCAGCTGGTTTTGGGTTGGCGGAGAAAGGTTGGACCGGTCCACCAGCAGTTGTCTTCCGTCAGACAAACTGCTTCGATCCCACGGCTACAATGATCGGCCGGGTTTAAGACGCCCGGTACGTGTCGCCATTGTTTGGCCTCCGTCAGAGTGAGAATCTCGCCCACTCGGTTGGCTACCCAAGTGTGGTAACGGCAATGGGTTGAGTAAATCCAACGAAGTACCGTAGACGAATCGGACCAATACGTTTCAGCGTCTTTTTTCAGTCGTTGTTCCCTTTTAATCGTTTGAGCCAAACGTTGGCCGAGGAGAGCGGTGGATAATTCCATCCTCGGTATGGTGAGGTGGTGGATCGGAGCTACTCGACATTTTGACATGACGAACGAAGTCGTGACGTTTCCTTCAGATTTCAGCAACAGGTACGACACGGCTCCGTATCCAGCTTCGCTTTCATCGACGAAGGTATGGAGCTGGATGGATGTTGGGGAAAATGGTTGCATGCATCGCGCAATGTTGACCGATTCCAAATGATGCAAATAGGCGACCCATTTTTCCCATCGCTGGATTTTTCCCATTGATGGAGGAGTGGTTTCGTCACAGTGGACGCGTGCAGTTTTGCTAGTTCATAGCTGACTGAAAGGACTGGTTGGTGGTGAACGAATGTTAGGTTAAATTGGTCATAAGACAAAGGAGGGCAATAAGAAAAAAACAAAAAATCAGGACCGGGGTTACCATCTGCGCCAGCATTACCGGCTGCCCCGTCCGTCCCTGCTGCCCCTTCCCCGGTGTCCTCAAGGACATCGTCACCGGAAAGCCCACGTCGCTTGTGGAGAAGCGTCCGCCGTCGCTGGTCCAAAGTGAGCCTTCGTCGGTTCAGCCGACGCCGCCGTTCAACCGGAAAAACGGTAAAACAACATTCAATTGCAAAGTGAACCAGCTGGCCACAGCGGATTTAATGGATAGATTTACCTCATTGATTTTTATAATCATGTCCTTCAATTATCATCTTACAGGCATGGGGATGGCAATCAATGTTTGCCTCTTCATTGCCACAATTTTGAAGATTGTAAATGCGTCCTGGGTACTTGGAGTGAATTCCGACAAAAACGAGAATAGGACCATGCTCAAATTGCAATGCCTGTTCTCCCCAATAATCGCCGGCCTTGTAATTTGCTTTGCTACTGAGGTGGCCAAATGGACCAAGGATGGGGAGTTTTTCGCAAACGCCACTCGAGGCAATTGAGGACGGAAAATGTGTTTATTTTGTATGCGGCTCCGAACGTTACCCTGCCACAGCAGTCGCACGTTTCTGCGCCGTAGCAGCCGCTCGTTTCTGCGCCACCGCAGCATAACCAAGGAGGAGTGAACCCGGCAGAAAATAATAATCTAAGAGCAGGTAACCCACCTGCAGGAAGGGTAACTTTTTAATCATTAATTTATTCTTACCTTGCCGTATTAATAATCAATTTTTTTTCAACAGTAGGGTCTAAATGTTCTCTGTTCTTTGTGTTGGAGCCGGGGTCAATAAATTGACACACGATGGAAATTTTATTCTAACTCTACTCGAGTTGGGCCAAATCGAGCGTCACTCCGCCGCCATCCGCAGCTGCCTGATCTGTCTGATCTCTGTCTGATCTGACGGGAGATTGTAAGGTAGCTTACAGCGTCTGTCCAGTTTTACTTGAATTCAACGTTGTAGACATGAAATAAAGTAATCGTAAATAAAAAATAAAAATAAATAAATAAAATCAATATCGTTAAATTTGATGTCGTATTGTCTCCCGACATATGGATTTTTTTTTTTCTGGATCAGTTTTCATAATGGTTGTAAGTGAACAAGATTATTTTTAGAATAAAAGTGTAAAGTGATGCTTGATGGGATCATAATTTCTTAGAGACTGTAATTACATAATCCTTCGAAATCAAGAGTGCATCTATCTGAAATGTGCATATTGAGAAAACATAAAATCAAATTTTAATCCGAAGGAAAACACCTGTGGACGATTTTAGGAAAATTGTCATATTTTTAAACATTAATTCTCTGCATAAAAATTTATTATGTAGAAATATTGAGTTACACTTGTGAATATCCCCTCTAATGTTAAAAAATTCTTATTTTTCATTATTTCTTCATAACTAACTATTGACAGAGCTATCTACTGACGACGCTGTAGCCACATCAACTGAGACTCAGGCGTAAAATACAGCAATGCCATCGCAAAATATAAATCTTAAAACATAACATTTATTATATTACCATTAGGCAACGTTGCCTATTTAAAATAAGACCTTTTTTAAGTTGCTGATAGACTACTCTACTAGACCATGGGTATAGAGAGATGGTTCAATGGTTGGAATAAAATTCAATTGTCATGTCTAAATAATGATTGCTTACACTTTCAGCACTAGGGTTGAATTTGTCACATTTGGCACTATATACAACCGATTCGATACTGTCTACAGTTTCGAAGGACATACCGAAATGTACTGGGTATGCACATTCGGCACTGATGTCACACACTACAAAGTCGGCACTGAAACTGGGTGTTAATAAAAGAAAAAAAAACGAATCTGAGAACTCAAATTTTAATCAAAAGAGGTAGAATTGTATTTTAAAAATGAATTTAAATATTAATCATCAAGTTGACAGCAGCGATCATCATCAGAAAGGGCTCAGAAGTTCAATTTTGCAAGTGAGAAACTCAGACGAAATTTATTTTCTGATGATCATTCCACAATTCAAAAAGCTTCGCAAATTAATACGGTATACGTCTTGCGCAAATTTCAAAAACCGATGCAAATTCCCAATTATTGGCTCTGTGGAATTGTAGAATTTTTAAAGGGTATATAGGCAACGTTGCCGGATTAGAAAATATAAAGTTGAATGTTTTGAGATTTACAGTTGGCATTGGCGTTGCTGTATATTCTGTCTGTATCTCAGTTATAAGGCGACAGCGTCGTCGTCAGTAGTTAGCTCTGTCAATAAAAAATATGACATCTATGTAATGTACATAACAGTCTTAATATACTGATAGCTTTAACTTTGAAAAATACCAGCAACATGAGGTGGTCTGTTCTTGGCTCCCTCAGATGGATGGATCGGCTTGACAAAGATACGTGAATTTACATTACTAAAAGTTGTCGCGATGGAATTTGCTTGTGAAACCTTGGAAGATCCTTGAGAGCTCTGTCAACAAAAAATATGACATCTAAAAGAGGCTGACTGGAAAATAAGTTAATTGTGAATTTCCTGAAACCTATTTGTAATAGATTCTTGGCTTTCTTCTGTTGGTGTGGGTAATGATGCAAAACATGGCATAGAAATCCCCGGTTCTCGTCAACTCTGTCACTCCCCCTGCTAAGCAACTGACAATGGCGGCTATGATGAAGGTTAGACGGCTCTGCCATTTTAGGATGGTCCTATTTTTGTCAGAGTTGGTGCAAAGTATCCAGCATGAAATGGCGATTTTCAGAAGCGTGGAAATTAAAAGGCCAACATTTACACCAAAACCCATTCCGGTGAGTGCGTGGTTGAATGCGAAGATAATGGACATTAAACAAGCGGACTCATATGCTGGTACTCTGTGCGGCCGTCCTTCCGCGACCCAACTGGGAGCAGTTCTTCTATTACGGATCGGTCGCCGTCTCCGTCTTTCTCCTGATCTGTGTCTTCACGGCCGCAACTTTGGAAGCTGATCGGATCCTCCGTTCTGGCGTCGTCTCCATGGTGACGGTCGTGGCCGCTCACTCTGCAACTCGGGAAGCGAGCGATTTAGAATATTCGCTTTCCACTGCTGCCCATTTACTTGATCTCAGGTACAAGTTTGGGTTTGTCTGTTTATTAAGCAAAATGTTATTGATTTAACTGTTTGTATTGCAGGGCTGTCGGAAAGGAGGCAACCACTCAATTGTCTTCGAAATCGGCTCCGTCTCCTCCTTCTGCCTTTTCTCCTTTAATTGAGGTTAGCGCCAAAAGTACAACTGGGCGTGGCAAGAAGAACAAATCCAAGAATAAATCACGATCGGCGTTACAACCGACGGCTCCACTGGGGACGGTTAAGCCTCCCCTCGTCTCTTGGACCCCACCCGCTCCGAAACGTTCAGCCACGCCTTCGCCGACCATAAGCAGTTCGTCTCAGCGGAGCCAAACGCCCCCGCTGTCTGCGAACGTGCCTCCACCACAACCTTCACTGCCAGTACCGGTTGAGTCATCACTACCAAGGAGGAGACACGTTTGTTTAAACCTAAACCAAATAATAAGAAGACGAAATCCAAATCGAATCCTACTGCTCCATCCACTAACGAAGACAATTGCAAATTCCCAATTATTGGCTCTGTGAAATTTCAGAAATTTTAAAGGGTATATAGGCAACGTTGCCGGATTAGAAAATATAAAGTTGAATGTTTTGAGATTTACAGTTGGCATTGGCGTTGCTGTATATTCTGTCTGCATCTCAGTTATAAGGCGACAGCGTCGTCGTCAGTAGTTAGCTCTGTCAATAAAAAATATGACATCTATGTAATGTACATAACAGTCTTAATATACTGATAGCTTTAACTTTTAAAAATACCAGCAACATGAGGTGGTCTGTTCTTGGCTACCTCAGACGGATGGATCGGCTTGACAAAGATACGTGAATTTACATTACTAAAAGTTGTCACGATGGAATTTGCTTGTGAAACCTTGGAAGATCCTTGAGAGATCTGTCAACAAAAAATATGACATCTAAAAGAGGCTGACTGGAAAATAAGTTAATTGTGAATTTCCTGAAACCTATTTGTAATAGATTATTGGCTTTCTTCTGTTGGTGTGGGTAATGATGTAAAAACAAGCGGTCGGAGCTAAAAGGTTGGGGGGACGGGACTATACGATGCAGGTGTTGTTGGGATTTTGAAGACTTCCATAAAATTCTCCACGAGTCAACATGACATCCATAACCTCTCTTATTGTAGCACACCCCATAACAATCAATGCGAACAAGAAGGAGAATCTTCGAAAAGCAGCAGCATTGTCGATCAGGTCAATGTTGACACATGCTATTATAAAGCAAACAATGATCTCGAGCGCCAAGAACACGACGAAAGAAATGTTCATGTCGTAGGCTATATCCGTTAGTTCTGAGGCTACAAGGTCGTGAATCACCTTGATGAGCGCACCAAAAAACGGTGCGCGAGAGAAACGGAGTTGAGGTAAGCACAACTTGAGGAATTCTTTAAACACGGGTCGCATTTGCACGTAGAATATAAAACGAACCCTGCCTTATCATGCCTCATGTTACGCCTGCAAAGAAAACGTCAACACAGGTAAAAAATGACAGAACGATGGAGAGTGGTAAAAAGGGTTGGTAGTCCGAGGTAGTCTGCAGTAAATTTCCACCCGCCAGGAAGTTTACTTGTGTATTGTAGGCGACCATATCTAGAATTATCCCGAATTAGAATTATTAAAGATACTGCTTTAATATAAATTTTTTTTTGTAATTAAAGTTACCTTGATTACGGAGATCGGGACAATTTTTTACAAGTTGTCCTCTTTTGTGGCAGTTATAGCAACCCCTTTTTCCAGGCCTAATAGTTGTAGGGATTGCGCCAGGCCAAGCGGAAGATGACGGAAGACTGTCTTGTGACGTGCCGGCCGTCACGTGACCGCTGCTTGGCCCGTCGCCCGTCTCCCACCGGCGGACCGCAAGGAGCTGACAATGAAGCAGCATATTGCTAAAAATTTGACATATTAATGAAATATATATATAATGCAATTTAAATTATGAACATCTTACATTCCAAGGATGAATACTTCCTGATGCATCCACTTCATTTGACAGTTGAGCAAAACTGCATCCGGGGATTCTTCGACAACATCTTCATCGATGGTGTCAATATCTATGAAGTTGTTGGTGTGAGGTGTTGAAGTCCGCTGTTTTGGCCCATCAGCATCTGTGAGATGTTTATTTTTGCCTCCCATTTTCCTGAAACTATAATAATTATTGAATAAATAATTTGATAATTGATGGTAAAATTATATTTAACTTACTGTTCTCTAAATTTCCTAATTGCTTCATTGCAATTCTCGTATAAATGGAAATACGGCTCCCTCGTGTTTTCAGCGTGGGAGTAGCCCTTCTTCTTGATGAAGTACATGGTCTTCTTTTGGTATATACAAAAAAAAATTGTCAATTCATAAGCAAAACCTATTACAAATAAACTAAAGCTTAACCTTTATCTAAAATTTCCTCGACTTCAAACATGTCAGCTCCCGTAGGCGATTCAGATAAAACCAATGTATCCGTGCCATGATGCTCTTTAATAGCCTCTTTCACGTCAACTAAACAGGTCCTACATTCATCTAATCTATTTTCGACAATAATGTAATGTGGTAAATATTTTTCTATGAACTTCAAAAAATATTGTTTTTTATAGTTAATTACTAACCAAAAATGTAGACAAAGTTGTATTCAAACAAAATAAATGAAAATAAACAAAATGGAACTTTCATTTCAAATTTTAAATTTAGGTGCATATTTTTACGGTACTCCAACATCTTTCACTTCACTTAATAACCTTCGTTGCACTGCAATTAAAAATAATAAGGAAATCATAAACAGGTTATGTACCATAAAGGACATAACAGAATTTTATACTTTTTTTTAATTTTAGCCAGAAGTTTTTTCCCCCTGATTTACCATCGAAAATATATGCAGGAGCTATTGAATTTTTCAAGAAATAGTTCATGACATTGACGTGATATTGACATGAAGACCATTTTTTCTTATCGGTTTCTCCAATAAGAAACAATTCACAAATAATTGGAGACAGAATTTCCAGAAGTAAGGGAATAATAATGAATCTTTACAAAAGAAACAGTATGTGGTTGTTATGTATTTTATTATGCCACATTTGCTGTTGGCTGTAGATTTCTTTGATGGCTTGAGAATAAGAAAATCTCCTCTATCGTTTTTAGCAAGGCTTTTTAATTGTTTCTAGAACTGGCCCTTATACTGCTAGTTGGAGATACTTGATCTTCAACTTCATTGGGGGGGAGGAATTCCTAAATAATTTACATGATCTCAACCATTTAAGTTATAAAGTCCCATTTAATAATAGAAATCCCTAAAGAAGCCCCATTGAAAGGGTGTAGGGTTGAAATTGTAACAGAGAACTGGATAAGGAAGGAAATACTCTACCTTCCTGATTGCTCGTACTCACAGCAGGCATAAAAAAAGTACTTGCTGGTTAGGGGTGCGGAATCTGATGTTGAATCTTGGGATCAGGGGAACTGGGGAACAGTATGCATCTTCTGAATTTTTTCATCGATTCGGTAAGAATTCTTATGTCACTAATTTCACACTCTCTGTGACTTAGACACCTACGATGATGTCAGAGCAAATCTATCTCGTGCTGAAAAAGGTCTTCCTATCTTATCAACCTTTGATGACTCATCAAAAATTGAAAAAGGTCATCGACAGATATTTGCTAAAAGGTAAAAACTTCCTGGAGAAGAGACTACAAAACGGTGATGGTATGGTTGACGAAAGTACGAGTGGCAGTAACTTCCAAGCCACAGTCTCCACCCATTAAGAAAAGACCTACTAGTAAATTTCCAACACCAGCTCTATCTTAATTAAGTAAAGGAAAAAGTTGGTAGTGAGCTGTTTTTTAAAAGGTATCCTGATTTTAACAACTGCATTATACTTTGTATGGCATTGCGAAAGGAAAAACTGGGCAAAGTAAAAATAGTTTACCAACCCCACCCGTTGGACTTCAGAGTAAGTATTTAGTGGTTGATACGTGTATTTTAAGTTTATGATATTTTGAATATGATTGTTTATCTACAAAGAAAAAAATTGACATGTAATACCACGAACAAGAAGGGGTTGGTCAGCAGTCAACTGCTATTACACGACAACAAAAGTTGCAGAGGTCTCCTTTGGTGTTTTTCAGGTCGAATCAAATCTCACGTTGCAGATCAGAAGATGATGATGAAATGTATGAATATGAATCTAAATGGCTTGGATAGCATCGATCAAAATAGTCAAGAGCTAACTGGTTTGTTGGATAATATGTAATATTTTAAGTTTACAGTTTTTACACGGTCTAACAGGAGAGGTAGACAAACGCCATGGCAGCAGACTAATCAAGGGACTTAGAAGGTTCCTTAAAATGCCGCTTAGATCGCGGCGTAGCTTGGCCACCAGCTGTTGTGTGTTGCACAGTCTCCCTCTCCCCCTTCCTTCTATATATTTGGGGAATCCCACCCCATGCCACCAGCGGCAATTGGCGGCAATGGCAGCATTGAAGAGTTGTGACCAAGCTACGCCCGCGATCTAAGCGGCATTTTGAGGAAGCTTCTAAGTCCCTTGATTATTCCGGCTGATCAGAGGGATAGGGCGTTAGTCTACCTCTCCTGTTAGACCGTGGTTTTTATGTTAATTTTAAACCCTGGGTTTATTTACAGACGCAAATGTGTACTCTACTGACCTCAATACTGATTCAAAGGGGATATCCAACAGTTAAATGCCATTAAAGGATACTCCATATCCAAGTGCTTTACCAGGACAGTATGGGAAATCACATTACCAACAACTTGCACCATCAATCACTAAAAACTGTAAATATTTCTATGAATAAAATTTTTCATAACGAGTAAACATATTCTTTTATTAGAGCCTAAAGGAAGTACAGTCAGATTTGTTCTAACTGCGTTGGCCCATATGAACGAAAAAATGTAATTAAAAAATGTTGCGAAACCAATCGCCAACGAGATAACAAAATATTTGAGAGACGAAGAAAATTAACTTTCTTTACCACTCAATACCCTTGAACAGTTTTTCTTTTGCCTTCTTGTTAGAGAAGAGAATTTCCTTTAACATAAATATTTCAAATGATTTTTGGGGCCGAGCATTTGTCCCCACCAAAACGAATTCAAGTGTTCTGTTTTCGGTTTCTTCACTTCATCAAAAGTGGGATTCGATGAAAAAATATGTGTCCAGACTGACTAAACCCAGTAAACTTTTGAACCAGAAGAATAGATATTTAAAATATTTACTAAATTAGCTAATTATATTGCTATTGATGATGCTTTTTAAACACTGGAGGCATGTCGTAGGCAAACTTGGGAAGAAGACTGGGAATTCTTGGTCAATCAACGAGGTAGTCGAACTGGCTATATGAGTGGCGTTGATAGAGAAACAACAATACTTGAAGAAAGAGGAAAGAGAAAGAAAAGGAATTAAGACAGAGCTCTTCGTTTGAACAAGAGGCAAAAAGACAGCAGTTAATCAAATCTGAGCGCCAACGTTATTGATAAGGTACTTTAAGTGAGGAAAAAAGATTATGGGCCTATTTCAAATAAAAAGAAGCAAAGTGAAGACATTGCTCCTCTTATTTTGCTGACGACCAAACTTTTAGAAACGACAAGTGAAGTGGCTGATCGATGCGGCTTGTCGAATAGAGACCATGTATTTTTTGCATCAAGTTAGTCAATGTTGGTAGAGGGAATATTAGTGACTTTTCCCTCTCAATATCTTCCGCACGGCGTCAACGGAATGCTGCAGGTGAGCAGTTGCTAAATAACGTCAAAGAAAAATGGATACAAGAAAAGCCAAAATAGGCTGTGGTCCATTGGAATTCAAAAATGATGACGTTGTTTTCTAAAAAAAAGAACGAGTTGCCTTTATCGTCAGTGGTGCACTATCTGGGTATACTATTAATATACTACTGTAAGTTGTTCTTAATTGATTTTAAAGATTTTACTTCAATATTTATTCTTTAAACTTCTATATCGTACTTATCGTAGCCCTAAGATAATTGTGATACCCCCAATGGGCGACGCAACAGGAGTCTCTAAGAAGGATGCTGTCGTTCACATGCTGAACGATTGGAAGGTGAAGGAAAATGTCGTCAAGCTGATTTCGACGTTCAATCAATCTTACAGGTATTCAAGGGATAATTTCATTTCTTCATGACATCCTTTTGTAATCATAAAAAACCCGATGTCATCCTTCTGATGTCTCTTTGGGGCGTCTGAAAGAGAAGCATTACTGTGACGTCTTGAAGGAAACTTTTAGGCGACTTATGTGGTAATATTTGGACACGCATTATAAGATTAAAAGTCAAAGGTTTTTTTTCCCATTTAAGCAATTCACATTAAGTCTATCGAGAGGCCATTGGGCAAATACAAAATAATAATAAAAAAGAGCACTTCATTTCTTTTATTCTTTAAGAGCACTTCATATTCTTTTTGAGCACTTCATGAAAACTACAAACATTTACAGCTTTTCAAATAAAAATCTTTCTGATTTTTTCAATTTTGGGGATTGCTGTTTTTCAAGATTCTCCATATTTAACTGCTTCAATGACGGACAGCTACAATCTGGATCCTCTAACTGCCAACCCCTTCCCTAGTGGAGTTTTTGCGGATGAATCCCGTGTTGAACTAGCGTGCCTCTCTAGTATAAAGTGGGATACTGGTGAATCAAACCGATGTAGCACTTCTTGTTCACGTGTTTCGGCGCGAATCGCACCAATGTTTATCCTTAGTTTGTTTTCTTTAGGTTATTATAAACTTTTGTAAATATAACCAGTAACGTTCTGGGAACATACACCCGTATTAAACTCGAATTTCAACTAGTGTGTTCCTCATTTTTTGTACTCGGACTTTTCAAATAAATGGTGCAGTTTTAAACCCTTTTTATGATTTGGTTTATTATTCTAGTTTTAAACCCTTCCTTTTTACTGGTTTATTGTTTCAGTTTGAAACTATTCCTGTGTCCTGGTCCACCACACTAGTTCTAAACCGTTTCAATCTTTGAGTACCACGATCACACCTTCTTTCTGTCGCAATATGCGAAGGAAATACGAATTTTATAGTTAAATAATAATTTATTTGAATTCTGGGTAGTATATTTGTATTGCACCATCAAAATAGAAATACAAATTGAATTACAGTAAAAAAATTAAAAAATCAAAAATAGTAAATAACGTAATTGCTGTTGAGTGATGGACTGATGCTGCCCATTGAGTTCCAAAAAAGATAAGTGACAACAAAATTAATTCTTGCCAAAATTAAGCCAAACGTTAATAACAGAGCAAATTAAAGGGTAAAATAATTGACTAGTGTTTGCAGTCGATCAATATGTTGTTTCAATGTAATTCCATCGTTTTCTTGAATTTGAGGTACTGTTGGAATATCAGGTACTACCTCATCTTCTTGTTCATTGTTACGAAAAATGGCACGAAATTCTCGAGCGTGCTTTTTCCTAGCATCGCGGACGAGCTGCTGGATTCGGCCCTCGTTTAATTTTTCTCCTTCCTTTTGAGCAAAAGTTCTTGCTGCCGCTAAATAAGATTGAATTCATCGAAGGGAAAATTTGCGAAACGAATTTGGCTCTCATACTATATATTATTACATATTACGAAATTTTTCAATTTTTTTGCCTAATGCATCCAATTTTTCAACAATCAATAGAAATTGTTTCGAGATATTGGCTTTGGTACCATTGTCATTTTCAAGAGAGGTTAACCGACCAAGGGCTTTAAGAACAGTGAGCATCAAAGATGGCTCGCTGGTCAGACCAAAACAATCAAGAATAAAGTAAATAGCATTAGACGTTTGATATCCTTAATTCTAGTATATACTCAGATACTGCAAGATATGACACTCACCTCCGTAATTTGATGGCAATATAGATGGGCAAGTTGATAGGTATCTAAGTTAAAAAATCTGTCAATTTGGAACATTGGTGGTGGAACTTGTTCGCTCGTCAGTTCCATTCAAGATGGTTCGATGGGTGTATTGGTCCCTTCTACATAAACCAACTTTTTATTTAACTTAAAGTACATTTATATAGCGTATATACCTTTATCAATGTCTCCATAAGCTTCCTGACTGTTCCAGTCATCTGCAAGCAATGTCAACACTACCCTTTCAATGACGTCGTAGTTTTCAGAATCAGACAAAATGGACTGAAAATCTTCATCATTACTGGACTTGGCTAACTCAGTGGCTGGGCCGTCAATTACTTCTTTGCCGTCACTGGTCTTCCTCCTTTTTTTTTTCTTTTTGGGCGTCTCAAATTCAAATTTTTTGACAACTCTCAGCAATCGGAATGCATTCCTCTCTGTGTTATTTTACATTCTGTGTGTGAGAGTTGTGATCGCTCGCGAAGCAAACCGATCGTATTACAGAAACCATCGCCCAAAATCGTTGGCGTTGATCACTGTAAAGAGAAGACAGATGTGAATTGTTTTCTATCTGCCTTATTTGAAGAAATCAAAAGGATCCCAATAACGACGTAGTTACTACTATTGGCCGCCCATTTATTGTTTCCATCCGATGTTTCATCGCTGACTGGCCTGGCTAATGCAGTCGTTTCAAAAAAGAGTGAAAGAACATACCGGATATTGGAGCTGTGAGCGTTGTGTTCAGTGTGGTGTTGCGTGTGAGCATCAATTCCGATCGGAAAAGTACGGCAGAGAAGAAAAAAAAAACATTCAGTTTCTTGAAGTGAACGCCCCGTCGAGAACTAACGCATATTTTCCGACTTCTTTCAATTCTGACGACTGCCCTGATGAACACCTAAATGGTCATCACGGTCTCAGTCCATTTCTAAAATATAATTTTCCGATGGTGTCTGGTTTTGTTGTAGAGCCAATGCATACCTTTTACGCTGGGTGTGTAGTAGGTAGACTCAAGAGCATTGCCTGCAAAGCAAACGAAGGCAGAACGTTGTGCATCACAACTGGATTGATCATGATCAGTGATTGATCATGATCAGTGATTGATCATGATCAGTGATCATTGATCACGATCAGTGATTGATCATGATCAGTGATCTTTGATCATTCAAGTGGATCAAGGAAAAAACTGATCTATGAAAAATGCAAACCTTACGAATATGATTGGCATGTCCGAAGCCTTACTAAGTGCGCTAAAAAGTACAAGCATCGTGAGATAAGAGATATGCTAATGTATACATCTTGATCCCAGTATTTAGTGGCGTCTTGCAGGATGATCACACATAAAATATTTTATTGCTTCTGTATTCCATGTTGTTGATCGGAATTTTCGCTCCCCCCCCCCAAAAAAAAAGAATATAAAGAAGCGCCTCAAGTTTTGAAATGTATGTTGAACAACTGAAAAATTTGGAAACCCTATCCGACCGACTACTCTCTTATCGTCACATTTAAATGAGGACGCATTGAATTATGGCTGCGGGGTAGAATCATTAAGGGGGTTTGTTTTTGAATATTTTAATAAATTTTTCCGAAATATTCTTTCATCGGGAAACTCACCGTTAGAACAAATAAAAAATAGGCTTGTTGAAAGATCAAAGTACTACTCAAAGTACTGCCAACTTCTGCTGGCGGAATGATCATAAATTCTTAGACCCAATTTGAAATAGAATTGAAGAAATTGGAAGCAAAAAACAGTGGCCAAAAGATAGTGATGACTGACTATTCCTAGTAACCTGACATAACCCTGCCAAATTTGCGAAACAGATGGTTTGCTACTCCTATCCGACACACCATCTGACTGCCACAACAGTAAAATCTCTCCTTAACTTAACCTTGTATATTTCGACGTTGGTTGCTGTGTATAGAACATTTGCAATTAAACGAACATTTCTTAATTGAACGATATAAGAACAATAATTAACACAGTCGATAACTCGGCGTGTAACGCTTATGAAACGCAGTTAACAACCTGAATTTGAAAACTACGTTGTATTGAGATTCATCCGAGTTTTATTCTGGTGTGAAATATAATAATGCAAACCAAAAACACAATAATTTTTGAAAAATAAATGTTAGTTGGCGAAACCGTTGTTCCACGCACTTATACCGCTGTGATAGCTTAAAGTTTCGTCATTTTAATCCTTATTCCTAAGTCCTCATCACGAAAAATATGTCATCAACACTGGGTTTCGAACTAGAATTTCCACCGTATGAGAACGGTATCGTACATAAAGGAATACGTTAAAGATACTGAATGTGCGACACCGGTATTAAACGTCTATGTTCCCAACAACTGTCGAATGGTAAGATGAATAAATTCTGTTTTTCAATCTAATTTTTATGCACTTCATTCTAATATCATACTTTTTTATTATTGTTCATTGTGTTGTGTGTTACTAAAATGTTATCATATTTGTTAGAACAATCCCTTCACACACACAATTAGTTATATAGTATACCTTCAATCCAAGGGGGCCATTCATAGCGCGACACGGCGGCAACTTCATATCGTGGTTTACTATGAGTTTCTGTTTTGGTTTTTGGTTTGTTTTTGGGGACGTCCACGAATTACGTAACGGGATTTTTGGGCATATTTTGCCACCCCTCCCCCCTCCCCTACGTTACAAAGTGAAACAAAATTACGACCCCACCCCCTAAAAATACGTAACAATTTTCTAACCCCCCCTTTTTAAATTTAAATGCAATTTTTTCTAAGAAAAATTTTAAGAAATTTTTCAAATGTTTATCTGTATTTAAAAACAATTTTTCCACAGTAACATCGACTACAAAAGCCAAGCAATAGGCTTTGTAAAGTTCATGATATAGTTTTTGACCGTCCATTTATAATTGATAACACATAGACTAATTTTCGTGAATGCTGTTTTATTCATAAAAATTAACAAGCAGATGACGACATGAACTCAACAGAGTCCTCTCTGTTCAGAAAATTACTATTTAATATTTCGATTTTTACCGCTAGATGGCATTTATGATAGCCAAATTGTATTTAACGCAGCGCAAAATCAAAATTATCATCCTGTCTGAGCAATTTTGTATGATAGAATAGCAGTCACTGTATGTTATCACCAAACGCTATCAATCTCCAGTAAAAGAAGTGCTGATAGGTAGTTACTTACATTTAATTTTAACAAGATCCGATATGACGTCGGGTGGCGGGGCGCAGCCTCCGCCACACCAAGTCACGCCATATCAGATTAGGTTTTTTGGAATTGAATTTGTATTTAATGTTTGGATAGAAACATGCGGAAACGTGCTTTTCATCTCTTTCTCAATTTCCGCATATTACATTCTTCCGGAAACTAAGGGCATAGCATTTTTAAAAATATTATTTTATTACTTTTTATAATACCTTTATAACGGAATATTATTATTATTTGATAACTATTCTATAGCTCTGTCTTTATAAAACTATACCAATACAACTATACCAACTAGTATACGCTTAGAATTCCCTTCGGGTACCTGTCGGCGTACGTACGCTGCCTACAGTTCTGAAAGATGGAATCAGCAAGGCCAAAAAAGCCATTCCGTCCTCCCGTTCGTCCACCACTAGATCGTTTCTGGGTTCGAAATCCGGCCACATGGCCGTCAATCCGTTTGGTCACAACAAATCCAATGCCAATCGGCGTCACATTGGCGTTTCATAGTCAACTTCCTCTTCAATCGCCCACTTAAACGAGACGAGTCACATTGAAGATTGCCTGCATTCACCCATAACTGCCCGGCAACCTGACATGAACTCTGCTTCCGGTGGAGGCAGCAAATGGGCCATCCGGCAAGTTGCCAATTCCGAGCTTCGAAAACAGCGATCTACCTCTATGGACGCCATCATGTTCCTGGAGCTTTTGGAGAACGAAATCAAAGAGATGTAAGGCGGAGGCGGAGCCAGCGGCGATGTATGTAAGGCACGGCTTACAGGAGGAATAATGGGAAGGTACTTGGGGTGCAAGACTATATGTATTACTTGTCAGGTAAACGGGAGTACAAGAGAGTAAATGCCGGGAGGGAGAGCGTAAGGCCGAGAGAGAGAAAGGAGGAGGGGGAGCGGCGGTTTGTATCTGGCGGGTTCGCCGGGTCAGCATCTCATCAGGTTGGTCTGAGCCTTCTAGGTTGGTTTGGAGTTGCGTGAGAGCCGGTCTTGGCTGAGAAGGTGCTGACTCGGGGGTTGCTGAGTCCGCATGCTGTGATGTCGGGGGTGACGTCGGGCAGTGTCGGTTGTGACGTCAGGGTGTGACGTCCTTGGAGGTGGCCATCCTGAAATGGGTGGGGCTGCCGCGGGGTATTACAGAGCCGTATCCTTTAAAGACGACTCTCGGAGTTGGCATTTATTGTTGAATATAATGCGAGGTAGAGGGAGAGAAAAAAAATTGGGAAACTGGGGTGAAGGCGGATTTTTCGGGAACATTATCTAGTCTTTGAAAAGAAGTAAGTAATCTTTGGGGAGGACATAGACCTAACGTAAATGCAAACATAGAAACTGAGCAAATAAAGAGAGTTAAGGTAAAAATAGAGGGTAAAAAAAACGTGAAAAACGGATGAGCTAAATAGAGAAATTTTCGTATGGGAGGCGTAAAAAGAAGGATATGTAGCTCGCGGTTAGTACTAAAAAATGTAAGGGAACTAGAGGAGAAACGGAAATATACTACTGTTTGGCACGTATGGTAAGCGAGAAAAGGCGTGAGAAAAGACAATGCGAAGAGAAACTGGGGAGTAATGCGGAAAGGAGAAACAAGAACCAAACAACAAATACAAATATATTGGCGCAAAACAAGGAATACAGAGAGAGAAAAAAATAGGAAAATTAAAAAAACATATAGATAAGGAAAAAATCAAAACAAAGGGGAATGATAGGGAAGAGAGAAAAACATAGTGATTATTTTGTTTGAGGGATAATATGATAAGGTGAAATAACTGCTAGCGTTGCTAGTGGCCGCTTTCGCCGCATGAGGGGCATGTTGGGCCGCGCCGTTGTTGCTGTTTTGGCCGGTCACCGCGCATGATTGCAGGCTGTGGCCAACTGATGGTGGTTCCGGAAATTTAAATTTTAAATTCCTTGGGACCAGCGCGTCGAATCCATAGACCAATTTCGCTGTGATTTCCGCGATTAGGATGAAAAAGTTTGGGTTGTGGGGTAACGGGAATTTGGCCTTACCCAAGATGTTGACGGTTGTTTTCGTGATCCGGTCGTAGATTGTAGTCGATTTCCTAGTGGACCCTTGTAATCGATAGCCACTGCGTCGGTGCTTTCTTGGAACCATTCTGGTGACGCCAGCGACATGGTTAAACCAGTCGAGAGGATTGTCCAATTTTCCCCAGGATTTGGGTAAAGGGGGTTCATGCGTCTTGCTTCGTTCACGATGATTTGCATTCCCAAGGCTAGGAGAGTGTCCATTCCTAGGATTACGGGAAATCCTATTTCGCAATCGGCCACGACGTACATGATTGCCGTCGTGGAGTTGTTGCCAGTCGTGGAGTGCTGTCACTGGGTCGGTAACGGTGTCCCGGCACTGGCAACGCAAACACTGTAAACACTTTGCCATTGACTCGCGAATGAGCGAGATGGCTAACCCTGTGGAGAAATACGCGGTCACTACCACGTTGTTAAACACTAGTAGCTTTTTTTACTCTGTTCTCCATTCTGTTGAAGCCTGCTGGGGTTGAAGTTTGAAGTCGACTGACCCAAGGTTCCAACAATCTCATTTGACGAGACTGTTGCCTAACGAAAAGTGAGCGGGCCCTCGTCGACTTGTTTCGAGAAAAACGAGTAGTCTCCGTTGAATCGGAGATGCTCATAAAGCTGCTGGAATTTACTACATTGTGTGGGGCCAGTTATTATATATATGGGAGAAAAAAACTTAGAGGCCTGTAGGCCTAGCGATTACTGATTACTGATAGCTATATTGGTAAAGAATGAAATCACCAAAGCGTTCCTCTGAACCTACGGAGTTTTTTCGTGATTGGGACGCGCTCGTAAAGAGTAAAGAGAGGCTTTCGAACGTTGTGATTCTACTTGACGAACGGAGAGGACGCTTTAAAAGGTTGCCACAAAAGACTTTTCAAAACTGCCGATTACTGAAATTGTCTCCCTTTTTCACACATATTTTCTTTTCGGCAAAATGCAAATTGCAAAATGCAATTCAAAGGTGCAGCCGTAACTGTAAAATTCATGTTTGCAACGAGAGCTGCACTCAGGGTAGAAGCCGACGAAAGTGTAGTAGGGCGACCTGCCCCCTCTAATTGGCGATGTGAGGTGGGAAAGGGCAACTTGTCCCCCCTCAAAGATGGCCAACCCACCCCTGGGGTAATTTTATCACGTATTTGAATATACTGGAAAGTAAATTAACTGCAACCGATGCAAATACTCGAAGAAAAAAAATATATTTATAACTTGAGGGATACGCTTCCAAAAAAAACATCATCATATGAATATTTTCCACCTTCGTCGAAGGAAGAAATTTTTTTTTCGAGTAACGGAGTGGGGTGAAAAAGAAATACGTAATATTTCAGGATTACTCATCAAGATTAAGTGTCTCTAGAGGGACAATCGTCTCATTTTCGATGGGGATTTACTCTTCCCCCGATCTACAATAAATCATTCTAGTCGGTGGGATTGATTGCCGATTGCTTAACAAAGCTAGCTCAATCGTTCTTATTCTTGCTGCCATGTTCTGATCGTTGAACAGTATACAATACTGCAACGCATTCATATTATTGTCGTCTGTTTTTACCAACACGTCCGTGTCGACCACGAATTCCCACTTTGATAATACTAGCGTGGTCCCTTGATTTCCCGACAATATAGCTGTCATCAACGGCGTCCGTTGCTTGTTGTCTTGGGCTGTCACCTCGGCTCCCCGCATACACAGATCGAAGACTATTGCTGTATTACTTGCTGCACACGCTAGCTGTAATGGGGTTTTGCCCGCTAAATTGCACGTATTTAAGTCGGTGAAATGTTCCAACATATGCCATGTGATGTGGACGGACGGTCCAGCACATGCGATGTGTAACATTGAATTTCCCAAAATGTCTATTTGTTTTATGTCAGCGTCTTGTAGCAAAAGGATGTCAACGGCGACCTCATTTCCATGGCTGACGACCCATGCTAAGGCGCCGTGGCCACTGTCGTCTACGAGATTAATATAGGGTATTTTTGCTAATAGCTTAAAGACGTATATATTTTAAAACTCTACTGCGATTTGTAAGGGGAATTTGTTCTGTTGCGTACGCTTTTCTGGACCTTGTCCAAAAGGAAGTAAATACTGAAAAAATTTAATGTTCCCTTTCATGACCGTCACCATAAGCGGGTCGTGTCCGTCATGGTCCTTCATGTCCATATCGATAAAATTTGTAGGTGGCAAATGTGTTAAGCTAAATTACTGTCATGTGAAAGCGCTAGCAAATGTAGTAACTTTTGACCGTCAGCGTTTTGTATATTAACATCCGCTCCTGACACCGTGAGGATCATGACCGTCTTCTCTGACGCATTAAAAACGGCATAGTGTAGGGCTGTATTACCTTGATTATCCCGTTCATTTACTTTGACTCCTAGTTGGAAAAGAATGGCGACAATACGGCAGGCGGAGTGCTGAGCAGCGGCGCTTAGAGGTGTTTCCAGTCTATTATTTTTAATGTTGATGTCACACTTGTTCACTTCTTCGCCAATTCCTCTCACACTGTTCGAACGGGCATATTTATGCAACACGCTATCACCATTTAAAGGCTATGGGCCTACACGTTTACTGAGGAGTCACTTTGAGGCACTCATTTCACAGCGTACTGACTGCACAATGCTACACGTTGAAGTCGAAGGCTGAACTGTAACCGAAAAGAGTTATGTTGGCGTGTGAAAAAGTTTTAGTCAGTTTGTTAATTAGTTGATTAACGATTGCCAGCTGCGTCAGGGGATACTGTTTAGTTGTTTTTAATTGCACCAACTGACACTCGATTTCCCTTCGCTCTACTCGGTCAGCATATGGGCTTTCTGTCGCCGTCTTTCTTGCAGTCCGATGGCGAGGTGTTCCAGGATTTTTCTCAGTCCAATTATACGTGACTTATATTTCCATATTATACTAAGTACAATTATAGGAAATAGGGCCGCGGCAATGACTGACCCGTACGAAACTTTTAGCTTGAATTTTGACTGTTAGCTAATAACAGCTCACCCGGCGCTAGGCTAAAAAATCAAACCAGCTATAATGCTGCAATCACCTCGAAATTTTTCATCTTAAAATAATTCCCCTTTTTTTAAGCAGATATCAGCTTTTTTTCAAGCTAGGGCGTTTTCTTATCTTGCTTGAAAAAATTAACCTGAAAACCAGCTTGAATTTTCCCCCCTTAATATTTTTCCTGACTGTAAGCTAATTCCAGTATGGAAATTTTAATCTAGGGTTTCGCTCCACTTTTTTAAGCAGATATTCAGCTTTTATTTTCCAAGCTAGGTTGTTTTCTGATCTGGCTTGAAATTATTTACCTTTAAATCAGCTCGAATTTTTTCCCCTTAACATATTTCCTAACTGTTTCAGCTAATTCTAGTATTGGATTTTTAATCTAGGGTTTCGCTTATAATTTGATCGAAATAAATCATGATATTAAAAAAAGGTTAAACAAATGCGGCATGTGGGGTGGTCAGGCACAGACACAAAATAATTAGGCCTACAATTTTTTTTTAATTTACAACCTAAAAACCTACGCATAGTAGGTACGTATAATAGGTATGGGCAAAAGGTGAAATTTAGAAAATATTTTTTACATTAAAAATGGTTTGTTTTTATATAAGTTTTTAGTGAAATTAGAAGTCTGTGTGAAGAATTAGGCCTATCGACACAATTATAACAGCATCAAATATTTTTTACTGAGTATATATCAAAAGATATCAGATCGGGACAACCAGCAACAGTAATTAAGTAGGTGCAGCAAAAAACTCTTATTCAGAAAATGGATGGGTGACCCTGCTAACAATGGGAATGCGCACGGAAAGATCTTTTTCTTCATTAGGTAAGGCAGCGAGAAAATTTCAAGCTGCCTTCAATCTAAGATTTATATAGCTAGGAAAATAAAAGCTTAATCTACTCTAAAATTCCCAACATGAAATTTAAAAATTTTGACATGAAAATTTCTAGCTAAAACCACCTAACTTCGTAGCTAATTCTAGCACAGAATTAGCTAAAAGTTTCGTACGGGGAGATTAATTATGCTTGGAGTTTCGATGTTCATCCCAGTAAGTTTCAGTGGCGAGACTCTTCATGCTCGTTCACTAATATTGCTGACAAGTTTTTTTAATTAAATTCGTGGATTCTGCTGACTATTTCGTTCACTGAAGTTATCGCTTCATACTCAAGTCTATCAAAAATTTCATGGGAGTTAATTAAATATTGAGCTTCGTTTTCTCTTAATTCTTCAAATTTTGCTGTAAGGTAGAGAGTAAAAAGATGAGACGATGGTTAAATTAAGCTCCATTCGCCATCTTTCCACATGTTTGGTTTTTCGTTTAAATTAACAAAATTATTTGGCCAAAAACACTCTTCGAATGGATGTTACGAAAATCCATCTTTGCCTACTGTAAAGTCTTTGTAGATGGGTTCCGATCCACATCTTGTTTCTTTCATCCCCACTGAAATATTAACTGGTGTACATTGTTGTACCATAAAATATTCACCACAAGTTTTAAGTCGTTGACACATAGGAAGTTTGTTTGCACGGGCAACTAGTAAACCGTTTTGCTCCGCCAGTAGCATTAATGTATATTTACGCACTTGAAGGTTTCCACAATAAATTTTATTTATTTATTTTTCCAACATGTTTTCATGGGTCGTCACTTGACGCTCCATATACAGATGAAGTTGTAGCAAAAGGGGTTGGCTATCGTCCACCTTCCGTTTAATACGAATTTTGGGTGGGCCAAATATCCATTTCTGATTTTTCTCTTGGGTGCTGTTTTTAGGGTAGATTAGCTACCGATTATTGCCGTTAGGCAACCTTCCCGCCTATTGGGCATGTTGGCCGTATTTTCAAATGTGTCGCTGTTTCAACGGAAATTTTGTCTTCGATCACAGTCCGTTGATATTACATGAAAATTTCTTATATTATCTTTATCTTTTACCTGCATTTTTCCCATGGTAGAACCTAAACCGTGCCTGAAATATTAGCGTCCCATACTATGATATAATCATGATGTCGAACAAAAGATACTTCAGAATTATTTGTAAACCAAAAGGAGAAGTGATCGTGCAATATAAGCAGTCTTTTCGGACAATAATCTTTTGGAGCATGCAATTAACTACGCTGTATTCTTTTGTTTGTATCCACGCACCATCGCCTTCCAGTGAAGCTGTAAAAGAGAACGATTCCGCTGCTTCTTTCATTATATTATTTACACATCTATTATATTGTACCATTTCCCAACATTCTTTTTCAGCCACTAGCCGAGAAGAAGTTGTAAATGCCGTATTATATGACCCAAAAAAGAACCTACTATCCTACTATTTTTTTTGTTTTAGCCCAAGTTCTAGAGACGTAACCCCCAATGTGCATGAGGTTCTTCCTTAATAAAAAATTGATACTTTTTAATAATTGGTTGTACGGCTACTTGTTCTTTACAAAATGATGGGAGCTCCCTGTCCAGCAAGTTGATTGCCTTGGGAGTTTTGCAGTCGCAAATAGTAATATTTACTCCTTTCACCGTGGCAAAAGCGAGTTTCGACAGCAGTCCAAGTGCGAGTTGACTGTCCATCTAAAACATTTCTTTTTATTAATTACGATATCTTTGTGGAAGTTTCATTTTTTCTCTGAAATTATATCTATGTGGGACTACTGTATTTTTCTGTTGTGGGGCAACTCGCACTTTTTACTTTGTCCCTCTTGCTGGGGCTACTACGTTAGTAGCCTGCGGGCTTGCGCGGCCTTGGACTTTTTTCATGCGATCGGCATGTACTACCACCAGCTTCTTGCCGTCATCTTATACTATTTAGTAGCTGACATTCCTTTTGTTTTCTACCACTGTATATGGTGTTTCCACTTAATGAAACCCTGAGCTGGCTTGTAAGAGCAGAATCTCTTGTATTTTGTTCGACTTGACTTTGGCTCATGAAAATGAACACGGTGTACTTGTGATAATGGAAGTGGTGGTGGTTCCTAAGAAGGGATAAATAAGGTTAGGGACATATTCAGAGAAAGCGAGCACGAATAAAATTAAGCTACCTGTGGAGACAGGCTACGCACAAAGTGAGAATCACTCGTATACACAGAGTCGACAACCAGAGCTGAATGGGCCTGGGAGGGAACATAGATTATAATTAAGGCAATTGACATGACTTCATTAAAAGAACATACCAAGTAGTGTCCTATGACACACAAATGTTGGATATACCGTCACACACCTGATACAACTCAAGTGACGTCTCTAAAGAAACATAGGACACAGAATTAGTAGGAAAAATGCAACATAAATTCACAATCGACATACCTCAGAAGAAGAAGAGCGACACACACACACATGGGTCCTTAAACCCAGTAAATTGTCTTTGGGCAATCAGGGACAAATCAGTTTAACACGAGAGAGAGAAAGAGTGAAAGCCCAGAATTCAACGTGCTTTACAGACGACATTAATTGACATTAAAGAGGGGGAAAGGAGGGAGGGAAAACGTTGCCAAATTTAAGACGGGATCGCTTTCGCCGATCCATATGGCCTTTCCCAGGGCATGTTAAATTTTCCGGGCACGATGGCCAACTACTTAAATAAAATACTTTCGCCTATTTCAAAATTTACTCTTTTCGCTGTTATATCATAATAAAATTTTCTCTTTCTCTTTCGCTTTAATTTATCTATATTTAGCAATCTTAATCGCGTCATATATTTTTGCTGTGAGAAAATCATATTAATATCTGTTAAATTCCGGTTGCACGCGAACGGCATTAAATCGTCCGGTTCTGGTGCTTCTCTTCCATACATTAAATAAAAAGGACTATAACCAGTGCTAGAATTGACTGCGATATTATAAACAAAAACTGCTACATCTAAGAAATATGTCCATGTGTGGGGGTTGTCTTTAACATAACAAGAAATTATATCGGCAAGCGTTCTATTTGCACGTTCGACCATGCCGTCGCACTGAGGGCGGTAGGCCGACGTTCTTATGGCTTCTAGGCCACGCTGTTTATACAAACAATACATTACTTTTAAAGGACATTTATGCCTTGATCGGTCAATACCATTTCTGGCACACCGTGGTGCATTAGAATATTTTTATGAAAACTTTAGCTAGCGATTCTGCTGTACTATCCGGCATTGATGCAACTGTTATATATATAGTTAAATATTCGCCCATTTCTAAAATATACGGATGATTTTAGGGTCCTCATGGGGTCAATAGGCCCATAATGTTCATGGCGACAAATTTTTATACATGATCTGAGGGTGGGATCGGATTCAAAAGAGACTTGTTGTCTTCAACGACTTTTCGTTTCGCGCAAAACTCACATTTACGTATATAATCTCTATTATTTTACCATAAACGGCCATTTAAAACGTCTTTGAATTCTCGCTGTAGTCTTTTTTACGCCTAGATGCTCCGCGAATGGGCTATCATGAAATCTGATTAAAATCTTTTCTCTTAACGATTTTGGTACTAGTATTTTCCCGTCGGCCGTGCCGATTAAACCACTCTTAAATTCTTTAATTTGTTCGTCTTCGTTGATGTCACTCTTATATTCGTCTTCTTCGCTTTTCTTACGTTTTTTCGTGTTTTCCCTTGTGTCGCCTACTGCTAGAAAATATTCTTCCATGAACTGATTTTGTCGTTGTTGTTCAATATTTTTCTTACGCTTCTTTACAAAATTTATCTTTTCCCTGTTCCTGTAAAAACATTTCAGTAGTCAAAGCCTAATACTTTGTGTATGGCCAGACGTTGTGGCTACCTCTTTTGTCTCAGGCATTCTGCTTAGCCCAACAGCGTTCTGATTAGCTACACCAGGCCTAAAGACTGTTTTAAAATCGAATTTGTTGGTGAACAAGGCCCATGTAATAGCTTTACGCGACATATTCTCTGTTATTTTCGGAAATCCTTTTAGTCTTTCGTGATCGGTTTCTACCGTAAATTTCGTACCGTACAAATAATGATAAAATATTTTCAACTTATGATATATCGCATACGTCTCTTTATCTTTCGTGTGCCAATTTTTCCTGTGTTTCTTTTAATTTCTGTGACGCGTATGCTACTGCATATTCTACTTTTTCTCCGTTCACTATTTTTCTTCGTGCTAGAACTGATCCTACGGCAAATCCCGATGCGTCCGTTTGGACAAAAAACTCGAGGTTGAAATCTGGGAATCATAAAATCGGATTTTCTAACAAACATGTTTTCAAAAATTTAAACGTATTTTTTTCTTCGGGGCACCATCTAAATTCTTCTTTCTGTCTCGTTAATATCGTAAGTGCTCTCGCTTTATTCGCGTAATCCCATATAAATAAATAATAATAAATAATATAAACTTATTATAATATCCTGATAATCCCAAAAAACTTTTTACTTGTTTCTTATTCTGTGGTGTCGGATAATTTCTAATGGCTTCCATTAACTTCGGATCGGGTCTCAATCCTTCTTCTGATATAATATGTCCCAAATACTTTATTACTGCTTTTTTTAAAAATAAACATTTCCATAGCTTTATTTTCAATTCTCCCTCCCTTAATAGATTTAGTACGCATTTAATGTGTTAAATGTGATCGTCAATTGTTCAAGAATAAATAATTATGTCGTCCAAGTAAACTAGTGCCCACTTGTGAATAACTGGTTGTAATAAATTATTCATATAACGCTTAAATGTTGCTGGTGCATTCGTCAATTCGAATGGCACACGATTAAATTCATAATGACCCTGGCTAGTTGTAAAAGCTGTTTTATGCTTGTCGGCTTCCTCAATTTTCATCTGCCAATATCCGCTTCTCCGGCATCAACGTGAGTTTTTATAATCCGCTTTTCAATGAGAAGGAGTTACTTTATTAACGGCTCTTTGCTTAACCACCAGTTCAATACGTTCATTTCTTTATATATATATATTTGTAAGGACGGACAAGATAAAGGTTCTCAAGAGAAAATGGGTTCTAGTGTTGATCTCGAGATTTCCATCGACGACGCCATCAGTTTGAAAGCGTCAAGATGTTGCGTGGATCCGAGTCGAACTTGTGGGGTAGCGAACTGGAAGCCAATTACGCCTCGTCCTGTGAGGAAATTTTGAGTTCCAAGGACTCGCTCAACTTCATTCCTTCAGTCAAGGTAACATTTCAATTCATTTGGGAATTATTTTAAAAAAAATTATATTGTTGTATTTTTACTTTCCATAGCGATCATTCGAGATCGCAAATGAATCACAACAACACAACAACACGGGTTGTCTTACGAAACCTCCACCTGACTCTCCTGGTCCGCGCCAACGCCCAAGACGATAACTGTTTAAAAATTGGTCTGAATATGTGTATCATACAACTGGGCAACCTTTTTATTTTAATTTCTAGAATCGGACCAAGAGTTGAAACCACCCAGGAGAATAGGAACCAGTCCCATCACACGAGTGATTTTTTTTTTCTTCTTGAATTATTTCTGGATCTCATCCATAAATTAACCTAATTTGTTCTTTCTTCTTTGCTATTTTTTTTGTACGTTTTCTCTTTTTTTGGGTGGATAACGTTTTCTTTTTGTTTTGTTTTTTTTTTGTGTTGAGAAGAGAAATTCAATGACGGTGATCATTCACGATCAATCACGTCTCGTGTCGGAGGCGATCAAGGAGGCCCAAGACAAAACCAACGTTGTTGAGCGTGCCACGTGGATGGATTGGATCTGTAAATCCGTCCACGGACGAAGTCTTCTACACCAACAGCCATACTGGAGCAAAGGTATATTTTCCGTTTGGTTTTCTATAAGTTTCTCTCATGGGTTTCCTGGTGACAATGGAACCCAATTTGCAGCCCAACATCACCAGACCACACAAACATTTTGCCAGGATGAACTTATCACAAAAGGAATTCCGGTTTAGGTCGGTTTTTCTTATCCTTAAAAGGAAGTTTAGGATTTTTGTGGTTTACCGATAAAAAAAGAATTCGTTTGAATTTTTGTCGAAGCTTCATTGCATTGTTTAAAAGTTTCGTTAGTCTTGATTCACTCTCTTGGTGAATGGACACTCACCGAGGAGTTTGCCTGTGTAAAAGAGCCGACGCGCCCGTCCTTCAATGGCTGCGCTCCATCCGATACCAAACGGCCAGTGAAGATACCGTTTCTCATTCGGTACGACTAAAAGATTTGATCAAAAGTAAAATAATTCAATCCATCGGGGTTGACGATGACATGAGTAGAACCTGGATACGATCACTTTGCCCATGTTTCCGCGATTCCAATGCCCCAACCGAAGAACAGGATCAACGTTTGAATTTACTGACAAACCAGTTGAGTACAGCAAGTAGTTTAACCCTTCCAAAGGGTGAATGCAGCATCTTATCGATCGAGGACTCTCCACGTCACGTTTCGCCTGGCCGTGATCAAGTCGCTTCTGAATCAACTGGCGCTGCCGATTTAAGTCGAGAAATCGAAGAGGAATTGGTCATTGTTCAGCCAGAAGTGGTGGTGCAGACGAGAAAAAGACTTATTGTCCGTCAGCCGAATCTGCCACGCATTTCTGAAGCTACCGACAGCTGCTTCAACCAAGTGGTTGAAGAAGATTTGAAATTTGCTCGACAGACTTGGATTCATTTCTCCCAATGTTTCGAGATTGATTTCTGCCTCCAGCCACCGACGCCCAGCACGGATAGACGCCCTCAGCTATATTCGGAACTTTGTGGTGGAGATGATGCGGCGTCGCCGTTAGTAGAGGACGCTAGATCTAGGCAGCATCAGCGACATTCTTGGCCCGCCGTCTTGACGACGCGGCAGCGTCGTTCCCGTTGCCAATGGCTCAGCCAGTCAAGTGTTTTCCTTTCATTCGAAAAAAACGAAGGAGAAGTAACAGGAGAAAAGAATTCCATTGCCCGCATCCTGTTGCACAACAGCCAATCGCAGACGCTGGAGCCGCAGCGTGTCCTCACATGCGCCAATGCCTCTGAGGCGTTTTCCTGGAACGACGCACTTGTTCTGCGAAATCGACTATCTCATCCCAACGATCTAGCTCAGGTGTCCTGAAAAACAATCGATGCATTTGACCCACAACCACAAAATAATTTGGCTCTTTTCTGTTCCGCGCATAATTTAAAAGAAATTAGTTTTCTAAATTTAATTCTATAATTAATCTCGTTTGTTTTCTTTTTTCACCAATTTTAATGGGTCATTTGCAGTGGTATACATCACTAGACAACGAGGGCCGCGTCTTTTTCTACGAAGATGATAGCAGCGAGTCTCTGTGGTCCCTTCCTCAAGTTACATCCGTTCCCGCTTTGACGTCAACAGAGAGTGAACCGGTAATTGAATAATTCTTTACAATTGAATGATTGATTGTGAATTTTTATTGCACTCGTCCTTTCTTCTCCCGTTAATCAATCAATCGAAGAAACAGCAGGGTATTCAGCAAGGTGTTTATTATCCAAAAGGGAGTGAATTCAGTCCCAAAATGAATGAACAAATGACAGTCACCCCCGTGTCTACATCCAAATGGGATATGGTCCGTCAAAGGACGTCGAAAGCCGATCGCAACAGCAAAACTCAATCAATGGTCTTGACTAACTTCAGGTAAAATGAAACGAACAAACGACTTGTATTCATTAACGTCATACCTTTCTATTTTACTTTTTTCTTTCTCTTTAATTGGAATGAATAAGTGGATGTCTCGATAACATTGCAGTCGAGAATGTAAGTGGAGAGACCAGTCGTGTAACGTTATTAGCCCCGGCCAAGACGGCCTCACTACCTCGCAATATTCAGCCACAATGGTCTAATTTGCAAGGGGGTAGCATCGTAAGTGATTACCTGAAAAATCTTGATATCGTAAGTTTTTCCTTGTCTTTTCTCTTCCTTTTCACTTTAATTTTTTGTTGTTGAACTGCCATTTTTTAGTATTTTGGGTTCTGTGTGTTTGGGGGAGGGGCGAATAGAGAGAAATTGCGTTTGGATCCAGACCGTCCACGATAATGTTAAGTTCTGCAGTCAATAAAACAAAAATTGTTTTTTTTTTTTGGCTTTTCCAACAAATAATTTACCACAACTGATTGCACTTAAATTTAGGAGCCGCGCTCCAATTCACCAATTGGCTTTGATTTGCCACTAATCATGACACTTGCTTGTTTTAGCTGATATTTTGAAAATTAAATGTGAATCATTTGACTAATTTTTTCATTTATATATTAGCGAGTTCTGCAACAGGGTTTCCTATACAAAACCAAACTGACTGATAACGGCAAGAAAATCCGTAAAAATTGGACTTCCTCTTGGGTGGTCCTGACGGATTTGTTCCTTTTTCTCTTCAAAGAATTCTCGTAATATATTAGATTGTGCTTCTTTACATACATTATTATTCGAATTCAATTTCCATTAACGCGCCAATGTAGGGCGAAAACTTCTAACACAGCCGCTGGATCATCCACAGGAACCAACAAGCCGGAATTATGCGTGGATTTGAACGGGGCGACGATCGAGTGGGTGGCCGTCAAATCCAGTCGCAAAGGAGTTTTCCAAGTGTGGACGCTCCTCGGCGTCCAGCTCTTGTTGCAAGACGAGGATGAAACCAACGCTGTTGTATGGTTTAATGAGATTAAACGAGCCATTCAGCAATTGCCTTGCGGGACAAAAGGTAGCAACATATTTATCGAGTTTCTCATGTGACACTTTTCAACCGACGATTCTGACATAGTAGAAACTACCAATCACTACCCTTCACAGCATTCGTCGCCTTTGATTGGTTCGAAACCCAAGAAATTGTCGTTGGAAAAAAGTTTCTCGCCGGTGGAATCGAGGCACAAACGCAACGATTCGCTAACACAATACTTACGTCCTCCTTCACCCGACTCACCAGTGAGCTTCAGCAATAGCAGCAGTCTGATGAAGCAAGGCAGCAGGAAAAACAAATTGGGACGGACCAAATCCACAAAAGTTCCTTTCCTTGGCAGTACGGAGGATTTGACTGCGGTTGCACCAGGATCCAGCCGGGAAAGACAAGATAACTTGAGAGACAAGCTGCGGAAATTCTTCGTCCGCCGCCCAACTGTCGATTTACTCGTCAAAAAAGGCATTTGGAAGGATGAGCCTGTTTTTGGTTGCCATTTGTCCGCCCTATGCAACTTCGACGGGTCGACGGTGCCCAAATTTGTACAGCAAGTGATCCAGCTGATTGAGAGCAAACAGGAGAACATGAAAGCGGATGGAATCTATCGAGCCAGCGGCAATCTCTCGCAAATTCAAAAGATTCGTTGTCAGGTAATTAATCATTTTCACGGTCTTGTGGAAGAATGGAGGATAACAATTTTCTTGTTGGAAATAGGTGGATCAGTACAATTGGGCCATTTTGGAAATCGAAGACGACGTTCATGTATTGACAGGTTGCCTGAAGCTCTTTTTTCGTGAACTTAAAGAGCCGCTTATTCCTTGCCCACTTTTTGAGAAAGCCCTTCAGGCCACCAATTATCAGGGACCCAATCCGGAACGAATACGTCGATATCGAGGTACGTCAATTTGATTAAAGTTGTTTTTAAAATAAACTAATTCAATTTTTATGAACGTAGACATCGCCGAGTCATTGCCGACAGAGAACTATGACACGTTGCAGTATCTGTTGCAGCATTTGCTCAAAATCACGGTATACCGCGAGTACAACCGGATGCACATCTCCAATTTGGCCATTGTTTTTGGACCAACTCTGATGTGGGCTGCAACCGTCTCCAACAACCTGGCGTTGGACATGATGCAACAAAACCTGGTTGTTGAAGCGTTGCTAAGCAACTACCACAATATTTTCAACAGGTGATTCCTGTTTCCATGGATCGGTCCTTCCACACACATAACTAAACACTTGGGTCCGATTGGATGAAATTAACTGGGTAGCAAAATTAAATAAAATCGTGTCTTTCTCTTGTGGTTTAGATGCCAATTATGGACAGAAGTTGGCCACTCTAAATTTTACATGCACACACACATACCCATACTTTCCAACTGCTGCCTTAAATTTATGTCTATTGTTGAACAGTTGTAGAATATATTATGGCCGCCATCTTCGTATCCGAAATCTGATTGTATCATATGAAATGACGCAAGGATTTCCGTTTGAGAGATAGGCGTTTGCTGTTTCTTTGATTGTGATTGCCTTCCCTTTTCTTTCCACACAAATTACTGTTATCTTAATGTTAATTAACTGTTTGTGCTAATCAGAATAGCTTGTGAAGATAAAGTGAGAAATTATAATTAAAAGGAATGGGTAATAATTTTGTTGTATTTAAGTGAAGAATTAAAATTATAGACTACTACTGTGTGTCTATGTGTAATACTGAGGTGTGGCACGCAGTTTATTATTATTGAAAAATCCTTCGATTCTTTTCGTGTGACTTTATTTTCCTCTGCCCTTTTATTCTCCTCCTGCCCACACATCAAAAACACATCCACACATTTCCGGTATAGATTGTTTTATCAGTAACATTGATACATCAACAAAAACGCTGTTAAAAGCGGAAATGTGAAATTTCAGAGAATTATTTCATTTTTAAGGAACTGTAATACAACAAAGTTCGCCCCACTCAATGACCCCTCAGACTTTTCAATCAAATCATTTGTTGCGATTTCATGCGAAATTGTTAAACTAAAATTGTTCAACTGCATTACAACGTCACTCCAAAAAAATAGTGGAAAACAATGAACCAAATAATTTAACCGCACGCTCCCGGACTTCCCTTATAACAGCCGTACGCGTGTTGGTTAGAAGTCGAATTTAAAAATAACCCATGATCTCACATATTTAGTAATTTCGTAATCTTTTTATTTGTCTTTTATTTGAAGCAAGCTAAATCAAAATCAAAGTAAGCTTACAGCTAGTAAATTTTTTATAGATAATGCGAACCCTTTTGTGTTTTTAGGTTGTAACTTTCAGCGTTTAAATCATACGGGTGACGTGAAATTTAATCGCCACTGCGGCCACTACAAATTACAATTTAAAGCTCGAAACCATGCAGAATAATACACAAAAGAGAATGGTGGGCGGAGTTATTTTTGCAGTGTAGATCAGGCCACTATTTTTTACAACAGTGCAGTGTAGAGAGCTAGGGACGTCTCTGTTGGACTCTATGACAAAGAATTCAGCCTATGGTTGCTTCTTCCTTAGTCTCAAGGCACACTAGGCCCCCTCCCCTCCTCCGGAAACCTACGAGACCAAGAGAAAATACGTTCAATTTCCTCCTATTTAAAAATTCACAAACAGCAGACAGCCAAGAAAAAAAGAAGAGTTGTTATTAAATCAGTATTAGGACTTACAGTGGGTACCGAAAATATCCGTACGGATGAGAGGACCAGTATGGAAAACGCGTTTTTCAAAACGCTCCTATTAATAAAATTCTCGGTGGAATCCAATAAAAATTTTTTCTATGGTTAGTTTTAGGGTGGGGTTTTATGTGGTTTTGGGGGGAATTTTTCAACAACGCGATATGCGGTTTTTATTACGTTGCGTAAGTATCCGTACGGCCGAGTGTCCTAGTAGGGAATGGGTTCACTTTGGAGGCCTGCTATTCGGTAATTACGTAATATTATAGGAAAGTTCTGAAATAGAGGTGCATGAGCTCTATGTGTGGTATTAAGATCACATTTTTAAAGTTTCATTTATAGTAATGAAATTGAATATGAAAACACGAATTATAAGTTTTCCGTTTATTTCCCCTCAATTACCTCTCACCAGTATTGCCATATCCAAAAATCATTACTTTTTCTCTTTCTCCCTCTTACGTCCAAGAAAAGAAAGAGATTCTGGGAAAAGAAAAGAGAAGAAAAAAAACAAGAAAGAGATTCCCAAAAATAGCGGTTATCTTAATTTTATTTATATCTTGAGAAATGAAATAGATGGAAACATCAAATTACATTGTCAGATAAGAAATAATTTCTTCACATTAAAATAATTTTTTCATAATTTTTTTCCTAAATAGTTTAGTCACCGGATCATTTGTCAAATTCACGAGACGTCAAACGCAATCCCGCCCTAAAGTACAAAAAAAACCCACACGAGTTTTATTTGGTGTGCACAAGTTGTTTATATTTGGATACTTTTGGTGGTTTTATTGCGCACCATGGTGAAAGTTTGTATAAAGGAACATATGTTCGCAAAATTAAGGAGAATGCTGTTTAAAAAAACTTTTGCGCGGGTTGCGTTGTTACAGAACCAGACCGTACGAAGATTCCGAAGCTCAAAAGTAGGCCACTGGTTGGAACGGCATAGATCAATGAATCGGCCCTTACATTAGTCATAACAGATTGAAAGACTAAAACCATTATGTATTTTGACAAAATGAAATTTACGTCGAAAAATATCATGCAAGTTCAATCGGGGCATTCATTACTAGAACTAATTTTTAAAATTCTAAAATTGGCATCAATGTTGAATTTGCAGATGAGTGGAAGTATTAAATTGGTGTTGCGTAATAGTCCTGATTTCCATTCTTCTAATTCAATGGACACTAAGCAATAGAAACTTTATTATTTGTTATGTTTTACCAAAAGGTCTTTTTTACTGAGGCTCCCAACTGGTTAACCGCATTAGTGATTTGGGAAAACTTGTTTTTTGGGAAAACAAAATTTCAGATAATACAGAGAGCGTCAAAATTCTTAAGCTTTGCTTATGCGGCGTTGCCCTGTCACACGAAATCGTTAAATGCGGAGTTTCAACTAATTTTTAAGTTGACACTTGACGAAATGCAAGTGTTGTTTACCACCTGTCTAGATGTGAAAAAAGAAAGAAATAGCGATGGAAGAATGACATTGTCTAACGAGAAATTACAACGAACCCATTCCATCAGAACGACAGAGAAAGCAGCAATACACAGACTTTCGTATAACAGGCAACGTCGCATAAGCAAAGCTTAAGCTGAAATTTGACGCCTCCACAGACAACCAAACAACCAACAAAAATGGCGGACATCGAAACAATTGACACGTGAATCCGCGATGTCAATTGCCTCTATAGGAAACATTGAAAGTGAATGTTTCACTGCAGAATGTTTTTCTTTAAATTTAGTGGACGAAAATTTAATCCATGGCAAAATACAAATGAATATTTATGATTGAAATTCAATGGAATGGTACATTTTTTGGAAGTTAGCCCAAAATACTTTCTAGAAACCAGTGAAACAAATACATTTTTGGTAGGTTTAAAATTTTGACGTCAAAGAAATTCGATTGGTTACTAACCTAATGGCGAGCTTAAGATATTTGGTGACCTTAGGGAAATGGAATTTAGGTACGAAAAGGAAAATTTAAAAAATTCTTATTGCAGAGAGAATTTGTTTAAAGTATTAATGTTAAGCATTTAATCTTGTGCATCAAAAGAATAAGAGTAGCGCTAATTTCCGTCTAAAATAGATTTGTTTATGTTACGCTAGACTCGCTAGAAACTCGCTCGCTAGAAAACCTTCGTTGAATAGACTGATGAATCCTGCAATAAAAAGTTTTAATCTACATACTTCTAGATCCAAGGTTATTTCTTTAAAAAAATTATTTGAATATAGAATCTTCTTAAATTTAAAAAGAGATGTATGTCTTTCCAGCAGTAATCATATTAAACTGAAATGTAGGAAAATGACCATTTAAGATATTTAGATAGTTCATTTCGTTTCCAAACATTTATCATCTATAACTGGATTGTTGAAAAGAGATCAGTTTAAGACATTTCAGAGGCAAGTCTCTTCCCAGAATTGGGTCAATCCAGCCGAAGTCAACCAATCGTTGGCGCGCTCATATTTTAGAATTGAGCGAAATTTGAGCAGTAGGTTTATACTACCCTAAACAACTTATTTTCCAAATTTCGCTTATTTCAGACTATTAGTTTTTAAAATACAGCGAAATGAAAATTGATTTTTTTCATTTTGCCGTAGTCCATTTTTCCCGTGCGTTTTTTTGTTTTTCTTTATTTATATACTCATTGTTTAAAAATCAAATTTTTTAAAATACATAATTTTAATCATATTTTCACGGGCTATCTTTTGGTTAAATTTGTTTTAAAAAAATATTTAGTTTAAGGTTACTAATTTAAGGACAAAGTTTTGATACCCTCCCCTTTTTAAAAATCAATATCTTCCCCGGCTGCAAAAATTTTCACAAGCCGTTTTCATAAATATATAGAGGAGATATTGATTTATGCTATGTATAACAATGAAAGGTGTGTTATTTCTTGTTTGTCTGATTTTATTATTCTAATTTTAAGGTTTTTGGCGAAAATTAGCGTCTTTTTTGCTCATTTCGACCTTGGGGGTGAAGCTTCATCTCTTTCCTTTCGCCGCTCTGAACCCATTTTTCGCCCTAGGCTCTGAGATGAGAGCTATCCCGTAGGAAAATGATAGCTAGTTATATAGCAGTAACTTTCTAGCTTTCTGCTGTCATGCATGCTGTTGCTTATTTGTTTTCCTCTAGCATGTTTTTTCTCTGAAACATGCTAGTACCACCCCACCATGAGCATATTAGTTTTAAACTAACATGATCTAATGAATATCTGATGAGTACCGTACCCCCCAATTCATTATGAAAAAAGACAACCACCCGCACACACCACGATCTACTGGCTTCAACTGGCTAGTTACTTGCTAGGGATTTTTGGCGCGCGAAGTCTCTTTGATTTTCATATATGTTATTTTACTTGCTATTTACCTACTTCCTTTATTATAACTGGTTCACCCATCCATTCACTGTTGGTCATCTTGGTTGCTGCAATTGATTATTTCGCTGGATCCTTCTGGTGCCGGTGTGGCATGGGTTGATTGATAAAATCAAAAAGTTTTGAGGCAGGAACAGAATCGGTCTGTCGGTCCTATTTATCCGTTTATATTATGATAAGCCTACCACCATCATGAATTGATGCACTATTATAATAAATAAACCATCTTTAAATAAAAGATGCATTATGTCTACCTAAACGAAGCAATATTTTAAATTCCCATTATTTTTTTTTAAATCGGCAGTTTTTCACCAATTAATAAGTGTACCAAAGTGCCCACTATGTAGCCGACATAATTTTCCTCTTAGACAATTTTTTTATTTATTTTATACATATGAGCTGATGCGCATTATCTTATTAACCTATCTTATTTATTTCTTAACAACTTATCAGTTATTAGATATATTAAGGGGATTTATCGTCATACAGTTATAGTTATAGATTGAATAAATAACGAAAAATATATATGGATACTAAGATGTGAATGCCAGTCAGCAGTTATTTGTCTGCTTTTAACGGCTTTTACGTATTCGAAAATTAGCCTAAGTTATAAAACGTATTAACCATATACACAACAGAAAGCCGCTCGTTTGCAATATACATATATGCCCGTGCGAGTTAGTAACCAGCTAGCCCTAGCTAGCAGTTAACCCGTTATATTTAAGACAGTAAAGCGCTAGTCAGTTCCCAGCGCGTTACAAGTTAATCCCCCCAGCTGCCCTCTTAGCCAGTGCAAAACTAACTATCTACGGATATACGGCACAGTTTTTTTTTACTAGTATGGGAATTGCTAGTAAGAATTAGCAAGGACCCCTCTTTAGCTGTCTAAATTTTCGTACGGGATATCAATCGATCACAAATTGCATGAGATGCAATTTGTGATCGATTGATATTACAGTACCTGAGGCTGTTGTAATTTAAAATTTTCAAAATTAAAATGTTTATTTATTTATTTGCCTTTATTTATCTCGCCTTGACTGAGAATCAGAACCTCGATCCTCAGTCCATTGGCATGATTGAACGGATTGCTAACCATTATATCACCGTTGACGTTTTAGCAATAGGGAAAAGATGGTGCCGTTTGGTATGGCCCAGGTAACCCCCCCTTCTCTTACCCCTCTCCCATGGGTACGTGCAATCCCCCCCCCGTCCGACCTCCCTTCTGGCCGGCTTGGGCTGTGCGTCAGTCCCGTAAAAATCGAAACTTTCAACACAATATCTTATTTCCGAATAAACCTTAAATTGCATATCAAATTGATATTTCTAACAAATGGGCTTTATTAACATGATTGTATTCAACCTTTTCATAAAAAAAAGTTAAAAAAGTTTTGAAATATACAAGTTACAAATGAAAAACGAACTAGACTATTACTAACATAGTTTAATTGGCTGAATAGTATATGAACGGTGCCGGATCTACGTTTCAATCGACTTTTGGTAAATCCGACAAGGATGCCAGATCTCTTCTCTGTTGAAATAGAACAGGTAGAAATAGGACTAGTGGATGTTATAAATAGGACTGCTCGTAAGGAGAAATAGGACTGGCAATAACGAGATGCAAAAAGTAGTCCTATTTCGACCAGTCCTAAATTGACTAGTCCTAAAACGTAGTCCTATTTCTACCGGTCCTATTTCGTTTCAGTCCTATTTCACCGACTACCTTGACTTTCCATGAAATCCATGACTTTCTTTTATCAAGTTTTCTGCAGTTAACTCAGCTTTATTGAAGAATAGCTTGGTTAGTAACAACACATTATTCCTTGATGACTGAAACATTATCAATTGACTTAGTTAACGAAGACACAGTTATAATGATTAGAAACTGAGACGGCTTAAGTTGTTTAAGTAAGGCCTGACTTAGTCTTAAAAAGATGAGTGGACTTGTTTACAAGTACGACAGACGGGTTTCCAATACTCGCTATTCGGCATTCAAAAGTGCTATTTATTCTTGTTGCTCACCAACTAGCCTCGCTTTCTTCTTCTTCAGTTCCTTCAATTCGTTCGCAACAATTCTCTTCATCTGCTCTCCAACCGTCGCACTCTCTTCTCTTTTTTCTTGTTCTCCTCTAGGGCAGTTCTGTAGCGTTGACGGGCTTAACATATTTTCATTAAGATTTATAAAATAATTTTTTAAGGCATTGCTACAGAGATTCACAACATACTTGACACCCATTTCCAAAATAATAATGCAGTTGTTCCTCCCAATGTAAATCTTCTGTTATTTCTTTGAACAATACGAAACCAAGACTTATTCAGGGCCATTGGAGACTGATTTGGCATTTGGAAAGGTGATGAATTATCTTAAGGCTTGTACGTCATGAAGCAATAAAAAATCAGGTGAAGCTCATTACCTTTTCCTTTCCACCTGAAAAATATTTTTGGATCGTGCTTCCAATTTCATTCGTTGGCCACAACGCAATTATCAAGAAATCAGCAAAGAATTCCGGCTTTCATACACTATTGGTATATATTTCAAGAATTAAAAGGATAAAGTTTGGAACTATTTATTTATTCTAATTTGCTTTGCTAGGTGTGCTCGATGGCACATTGATAAAAATATTACAATCCTTCGAACATTTTGCTGCTTATACATGTCAAAAGAAATTTTGAGCTAATATCCTTCAAGTTACCTGTATTAAACATTTAAAATTTACACCAGTAAGCGCTGTCTTGTCAAGATCAATGCATGATGCGCGTGTATATGTGAACAGCGAGATTGGCCAAAGTTTCCCTGACAGACTTGCTGGGACCGATAACCACATTATTACAGATCTTGCCTATCCTCTGTCCAAATTTCTGTTAAAGTCATACTCAAGAGCAAGTGCGAACGAGGTAGAGCGTTTAGTGTGCCTGTAACGATTTTTTAAAAGTTACGGTTCTATAAAACCAAAAGCCGAGCGACTATTCCACTATTGCGCATCGTAGCGAATTTTCGCTCTGCAGAACCATAGAAATATTCAAATGCATAATAGATCCAATCATGTAATACGAATGATAAACACTACTATTTTTCTTCAGAAGCAATTTGTTTTCAACGGCACACTAAACAGTGATGTTTAGACAACAGTAGAGCGTGCCATTGATCGCCTTAAAGGCAAATGTCGCCGGTTGAAATTTCTGTACATGAATTCGATTAGATTTGATATCAAGTGTTATTATTGCAGCTTGCTGCATTCATAATTTTGTAATAGACATCGATGGTATTGACGACGAAGATTTTGTTGGCGTCGAGGAGGAAGCTGATGCAAATTATTTGGTTGTAGATCACGAGCCATTGCTTGGCCAAATTAAAAGAAACCTAATTGCATCTATGTTATTGTGAAATTTAATTGAATCGTTAGTGCACACAGGTGTGATAGAATCAATGTATTGATCTTTTTGTCTTTAAGGCTCAAAATATCAAAATTTTGAATTTAGATAAATGAATTGTTTTTAATAGCCTTGTTCGCTTTCATGGCCATCTTTTTCATGTAAATGATGATAACTTGATTAGCTTCCTACTCTCATTGTTTCGGTTTTTTTCTTTAACGTAGACTGGATCGGTTTTCTTTCCTTTAGTTGCTTGGGGGCCGACAACAGTTTTCAAACGCAAATATCACGCAACGATCCGAGTCGCAGAGCTGAAATCTGAAATACCTGTACAGTACCCACGCCAGGTATTGGATCCTCCCGGTCAAAAAAGGCGTTTTAACCCGCGCGAGATAGGCCTAACGGTGTCTCGCGCGAGATTTAAAAAAAAAAATACTTCGATTAATCGTACGAGGTTTATTATTTTTTTATCAGAAAGATAAAGAAGTATTCTTCATCTTTCTGATTTTTAATTTTAAAAAAGTGTTTGGGTTCTTTATTTAAATGAATCGTTTTTAAATATTGGATCAACCCAAAAAAGTCGCATGGCCTGTCCCTTCCCGTGGCATTGCCTCAGGATATGGTGGACAAAGGATTCCTCCCCACCATATCCTAAGGCCATGCCGCGGGTAGGGACAAGCCATGCGAGATATTTCTGACTGATCCTGTATTTAAAAATGATTCATTTACACATAGAACCCTAACACTTTTTGAAAATAAAAAACCAGAAAGATGAAGACTACTTCTTCGTCTTTACAATAATTTTTCTATATTTATCTTTAAATCTTTTACAGATATTTTTTACTTTTATTTTATAGTTCATTATGTGTTGTGGGTAGAAGATAATAGATATGGCTCATCGACTACTTCCAGGGTTTGAAAAAGTAACAAGTTAGAATCTTCAACAAAACGAATCACATACATTTAATAAAATGCTTATTTTTTATATACTGTCAGCTACCTGCGTTAGGAAGGTGGAACGAAAAATGGAACTTTTTTGTTTTGTTTTTATTTTAGGGATATTTTAGAAAAGAAAAGTGGTTTTGCTTTCAAGTTCACAGTGAAAGTCAGCTTCTGATTTGAAATAAATTCCAACGTCTTCTGGATCTTATCCGGTTCAATAATGTAGTCTTGTTTTGTATTGCCCATTTTTGCTTTAGCTGCAGCCGACTTGTCTGAAGAAAATGGACTAACAACTAGAATTTTGACGGAGGCGTCTTTGGTATGTTGAGGAATTTTATACCTTACGAGTGTTGTGTTCAGTTTTGTTAAATAGAGATGACCGGTGAGCCGCGTACCACCAATAATTCCAATTTCGAAGTGGTTCTTTTTTGCATTTATTTCTATCCTGTAACATTAACATTTTATTTTATTGTTTTATATCCGCTTCAAACTTCATTCACCAATTGGTGCTAAATGGCTATAGTTGTAGTTATCTAGTGAAACAATCGCCAACTAATCCCACCTATACCACAAAAACGTGATTAGAAACCCTTCGGAAAATTTTATTATTAAACACCTGTATGAGTGAAATTCTCTTCGTGAGTAAACATTGAAATGTGGTCTGTATCAAATTCACTTATTTGGGATACCCAAGAATCACTACTGTAGCGACTAGACTTGCTCCCAGCTGACAGCTTTCCTGTTTTCAGAATTGAAATATCATATAATTTAAAAACAATACAATGTAACAAAATATTATAAAGCAATTTTACTATAGATGAGACAATTCTCCACTTTATCGTTAACTATTAAAGATTCACATTCTTCTGCAAGCCCATAAATTCATTGATCTCTATTATTATCAGAAAGACAATTGTAGAAGATGGTCAAACAAAAGTAACTGTATTTTAAAGAAAACTTACCTGAAAATGTTTTCACACACATGTAATCTCGCTTTGGCTAATATCTCAAACATCCAATAACCCCTACACAGCAGCGGCAAACTACTTAATTTGGCCCTTTTCAGTATTTGTTTTAAACTAGTTTCAGTAGTTATTTTAAACTACTGAAAAGGGCCAAATTAAGTAGTTGGCCGCTGTATTAATAAGCAGTTTAGAAAAAGTAGGATTTATCATTACTTAACTCAGAAATTGCCCACTGAATGGTGATTCTTCCCACTTATTATTGTTAATTTTAACAGAAAGTTAAAAATTAAAAGTAGTTTACCCAAATTGAAGTACTTAAAAAATCAAGTAGTTCTGAATTTAAATACTTATTTACAAGATGCATACTTTTTTAAATTTATTTAGTTATAGCAATCCAGTAGTTTACACTACAATAAAATACAACTTTAATTATTCATACTTATTTTATTGGTTATATAGCAGTTTAGTAGTTTGACATACTAAAATACTAAAATTATTCATACTTAAATTTGGAAAACTTATTATTTCCGTTATCGATTGATAAGCTAAGAATTGATTTGTGGATTTGATCAAAAATACTCAAAATTTTTTTGTTTTGATCAGGAAGCAGACTACACACCAATTGATAACACACTTTACTTGATGGCGATTGACTTCATTCATCGTCATGTCAAATTCTATGCAGTGTTCGATTTGTAATTTTCTTATAAGGGTAGATAACGCCAGCCCCACTGCATTCTATCAGCACGTGAAGCATGAACACAGCCATAAAGCCCCATTTCACGTTGTGTGCTGGCATCCTGGCTGTGATAGCCATTTTCAAGTTTTTCATTCATTTAGACGCCATTGGAATAGACATCATGGAAATTGTCAAGTGGATAACAGTGAGTTGTTCATATTATAATTAACATCAAGAAAAAACAAGTTAACCTAGCTCCTTTTTTAGATTTACACAGTGTACACTCTGTGTTGATGATAGCAATGATAGCTGATGTTGCTGGTGTACCTTTATCACCAGCAGCTGTTGAGGGACCTTTGTCATCAGCTTATGATGGACCTTTATCATCAGCTTCCGATTGACCTTTGTTGCCAGCAGCAGATCCCGTGACACAGCAGATTATTGGCCAACTTTTGATGCTGGATAATGTGATAGACAATCTTTAAATTTCCTCTCCTGACAACCAGGAATGGGAGTCTAGAATGTTATTCCAACTACATCACACATTTTTATACCTTTTGAGCAATTAATTAGTGTCAGATGCCATTCGTGAAAACTATGCACCATGTGCATTCCTCATTCAGTATCTATATGTTTACATTATTACTCCTGGTGTTATATAATCAATTATGTTTATTTTTATTATTTTTAATGCTGATGGCAGGCAACATTCCCTTTAAGGATTCATGCATTTAACTCCAACTTGTATTCCAGTGTCATACCTATATTACTGAACTAAAATAACACACATGCATCAGTTACACAGCATTTGTTTATTTCAATGAATGTATTAAATAAGTTAATGGAGATTGTAATATATAATTTCTTTTATTGAAGGAAAAAGTTATTGCCCTGGTCCCGTTTTACTCTGTCGGGTGTGCTTTATTTAAAGCAGCCTTTCAAACAATTCACGAACAAGAACAGATGACGCACTACAGACTAGAAACTTCTTCGACCAAATACTTCCCCATCATGCCAGTGGAAGTAATTTTAAATCCACATGAGTCGTCGTTTGAATGGATACACGATGACGACCTTGGAAATGTTATCGATCAGGTATTCCAAACTGTTTATGTGATCCAATTTTTAGATTCCCTCCGGCAATTTTGCCATGTTTGGGACGGTCATTATCTGAAGAACCATCCTTTTTACATTGAAAACCGTGACCATATTCTTCGCATTTAAGTTTATATTGATGAGGTGGAGAACGGAAATCCCCTCGGAAGTAAGAAAGGAAAGCATAAAGTGTTTTACTAGCAATTACTGAATCTTCCTCACATCTTCCGTTCTTCTTTAAGAATTATTTTGCTTTTCGGGATAGTTAGTTGTGCCATACTAAAATAGCGTGGTGTCGATGTCTTTTTAAGGCCATTTATTGACGATCTATTACTTTTGCATGCAGGTGTTATTTTTATTTACGATACGATCGTCGGAAGTGGTATGGGATGTTATTACACTTCGTATGTGACACAAGTTTCAAATTTTGTGGGTGGGTTTAAAGAAGGGGTTGGGTTTCGCTAAATTACCTTGCTGTTCATGCATGATTGTTCGTAACGATCTCGAAAAGATACATCATGAATCGGATTGTATTATGAGGAACCAAATTACTCATGAGCAGCAATGTACGGAAATCGAGAACGCTGCTATAGCGACAAGATATATTCTTTCAGTGAATTATGGTATGGTATGGCCTATCAGCTTTCGACAGATTACGCTAGTTTGACTCAACTAAATCTTTTATGCAATATTTGGTGCATGTGGGACCTAAAGGGATTTTAAATAATGGTTCCGGTTTATTACTGAATTATCTTATCCACGATCCGGTTATTGAATTAAAACTTGATATAGTGAATCGTAATCTTTCAATGCTTATGAGCGATAGAGAATTCACTGTTCCTCCACCGATAAAACAAAATTAGGTGCTAGAGCAAAAAAAATTTTCTTTTTCGTCTTCTGAGATGATGTCTTTGACAATGTATTTACCTATTGTTTGAGTGGAATTTGTTTCTTTTGATAATCCTCATTATGCTCGAAATAATAGCGTCCCTGCAGTGCTATCAGTTTTCTGAGAAGGACTTTTTTTATTCTCACAAAAGACATCACAATCACCAATTCAAATCATGTTCTTCTTTATCTTAGGCCGGTAGAATATGAAAGCAAAGCAATAACCCCCAAATTACATACGTTGCTTCATTTTCTACTCAATTATGGCTATTTCGCCACCGATATCATTGTGTCATCTCATGGTGTTTTCGCTTTGAATAAAAAAATGCGTGACTTAAGAAAATCATGAGTAGAAATTCTAATAATCATAATGTCCCCTGGACTTTCACCACTCGCCATAAAAAAATGTTGGCGCAAGATATAAAAGAACATGGTGAAGGACATTTTCTAAGTGGTAACATTGAAACTTTTACGGTACACGGTAACCATTCTACAATGGAACCAAAATTTGCTTGGTGGTGGGGAAATTCGTGTTTTGATAACAGTGATTGTTTGCACGAAGAATTAAAATACCAGCCTTTAAAGACACTGATCATAACTGGAAGAGTTTTTAAGGCTGGAACTGTTTTTTTTTGTCGTTTTCAAACTTGTGACAGTCAGCCAGTCTTTTATCGAATTTTCAAAGCCTTGGCTGCCATTGGCTGGCAAAACATTTCTGGTAATGGAAAACCTGAAAACTTTCATTTTTACGTGACGGATTTTTTTTCATAGTAAGCGCTTTGAAAACTTATGTTGTTCTTCCCACCAAAATTTAAAATATCCTAGACCGCTTCTTTCGTTTTTATTTAATAATAAGCTTATGTACATCCAAATTTTTATCATATGCTGCTGTGATGTTTATTCCGAAACAAATCATAAAACAAATAATACCATCAGAAACTGTTATAAAAAAATAACTGATTTCAAAGTGTGTTTAGCGGAACAATGTTGGTTTTGAGTTGATGGGAAAAATTTGTACCACTAATCCAAATTAAACCATCTGCTCTCATCGTCACTTTCCTAACATTATTATTTATTTACGTTGCCTTAACGCTCTGCACAAATCATTGACGATCCTTTAATACCTGACCTGGTAATTTAAAAGAACTGTTGTTCAAAGAAATGTTGGTGGTAATTTGAACACACGCGTAGAAGATGTTTTAATAATGAAATTTGACGGAGATTTTAAGATAGTAGTGGATGTGGATTCGTCAGAAATATTTCTTCATCTTGAACAAAATGTTCTTAAAAAGCTGGAACAATCTGAAACGAGTGATGGTGATTCTATTATCCATATTGCTGTGGATGAGGAAGTTAAAGTTAGAAGTCTGAAACGGAAAAAAACTGAGAATGGTGATTGCTCTTAAACAACTAACAAAACCCCAGAAGGAAGCACTGATTTTCTCTATTTAACTTTAGATTGCATTCTATTGCAGGTTCAGATCAAATGCCCAAGATTTATACAACAAGAAACCAAGCTGAATGAACAAAATCAGCAACAAGGTAAGAGTTGCTTAAAGGTCACAATTTCTTGATTCGAGTAAGAATAAATTTAAAAAGCATGTTTGTTTCTAAACCTAAAACTGTTATTTGAAATTTTTCCTAAAATAGGAATCAAAGTTGACGATGTTGACAAGCAGCCAAAACATCACATCAGTCAGCTCATAAGTAAACTACACAATACTGTTGATGGTAAATAAACCTATGCTATTTCATTTAACAGCTTTTGATATTTAACAGATGATGATGGTGCTGATTTTGTGCTAAAGGCAGCAGTTCACAAGCAGCTGGATCATGGTATTCAGTTGATCCATCTCACAGCTCAGTTTCCCAGTGAAGGTAATTGTGACAACTACTTACTATGTATTAATTATCCTTTGCTCTCAAGCTATTAATATGAGTTTAACACAATTTGTTTTTTGAATATCAGTTGACCATGTTGAGCTTTTCCCAAATGCTGAAGTTAACCAATAGCTTGAACATCGTAATCAACTGACTAAGCTTGGTAATTGCGATAACTACTTACTAGATAATAATTACACTTTGCTCTCGACCTTTTTTTTAGTTAACACAATCTTTTTATGTAAAGCAGGTGACAATGGTGATCTAGTGTCCAATGCAGTAGTAAACTAGCAGCTTGAACATCGTAATCAACTGACTCAGCTTCCTTTTTCTAGTAATTGTGACAACTTGTGTCTATATAATAATTACACTTTGCTCTCGAGCTTTTTGTTTGAGTTAACACAAGCTTGTTATGTAAAGCAGGTGACAATGGTGATCTAGTGCCTAATGCAGAAGTTGAAATTAACCAACAGCTTGAACATGTTAATCAACTGACTCAGCTTCCTAATACTGGTAATTTTGACAACTGCTAACTATATTTTTTTACCCTTCGCTGTTAAGCTATTCGTTTGAGTTTAGCTCAAGCCTTTCGTTTTTATTGTTTATAGAAGTATGCTGTGATTTGTCGAACTGCACTCTTCCAGATGAACGATATGAAGAGTGGGAGATAAACCCATATCTAGCCGCAAAGAGAACAGACTTACTTTTAATGTTAACCAATTCTTTTGGTTTGTGCCAGACATACGTAGAATAACTTTTGTTGAGAATGAGACATAGACGAGCGTTATTGATTCAACTGAATGGGTCTAGAGAAAGAGAGAGAGAACAAAATATTAAGTGCAGATTGATTTTCATAAAGAATATATGACTTAAAAAAAAACTTGAGGTAAAACATTGTGACTAAACGGCTCACTAATACTCGACGGTCTAAAAATCGATTAGAAAATAAACAAAATAGTGGAAAAGATCCCTCGATAATTCCGGAAATGTTTGTTTACGCTTTGACTTCTTCGACGTAATCGTCTTCAGCAAGGTGAATGTCGACGTGAAAATTTTGTCGATTACCATCGGGCAATGGCAATAGTAATATAATATAATAATATAATCTTGTTTCAAATTTCGGTTTCCGTTCACCCGTTACTTCTCCGTCGTATCCTAAGACTCGGAAGGTGAGGCAAATCTCAATCTGATGAAGCAAATTTTTCGACCTGTGGATTAATCAAAGTGGAAAAAGTTGGTAATTGATAACGACCTCAAGTAATCGCAAACATTTTCTACACAAAATGTTTGTGTTGTATACTTTTACTATTCGTATAAAAGAAAATGGCAATTACGAGGGGTCCTTGGTCCCAGTTAGCACAGTCATGTCAATTTAATATCAATTTGATATGCTAATGTCATTTTGACATTCTTGCCTGAAAGTGTGACATGAAATTGACATGACATACGTGTAATATTTTGGATATCACGGATTTGATGTAATAAAGATGTCCATTTTATTTGTAGAAAATCACACCTTTTTACATCTCAAAAGTGATGTGAAATTGATGTTTGTTTTGGTATGAAAATGTAGATATCCAATTTTGAATAGATTATTGATGTACTAAATAACACAATTTGTCTTACATAACTTTGATTTGACAATGATGGTTGTCGTTATTATATCTAATTAAAGATATCAATTTTCTTACATTATTTTGACATGAAATTGATATTTTATTTTATACATTCTTTCCTGTTTGAAATGCGATATGAAAAATATGTCGTAATTGTATCTTATTATGGTTATCAATTTTTGCTACATTATTTTGATATCTTTTATGTATTGTACTAAATATGATGTGAGTTCGTGTCTTAAATCCGATATTAAAACTATTAATTGATGTAAACGCCACTGATGAGTACTGAAAATGATTACGGAGAAAATATTATTTTAAAATTTGTTTAGTATTTCTCAGTTATCATAAATGTGTAAATTGTGTATATATTTATTAAAATCAATTACAGATTATGCAGAAGAGAGAAAAATGCAAGGCTTTATTCGTAATTCAAACCAACACATTTAACAGCATTATTAAAATCAATGAATTCCATACTAAAAGTAGGTTTATGTACATCAGACTTGGGATCATCAGCAACAAAAATTTTCAAAAGAGAAGCTTTAAGCGGAGAATCAAAGAGATTTGAAAATTTCCCATGATTGTCTTTTTAAACAATATATGACGAAAGAAATGGACTTATCTGTCTTTGCAAGCACTTTCAAAACCTCGAATTTTGTGTTAATCACATAACAGTCGGACGAAGATTTTACCTTAATGGAGCTGAAATTAAATTGGTATGGACCGTAGTGATGTTTCTGACAATCTGGGTTATAATTTACAAAATTATCTATTTCGGATAACCATTTTTCAGTTGTGCTAATGGTCTTCTTGTACCCCGCAACATCTTCTGTAATCTACCAAGAAAATTTTCGAATGGGAATGAACTGAAGCAGTCTAGAGAACCCTTTAAAAAACGGCAGTCATCGGCCAAGTGATTGATGGAATGGACATTATAAATCAGTTGGTAACTTCCGTAAAGAACACCAAATTGAAATGAAAAGTATTTCAAACATTGTCCTGCATAGGTTAATTGTTCTTCTGTTGACGACGATGAAAAAATAATCCGGATGGCTGTATGGAAGTATAAAAATTGTTCGTGCTGTTCTTCGGATAGAACACCTTTCAAAACTATCGGCCCGCTGTAAAGAAGGAATGTTCTGAACTCTACCGCTTTCCGGGAATGTGGTGGTGTAGTGGACTAGAGCGTCAACGCTTTGGAAAAAAGGCAATGAGGCTCTGGTTTCGAAACCCAGCTGAACCCGTCAAAAACCTGTAGCAGTCGCGCCGACGGAAGGCTGCACGCATAACACAGGGATCCTTGATTGCTTTCAAGGATATGACGTTAAACATACGGTGATGTGTTCAATCACATCTTCCAAATTGGAAACGAAACAGCGTCATTAGATCGGGATTCAGTTCCATGCGATAGTGCGCTATATAAATTGAGAACATACATACATACATTTCCAATCTTCTATTTCATCCAAACTTCGACCTTTTCTCTGGAACTCCATAGGGAAACATTTGCTTAACGGAATTATTCTGTTATTTATCGTAGTTTGGGCAATTGCAGAAAGACGGAAAACTCGATCTTTGGCCTGTTTGTTTGTTCGCTTAGTTTTTCTGGGTCTTCAGTTATTGGCTGATTTTTTCTCACCTCTCCACAGCAGCAGTAATTTTTGCATCACCCCTAAACATACTAGGTGCATGTAATCTAGCGGAAAACCTAATGAAATTTGCAAAAACAATAATGAGATAATACAAGCCATAATAACAAGGAATATGTAGATAATCTTCACAGTCTTTCATTATCTCCATATCTTTAATAATCTTTCATTATTTTATTCTTTTATTAATTTCTCTTTTTTTGCGGCGTCCTCGTCTCGTATACAGTTAAAATAAAATAACATAGTTTAATTATGATGTTGGTTTGAAAAACATGTAAAAAGGCGATAAAATTTTTTTATTTAGGCTATACCGTTTATATCCGTTAGAGAAATTGCCCTATTTATATCAATATTACACAAAAAATTCATATTTCTATTTGCAATATACATAATAATTACCTTTTATCATGTCAATGTTAAGCTCCGTAAATGGGCTGGTTCCCTGATGATGTTGTTTATTTCTTTGGTGTCGAAATGACATATCATTTCTCAAGTCTGAATCTGTTGCTTGAAATTTCATTGAACCACCAATTTTTTCACCTCTTTGTACGCAACGTTCACATCCAAAGAATGCTCCGTGTCCGACACATTTTTTAACGAAACTGCGGACAGGTGCATCACACACAACACACTGTAAATTAACACTAAAAGATCTTCCGTCAACGGTTACTTTATGTTTTTCTAATTTCTTCATTTCTTCGATGAAGGGACACAAGAAGTCTTCCAAGCACGGTAGTTTTGAGGGGCCGTAATATATGCCTATAACGAAAGGTCTTGAGTCTTTTATATTAGTGATCCTGCCAAGTACAGGCCAAACATTTGTTTTTGAAAAGCGGTACAAAGGAGCACCATCAATGTTAATTACTAAATTTAGTTCGATTACACCTACACCGACACCTTGTCTAATTTTCTTTACGATTTCAGCAAGAATCAAAACGAAATGTTCGAAATTGCTGTCGCTTTTTTCTCTGGTGGTGTCAAGAAGTGTCCTATCGTATTTTGGAACATCGTGCCCCAAATCTCTCAATAAACATAAAATGTTATTCGTCGCAGTATGCGTCAAACTGTTCTTGACTGAAATTCTTGCAACTTCTGATTTGAGGTGAAAATTCATTTTTTCGACATGATTGGCACTAAATGTCATAGATGAACAACCACTCCATCACTGGGAATGTTCAAAGTGCAAAATTATATATTCCACTTGTTTGAAATTGACTTAATAAGTTCCTTTCTTCAGCGTTTGCACTCGCGTTTGCACTTTCACTTTCATTCTCATTTCGTTTTCTTCGTTTCTCTTCAATCTGACACTGTTTAATAGCGTTTGTAACATGCCTCTCAAAAGATCTCTTAGAAAGCATTGGATCCATGATGTTAAGGAGGTTTAAAACGGAAGTAAAATAGCCTAATACTAATCTGCACACTCACATCTCTAATGGCTCTGCTCACATAACATGGGGATGAATAATAGGCAACTGTGTACACAAATTATAAATATTATGTCAGAACACATACTAATTTCACGTAAATACATATAAAAAAACAGCATTTAATTTATCACACAAGTTATAATAATTTCTAATTTTAGCCTTTAATTTTGTAATATTTTTGAACTATTAATTGGTAGATTAATCCAATTGGAACAATTTTCTTTTTAGTGTGAAATATGCAACGTTCATCAACATGAAGCTTCATATTCCGTCTGGCATACTCGCACGTTAAGAAAGTCGAAGCTAATGCTACTGAGTTTTGTCAAAACCTTTTTCAGAAAGCATAATACAGAATTAAAATTTCTCAATCTAAAATTACGAGGAAAGTTGTAGCTGGACGTTTAATTGTTATAGTTGGACGTTTAATTGTGCTGTACGTTCCGAAAAAGTTGATTGGAAACAAAACGAAAGCAGCAGACGACACTAATATTCTAATTAGCCGCCTTGGGCCTAAGATATCTATAGAAATTAAAAATCGAACCCTCCCCCTAAATCCGAACCGCTCAATTTAAATAATTAAAGCGGTTTTATTACATCCGCTGAACGTATCGGGAGTATTTTTAGTTAAACTTTTATAGTGATTAAACATTTTTTTTCAAGCTAATCAAATATAAATTTTTCATGGGCGATATGAAACAAAATATTTCGTTTTAAAATTTTTATCACCCCTCCCCCAGCAACCGTAAAAAAATGCGAACGATTTATTTTTCAGACCCCACCTCCCCAGTTTTTATTTTTCTCCGATTTTCACGACCCTTCCTCCCCCTCTACTTTGTACTTATTTCATCTATATGCAAATCAAATACAAAAATTAAAAATACGAATAACAATTCATTCCGCAATAAATATATATTTTGTGGATCCATTTTGTGTTTGGGGTAAATAACGGTCTCAACAGCAAGTCATTCACGAGGCGAAATAGATTCCGATAGATTCACGATGACGTCATTCATAAATCGAGTTTTTATAGAGTTCGTTCGGTATAATGTTTAGAATATACTATATAAATATTTTATGGTTTAACATTCAATTTCAATTGAACTGTGGGGTGCAATTTGACAACGACTAGAATAAAAAGAAACACAAAAGCGTCTCCCGCGGCCATGGGTGTGGCTACTGGTGTTTGCCTATGTAATAATATTACATTGAATTGAATAGCTGCCACATGTGAGATATGTTGCGTAACATCGAAATGGGGTCTCACTCGTATGACTGTCATCGTTAAAGTCTTGAAAAATATTCTAATGAGTTCCAGATTTTCATATAGACCGACGATCTATAAAAGCGTGGTGGGGGGAGGCGAATAAATTGATTGGCCTTGATGCGATGCAATGTAACGAATATGACATCAATATATGTGAAAAACGTTGGAAATATCTGACCCAATCGAAGAATATCTTTGGGCTGGTGCTGGCGTGGTGTATACATTGATTATATACCATCGGATGAAATCACAGGTGAATTTTTTAAAAAACATTGAACAAATTAATGTATATAGATAATTATATAAGAGTGTCACATCACATTTGCCCAATCGTCTTTCAAAATATTTTCTTTTTTTTTCTATTTTTGGTAATTGAAATTTAATTTTTCAAAAGCTGAGGAGGAATGACGACATTTAAAAATAAAAATGGCGACGAGAATTTGTTTGTTTTTGGTCGAATTTCTTTTGTATTTAGAGAAATGCTGCGGCAGATGAGGAGCTGATGGCAGATGAGGAGTGCACCGCCTTTAATGGCCGCTATATGGTCAAAATATGCCCATATATGGTCAAGCATATGGCGACATTTAAAGAGAGTAGGTGGGGGAGGGGGAGGGAATAACGTGTGACCAAGGGGCGGAGGGGTTAAAAACCACAAAATCAATAAAAAACGCAATTGATTTTAATCGGATATTTTTGAAAATAGATTCAAAATGACGAGCAAACTCGGCGGATTGAAATGATGTAACTTGATTAGCAATCCGACGTCTGTAACGTGCCCTTAAAGTTCGTTGAAAAATTTTCAAGGTTACACGCACAGACGACCTGTTCTGACACACCGGAAAATATGGTTGGAGGCGCTTTTTTGCTACCCCTCTCGTGCTGTGCTACCCCTGTGCCCTTTTAACCTTGTGTTGAGTGCGTTGCCCTTCAGGCCTTCAGTGACATCGCTCTGTTCCTGGTGGAAGGACCATCTCTCTCGCCCCACCGCCCAAGATTCCAACGGATCTCCAGTCTTCAACCATTTTCTTCCAGTTTCCAGTTTTTACGGGACATCCTGCTTTGTTAACCTGAAAACGAAATTGTAAGTGTTATAAATTTATGTATATATATGTTGGTGTGTGTGTGGGTACACATGTTTGTGTTAGACGGTCCCCTGTGGGCAGTCGACGTCTTGTTTGGTTGGACGTGGAAGATGATTCATTTTTGTGCAAAGGTTCCATTTGCTCGGGCGTAATCTTGAGAAAAGCTTCCGATCGGCTTTCGGAGTTCTGTCCATCAACTGGTGGACCCCCTATAGGAAGGTGACCAATGTCATCATGAATTTTCCATGACTAATTTTTTTTCCTTGGCCACGACTTCGTATCCACTAATTTTGATTAGTTTCGTTTCGTTCTTTACCTACGGCCTGCTGGATGCTTCCAAACAGTGGATTGTATGTTTGTTGTTGTTTTTACAGCTACGTTGCGTCATGAATCTTTTTGTTACACCCTGAATTGGACGCATTGGCTTTGTCACGATCGTAAAAAAAGTGAATAACAAATAAGAGTTGACAGCAAGGCGATTGCGGTCGGTAAAATTCCACTGCCCTAAAGAAAGGTGTGACCCAGAGAGACAGGCGAGGAATAGCCTTTCCACTACTTGTTTTCTTTGGTTGATTGGCTCTTCTCTTGAATGAGAGTAGGAGAGAAAAACAGTTGACATTCATTTCTGTATAAATGCTCTTTATAGGACAATTTTGATCGTCCGATCCCATTTTTCCTTGTGCCACTCTTCGCAATGTATATATATATTTTTCTTTTTATTTGTAATGGAGGTAAACATTTAGGGATGTCAAAGTTGAGCGTGTTTTCTCTCTCTCTTGTTGGTTCTCAGAGCACGAAACTGTAACGCGATATCTTTTCCTCGATAGGCGCTCGTCTTGCTTCTTATAGTACCGGGAGGGAACTAAAAAGTAGGATAGATTGGCCGATTGGTCTTGACTTTAAGTTGCTCACCGTTTTTGCATAAGTGGCTCGGAAATTGAGGCAGATCTATGCAGATCCGATTCCCGCGCTCTTATCTCTCCTCCACATCGATTTGAATTTGACTTCAGACTGCTTGTCGTGTCTCTCTCTCTCTTGTGCCGAGGAGACGCGCTGTCTTTTCCATTTTGATGCAGCTCGAAAAGAATGAGATGAAGGGACGGCTCGGAAACAAAACGTCCCATCATTTCTTACATAGACCCACTAACCTCGTTAACGAATGATCCTTTTAAAACTCATTTCCGGCAACTGAAAATGATAAAAATTCACTTGGTAATTCCAATAAAACGAAACAGAATTTTGTTTTTTCTTTCTTCCTCTCTTCACTTCAAATGCCTTCTCGTCGCTCCGCACTGCCTAGCCCCTTTTGATGGCCTAGTCGACGGAATACGGTGTTTTGTCAATGGCTTTTTTCTACCTTTTTTTTATTTTTGAAATCCCTACCTGTTTTTACCTGGTTCACTCTTAACCGGAGGCCACCTCCCTCTGACTCTTGCCACTTATTTATGGAGAAAACCTGTCAACCTGCATAGGGGAACTTCTCCTTCCGCGTTTCCCTATTTTGGGGAATGTCTCTTATCGTTTCTTTACGAGTAACGTTACCATATCGTGGGACCCCTCGGACAAAGTCTGGGCAAAAAGAATTTTTCCTATTTTAAATGAAAAAAAAGAAGAATAAAGAGGTGTTGCACTGAATGACCTGATGGAAGTTTCAGGTTTCTCCTTTTTCTTCCGCGCTTGTGTGGCCGGTGAAATGAAACCACACTACACCACTTCATACTGGCGTGTGTGTCCGTCTGATTTGTGTTTTTCCCTCTTTAATAGAACACCACCCGAGGAAACATTTTTCTTTTTTGTTTATTTCCGTCTTGATCTCTCTTTGGCAATTCCCGAAAAAACAAAACAAATAATAGTCGCGAAGATTTTTTTCTGCCGTTGAATTTTTTCTCTCGAGTTGTACCAATTCTAACTAGAGGTGAGGAGAAACAAAAAAATTTGTAAATATTTCCTCAAGGAAACGCCAGGCCCCTTTTTTTTTCTTCGTCTTCTTCAGTCGAGTAGTTAAGAGGGGATTCTCTTGTTGGCAAAGAAAGGAGGAGGAGCTCACCCATTGCCAGCAGGTACAAAAGGTATGCTCTCTTGTTGTAGAAGTACTATAAGAAGTCGAGTCGTTCCGCTCGTTCAAGTCATTCCTTTTCCATAGACTTTGCTGTTAAAGTGTGTCTAGTGCGCTGAGAGAACCGGTTTCGATCAACACTATATGGCCTCCTCGACGTCATTACGCCCTCTGTGTAGTCTGTCTCACTTAGGAACTGCTCAATGGAGTGTATAGGGCTCCTTCTATGGCCCTTTTCACCCCCCGAGGAGATACGATCCAGCAGGAGATGAAGTCCCCCCTGCCACACACACACACACACACACAAATTTTGTGTTTGGCAAAAAAGGAGTTTTCCAGGTCCTTTAGAGCCAATTTGATACAGGGCGGGGTCCAATTGTTTTTCTTTTTGGGTACGAAGGTTTTATGTATGATTTGCCGGAAACTTTTCTTTTTGAATGTTTGCCAAACCGTCTAAGAATTGATTGAGTCCAATCCGGAATCGATTTTTATTTCTCTTTTTTTAAAAATGTCCAAGATGAAAATGGTTTTAGTTTTGATATTTTACCTTGTGCTCCTTGTTGAGTGCGAAACGCAATCGGTTGCGACTTCCTCGCCGCTGGAGTTGATTCTCCTGTTGGGTGGGAGTGCGGATGCTCTGGCGATTCCGGTGAGAGGCCGCTGGCGCTGCCGAGGGAACATGGAGAGCAGCAGCGGCTCCTGTTGACTGGGTGGGACGAGAGATCAGGAGCACCCGACAGTTGGGCGTTGCCGACCGAGGGATTGCGGCTCCGCCGATTCGATCCTTCCTGATCGTCGTCGTCGTAGACGTGGATTTCGGCCGTGCTGGCGGCCGACGAGGAATAGCGGCGATGGGGGCAGTTGTTGCTCACGCTGCGGGGAATGTCCAGCAGCGACATGTTGTTGACCTGATCCAGTCGACTCAGCGGATGAAGGGCACCGGATGTCTGGACTTTCTCCTGGATTTTTCCCTTTTCTTTCGCCTGATTCTGCAATTTCGACTCGTTCCTCACCGTTCCCATCAGGGAAGCGCAGGAAGAGGCGGACGATGACGAAATGCAGACGTCATGGTTTGGCGGCCAAGTTGTTGGCCGGCTGACACCGTTGCAATGGTTGCCCACCCAGCTGTGGTCCGTGCTGTCCATCAAGGAATTCCGTCGGTCGCTGTGACGACGGACAATAATCATGGCGGTGTTGGTGTAGAGACTGGGCTGGTGGAGAGGATGGACCAGGAGAGATGACTGGACCGGTTGCAGAGGTTGACCAGCACCACCGACGGTCGCAGCCGCCACTTTTTGTTTGGCGCAGCTGTTGGTTCTGGTCATCAGCAAATGACTTTGGGCCTTTTTCTCCTCGTCGACGATCCGTTTGGCCGCCTGGAAGATTTGGTAATAGACGGCCGCCATGATGGCCAGCGGGATGTAGAACGAGCCCAGGGTGGCGTAGATCTGGTAGCCAAACTCTTGACACACTTGACACTGGTAATCTTGTCCGGCAGCAGCCGTGTCCAATTCAATGAAATTGGCCAATGGTCCGTTGCTGGACATGGTCATCGGACTCGTTTTACTGTTGTTGTTGTTGCTGGGCTGGATGCTGCTGCTGGTGGTGGTGGGTGGATGAGAAGCGGCGGATGGTCCGTGTTCGTTGCCCAGGACGAGCAAAGGCGGCAGAGAAATGCAGGCGGACGAGATCCAGACGAGGGCGACGCAGGAAATCATCCGGGCCGGCGTCCGTTTGACGCCATAGTCCAGCGGGCGGGTGATGGCCCAGTAGCGGTCGACGCTGATCATGCACAAGTTGAGGATGGACGCGCACGGCCGTGCACGACAGGACGTCGAAGGCCACCCTAGTGTCGCAGGCGCTGGCGCCGAACGGCCAAGTGCCCAGAACCTCGTAGACCAGCGCCATGGGCATCACCAGCAGGGCCACGCACAGGTCGGACACGGCCAGCGACACCAGCAGGTAATTGCACGGACTGCGCCTAACAATTATTTAAAGAAAAATCAACACACATTTTAAAAAAATCCCTCCCAGAATTAATTGCCAATCGCATAATAATTCAAAAAAAGGCAGGGACCGTCGACAAGGTCAAAAAAATGGACATGATATTCCAATTAATTTTCTCTGCTGTTACACAACAGCGAGAGAGACATTGTGAGTGCACAGTCTCCACGATAATTGGATGTCAAGTAAGACTACTCGAGAACAATGAAGCAAATTACAAATGGAAGAGGATCTCTAACGAGATGATACAAGTCCCCCCGTCCCATTTCCCTATATCGACATTGAATATGCGCGGACATTAATACACACAGCAGTAGCAGCAACCCCTTGACAGTATTCCAATTCACAGTTTGTGGAGTTTGTGCTGGGCGTCCATTTCAATTAGATTGGGAATCCGGGAGGAATAAGACGTCGAAAAAAATCAATGTTTAATTCCGCATGGCCAGTCAGCAAAGCCGAAAACGTCGTCGCCACTCAACCGACGATCCGGCGGAGTGGCGAATTTACACGAGCTTTACTCAACCGGTCTAGAATACGGATCGACTATGCTAAACCCCCTCCCCTCTCCCTCGCCATTCATTATTCATAATTCCGGCCCTATAACAGAGCCGGAACCGGCATAAATAGGTGGCCGTTTGCATTTAAGAGACAGCGGCCGCTCCCGTATAACTAAAATCCGGCCGGATTAGGAGGGTAAAAGGAGACTCACAAGCGACGGACTAGGCAAACGGCGACGCAGACGAGGATGTTGCCGACGACGGTGCCGACGATGATGAACAAAAGGGCGGCGCTGATGAGGATCGTCTCCGTCAAACTGTAATTCTCAATCATTCCACCGCCTCCGCCTCCGCTTCCGCCGATGGCTATTGTATTGGATCCATCTTCTTCCAGCGGATCCGCCGGGCTGCCAGTCAGAGTTTGGTTGTTGAGGTTTGACGGATCGCCGGAATAATCCAACGAGCCGGCGGCCATCGTCAACCAGATTGACGACTGTCGTATTGTCACGGACGGAGTGTTGACGTTTGTTTCTGTGTATTTCAGTTGAAGGTCTTTCGCCGGAAGCGAATAAATTCGACCTTGTTATCTAGTCAACGTTGAATCGTTCACTAGGATTTGGGATAGCTCTGTGTGTTGGTCATCGCTTCTTGGTATTGTTTGTTGTTTGTTTTCCGGGGATTGTTTTCGTGGATTGTCTTTCTTTTACGCTGGAGTCTCTTGGATGGCAGATCCGTCTCAGACTCACAAGAGCGCACCCGCTTCTCTGTTTGTTCGTCTCAGTTCTCTTTTCTAGTGTGTAAAGCGTATATCAATCTACTGGTTATTGTGCCAGTAGTGGCGATTACGCTCTTTGACTGTGTTTTCGTCCAACATCGAGTTGTTTTTCCCCTACTGTGTACCAATCTCGCCGAGTTGTGTAGTTAGAATAAAAACGCCCGTGACAGTATATTGTTCTATAGACCAATCGACCCGTGTGTTGATAACAAAGCAAGAGACCAGCAGGATCACAAACAAACCTTGGCGATTTCGACTTTGGCGTTAAAGCAAAGTTAAACAGATAAACGGCAGCTTTCAATCTAATTGTCAAGGTGGTATCGTAAAAATCTTAATAAAACAGGAGAAAAGGCAAAAGCTATTTCATATCTACGCAACGTCAGTTGTTTGTTTGATCTCTAAAGCGTTTTGAGAAGGATCTTGTTTTTACATTCGACCAGACGCCACCTCAGCAATTTATCAGACTACTTCCATTCTGAAAGGGACCTATAGTCAAACAAGACTCATTAAACGGCATCTGCACGATTTGGCGATCGACTTTCGTTGCCTGTCACGTTCCACGTCACGTCAAGCGCAATACTGGCATCAGTCTTTCCAGCAGCGACTTCGGAGAAATAGTTTCGCTCAACAAGTAAGTTTTACCAATGATAACAACCAAAATAGTAATATTTTAGTTAAGTTAAGACTAAGAACTATTTCTCCTAATCCATTTAAAACTAATACAAGTTAGAACAGTAAACTCGATTATCTTTCCCTATCTATATGATAAACGATGATAAGCGTGAAGCGATTTAGATCGTAAATCAAAAGAAAATTTTGTTTTGTGGCAGGAATCTTCAATTCGTATAAAAATCGCGGATGTTTATGATGTCAAACTTGTCGAGAAAGAGTTCCTAGGCAATCAAACGGAAACTATACCACGCCAACTGAATCCGCGACTGAGCCCACAGGAATTAATCCAAAAGTCACGTGACCATAATTTTTAAGAAGACTTAAAAAATGAGCCTGAAAATTAGTCTGAAAAAGAAGAAAAAGCCAAATTTGGATTCAAATCCCCAAGAAACTAGAATTCTCAAGATGATGAATTGAACAAGGAGTGCTCAGAGAGTAACGCCACAGAGGGAAAACCGGATGAAGCAGCAAATAAAGTCATTGATGAAGTCGAAGATCAAGTCAAAGAAAAAGGTAAAGTGAAAGAAAAAGTCAAAAGTAAAGGTAAAGACAAAGTCAAGGAGAAAGTCAAGAAAGCAGATGGCAAATCAGAGAATCGATCAAAGGGTGCCTTTGGAAGCCTTTTTGGCAAGAAAGTCGCAGCGGCTGCAGAGGAAGCGATTGGTGATTTGGACAAGTCGATTGCAACAAACGGAGAAGACCTGCCTGGCATCGATGAAATAATCAAAGATCCAACAAACTTGGAAGTTTGGGTCGATGGAGTATCACAAGTCGTTGATGGATCGATCGACCAAAAGGAAACTGAATCCACGACTGAGTCAGAAGAAGAAGCAAAGGGTACGTTACCAGAAACGAAAAAGAGCAAGAAAATGAGCCTAGGAATGAGCCTGAAAAAGAGAAAGAAAAAGCCGGATTTGGATTCGAATCCACAAGACGATGGGAAAGAAGACGAATTGCCCAGCAAAGATTGTCTGGAGAGTGAAACCACAGAGGAAAAACCGGATGAAGCAGCGGATGAAGTCACTGATGAAGTAGAAGATAAAGTCAAAGAAAAAGTACAGCACGACGAACTAAAGCGGCCCAAAAAATTATTGACGAATCGAAGAACAAGGAGGAGAAAGTCAGACAGTCACAACGACAAAGAAAAAGGAAAGTTCGTTTGGTAGAAGATGATGTAGGAGTTCCTGTACCAAAAAAAAACTCGTGTTACTAAAGTTAAAAAACCATCTACTGCTCCAGGTATTATTGGAAAAAGTATTTCATTAAACTGTAAATCGTTCGTAACCTCATTAACAACTTATAGTTTTACTACCTGCTTTATTACTATTAGCTGTAGGTGTCCTATTATTTGTTTTATTTTTTAAATTGTTATTTAGATATTTTTGAGGATGGGATGATTCCCGTGAAAGAAGTTGTGAGTGTTATTTGTGAACCACTTCACTCGATTACTCAGCACTTTTAACATGATGCACAACCGTTGAATTTTGAAAGTGATGAAGATGAAGAAAACAGCAACGAAAACAGCAATACCATATTATCGTCACCTGATGGTCTTGATGAACATCATCAACAATCTGATGAGTCTGATTCATCCAATTCAGGTATTGACATATTAAATATGGTTGCTTAATGATGTTGTATATATTTCTGTTTTATGTTTATTACAGATGATTACATTCCTCAATCAAAAGGGAAGAAACTTATCTCATCATCTTATCTGTTTGATAAAAAGGAATCTGGTAAATGTTATATACAAGTTCTTTTTGTTCCCAAAAGTAACCATTACGTCATAATTTATAGTTTCTCATCAAGCAACAGTTTCAATACGTGTAACTGATGCTGTTGTTGTTGAAGTTGATGAGAATCGGGGTGACAATGACTCAACAAGACCTGGAACTTCAAAACAATTTTCGAGACCAACAACTAGTTCTGTAGAACCTCCACTGTCTACGCTTCTATTGTAAGTAAAATAAATCAAAGATACATTTTTATTTTTATTATTTCATTTTTTTTAAATACACAGAAGGCTTGAAACACTTACTAGAAAAGTAATTAGAATGGACTCAAAACTGGATTACATTATCAAAGGTAATTATTTGCAAAATTTTTCTAAACATATGGGCCATATTTGATTAAATTTCCCAACATCATTTGTTCTTTTTTGGTTGGTTTTGTTTTGGTTTTTTGTTCTATAGGAATGACAGAATTGCTTAATAAACGTCGTAGTAACAATGAAACACCTGTAAATGATGATACAGTTTGCAATTCGTCAACTTCGTTTATTACCAACAGTTTGAAAACAAGGTTCCCATTGAACTCTGTAGCGGAAGTGGTGGAAGTGGAGTTGGCTTTAAAGAGTAATTTGAAATTCGAATTCTGTATCAAATAAAATCAAACACGTAGTTGGTCCGGAGTTATGGAAATCATAAACTTTCTATGGCATGGAAAAAGAAAAGATGGCGTCCTTTAATGCGTTTGATTTATGCCAGTGCATAAAAAGTACGTATGCACATGTCTAGGCCTACATACAAAACTTCAAATTTGACAACCTTTGTTACTTTTAAATTTTCAGATGCCATTAGACGTCGGTTTCCCTTGGAAAGTGAAAGTACTTTCAACAGGAGAGCAGTTGAAGTATTCACAAAAACAAGGAACCTCATCAAGAGTGCCGAAAAAAAATGCAGTATGGAATACTACCTTCCTTGATCGCCCTTTTGTAATATTACAAAATTTTACATGTGATTCACAAGAAATGAAGAAATTCTTTGTTTTTCATTTGGCTTTTTAATGTAATACTAAGTTGTTATAGCAAAATAGAAAAAGGGATATCAATTTCGCATTATGTGTGTTATATCAAATGTATATCAAAAATAAGATATCCATTTAATGATGTATATTGTATGTTTATTTTGCAATATCTAAAGCATGTCAACAAAAAGATATCAAAATATTGATATCTGAAGGATCTACAAAAGAGCGACAAGGGAGATATGAAAAAGATATCACTATTCAGATATCTTATGTCTAAAAATGGATATGAAAAAGACTTTTTTGGTACATCTTTTTCGTATCCCATTGCTACCTGGGGTCGTTTGAAATAGAAGAATTCAATTTTTCGACTAGTAAGATTGATCAAAGTTAAAAAAGTCGGAAATTGATAACGACTCCCGAGTAATCGCAAACATTTTCTACACAAAATGTTTGTGTGATATACTTCAACTATTTCTATAAAAGAAAACGTCGGTGACGAGGGGTCTTTAGCGACTTTTTGGTATTTTAAAACTTGAATGGCACAACAATAGCAAACTATTTCGTGTCTTCTTGCGAGCAAGAACAGACTTCATTCACGAAGCTACCCCTATTGGTTTTCCAAGCTCCCTCGACTGTGTTATTGTTACTGGGTTTTCAAATTTTTTAGATTCTTGGTGACTACGGGAATTGTGTTAAAACAAGAGATTTTGCTAAAGATATCGTGTAAAAGCAATCAAATAAGATTTATAATAGATAAGAATTGTATTATTTTCAATAATTGTCGTTTCTATCCGAGTAAAGGTGATTGAAACAAGGAAAAGAACAAAATGGTATGACTTTTTGAATTTATCCAAGTGTTTTGTAGCTTTTTTTAACAATATGTACCATGTTTCTAGATGTCAAGACATAATTCAAGACCTGAACTACCTCCAAGAGAGGAACCAATTATGGAACCCATCAACGAGCAGGTGCAACCTCCAGTTGTGCCTAGCCGCCCTGGCAGAGTGACAAACCAGCTACAATTTCTGCAGCGTACTGTCTTGCTAGCACTGTGGAACCACAAGTATGCTAGGCCATTCCACGAGCCCGTTGACACCATCAAGCATGGCTTATCTGTAAGTCTACAAGTTTTTTTTTCTTCTAGTCTTTCAAGACCGCTTATGTCTTGGTGTTACTTTCTCTTCGCAGGACTACTTTAAAGTCATCAAGTTTCCATGGATCTGGGAACTGTGAAGAAGCGACTGCAAAACAACTACTACTGGAGTGCCACAGACTGCATTCGAGACATCAACAACATTTTTTATAACTGCTACACCTACAACGACCCCAGTCAAGATGTGGTAAAGATGGGCCAGCAGTTGGGAAAGATTTTCCTCCGAAAATTGGCTCTGATGCCTAAAGATGAGATTGAAAAGACTTCAACTCGGAGCAAGGCTACCAAAAAACAGATTGGGCCCCAAACATCAGCAACACAAGCGATCCTGCTGCGCCTTCATCATCCGGAATTCAGGAATTGTTGCCCTCGTCATTCGTTGGATCGTGTTTTCCTGTAACGACGCCGACGTCAACAACGACAAGTATGAACATTTATCGCTTGTTTATGTTTAATTTTTTAGTTTCTACATCATTCATTTCTCCATTTAGATATTGCAATTCCGCAAAGAGCAAGTGTCATTGTTTTCGCCCCCCTTCTAGCAGCACGTGTTCATCCGTCAGAAAACACCACTCCGCCTTTTCCCGCCCAGCAGAAACACTGGAAAAAAAGGTTGTGCAACCCTGCTAGTGAGCGGCCCTACATAGTCGAGGATGACAGATTGGTTAGTTGACACATTACATGTTTCAGAAAATGTTCATATATATGTATATGTATTGTGTATTTACTCTAATCTAGGAAATGATGGGAGGGAATACTTTGATGCCTCAGTATTTTACGCCTTTTTCTCTTTTTTCTTAGGTAAGGAAAAGAAGAATGGAAAGAAAAAGAAAAAAAGGCGTAAAATACTGGGGGTATGGTAGACAACAAAGTATCCCTTCCGTCAAATTAAATTAAAAACATAGAGAGCCATTTTCCTGCTCAAGAAACTTTCACGGATGACTGTAGACATAGGCAACTGAACTTTTTCACAATGCGTAAAGTCTAGAATTTTCAATCCGGCAACGCAGAACTTATCTATACGTATTCCTTTTATTTTCTCCCCTGGTTATTCCCATTTTTCTGATTCCAGCTGAAATGCATTTTTTGAGCTTTTCAATTGATTTAAGCAATGGTGTTAAAAGTGAATGCTGCCAAACAAATTTGATTTTGGCTTGTTTGTTTGCCCTATTCGGATTGAAGAACGTAAACTTATGGTTAATGTCGATAAGTTAAAAAAAAATTACCAAACCTAACAAATGTTGACATACTCAACTATTTGTAACTACAGTTTAAGTAGGAATGAAGGAAATTGACGTGAAAATCTTAAAATCTTGGAGCTACAACAAATATGAAGAAGGGTATGTCATATACAAAGCCTTGATTACTTTAACTAGTGGGCGAGTCATCATGTAGGGAAAGTTATATCTTTATTTTGGTCGTGCTTGAGGCACCCTACAATCATGAATCCGCAAATGAATAGTTGTACCTTCTAACATTGGTAATAAATTGAAGGTTTTATTTTCTGAATTATTATCTAACTATATCTGATTTATCAGCTTGTCATTCGGAAGACCAAAAGAAATTTACTTCTTGAATACAAATCAATATTTCCTACTTTCAGTATAATGATCCAACACCATGATGGGACCAAATTTAGACTGATTGAGCTTGAGCACCAGTCCAAGCCTGTTTTTTAGTCACCAATGATAATCATTTTACCACTAATCTTTACTGCATAACCTTCAGATATGTTCAACAAGTACTCAAAATTTTACGAATTGTCTCATCAATACCAGCAATGGACCGAAAATGTCCAATCAGATGGAAGTAAATGTTATTTATTGGCGGTGCTAGTTGTTAAAAGGTCTTAATCTTATGAAAGGAATTGAAAGAATAAAGATGAATTAATAGAATACACTTCAAATTATGTAGAAGACAGAAATCTACATTGATAGCTGATTGAGTGGTTGCTTGCTTGAAGATAGCTTGAGAGCAATTCTATAAAATGAATATGACTCAGTCCAATACTACTAACAATGGAGGGACAAATTGCGCCTTGGATTAGAACACATGAAATACAGTAATAATAATAGTTCACGGCTCGGGTTGCTGAATATTATTGCACGATTCTTTCACGGTGTGTAACAACTTGTGTGAAAGGTTTAACGAGCCTTACGTTCAGTCAGATTGTTACGATGTTGCAATTGTTAAAATAAAAGTAGAGTTAAACAATAATAAATCTTTTGTCAATATTTTGATTGATTAACCAATTATACAATAATGATGTTTTACATTTTTTCATTGACATATGAAACGACAAGTGGGACGTTTTTAAGGTGGTCTCGGGGTTTCCCCACGATTGATTTAGGTCAATATTGACATTAAGTACCAGGCATCGGAGTATGAGAAAGCTTTGGTTATGTAATCATTGACACTGACTTCCGCATTTAAATTAAAGTTAACTTATTTAATATCAAACCAATTGAACTAATGTTTTATTGGAAAAACATTTCACATCCGATTAACACGATCACTAATTTGAAATAATTTAAATTTTATTTTAGAACGGTTTAAAATAGGAAAAATTGAGTTGCCAATAGACAGTTGACCACCAAAGGTTACTTATAGGGGAAAGAAATTTCTCTTCTCTCAAAAGGAATTTCTCCAATCAAACGTCTAAAAAAGATTTGCGATTCCTGTTCCATCTCTGATATATGTGTTTTTATTGATTACACCCTCTTCCTGACATGTATAGAAGTCCCCCATCCTATCTATCCAACCCCTTTAGGAGGAGCAGAGAGTTTTCACCGCGTGAGTTTTCAGTCAAGATCTCAAAAGAGCTCGATGTTTGGGAAATATCAAAGTGGAACTATAGGTGGGGTGGGTGGGCCGTCTATTATATAGGGAAACAAGGGGGGTACCACCATATGCTTGCTGGTGCTGCTCATATGTTCAGTTTATGAATATCAATCCTACTTTTCTTGCCTTCATTCAGTCATACATTAACCACAAGGCAAAATATGTTGGTCAATGACATAACCCAATTCAGCTGAATAGCACATATTCCCTCAAGTTCAGTGGTATTAAGTTACACAATTTTTCCTTATCTACCTTGTATCTTAACTCTATGATAATTTCATTGCCGAAAGCAAAAAAAACTGCATAGTCTTGACTGATCAATACATTTTGTCTTCTTTCAGGCATCGTGTGTATTGAGCTTTCCAATCAAATGTTGAAATAAAGTACACACAAAATATCTGCTTTCAGTAACCTTGAGCACGAGAACTTTAGGTGCATGTAGCTTAACTGAATCTCGAAATTATGTACTGGACCTAAGGAGGTAAAATATTTATTTGAAAAGCATACAAAATAGTGAATCTCAAGGTTTGAAAATAAAATCATTATTAACATATTGTTTTACAAGGATCGCAATGGAATTGTTTTTAGGTATCTTTAGGGTGTCGGTGACACATTTGGTGATACAATTCTCCGCAGGTGTCAAATTCATTCATATCCCACTAGTTTCGGTGGAGTAAGTTACTTAGTCCTTCGACACAACAGTATTTAACATCGATATGAAGAGTAATTTCTTTATCGGCCTGAGTTGACAGACTTTCGAAGATGAAAATGGCGTGAATCGGTCATTAATCAAACACCCATGGATATGTTTCTCATACTTCTACCATCATATATTTGGATTGACTCCGTTAGCCAGTCTGGTTGCGTATACAGCGGGAAAAATACAGTCCTAGCCGTTATTCTGCTGTTGGCAGCTCTTAACAACAAACAACGTTTGCTTTTCTAGAGTTTGCTGCAAACTTGACATAGAACTAAGTATATGAGATCGATTACAAATTGGTTGAGACAAAATGTCGTAAACCGCGTCTCGATCACTAAAGAACCCTTTTGCCACAAGAGGTGGTTAAAATCATGAACCACCTGCATCCACTTATTACCATTGGTTTTCAAAAACTCTAAACTTTTCCCGAGGATGCGGCAGAAGAGACCAATCTCTGAGAACTGCACCTTCAGAATCCGTTGTAAATTGTTTATTATTTAAATTAGCTTTAAATTTTAACTTACCCTGTAAATTATTTAACAATTTTTTAATTTTAAATTCTTGAAATCTTCAAGCGGATTTGCTAAAATTATAAATCTAAAATAAAAATAAAGAGGAGATTTTTAAAAGATTGCCCGACATTAGAGGGATTTGACTGCCGATAGGTTCTGGATTCTTCGTAAAATGCATACATTGAGTCTGCAATCAAATTAATTTTGAAAAATTGATGTGTACAGGCTGCACTTAAGAATTGGTTTAATCAATTTACAGATGGCTAAACCTGAAATAGTATACATAAAATGTTACACCTGTCATACATATCCTAAATTTTTGACAGTGTATAATCACGTATTGGCTCAACATTAAGAAAGAGTCTTTGATTCAACTGCTTCTTGAGATTTGTTAAAAAAAGTCAGAACAACTCCTAGGCCAAGAAAACAGCTTTTCTCTTCCTTTTCTCGTTAAAAAATATCTTAAATAGCAGCTAATGGCTTAACACAGTGCATATACTCGATCAATAAGTCCAAATCGTCTTACGTAAGAACTAAATTCCAATAAGTGAACGAAATACTGTGTTTGCAGCGTTCAATCTCTTGTAGTGTTTCAGAAAGGAAGCGACAGACTATAATATAAAGAGTTTGAAATGCAATGCACTTATTGATCTTCCAATATTGTTTCAAAGAACACTCATTTTGGACAAAGCTTGACGAAGAGCATTGCGTTTTGTAAATGTGTTATTATCGAAATTATTTTTTTGTTTTTTGTGGTATTCTTACTTACCTGTTTTCACTCCCCCCTCCCAATCATAAGAAATTCAATTATTCATCGTTAAGAATAATAGCAGTGGTATTACAAAAATTTCCCGCCATTCGAGTAGGTCACCTATTTATGGAAACATATTATCGGGCAAGTTTCGTTCTCACTTCTTTACAAACAATTGTGTTTTGTCTTTAAGGTAAAAAAAATTTCTTGATCATTTCTTGAATGAAATTCGACCATTTGAAAATGCAAAATTTTCACCGTGGGATTTCCTCTCAATCAGTGGACCTAGCCATTTCTTAAAAAACATAAAAAACTGATTTCACTATAAACGACGAAAATAAATAGTGGAGAACAAGCGAATTTCCACTCTACTCGGCAACATTGTTGCCAAATTACGAGTTTGAAAAAGGGGGCTATAAATTTTATACGTAAAACGAATACGTAAAAAATTAGTTTAAAATTACAAATACATCAAGTCAACGTAAACGTTAAATAATTGCCAAAATTGACGTTACATATTAAATTACGTCACAATTTGACGTAAGTCATTTTTTGACGATCCCACCACTGGCAATAAAGCAAGAAAGTTTCGATTACAGTGATAGAGAAATTCAATGCGCTTTCGGTCCAACCCCAGGAGTCGCCAAACAATTGTTCACCCCCAAAAAATGATTTTCTTGACGCTACAGTTTTACCATTGAAGTGAGTGAACCGTTTCAATTGAAAAACGAGTGTAAGTTATAGAAAGACAGTTTCAGTCGACGGGTGAATAAACACGTCATTTATTGAAATTCTGAGGTGAGAAAAATTTAGGGAATGGCTTTTGGAAGAGCAAGAACACTTTTAATGCTTTAGACATTTTATGCGCATTTATGATGAACTTTGATCTGAGCAACAACAAAAAATCGATTTGCACATAAGTTCAAGGTTTCTTGTGGCTATCACGTGAATCTTATGGGAGGTGACAATTGTCAGGTCATCAACCTAGCCAGAGACCAGGTGAAGAAACGGAAAAGAAAGCCTGGCGACCACATCAATAAGAATTGCACAGAGAAACGGGGAAAAAGCTTCACCTTGTGGGCACCCATGTTTTCACTGACCTTACTGCCGACCATGGGATCATACACTTTCAACCTCCAATTACTACCTTGATCTATTCATCCCATATATACTTACATGTTATATCAATCGGATTACCCATGTTAATAGGAGGTTTTAAACGAGATGACTTTTCAAGTCCTTTAAACTACAAATTGTCTCGTTGGCAAGGGATAAACTGTTTTATCACAAGAATTTCAGGTGGTAGATACTCGCACTCAGCCCAAAGCGCACAGTTTCTCGTTACTAGTTTGTTTTCTAACTACTGTGGGTGCGTGTACAGGTAGTTTATAGATGGATACTATAGAAAAACAGGTTTGGATACTTCTAAGAAATCATAATTTCCCCAAATAAAAAAATCTTTGTTTTTCATAATTGATTTGAAATTCCCACATTTTTTTCAACATTTTTATCATCTCCATGAACTTTCCTTTAACACGTAGGAATTTCCGTGAAATGGAGAAATTTTCACGTAAGTAAATTTTCTTTCCTCGACCTCTCTCTTTTGGCGTTGCTTTTGCGGCACAAACGGTTTTGCTGCTTTGAGGACTTTGCTTGTCCTCAAGGGGGGGGGGGCTGTCCAACCCTTTTTCCTTTCTGCCGCCACAGTGTTTCTTCTCATTCACTAGATTGCATCTCTTGGCGGAAATCACGGGTCCTCCACGCGTACTGCAAGCTTAAATTCTGATTCCCTTACCCCATTTAGACACCCGTTAACTTCATTAAATGAGAAAAATTTCTGTCAACTCACTCAAGGTGGGTTTTAAGAAAAGGTTCCTTTTTTCTGTTTATCTTAAAAGGTACAATATGTACGCATCATTCAGTCTTTTAAAGTAGATCTTTATCTTTCCAACAATTGCGTACAAAATTTTGTTTCTTTATGAGAACAAGTGATAAAAGCATGTTCTTAAGTGATAGGCTCTGTTTATAACGTCAAATGCAGAAATTGCTTTTTGGAACAGAAAAAAGCAACGTTCAAAGCTGGAATACGCTCATGCATGGTGAAAACAGTTGCCCGTTCGTATTTTCGATAAGCTAAGATTGTCAGCGGTAGGCTCATTGACACAAGATGCTAACTCTTTGGGAAACAATATGAACACACAGATTCTTTGGAACTCTTATTTGAAAATATTATATCACTAACATGAAATTCATTGCATAGCAGTTGAAGACGGAATACAATAATTTAACTAGTTAGTTCTTTTATTGTATTCCCTCTGCCTGACTATGGCTATCGGAACGAAGGTGACTACGTCTGTTTGGGATCTATGTTTCTCAAAAATTTGTAAAAATTTTGATCTGTTTGATTTTTTGATCATTTGATGTTTCTCGTCACTTGGGAGATTCACTCAAAACATAGATTTTATCATCGTATTTCATCGAACATTTGGGAACGGTACCCACACATTCGTATGCTGGTGTTGTTTTTGTATTCATTCCTTCTTCTTTTGTGTTGTTCTCATGTGTTTTTATTTGGCTCATAGTTACGACGACTGCAGTTCGCTGTCCAGTGGCATACTAGTTCTTTGGACTGACATTTATTGACTAAATAGTCATCACAAGTGACGCAGAATTTAGATGCTGAATTTTTAATAAAAATGACGAAAAAACAGAAGAGAAGCGATTCATGAAGAGAAAAAAACAAAGAAGTCCAGAAGGAACAACAACATGATGAAGAAATTGTGATCCAGCGCGACATGGAGAGCGGTGAATATTTTGAGAAGGCGAATATTTATCGTGCCAATAATGGATCCAGCTCTTTCCAGAAGATCAAACAACAGCAAAGAAAGGTAAAATCTATTTTAGTTTTTAAATTTCGTCGTCGTTAAAGTCGTCTGCTATCGAGCGCCCTGAGTGGCTGCACTAGTTTGACGGTCCTGATTTTTTTCATTTTTCCTGGTTATTTTGGTGAAATTAATGTTTGAAAGTTGGTTAATCTGTTATGGGATATCTTGGGCATTTCTTGTTCGAGTTTGGCATTTCTTGTGCAACATTTCTGCTCTCACCTCTCGTCCTGTGAGTCACATCATGCTGGTTGACTGTTTACTTTCTGCTCCATCGTCTGCTTCCAGATTTTGTGTGCCTATTTCTCGTGAATTTATATTGACTTTAGGCAAGAACTCTCCACTTTTCTCATTGTGTGAGGTCTGGTGTGAGCTTGTTGTCACACTTGGTATTGCAAAACCTGGTTCTCATAGTCCTAGTCAACGGGATGCATGCGGTTGGAAAAAAGGCCGTAGAAAATGGAGGAGTGGAAGGCGGGCAAAAAGAGCAAGAGAGGTGAAGAAATTTTTATCTTTTGGCCTTGTTAATGCAAGATCGGTGTGTTGCAAACCAGATGTAATCACGCACCACCTATTATCCAATAGACTCGATATTTTGGCAATCACTGAAACTTGGCTCACTGTTCAACATGGTGAGGATATACTACGTGGAATTTGTCCGGATGGATTTGTTGCTGTTCACAATCCCAGGATTATGACTTCAGGTGGAGGTGTCGCGTTACTCTTTCGAAGTACCATTCATGTTGGTTGCTTGTTTCCTGTGAATTTTACAGCCTCGTCGTTCGAGTACCTGGCCACATCTCTTACAGTGAACTCTGTCTGCCTGCGTGTTGTGTTGATCTATCGTTCGACAAGGGAAAATGCTTGTCATTTTCTACCTGAATTCTCTGAATTTCTTTATCTTCTAGTTCTATTGCCTGGTCGCCTGCAAATTTTTGGAGATTTCAACATTCATGTGGACAATCTTGCCGACTCAACAGCTATCAAATTCCTTTCCATTGTCGAATCACATGGGCTTTTTCAACATGTAAGTGAATCCACTCATATTAGAGGCCCCATCCTTGACCTTGTGCTTACGAGAGTGTCTGACAATCTGGTGATGGGCTGTGAGGTTGAAGAGCTCATAAGTGACCATCTGGCAGTGACATAATTGCTGCAACTGCATCGTCCTCTCCGTCCGCAAAGATCCATCACGTTCAGGAAACTGAAATCGATTGATCCTGTCAGGTTCAGAGAAGATCTAATCTCCATGCCTCTCATTTCCAACCCAGCCGATAATATTGATGAGATTGTTGAGCAATACAACACCTCTATTGCTCATGTGCTTGAAAAGCATGCTCCATTAATAAAGAAGATTGTCACAATTCGCTCGGATAATCCATGGCTGACGGATGAAATCAGGTTGGCAAGGAGTCGAGCTCGGAAACTGGAAAGAAGATGGCGTCGACGTGGACTTGAGTTTGACAAGGAAGAGCTGATGATCTCGGGAGATGATCTGAGGAGGTTGATTAAGGAAGCAAAAGAATCGTTCCTTAACTCCAAGATTGCTGAGTGCTCGGGCAAGAAGTCTCTGTTTAAGATCGTGGATTCTTTTCTACTGAAGAAGACTGGGCTCAAGCTACCTCAGCATGTCTCCTTGGCGAATCTTCTGAATGACTTCGGCTGCTTTTTCTCTGATAAGATCTCTGACATTCGGGCTAGTCTGGATGCTGAAGGGCCACTGGCGATGCCTGAGGAGCCAAGACTGGTGAACATGTTTTCCTGTTTTTCTCAAGTGACGGTTAGTGAAGTTGCATCCCTTCTAGACAACTGTCCATCACAGTCCTCGCTACGTGATCCAATTCCTACTTTCATGTTGAAAGAATTTTCTGCTATCATTGTTCATCCCATCACAAATATTATCAATTTGTCGCTATCATCTGGCATTTTTCCTGATGAAATGAAGTTAGCATTTGTCACCCCACTGTTAAAGAAATCGGATCTTGACCCAAATAAGCTCTGTAACTACCGTCCAGTGTCGAATCTGTCATTTTTATCCAAACTTGTTGAGCGAGTATGTGTGAAACAAATCATGTCTCATCTCCAGTCATCAAATCTGCTGGTTCCAGTGCAATCTGCATATCGACCAGATCATTCCACGGAGACAGCGCTGCTTCGAGTCATGAATGATCTGCTCATGGCCGTAGATGGCAGGAATGCTGCGATCCTCGCACTGCTTGATCAAAGTGCAGCGTTCGACACAATTGACCATTCTGTACTTCTTGATCGCCTATCAGCTCGTTTTGGTATTTGTGGTTCGGCCCTTGATTGGTTCAGTTCCTATCTTGCAAATCGCTCCCAGTCTGTTCATGTATTTGGTGTTACGTCTTCCCCGATTTTCTTAACTTGCTGGGTACCGCAAGGGTCAGTCCTAGGCCCAGTTATGTTTACTCTGTACAACAGCCCGATCCATGATATTGCCGTTCATCATGGAATCAGCGACCAGTACTATGCTGATGATGCTCAACAACACAAGACCTTCAAGCCGACTGTTGATGGGGTGGAACAAAGCATTGCATATGCTGCTTTGTCAAACTGTATTGGTGAGACAAGGCAATGGATGTCGGCGAATCGGATGAAATTCAACGAAAGCAAGACGGATGCGCTCCTTGTACATGGATACCATACGCCCCATGAACATCCTCTGATGGTTGGTGATGTGCCAATTATTCCGTCTAAAAATGTCCGTAACCTTGGTGTAATTTTTGACTCTCGCTTGACTATGGAGCCCCAAATTAATTCAATGTGTCGCAGGGCATATTACCATTTGCATCGTATTTCGCGAATTAGGAAATTTCTTTCCGATTCTGCGGCTGCTCAACTTGTACATGCTTTTGTTACATCTATTTTGGATTATGGGAACTCCCTTCTTGTTGGTCTCCCTGCGAAACGACTTGATAAACTACAAGCTGTGCAAAATATGGCTGCGCGGTTGATCGCTAGACGGAGGAAGTACGATCATATCTATGATGTTCTTATAAATTTACACTGGCTCCCGGTCTCTTCTCGAATAACTTTTAAGATTGCTCCCCAAACTTATCGATGTATTAACAATTGTGCCCCCGTGTATCTGTCTGAGCTGATATCTCGGAGGAAATTTCGCTCTTCCCTCGATTTGATTCTGCCCAAAACCAAACTAGTCAATTATGGTGATCGCTCATTTGCAAAGATGGCCCCCAAGATCTGGAACAGTATTCCTTTGCCCATCAGAACAGCCAATTCCTTATCTCAGTTTCGATCAATGTTGAAAACATATTTGTTTAAACTTGAATATCCCAATGCAAAATGATATGTCTACTTTGTTCTACTCTTTCGATGGAGTTATAGCGCCTTTGATCATGCTTGTAAAAGGCGCTCTATAAATTAATACATTACATTACATTACATTAAAGTTAAAGTCTGATATTTTAATTTTGTCATGATTTTTTTCATGACATTAAGTGAGATAAGAAACAGAAGACCGGTCAAAGTGAACGTAACTCAAGCAGGAGTGGGGATAATTAAGAAATAATTTAAAATATTAATCAAATCTTTTCTTTGCACTCAAGGCTTTCCTCGATGCCGTTTTATAATTTTGTCTGCAAGTTCATTCTCAGATGTTACATCAATTTCAATGCGACATCCATCCACAGCACCTACAATCCCACAAAAGTTAGGTTTTTCATTAAACTTATGTGCTGTAGTTCTCATTTGGTTCCTAGCTGAAAATTTAATGAATTTAAATTGTGTCTGGTAGAAGAATTTCTATATAAAAATAAACGACATTCAAGACAATTGATTTTTTTTCTGTTGAACTTATCATCATAAACTCATTGAACCCTGGTTGCCAAAATATTAAGGAGTATTTCACTGTTTGTCATTGGTTCAAAGCCACCATGATAAATACCTCTGAACGAAAGTTGTGAGTTGTAGAGTGAAAAAAAAATACAAATAAGGCTCTGCTTACTCGAAAATGTCTCCAGATCTCTTGATATGAGTAATGAGAGACCACTTGCAGATACCCAACTTGGCGAGATTTCTCTTCTGGAATGCAAAGGCATTGACAAACACAGCACAAATTTATACTTCATCATTATTCGGGCTAGATGAACTATCGTCAAAAAAATTTGTGGATCAATGGAATCAATTGAGTATCCACTGAAGTAAAAAAAGCTTTGGAGACTTAAGTCTGTTCAACAAAGGGGAGAAAAATGGTAGGAGAGATTACAAACATCATTTGTTCCATTTTTGTGTAAAACATAAAGGTACGATAAATATAAAGATGATATAAAAGTCATGCCAAACGGTTCCCTAAAAAACAAAACAGCTTGAGCTGATGATGACAGCAACAGCGGTTGAATCCAAAGCAGGGGAACGCTGGACCAACTAAGCTAACGAGGAAGACATGGGAACAATTCCACTGCGGAGAGGAACAATGCTGAACGACTGCCAGAACAATGGAGTCGCACGACCAAATTTTGCTTCCTGCAACGGCACCCTGACAAGAGTATAAGCCTTCGCTATTACAGAATTTACTACACCCAATGCCTGGCAAGCCGGTTCAGAAGTTTTAGTAGACGGTGTGGACTGCGGCACCACGTGGAATTGGGTGCAAGACATCGTAGCCGGATACCACCAAAGGAGGACAAAATACTATTAGGGTACATATGATTGTTGTAAGGGAGAACCCGAGTGAATCACCCCATGATGCAAGAAGATCGGAAGCTCTTGTGCTAGGAAATCTCGTCGAAAGAAAACCTGTGCTGTACGGACACCGAAGAAGGAATAAACATGGACTTAAATTCCAAAGGAAGGAATAGAAGATTTCCTCCAAAATTGGCACAGCAGCAAAACTGACGACACTGGAAGAGTTGAAGACAACGGATTCAATCGAATGGCCGCCAACAACTCCCACAGAGACTTCCCATCCACGAATATATTAAGCATAGTGTGCTTCGCAGTTTGTCTATGGCGTTCTACCTAACCATTTCACTAGGCCAACCAAGGACTGGAACTCACCTGTCTAGCTCCAACAAGACGGTGAAATTCCCCGAACTTGGCACTGCAAAATTCTTAACCGTTTTCCGAATCCAGTTCTTTCAGACAGCCAAAATCACAGAAGAACCGGAACCATTCACTAATTATTATGATCGATGAACTGTTTACCACGGCCACTTACTGTAAGCATCCACAATCAGTAATTAGCCAACTTTACCTCTTCTGGTCGCATTTCATTCCAAGATACAATCAATGATAAGTCCAATAGTTTCAGTGCCGGGTCCAATTCAAAGTGCCATATACTATAATTCGATCAGTCAAATTTGTAATTCGATCACCCAACGGGAATGATTGATGAGTGATTTTTTAGATCTAGATCCCATTGTGGTCTTGTACTAAGATTTAAACCGACCCTTCCCGCCAAAAATTCAGCAATCTTATTTCTTTAATTGAATTTCCTGTGGTCCTTAAAAGTGATAGAAAATCTACAGTATTTGGCAGTGTTCCATCAGCTTACGATTTTGTTCATATTCTATTATTTGTAGGCTTCCCAGTCCCTTGTTTTTTTCCACCTGTCTGGTAGCAGTGTTCTGCATCAGGTCGAGAAATAAAAACAGTACATTCAATCTGTTTGGTGACCAGGGGCCACTTCCCGTTTCAACTATCTTCACGAAGAAACTTAGCTGGAATTTTGGTATAATTTTAATCACCAATATTGCGTCACCAAGAAATTCGTTTCCACTTTGCCACGGCCATGAACGATGGATGGATAAAACTATGCGAATTATTGTGTGTATGATATGTGGGTTTGACAAATTTTCCTTTTGTTTACTCATCAAAAAATCATAGGTATTACTCTATTTGACAAATCCGGCCAAGAATATGAATTCCACAAAACTTTTCAATCCGTTGGCAAGATTAAACAAAATGCCCAGCATTCAGTTAATGTTTTTGTTCGTTTGAAAAGAACAGAATACAATAAATATGCACATAACCTTTCATTGCACAACAATCACCAAACCGATTTAGAAACTATGTTTGGTCCTTTCCTTATGACCATTTTTACAAGAAAAAATTAACCAAAGTATAAGATGGTGGTTATCTACTGTTTATAAAATAAAGCCTTGGGATATCCTATTGCTATCAGGGTAAAAATACGATCATAAACAGAAATTTTCATTTCCCCTTTCCATCTCTAATCTTGAAAATAATCCCAAACCTTTAAACATGCCCTTCCTCAAAATATCCTTGCTCGCTTCTTTACAGGAAGGAAAAATATAATATAAAATGAATTTAATTTAAGAAAAAACTTTTTTTTGTTGAGCGACAAAACTGGATTGATAAAACGCACTGGATTGATACAGGTTTATTGGATGGACAAAGTTAAAAAATGCAATATTGAGAATTCAAACATAAGGGTATTTACTTACTCGTTGCGAATCTCTTTTGAATAAGCCTAAATTTTTTGTCACCGAAGCGCTTAAAACTTTATTATGGAGTTTTGGTTCCACCGTAAATATTTTTTTAAATTTAAAAAAAAAAATGAGCCGTTTGTATCAGCTTGTACTAGAGTACTAGAGTACTCTGACAACATGACTGACATGATAACTGTGGTTGTTCTGGACGTGAAGACAAAATTGAAGTAGGTGTTAAGATTAAAATTAGAAATAATATTATCTTTAAATTATTATTTAATTTTAAATTGTCCATTGGAATGTATATGAACACGCCCGTTAACGCAGGAGCTATCAGTTTTGATATGTACGATTTGTTTTAAAATGCTGAAATAAATACAGCGTATTGTAAATGATGTTTTCTTTATCCTCTAAACTTTTTTTCCTGAATTTCCGATTAATTTTGCGAGTTTTTTGGTTAAAACAAAAAAATGGGAATCGGACAAAAAATTTTGGACGTTTAGTTTTCAATTATTTTTATACTTTTAGAAATATTTTCATAAAACCCAGATAGCTATTTGATAGGGTTTTCTTTCTAGTTTAAGAAGTGTTCCGTTTTGCCCCTGGCTTTGTTCCGTTTAACCCTAAAAAAATTTGTTCCTTAATTTGTTCCTCTTTACATTTAATTAAATAACTATTACATAGTTAAACGAAAAAATATGAAAAATAACTCACTCCTATATTTTTATTTTAACTTAATTCTGCTATTTAAAAAATTGGCAGCGTAAAGAAAAAAAAGTGTCCCATATAGCCCCGGTCTCCCCTACACCCAAACTTGTCTTCGTAAATTCTTTCCGCAGAGTTAACGTACCAAAGACATTTTTCATATTCAAATACATTCCTTCAAATGTTATAATGATGAAAATAACCGCCGATACCGAGACCCCGCCAACCTTGACTCCAACAACGAAGATAATCAGCCGTCAGTAAAACAACATCGGCAATGAAGTTCAACAGACAAAAGATTAAATTTTATGGATTCCCTGTTTATGGAGAGGATTTGGAACCAGAAAAGAGGGAAAAAATTGCTGGCCATGCACTTGTGCTAATGTTTCGAAAATACAGGGTCAAATGGGTCCAGCCAATGGGTGTCTATGCTACGAGTGGGCCAGCTAGTTCTTTTATGCTTCAAAAGCTAGTTATTAGAGCCCTTGCAGATCTTCAAACTTTAAACGGTGCCGTCTGTAATGTAACGTGTAATGGTCATCAAACAAAAAAGGGTGTTCATAGTCTCTTCGGAATTACCGGCAAGATGGAAAATGTTACTTGATTTTGCTTTGATTGATCATCCTACTGAACCAAATGAAAAGATAAATTTAATGTTTCAAGTGTAGCAAAAATAATATGATGAAAGTCAAGAAATTTTAAGTAAGTTCCAAGTAATTTGTTAGCTTATTAAAATGAAATGTTTAATTACCATGATTCTACACAGTTCGGTGAAGATAACATAGATTACGATCTGTTTAAGCTGTTGATTAAAACAGAAGAAGAATTTGCTACCAAAGTTTAATCTAAACTTACGCTCTCTCACATTTCAATCTTCACATTCAATTTGCAAAAGATGAATTTAAAATTACCTACCCAAGTAATAATAATTGATGTGGTAATAATGAAATGTTAACTTACATTAATATACTTCTTCGATTAGCTATTTTCTCATAGCATGTGGACAGGATTCAAATATTTCAGTGAAGAATGCAACCTTACTCAGTTTACCGGAACCGTACCAATCGAGGATATGGTAAAACTTCTAAATGATGCTTTTGATGGCCTAAATGGAAGATGTCCTCAAGAAAGCATTAATAATGACAACTTAGATGATAAAACTTCCGTATGTCAATAAAGATATACTTATAGGTATAAATTTTACTTCATTATACATTTGTGCAGCATTTGTTCCATTTACTGTATAAACTGGATTCAACCGAAATGTTCATGAAAACAGGAAATCGAACATCGTTTATATCACAAACATCCATGGACGCCCTATAACTCACAATCACAAGCATATTAAATTAAACGAAGGATCCACTAGACAATGATTTTAATTTTGTGCTAACAAGAAAATTTAACCAAGACTGCATCGAGGTAAATTTACCGGTTCTAAAAGTAACAAAATAAGCTTTAACTTGAGTTTCCTTTTCTGTAGAGATTTTTCGGACTTTTTAGAAATGCCAGTGGTAAAAATAACCATCCATCAGTTTCAACTTTTCTGAAACTTTTCAGACTACTAAGCATTGTCTTACCATTCAAAGATGCAGTGAAGTTATGCCGCCAAGGCATTTGGACAAATACCAAAAATTTATTTCGATCTGATGAGTGGCTTGATGAGCAGCAATGGAACGCTGATTACTGGATTCCTTTGACTTGTACATACTTATTCAAACCCTTCTCTCAATTCTACTGAATATCAGTAGAATTTCTTGTTGGACATGTAGCTACAGCTTTTGTTGCATTTGTTGCCTTATCAGATCTGTGCCTAACTTATCCTTGATTTTTTGTCGAGTTCTGGTCTGATGGGGTAACAATAAGGACAGCAGCCACTAAATTATAATAAGTGTTCAGCATTAGAACTTTTATGTCAAGAAGTAAAATGTATGTTAAAATAGAGTAACCTACTTGTTTGATTTCTTCAAGCAGTGTAAGGGCTCTCTCATATTTCGTAGGATCCTCTTCAAACTCTTCTTTCAGCAAATACCGAAAGGCTTTGTGTGTAGTATCTTTCATTGTTTTCTAAATACTGAAAGTGCCAAATTTTATTTCACCTTGAACATCTTAAATGGTTTAAACACTTCATAGAACGGTTAAACTACACACACCTCTGGTCAACAGACGGACACAGAGAGCTACAGACTGTCAACACACAACCTAATTGATGTTGTGGTGGTCCAAAGTCAGAAAACAACGACTAAATCCGCATTTTAAAAAATTAAATTTAGTATTACCAGATGAATCGCCTTCTGGTAGTACAAGTACTACCTACCCTCAGGGATAATTATAATTCGAATATTGTCAAAGTTCAGAGTCAAATAGGGTTTTTAATTAAAATCCCCGAGTTTAAAATCCCCGAGTTTTAGTCGGAGTTTTGAACGGACTAAAACTCGGGAACAAATTTGATAGCAGACGACAAAATGGCGACCCTCGAGTGAAATACCCGAGTTTTAGTTCCCCGACCCCCGACCCCCGAGTTTTAGTGATACCCTACTGTCTTGTGCAAATTCAGGGCTGATGATGGCAGTGGTCTTAGTGAACATCTAAAGTAGGCATATATGGTTGTACCAACTAAATTGAAGCTTAATCATTTACAAGAAAGAATAAATAATTTAAATTGCATATATATCAGTATCCAAAGTAGCCTAATTAAAACAGAGTCATTCAAGGGGATGATCAAAGTAGCCTTATTGAAACAGAGTCATTCAAGGGGATGATTTGTTCTTCATCACTTTTACCCCCTAATTGGCAGAAGAGAAAATATTAGGACAGGTTTCAAATTTCAATTATTATAAAAACTTACAGTATTTGATTACAGCAATGTTTATTGGTGCAATGCAAGTACTTGATCTACTTTTGCAGTCATGTCGCACTTCAAACTTGGTTTTCTGAAACAATCTCTAAACAAGTTATATGTAAATAATTAACTCACCAGATTTAAGCATATATTTTACCTATTAGTAGAGAAGTAACTAGCCTAATTTCTTCGTTCTTTCACGTGTGCTTCACTAATCCCCAGGTTGAAATGAGTAACAGCAAATACGTGAAGTACATGGCTCAAAAGGAAAAATTTCAGGAATTAGAAAATTTAAAGGTAGTATCTTAAAAACTATTTAAATTTTAACTTTATACTTAAACTTATTACCTTTACAGTTAAAATTGGATGGATTGCGAGGAAAGAAGGAAAATGGAGAAGAGTTAACTGACGAAGAAGAAACAGTGCTGCACGAATATGCTATTGTAGTTCTCCAATTGGAAACAATGAGGCCATTGTTGGAAGCCTTCGAGGAAGAAGGAATGCCTTCATCAGATTTGGTAAATATAAAAAATCTAACCTAACCTTACCTAAACCTTTTTTAATCAATCTTTTTCTTTTCAGAACAAAGCTAAAGAACTGAAAGATGATCTGGAACGGAAAAAAAATTAACGGATAAACCAGACCCCATAAAAGTGAACACGGCAATTAACTATGTCAATTTTGCCCAGATCACAGATGTCTTTCGTGCAGCTGTGCCAGTCATGAAGCAATTCAAAACTGAAACCGTGGATTTAGTCGACAAGATTCTCAATTCATTTTTATTAGGATTCAGTGGCTTCTATATTGTCTTTATCATTTGTCTAATATTTACATATTTGGACAATGAGGATAATCGTGTCAAAGTTAAGAGATTCTGTGTTTTGATCGGTATCCTTGCCACACTGGTGAACGGTCTTTTCATTTTAAAAAATAATTTGTAAGTTTTCTTGCATAATTTTGTATTTAAGAACGCATCTGTCGACCCATCTGTCGCGGGTTGCAATCTTCAAACGGCAAGACAGTTAATTATGAGACTAACGTCTTGGCCGCCGACGTGCGCAATGCAATTTTAGGTAACATGCCGTGGTACGGTATTCGGCCAGCAGTCTCTGCATTCCTGTACGCCGCCGAAGTTGGTGAGTGTTCATTTTTTCATGACTATTTCTTCGCTTTTTTTTATGAATAATTTGCGCCCGTCGAAACGTAAGTGTCAGTAAGCGCGTACAGACCGCTACCAGGGCGCTTCACGAATGTGGAAGACGACGGAAGTACCCCCTCACAGGTGTCACTCAAGGTAAAAGATTCTTGGCCACAATTTAAAATGACATTTCCTTTATACGGTAAAAAAAAAGAACTGTGCGTGTCTCTCGTGTGCTGACCTGGAATTTGTAATTGAACACAATTTTTTTGTAATCTAGGGAAAGCGCGCTGAGGAGGACGAGTCACTGCTGTGCGATTATCCGCACTGTCGTAGCCGCGTGATTGGCTCGAGACTGGTGGCGCAGTGCGGAATATGCTGCCACTGGTTTCATGCGGAGTGCATCGAAATCTCGTCAATCACGGCGGAAGAGTTTAACGCAAGATATATCGAGTGGCTTTGTCAACCCTGCGCCCACGCCTGTCGTGGTTGGCAAACGATATCTAATCTACGTTGACGTTTGTCAACATGGTATGAACATCTTTTTGTGGTCAACTCTTCAAATGTTGAGGTGTTGTGCCGATTGTCGAGGATTTCCCGGGAACCCTGGACGTTCCACGACCCCGCACACGGTCGGTCAGGAAAATAGTACCTCCGGCCCAAGCGCTAATCTCCACTAGGTACCCAACCGCGGGAATATTCGGCCAAAAACACCGATTGTGGATCACCATAGACCGAAAAACCTTCCACCCATCAGTAGTGGAGCGGTGTGATCAAGGTAAAACAAATGTTCCGAAAAAATTAAAAAAAAAATTCTAACGAAATCTCATTCTCAGGAAAAGCTCTGCGCTCAGTCAGCACAGAAGCTTTCAAAAGTATCAGTCAGCCGCTCAAAACCGCTGAGGAAGAGGAAACTGATACTGAAGACCTAACATTTGAGATAACAAGTCTCAACACTCGCAGGAAAATTAAAAAGGAGAAAAAAGAGAAGAAGGAGAAAAAGGCCCAGGTGATGAAGGCCAGGTCAAAGAGCTCCAAGGTAGTCAAAGTAAGTGCCCCCCGCACTCTTGACCCGCTAGCCTTGCGTGCTCCGCCAGTGGTGGACGATCTTGGACTGAATGAGTTACAGTGCTGGTCCACTTATAGAACCGGCCTGTGTGCGGTTCTATAACCGGGTGGTTCGATAACAGAACACTTGATCCCAGCGCCATCTGCCGTCGATTTTGTCTATACGTAAAACCCTATTGAGTAAAAGTAACATCAAGTTATTCGATTTGCCGTGCTGCCGTGGGTGGAGCTGAAACACGGCAGAGCCATTTCGGTTCTATAACCGGAATGGTTCTATGATCGGGCAGTTCAATAAGAGGACCAGTATTCGGATCCATAAGTGGGGACGAGGATAAAAACGAAGAAGACCTTCTTAACTCTCCAAAAGCCGGCCCGGTCGACCCACAATACCCGGAATCGATCGAGGTGGACGCAGTCGATCTTCAGCACCCCTCTCAAGCGGAAGAGCTCATCGCTGACGCTGATCGCATCATCTTCAATAAAAATTGAAATATTTTGGGTTTTCTGCTAATCTAGAAGCCAAGTCAATCATTGTTGTGTTTTCAAGCCACCAGGCGGTAGATGATGAAATAGCGCCGTCCAAAAGCTCTTTTGGTTTTGGGATCAGATTTTTTCGTTTACGTTATATTTTTTTGCTTTTATTGTTTATTTCAATTAATTCTTAGCTAAAAATACAACCTGTTAGATCTATCTAAAGGTGAATGTCCCAATTAGCTCTGGTCTGTGATTTCACTAAATCGAGATTTTTCACCATTCAAAATTCGGCAACGCCGCAACATCTGCACTCCACATAGCAGACGAAAATCGCAAACAAAACAAAATAATATTGAAATGACGTACTGTCTGTCCTATCGTTTTCTCTGCAATTACTTGCACCGACAAATAACTGGCTCTAGATATGCAGTGGGATTATTAAGAAATACTGAAAAGGTTTTTTGTGGCCATGGAGGATATCGATCGATGAGTTCATTACACCAACCCAAGATTTTCCATTTACCAGCCATTGGTTCTCCTTCATTTCCTAGCTGGTGTATCATAAAGCATTGGAATATTAGTTTGAAAAGCAAGCGATTTTATTCCAAAGCAAAAGGCGGCGAAAAAAGTATGTGATCTTTATTTTGGTTTGCAGCTTGTGTCTAATATTCTTTATTAACAATTTCAGAAAAAAAGGGTTCAGTTATTATAAATGAAGATGAAATAGCAGAACTTGTAAAAGTATCAAGCCTGAAACAAGATCTTCAAAAAGGATTAGACCAACTCAAAAGTGACTATGTGAAACATTTGTCTCTGCGTTCAGCTTCTGGTAGAGTAATCAAGTTTACAATATTATGTAATGTACTGTTTGTTAATCTCAAACATAATTTTTATAGGGTCTATAGAAAACCTTAAAATAGATTATGAAGGTGAGACTTACACTTTACAAGAAATTGCTCAAATTGGAAAAAAAGGATCCCAGCTACTAGTAGTCAATTTATCTGGTTTTCCCACTTTAATGAGGGATGTTCTCAAAGCTATCAATGATTCTGGAATGGGTTTAAACCCACAACAGGATGGGACAAAAATTTTTATTCCTATTCCAAAGTACAGTTTTATCTTTAAACAAATAAACAAAAATTATAATTTGCTTAATTATTTGTAAATTAATTTATCTTTTGAAACAGGGTTACAAGGGAGTATCGTGAAAATCTCGCCAAGAATGCCAAAACAATGTTTCAGAAATTTAAAGACCATAGCCGTGACATCCAAAATAGATACATCCGTGATGTAAAGAAAAAGGAAAAAGAAGTTTCTTCAGATTTATCTCACTCTGTTCAGCAACAAATTCAAACCATGACTGAGCAATACGTTGTTGAAGGTGAAAAAGTCATGATTGCCAAACAAAACGAACTTCTAGGAAAGGAATAAGAAAGAGTAAAGACATTTCTAGAACGAATTCGTTGTTATTTTCAAAGTGTAATTCATTATCTTCATAGTACATCATTATTAGTCTGAACGGCATTTCAGTATTTCACACCACTAAGCTAACCAATCGTCTTCGTTATCAAAGTCATCGAATAAGGGGGGTGGGGGTGGATCGGGCTTCCACATTGTTCCGTGCTCGTTTTGAAGACTAGCAGCTGCTAAAGTGCTGTGTAATGTTTCTAGGAATGAAATAGAACGCTCTTTGCTTTCGTTTTCGGATTGAATCGTATCTACGATCTCCTCGCGAGCACTAATATTTTCCTCCGTGACAATAGACCCATAGTCTCCCTGGACATCCGGATCTACAACTTTCGCTGAATCAGTCTCGTCCACCACTGCGATTATCGAGTGATCCACATCCACACTGATTGTCTGGGAAACAAATGTTGGTTCTACAGTTGGTTCCTTGTTCAATACTGCTAAAGTGATATCCTAAATGAATAAATAGAAATTTAAATGTTTGATTACTGCATAGCAAGGCAATGTCTTCTTACCCGTATAACCACCGAAACGGTTGACTTAATAGTGTGGAATGTGTAACTTTCGTCAGGTTTGAATTGTTTTGTGATCTCCTTGTAGACTTTGTTCATGATGGTCTTAACTTTCTCTTCCACTGGTTCCTGTTCATCACGATTAGACTTGTTTCCGATTTCCGCTTCAGAATTTTTAAGTTGTAATTGAAGAGTTTCTACAAGAACCTGCCGACCTGAAGACTCTTTTTCCAGTTTCTGGACATGTTCTTGGAGATCAGAGAGTTTCCGTTCCTTGTCTTCAGCAAGACTTTTAAATTGCAATAGACGGCTGTCAGTTTCATTGGACCTTGACTCGTAATACTCCAATTTCTCTTGCGCTTTTTTACACTGACTTTCTAATTCTTTCTCCTTTAGCAACGATTTATCTAAGAAAGAAGTTAATCGCATGTTCTCCTCTCGCAACTGATTCAACGTTCCGTCTTTCATATTCCGGTTAGAGGTTTCAAGATCATCTTTAAATCGATCATTCTCTTCTTGAAGTTGTTGAATTCGAACGTCTGTCTCCTTTTCTCTGTCAGATTTTTCACCGATTTGATGAACCATCCGATCATTCTCTTGTTTTAGGTGCTGGATAATACATTCCAGTTCTTTTCTACTATCCAGCCATACCTGTCGCTCGCTACAAAATAACTGGTCTATTGCCTTCGTCGGATTGATGGAATTTTCAACGTTTTTGTTTGAAGCTGATATTTCGGCAAGTATGAGGTTCAGCTTGTTCGAATGCTCATTTGATTTGACATGAAGTTTTTGCAAATCCGTTGCCATTGCATCAAGATGTGGCTCAACAGTCCGAGAATTGTTACTATCTTTATGATGAGATTCTAAAACACCGGTCTAGTTTTAAAAACATGAATGAATAAAGATCAATAAATACATTTACGCTTCCCTGGGTACGCTACCTTCTGCAGTAAAAGGTCAATCTTGTCAGTCAAACGGCATAGATGCATACGAACTTCACTACTTTGCATCCTGTTTTCTGACATCAGCGTGTCAAAATGATGGGTGCTATTACCCTGATTTCCGGTAAAAGCAGGGGGAAGGAACTGCATCATTGGATAAGGCTGTTGTCCTGACATTAGAGGAGCATATTGATGCGACGGTACAATCATGGAATTGAGGGTGCTATCGAAATCAATCCGATTCGAAGGTTGAGCAGCCAGAACAGGTCCAGGCCTAGCTGCTTTCCTTGGCTTAGTTCGTTCTTTTAGAGGTTCTGGTTCGGAAGTTGACTGCATTAACTAGGAAAATATTAATTACATCTTCAGCATTATATTATGTAAAGAAATGATAAATACTAATACTTGTTCGGAATCACTATTATCATCTGCCACGATTGCTCCACTGAGGGGTAAAATGGGCTGACCAAGTTTAGCAATTCTGTAGTTTAGAAACAATCAAATATGTTTGCATAATACTTGGAATTATTTAACATTTACTTGCATTACCGAGATATAAGTTTGGTTTTGTTACTATCTTGACTGAGTGTTTCATTTGCAATAGGGTTTGTTAATGGGCCATCTATTCTATCAATGGAAGACGCTTCTGCAGATGATGGCTTATTCATGTGTCCAGCCAAAACATTTTTCATTTTATCAATCTACAAGTAATGTCAAATACATTTAAATTATAGTGAATCACATATTGCTTACACTTAACAATTATTTAATACCTCTCCAAGAAATTTCTGAGCAACTTCTTTGGAATCAAACAGAATTGCCCAGTTTTGCATGTGGTCATCATAAAATGTACAGAAGTTGTTTGGTTGACTCTGCAACAAAACAGTGGAGAAACATTATTTAAGTTTAAATAGTAGTGTAAATAATCCCCCCCATCCACAAAAAAAATTGTACTTACAATTATGGTAAATTCTGAGGTGACCCTTACACTTGCTAGTGGTTTCTGCTTATTTTGGTAAAGGATTATCTGATAAGTTTTATTACTTTCATTTTCTTCCAATAAGGCTAATCCTATTTTTCCAGGAAGTGGTTCATATTTTTCATTATTTCTGGAAATGATAAACAGGAGAATAAAATAAATTAATTCTTTGATTTGGCTTTCCTCCTTACAGTTTATAACATGTGACAGCAGCTGCAGCAATAACTGCTTGGGACATGCCCTTTGTGGTTGGAAGTGTACTACTTGGAGGTTGTTTAGGTGCCGTATAGATTAATGACTTTGAATTGGATTGGTGGATCCCCGAATCGTGAAATATTGATGCTAAATTAGAACTAAAATAGCGATTTAGTGTTATAATTTTTTATATCATGAACATCTATTCCTAATAGAAATGACTTAAGAATGATATTACTTAATTGAAATTGAGCCAAAGTCATCATCTTCTTCATTTGAAAAACCGAATGACATTTTCACAACATTGAGTAGAGTTGATAACGCTTCACGGCGGATATATATATTCTATTATCGTTTACTGAATGAAAATCAATAGATGGCGTTGAAAAGATTACAGACAAGATTACGATGGAATTTCCGAATAAATAAACAAAAAAAGCCATCTAGCGGCTAATATTTACTGGAAATAAATAAGAAGAGACATTGAAAAGCAACGTACTACCTACTAGGCCTACTTCATTTCTTTATATTTTCTATATTATATTTTCTTCCTTCAAATTGTGTGATTCTAAGGAATGGGTTCTCTTTAATCATGTTTTTTATAAGAAAACTTCGCGCTTTCACCACATAATCATGAATTCATAAGGAATTACTTGTACTGCACACACACTTCTTCTTGTTACTAATAGATGTCACCTTACAGAAAAAAGCCTGTGTAGAAATAAGGCCCTAGGAGAAAACGAGATCGACTTCGCACACATATTTGTTAGGGTGGCGAACAGAGGCTTGAAGAGGTAAGATTTATTGAATTTCAACTGTTATGTTTACGATTAATTGTATTCAATTTTGACTTGGAAAATATTCAACGAAACAGGAGGGGTCATAGTGTACACGGGTATGGTAATTTCGTCGATTCAGCAATTTTTTTAGTGAGAGTCTACATAAGAATGAGAATGGTGACTTGGGGAGAGTTTACATTACGTGTTCTGAAGGGAGAGGTGTGCACAGTTTGCACACGCTGAAGGCTAGACAGGGAGAGAGGGCGCGCATTGCAATCAGTAAACTGATGAGTAGAAATCATTGATTTTTGGATTTGTGAACTACATCAACGGCTTTGTTAAACGAATTACATCACGTTTTGACACAAATTTTCTCACCCATAGAAAAATGAGCAGCTCCGAAGAAGTTTCGTGGATCTCCTGGTTTTGTGGCCTACGTGGAAATGAATTCTTCTGTGAGGTAAGATAAAATTAAAATTAAATTTGATGTGATAGGTCAAAACATATTAGAGCACTTAATATTTCAATCAGTTGATCAGAAAGTGGTAGAATTTGACTGATGAAAATCACAGAATTTTCTTTGGATTTTGCTATAACAAGTGCATTTGATTCATTAAGACTTGGAAAGGAATAATTGTAATTTCAAATTTAAACAATTAATCTAAGCATATTTTGTAATTGCTCAACAGGTTGATGAAGATTATATCCAAGACAAGTTTAATTTAACTGGACTGAATGAACAAGTACCACACTATCGGCAGGCACTTGATATGATTTTGGACCTAGAGCCAGGTATAAATAACCAATTGAATTCTTTCATTCATATTCTTAGTGTAAATCATTTATCCAGTATTTTTCATTTAAGATGATGATGTTGAAGACAACCCCAATCAGTCTGATTTGATAGAACAAGCTGCTGAAATGCTTTATGGGTTGATTCATGCTAGATACATTTTAACAAATCGTGGAATTCTACAAATGCTTGAAAAGTATCATGCTGGAGATTTTGGTCATTGCCCAAGAGTATACTGTGAGAATCAACTGATGTTGCCAATTGGTAATATAAAAAAATATGATTTTATTTGTTATTACTATATATTTTACTATTTATTATATTTTTAACTTTCACTAGAAATTTATCTTTTATCTTGAAATATTTTTGGGTTCTCCTTCTCAGGCCTATCAGATGTTCCAGGGGAAGCTATGGTGAAGCTTTATTGTCCAAAATGTATGGACGTCTATACCCCTAAATCCTCCCGTCATCACCACACTGATGGAGCGTACTTTGGGACAGGATTCCCCCACATGCTCTTCATGGTTCACCCTGAATATAGACCGAAAAAACCAACCAATCAATTTGTCCCACGACTTTATGGCTTTAAAATTCATCCGTTGGCCTATCAGATCCAACAACAGGGCGCTTCTAATTTTAAAGTTCCGATGCGTACTGTAAGCTACAACAACGGGAGAAAATGAAACTGAATCTGCTTATTCGCCACTTATTCATTCAATGTTACCATTTAGCATAGGCGACGTTCAGAAATTATGTACTGCGATTTTTGGCTTATTTTTTTTACCCCCTCCTCCCCCTCTTGTCAGATTGTCACAAAAGCCCCAACTCTAACAAAAACGTAACGTTTGCCGACCCCCATCCCCTATTTTCTGGAACTTAATAAAAAACTGAATGAAAATTGAATTAAAGTTGGTGCCTACATTTGGTTCCATTAGTTAAGCGCTTAATTGATTGGTGTTTCTCGTATCAGCCTATTCCTTCATTTGTGCTGTTCGTTTTTATGGTGAAAAGGTCGCAACACAAGCTGAAGAGATATTATGTCATGGTGCGTCAAGAGTGTCTCAACCCGGAATCCCATTCGTTTCTCGAAACCCATCTATTTCTTTATGTTCCGTACTACGAATCTACTGCATAACTTTTGAACGTCGCCATAGCAACTCAATACCCTTTTGATTGGTTACATGATTAACCCGAGCTGTACAACAAATTTGATGGAAACAAAAGATAATGAATTTTTTTCTTGATATGTTATGTACTTTATTTGTCAGATATTTAGTTATCTTAACACTTATGCTTCAAATCTACGTCAGGAAAAAGACGTAGGATGTTATTATAACCGTACAATGTTATAGAAAAAAAAGGCCCAAAAACCTAATAAGCTTGTTAGCTCCAGTGTATAGGAAATTCACTACGCGGTGTTAAGTTACTTGGAATTCTATTAAGTTTATTTTACTTTTTTGTTTGATGAGATTTGTCAGATGAATAGACCTTTTTCACAATGCGGAAAGTCGGGATTTTACAATCCGGCAACGCCGCAATCGGCCATCTTTGTTCTAATTAATTTTTCCCCGTGTAAATTCCCATAAGGAATCGGGGTCCCTTTACTTTTAATTCATTTTCTACTTATTGGTGTCTTAAATCAAATATATTTCTCGTGGATCTTGTTCCCCGAATAACTGGTAACATTTTCATGTATGGTAAGTATTACTTGTGGCTTATATTAATTATGTAATTTGAACTTTCATTAGGTTGTTTTGATTCTGGAATGTCAAAACCAAAACAGACATGTTGTGTGTTTGCCGTTTGGCTGCGGTAACAGATACAATGTTTATGAATCTGTTACTGTAAGTTTTGCATCCCAAAAGTTTTATTGGACATCCACAATATGTGTTAACAATTCCCTCAAAAGTATTTGGGGTTAACTAGTTTAAAATTTACTAATTCAACTGCTTTAACATTTAGTTTCCTAATCTGACGAAGCATTCACTATGATTTGGCTACCTGATTCATTATCGTTATTTATTTATCAGTTTAAGAATACTCACGATTCTTTTTTCTAGAGAAACATTGTATTAAACGAGGTGAAAAGAAGTTTTTAATACAGATACTGAAGATGTGACACTGTTTCAACTAGTTATTGTCTTTTCATTTTTCAATACTTTTATTCGAAGAACCAATGCCTGGTTTTCTAATGCAAGAGCTGTGTTGCAGGTAGATGGATGCTGCTCGTTTGTTGATTCACCAATTTGTTGATGTGTTAATCAAAGGTGTTCTGCATTGGGTATCTCCAGCGTTATCTTTCATGACATCAGTTACTGCTTCTTTTGGAACGTGTGGGTGTCTATGGGAGAAAATGATGAAATATGTTAAGTAATGTTTGAAATGACATAATCAATATAAATAATATACCATCCTCTTACATCTTTTAACATTAACTAGCAATCTGCCTTCTTACAGAGCGACTAATTCTTTTAACAGTAGCCATCCCAATGGAATTATTCTCATGATTACGTGTTGGTGCCAGATGCCCAGTCAACATCTTTAGTTAAATACATAACTTGGCTGACCTATTCAGACACACAAACACACAACATGTCTGTTTTGACATTCCAGAATCAAAACAACCTAATGAAAGTTCAAATTACATAATTAATATAAGCCACAAGTAATACTTTCGATACATGAAAATGTTACCAGTTATTCGGGGAACAAGATCCACGAGAAATATATTGGATTTAAGACACCAATAAGTAGAAAATGAATTAAATGTAAAGGGACCCCGATTCCTTATGGGAATTTACACGGGGAAAAATTAATTAGAACAAAGATGGCCGATTGCGGCGTTGCCGGATTGTAAAATCCCGACTTTCCGCATTGTGAAAAAGGTCTATTAGATGGTGTGATTGAGAAACCAACTTAGCATTTCGCAAACGGAAAATGAGTTCCATTAAAATTCAATAATTAACGTTTCGTTTCTGTTATCTTAATTGCTTGAATTCAATTTTTATGATTACGACCCCAAATTTTGTGGTGACGGTCGAGTCTCAGACTCGGTTCTACAGTGGACGATGCGTCGTGGAAGATTCACATTTTGGTCAATGAAATAAGAATTAAGTTGCTAATTAATTAAATATAGAAAATATTAATTACTAGATTTCCATAATCTTTCATCGGGTATTTAAAAAAAAAAAAAAACAACAACTTGGCAGTCTCAGCCGTACTGGTGACTTCGATCTTCCGTCGCCTCTATCGGCATCTCGGGTCTCTAGACCCAGTGGAATAAGACTAGTAAATCATATCAATCATATAAGTCATAATAATCGCATACATACAGTCCTAAGTTCTTATTATATTATAACAGTACAAGGCATGTTCGGGGGTATACCGAACAGCCAAGTATCAATCCCAGAATATACATATACGTATATCTTTGCGAACAGCGCTTATTTGTAGGAATTATGCAATGCTTATGTTGTCATCCAGCCCAGCCCACTCAGTAGCTAATATGTTAAACAAAAACATCAACTACAGCGGTAAGCTAAGCCATTAACGCGATATTAACTGAGGTGGGCCTTAAACGAAATCCTTGACGTTTAGAACCAGAAACCCCTCCCTGCTCCTACCATCAAAGTCAATATCCAATCGCATGCAAATATCAGCACTCCATGCCGAAATTAAGCTAGTCAATCAAGTCACGATCCTAGAGATGAACGATACCATAACCTCTCGCTTGACCTTTGCTTCGACCGGCTTTGACTAAGAAAAAGTTGATACAGTTTGATTCCTGAGGATGATCGTTTCGACAACAGCAAAAGTGGGAGACGCGCCGTACATTCTACCGCAAAGCAACGCCCGCAACGCCAATCACATGGAATTCTACTGAGCAAAGTAGCTGGAAAATCCATTTGCGTTGACTGGACATCCAGACACTACAGCAAGTACAATGGTAACTTAAAAGAGGGTTTGGTTTCGCTTGAGGAGCATTGCTTTTTAGTAGTATTTAACTATTTGGTAACATTGCGTAACATGCCTGGCTTTACAGGATAACATACGAAGCACAAGATTTCTAGCTTTAGCATGAGGTGGAAAATGTATTAAATTTTAATACAACTGAAAGAATTAAAACAAACCCGATATATTGAAGGGTGAGCCAGCACCCGCCGACCAGACGAAATAAACAGCCGGGGGTTGGCAACTCCCCAGAATCCTCGTACACCCTAGCCAGAATCTTGTCAGAATCTTAAGAATCCCTCCAGAATCCCCGGAATCTCATAGAATCTTCAGAATCTCGTAGAATCTTCAGAATCTCACAGAATCCCGTAGAATCCCATAGAATCTCGTAGAATCTCCAGAATCTCACTAAATTAACCCCCTTTTTTAACTTTAAACTACCCCAAAACCGTCTAAATTCCAGATATTTTGTAGATTTGGTCTTTGAAAAGCTCCAATTGTAAAAAAATGCACTAGAAATACTGCAAAATGTAAAAATATGGGTTGCGCCAAATCTTCTTTAATTTTCCCTCCTTTTTCCCACCGCTGGGTGGCGCACACATTTTTTCATCTGCTCATGAATGGAGGATGGGGTGGGAAAAATTTATGGTTAAAAAAACTTAATTGATAATATACCAATAATTCCCAGCAATTAAAGTTAATTTTCCCCGTATATTTTATTTTAAAATTAATAATCTGGACTTTTAATTCAAACCTATCTAATTTCTAACTATCAGATTACTTCATCCTACTTGAAACTACAAAACCTATTGTAGCACCTTTTCCTATCAGTAAATTATCTTAAAGATAATACGATCTACATGTCTATATAAGCTGTATAGCATGCCAAAACGCCAAAACGGTGCTACGCCCACTACGTAACATAGTGCATACTTCTGTAGAGAAACTGGGCCAAGGACTAGTGGCGCCCCTAGCGGAATTTTGGGGAAAACTTGATTCAGAATCTCGCAGGAATCTCGTAGAATCTCTCAGAATCCCTCAGAATCTCTAGAATCTCTCGGAATCTCTGAGATTCTGAATCCTCGTACACCCAAATTTTGAGTTGCCAACCCCCGTAAACAGCCTGTAACTGTAAGTTCGACCTGGTTTGGTTGATTTGAAGAATTAACCCCCCCCCCCCCATAAAAAAAGAAAGAAAAAATAAATAAATGTTCAGTGTTGGCAAAATCTTTGACGATTTAAATCTTCTTTTCCTGATTTTGATTTAAATCGTCTTCGAATTTTGCGATTTTTTGGATTTTTTATCTGATTTCAGTGCAAGAAAATCAATTTTTAAAATTAAAATTATTTTTTAACAAGCGATCCGCCACTCAAAGACAAATAGACCGTTTTGGGGGTTTTTGATTTTGCGGAAATCGTCGCTGAGGGTTCTAAAAATTAACAAATAGATGATTTTTGTGAAAAATTTTTCGCTTTGTCCATTGGTGAAAACCATATTGCCTACATTTTGTAGTTTGGGAGATATTACAAAAAAACTGAGGGGGGGAGGGTAACCAAAATTTTGACTTTTTTCGGTTTTTGTGCAGCAGTTTTCTCGTCAACTGCTCTGCTGCACCTAAAAATAATCTAATTTTTTATTAATGATGGAACAGTCCATCTTTTCAACCTATTTTCAGGGTTTTTCAATGCAGTGGTGGTCCACTAATCGAACCACCCGATTATAAAACCAATCCGGTTATAGACCTTATTAAGATCCAAAGGTATGGGTCAAGCCGACCCCTTTGCGTCGCGTTGCAGTGTGAAGGGGTGCCGTGAACAGAAGATTTTTATTTGGCTCGCCCGATGTGGTTGCAAGCCAGGCTTTACGGGTAAATCGTGCCCGAGGGAAGAATAGGGAGGAAAGGAAAGTCTGGTCCCCTCTTTTTTTCATTCTTTTCTTCTAAGACTTTTTTTTTTCTAAGACTTCTAAGACATTTTACTTTTACGTGTTAAATCGATTTTTCACAATTTCAGCGAACTGGCAACTTTGGACGTTAGACTAGGTCGACCCTATTGCCATTTCGGTTCGCAATGGCAATAGCCTTTAGAGGGCTATTGCCATTTCAGTGTTAAAACCCCATCTATCGGCGTTGGCCGTAGATAGCGATGGAATAACTGCCGTTGCCGTTGGTGGCAGGGCCTTCCTTACTTATTTTATTTGTTTGTTTATTATTTACAAACATTTAGTTTGATGGTTTAATTGAAATTCTCATTGTAAATTCATTATCTAAGGTATAGTTTAACATATTCCTTGAATTTTAACAAAGCCATATATACCACATGATTGAAGGCATAGAATAACTTAATATTTTTGACAGACTTTCAGCTTGTTTTGAGAAACATCAGAGTTGAGACAGAACTAACTTGTTATCAATGGATAATATGGATTCAAATTCAGGTGTTTATAGACATATTGTTAATAGACAATGCTTTCTGACCATTCATGCTTTTAGTAATGTGAGTAATGTGAGTGTTTGGTAATGTGAGCGCAAAACGGTAAAGATCTTAGGCATAAGCAGTTCGTCAACGCGTATTCATTGGTAACACGGCATCACGATCTTTGAATGAAGAATTACCCTATGAGTTAACAATGTAACATGTATTGTTTTTCTAACACACGTTGTAATACATTTCTCTGTAACACAGTGAAGCGTGTTGACACCTTGGTCTTGTCGAGCGTAACCGCTGAAGGTCGAATCAAGTAGTTCGTGGAAAAACTATGCGAAGGAAAGGGACAATAGGTTGAATTTCAGCAACATTAACCGCAACGTGATTCACTTTTTGTTTATACAAAACAAATTCCACTATTACACATTGCGTGAATAACTGAATTTTACAGAAGTTTACTTTTCACTTACTGAATAAAATTTCGAAATGTACATTCTATGAATTGAACCTGTAGCATGTTACAAGAATATGGTCAAGGTCGCAGCTTATTACCATAGATGAGTTGAATAACTTAAAGACCCCGAGTTACAGAGTTTAAACATATCGGTATAAATTTATACAGGAAATTATGCATAAGAAGTGCAAACGAGAAGAAATGGTTATATCTTATATGAGCTTAAATAGGTAGATCACACAAAAATCGTCAACAACAAGGTCAACAAAATCCCATGCTTGTTAGCCAACAGGTTACAGAATAGGCCCGTTCCCGAAGCCCCGTTCTGAGAACTCTGGCTCGACCTTCAGGCAAGTAAGGGGGCGACAGAGGGTGACTCACTATTTCGTGCGTTTATAGCGTGTTCAACAACCTGTTTAAATCCTTACTTTGAATATAATGATATAATATAAATAATAACAATGAGCAAATAGAGCAAGAAATTGAAATTGAAATGTTTACAAATTCTACTTTATTCCTGTTGATAACGAAATAAAAGTTCCTTCTATACACTGACTATTTTTATTTATTAGTGATATTCAAATATATTTGATTGTTATAAATACATTTTATTTGAATTTCCAAAGAATTCAAACAAACAAATAAAATAAGTAAGGAAGGCCCTGCCACCAACGGCAACGGCAGTTATTCCATCGCTATCTACGGCCAACGCCGATAGATGGGGTTTTAACACTGAAATGGCAATAGCCCTCCATGGCTATTGCCATTGCGAACCGAAATGGCAATAGATTTCACGGTTAGACTACTCTATTAGTCCCATTCTTATATTAATCCATTGAAGTCTTGCCTATCAATTTGCAAACTTTAATAAATTCATAGTTGCAAAACCAAATTCACAAATTTTTATATTTCTGCCACCAATTAACCATCAATTACCATCAATTAAGCTATCGATATCTTCTTTTTTTTGTAGGAATACAGACACTTTTTTCGTCATCGCCAATCATTGTCTGCTATCGTCGTCTGCTCAGCATCATTGCCATGTTTTCTTTTTGTGACGATTCTTTTTTTTTATTCAATGGAAATGCTACCACTTAATTTCAAAATAAATCAACTGAAATAATTAGAATTATTCTTTCATTTTATTTTTCATTTTGGCACTCCGAAAGGGTCACACAAAAATAATGTAAAAAGTTTCACCGAAGCGCCGTTTAGTTCTCTATTTGACCACTAGATGGCGCCATGGCAAAACTTTTTTTTACATTATTTTTTTAACCCTTTCGGCTTGCCATAGAGCAAACCAATGACGCGTACCCCATGGCCTCCCCATCCATGGCAACCTCGCGGCCGCCATATTAGGTAGCGCTTTCACCCGAATTGCGTTTGATTCGAATCGATTCAACTCGAATAATTGTGTTTTTTGAGATTTTTCGAATATTCAGTTGAGCTCAAATTGGAAAAATCAAAATTCATATTCATTTGAATTGTGATTTTTTTGGTAAATATTCATGGAAATTTACCTGAATATTCATTTCCCGATTCATGAAAATTTATGTCAGTTCACGTCAAATTGTTTAAACAAATTTAAAAACAAAACATTTACACTCTTAGAGCAGAAGCAACTAGTCTCTAAATAGTCATTTGGCTAGCAGACAACAACTCGTGCCTCTATGGCCGCATTTGGCATCTAGATATGCATCTATACTGCAACAAGTCCTTCCAGCGAAAGAGGCTTCAGCACTAAGCGAGACATACTGGGTATCACAAGACACAACAGGATGAACACAGACATGATGCAACACAGTCACCTTACGATGGAAGCTTGCATTTGCCTCCGATCCTGTACCCGGGTTTGAGGACTAGTTGCTACAAAAACTCATCAGTTCCAAAATGCTCGATAAGGAACACCGTGAATGCAAAAGCGTAAGAATAATCACATTTCTTTTGCTTCCCAATCTAGAAGAGCCATTTGGAACATCTTGTAAACATCATGTTTAAAAGATCATGTCATCATGTTTACAAGATCAAACATCATGTTTACAAGATGTTCGAAATGGCTCTTCTAGATTGGGAAGCCAAGGTAACTGGAAATAAACGATGCTTCGTCAAAACAAGTTTACCGATTAAAAAGGCCTGAAACACCTATACCATGGGATCATTTTGAAGGGACAGTGCATTTAAATTTTCGAAACTTTCGACTTCGTTTTGGTTTTTCAAGGCACATCTTTGTACCAGGCCTTGGCTAAGGGTCCTCTTCAGAATGTTCGGTATGTTACTTTCTCCTGGAAAACGCAGTTTCATAGCTTTGACCCAGTAGGTATAACCGTATCTTCGGCCTTCGTCACCCCCATAAATACACACGTACAAATACAAAATAATCGATTACTTCAGTCATTTTTTTTAGTTTCTCTTAGTAGAATAAAAAAACTAGGTCATCTTCTTTTGAAGTCTTTTTCAGGATGAAATTGGGGTATTTTCCCATTAGAGAGTTGAATAGTTTATAACTTTCTAAGATTTTGGCTGCAAACTGAAGAGCGGGAAGAGGCAGTTCTAAAATTATCTGATCTTTACTCACTACAAGAGGTTAAGACTCCACATCCCTTTTCTTTTTGGGATTAGCATGTTCTTCATCACGTTCAGGTGTGGTATTCCTCATTCCTCAGATCAGCATCCTTCAACATTCACTTTAAGTTTTTCCGAAACACTATGAAGCACAGAGAAGTAAAGCTTTTAGTATAAAATATATTGAAGAATTTCATAAACTTTATACCTGCTAATTCAATGAATAACAAATCTCAGCTAGATGTGAGATAGTTTAAAATTCAACTTCAAAATTGGTCGCACATAATCCAATATTCTTCTATCAATCAATTTTTACATAAAAAGTTCAAATAACTTCAACTTTAAGGAGAAATAAAGGTTTACTTTTTGCGTTTAAAAACAATATCGATAATTCAGTTGCTAATTTCATCCAAGGGCAGATAATAGCAAAACAAAAAAGAATTTGAGGTAAATTGTTGTATTGCTAAAAGAACAAATGAATAACTGAAAACCTGTTAGCTGTCACATAAACAATTATCCAAAACAACCTACGCCGTCTGTGTTGTGTTGAACGGTGTTGAATGCTACGATATGCACTATTCCTTCACAGTATACATAGAGATCAGAGCTATGAAAAATCTATAATCATAACGAAAATTGCCTCAAGTCAACAGTTCGCTGAGAACAGTGATGGCTGAAAATAGCAGTTGCAAGCCACGTGAAAAGTCTTCCGTTTTTATCGTTGGGTCTGTGGTTTCCCATAAAAAAATAAGCCAGCAGGTATTCAAATTTTAAAAAACAGGGATGTCGAAATCATCTACACTCAATCATCATCACATCAATATTTCACCGTAAATCACCCAAATTTCTCGGTCGAGTGAGGCTAGGTACATTCCGTGAATATAAACTCCTTTTGGGTTTGTTTAGATGAAAAGACAAATTTGAATATAATTGCGGAAGAAGAAAAAGAAAAGAAAAACAAAACTTGAAAAGAAATGATGACACACCAGAAGTCTGTCCAGTACGAGTACCTCAGTTAATAGACAAACTGGCAGACCAATACGTAGCAATTTATAACTCCTGAATAGCAGTCAAGAGAGAGCGAGCAAGATGAACTTGTTCTGCATAAGTAACCTATAGTAGTAGCTAGTACCCATATAGCACAGAGACGTCCAAGGGAATTACTATGGGGGTTTCTCATGGGATATTGGGACATCCATAGGACGTTAAATTTCAGGCCAGTTCACGTCCCATTCAGATCAAATGTCCTACCCAGGATACATCCCATGGAAGTCCTAATTTGACATCCTTTAGACGTCCTTCGGATTTAGAATAAGGACAAGAATTGGACCTTTTCCTCACTAAAACTGCGCTTTAATTGGCTTTCATATTTAACACACACACAAAAAGGAATGTTACAATTTTTTTTGTTACTCCATTAATTTTATTTGTAACAATCATGGTACACATTAATAGACCACATCCAAATATACCTCTATTAAAGTGATATTTAGCAAACAAAATTGTTTTAATCTTCATCACAGGACGAAGATGGTAGTGGCCTTCTGTCTACTTCGGAACCACCCTCTTTTTCATTGCCTTTATTCTCTTCCTGACTTCTTTTTGCTGCCGCTGCCAACTCTGCTTTCATACCATCCTTTGCATGTTTCAGCCAATTTTGTAGAAAATATCGCCTGATGGTTTTTCAGATTTAAGGATAACATCTATTAATTTAACAAACATTTCAATTAGAAGTTGTGTCTATCATGACTGCTTGTACATATTATAAAAACTATTTTGAATGATACCTAGCATGACTTGGCCAAGCAATGTGTCTTTAAGACACATATTTCCCCTTTTTCCTTCCCAACTGAAGTTTCGAGCAAACTTTTTATTCAAGCAGAATACACAAATTTTGCGGACGATATCGCCAACGTCCTTTCCTCCAATAGAGTCAAGGCGGATCCTCTGGAATGATAGAAGTTGTAATTGAAAAAGTTAAAATAAGTTTCTGGTAATAAGAAGACAAACATTTTAGATCTTACAAGTTGTTAACGAGTTGTTTTGTTTTGAAGTTTCAAGTTAACTTAATTGAAATAATCCATGCAGGAAATTGGGAAGTCATCGTCTTCCTCATCGCTTTCGTTTGTTGTGGTTCTGGATGTTTTCAGCATGTTCTCAAGTTCGTCGATTTTATCAAAAATTTTCTTACATAAAACCTTGTTATCCTTTACCCCATGATTAGGTTTTTCGATTCTTCGAGTGTTGAAAGCTTCTCTGCTTTCTAATAATAAGTGTTTCAAATATTGATGTATATAATGTAATATTGTTTTTTAAATATGTTTTGTAAATATTTTACCTTTTTGTAGTGGTTCCAGCAGTCCATAATTTTTAGATAATTTGAATTCAGATACAAGATTCCCATAGGCATTAATCATATTCTGCTTGCCTAACAAAATAACCAACACATTTTTACATTGTAAATGAACGATTGTTCCTGTTAATACCATTTGCTTGTTGTTTTTTTTTCAACATTACTATTTTCTTGAACTTATTCGTAATTTTCATCATTGTCTATTTTTTCGTCGATATTTTCAACATCTAATGGCTGTTTTTGGATTTCTAAATGACATATTTAAATCGATAAAGAATTTATTTGTGTTTATTAGATTAAGTTATACCTCTTTCTGGGAATTTACAACACATTTTTTTTTTCTTTAAAACTATTGCAGTTGACGGGCCTGGAAGGTCAGTAGAACGCGTTCCGGAAAAAGGTTTTTTGTTGTCTTCTTTGTTTTGTGTTTTTCTTTTTCAAATGGTGAAGTTGGTGGCGTAGGAATTGGCCCTCTTGTAGCTTCAACGCATTTTTTTTTACTTCTTGTGGTTTTGATGTTTTCCGTGATTTAGTTCGTCGGGCTCACTGTCCAAATACTTTTTTTTAGCTACTCTAACACGTTTCGTGTTTCTTTCGGTATCTTTGGTTTCTAATCAAGATCTTCTGAGTTTTTTATTGCTTTTTTTATTTGATTGGTGGCCTTCTCATAATTTTCTGTAAAAAATAAAGTATTTAACGGAGAGACGATGGTAAATATATTATGTTAAAACAAACCGTATGCTTTTCTTATTTTTGCTGGATAACCAATCAAATCTGAATCCGGTTTGTGGCCATTTTCATTGAAACCTCGCAACTTATAGGAGAATCCTTTAATCTGGGTGGCCATAAACACAGTTTTTTGTCATCGTGATACCATGAGCGATGGACAGCCTCTACCCAAGGTTTATCAATTCCTCACAAATTAAATATGGTAGCTGCATCAATAACATTTTAAAGTTAATAAGTATATTACATATCATGATTAAATATTAAATAAATCAGGAAACATTACATATTTTATTTTTTTTATTAACAGAGGAAATACGATGCAAACTACAGTCTTGATTCTAAGTTAAACAGTGCAATCAGCTGTTGTCTTAATGCTAAATCGCCAAGGATGAAATTTTACTTCTTGAAATTGTCGCGCTGGTCGAAGGCTAGAAAACATTGGACCGCTTGTGTGTTTAAAGCGAAATTAAATAGAACATTTTTATTTCAAAGGCACCCCTTGCAAAAGTAAAACATTTAGCTCCATAACCCTTTTTACCATCTGTTGAAGGACTTGATTCCCTTTTCTCACCAATTTTTTGAATATTTGGTAGAAACTTTCAAATGGGTAGGCAGAAAAATTGTACAAGGGACCGAATCGTATTGTGAACGTTTTAACATAGAAATTATTTGCCATAAATGACACAACTATCATTCACAAAGAATATCAAAGGGTTTTTTGTATAGGTATTTAAAGAGTGGCAGTATTTCTTTGAGGACATGAAATATTCTCTTTCTGGAAAAATATTCTTTAGCACTATAGGACCTACGTAGGCATTAAACAAAGCAAGCTCAGTAGATTTAAATGATGCCAAAAAATCAAGAGATCGTGGTATCCTAGCAAACTCAAAGGGAATAAACACCTGTAATTCAACCAAAAGATTTGATAATTCCTGAATTTTGTACGGGGAAGTTTATGTGGGCGAGAGCCAACTTTCCATTTTCTCAGTATTTTGTGTGTTACTCTCAAATCAATTAGATGTTGCGGACAATTCGGAAAATCTAAAACCATTTCACAATTTAATTTTTCTAGATGGGGATCTCTTCGTGAACACGTTTCCTAAACGAAAAATCAGTTCTCAGTCTGGAGTCAGTTTCTAAGAAAACAGTCCGTATTGAATGCAGTAGGCAAAGGACATCCAAAGAATCCGGTATGAGACTTAATACACTTAAGAAAAGATGATCGAGCTGGTGCATCACAAATGTAAAGGACAATTCGAAATCGTATGCGTTTCCCACGAAAAGTGAAACCGTCATCTAATAGTTTCTTAGCTTCTTCAATAAATTCCCTCAAATACTCATTAACGTCTGAAGGTTTTGAATCCCCATGCCACAAACCGAAAATAACAACTCTTTGAAATTCAAGATTGGTTATCAAACCTGTCAAAGGCTACAATTTGCTTTTTGCTACTCTTGGACATAGGAACACCATCAACACTAATTTAAGCAGGATTTCTACTAGAATACTATTTTCATCAATGATAACCGACACAACTTTTAACAATTGTTTTAAAATTCTAAAAATGAAAATAGTGACCAGCCGCACATGGTGTAAGGGAAACCTTTCTTAACATTCTACCAAGTGATCTACAGGACTTCGGAATACTTTGTTCCCAAGGGAATTTACGAAAATTGGACAGAAATTCGTCGATTGCATTCTGACATATGTAAACAGTTATTTTTCAAATAAACTTCCAATGAGCGCTCAGGATAATGGCACCTTATTTTTCCCAAAGTGTCGACCCAGTAATACGGGAACTCTTTTTGTTCTGTATCATCGCGTAAGTAACGGTTATACTTAGCGTTTTCTTCTATGAAGAGCTGATTTGGAAACTGATTGTACCTTTTTTCAGCTTCCATTTTTTAACTTTTGATTGCTCTCGTTAGCAGTATTTGTAAATGAATTTCGATTCCGATATCGAGTTGGATGGACGAAATGCGGTGTAGATTGCTTGGGTTCGAGATTTCTTTCGACATTTTATATTGCTCTTTCCCTAGCACATTGCAATTCAAATTCCTGCTTTCGTTTCTCGAATTCTCCTTGCTCCTTTTCCATTATGATTCTTTCCTTTTCTTGGTAGTGCATAACCATTTCTTGATGTTTTGTAGTTGTCTTCGGTAGTAGTTTTCCATTTGGTTGCTTGAAATGGCTGGATTGTAATCCACTGCACTGGCAGTTTGTTGATCGCCTGGTGGCATGGGAGTGATTACGGCTGAATAATGTAAAAGTAATTAATGGGATCAATGGTGTTGGGTTTATAGGACCAGCATGGCTTTTGCCGCAAAACTTTGGAGTCTCGATGATGTTGATTCACCAAATGATCCAGGTTTTCTAGTAGGTAGACTTGAAGTTTCAATGCCGCCAAATAGTGGAGCAGGTGAGATAGTCGATTATGTTGATTGACCAGATAATCTAGGTTTTTGTGGAATACCTTCAGCGCTCAACCAATTTTCATCAAGCAACGGTACTTTGGGTGGAACAATGTCACATTGATGGGAATCAGACTTTCTTTTTGATGGAACATTTTCAGTTATTTCAATCTCTTCAATGAAATTGACAACTATTTCCTAAATAAATAGAACAAAATTTTAATGTTTATCACACCAACAAATTCAAGTAAAATTACTTATTACCTTTAACTCCGGAATCAAAAACACAACAAATGTATCTTGTCCATCTAGTTGGTGGTGTTTCATCTTCTCAAGTGCTTGTTGAATTTTTTTCTCACACAACATGTCAGCAGAAGGGTAGAATTCTTCCACACATTTTCCAAAGTGATTTTAATGATCTTTCAAGACATGTTTGGTTATTTCTGCTGAATTTTTCAAAATTTGCGTTCCACGTCCTCTATATCCCTGTGGCGCTTTTGCAATAAAATAACAGTGGCCTCACTAATGCATCGTTCTTTGGCGATTTTCTTAATGAAAAACTCCTGGTAAGTTAGCACAATTATTGATTGTGCGTTAAGTTGCTTTCGATCGTCCGGAAACATTTTTGAAATTAACGTATGCAACACCTCTGTTATTTGACTCTAATAATAACCCTGTCATTGCTTTCGTTTTTAACAACCCTTATTTTTACTCCTTCTCCATTTTATACATTTGTGTTCACTTAAACATTTTTCGTCTCCCTTCCCATTTTTTTTTTACCTTGAACGAGTTTATATCGTGCAGTTTTAGTTCAAATTACAGCGAATGTCAAGGAAACAGTTTTAAAATGGCTTGGAGTCATTTTGTCTGATTTTTTATTAAAGTTATCTTTAATTTAACTGAATATGAGATATCAGTCACTGCAAGTGCAAACGCTCGGGGATGATGCACGGTGGAGAAGGAGTGAGATTTTTCTCTATTTTGATGTTATTAATATTAAGTTGACCAGTAGTGCGATGTTAAAGTTGAGTTGGAATTTTTACCCGAAATCTCAAATGGATTGCTTGCACACCCGTCTCAAGACGCTGGACAAAGGGATTTCGCTATCTCGCACGCAGATTTTTGGACTCGTGGAAACACGTAATTTTTTTATAAAGTAGAACGCGTTTTTAGTCGCTGATAGCAATAGAGGCAAGGAGTTCTACAGAATATTACTCTTATCCGACTCCTACACCAACTCCGTCACCTGTCCTATATGTAAATCTGGAAACAGTGGGTCATGGCAACACATATATCAACACCTATCTATAAAAACAAACCTTCCTGGTTTTCCTGATATTGAAGATTCTCTTGTTGGCATTCCGGAGAAAACTAGTCGTGGTAACATTTTAATCTAAATGTATTCATTTAAATTATTATATAATTTTTATAATAAAAGGGGCTTCATTTGGAAAAGAACATTTGATGTCAGCGTTAGCAAAAATCAATGATAAATTAAATGTGATCGAAAATCAATTAAGCCAGTAAGTGACGAGGAAGCTGGGGAAATTCCGGAAGACTTCGATTCTCTTCCTTTAACGAGTTTAGAGCAATTACATTCTTTTGAAAAAGTATTAAAAACTTATATGAACATTCTCAAGAATAAGCTCGTATAAGAATAATATTTTTTTTTATTTTTTTTTTAAATATCGAAGCTTTAATTTTTAACAACTCAGGTATCCGCTTATTCGTCTTTTAGGTATAAGAAGAATTCCCAAAACAGCGATGCTGACTACGTCATAAGAGCCAGGAACATGGTTTTTTGCTGATTCACTGTCAAAGGTGGTCATTTTGTGTGGTAGACGAGATAAGAGAGTCAAAAATGGGACAGGAATGGATCAGGAAAAACAGGAATCCGTTTGGGTGTCCACCCGTTTCGGCACTTTCTTTGGCACATTCGATTTTGGCGTTGCAAGTCATCTAGGGGTGCCGGACATTCAGGCCAGTGACCTGAAAATTTTCGTTACTTTACAGGTCTGTCAACTTTACACTTTGTACAGCCGGAACCGTGCCACCAGTTCATGGTAGTGTTCACTATGGAACGCGTTTCATTTTTTTGGTGAACACCCGAATCAATTTGGGTTTGGTGAAATGTTGAATATTTTTTGGTGAACACAGTGTTCTCTTTGTATTTCTTGTTTTGTAGCCCTCCAATACAATTTTGTACACACACTTAATTTCTATGTCTCTAACTCAAAGAGACGAACATCATTCGCCGTTTTTTCATATTTAATTGCGTTGAACTTTGTGTAAATATCTGCACATTGTTCTAAAAGTTCTGCGGTGGTTATCTTTTGTTTGGAATAGTTGTTCCACAAACCAAACAGCTTTAAATTTAATTCTTTGAAAGTGTTTCGCTGTCTTCACAGTTGTTGGCCCTGTTCAAGCATCTTGGTGTTTATATCAACCTGTATAGCCTCCTTGTAGAGAACTTCGAGGAGGATATACAGGTCGAGGCCTTTACTGCTAATGCTAAGTCCAGCGTGATTTGCGAGATGTGTGTCCCAGCCTTCAACTTCATTTGTGGTTGTCACCTTAAGCATGTTAGAGTTAATATAATCACACTCTCTTCTTCGATCGTCTTGATTCCAATTTAAAAGTATTTATATTGTTTTTGATAAATAATTTTGTTATCTTACGTTTCTAACACACTTTTTTCACTGTATAGAAGAAAATGGTCAACATGCAGGCGTAGATTATTCGGGATATTTCCGGTTCAACATAGGAATTAAAATTATCAAGAAAATTTGTGGATAAATCCGTTTTTGTTCGCGTTATAATGTGTAATATTTTTTTTGTAACCAATTACTTCAACTTGCTCTTATGTTTTAATTTTATTACGATACGGTTACTTTTGCAGGTCATCTACGGAATCTCTTATGAGATATGTTTAAAATATCGTGGAAATGATCAAGTGAGCAATTACCAATAATGAAGACAGTTTTGTTGTGACTTTGCATGACAATTTAGATCTTATTCCCGAACAATACCAAGTTTTTGGATATTTTGTGCTCATTGGCGTGTCATTGGTGCTAATCAGTTTGATAGGTTGGTTAAATCGGGTGAAGAATCCACTTTGGCGTTACAAAAATCGACGCCTGGCCGGTCATCGTGAACTTGTACAGACAAACACCTTCAATTCTAAAGTTTGTTAACAATAAGGGTTTACCTACTATCTCATTTTCAACTTTTCCTTACTTATTGTTTCTGATAGATATTTTTTTGTAATCCATTTTGTATTTTTCATTTAGATAAACAGCATCCAGTTTGACTACCAGCCGAGTTACGGATTTCTTCCCCTTTCTTTAAATGCCCTCGTGTACGCCCATGTGAATGTGGATGTATTCACGTGGACACCCTTTACCCTATCCTCCTTCCTGGTGTATTCAACTTTTCTACGGATGGAAAACTTGTGAAATGATGCCTGGCCATATTTCCCAGGATCAAAGGTGGGAAAAATATCTCTCTCTTCATTGTCTTTTTGGTACTATTTGGTGGCGTCGATTATAAGTCGTTACGGAGTACGATTATTTCTTATTTATGCGTTGAATTAAACGTATATGCATCAAATCATCAAACGGGGGAGGGAGTGTGTCGTTCGTCGTCGCACGTCAGGAACCGAGTCAGGAGATACTGAGCAGACAGGATAGACTTTAGGACTTTGGGCGCCCTGTCACGACCGTGCGTGATGAATAGTTTCCATTGCGTCCTACACACACACACACACACGGGAGGGATTAAAGGGTCAGAAGATGCAACGAGACGAGAGGGGGGAGAGATGTGACGCCGCAATGGGCCTCATGAAATGCCGCGAGGGATTGAACGAAAGAATGCGGACCCCTCACATTCAAGTTTCAGTCAGAAGAAGGAGAATAATTTCAAACGACCGTTTGGGTTAGTGTGTAGTGGTGCAAAAATCTGGAAAATAAAACAAAAAGGGACACACACACACAAAGTCTCTCTCCTGTTTGTGGTGGGCCTTTCGTTTTCAAGCTCAACTTTTACGGGACTTTTGGCTTGTTCGCATATTCCAGTAGTTCGACAGTTCAAACATATTCAAATGCGGCTGTAATTCTTTTTCTTTTAAAAAAAGGGGAAATTTTATTTTTATTCACCCAAAATATTCGTTCGCCCGTTTTATTGTCCTTGTTCGTCCCGTTGGTCTGATGAGATAGTGGTGAGACGGAAGTATATGATGAAAGTCCCTCATCAATGCAGAACGTCGATACAATTTCCAATCCAGGGGGTCAGTCCCAAACCTTTCTTCGTTTTATCCGCGGGATTCTTATTCCGAAATGGAGAGAAAAAAATGGTTACAATTCGAATTATTCCTGCCCAATCAGTGAATATCTTGAAGCCAAGGGCGAATCGAAACACATTCACGAAGACTTTGTGGACATGGGCAAAAACAACAACAACAACAAAGAAGGACGAGTAGTGGTGGGGGGTTGAGAAGCAAAAGGCGAAACAGGATTATGTGACGTATATGACGACTTGGATGCCCAGCAGCTTTTTCCGTAGCCATTAGTATTACCACCGACTTTTGATCCAAATCATTTCTCGAATCCAATCAAACGAGTCTCTTTCTCCCCCCTCCCCCTTTTTTCTATAAGTTGTTTGTTGTGTTTCTCGTTATTTAGTCGATATTTACTACAACTCCCTTTTAAATTGCGTCATCTCAGCCAGCCAATAACTTGTCACTTTCTTGTTTTCACGTTCGGATCCCCTCCCGCTCTTTGATGCGTCGACTCTCTGATGACCAGGCCAGTCATCGGTTGGTAATAGATTCGAACGAAAAATTAAAACGCAGCGTAAATTTCACATTTACCGCACGTAGTAAAAGACTTGTCTTGGAAAAACTCAACAACTTGTTTGTTTTGGTGTGTTGGTTTCTCCTCTAGTGTCTGGACTAAATATATGTGGGCTGATTCGACAGCGAACGAGGCGGCCACCAGGATCAGCGTATCCAGCGTATCCAGCGTCGTCAGCAGGAGCGGCGACGGCGGGCACAGGGACGACAGCAGCATCTAGCAACCCAGCCATCGTGTTACCTCGACCTACATCACTTCCGCCACCAGCACCGCCAGCACCAGCCATGCCTTATCCTTGGGGCCATCACCACTTGCGACACCACGAACACCACGAAGAAGTTGCGGTGAGTCACACACATACAAAATATTCGCGTACGTCAATGATTGTGTGTCTCCCATCTGACGGGTCCATACAGAAAGGGAGGCAAAAGATTTCCGGCGGGTATTTTTGCTGCAAGAGATTGGCTTTTGAAAAGAAGTTGAAGAGACGATCAAAGGTAAAGATTTCGTCAGCAACTTGAGCGACTTCAGAACAGTTCTTTTTTAAAAATAATAAGAAGAAGAAGTCAGTCCGGCTCACTTGTTGTGGGTTTTTCACCGTCCACCCCGTTTTTATTTTGGGTAAATTACCACAAGAAGCGCGCGGATACCCACGACGTCCACTGGTCCACATCTGGTTCGATTCCGGTTGGGCAGAGCGAGTGGAGCCATTAGTGCAGTTCGTCATCTTGTTCCCCAGCATCTCATCGAGCTCGCTTATTAGCTCTTTAAACTGTTTTTTTGTTTTTTTCTCAACCTAACTTTTAACGAGCGAACATCGTCCCCGAAAACTGTGTACCGGTATATATTATACCAGATATTATGTACAGGTGGATAGATATAAAGTACATGTAAGTAGTGGTCGCAAGTTGCCCGGCAATCATGTCGTCCAGGTTTTCTTTATGAGGGGAGCTTGCGTTCACTGAACTGGATGTGTAGAGCTAGAGCTCTTTGCGTTGTGCACTGCCACGGTGTCTTATAATTACTGTTACATTCATTTACATAAGCTCTCGGTGCAATAGAAGATTGGGGAAAAACATTGCTGTTATTGAGTTTTTGCTATTTTTCCTTTGATATCATCCAAATTCAAGTTATACAAATTTTTAAAAACCTGTTTGTTAATTCAGATCTACACATATCCTTAACCATTTAGATAAGTGAACACATGACGAAATGTTAACAAACAGAAAATCAAAGGGATGATGAAATCAAAGGGAACCTCTACAAGTCATATTGTGAAGGGTGTAACATCAATTGTAGGACAGTCAACGCGATTGATGTGGATGTATGATTCAAATTACGGTCTATACGACTTGAGCTGTTCTCGTTTCGGAAATTATCAGCGCCAATATTAATACCAACTGCCATAGCAGCGATGGAAAATGATTTTTTTCTTTCATCGAACCGATGAAAAGAAACAGAGAGAAGAGGTTCCAGGACTCCTTTCACTCTCTCAAAGATCGGGTTTATTGGTGGTGGACAGCCAAGAAACCAGAAATAAGCTGGATAACAAATTAAACGTACTATATCAATGGGTCATTTTAATAGTAAACTGACGTAAACCCAATCAATTAGCTTGCTATATCTTCAACACGACTGATGCGAAGGAAGATAATTGCTTTGTATTTCCAACCAGCTATATGTATAGATGAACACACTTCATTATCTCCAGCGACACTTTCAGACTTATTAAATTCAGAAAATCCGAACGAAACTGTTAAAGGAGGAAGGAATTCAATTTTACTCATTTAATGTTACGCAGTCTAGATGGGACAATGTGTGTCCGTTTATGTTAACTTTTTGGTTGCTGTGGGTATAGAATTCCTTCAAAAGGATATACGTTTTATTATGCGTCATGGCTCATTTTCTTCCATTCTTCTGCTGTTTATTTTGCATTAACTGTTTGAGATCTCTTGGTGCCTGGACAGCTTATTCTTCACATTTTTTCAATTTTTTTTTTATCATATTCCCATATATTTCAGCAAGCTTATCAGATTACTTTTCTTTTACTGTCTCCAAAACTGATTTCACTGTTATGAAGAACGGCTTTTTCACATTTTTGTATTTCCACGGAAAAAGGCTGGGTTGATCACAATTGCATCTCCTTTCTTTGCATTTCTAGTAGGGAACTCCATATTCCATATTGTAAGGTCAACCGCGACATCGGAGAACGTCATTTTTAAAAGTTTATTGAATTTTTATTTTTATTCTCAGTTGTTGCATTTTCTTTCTTTCTAGAACGTCCTTTTTTCTTATTTTGACTTGTTTTCCCTCAATTCCGTTTCTCTAATATTGCCCTCTGTAGTTGCATATATTTAACTTATTTCCTTCCAGAATGTTCTTTTTTTCTGTAGCAACGTTTGTACAAGTTGCTATTTTAGCCGTATTTTTTTGTATAATAGGTTATACTCTCTTTTGATCAGCAAGCAATCCTTTTCTAGCTGTTGTACTGAATACACGGTACAACCAGAAAAAAATGATATACAAAACCCAGCATGTTAAACCACATCATGAACCTATTACTCCTGAACCTGAAAATAACGTCAGTGCAAGTTGGGAAATAATAGGGGAATATTGATTATGTATCTTCCATATAGATTGAAATACACTAAGGCCTTTAGAGACTTAACAGAAATTTTGATTAGTTTCATGAAAGGGAATTTAACTAAGAATGGACTCGCCATTACCTACTTCTGATTTGTCAACTCCTAAATAGTTCTTTCTTGGTTTATTTACTGTATTGATTTAGGAGATCCTACCACAGTTTCAAGTAAACGAAACTGTCTTCGCTCATATCTCTTTTCGGTCTCATCAGTCATCACTGATTTTTTTACTGCCACCCTAATTCCCGACAACGGGGTAGTGACGCTGTAGCTGGGACTTGGGTGAATAAAGTGGATGAAAAACAATGCTCTTATGAACAAGTATGAACTTCTCTACCTGTAAACCTGTCTAACTGTTTCAACTCTGACCCCTCTCAATTTTCTGGTGAGCTTAAAAATAAAAATAGAATGCAACATAACAGTAAGAATGCAGTTGAATTTTTAACACATAAAAAAAATCTCATATATTTATTAATTGTAAATATTATCAATGAAATTTTTTTTTCTAACTATAAAAAACAAGCTCTTGTTCAACTGTCCCATAATCTTGGTGGCAGTGGAGATCCAGGGGCTTGTATTTCTTATACTATGAAGATAAAAAAACATTAAAATAATCGAACAAGGTCAATGCACTAAAAGGATAGACTCTCATTAATAATTGAAAATATTTATTCGTTTCAATTATATAAACAATTAAAAAATGTTAATTTTTAAATTTTTTGCACGCGACTGGCGATGCTGTCTTTCTAAGAACTACAGATCACGGATCCATCGTCCTTTGATTCAAAATGAGTCCCTGCCCTAACTACGAAAAATGTTTGAAAACTTTTGAATCAAAGGTCAAACAATCAAATCACTACAACAATTGTCTTATAGACCGGATATGTCATCGGTGTGTTGCTAGATCTGTATTTAAAAGTGAATCAGGCTTTCTCAAGCATGCACAAATGCACCCGGTATGACAAATATTTTCTTTTTACTTTTTTTTATTTTAATTTGTTTTGTTTGTTTTTTAAATTTAGGTTCCTACGTACCCCACTATTGTTCGGTATGGTGTAGGTGATTTCATTCAATCTGAAAAATCTACACCAGAACCACCTCAATCTTCAACAGAAACTGTTCTGTACCCCCAATAACTCACGTTTATGTTCGCATCCCACTCCTTTTGTATCGTCAGTCGGCGGATGTTTTCTTCACATGGGCGTCGTTTGCGTTGAACCGGTGCATGCCATGACGCAAATTGGCTTTTCTCCATATTGCTGCAGTGGACAACTCGGACGCTTTTCTGAATCCCAAATGTTCTATGGGGTCTTTTATTGGATGGGGTCTCTCATCTGTGGGTAATGAGACGGGTGACGGAGAGTGGTATCATCAAGAAGAACCGGTTTCCCGACTAGCTAGCCAAATTTGATGCATCATTTTATATTTCAAACCGAAGTAAACCGTAGCATTTTCAATATCAGACTAGATCGCATGTGAGGCTATACGATCACTACCAAGTCACGTTATACGACCTCGAAAGAGCCCCTTTGAAAATACATCATTTGGAAGTAAAATCAAACTTGAGTTCTTGTCAACATCAGGGTCTATCATCATCGGATTTATAGGACCGGTATGATACACACTCCGCTCATGAGTTTTTAAACATTTTTACTTATCCTATTTGGTAATAACATGATATAGATCTTCTTGGTGACCTGCTTGCTTCGATTCTGCCCAGAAAACGACAGCATTTGGTGGCATGGCGCTTTATGGGCGGGCGGAATGGTAGTCTCTGAATTCATGGGCTTCGTTCTCCTCGGCATATCGGTAGGTGTCGCTTACAGAATGAAACGCGACTGAGATCGTCCACCATCCATAACCCCGTCCATAAACGTCCTCAGACGCCTAGGGGGGAGGGGGGATAGTGTGACGAAGTGTGACGAAGGGGGGTTTCAAAAATGTGACGTCACACAATCGACACTATCGCCATCTCAACCAAAACAAAAACCAAAACAAAAAAATAAGTCGTTTTGAACTTAATTTGAACTCTTTTTGTTTTTTTAATTTTTTAGAGGGGGCAGCTGTTGTGACGGAATTTTTAAGGGGGTTCAGACATTTATGACGAATAGTGACAAGGGGGGGGGAGCAATAGTAAAAAAAAGTGTGACGTCGTTTATGGACGGCCCTCATAACTTTTTTATAAAAGAAAGTCATTCACCTCACCTTTTTTGACGACGAATCCATCGGCAAGTACGTCTTGCTGTATCCTGCTATTCATTTTATTTCAAGCTAACTTATTTGAATGCGGTTTAAATGTCATTGTTACAAATGGTCAACTTGTTTGCCAAACACGATGGTCAGCGATTTGATTTAATTCTTGTTTTCGTCCCGTTTATCATTGACGATCCATTTATTTTCATTAAGGGTGTTGTGCACGCCTTGGATGCCTTGATTTGGCTGCTGGGACCTCACGCAGCTTTGGGCATGTTAATCTTCGTTCTTTTCTATCCAGTGCAGCACTTTGTTTCCAGACTAACAGGGTACTTCCGTCGTCGGACGCTATCTGCCACAGATGAGCATATTGTACTCATGAACGAGTTGCTACAAAATATTAAATTGATCAAAATGAACGCTTGGGAACAAAAGTTCGGCTACAGAATCAAAGATAATAAATTTGTTTCTGTATTTTTTCTTTCGCCAATTTAATATGTCCCTAGTGGTAGTGGTAGAAGGAAAAACATTTTCTGAAACGGATGTCTTACATCCAGTAAGTTAGCCCCACCCTTACCCCGGCCTTTTTTAAACTAATAAGAAAACACATAAAATAAATATTTTACCTTCCCTTTATCTGTGGTTGCCAAAAAAATAAAAGTGTGAGTTGAATTAACGAACAGCGAACAATTGCCGTATCTAAAAGAAAAATTATGAAACGAAGAAGAGCTGACATTTTTGCAGCCGAAATTTAACGGATTTTCTTTCCCTTTCTACTTTCTACCCTATAGTGGATGGGGATCGGGGATGCACAGGGGTTGTGTAATAAAGCTTTTGTAGGCTTTTCTCAAGCCACGCGAAAAATTAAAAAAAAATGCCCTATAGAGGATAAGAACGATATGTATTCTTAACCGGAAGCCCCAAGGTAACTCTTACTCATATCTGCTCAGAATCATTTCCCTTAAACTATAGTCATGTTTTTTTTACGGAAAATGTTTTTTAATTCTATTAAATCTGATAAAAAGCGTGATCTAGACGTTATCACACTAAACTCGTGGAAAAAGAGAGGGGTTCTCTCTCTAAATGGAATCCACTCAAGTATTAAAAAATAGTCTTAACTTTTCTGTTCTTAAATAGTCGCCATGTTTCATACTTATAGCAGCAGACCATAATGGAACAAGATACGGTGATCCATCATTCTTTATGTTTATGATATTTAAAAATTTTTAAGGCCCCCTTTCGTGAGCACTTTAATTGAGATCAGATGATGAATCCTTATCATCCCACTATATTTGACAATAGTTAAGTAAAAAAATGACTCAACACACGAAATTCTATTATTAAATAACGAATGGGTGGGCTGAGCAGAATTTTCTAAATTGCGAAAATACTCCCAATAATGTCCTATGCATCCCGCTATAAATCACTTTTATTAGATAAATCAGTATGATCTTACAACTAACTCAACAAACTATATCAACTTGAAACTTATTTCAGGGAACTGACAATGGAGGATCCTTCAACGCATTCCCAGCCATCCTCAGGCTCTTGCTCATTTGGTTGACTTTTGGGGGTCCACTAGTCGAGAGTTCTATACAGCATGCTCTTGTAAGTTAAATTTATTGTAAATATTGTCACGTACAAGGTGACAGAGACTTGTATGGGCTTGACGACTGGAATTAAATGCAAACGTTTTACGACTTAACCTATGTCTTTCTTAGAATAGCATGTAAGGTGACCCTAGACGAAACCCCTACGTATCCTGACGATTGCTTGGCGGAGTGGGGTCACCCCTAAATTTTCCTATATATATCTAACCCCGAGTCCCCCTTTGGATAATTAGTATTCTCCCAGACTTCTTACTGTGTTGGTGTAATTGGTGAAGGGCACTGTCGTCTTAGTGAATTAGAGTTAGATTAGAGACGACAGTGAAGGTGTTTCTCTGAGACTGAGCCAGTGTTATAGACAAGCCAGCTCCGTGAACTACTTTTATTGATCGGCCGTGTCAACGTGAATCCCGTTTAACCTGCCCGCGACATTTGGTGGAGATGCAGGGTAATACGGGTCTACTATTCACGTGTGGCCTGATCAATTGAATTCTTCGAGTGTGGCGTGATACGGGCGAGCCTACTGTAACGATTCATCCGGATCGCGATTCTTCTTGTCTACGAGTCTTCATTTTCGTGAGAGGACGGCTGGAGCTGGGCGTTGCGATTCCAGCATCGCATCTGGACTTTAACCGACGGCAGCAGCCGTGCGCCGTGGAGCATAAGTTTTCTTCTTCCTTTATTTTATGTCCCCTTGTTTTTTGAAATTGTTTTATTGGTCGTTTCTATTGTCATTCTCACGGCCGCATAAACTATCGTTAGTCTAAGTGATACAAAATGGCGGCTCGGGGGGCTCGAGGAGGCGGGCGGGGCCGCGGAAGAGGGGCTAATATTCCGAATCTAGACCCTGCTGATGTCGTACCAGGGCCGAATCCTCCGGCTAATATCGCACAGCCAGCTTATCCACTTCGTCATAAGGACCCACCCATTTTTCACGGGAAGGCTGACGAAGATGTTGTAAATTGGATTTTTCGATTCGAGCAAATAGCTGAGTTTAATCAATGGGGCCCTGACCAACGTCTTAGACACATCGGAATGTGTTTTGAGGGGGTAGCGGAAAAATGGTATTGTAGCCTAATGACCCGGGTACCACCACCCCTTACATTTGACGAATTTCGACAGGAACTTCTCCGAGCTTTTAAACCAGTTAATTACGAGGAACACCTTGAAACAAAGCTTCGCTCTAGAACACAGGGGAATGAGGAACCATTCATTGACTATTTTCACGATGTTTTGTTCATGTGCTCTCGAATTGATCCAGGCATGTCTGAAAGGAGTAAAATTGGACACTTGTTTCGCGGACTGCTACCGGCCACAGTCCGAGGAGTATACCGTTTCATAACACCTAATAGTACCACCAATGACCTATTCAGGGAGGCCCAAATCTTTCTACAAGGGGAGGATATCGCGGCAAAAGGGGAAAAACGATCAGAATCCATCCCACCGGCGCAACCCGTTTTACACGTAAAAAAAGAGGAATCTACCAATTCTTTACCCCCAAACTCCCTCCATACTTCTAAAGAGACAAACGCCGTTTCGAGGGAGGAATTGATGCAGATGGAAAAGAGAATCTTGGACAACGTGGCGAAGGCTATAGAGCAAGCAAGTCGACAGGGGACAGAACGTAATCAGGGAAATAGGGACCGACCAGCCGCTAGGTACGGGACGAATAAGCGAACTAGGGACGGGCGACCCATTTGTAATGATTGTGGAAATCCCGGTCATATCGCTCGGTTTTGTGGGAAGGACAAGAATTCAAGAGGAAAGGACGAACCATCCACGCAATTCAAACCAGAACCAGGGCCTTCCGGATCCAATTCAAAAAACTAGACTTGGTGGTGAAAAGGGGGGAATCCACCGTTGTCGTTTTTAACATGCCCCCACCAGATCGATCTAATCTCGTTTTTTCTAAGGTAATTTGCAGAAATAATCATGTTGAAGCTATTATAGATACAGGGGCGGGAATTACTGTAATCTCGCCCGAATTTTGTAAATATCTGAATCTTGTACCTAAAAAACAATGGGAGGGACCCAAACTTTTGATGGCGAATGGCTCAATCGTGTGTCCAGAAGGCTCCGTAACCCTCGAAATTATTATAACAGGAATCCCAGTCTACGTCGAAGCCGCGGTGTTGCCTATAAATGGGTACAAACTCTTGCTGGGGAACGACGCATTACGTCAACTTGAGTCGATCTCGATAATTTATGGGGAAGGTGGCGAGGCGGTATTCTCAGTAGCACCGGAGGCGGAAGTTGATCCAGAAAAGGGGAAAGATGAGCTAGGGTCTATAGTTAGCCAGGAATCGTGTGTCATACCAGCATATTCGGTGGTTACGATTACCGCAGAATTAAACAACGTTCAGACAGGGCCATCGGGGACGCGCCTAATGATTGAGCCAGTAAAAAAAATACTAATTGATAAAGGTTTTTCGGTTGGGCACCTTCTGCTCCCCACTGAAGACCATCATGACTGTTTAAAAGGAATTCAGCTGGTGAATTTTTCCCGTCAAGATCAATGGCTCAGCAAAGGAACCGTGTTAGGAAAAATTGTGCCAGTCGAAGTAGTATCAGAATCGGAAAAGCAAGACGGCAACACAGGCGATTCTTTTTCCCAAAATACTAAAATGCAGTTCGAGGGCGTGATAAACGAGGAACTCGCACCGGAAGAGCGAGATGCGGCGGAGAGACTCTTACGAAAACGCGCCGGGTGTTTTGCCACTTCCGATCGTGACCTGGGACAGTCCAATATAGTTCAGCATAGTATAGACACCGCCACGCACAAACCAATTCATCAGGCCCCCTATAAAAGCGCTTGGAAGGAAAGGGAGCTTACGCAAAATCAAGTCCAGCATATGCAAAACATAGGGGCGATAGAGCCATCCAGCAGCCCGTGGGCGGCTCCCGTCGTTCTAGTTAAAAAAAAGGATGGGTCTTGGCGTTTCTGTGTGGACTATCGGAAACTTAATGCAATCACCACTCGAGATGTCTACCCGCTCCCTCGAATTGAAGATGCGCTGAGTAGGTTGGAAGGGTCTCGTTATTTCTCGATTATGGATATGCAATCGGGATACTGGCAGGTCGAAGTTAGGCCCGAGGATCGAGAAAAAACGGCATTCATTACCCCGGATGGCTTATATCAGTTTAAAGTAATGCCCTTCGGCTTGTCAAATGCTCCAGCGACGTTCCAGCGGATGATGGACGTACTCCTTTCCGGTTTAAAATGGAATACCTGCCTCGTCTATCTCGACGACATAGTGGTCTTTTCAAAAACTTTTTCCGAACATTTATCCAGGCTCGATGAAGTGTTGGCGCGGATTCAAAGAGCGAATTTGAAACTAAAAATCTCTAAGTGTTCGTTTTTTGCCACCTCCCTCAAAGTACTGGGGTATGTCGTTAGCGGAAAGGGACTATCGCCCGATGCGTCGAAAGTTCTTGCGGTCAGGAATTTTCCAGTGCCACAAAACGTCAAAGACGTTCAGAGTTTCCTCGGGTTTTGTACATACTATCGACGATTTATATGTGATTTTGCAAACATCGCGCGTCCGCTTTCGGATCTCACAAAAAAGAACAAACCTTTCGTCTGGGCGAACGAGCAACAAAATAGCTTCGAAGCCCTTAAGAGTGCCTTACAATCGTCTCCTATCCTCGGCCATCCCAATTATGAGTTACCCATGGAAATTCACTGTGATGCGAGTGGGTACGGGTTGGGAGCGGTCTTGGTCCAACAACAAGAAAGCGGGGAAAGGGTTATCTGTTATGCGAGTCGTCTATTAAATAAAGCGGAAACTAATTATTCGGTAACCGAACGGGAGTGTTTAGCTTTGATTTTCGCCGTACAACGGTTCCGAGCATATATTTGGGGGGCGAGAATCAAAGTAGTAACCGACCATCACGCGTTATGTTGGCTAATGAAAAAAAAGGACCTCTCCGGTCGCCTTGCACGCTGGAGTTTGCAGCTTCAAGAATTGGACATTGAAATTTTCCACCGGAGTGGAAAACTGCATTCTGATGCCGACGTTCTCTCACGAAATCCCGTCGATCAGCCTGGAACAATGGAGGACATCCCCACGCTAATGATACTGTCTACCGACGCGGACAGAATTAAAAACGGACAAAAAACATCTGGGTGGTGGAAGCCCATCTTAGAAAGGTTGCGATCAGAAGAAGATTCTGCTACAACGCGTCGACTCAAAAATAAATACGTAATTCGGGATGGGATTCTATTTCGCCGTGTGATCTGGGAGGGGCGTGAATATTTCCGTCTTTGCGTGCCTGAAGGACTAATAACAGAAATTTTACTGGCCTGTCACGACGATGTGACGGCCGGGCATCTGGGCATCACCCGTACTTTAGATAAAATCCGCAAACGCTTCTTTTGGCCAAGGTTTACTCAGAAGATCATTCGCTATGTGAGAAGTTGCGTCGATTGTCAAACAAAAAAGAGATCTACAGAGAAACGCGCAGGGATGATGAAAAGTATAGAGTCTACCCAACCATTTGGAAAAGTGGGAATTGATCTTATAGGCCCATTCCCCTTGACAAAAACAGGAAACAAGTATATAGTCGTCGCGGTGGATTATTTGACTAAGTGGGTAATAGCCCAGCCAGTCCCACATGCAGGGACTAGGGAGGTGGTCGATTTTTTCGTACGTAGAATTGTGTTACAGCATGGCGCACCCGTGACTCTCATCTCGGACAGAGGGAAATGTTTGACATCTGGATTCGCCGAGGAAATGTACCGAGCCCTTCAGTCAAACCATTCCGTGACGACCGCATACCACCCCCAATGCAACGGCCTGGTCGAGAGGTTCAACCATACTTTCGCGGAGATGCTTTCCATGTATGTGAGCTCCTGCCACGATGACTGGGACGACGTTGTGGACTTTGTTGTTTTCGCCTACAACACCAGTCGGCAGGAGTCAACAGGCGCGACCCCATTCTACCTGCTATACGGACGTGAAGCTGTGCTCCCAATCGATGTGTGTCTGGGCAACAACCCAAACCCGGTGTGTAAAACCAACAGTGAAAGCAGTGCCAATCTACGCAAACTTGCAGGTCGGCTAACTGTCATAAGGGAGAAAGTGAAAAGAAGATTAATAGCTGTACGGGCAAAACAAAAGAGACGGTTTGATCGTCAGCGTCGACAAGTGCGTTTTGTGATCGGTGACCTTGTGTGGGTGCATCGCCCCTTGCGGAAAAAAGGACGCTCACAGAAACTACTACATCCTTTTTTTGGACCATTCAAAATCGTGGAAAGAACAAACGATCTTAACTATGTGGTTGTTCCGTTTAACGGCAAGAAGAAGACCCGAGATCGAGTTCACGTGACCAATCTAAAACCTTACTACGCTCGCCGTGAAGTTGGTACCAGAACAAAGTGTCCATTGAACCCAGGACCAAACGAAGGGACGAGCAACGTTCAGTCGGGTAACGGCCCGGGAGGTAGACTGGGAAAAAACGACTCCAACGGAGTGAAGCTCCAACTACGCCCCAGAGTCAAACAGGAAAGAAAACTCTCCCAAGTGATGGTCGTGTCGGAGCAGAGTGCAGAGCGCGGAGCAAGTCGCAGAGCGCAGAGCACAAGCGTGCAGAGCGCAGAGCGCAAAGCAGGGCGCAGAGTACAGAGCACGCACGAGCCCTCGACCAGGAATATGGCGAAAACATTCCCCGGAGTGAAGTTCCTAGAAAAGCGGTCACGTCGGAAGAATCTGAAGTCGCTCCATTTCAAGAAATAGTAGAGATCGGGCGACCAGTTCAAACCCTTCCCTCTACCATTACGAGATCTCGCAGACACCTCCTCCGACCCCAATCTACCCTTAGACGTCCTGACTATTTTCATTCCTAAGGATCGGGACGATCCTCCCACTGAACGGGGGGGAAATGTCACGTACAAGGTGACAGAGACTTGTATGGGCTTGACGACTGGAATTAAATGCAAACGTTTTACGACTTAACCTATGTCTTTCTTAGAATAGCATGTAAGGTGACCCTAGACGAAACCCCTACGTATCCTGACGATTGCTTGGCGGAGTGGGGTCACCCCTAAATTTTCCTATATATATCTAACCCCGAGTCCCCCTTTGGATAATTAGTATTCTCCCAGACTTCTTACTGTGTTGGTGTAATTGGTGAAGGGCACTGTCGTCTTAGTGAATTAGAGTTAGATTAGAGACGACAGTGAAGGTGTTTCTCTGAGACTGAGCCAGTGTTATAGACAAGCCAGCTCCGTGAACTACTTTTATTGATCGGCCGTGTCAACGTGAATCCCGTTTAACCTGCCCGCGACAATATAACAGAATAGATTTATAATAAAATGTTATTACAATAAATAGGAATTAATTGATTCTATTATGCGTGGATTGAGCAATATGTTTGTCTTGACTTCGTTGACATTTCTTTGTTTTCACAGTTATCTTTTGAATGATTTATCTTTTTTTCATAATCTGTTTAGAATTTAAACATTCAGGTTGGTCCAAACCGTTGGTTCTTGGTGACTTAACACACGACCTAAACAATCAATATAACTGCTTGTTACCAATTTTCCCTTTTCAGAAACTACTCTGCAGAAAGTGTAGAGCATTAGATAGTCACTAGTTGAAGGTGCGGAAAAACCATAAGTAAAAAGGGTGGAATAACCACCACTTAAGTTTTCCAGTTGAGGCTCCTCCCTAATCACAAGGCCATCAGTAAGTACCTGAAAACCATTCGATATTGCTGGAATGTGATCACCGTTCCGTTACCATTTGATGAAGTAGAATTGAAGAAAAAAAGAAGATGTTTTTTCCTTAATTTCTAGACTAACAACTGCATCCGACCGAACAAAGAGAGACCATAGGTAAAGCTATGTTAGCATCTGTATTAACCATGAAAACACAAAATGAGTAATCGTTGACTAACATTTGTTGCTGGACTTGATAAAAGTACAGATGTGTACTTCTTAAAACGAAAGAGTTATTCAATGTTATGAAATATATAATTTCATTCCAAGATCGAATAAAAAAGTTGTTTCAGCAGCGCTTTGATTTGATGACACCTCTACCACGGCTTTTTCACATAAAGAAGCCATCCGTTGAGGACCAATGCTGCTTTAGTGGTTGTAAAACTATGATGAAGATTCTTCTAATATTGATTCATCTAATTCTCGAAATATTTTGCCTAGTACAGATACATCTAGGCTGGCCCAAGTTTTATAAAGTATTGATAGTCAAGTTTAAAAAAAGATTATCCAAAATAGACGTACTTATCATTTAAATACTCGAGTATTCCCTGATTTCAAAAGCCAATAAAAAAACGGCTTTTAATTACAAATTCAGCACTTGGAGGAGAAATAAATTTTGCGTCCCTTAATTGAATAAATATTTGAAAAATATAAATCCGAAATCAGTCGTAGCCTCCGTCGTTCCGACATTAGTCATCGTCAGGCAGAGGGAATAGAGTAGAAGAAGTAACTGGATTGGACTGAGTTATTGGATCGGATTTCAATCTTCTACTTCTATAAAAAGTTATTTTATTTTTGTAATTCAATCAATATCTCCCAATCTCCTGTTCTGAATCAGCAGAAGGGGCGCTTGTAAAGTTTTGGATGTTGCTGAGCAAGTTATTACACAAGTACATACTGATAGAGAGAACATCTACTTTGAAATTTCAATCAGTCAGGAATTAAGGATTGATCAATTCTTAACAGCCGACAGTCCAAGGAAGCTGTTTATCGCCATGTCAATGGAAATTGATTTCATTTATTATATTTGCATTTGTATAGTGCACTTACCATATTATAGAACAAATGACGCTTGGGTTTTGGGTAAAGAATCACAGATAATCAATTTAAAAATTATGCATTGTGCGCGACACCGAATAAATGCTTTCTGAGTCTGAATTTGAAAGTTCTGAGATCGGGGGAAATCTTGATGTCCTACAGTCCGGCGCTTGAAGATGAACAAAGGAATAAATAATTGAAAGAACTATGGAAATAGGCACCCTGTTTTCCGTTTAAGCATGCACTTTTAATTTTCAGCCCCCTCTGAATACTTGTTTTCAACAATCCATGCTTATTTTATGTAGGGTGCTTGATTTAGAAAGGGCTTTTCAATTTTGTAAGCACCCTGATGAAACTTCACTATGATGCCATTCCCCTGATGAGCCAGTTTCTCAGGGAGATGTAGCATCCGATAGTTCAGTAAGTTTAAGTTGAGATGGATGAAATTTTCGAATTTCAGTGTGGTATGTGCGATCGGTATGTTTCAACAGCCAACATCTATATTGAATATAACCATATAAAAAATATACCCCGTCCTTTCATGCAAAGTGTCACCACTTATCTTGTGTGAACGCTAGAAAGCATGACTATCGAAATATTTTAGCTATATTGATCCCACAAAGTGCTTTTGTCATGACTTAATGCACATCGGTGATGAAGGTATTCTTAATTTTGAAAGCGGCTTGCTGCTTGAACATTTATTGACAGCCAAAGTCATTTCCATCGAAGGAGTGAATCACTTTATCTCTTCTCTACCTTCTCATAGAGAATTGACTCGACCTCCCTCTATTACGCGAAGGACAAATGAAGGGAAAAAAGTTTTCCTACTCCTCCTCCGAAATGAGTAGCCTGTGTTCTATCCTCCCTCTTTTCCTTGGTGAAATGTGTACAACTACTGATCCCCACTACTCAAATTTTTTGCTGCTTTTAAAAATATTCGCGTCACTACAGTGTATATCTTTCACAGAAGATGATTTACTCAAGGTCGAAAATAAAATTGAAATGCATCACAACGGCTTTCTGGAACTTAACTGAAAGTGTGATGGGAACAGCACCATGACAACAAAACTGCATGCGCTTCATCACCTTACGACACAAATTCGCATGTACGGACCTCTCCGGTATTCTTGGTGTTTCCGAGTAAAAAAATGTCCCTTTTAAGAAAAAAGAGGTAAATAAATTGGATGTTATCGCATAAATAGTTCTTACTTTAGAAGAAAAATTTTAGTTCGAGATTTTATTTGACCTTGACAATGAGAAACAATTATTTTTCAGAAATCTTAGGTGGAACAGAAAAAAGATCCCCTTTCTTTTTCAAAGTAGCATTATATAAAACAAATTATTTCCCGGGGAAAGAACAATAGTTTTCTTTGGCCTTGGGATACGAATTCTACCGTTCCTCCCTTAACAAATCACCCCTCTTGAGCCTTTTTTTTCACATTTCACTGGTAGACAAAGAGCAGCAAACTACAAGTTAAATCACCTAGTAAAAATCATGTCATCTAAACACCGTAAAATTTGTGTTAATTTTAAAAACCCGCTCAACGGTGAACAACAGAGTAGGACCATGATTTTGGTCACTCTCCCAAATTTAGTAGGATTGCTACAATTGGCAAGAGACGAAAAACGGGTAAGGAGCCGTTCCGTTTATCACGAGTTTGTGAGACTTCATGCGGTACACTACAATTTTTTGGCAAGTGATGGCCTTGGTAATGGCGAAAAAAAGAAGGTCTTAGATTGTTATTTCAAAATGATTGTCACTGAGTATCCTCAAATCAAGGAGGATATTACAGCTAAAAACCCAAGTGGTTATGTAAGTTTTATTTTATTTCACTTGAAATGCGTTTCTTAAACTATATTTAAATGTATGTTTTCAGAGATGCCTCAAGGATGACATTTAAAATTCCGCAAGAAACATGCGTAGTTACTGAAGTAAAAAAGAAAAGCGGTTCGAGAATACCATAGTGCCGACGGCCGGTTCTTCTCGGCAAAGTGCGAAAAGACCAAGAGAGTGTAGCAGTTCAAGGCCGGTTAGTGATGCTGATTTTAAAAGAGAAGATTTATAGTGCAGGTAAATCCCACCTCATTAATGAATGAGATCGTGTCTCTTATTCCTCATTACGCAACTTTCGATTCGGTAAGAAAGGTATATTTAATTTAAAATTATGTGCTGTTTGGAAAACTAATCAAACCCATCAGGTTTTTGGATACGTACCTACCTCAACGGTTTTATCCACGAGCACAGATGGACGACGTCAGCAATCAGCCGCTTAAGAAGAAAATAGCAACCCCCGGTAAAAAGGGGAAAAAGACAACGTCTACGGTTGGGAGATTTTGTGTGCAAAATAAATAAATTCAACACAACAAATTTTACGGTTAACTGAATTCAGTTTTTGATTAAGTGAAATAATTTCTCGGTACGCTACGGTGCGTACTGAAATGTAAAAATGCGTTTCAATGATAAAAGCATTCGATGGGTACTAAAAATTAAATACGGCATAATATTGTAATATTTTAAATAAGCATGCAAAGAGTGCTGAAAATTTAAGACTGTACACTATAGTTATTAAAGTACTCAATTGTCACTGAAAAATAAATATGGATAATGAAAAAAAATTGTTAACTAAGCATGCAATGCGTACAGGAAATGAAATAGGGAATTTTAGTTTAAAGTTCAAAATTTTTAATTACCGACAAAATGTTAAGTATGCATAGCATGCTGAAAAACTTTTGAAAAGTACTTTTATTTTAAGCATGCAAAATACGATAAGCACCCAGTTTTTTAAGCACCCATTTTTATTTTAAGCACCTTGTAAAACACTAAAACCTTGTAAAATTTTAAGCATTCTTCGCCGTATGAATTTTAAGCCACTTTACGCCGCTGTGAGGACACACAGCTTGAAATGGACTCTTAGTTTAATAGGCAACCAGCGTAGGTGTCTGATGATCGGCTTAGCATGGTCATTTTTGCGGGTACCGACGACCAGTTTAGCGGCAGCATTCTGTAGTCGTTGGAGTCGAGTGATTAGGTTCTTCGGTAGGTTAACGAACAGGGAGTTGGCATAGTCGACATGCGATAAAACCTAGGCGTTAACAAGGCTTTTCGCAGCTGAGGTGGTCAAGAACTTCCAAATTTTGCCAATCGTCCGTAGTTGGAAGAAGCCATTCTTGCACACCTGGCTAATTTGGGCCACCATGGAGAGGGAGCTATCAAGAAAAACACCCAGGTTTTTTAATTGAGTCGGACGGCGGGATGACGGTGTCACTGAGGGTGATAGGAATAGGCGCTATCTTGGTCGCAGCGTGAGAAGAAGATGTGTAGAAAAGAAGGTTCTTACTTGAATTAGGCTTCAATCTATTCCTTGTGAACCAGTCAGTTTGGTTTGGAAATTTCTTATTATTAAGTTCTTGTCATCTAGAGAAACAGTAAATTGGACACGATGGAGCCCGCTCCAGGCTAAAAAACGCGCTTGCTTGTCACATCCATTTATTTCTTCGCTAAATCGGCCTTTGTTCACGGGCTAGTCTAGTGAGAGAGTCGACTTTTTTTCCTGCGATGGTGAGTGGACGGACCTGTATTTTAGGCGGGGTCTCGACTACTGACTTGTCCCGGCCCAGGACGGACGGCTTTCAGCCCTCCGTCCTCATTCCTTATTTTCTTCGCCAATTCGGCCTTTGTTCATGGGCTAATCTATTGAGAAAGGCATTTTTTTTCATCTGGCGATGGAGAGGGGACGAAGCTGTATTTCCGGTAGAGACTCGACCACTGACTCGTCCCGGTCTGGGACGGATGGCTTCCCGCCATCCGTCCACATTCATTTATTTCTTCGCTAAATCGACCTTTGTTCACGGGCTCGTCTAGTAAGAGAGTCGACTTTTTTTCATCCGGTGATGGAGGGTGAACGGAGCTGTATTTCAGGCTGTGTCTCGTCGACTGACTAGTCCCGGCCCAGGACGGACGGCTCCCAGCCCTCCGTCCTCATTCCTTATTTTCTTCGCCAATTCGGCCTTTCTTCACGGGCTAATCTATTGAGAGAGTCGATTTTTTTTCATCCAGCGATGGAGAGTGGACGGAGCTGTATTTCAGACGAAGTCTCAACTACTGACTTGTCCCGGCCCAGGACGGACGGCTTCCAGCCCTCCGTCCACATTCATTTTTTTCTTCGCCAATTCGGCTATTGCACACGATTTGGTATAGTAAAAAAGGCGACTTTTTTTTCGTCGATCGATGGAGAGTGGACGGAGACCAAATTCAGGCGGGGTCTCGTCGACTGACTCGTCCCGGTCTAGGGCGGACGGCTTCCAGCCCTCCGTCCTCATTCATTTTTTTCTTCGCAAATTCGGCTATTGTACACGGGTTGGTATAGTGAAAAAGGCGACTTTTTTTTCGTTGGTCGATGGAGAGTTGACGGAGACCAAATTCAGGTAGAGACTCGACGACTGACTCGTCCCGGTCTAGGGTGGACGGCTTTCAGCCCTCCGTCCTCGTTCCTCATTTTCTTCGCCACATCGGCTATTGTTCACGGGCTAATCTAGTTAGAAAGGCGTTTTTTTCATCCGGCGATGGAGAGTGGACGGAGCTGTATTTCAGGCGGGGTCTCGACTACTGACTCGTCCCGGTCCTCGTTCCACTTTTTCTTTGCCACATCGGCTATTGTTCACGGGCTAATCTAGTGAGAAAGGCGACTTCTTTTCCGTCCGGCGACAGAGAGTGGATTGACCTGTATTTCAGGTAGAGTCTCGCCGCCTAAATTGTCCTGGCCCATGGCGGATGGCTCCCAGTTCTCCGTTTTCATTCCGTTATGTCCTAGCTAAATCGAATTTTGTTCACGAGCAAGTCTAGTGCTTTCGGCGGATTACGGTTCGTGCTAGAGATTTCATCGCTACAACGTTTAATTTTGATACCGTTATCTGTAATGTTTTTTGTTTCGGAAATATGAAAAAAAAAATTAAAACAAAAATTGTGTAACAGCGACAGTTAAAGAATTGCGTGCGTATGACTTTCACCAAACATTTCATATCACCGTTCGCTTCATTAAAACCCTATTTAAATTTGTATTGCAGGAATTGTAGCACTGAACGAGTGTACCACAATCTACAGGATGTAGCGTCTAAAAAATAAAGACGTTCAGAAAGAGAACCTTAGAGCTGCAGAAAGAGGCCGCAGAAACAGAGGTGGCGGAAAATCTCGAAGATGATGAAGAAATGCCGCAGTCTCCCGACCCAGCTTTATTTCAATATGAGTGTAGTTGGGGCTCGATTGTGAGGAAGTACAACGCTCTGACAACTAATCACTATGTTAATTGGCCGAAACCACAAAATTTGGCGGCGGCCATACCTAACATGGCGCGTCAGGTGAAATCAAATTTTTTTTTCTTTTCGGTATTTGGGAAGTTTTTCTTGGATTTGGGAATTTCTTGGATTAAAAAGCATAATTACTTTTTGGTTATGTCGAACGGTAGAGCACATGGCGGACGTCACGCCGAAGCTGGCTGCAGCCGGAAAGCGTGACCCAACAATCCCCAGAGATAGAATTCCAAAGGAGTTCGTTAAATGTTAAGGAAAATAGGCGTTCAAGTGCAAAAAGGGCTGCCATTCGGAAAAGAAATGCAGTCACAGCTCCACCTACCACAAAGAACTGAGAGCCAGAGTGACGGAACATGGTTACGATAAGGAAAGAAGCAAACCGTCACTAAAGAAATTGGTTCACAAACTCAATTGGTAGGTTTTCGTTGGGGAGAATTGAAAAATTTCTGGTTTGAGCCTGTTGATGGTGGATGAAAGGAGTCGGTGGAAGTTAAACGTTAACTTGTGTAAATTTGAATTGTCTGGAATACTTGTGAAAATTAATTTAGTTTTTGGGTGGTTGTTGACCCCGCAGGCAAGCATTGGTCGGCCAGGGGATTGCCGAAGCGGTCCAGGCCAGCTCCTTTCGACCACTTACTGAGTATGAGGAAAACGACGGACCCGTCTGCTCACTCTGTGAGCTCCGTGTCTACAAATTGGTCAAATCTAACCCTGCGACCTGTAGGCAGTGCAAGAATCGCACCGCCATGACATACGGGGAGGTCACCGGAAGCAATTTGGACAGCTACCAGCTTCAGAATCACGCGCCGGCTAGAAGCGCGAAAACGCTTGTCTTCCTGTGCACGTGAAAGTCGGGTCTGTCGAACAAGTTGGCTGACAATCACTTCGAAAAGTTGCATACAGCTGTACAACTTAGCGAAACGTAAGTGATTCTTTTGGTGTTGCTAAAAATATTTTTTATGGGTTTTGGGGAAGATGTATAGGGAAGGGGAGATGGGTCGTTGAAAAGCGTGGAAGCATCTGGGTTGGAAGCATGTCCCGGTCAAGTAGTGGGGTGTGGATGTGTGTTTGTGTTTGTGAGAGTTGAAATGTGTGTATGTGTGTGAGTGTGAGTGTGAGTGTCTGTTTTTGTTTGTGTTTGTGTCTGTCTGGTTTTCTGTGTGCGCGTACAACGTTTTTTTGCCTCTGTCTTTAGTAAAGAACTTTATTTCGGCGACGGGAATTGGCCTGGCTATCCAAAGCCTCTTTTGTTGGTGGGTAAATTCGCGAGCGCAGGTTGTGCCCGTTCGCCCTTGTCAGCGATGAGTCAACCAAACAGCCAGCAACCGCCTGATGTCATGACTCTGAACACGTTGCCAACTTTCATCATCAACGCCTACCGGACGGGCGGAACTGTTCTAATTGCCATGAACCAGCCGGTCGTCAGCCTATGCATTGGTCATCAGGATTTGGTGAGTTTAGTGATTATGTGCACGATGATTTGTTGTTTTGTGTGGTTTTGCCAGTCCGTAGTTGTGGACGAACAGCAAAGCGTGACGTTTTATGCCGAGTTGATAGTTGGGCTAGTTGTGTCTATTCGTTTGCTACTAAAGGGTAAGCCTGCCTTCGCATCCAATTTGGCAAAGAGCCACTGTAAACATTACGTCGGTGACGTTTGCTCAGGTCCTTGTTGCTTCACGGTAATGTGAACGCGGCTCACGTTCGATGTTACTCATGTCGTGTGGTCACTCTTGAGTCCACGCTAATTAATGCTGTTGTTCTCGTTGTTGTTGGATGTACTCGTATGTTGTGGCTGCAGAAGGCGTTCATCACGGAGATGTTTGAGCGAGGCATTCCTCGAGATTCGTTGTTTTTCTTTTGTCGCGGCCTGCAGACTGAGCACAACAAGACGGTAAACTACGCGACCAATGTTTTTGCCACCAACGTTTTGAACGGCATAGTCAATAAAATTCCGCGGTACGGTATTCGACCGCCAGTTTCGGGATACCTATACGCTACCGAAGTAGGTAAATGGACATTTTAAGTTAAAAAAAATTGTAAGGGGGAGGGTGAATAGTATTGTGTTTTGTTGGCTAATGTTAAAAAAAAAACTGTCGGTGTGCACACAGTAGCATGAGTGCGACATTTGCTAATTTTTTAATTTTGCAAAATTAGGCGTTGTGCAGCGAGTCAACAGGCCGCTAGGAACACGCGAGGGGACGACGGATGATGCCGGCAACACGCCCTCCAAATTGGTCTTGAAGGTGGGTGTTTCATTTTTTCCCTCATCCAGGGCAAGATTTCGAATTATTACTGGGCCTAGTTGGTCGAGGGTGTGAAGGGTTGGTGGAAAACTCTGCGATTGCTTTCCCCACGAGTAGGATCAAAGGTTTTTTTTCTCAAACGTTTGCCTCGCGATACCTAGGATGTCCGTGCCGATGAGAACGAGGCTCTATTGTGCAATCATCCGCTTTGCCGAGAAGATGAAATTGGCTCATATTTTGTCGTGCAGTGCGGAGTGTGCACTCGTTGGTTTCACGGAGACTGCGTTGGGCTCTCCCCCTCTTCGGCCGAAAACATCAACGCAAACGACATGGAGTGGATTTGTGTGGATTGAGAGTCACCAGCCGCCCTGGGCAAGCAGTATCTCAGAGAAAAAACGTTTGGATCTGGCTGTAAAGTACTGCGAGAAGTTTGACGACTGCTCAATCTACGCCGACGTCTGCGACAAAGGTATGCGCAAAATTAATGCATAGGTCTATAGTTGTGAACGTCTAGACATGCGTAAGCGGGCATCTAAGTTTATGTCTTATCATGTATACGTCTGCAGTTGGATAGTTTGAATGTTGTCAGCGACTACTTCATTTCTTGCAGTTTCGTTAATTACAATTTTTTTATGGGTTTTGATTCATTGCAGCGCAAGAGCTTCGTGCCTGGGCGACGCTCGCCGACTTTCTCGCACACTTTGCGGGCAGGATCAGTGAGTTGGACATGTGCGGTCTCTACGCTTTGGCACGAGTTGTAAATGTAGAAGAATTTTAGCGGGTGCAATCTGTGGCGAATCTGCAGCGCTCGCAGAAATAAGACGTGGCGATGGCAATTGAGTGGGAAAAGTTTTGCATCCCAGAATTGTCGACGTTCGTCGCCCTTCTGACCGACACAACTGCCCACACTTGTGTCACTCCGACACTGTTGTCGCCACGCCGCGTAGGCGCAATTTCGGGGAGCGATACGGAAGAAGAGAAGGAAAACTTGGAGAAGACACACGAGGAGAAAGACGAGGGAAATGATGAGGAAAATGATGAGGAAAATGATGAAGAAAATGAGGAAGAGGTGATGGCTAAGCAGATCTCACATTTGAGTGCCATGTCCATGTCTGACAGTGGTGAGGATGACGCAAAGCGTAAGGAAGACGTGGTTAGAAGAGGAGTCTCTTCCGCCAGCGGAACAACTGCCCGCTAAAAGGAGGCATCTTTTGTCGTCAGGGGAAGAAGAAAGGGATTCTCACATTTTTAGGTTCAGGGATATTGTCGTTGGCTCGCAACGCGCAACGCTCATTGCGCTCATTTCAAGAAATTTACGACCTTTTTTATTATATTATTAAGAGAGAGAGAGAGAGTCAGAGAGACAGAGAGATTTATGTTCCAACATTTTTTAAAATATAATTTCAGTCACGTGTCCATCGTCATTGTTTTACTTATTATACCGACCAGTCGTTAAAATACAGAATTTTTCTTACTCGATTGCAAGTTTTTATTTTTGTTATTTACTTTTGGTTGGTGTGTGTATGTTTGTCAATTTTGTATGCGGACACGTTTTGTATATCGGCATGGTTCGGTTTAGTAGTCTTTTTCTTTGGCAGAAAAAACTGACATTTTTATTAGGTGGCTCGAGTGAGTTTGGCAAGCTAGCTGATTGTGAAAAAAAAAAGAATGTGTCCGTGTCGGGAGCTCCACATCATACGCAGTTATGTGTCCATCACACTACCGTGTTAGTCTGATGGAAGGAAAAGGTTGCAATGGCAGAACGGGAAGGCCAAGTGTGATGTGATTGAAAAAATATAAATGAAATGCCAATACTCTTAAGGACTGCTCGTACCAAGTTTCGACGTGGGCGGTATTGAGACAAATCTAGCGTACGCCGATGGTTAATGATTGCGAGTGAGCGTTTGTATGTGGTACTACGCCTAGTTAGCTTCTATGTTTGTCATTGTGGAGGAGTGAATGGCTTTGAGTGGATTCCTAGCGGACAGTCTTGCCACAAAATCATTTCTCTTCCGATAATTTCCGCTAGGGGATCATCGGTATAGAAATGATTGAAAATCAAATTTTTGAAGAAAAGATTTGATTTTCGGTTAATTTTAAATCATTTTGTTTTCGATCATTTAGTGACATCTATCAATAGAAGGGAAAAGTTTGTTGGGGTTTTTAGAGATATAGAGGGGTGAAATGTGCGAAATAGCAAAGAGATAAGAAAGACGGGAAAAGGTACAAAAACTCCCACATTTGAAGGGAAAGGGGTCACAAAATGATCGAAAACAAAAATTTCTCAGATATGATTTTTTGGCCTTCTGAACGCGATTAAGATCATTTTAAAAAGATTTCATTTTTGATTAAATTTTCGATCGAAATTTTATCACGATTATTTTTCAATTGCAATTGTGGCAACACTGCTAGCGGAGTGGCAACCTCGTGAAGGATTGGCCAGTTTTCTCTTTGTAGTTTGAAAATAAGGAGAGGAAATCCACAAATAGTGCCGACGTCTCTCTTATTCGAATTTGATTTTATTTGTTTTATTGTTTTGGAGATGAATTCTTTAGCAATCTATTTTTTTTTACTTACGACGAAACAGTGAGGCATTAGTTACGTTTTCCTTGTCGATGCATTGGAAATGTGCCGCGCATTGCGAGGAGTAATGGAAACTACGTCGTAGCGGTGGTGGATGATGCGCTGATTAGAGTCCTTTTTCCGCCGAGCGTTTAGCAAAGTTGAAAAATTTCGCCGCAAGATTGGAAGCAGCCAGCTCATTGGCGACAGGGTATTAGCGTTGATTGGTATGTGAAATCTGTTGAACATGTCATCGGGACCCATTCCAGTAGATGTGGTTTGCCTCAGGGTGGCACTTGCCTACTCCCAACAAGGCGCGCCGGAATACATCGTTTGTCTGCCTTGAAGTTGTCATCTCTCAAGCTCTTGCAAATGTAAACATTGTTTTAATGGCATGTGTTGTGGGTGCTGCTGATCGTGCCAAAAGTGTCTTATTTTAGTAAAAAAAAACTGCTAGTCGTGAACTCTATTTCCGTTACCTTTGCCTGCGCTCCAGCTGCAGAGAATTGCTACGCGTGTATAGTGTTGCCTGCTTTAGTGAAATAAAAAAAAAGAGATGGATCAACGAGCCAACTGTCTTTCTTTCCATCGCCGAATAGTTTAGCGATTTCTATGTGTGTGGGCAAACATCAGCGTTTAGATTTCGGCTCATCATGTTTAAAGATCGCATCCTCGTCCTCAATAACCTAAACTCGGTTCGCACTACAATGATTTGGGAATGAGTTTACCTTTCACGTGTTTACAAAAAGAAATCTAATGAGCTAGTAGTAGCGCCTAACACCGTTGCAGACGAAATGAAGTTCTCGTGTGGCTTCTGTCAACCTTTCTAATTGTCTACGCCGGGTTGCAATAGTTGCAAAACAGAAGCTAGTGTAGCAGTTATAAAAAAAAGTTAAACTAAAGACTCCGCAAAGATTTAAAGCAGGTTAAAATCGTTTGTCTGATTCCATTTGTATTGGTAATTTCAATTGCAGACAACAATCATTTAGACCACGTGTTGCATGGTAAAAATTTTTCTCCTTCAGTGGTCTTCAATATCAATTTCGTAGTCGCCGTTCTCGTCGTCGCTGAGGTACTCTTTTAAGAGTCGGGTTCAAGACGCGTCAGCCTGGTGTTTTGCCAAGGCCCTTTGCCAGCACGGCGTCGACAATCTCGCCTCCCCGACTCCTGCCTGGCAAAGAACAGTACGTACAAAGCAGTTAGCGGCAAATCAAAGGGAGTTTTGACCTTGTCGGGACAACGTTCATTAGATCATAGACATGTTGTAGAGCAATTAACGAGGCGAAGGAAATGGTGTGGGTATTTTTGGGGGGAAGCGGGGGGAAAAATACGTTGATGATATTTAGGTGAGCAAAATGTAATTGCCGTTCGAAACGCAATGCAAAGTGAGACGCAGCACCGGCTGCCGAAAATACGTCATCAACCGCTGTACCTTCCAACTCGCATCTACAGATTGGAAGTTGTAGTCCAATATAGTTTGGCCCCGATGATCCAACTCATAGTCTTCAGAGCGAATCTTGTAATAAGTTCCAAAAGGCGTGTACTTGACCAGCTTCAACCGTCTATATAGTAGAGCGCGTATAGATCTCTTCGGTTGAGCCGCTGGCGGCTCGGTCGGCATATCCTACCGCGAAAACGTACCATGATTAAATAACAACCACATTTAAAAAAAAGGAACATCTTGTCTTGTACGTTGGTGTTCGAAGTTGCACTTACCGAAGGCATGGCGGTCATGATGATTGGCCCGGAAGAAGTCTAGGCATGCGACGCAGTGACAAGTAAAACGTTGCAATGAGTTGAAATTTTCAGACTTCCAAACTCCCGCACAGTAAGTGAGCGACAGAGAGGGAGCAGGAGTGAGGGAAAGTGAGAGTGAGACAGAGAAAAAGAGAAAAAGAGAGAGAGAGGGGACCGCCTCCTGAGGAGGCAGCAGGACGCTAGTGAATTTTTTCTCGGACTCTTTAATTATTTTTCCGATGCTCTGCCGAACGTGGTTGAACCCATTTTGCACCAACACTTTGAGGGCGCCGTTCGCCAAACACTGGTTTGCAAATTGTAAGTTTTTTTATGGTTTTTCTGAGTGACAGCCAGGTTGTTGTGGCGCTGTTTTTTTCCAATTGCAGTTTTCTGATTGCATGGATTTTTTTCTGGATTGAATTTTTTACGTTAATTACTAGTTACGGCCTCGTTAAAAGACTGTGATGTTGTTGTTGTTTCCATTCATGATGTGAGCTGCGGATGCGGGTGCCTCTGACTCGAAGTAGCTTCACCATCGGTGACTGCATGTCAGAGTTCTTCACGGATGAAGAGATTAAGGATCGGGAATGTCTGTGCTGTTCCCATAGAGAAGCCGTGATGAAGAAGACTGTTGTGGTTTGGCCCCGGTAATAGTGTTTTGTTTTTTTGTTTTTTTTGGCTGGCCGCGTCAGCGTCTGCATACGGGAATGTAATTGGTAATTTTTTTTCTGTTGTATTTTAGTGTGCTGATTGTTTGCCTCCAACGATTTTCTAACCACGAGAAATATGAGGCTCCCATTTGCTTTCCAGAAATGTGGCAACCCGTCGAGAGGGAAAAGGATTCTGATCAAGACTACGTTCTGTGAGCCGTCGTGACTCATCTTGGCGAAACGATGGAATCTGGTACATAGTTCCTTGTAATTGTTTTTAATTTTTTGGGGATTTTTTTTAAAGGGGGACATCTGTTGGGTCAAAGGGTGAAGTGAAACTGATGATTAATAAGGTTTTTTCTAGGTTTGTTTTTAAGGTTTGTTTGATTGCCTTGGGTTTTAATTTTTTTTTTATTTTTGTTGGTTGATTAGATCACTATGTCTGTCAATGCAGATGCAGCGATGGAGTTATTAGACTATTCAACGACCAAAGTGTTTGGAGCCTTCTGTGGGACGAGTACTCTGCGGGCGCATATCTCCTTTTTTTACGGAACAGTGATGATGAGAAGCGGGCGAGAGCCATGTAGACAGGGCACGGTGGAACTATTGAACAATTTTTTTTCTTTATTTTTAAGTTTCGGTGCATTTGTGATTCGTCAACGTGCTCCGGTTTTTATTTTTTTGGAGTTTGTCAACTGTTTGCTATGTGAACAAGTGATTTTATTTTCTTGTGTTTTCTGTGATGACAGCACTCGCCACGCTGGAGGGGTTGCATATTTTGTTTCAGTCATCTCACGAAAACAATGGTCGTTTTACTTTTATTTCTCTAATTTTTTTTATCAAATAAGTTTTTCACTGGCGGTTGCGGTAATTGGTTTTTTTTTGCCTGCGAGGCCGTACGTTCACGTGTTTATTTTTTTATGTTTTTTTTCCTTCGTTTGAGTTGCTAGCAAACACGTGGTTTTGTGTGTCTGTTTGCGTGTGAAACAATTTTTTTTTCTTTCTTATTAAATGGATATATATGTTTTGCATATTAAAATTTTTTTCGTGAATTAGTTGTGTTTTTTTTTTATCATTTTGGGTGAATCTATGTAAATGGGTAAGAGGGCCAATGTTTGCTCCATCTAACTAATTCGATTGCAAATTAATAGTTGTAAGACACGTAAAAGTGTGTTTTTTTGGAATTTTTTTTTTTATGTTTCTTGTTTGCAGTCTTTTATGTTTCGCCCTTCGTGGCGTTGTTGCTGTTGTTGATGGTTTTGAAAGCCGTGGATTGCTACAACGTAATGCGGTTTTTTGTTTTACATGTGTTTAAATTATTTTTTGTTTCAATTATTTTTTGAACACTTGTCTGCAGTTGCCAGAAGCCTTCCGTGAGTCTGCAATCCATGATGGTATGGTATTTGTCTCTGGTGCCGTGCAGACTCACCATTGTTGGTTGCATGACGCATTTTTTGGAAGATGAAGTTTGTGGTGATTGGACATGTCAGTATTGTGATTGAAATGTTAGAGTTTTGAAGAAATTGGTGGAGAAATGAACTATGTATGAAAAACATTTTTTTTCTTTTTTTTTCTTTTGTTATAGTGGTAATATTGGCGTAAAGTTGAGAACAAAAAAATTATTCCCGAAAAGTTTTTTTGCGGGGGACGTTATTTACGGATGAAAAAATAGTCGCCTTTATCACTATACCAACCGTGTGCAATAGCCGAATTGGCGAAGAAAACAATGAATGAGGATGGAGGGCTGGAAGCCGTCCGCCCAGGGTCGGGACAAGCCAGTAGTCGACACCCCGCCTGAATTTGGTCTCCGTTCACTCTCCATCGACCGACGAAAAAAAGTCGCTATTTTCACTATACCAACTTGTGTGCAATAACCGATTTGGCGAAGAAAAAAATGAATGAGGACGGAGGGCTAAAAGCCGTCCGCCCTAGACCGGGACGAGTCAGTAGTCGAGTCTCTACCTGAAATACAGCTCCGTCCACTCTCCATCGCCGGATGAAAAAACACGTCTTTCTCAATAGATTAGCCCATGAACAAAGGCCGAATTGGCGAAGAAAATAAATGAATGTTGACGGAGGGCTGGAAGCCGTCCGTCCTGGGCCGGGACAAGTCAGTAGTCGAGACCCCGCCTGAAATACAGCTCCGTCCACTTAAGTAAAAAAGGAAGCAGAGCGCCAGTGGTGTATAGAAACGACACTAATTTTCTGGCCTACGCCAGCTGATAGAGGTTGTAAACCGTAAATGAAGTCTTCTGCAGTGTCTTATTTCAGAAACTCGGGAAACGAATAAATCTGGGAAAATTCGAAAATAATTCATATCATCATGAAAAACTGACAGTAAATTTATAAAAGGGTATAGTATACACGGTTTGAAAATAAAAATTCCTTCTAGAAAATTAATTATATAAAAAGCAATATGAAAAGCCCATTTGCGCCATAAGACAACACGGCCGGCGTCGGAGTGATCCGATACTTTGTGCGCCACTTTTCTAGGCATAAAAAATAGGGGAAAAAATCTGAAAAAAATTCAGACAATAGAAAAAACGTAAAATGACATAAATCCCAAGTTTGGTGAATTTATGTCATTTTTTCGATTTTTGCCACCCGAAAAACCCATATGAAAAATACACGCCGCCTTATGGAACGGCGCGGGGTGATCCCATACTTATGGAGGGGACTGTACGTGAAAGTGGAAAAGTGCAACATTCCTTTTTATGAATATACACCCCAAATAAATAGTTCCTTTGTGGTTGATGATATTTGAATCCTTTATGACCCCTATTTCGACAATTTTTTTTCAAAGTTTTTTGACAAAGTATTCCAATGCTAAGAGTTCCCGTGCTAAGGAGCAAACACGAGAACAAAAACGAGTGGCAGTCAAACGATTAACAAAATATCATACCAACAACAAAATCTGATCACGTCAAGTATAAAAACGATGCTGATGTCCTTTTGTTCATCTTTGAAACGAGCCAACATCTTTCGTTATTACCTAAATCAAGAAAAATGAATTAACTTATGCTTTTTAAGTGATACACTCCTTGAACACATACATATTATTGACCAGGTTGTTAAGGTTATCCAGAAGTTGAAAATTTATCTTTCGTAATATTCCATACGTATTTTGGAGCTGTATGAGCTTTTCATATTGCTAGTATTGGTTAGTAGAATCAACACGTAAAATGTTTATGTTACTGTACGAATCCAATTGTCTAGTGGTTTCCTCAAACAGTAAAATTCAAAGTGGTGGCTAATTTAGCATTATTTGGTTTGATATGACCTAATCGTGTTCCGCATTAACTAACTTCAGCATTCGGCAAAAAAAAATTCGGTTTTTCATCATCACGGATAAAAGCAGAAACTTCCATCGGAATGAATAACGCAAAGCATGTGACCAATGTAAAATCCCTCATCTAAACAAACTTAAGCAAAATTTTCTGGCTAAATATCCTTAAAGGTTTCGAAATTTTTAAGAAAATAGATCTGACTACTCGTTTTTTAAGGTTTTATCAATTCAATACTTTATTATAATCTTATCAACCCAGTACTTAACCAACATCATTACTTATTCATCATCGAAAGGGGCTTACACTGAGTTACAGAAAGGCTGACAGCGTGCGCTTTTTTTCAAATCCTATAGTAAATGGACAAATGATATAAAAATAATTAGTTTATCGAATAGCAACAAATTGAATATAAGATTAGAATAATATTGCTAGCGGTATAATGGAGCCAACTAAATAATTAATGTTGGATTTTTATACGTCAAATTAGGAACGGTTAGCAACACAATTTGTTAGGCAACGACGTGCTTTAAACAGACATTGCAGTTTTAAATGAAATTTACATTTGTTCGTGTCAAGAGCTAGTGAACGAGTGTCGGATGTCAGCTTATTCTCAGCATGGAGTTGAAATGTGAAAATAAAGAAAAGCGATAACTCCAACAACAACCGTGGGCACTCCATTTTTATCACAGACGTGACTACAACTGGCGCAGAGTGCTGTTCGCTTGTTGCTTGTAGCTTGTAGCTTGGTATCGTCATGTTGATATCTAGGGCGAAATGGAGTTTTATTCCACCCGATGTTTTTTCAGCGCACTGGACTTTTTTTCTTGGAAAATAGCCTTTGCTTTTTCTAATGTTGAGTTTACGTCTAATGCTTCAATCTATGAAACAATTGAGGAAAATATTTATTATAAATGCTAGTCAAATCCAATGTTACTCTTTCCAAAAATTCTTTTGACATAATATCAGGATTGGTATTATATATTTTAACAAACCGGAGTCAATCTGAATGGCAATGGATAAGCCCAGCAGAGTTTCCACATAAGCATCCTCTAAACTAAAATGAACGTATTTGCCGTCTTTAATTGATACAGGAGCTTTCGATTTCCTTAATGTTAGACTATTATGTAAAGTGGACCAATCACATCCATCAATTTGAATTATTTATTTCCCTGTGCTGGGTAACAATGAATATTGTGGGATAGCTAGGATCGTAGACCTTAAGTATTTAAGAAGATAGGTTAAGTGTTCTTTCTCCTGCTTTCTGTAGACTGCAAAATGGCTCAAGAGCCTAATTAAAGGCATTTGGCCGTGTGCGTTGTCTTTATTATTATCTTTCGATGAATTGTATCCGTTTTTGTTATCAAAAACACATATTCTGTTTTGTTCAGTTCATAATTTTCAATACCATTTGATTGAACGTCACCAACCATCGGGTCACAATTTTACCCTACCAGTTCTTGTTCAGGAATAAAAAATGACAAATCTCCTTGGCAATTTGTATGATTCTGTTTTGACAAAAAAGTTTATTACGAACCACCAGTCAATCTATTTTAACTAATGTGATTTTAATATATTCTATAGAAGTCTTCTAAAAAATTTATAGAATTCGTACTCAATACTATAATATGTTTGCAGAACCAGAAATAAATGTAGCAAAACCAGTATGATCAGGATCAAATCACGATGAATTAATTGCAGATTTATATCTTTGACAATTATTTCTGTCTAGAAAAAGTATAATATATAAATACTGAACATTCAATTAATTCATACCATCTCTTTATATATAACGCCATATTGACGTCAAATAGTAAATTACCAGATCATTTTGAAACGGTAGGGGTAAGTTTTCGATCGGTCTCAAGTTAAATTTTGCGATGAGAGTGGTGTACATTTTGACGATTTCCTCATACTGGTTTTGGAACGCCTCGTTTACAACCTTCGATAACTCCCTAAGCTTTGTTATGCAAGGTTTTGGGTACGTTGGTTGCAATCTGTAAAGAACTTTAAATTTCATCGTCAGTCAGCATCTTTTTTATAACGTATTTTTAGCCAAAATAGCAAAGAAATATGTAATTTATAGCACCGTTGTTAAAACAAATATATGCACACAGCTGTGTATTAATGCCTACGTTTCCCGAAAATGGAATTTAAAGGCCCATTATTTTTAGTACAATTGTTTTGTAATGATATGAAGAAGTGGGAGAATTCTCGGTGATGACGAGCCGGGAAACAAAACGCCAACTCGGCTATAACCAACGTCATCTAAATTGTACAAGTAAAAGTATTAACAGTTTCGAAAACTAGTTGTTATAAGTCGCTGGTCGCTGTTTGGTGGTTTTATTTACAGTTTCAGTTTTTGAATGAAATTTTGGCATCGTTGTCGTTATTGTAAAAGCTGCATCCTACTATTACCCACCTACCACTCGCGGTACAGCTACCGTTCGTGTTGGTTTAAACGAGTAAACTAGTAAAAATGGTATTTCCAAGTGAGGTGTTAAGTTAAGCTTTGTTATTTGTTCTCATCCTTTCGTTATTTATAACTACGCTGAAAAGCTAATTTTAGAGATTTCATCATTAGTAATAATTGAAGATGGAGCTTTAATTATTTGTAGGTAGTCCTAATTTTAATTGGAATGGGATTAATAGTTTCTGCTTAAAGCTGTCTAATTTTTTTTTCATTTGTTTTTATTCATCACTCTGTATCACCCTTCAACCTTCAATCACATTTCTTGAGATCACTAACTGATGGAATTAAAATAAGGCATATTCCATTGCAATTATTTCATTAAGTTAAGTTGATTGAAATGTGTTATAAAATTTTTCAAAAATTGTAAGTTTACATGTCTTCGTGTTAATGTCTTTGAAACTTTTTAATTCGCTTCACGTTAGGTTTTTCTTTCATTTGTTACTATAACGTTATACGTCGGAGCTGAAAAAAATGTCCTTTAACAGCAGAAAGAGTGGGGCTTATTCCCACAGTGACGAACAAGTAGGCTAAACACAATTTTAAGGTTGTCCTTGCCTGAAAAGCTGCATCCTTATATGTAGTCTTACGCAGCAAAGCGAGAATTGTAAGTGCCATCCAAACTGGTATGGAACCTACTAAAGTATTGGCCTTCCTTTCAATGGGCTACAACAACCCTTACTGTATCGTGTGGTTCTTACAACCGAACCTGGTTTCGACGGAGGCGTGAAAATTTATGCTTTTAAATTACCAGAAACCTAGATGGGCCAGGGCATTCAATATTTTTTTTATTCCCCACCTGGATTCAGCGTGAATGGCTTGGAGCCATGGAATTGGTAGATATTAGCTTAAAAAGCGTTGCTTCTACGAATAACTCTTTGTAGAATTCCAACCGTTGTAGAAACCCAAGCCGGCGCTGTTAATTAATTGTATTGCTATGTTCATACTTAGTTGTAATCCTATTTATATTTATTGCTGTTTACCGAAGCATTAACTCAGATGGAAGTGGCTCAAGTTCAATTCACAGGAGATCAAGGAAACACACCATTATGGCAAAAACGTCTAGCTTTCCAACTCAATGATGATGAAGGGAAAACAGGCGTATCTTAACTTGTGAATTTTTTAGAGGACGAAAATAGCGATTAAATTTATTCTATATCTTACAAAAAATAGTAACTTATATTAAATCTTAACTTATTATCCTTTCGATAAATAGATTTTTGTTTGATTTTAGCCTTTATTATTTACGAACTTAAAGGTAATTGCAGTGATGGGCGCAGGCAACCCCCAATGTCAAACTGATTTGACAAGGTAAAGGTAACAAAAATATATTATGACGTGAAGCAGACCAATTCGTCATTGCTAATTGCCAATCGGAAGACATAATTATTACCGAAAAAAAATGCAGATAAATTTACTGATGTATGGGTATTTGTTTGCTTATTCAAACGTCATATCACCTATTGTTCCACATAAAAGATTTTCAAACATGAACAACGCTCAACCAGATATTTCTTTATTTTGTCAGACAATATTCATTCATGACGCCAGTTTTTTTATTTCTTGGTCATAGAAGAAGGGAGAGATTAGTTTAATACGTAAATGATTCCCCCCAAAACTACTGTGACTTTTAGAGGCCATTTTAGGTGGTATTCATGACATGAGCGAAGAAGGTTTGACTATTAAGTCTGTTATCAAAGATAACATGGGTCACTTAAAAAAATCGTCGACTCCCAGCTTATATTGCCCATTCTCATTCCGGAAGAATTGGTCGTGCTTAATGCCGCTCATAGCGAAATAGAACTATCGGTGTGTCTAGTAGCAAGCTTTAAAAATTATGTCTATACAAACAATTTATTTTGAAATTATAGTGTTTTTTGTGTGCAGATGCAGAATCGTCATCGGACATTGGGGATTATTACCCGCTCTTTCGTATTCATTTGAAACGCTTTTCGCAGCGATTTGATGAATTTAAAAACTGAAATCCGGACGGAAAAATTCTTCTTGGATAAAAAAATCCTCCGTCAAATAGATGAAAATTATTGAAACTCTATTTCAGTCAAGTGACAACTTGAACCATTATATTTCATGATACAGAGAGAAAACTCTAACTACTGCACCATTTTAATAGCACCTTCGACGAGGAAGCGAAACCATGTAAACTTAAAGCCGTCACCAACAACAAAGTTTTAAAAACCCTCGACATTTTAGATTGAAATGTTTCTATATTATCTTTTCAGGATGTCATCACAGTGTGACTCTTTAAAAAAAATCTAATTTTCATCATGTAAGTCAGGCTGTGATCATGCAAGAAAGTTGCTGGGGATCTCCTGTGTTGAGGGTTTTTATTTTTTAAGAAATTTTTTTTATTTGTTTCTCCATCTTAAAAAATATTGTTTAAGCTATTTTTCATGGTGAAGTGTTTCTTCTTGAAGTTTTTATTTGTGTTTGTTTGTTAATGTTGTGGGCAGATTCGTTTGTCATTTGTTTTAGGTTATTTTTGGTTTGTGAAGAATGGAATATGGGAATATGGGAATATCGTTAGCGAGGAGTGTTTGCCCAAATTTCATCAAATTCACTGCGAATCTGGTGAAATAAAAAAAATCGTTTTTACAGCCAAGCAACTTTATCTTTTCACATGTCCCTTGGTTCCTATTCGTTCGTCATTGATTTTGTTATTTACAAGAAACAGAATAAGTTTTTTACTTTACGTTCCTCTCGTTCAGTTAGTATATACAGAGTATGGGATGGATAAAAACATTTTCAGATCTTTGTTCACAATGGCATTGTTCTTTATAAAAGGAAACGAATTGGTTACAATTGCCATCTTTCTCAGGTTTGGTTGAATTTGGTACTACCAAGAAGATCCCATACCACTAAAGTTTGTCACCATACGGTGAGCCCATTCACATCATCACAGTAATCAAACAATAAAACGGTCAGTTCATGTCAAATGGTAACTTAATATGCAATACAAAGTAAAACTGTAAGGAAATAAACTTTCTTTTAAAATAAAGTAAATACTAATATTGACCCGGTAACTTTTGTTCAATTACATTTGTTTACTAGATTTTTCCCCCTTACGGCTGCTACAGCGTCGTTTTCCCTTTCTTCAAACTGCTCCATTATAGAGTGAAGGATACCAGACAGTCTCTTTGCGTCCTGGTACAGCGGAATTTTGGAACAGATGACAAACAGCAACTCCTTGGTGGTTATCTGACGCACATCTCGAAATGTTTTCAATTGCAGCCCTTAGTCCGGAAAAATGACCTTGGACAACGATGACTTCGACACCGTAAGATGCAACATATTTTAAGAAAGCTGCCTAAGAAGTAAACGTTGCTATTTATTACCTATGTTTCACGAATGCTACTCAAACAATCCTTACTAAACACTTGTGGTACAAAAGAAAGCAGCGAAGGTGTAGCATGGCCAAGTAAATTAATTTGTTTTCACGAAAAACATAAACTATAGGCCTACGGTAAAGAAGTGATGTGATCGGTTCGTTCCTGCCTGCAGTCGAGCCACTGATATCCCTATCCTGTCGGTTTCAGCATCTGATCATTGCGAAATGATGCGTTTTACATGTTCCGTGGCTAGCAGTAATAATGGCAAGCCATCTTAAAGAACGATTTCGGTATGTGACCCTCAATATATTCCATAATTTGCAGGTGATAGCAATAGTCACATTGCTTTACTTGTCCGGCTGACATATGTCACCATTTCAATTGTAGGTATAAATTAATCCATGGGAACGCTAGCTCCACTGGAAATACGTGTAATAACCGAGAAAATATAGGTTTCAAAGTCGGAAATGATGCGGTATTTTCCGCGCGTGGTGATGGGCGGATAGAGTTTTATAGCCAATGACGACAGACCACCCTTACAACATTGTTCACGGGTTTCTTTGATATTTTCTAAGTTGTAGACAACGTTGTAGCAGTCGGAACATTTATGCTCAAAAGATTTCTGGTACCATGGATGACTACTGAAGTGAATGTAAACGTTTGATGTCGTGATTTCAAACATCCCTAGCATGCATCATTCCTGACGTGCCTGTTACACAACAGAAAAGTTAGAAGTCGCGATCTTCAATAGTTTTTAGATAGAAACCACATTGGCGGCATTAATAAGCGCTTGGAGGAGCATTTTTGCAACTGATATGTGGTTTCTTATCTTCTGCTGTCTTCAGGTGATAGGGATCTACCAATGAGGCGCCAACTCCAAAAAGTTAAACTTAAAATGTCAAAAGAAATTTTTTGACGTGATCCAAAACATAAATTTAAAAAAATTTTGCTCTTTTCGTCGGCAAAAAGAAGAAAAAAAAATATTTCGGTGAAGTAAAAGGTAAAAAATAAAATTTTTAACCATGCTTGAGGGGAATACGATGCACACCTATCATAATTTTTAAAAGTTCATTAGGCTCATCGCTATACTTTCGTTTATCGATGGTTGTGAAACACAGCGTTTTCAAGCTGTTAAAAAGCTTTGATGTAATTCTAGCCACTCAACTTATTGCCTTGTTAAAAGAAGTCGACACGAATAATTTCAGAACTTTTAATAAACTCGAGTATGAAGAAAAAATAGCTAGTTTTGAATATGCCATTCCCATTGGTGAATTTATTCGTGATCCCATGCTAAAAAACTCATGAAGAACAGTTTGTTTTGTTGATAAATTTGTGAGTGACCCGTTACGATTTAAATTCTCTTTTAGGAAGAAAATTGCGCTTCAAGAAGCAGTTAGGATGTCAAAACGCATTTTTGAAGATTACTCAAAACAGTACACCTTTTCTCGTACGATGGAAAAGCGGAAGAGCTCAATGCGTCGGGAAACTTCGACTAAAAATAAACCTCGTTCTGACAATGTGCCATCAAACGTTGGCGTTGGTCGAACTACGGCTGGAGCAGTAGAATCGGTCACTACGGTTGCAGCAGCAACCACAGAACAGCTCACCAGAAAAGGAAAAACCCTTCACGAATGCGTCATGAAGTGGTTCAGAAACACAAAGCTGTTTGTTGAGAAAAAAATTGCCTATCTTCCAAACGAATTCGAAATTATTGCTGAAAGCAGTTCAATAAAGTATTTGAAGTGCAATTCAATAATTAAGACTGATGTAGATGAAAACGGTTGCTGGGAGATAAATTGCTTCGAAAATTTTCGTTCCCGGTTTTACAACGTTACTAAAGTGGATGTACGAACAGTTGGTGTTGAATAAGAACAAAAAAACTAGAAAATGAGACTTCACAAATAAAGCACTTGTCCCCTTTTGTGTATACTTTTATCGTATGGCGGGTAAAAACTCATGTGAAGTTCTGTATACCAATTTTCACGGCGCCGTACCTTGTCAACGTCCAATCAAATCAAGGCTCTCTCGATACGATGGATCCGTGCCGGAAGGCGTAGTAAACGTCAAGTACTTCAATGATTTTCTCATTCAAAACAATTTGCCTCTCATTGTATCTGTTAGTCAAGAGTGCACCGCAATTGTGTTACAGAGAGATTATGACACCGCCTCTAATTCCGTGATGGTGTTAGTTTGCCAATGGAAACGAACGGACTAAGAAATGATAAAGGCGAAGTAGTCACAGATATTAGGCCTAAATCAATTATTGGCGTGTTTGAAGAGTTCTCTCGAGCAATGCTGGTGCTTGTAGTTATGGCACAAACCCTAATCAACGGCATTCCACCAATCCACATTCTTTCTTTTACGGACAACAAATTCACGGCGGAGGACGTAAAAGCTCGGATGCATTCCATTATAATCATGCACGTTAGCAGCGGAAGGTGTTCTTGCTCCAGTTTGTTCCAGAGACGGAGATGACCACGAAATAAAATTTATGCATGAGACGGAAGAGTCTACCAGTTCCAAAAAGTATGCATTTTCTGTTTTTCTCGATTTAAGTTCGTCTTCTAATTGTTTCATTTTAAAAAATCGTTTGTAAAGGTTTTCCTGTTGGCCAGGAAACGCTCTATTCTCTTCTATTGAAGACATATTTCTATTTTGCTGTTATTAGGATTGGATGTGGCATATCAGTCCAAGATCCCGTTCATTTAGGTATAAAGCAATCAAATGGTTTATTAATAGTAAAGAAGTAATAATAAGAAACTTCAATTATTCCAGTGGCGAAAAAGCGAATGAGATTAATTACAACGGGAAAATTTTTAGCGATTGGTAATTACATTGCTTCTTCCGTTCACTTGCAAAAACCTCATGAATCAAAATGAGAATGGTCGACATCTGCTGAAACCTGAGGATCTCAACGCACAGGATAAGATGATAAGATAATACGATCAGATCGGCAGAGAGATTTCATGTCATCCCTGTGTTTCCCAACTACTTCAACATGTTGAAGGTAATAACTATGAAGACGAATTCTTTAAGAGTAAGTTCAACATTTTTTTGTTATCTGTGTGAATATAAATAGGTTTGGAAGCGACACAGTTGTATCTCACTCGACTTTGGCGCTATTGGATCACCTCCGATAAAGCTTACACACTGGCAGACATTTTTATGACACTAAACGTGTATCTTTGCGCCAAGTTTAACGCCCACGCTCTGGTACTTATAATATTATAATTTAAAGACAAACTTCTACCATTGTTTCAAACCATGGCTGTGTACCGGCCAACCATGTGTAAGCTACTTCAGAGGTAGCTGCTCTTGCACTGCGAACTGCTAAACAATGGTGAACTTCACCGCTCGCGAGTTTTTTCAAATCTCGATGCCGCAAAATTGATGCAACCATCAGCACTACAGCAAATGGAGTGATCATTCGATCTAAACCAACCAGAAATTCCTTTTAATATTGTTTTTCTGTCATAAATAGGTTTGCGAGTATCCGGCAAGTAAAAGTATTGCTTCAATAAGCAGCTAGCTGAGCAACTCATAAGTATTTAAAAAAAATAAAAATAAAAACCCAACCTCGTCGGCCGATTGTGAACCTCTTGACGAGAGCGATTACTCGCATTTGACCGAGCCGAAGATATTTTCAGCAGAGAGTCTCACAGTGGCGGTTTGCTACTTAAAAACGGGTACTGGCTTGTTCAAATCTACTAAAAGAACTATTTGGGTACTTAAGTCGTTGTATCGGGAAAAAAAAGGCTCGAGTACCGAATAGTCACCCTAACTCCAACTCTTCCTTTCTACCTCATCACCCACCTCCCCTCGCCTAATATTCATTCCCACCTCTCGACCACCACCCACTCCCACCACCAACCATCACCACCCACCAGTTAGAGGAGGGGAAAGGGGCAAAATGTCGACTGCTGGACTTTACACAGAGTGGCCAATCTCCTTATCTCTGGTTGTAGGCCTATCTTCGTAATTGCATGTCTCACTACATGTTTGCGCTCATTCCCGGGATCTTCTCAGTAGTACCAAATGCCGAGAAAGATGGCAATTGCAAACATTTTCTTTTTCTTTAATAAACAGCCATGCCATTGCCAAAAAATACATTTTGCAATGTTTTAATCTATCCAAATCAAGTGCTAAATGCTAAGCCAGTAGTTTTTGGACAAAATGCTGAGCCAGTAGATTTTGGACAAACTGCTGAAGTAAGGAGGACGACCCCGTTGACACCCTCCTGAAAAACTGGACTGGGGTGCGCGGTTCTGCTTGTGTGGATCAGCCGCCTGGTCCGGCTCCTGTGGATCAGCCTGCACAAACGGCGCTACCAGGTGGACGTCAGGATGGTCCAGAATCCAGATCTTTTTCTGGATTATTATGATTCCGAAATTTTGTATTATTATTATTATTATGGAATGAAAATAAACTGGGAGCTTCCCAGAATTACTTGTTAGAAGAAAACATAAAAATGTGAAAAACTACTTATTTGATAGATTATTATTTTATTGAAAATTGGTCTCCATAAGAAGTCTGTGCTAATTTTGGGATCTTTTACCACAATCAAGATTTTCGATCTTTTCCATGCCTGGCAACTCAGCATTTCTTCACGTGAATCTCATGAAATGTGGAAATCACATCCTTTTCCTAAGAAAATTGGGAAAAGCATAAATGTATTGCATAAATTTAAAACCTACATTTAACATTTAAGCTACTAGGAAATGTTTTCGTCCTATAATATTTAAATATACAAACTATTTGAAAATGGCGAAAGAGGGCATAAAATAAAGGAGCTCAAAGAAACGTAAACTGGTCATTGGGGAACTCTGGTGGGATTTTGTTGAATTGCTAGCGTGTGCAATGAGTAGTAGGCCCTTTTTGTTTGGTAAAGGGAATTGTTTTGTTATTTGATTTAACCGTCGAGTATTCGTTGATTCAGACTCAGAGTAATGAAATGAGATGACGTGGTTCGACGTTCGCAATCGTTTTATGAAGTGTTAATATTTCACTAAAACTGCTCGCAACCCAAAGCGTTTTATAAACTATAACCATATTTTATATAGAAAACTTGGGAGAGAACTCTGTACGTTCATTTCACACAATCGTGTGAGTAAACTAATACTGTATAAATTTACTTTTTTAAGTTGCAATTTCATAACTTTAAGACGCGCTATGTGATTGTGTGCCAGTAACATTTCAAACGTATTTGTGAATTCCTTTTCGTAAGAAATACAGAAAGTATTTCTTTAGGAATGCCTTACATTTCAATTTTTTATTTTTATTTCAGGTGTATTTTGGAAATGGATCAAGTAACAGTGAAAGGGCAACATGATTTCAGTAGGTCTCGTAGTGGACGGCTACTGATTCCAAGACTTAAAACCTGGACAGGTTCATTTATTCAGTGATAATTATATGTCAATTGTGTTCTAACACTTTAATTAATAGGAGAGAAGGTTACTGTAAGTAACCAAGGTCATGTGGAAGTTACCGAAGGTAAACCAGATTTCACTTCAACATTCAAGTCTGAACGTGCATTTTTGAGGATGGAACCTTCTTTTAACCTTTCCCAAGTAATTTCATTTGTGTAAGTTCTAAGAATGTAACTATCTCATACCTACTTTTCTATTTAGGTTTTAGTTAGAAGTCAAGAAATGAAACAAAGGAAAATGGCAAAATCTTTCAGTGAATATGATTCAGCAAAACAATTACACCCTATAAACTTAAAAGGTGGACAGCCAAAAGGTGTGACAACTGACAAGTGTAAAACATTTTGTCAAGTTCTAAATTCACTGTCGATTATAGTTAAACCAGGAAAAATATTAGAGAGAAATAATGCAGATCGCAATAAAACACCAACCAAAAGGAATTCAATGAGGATCTCTGAAAAATGCAATTTGTTGAGCACTGTTCCATCATTTAAAACAATGCCTCTTACAACAAAAGGAAATCAAAGAAAAAAGGTTCTGGTTACTAAAACTAAAACTCCGTCTCCACGTAAAACCTTAAGAAAGCAACGTTCTCAACGCAACGAAGTATGTTAAAGATGAAACCTTTTTAATCCGTTTTTTGTTGTAGTTATGCCAAATTTTACCTTTTTGTTTAACAGGATGAATTTGAAATTGATATATTTGGTCCTGAATTTCAACCGGTTGTTGTCATGGTCCGACTTTTACCTGAACAAATATTGTCACTCACAGAGAAGAAATGCGAGAAGTTAGCTGAAACTCCAAAAAAAAAAAGTGCAGATCCTAAACGCAAAAAACATCCCGACATTAAAAGAAATGCAAGACAAAAGGCGAAATTAAATCAAGAAAATACTGATCTCTGTTGTAGATTATCTAATCAGCGTCAACCTCGTACCGTAAAAGAAACCCAGCAGCTGTTGAGTTTTTTGAATCGTTCAAAAGATTGCGAGGTATTTGAAGACGAAGCTGCTAGTACTGCAGCTTTCTTCCAAAATTCGCCAAGTCGAACAGATAAGAAGTTACTGAGCGAAGTATAATTAAGTTATGGTTTTTGTCACATTTGTTAAACTGTTACATTCATGGCATGTTTTAACTGTACACACAGGCTGCTGAATTATTGAATGATGATTTTGAGTGTAATGATAATTTAAGCATGAGGACACTATCAGAAAGGGAATCAAGTCCGATGTCGTCAGCTGTGTCACCTATTGGATCCCTTCATGAGATAGATGCCGAGATTTCAGGACGAGAGGATAGCTTGATGAGAGGATCCCCTATACTCGAAAATGCTTCCGAGTAAGTACTAAACAAAAGTTTAAATAATTTCCTGTTCCTTCCGTTAAATTTTTGTCGCAATAGGTTTCGGCGAGCCAAACTTCTGCATAGAACAATAAAAGGCAGGGCAAAGCTATTGAAAAAGGCTCAGAAGAACAATCATTGCCAGGAGGATTTCTCGTCGGATTTAGTAATTGGGACTTCCACTCCGAGCTCATCTCAGTTACTGAAACCACGAATGATACGAGCTTTAGAAAAGGATCTAAAAGAGAAAGCCACATCATCTCGTGAACGGTGGGATTTTTCAACGTATTACCGTGGCAATTTACTTCATGTTTCAATTAATTCAGACTCTGATGAATCTAGTACAGTAGACCCCTTAGACGAGATTTAGCTCGCAATATTCCCCCCTAAACCGCCGTGCGTATTTGTTTCAGGAAAATTAAATACAATTTTTTGGTCGTGGGTTTATTATTGAGATATTTGTTGTGCTCTTGTGCTGTATTTATGCAATTCTGTGGAATGCAATTTCAAAAGATTCGTTTTGCAACATTTTCCTTTTGTTTTTCTACTTCTTAGAGACGTGTCGTCGATGATGTCGATTTCGTTTTGTGTGAAGAAAAACTTTTGAAATACCACCTGATCAGTAACTAGTTTAAGAAACAAGTATCCATAATTAATTTCCCCACGTTGTATGAAAACACTTCTATTAGAAATATTGGTGCTCAGATGATGGTAGTAGAGAAAGATAAGGATACTTCAGTGTGGCTCGACTTGTACTAGTAACTCCACACGCAAGTACACGTCCATCCAACGTGAGCGCCAATGAAAGCTGTGAGCCGCAAACCACTTTGCATATTCGTATGTCATTGTCAAGTAAAGGACGTACAGATTGGGGGGATTCACCCGAGACGCAATCTGATAGTCCAAGCTGGCCAACTCCTAGCTCCTTTTGACCCCACGTCCAGGCAGACGGAAAAGTAAATCCCTTCCCAACGAAACCAGACGATCAAGTTAAAGTTCGATAGATTTTTCTCGATCTGTCGATATTATTCGAAGAAGCGTAGAATTGAGGGATAAACTTGACGATCCATTGAATTTCCATCGTTAGTGACGACTCCATGAGGTTTCTTTTACATTTTACATTTAACGTTTTACATAAATGCAAATGTGTTGATAAATTCGGATCATAAAGTGGGAAAAAAATTATTACCTGCAGGTAACGTTATGGCTTGGCTTATTTGACAGTCTTTTGGTTTGGCTTTTGTGGATGCTGCTAAGTGCGATAATTCATCTGTCGCTACTTTTGCTTCATCGAGAGCCTTTTCGACTTTTCTCTCCATATGAATTTCAAGAAAAATTCTTCTTTGCTGACCAAATTTAGGATTTCTGTCATTTGCTTCGAGGTCATTTGGATCTTTTCATCATTCAGTAATTCAATCACCTTGACAAGCATGTTGTTTAGTTTTTCAAAAGAAAATATATACAAACTGTCAATCAAATACCTTCACGAGATCATCAACTTTGACGACTCTATCACAAACTTGATCAATCTGCCCAAGGAGTTGGACAATTTTGAAGCTTCGTCGAATTCTCCACGGCCTGCTGTCTTCGGATTGAAGCAATTAATTCTCCTATGAAGACAATCTCTTCAACTTCAGTCACTTTTTCTCGCTCTTCTCGTCCTTCTAGGCGATCAAATGGAACGTCCAGTTGATGGATCATGCGGTTAACAGAGAGAAAAAGGCATTGGGCTGGACTAAGCGTTTACGTTCTGGTGCTTGTTGGGTAGCAGAAGACTCCAAGAAGTCCTTCGATTCCTCAATATCTTATTCTTTATATTCAGCTATTTCTTCTTTGAGCTCTGTCAGACCTTCTTTCTCAATTAAGAGCCGCTTGCGCTGTACACCGATGCTTTCGAGTGCGTTTTCCAAGGCGGCGACATCAGCTGAAGTCAATCGGTCATCAGCGGCCGAAGCTGGTGTCAACACCTTAGCTTTATCGAAATAAGGAAACTCGTTAATGTTAGTCACTGGTTAAAACTTTGATCTATAATAATTAAATATTTTTTAAAGGATTTAAAAGAACAAAATCACATTGAATCACTGGAGCTACCTGCTAGCAACTCGGAGGCTGAGGTTAGGGATAGAAGAGCTGCGACTGGAACTGGTTTGACGACAGTTTCTTTGCGCTCGTCCTCGATCACAGTTTCTTGTAATTTGACAGCCAGAATACGCATTTCGTTGTCAATCTTACCACGACGTTGAATGATTGCATCGCACGTTTGCGCAACAACAGACTCTGGAAGCGAGGCGATTGCTACCTTCAGCTGATCAGCGGTAGCATCGCTATCCGGCTGATAGAGAGCACGAGAGAGAAGCATTAATGAAGGAGGAACTTTTTCGTTCAGACTCAGATCAAGTCATTGAAGCAATTGAGACTTGAGACGGATCTCGCTAACTACCGGGCCTGCTTAGATGTCCATCAAGGAAGTTCAGTCATCAGGCTTTCACTGCAGATTAACAACGAAGATGAGAAGAAACGTCGCTGAAGATACACGGAAGTGAAATCTTAAGTTTTTTTTTCTTAAATAAACGTTCGAAAGGAATCCCAAGGATTCGCTGCGGAACTGAAGTGAGGTAAGACAATGCACGAAGCGCAACAGCAGGTGTTGGACAAGGATAGGATAGTGAGGATATGTGTGGCAACTGACAAGGATAGGATAGCTTTACAACTACAAAGTAGCCTATAAATAATGCTTAAAAATAATTATGCACAATTTTCACTCTGAAAAAAATCCTGAGAATGAATTTATAACCCCTCAAAAATGTATAGTTCAAAGTTGTATTAATAATGCTAATAATAATTCAAATTACACTTTTTTAGTAACGGTGTGGTCTGACTGGTCTGTCTGGATCACAAAGCTTAGGATCCTTAAAGTATTCTACTTTTTTCAACATAATAGCCAAGTAGCCTGCATTTTGTGCTTTAATAATTTCACTTTCAACTATTTTTTGCTTTGATTTGCACAAACCTTCAAAACAAAAGGTTTTAAATTAAATGATTTTAAATGTAATGAATAATTTTACCTGTAATATTTCTTTCATAAACTTTTCCTGTAAAGGGAGACAAAAACTGAGATAGCAGGCGTGCATTCTTATAGTCAACATTCACATCATATTTGCACAAGATACAACACCGTTTCTCCTTTTGGTAGGGATTGCTGAGATTTTGAGCAGGCTAAGTAAGAAAAATTTCTCTCAATAATCTTATTTTAAATAACAACAATGACATCATTGGAAATTTACTTGATCATCCTCCTGTTGAAGACTGGCATTGAAGTTTGTAAAGTGCCTCACTGTTAAAAGTGGAAACATAGATGTTCTGTACAAACCTAAAGAGAGAAAAATGTTAAGAGACAAAAATTTTCTAATGAGGATCTTAGAATATGAGTACTTGAAATGTGAAAACATGGTAAAATTTTCTGCATTAATGCCATTTTATTTATTATTTTATTTTCCGGTTGAATTTCACGTGCGTATTCGTCTGCTACTGTGTCATAAGTCATAACTCGTGTCGTAAAAATTTGCTGTTTGCGATTGCCTGTTTTCCATCTAGCATCTAATATCTACTCCATTGTTTAGGAAATATAAATATTGATTGGAGGATTAAGTTATATTAAATTTGATGTGAATAAATTCTGAACATATTCGGAATTTCAGATATTATTATTTTTTATTAATTGAACGGAATTCCCAAAATTTCATCTGGCAACGTTTTTTTAGTTCACTTGTCTAACTGTACCGATTTGAGATTCAATAAAATTGAAGTGCAGTTCAAATTTGAGTAGTCAATTGCTTCTTTGAATTTGACATCTTTGTCGATTAAATTTATTTAACTGTCAAATTAATTGCTACGACTAATCAGTAATTTTCAAATCGCCGGTTCCGAAAGGATTATGGATAATCACAGTCAGTCGCTGTCCAATTCGAGGTGTGAATTCACTTGTATTTTTTTATAAATTTCAACTTCTAATGTAATCAAAATTTTAGAATTCATAAGAACCATTTCATTAATTTCGCCATTTATCTTAAATTTGTTCTTGGTTTTCAGCTGGGAAAACCCGTTTGGTCTCAGTGGAAGTATTGGTCCTTGTAATTTAGAAAGTAGCGAACAATTTGTTGGTAAGCACGAAAGATGTTTACTTTCATACAATTAACTTCATTTTATGTTTGTTTTTTATTCTAGGAGAAGAATTAAAGGCTTTTTTTGACAAAGAAGAAAAAATGTATCAATCAGCTTCATCTGTCAAGTCAGATCAAAGTCACCAAACAGAGAAAAGCAATGCAATGGTTTCAGGAATAACACTAAGGTATTTATTAAGTAGTTTAATTTAGTGTTCTTATTTCGAAAAGATGTTTTAATAGGTCATTCATGGTCGACAGTGGTGATAGTGATCTCATTCATCAGAAACTTACCATGAGTCAATATTTGGCATACAAATCAGAGCCTATGGGTCCAGAGTTGGGAGATTCTGCGTCATTTAGAGAACGAGTATTTGAAAAGCTTTACACTTCTAGCTCAAGCTTTGTAAGCTTAAATTTATTTCAATTTGTAGCCTTATTTCAGTTTTCAAGAGAAGAGTCTTCAGTCATCAAGCAGTGAAAAAAGTGAACCAGGCATAGTAGAGTTTAATCCAGACTTTAGCCAAGAGCCTTCATGGATGAAAAAGAAATCTTTGAGTTCTCTCTCCAGTTCTGAAAATCTAGAATTGCCATCCAAGAGTCCTGATAGCAGTGAAAACTGGTTGATTGGCAATAACAAGTCCGTAAGCCAAATAGGCAGTTTGGTAGATAACAATGAAAAATCGAGTGTGAGCCTTCGTGAGAAAGAACCCAGTATTCAACATGTCGAGGAAAAAAATGTCACACCAGTCGAATTTAAACAACCTGCCCCCTGTTTGACACTGCAAGAAATTGGAGAAACCAGTGAACTTCCTTCTCTTTATTGGAAACCACAAGACGAATCACATATCGATGTGGGGCAGTCTCATATTGAATCAGTGCTCGATCCCGGAGCAATAAGCCATTTTCATTCTTATGTTGCTGGACACGTTGAATCGCTGTCGCTGGGATCCGATAGCAGTCGACGACCAAGTGAAATTGCCGCATCCAGTCAGAGTTCTTCGTCGCCAGCTAGTACGATCCGGGAGAACACCGATTTCCCTCGGTGTGATTCGCTGATTTCAGAACCACAGTTGAGTTCAACCCGTGAAATTACTGACGATTTCATAGATCAAAGCTCGTGTGAAAGGCGCGTGCATTTCTTGCCGGATCCCCAACGTGCAGAAATTAGTCACATATCAATGCCGGCACAAAACCTGCAACTGGGATCGCTTCTAGAAGTATCTTGCAAACCCAATCTGTGTTCCACGGCAATGACACCTGCAGCTAAAGCGTCCGAACATGTGATGCGCATTCTGGAAAATCTAAGTCAACAAGGAAACATCACCTGTGATCACGAGCCAGAGGTTCAGTCAGTGACTTCTCGAGTGAACAAAGCTTGTAATGTAGAAACAACATCACGAAATTTGGATCTGGAATGGGAACGAATTGAACGCGAATTGACACTACATGAAGCAAATGGATTCAGCCCAGAATCCTGGTTAGCTGTATTTTCCGACACTTCTTTGCTGTCAACACCATTGCTGATGAACAAAATCAAGGAGCACGTTCTTCGCCTAAATGGTCGTGGCATGAGCTCAGGACTTTTACCTTCGGAATCGAGCGGCATCGGCGGAAGTGGTTTTGAAATAACCGAAAGTCGAGCTGATAGCGCTTACGGACTTCCCTCGTCTAACAAAAGCACCAACAACTTTGCTCGTCGATCCTTACTCAACAATAATGATATTTCTTCTAGAACTTCGTCTGGGAAATTTAATCCGACAGAATTGAATCAGCAACCCGTGTTCCCTCTTCCTGTACCTCCAACACCTGCTGATATCGATGGGAAACTTATGAAGAATCGACACACATTGGCTGCTGTACCCACACGTAGCTCCGTGAATCGTGAACCTCAGACTCCCGTTGAAAAAATAAGCGAATTCAACGACAAAGATTTCTGTCGCATCACATCGACAGTTATCAAGAAGAATGCTACCCCCGATGTCCCAAAATCTTCTGTTGGCGTCGCTCAGGTCAAAACGAATTTAATCGAATCAGCCCATTCCCTTCATGAGCCGTTAGTCAAAGTGAATAAATCGCAAGTTTATTTTGGAGGGGCCAGAGTTCGACTCACTCAGATCCAAAATGTTGTTGTCCTTAATTCGTCCTTCAAACAGGTATGTTTCAAGATTAGTTATTCATTAGTGAATTATAAAATAAAATGAATTTTTTATTTTCAAACAGGGATTAGAGCTCGATTTGCGTATCAAGGATTCAGACGATTTTCATATGCTGGATGAAAATCGTAGTTTGGTGTCCCGTCGTAAACTCCAATTAGAACCTCGTCAAGAGTGTTGCCTTGATCTTGTGTTTCAACCGAATAGTCTTGGCCCACTAACCACGAAGCTAAATCTTTATCCACGTTGCGAATCGGCCAAAAAAATGAAGTATACTGTAGATCTCTTCGGATACGGCGGATCAAGCCACATTCGACGATTGGCAGATAATACTGCTGAACCAGAAAATACACTAGTGCCTAAATCCAAGGGATCTGTCTGGAACTGCCAACTTGTCTTGGAAAATCGGGGAAATGTTGCAGGATTCGCTTTCATTCAACCGTTGCAAGGTAATTAGAACTTATTTAAAAAGTAACTCCTTGAAATTAATTATTTTAAATTATTCAACAGAAAACGGGAAAGTTCTAGACCCTTATCAATGCATTGTCATGCCCCAGTGTTGCTCTGTGGGTGTCGGAGACATTAAAAGCATGCAAATTTTTATTCATCCGTCAGAAAATAGGAAGGTAACCTCGTTTAAATTACGACTCGTGTGGGGCGACGAGCCACTGCGTGCTCGCTGGATTAGGTAATGAACAATCGCCTAAAGAAATGTATGTTTCATTATTTTTTATTCGTTATTTATTTCTTCCAACTAGATGCATCGCCGATGGAGCTCCCGTGATCCCTACTACTGAGATCAATGAAATCGACTGGACTAGATTGTTACAGCTGGAGGCCAACGACAACCCCTTGAAACCTGCTGTCTGTGAAGGGGATATGGCATTGTTCTTTAACAATGCAACGGCGGAGGAGATCAATGTAATTATCCCAGAACACGAGAAAGACTCACGTTTTGTAACACTAGCCGCAGAGCCTGCCACGGTCCTTGAACCATCGATTCTAAGCGACGCAAAGCTCCCGCAGCATGTCCCGCAGAGACGTCAAACTACTGCTGCCAGGTTTTTATACTTAAAAAAAATAATGGTGCTATTCTGTTAGTTAATTATTCTCGTCTTTCTCCTAGTGGGAAATGCCCATCTGACGTGGTTGTCTCTGCAGCCGTTACTGAGGTGGCGTTTCCTTCCACCAAAGTTGGAGCCGTATCCTCACAAAAGATTCCGCTTCAGAATTGGAGTGGAGACAAACAAGAGGTATTTGAATTTCGTTCATTTGAAATGTTTATTTTTCAGGGCACTTGTATTACGCATCGTAGTATTAACATTTTTTGTTTATTTGTTGTTCTTTTTTCCCAAAGGTTCGAGTGAAGACCATCAGTGGGCCTTTTGTCATGAACCATGCTCGCAACGCAGTCCCAAGAGGTTACTTCACTCGTTTACCCATAGAGTTCCATCCAACAACAAGCGGTTCGCACTCTGGGCGCGTTGTATTGGATGTTGGACAGAATGGGCAAACTTTAACAGTTGCACTCAAGGGGGACGCCTACTAAAATTGTATGATGTGTTTAATTATCTTCCGTTATTCCTTTTTATATTAATAATGCATTTCTTAAGCTTTTTCTTTTACTTCGCAATTAAAAATGGCAATTCACGCTCTTTTTGGCCCATGATCGAGGTCAATAAACTTATTCTGTAATAAGCTTTTGCTTAAATGGGAAACTTGTAATTTATTCCGTCTTAAGGCCACTTTATAGACAGAATTGAACATGCATAAAGAAACATTTTAAAACAACCAACTGGATAAAAGAACGTGACAGGGAAACAGAATGAAATGGTATGAAGATTTGGAACGTCGAAATTGAAAGGAGGGAAAAAACATGGAACGACGTGAAAGCTTATTTTTTCTTTGTGATTTTGCGGTTTGATTTATCACTGTGGTCCGTTGGCAGATCCAACCGCAGTTCACGATAATCCGCCTGCGTTAAAAATGCAATTGTGTGACCAAACATTTCCATAAAACAAAGTCAGTAAAATGTTTACCAGTTGCTCGTTATCGGGAACCCTGCTAAGGAAATCGAGAGCTTCGTTATTAGGAATGCTGTGGGGTCTGAAAAGCTTGCGCGTAAACTTGTTGACACCCCAGCCAAGAATGAGGAATCGTAATGGAACGGTGTATAGTAAAATGCATGACGCAATCAATAAAATTATGGCCAAGTAGGAAAGAAAAGGTACACTAAAGTTGAAGGTGCTAAAAAAAAGAAAGTTTTTTTTTTAAATAATTAAATGTCTGTTAATTTTTTTGCAATTTAAAATTCGGCGACATACTTTCTCACGCTTTCAAATAACGAAGCCAAGTAGCCAATGGAATTCTGGACGGTTAGAGTCGCTTCCTGGATTGTGTGAAGCCGCTCTTTCAAACTCTTTCGTTCTTCCTGAAATACACACACACACACATTATATTGCAATAATAAGTGATCCTGAAAATTAATTCAGAAATTAATTTACCTTATTCTTATCGTCAGCTTCTTCATCGTCGTCATCGCCAGACGCGTTATCACTCTCTTGATATTCGCTAACATAGCCGTGAGTAAATGATCGGATCTGAACGAATAAAAAAAGAAATTAATTCAATCCAAAATAACAAATGATAGAAAAAAAAAAACTAACCAAAAAATTCCGAAGAAAAAATAGAAGTAACATTAAAGGAATAACGTAAGGTTCAAAATGCCATGTGACGACTAAAAACACGGCAAAGCCTATGCAGCTGCGCGTGGTAGATTCCCATTCCCAGATGCTCCTGCATTTGATGAAAGATAAGGAAAACAGAGAAAATTTTAGATGAAATATGGAAAATGGACGATCTGCACACCCCCATGGTAAGCAAATCTCGATTCGCAAAAACGGAAAGTATTGGGAATGAACGGACTCGATATATTTGCCAATCTCGATCAAATCCATGACAACGGCTTTGACTCGCATCACGTTGCGGACAAAGGTGTGTCTACTGAATTTCAATTCCGGCTCGATGTACTTTTTCTCCTTCGGTTGCAAAGTTTGTATGGTGGCACGAAACTACGAATAACCAAATTTAGAATAAATTAATTTTTCAATTCAACAAAACTAATATTTGTTCGGTAAGATTAATACTTCATTCCAGACGACGTTAAGCTCGAGTAAAACTTGCGGATTACTGCCTTTTGCTCTGAAGCGCAATTTGCGATCTTTAAGGGCGTACCACCTTTTTTGACCGTTGCCAATGCGCAATAAAGGTATGGAAACAGCACCCAAAAATTCAAATCGGTGGTCTCGGTCTTCGTCGTAAACAGTGACTTGCAAAACTGAATTGATGTCCTTAACGTTACTAAAAAAAAAATAAAAAATATTTCCAACGCTCTCAGTCTAAGACATAATTTAAAAACAACAATAAAAAAAGGAACTTACAAAGTAAATATCTTGTTCCAAGACGGGTTTAATGTTTTGTACTCTGTTTGAGTTTGTAATCGTGAATTGACTAGTTGAAGTACGCAAAACGGATCAGATTTGCCACCAATATCGGCCGACGCTAACCCAGTTGCACGGAAAACTTTCACGCTCAAGTGTCCCACGTCTCGTAAGTTGTTAAGCGTTCTCCATAGACTCTACATTAGACACGCAACATTAAGAAAATGTGTGAATTAGCAAAAAAAAAACCCATCCATCATAGGCATGATGTAGGATTATTTACATAACGCTGTTTCATGACTTCCACTTCCTTGGCATGTGTGTCAGATTGATGGCTGGACAAATCCGATATTGTTTCTGAGGCAGTGGTTCCGCTGATGGTGATGAGTAGCGAAAGAGATCCAGAACCTCCTTGTTGAAATTCACAGTTCAATGAATGCGTCCGCTCCCCTTCCACGCCTGCCAGATCCAGGACGGCTCTAAAATTCAGACACACACGGGTCGATAACATCGAAAATCGAGGAGCGAAAAAATCCAATTATTTCCATCGATTTACCTTGCGACAGACTCATCCCTCCCTAGAGAACCTTTCCACTCCTTCTCGTGCAAATTGATTTCAAGAATATGTGACTGGTCCTCGTAGAGGTGGAAATCAAACTGCTCCAGCCAAGTGACGCTCGTGTTGGAGGAGTTACGCGTCACTGATTTCGTCTTGTACTTTTCGTTGGCCAACCTGTTGGTTGGGAGAAGCGCAACACAAAATTATTGATGTCCAATTTTTATCCAACACACAGCACACGCAGACTAACCGCAAGCGGAGATAAGGTTTACTCAAAGGCTCGCCATCTTTGTCGGTTAAATGTCGCCCTTCTATGATGAGAATGTTGACGATCGATGACCAGATTTGAACTTTGAGTCTCTTAGCTTGATCAGCAATCTTTGAAGGATGTCTCTGTGGCATAAAAAATCAAGTTAGAGTCAAGTATAACAACTGCATGATCTGACATGTGAAGGAAGTGACATATATACCTGATCGCTGTCATCCTCGGACAGTTTCGGATAGAGGGCTATTGACAAGTCGATGATACCCTGACGTCCGTCCATTTCGTCAGTGAAAAGATCCAACGAGTATAAATTGATTCTATTGGACGTGAGCAAGACTTCATTCTCTGTTATTGTATCAAGTCCATTTTAAAGATAACTCACTTGTTTAGTTCTAATTGGTTCAAATCAAAAGTAGCTGCTCCCAGAAAATCGTCCTGCACTCCCCAATCGTAGTCAAACACCTTTTTGGCCATTCAAATATGAGACGATGTGTTTTTAATTATTGTAAATGTTGAAATAGGAATAGCATTAAATCATTACTCGTATGTGCAAAGGAGTATTGAGATCATCCAAGTGGATATCGAAATCTTCTTCCCAGATCGGATTCAAGTCACGGTGGATGGTTTTCGAGCGATAAATCACTTTGTTACCCAACTTGAACTTGACGTAAGGATCACTCGTACCTGAATTTCAATAATCAATGCAATATTTTTTGTTATCTGTCTTAGACGGCTCTCAGTGTTTCGCTGGCACGACATTTGCCCTACCGCATGAATCTTTGGCGGCCAAGTCGCGCCCCTGCTTTAGGACGACATGGAGACGAAAAGGACCGACAAGCTGGATCGATCCGTGTTGCAGCATCGACGTCAAGGGCGGTAAGGATGATACGGACGTTGCAGGCATTGTCGACACCATCTTGAAAGGGAGGAAAAGAAGTATTAACGTTTGATAAAAATCCTCCATTTCCAGACACAACAACAACAAAACAAGGAAAGGCTTTGCGCCCATTGCGCCAAAATGCGATCCTTCTTTCGGTCGGACAACGTATACATCAAGTCACAAACGACATGAGCTTTCAGGCTTTTGCTGGTGAACTTTGCCGCCGGCCCAGAAGAAATAAATAATAAACGATTTGGTTTTCGCCTTTTTTCTGATGAGCGGTTTTTGTGAATATATTTTTTTTATGGCAGGGGTAAGAATGGTTTTCCCGCTCCCGACGACGGCCAAAATCAATAATGCACAGAGCTAAGAGCAGACTCATTTTCATAAAATTAAGCTTTGCGTTTTCGGTTGAACTTGGGACAAAATGCGAGTCGACAGTCGATCCAGCGTATACTAAGTCCTAATTTAGATAATGTTATGTGCAAACCAAGTCACTCAGTCTCACTGCGTTTAGCAGCACTGTATATATAGCCTGTGTGATGTCTACTTGGGTATCCCGAAAGCAAAAAAAAAGGAAACGATGAATAAAGAAATGGTAATAGTTTTCTAGCTCTCGTCACGCCTTGCATATATATACACACGACGACTCGCTCGAGGGACACTTCACAAAGAGATTTGTAAATATCTTACCGCTAACACGAGCGCAGGTCCTCAAATTGAATTTTTGATCCAACGACTGTGTTAGTCGCATTGAAGCTGAAAATCTATTACTCGCGAATGGCGGCACCTCAAACTACATGACCGAAGATGAAAGGGACGCCATTTCTCTTCACATCTGTGCACCACATTTTTTTGGTTCGCCTTTCCTTATATATATATCGGATCTCTATAGTCTACTACATGTTGTATATTATTGCAATTGTATAGACACCTGGCTGTGAGCTCTCGCTTTTATTTGTTTCGGAAACTATCTGTAACACACACTTGCGCCACTGCTGATTGACGGTCGGGAATGACACAACTACAACTCTTGTCACTGTACGACTACGTCTTTCGAGGGACAATGGATGTTTCACATCATCAAGTGCACAATGGCGAACATCACGTTTCAGTGCTAAACAATTGCCATTAGATGTAAAGAACCAAAATATAAAAAAAAAATACATTTAATTGCTACTGCGCGGAAAATGAAATAAATCAGCTCCACACAGTCTGTAAGGCACCCCGGGACACAACAACTGTTAATTGCATGAATGGAGCTCGAACGACGACAATGTTCGCACGTTTTTCTGAAGAGAAAGCAAAACAGCATGGGATTCCCGAGGCGATAAGACCAAAAACAGCACATCCGATAAAACCCCCCGCCCCAAGCGTTAAAGGCCACCCAATTGTAACCAGGACAAAAGAACTTGCCATAATAGTGAAATGATTTATCTTGATTAAATCAATACAAATACAAAGTCAAAGTTAAGTTGACTATGGACGGGAAGCAAAAGTAAAAATCGATATTTTTCAAACTAAAGCAGCTGACATGACACGAGTTTAAAAAAAAAAGGCAATAACTTACCCCATGTTTAAAGTCTGCTGATGACGGGTGATCCAATGACGAGTGTGGCGTGAAAGTGTGTTTGGAACTAATGGACACTTTTTTGGGCATGGCCAATCTGGGCATAACTGTAGAGGCGGCAGCCACTGCAACCAAAGACAAGCCAGCAGAGGCACACAATTGTGGATGGATATCATCACAATCTTCCTGATCGGCAAGGGGGGCTTTCGTGTTTCGCTGCTGCTCGCATCGTTCACGTTCTCTGTGTCAACAAATTAAAAAAATGGCGAACGAGAGGGCGCTGGGATAAAATCAAATTCCACAAAAAAAGAAGCAAAAACAAAAATGGCTCACTGAAACGTGGGTGACAGTGCGAAGGGTTGATCGACACACAAGGATGGAAAAGTCGTCGCAGAGCTCAAATTGTCCGAGATCGTTTCTTCCCCAGCCAAGACAGACGAGCTGGACTGAAAGACTGGCTGCTGCTTGCTACGACCACTTCGATCAGAAAACTTGAACTGTTCACACAACCAAAGGAAACAGCCAATTTAGATGGCATTGAAAAAAACAAAATGGGTCACGGTAAGCAAATATTCGAACAGAAACGGAACGAGTGAAAGGCAAAGACGAACACACAAAAAAGGGAAACCCATGGACGTCTGGCGCGGGGATTTACCTTGAGGAGACTGAGAAACCCGAAAGACTTGCTGCGACTGCTGGGCAACACATTGCCGGCTGTGTTGGTGTGATGAGGCGACAGACGTGAATCGCTCCCGTTGTCGTCATCGTGATGGAGATGCTTGCTGCTGGGTACTTTGCGTTTCCTCATGAGGGGAGGTGTGAGGAACGCTCGAATAGGTGACGATTTGCGAGCGCTGGTCGACTGTTGGCCCACTGACTGGAGCGTGCGAACTGAAGGTGACAACGAGCTCGAGAGATCGCCGAGCACGTGCAAAGCTGGTTTTTCCGATGGCAACGTCGCATCTAAATGGGCGACCGGTTTTCTGGCGGCGTGATTTTCGTCATTTTCAAACTCGACCATGGACAGTTCGAGAGCCGATAGCGATTGGCTTAGGCGCTGGCGACGGCGACTTCCGGCTTCCGGTTCTGAGACAAGAAATCAAATATCGTTTATTAACGTGAAATTATTGATGTTTAATAATTCATGCATCAGAACATTGCTTTATTAACTCGCATTTGATATCGATTAACTGAATTTTCAGTTTTAAACTTGTCGAGTCCCCAGACGCTTTTTGTTTTTGTTTCTTGTACTCGATCACGCAAAAGAGGCCGTCACGATTGACCTGATCGTTCCACACGAAAGAAGAACGAGAGGTGAACATGAACAACACAAATTGACACCAATCACCAAAGGGTGGAAGAAATCAGTAATCCCATTAGTATTTCCCCTCAGTGATTAATTCGTTAAGAACAGTCTGGTACTGTGTGGTTCTATGTGTCATGATGGTACGTAACATGGGGGGGAGAAGCCCATTCGTCTTGTAGTCGCGTGTTTCTTTCATCGTTACTTCTTCTTGGCCACCTAGCAGTGTAACGGCGGCAATAAATATAGATGTTGGACACAAGGATGTTAATCTTCTTTACTCCAACATTCTTGTTCGTCTATATACTTTATAAGGTATATTATGCTGTGTGTATGAGTATGAAATTGCTTTATTCCAAAATGGATACATATTATACATTGTTTCTCTCCTCGTGTTCGAAACAAAGATTTGTCTTGTTCAACATGAAATCCTTTGCCGTAAAGCTTCTTACGGTTGCTATATCCGTGCTGGTGCTGGTACGATCGACCTAGCTCTCTTTTAATGCGATTCTGGACAGAAGCATTTCCAGATTATTTTTTTAAGATTTTGACCATCGTTTATATGCTTCAATTGATGCTGTCTCAAATGTCAGACAGATATACAGGATAGCCTATTTTCAGAACTGAATGCATGGCATCCATTTTATTGACGGGACCAGACGGGGTACGACGGGGTACGACATATCAAAGAATAAACATGGTATATGGGTTAGATGTAACTTATCGTTATCCACTCAGTAACGCGAACGAATCGTTTGACTACACAACAAAGAAGAAAAAAGTAACGAAAAATAAGTAGAAACAAGAAGGAACAATGCCCAGTGCCCATCGATTTATTTGAGGCGTATCGATCGCCCGGGTTTCTGGCCAAAGTGCTGAGGCAAGAAGGAGGCAAAGACGAGTACCGGAGCAACACAATCACGGTGCATTACAAGTTCAAAGCAATACACAGGAAAGACTTGGAGAAGAGTCAAAAAGATGAGATGAGTTTGATAGAACGATAAGGGGGTGCAAGCAAGAAAAAAATAAAATAAAAAATGGTCGTCGGTTATGCGACAATATTTAGCAGCCTTAAGGCAATCTAGATATAGGAAACTCCCACGATCGCTTAGCCGCCGCTCTTTTCGTACACGAAAAATGACGGGATGTATATATCCGTGTAAAATGCGCAAGCGCAAATGACAAGAATTGTAGGGTTCAGCAACGACAGCATTCGGACTGAAAACTTAGACTGCGGAAAGACTCGCCAAGCGTTCTCGTATCCAGCACGTGTGAGCATTGCAAATCCTGCGAAAAGGACTTCTCACTCAGCCGTGCGTCGAAGGAAACCAGAAATAGCTTGACAATTATAGTTGCTGCTGGTTATATGTAAGCTTGCAACCAATATTAAGATATTTCATCTCAGTATAACGTCATTATTTAGTGTCCATACGTTTAATAATTGCAGAACAAAATGTACTGTAGACTACGCAGTGAAATCGAAATTGAGATCGATTTTTTATTTATTTTTCACTTTTTTAGATTTTTGTATTTTTAAGCAAAAATTCAAACCGTCAACGCATATACGAGCAGAGTCTATGACTAGCCGAACTTGTACATTCAGAATGGAATTCAGCTTGGCTGTCGTCGAAAAGAAAGAAGACCTATATACCGCTTGACTGGAATGGACATCGATAAAACTTCAATGCATAACGCGCTATTCAATCTTGTGTGACTGTTGTAGACGGCTCGATTCAACATCAGTCCAAATCAACTAGATGTCTAGATCTATGACTGCATGTTTTGTAGCTTTCAGCCTATCTGGGGACGCCCCGTAATCGATTATGGCCGAAGTTGTGTAATTCAAACCTGAACTATTTTCAGAGGGATAAGGTTATGAACACGAGAGGTCGATAACTATTCAGCCGAACACATGAAAGCAGAAGATTTAAAAAATTGCCATTTTTAAAACAACTCGCATGTTTTCCGGAAACCTTTCGCTTCAATTCTTAGAGGAGTAAACATAATAAGTTAATACATGTTGTCACACTTTGCTCATGCACGGAACTTTTTGCCAAGATACCAACCGTGTGGATGGATGTCTTGTCAATTAGACAAGGTTTTTCTGCAGCATCTGCTACAGCTGAATATTTCTAATTTAATAATGATCATTCGTAAAAAATGCGAAAAATATTTGCAACGGGATTCCTGGAGGTAATGCATATGTGTCAATGTTGAATGTTCTTCCATACATTATAGAGTAACTGCATTGTTCTCCTGGTACCCTACTGACAGAGAAAAATTCTTCTCTTTTTTCTCTGTCGTAAGTTGACGAGTTGAATTATAAAAACCAAAGGTGGTCTCTCTGAAGTTCAATCTTTTGACAGAATGCGTGGAAAGCGTTGCAGAAAGCAACCAAATAGTTTCACTTGCATTATGAAAACAAAACAGAAATGTTAAAATATTCACTGTTGTCTTGAGTTGGCTGGTTATGTTTATCGATCGACAGACTTTCTTGACAACTTCCCTAAACTCAGATGATTCTTTAGTTCCCGTTGCGTCATCATATCACCACGACGTCGACGCGTATGACATACAATTGGTTAGTTCTTCACTAAAACCTTACAAGTTTTCATCCGTGTCAATTAGAACTAATTCGAGCCGGTTAGAATTTATACAATTCCATATGGTAGCGAAATTAACCGCAATCATAAAAACTTATACACATTTAGAATAGAATAGCTTGAGAATACCAAACTTCCAGAATAGTTCTCCAATTTAGCTTACCTCCCATGATGAATTCATGAATTTAAAATTGGTTGCTGTGGATTTCTAAATTTAGATAGTTCAACTTACAAGTGAGTGTATCTAATTTTTGCCGAGAATTTACAAGTTGACTCACTCATGCACTCGACACAAAACGCAACGGTATCAACAACTGAGCGCGAGAGTTAAACTAAATAAATCAAGTATGTAATAAATAATTACTAATGCTACTTCACTCAATATGCAGGGCAACCGACACTTTATTACTAAAATAAAGAGTGTTGTTGCACATGGGCCAGGGACACGTCTGACCGCAGTCGACGCGGACTATCGACTGGCATATTACACAGTGAAACCCGGGGTGTATAGATCCTGTACGGCAGCACACACTTGAGCTGTCTGACTTTATTTTTCTTTTTTTTGTGTGGCTTGACGGTCGACGTCGCCGGTTACTCCAACCCCCTCTCTAAAAAAATTACATTTTATGTATATAGCCTATAGCGTCTTGGTATTATTATTTTCATCCTTTATTTCTGGAAAGAAAAAACTTCAATATTTCTCCACCAATAAACATCACTTGCACTTCCTGAAAAATTTGTCTCTCTTATTTCACGCACCCCGTGTCCATCCCAATCGCGTGGATAAAAGCAGAATTTTTGTCGTTGGTATCAACATATAAACACATTGTGTAGCGTAGCTGATAATATTTTTTCACAAAAAATTTTGTTTGGTGACAATCTTAAAATAAATCTTATATAACCTTGAAATAAATCATGTGTTTATTTATATTCAGCGTTTCACAGCACGGCTTCACACTTATTTTTCTCATATTTGGTATCAAATTATAATTAGCATTTATCAAAGAGTCCCACGACACTCCATCAGTGTATTTGCACACACATTTTGGCGAAAGAAAAGAAAATCAAAGAAAAAACGTTAATTGTTTATTTCTATTATTTTATTTAGAAAAAGTGAAAAAAAAATTAATCCAAAAAATTAAAACAAAACTGCATACATTTTCATCGCGCTGCTCTTTTCGCTAAGCACAAGGGATAAATTTAGGACGTTGATTGATGACCAAGTTGATGACGAGCCCCAACAAGCCCAATATACTTGCCAATATATTAAGTCACCAAAACAATAATATAATGGCCATATAATAATATAAAATGCAAAATAAACCATAAAAACTTCTTTCTTTCTTTAAAAATATTTTATTTTAATAAAGTTGCCATTTTCGGACCCAGTTTAGTACATTTTCGGCCCCAGGCCGAAATGGTTAAAAAGGCCGAAAAACGACGGAATACCGTTCTCAACTTGCACTAGGAAAAAAAACAAACATTTTGTCATTTTCATTATTATTTTTATTATTCATTGTCAACATATAAAATAGGTTGTCTTAATACTTTGGACTCTCCTTGGTATTCATGCATCCTCATTGATGATGGCCCACAAATAAATTAATTGAATATTTTAGTTTAAACTCAAAGGTCAAAGTTCTCCTCTTTGAAATCAATAATCAATAGGGGAGAGTGGGGTTAAGCGGGACAGTAGCCAGTAGGTAAACCGTACGGGACGGGGGATATCAACCAGAAATTATTATTTAAAAATAAAAACGCAACAAGCATAGAGGAATCAATAATTGCAGAAAAAATAAATAGACAAAAAAATATTGGAGATGAGGAAGCAACACAAGCGAACACAAGTACGGACAGATTTTCAATTACAACTCAAACATAAAAGTTATGAGGGAAATACTTAACGTGTACTAAAAGTATAGGCATTAAAAGTGAGCTACTAAATAATAAAATAATTAAGTTGCTACATTGCATATATCTATATAGCAGTGTTGCAAAAATCAATTCGAAAAACGATTTAAATGAAATCAAATCATTTTTTGAAAATGATTTAAATCAATCAATCATTAAAAAATCGATTTAAATCGTGATTTAAATCGTTTTTAAAAATCTAAATCATTTAAAATTTTTTACCACTTTCTTAAGTAGGTATAATAAGCCTTAAAAAATGCCTCGCGAATTTCAAGAATTTTTTTTGTTATCTTTGCTTCTCAGAAAGAGGCTCTGGCAAAATTTTTCAGAATTTTTTGTAAAAATTCAAAAAACTGCTATTAAATGGAATTTAACTCCAAAGTGAAAATTCTTAAAAAGAAACAAATGTCGAAAAGAAAACGAAATAAATGCTGGTGGTCATGTATAGCTATTTAGCAAAGTCCTCAAGGAAATATATATAGGGGACTTTCCAATTGTTTTTCGCAATTGATTTTCTAAAGTTATTATAGATTGATAGTGTAGAGATGTTGGGTAACTACAGGGCAACAGAGCCTTTTTTAGAAGGCGAAAATGTAAAGAATGGTAATGCGAAAATATGAAAATACAGATAGTTAAAACATAAGAAAAAATGCGATTATTTTTACTTTTTTCGATTTTTCCTTGGAGAAATTTAAAATAATTCCTTTAAAAAAAAATCCGACTAAATTGTACAGTAGGAATGTTTTTGGCTTCGTTTTATTTTTGGATCTGAAAATAACGGATCGATATAATACAGCCACCGCCTGTTTATTGATTAATCAAACTCATATGTCGTACGTGATACCATGGGGAAAGCCTTTAGCAATCACGAAAATACCAAAAGTTTAAACAATAATACCCTAAAATCGATAATTATCTAGTGTGGGAAACAGAAAACTTAATTGGATTCATTATTTTTTTTTCCTAAAAAATAGTACGTGTTTCTTCATACTACTATTTAGAATTCTAAAAGATTCTTGTGATTCTTGCAAATATTTTCATAAGCATTATTTCATAATTTGTCGATTTTTGTTATTGGTGATTTTGTAATTCGTTACAATAATTTATTTTTGTAGTTCTGATTATCACGATTTGATATAATCTACTAAAATCTGTATTTACCACGCACCTTCTTAAAATTACATTTATTGTTGCAGGGGGAAATAGGATAGCATATTACGGCGATATAAAATTTTATAAAATTCTTATACAATTTTGAAATTAGAATGAAGTAATTAATTATAAAAAAAGTAAAAAATCAATTGTATTTTATGAATTGCTTCCAGATTTCACCCCATGATTTCTTTTCCAATGATTTTTCATAGTAGGTTTACGGGCGTGACATCCTAACGATTTTCGATGATTAATTTTATGATTAATGAATTTATGATTCTGTCACGTTATTTTGTTGAAATTGCTTTAATTTGTAATTGCGGTTAAAATGATTTTTAATTAGTTTTTATTTGTGTTAGAATAAAAATTATAATCGACTTCACTCTGATGCTGAGTTGCCGTTGTTCGGCGAGTGAACGATCGCCCCCTTTAACAAATGCCTCCTAGTAGGGTCAACAGGTCAACTATAGAGGCTATTCACCTCGCGGTTTCGCGAGTCAATTGTTTCGATGTCCGTCATTTTGTGCCGTTGTTTTGTGTTGTCTGTATTGGCTGAAAGTGGTTTTTTTTTCAATACAAAGTGGATTTTGTGAATCAATGTGTTATTTAAAAAAAAAATTTTGTGTCAGTTAATTGCTACGTATCTTGGTTAGTATGTGTAGCAATTTATGTCTCCAGATCACATTCCTTGTATAAAAAAAAAATGTTTTCCCCTGTTGTTTATTTTTTTCGCGACCGAATCCACAGAGAATTGGCCCGAGGGAAGAAAGGGGAGAAGAGGAAAGTATGGGTCCCCCCTTTTCATACACTCCTTTTCTCCCTTTTCTTTGATTGACGAAATCCCAATAACCACTCTCTAAGAAATACTATCCGCTTAAAGGAGTCATACGTCTGGATATACAGAAGGCACCACAAGTGTCCGGACACCCGAGAGAACCTTATGGGAAACCGCTGTTTTCGCAAGGCGAAAAAGTGGCCAAATTTTCATTTGTAATGAAAATCTGTCTGTAGGTTCTCTCGGGTGCCAGGAAAAACCCTATTTTTTTGTTGAATTTTAAAATAATGGGAAGGATAGGTTTTTGTCCGAGGCAAAAGTATCCGGACAGTAGAGAGGCCCATATGTAAATGGGCCTACTTTAGGTTCAAATTGTGACTCACTGGGAAAGCTAGAGAAACGCAAACGGTCTTAAAAAAAAGATCTGCGTTTCTTCTATGGCACCCGTGAGTCACGATTTTTTAACAAGCGATCTCCCACTCAACCGGACCGAAATACCCTCTTTCTGGTGGTGGTACTTTTCGGATCGTAATCCGGAAAAGGACTCTAAAAATCCGGACTAGGTCTATTCTGTTCGGAATCGCAAGGCGATTCCAACGGATTAAAGTCAGGATTTTTATCTTTTTCCGTTCACGAGATAATCAGGATTAAAAATAGTAAAAAATCACAAAAACCCAAAGTCTCCCCCTCCGACTACATTGCTTTTAGCCGTATATTCGGTTTCTACAAAAAACGAATTGTAAAAAAATGTAGCCCTTTCATCCTTCTTTCCGAATCCAAAAGGATTTTTAATAATTCTTTAAGATGTCCGAGATATCACGATTTTCGTGATACCCCCATTTCGACACATTTTTCAGGCATTTTATTCGGCGTTGCCGATTGCGTTGGTGATTTAGTGATTGTGCCGTCAATCAGTATAGGGCTGTTCGACATCTTTTTTAACATTTGTTGCCATCGTGGCAACGCAGCAACTCATGTATTTCCTGTCTGCTACGAGTGACTTGTTTATTCTGTGAAATATGAAAAAATGAGTAGGCTATTCAGATTTAAACATTCGCCAAATTTTAAATGATCTAATTGAAAGGTATTCTGCGTAATAAATACTAAAAAAGGTTCTGTGAGTAGAATGTACAAAGTGTCAAATTTTCGTAACCTGAAAAGTGCAAGGGTAAAACTGTATAGTTTACCAAAGGAGGGTGCAAGGCGAGACTTGTGGTTTGAGAGAAAGAATTTCATCAACGACATCAACCTGAAAAATCTGTATGTGTGTTCGGATCACTTTCTTACAGGTATATCTAGGCGGTAATACTAACAATTATTGATTATTATCATACAATTTGAGACATGCTTACAGGAAAGCCGAGTGGGCAATTCCACAAAAAACATGTTGATTGGGCACCCTCTATAAATTTGGGATCAAATCAGACGAAACAATTTCTAGGTATTGCAGCATTCATTTCATGTGTAAAAAAACATTCATATGTTTTAATGAATGAACTATTTTGTCATTACAGTTGGTGATCAGCAAGTACGAAACAATGTTGCTTTTGACAAGGCTGATACACATCCACCTTTGCCTTCATCAACACTACCCGTGATGGGAGAGCAATGGCCATGAACTCTTGAACCCAATCATCTTTTACAGCCTTTTTTTATTCAGAAGACAGCCCCTTGCATGCGCCAAGGGCTTTCAGATGATTTTGATAGCTTTTTGTTTCAACTAGATTCATGAAGATATCTGAGGAAGCAAATTTTGAAACAATTGGACAACAGCCTTAACCAAAACAATATGGACAATCACTGTTAAACATTTTTCACTTTTACAAATAACGTGTTTTGGCCTCAATACTAAGTCCACTGGCATAATTAGACAGTGACATAGTTAAACACTAACACTATAACGAACTAATATATAAAGAAAACACATTATAACTTCTAAACAACCCTTTTCTATCACTATTTTTCAAAAACATTCATATTTCGCAGAACTACACTAGTCACTCGTAGCAGACAGAAAATACATGAGTTGCTGCGTTGCCACGATGGCAACAAATGTTAAAAAAGATGTCGAACAGTCCTATATTAAACGGATTTACACAACATTTCTTAACCATGATAGGTGATTGCATGTGGACAGTGGGGAGGGGGTTTTCAATAGAATTCAACCCACATACAACCCGCTTTTACCCTCCCCCCAGTTTTTTCCACCGAGCCTCCCACCCGCCAAAATTTTTTCCTTATCCCTTTGCTGTCCGTTTCACAGCGAATGCAATCTTTGTAAGAGCAGCTGAATAATTTTGAATTTTCAAATTTTCGTTTTGCTACAATGCATTTTATTTAATTGTAGCACCTTTCGCCATATCCATTTTGTTACTATGTTCGGTAAATAAAATATTTATATGTCACCAAAACTGTCTTCTTTGTAGGCATTTTTCATTCACATCCGACGTTAATTGACGTGCAAAGATAACTTTAGCATACTTAAAAATGATTTCAATATAATCAGCTAAATCGTCGTAAAAAGAATGCATTTCTTCCGTAAACTTCATCTAACGTAGGCATTAACAGGTAAATAGGAGTAGATGTACAACGTACCTAGTACATTCAAAGTAGATGTTATATGAATTTGGGCAGAAATGTATTCTATTTCGTTTAAATTTTTTTTTTATTCTTCTGAAATCTTGTACGATTGACATTTACAGTGAATTCCCGTTAATGAACTGTGTAAGCTGTAATGTTTTCTTGCATTGTTAAACAATCATACACCTGATTGATCTTCGTAAAAAGTAGAAATAAGTAGAATTGAACTTCAATTCATACCTGACTTTTACGCGATGGCTAAGGGAGCACCTGCATAGACCTATTAGAAAAGGTGGAAAATATTGAATGTGAAGATATTCATATAACTCACAGAAAAGGTCCCGTTAAAGTTATTGTCAGTGTATTGGATTTGACAATAATTTAGGATTTGATCATATCTTAAAAGAAGGAATTTCAAATCAAAATCAAATCAAAATTCGAAAAATAAAAAATCGAAAATTTATTCAATTCAATTCATACCTGACTTTTACGCCATGGCTAAGGGAGCACCTGCATTAGACCTCTTAGAAAAGGTGGAAAATATTGAATGTAAAGATGTTCATAGAACTCACAGAAAAGGTACCGTTTAAGTTATTGTCAGTGTATTGGATTTGACGATAATTTAGGCATAGATAAAGAAGACTGGTTTCGCATGTCCTATCCTTTTAGCCCTATCCCTACTGACCCCGAGTTTCTGTTTTGCTTGTCCTGCCCCTAGCGGATAAACTGCTGTACTGCACCGTGGCTACCAAGGGTGTTGCAGACGAAAGTTGTTTTCCTTCTGTCTTGGTAAAATTCTTTGCTGGCGTTTAAAAGTTCTAGGTAATTTTTTCATACAAATTTTTACTTAAAAGTCATTTTGTATTAAATTTTGACGTTTGCCAATTGCAAAAGCAGAGAAATCAATTGAATGATTGCAATGGAATAGATGTAAGCAGAGTGTAGAGAACAAAACGTACACTAGAGGGCAGGACAAGCAAAACAGAATCGGGAAAATCGGAGGAAGGGTAGCAAGAATTCTGGCGACAGTTGGCCATGTTAATTTTCTTATGGACAGCATCAACCAGTGGTCTTTGTCTATGATTTAGGATTTGATCAAATCTTAAAAAAAGGAATTTCAAATAAAAATCAAATAAAAATTCAAGAAATCCAAAAAATTTCAAATGAAATCATGGAAAAGGTGTTCCCTGTCCCATGTCTTGTGGGTTTCCCCAACCGACCAGTAGATGTCCCTCTTCCCCCTCTTCCCCGGCCGAGCCAACCGCGGGCAGTCTAGTTTAGGCGAAGGAGTAAAGGAGTCGGCACTCCATACCTAGACAGGGGAACCATGCTCGGTCCGCTTGGCCGAAAAACGCCCAAAAAATTGTATGAGAAACACCCCCTTTTTCAAGGCTTTAGAGCGAACGCCAGATCCCTCGCTATCTGGTGGGTATGAACTGAAACTGTGATGCTTCTCTTAATGAAACCAAACAATACTGGCAACGCGGTTTGCGCCAAAATTTGTTTAAAAAATCTATGAAATTCGTAATTGTATGAATCAGCGCAATACCTATTAAAAAACAATAAAATTGCCTCCGGCTATGAATAAAAGTGACTTTTATTAAGCCGACTACATTAGATTTCTTTATGTAATTTATTGTGGGCAGTAATTTAATAATCCCGGTTTGTTTCGTTCCAGGCTGTAAATCAGGTCTTAAGAAATGTATTGAGAAAAGAAGATTTTTTTTCGCTCCCAAAGAAGCAATATTAAGAGTAAAGTGGGATTCTGTTATTTCTCGATCAGACACAGTGCTAACTGATAAAAGTAAGGTTTGAGAACTTCACTTCGAAGATGATGCCATAATTAAAGGCGAGATCTTACGTCACTCTGACGGCTCTGAAGAATTCATTCCTAAATTGAGATGGAAATTAAAATCCGATGCCATCCATACCCTGCATCTTGAAAATGGTACGTGTAACGACTATGAGATTACTCTTACCACCCGTAATAACCTTTTTTCAACACAAAAATTATGAAAATGCAAGTTACTTTTATCGCTTTTATGTTATATTTCAAGAGTGCGCGCCGTCTGCCAAAAAAGCAAAATTTTCTCCGTTGGAATCCGTTGAACATCATCAACGTTGAATCGCCTTTTCAAATAGGAAATTGGGAGGCTGTTGCTGATGTTGACGTTGTTCACGATGGACCGATTCCGAGTCAAACGATCCATCTAGATTTCTAACCTATTTATCTGGGAACCCACAACGAAGGATTTTCACAAACATTTCCCACAGCATCGTATTGGGAACAGAGTGAGCCTAAAATTTAGAATTCTGCAGATTCAAGGACTTCATTAGAAACGACGTATTCTGATGCGATGGTTGATAACACAGCCAATTCGCCCATTTATTTTCAGAACAAAGTTGTTGATCGTCTTGATACCGCGTCACTCATTTTTCCATCAACATGGCACCGAGAAACTAGTTTGAATAACATCTACTCAATTTTTTCATTAGCTAGGGATGATAAAACACGATGCTTATCCAAAAATGTATCGACATTGACCTAGAAAAACATGAAGCCACATTTTCAATTTGTGGCGTTTAGCTTAAAAGAGTGAAAAGTATCATATTCCTTCATCAGCTACAGGAACTACTTGATGAGTTCAATAGAGCAAAGCTATGTCAAGGTTTAAAAGTCCTAAATTTACGATCAGTTTTGCAGGCAAGTAAACATGGGTACAACAATGCTGCAACGTGGAGATCAAATTTGTAAGTAATTCAATGTTTTATTTCGACTTATCTTCATATTTAACTAAATAATCAACATTGGTTTGTTACATAGTTGTGATGGCTTAATAGACAGAGGCCCAAGAGGAAAGGGTTCCTATTGACCATTATGCGGGAGGATGAGGGAAATCACATTGCAAGCAAGCAGACGTAGCCATAAAACCAAATATACCAAGAATGTGCGATTTATGTCTCATTAGGAAATGAAGTCGCGCATAAAATCAGACGCCTACAAAAAAAAAATCCTCCGCGAACAAAACGTAAAAAACTCAACAACGGTTAAAGGTATTCACTTCCACATATTTCGCTCCTACCTTTAAGTTTTACGATTGGAGATTAAATGGGACTATTTCCTTCATATTTCAGTAAGAAAAATGGTAGCTACTGTTTTTTTGCAGATAAAATATTGGACATATCTAACGATTCAACGATCACTGCAACGGTTACGGGAATACAGATGAAAACTGCCAAAACATCAGGATTCAGAAATAGCTGTAAGATTTCTTAAGTAAATTACCATGAAATTTTTACCTAAATTATTTTTCATATGATTATCCAATTCGAGGATCTGTAAGCCACGAATAAACGGATGATGACGATTTGAATTGCCTCCGCAGGCGTTCTATGCTCTAATGATGTACTTCGAGAAAATACCCTCTTGAATTATAAAATAAAAATGTGTTAAATATTAACGCATAAAAATTTTAAGAACTTGCCTAGAAAAACACCAAGCATTAAATGTATGTCGTCTACATCTGCTGTATCTAATCGAACTTCCGTACCGATTTTTTCAAAGACACGAACAACATAACCCAGGATCATCGAAAGGAAGTCTTTTCTAAGACCACCACCGTCCACCCCAACTTCTCTACTGAAAGAAACGATGAGAGGTCTTTTCACTTTGAATCTGAAAATAACATTTTCAAATTACTAAAACACACAAAGAGAAAATTAGCAAAAAAACTTACATAAAGAAAGGAAGTTTCGACAAACGAATCGCATCGTCAATGTCTCACCAAATTCCTTCCTATTTGCAAAGGTCATTTCATCGATGGCAGTGAAAAATTTGGATCTATGTGTAAGCATTTTCTTGAGACCATTTGCGTTCAACACAGCAGGCAATTGTTCTTGATGATTAACCTTTTCTGTCTCGATATTAGAATGTTTTCCTACAAATTTCCTTGTATGCTCTTCAATCACCTCAATATTCATGCTGATCTCACCACACTTAGCACAGGATTCCAAATACAACTCATCCATTTCTTGTCCATCCGATTCTTCGCTTTCGAGATCTTTCTCCACTATTGCAATATTTTTCTGCAACGGCGAGAAAAAAATATTCTGAGCACGCAACGCTTTCAACTGTCTCCCATCTACCAATAGGCCAGTTCTTATTAAGTGAAAGGTTTTCCCGTTTTTTTTTATTTCATAATTTTAAACCCCACCACAATTTCTGGGATCACACTAAATTATAACACATTTAGCTATAATTTGTTTTAGAAATTTGAAATAAAACATTTTACCTCAATATTTTCGAATTAACTGTTGGTTTGTCATCTTCTTAAAAAATGACTTCCCTTCCCCAAAGTCCTGCTTTCACCAGCTGATCAACACAAGAAGGCATCTGGACGTTTACGTCACGGGAGACTTTTAGCAAGAAACAAACATTTTTTCTGAAGCCAACATTTTCTATACATAAAAAATCCATTAGGTTACAAACAGCAAACTTTATTTCCAACCTATTCCTTAGATGCTTTTTTTCGGGTTAAAAAATGAAATCCACCCCCGAAAATTCCAACCCTAACCCGACTAGAGAACTTAGACTAATTTAAAATACGCATAACTTTGAAAGGGTTATTGAACCGAATCAAGCCGTAGATCTAAAAAAAAAATTTCTATAATGATTCTAGAAAACAAAAGCAATGACCAACGATAGTCCACAGAGAACGTTTAAGAAGAAAACGATAATGAAATAACACCGTTTGGAAAAAAAAATTCTTCACCTTTGGATTGTCAACGTTTAAATATGACTGTACATTTTGATCTGTCAGCCAATGCATAAGCAGCGTGCGTCTCTATAATTCATGATTATCAATCAAGCGTACGCATCTTTTTGGAAACTGATTTGAAAATGTCTCCGTTGAATATTTACGAAGAGAAAGATTCTAATTTAAACAGAATGAATATAATTGTAGAGCAACTCAATGGAGTTTAAACTGGCCAAAAAGTACTGAACCATTCTGATAATCTCGATCAAATTATTATAGCACTTCACATCGAAAGAGATCACTTGAATATTGAGGAACCATTTTCTGAAATAGCCTGTCCCGTTCAAAACGTAATGCCTGAGCTGGATTTAAATCTTATTCCACAAGCAGAATTGGTCATCAACCAATGCAATGAAAGTGATGAAGATACCGCAAGTGAAGATAACAGCATCAGCATGGATTCAAGCAACGACTCCCGACTGGAAATTCCAACACCATTTGAAGAAGAGGTAAGAAAATATTTATTTGTTTATACTTGTACAACAGTTTAAGTATTAATGAAAAACATATAAATTAGATGGATATGATTTCAGAGTACGTGGATGGCCAAAAATCTGCAAGAATCACGACGTACAATGTGTGGCAACTGATGCGAATAAACAAAGAATCGCCGAAGGCAGCCGTTCTAGTTAGGCAAGAAGAAAAGCCAAGATTTATTGTAGCAAAAATGCATCGCCAGCTAATTGATTTGCGCACAACTAAAGCAAAGCAACTTTTACAGCGAATAATGTACGATCTAAATAACGCTATCGAACAAATGGAAAAGATGGTCGAAGCGTTTTGGAATACAATATCCATATCAACAATGTTGATCAATCAATTCAAAAATATCATCTCAGCCAGCGAAAGAGGAATACGATTTCATGATAAAATGCTTGACTACTCCAATAAAGCAATGAGTGTTGACCTGCGTATATCTCACAATAATCAAAACAATTAAGAATTGTGTTTGCTGATTACTTTTTCTGGTTTTTAAATAAAACAAAACATAAATTGTTACACCTTATTCTTATTTTTCAATCAAAGAAAACATCAATTATAAAACAAGTCTACTGCTTGCCCTTAACTTTTGTTATTTAGTAAAAGTGTCTGGAAGTGTTGAGTCGTCGCTTTGACGTGACAGCAGCCCCATCGTTAAAAACACAAGTGAAAACTTCGCCGTCTATTTCTCGATAAAGAAATGTGCCGTAGCTCAGTTCAGTTTCTAAATTCTTATAATATTTCTCGGCCTGCCTATTTATCTTTTTAACTAATAGCTTCACTGATTAATTGGTGTTATGCAATCTAACAGATAGACCCTACATCAAAGGCGTTTAAAATGGAGAGTATACTCTGTTAATATTTCACTGGCTTCCTCTCCTGACATCGTTTAGGAAGTTTGTTCTTGTTGGCTCAGGTTAGTTTTAGTTCTCAATTTATTTTTTGTTGCACCCACTAGTTTATTTATTAAAACACGCAAATGAAACTTCCTGTGGTTTACTACCTTTCCAAATGTTTCCCTGGCTATCTTACTGATGAAACCAATGAGGCCATTTTGGGGGCTAAGGTCAGTTTCAATATGGTCCACTAGCACAAGGACAAGGACAAGGACAAGAAAACTGTGGTCAGTGATGATAGCAATTTGTGCAAACTGCAATCGACACTTCATCATATAAGACTGTAACTATTTCTGATTGTCAACAATTAAGCCAATGACTAGAATAAATGTAGTGTGTATTTTTATTCAGTAAGCGACGAGTATCAGGGAATCAGCGGACGAGACTGCTTTTTTTCGAGTTCAGGAAGAAGCCAGCCACAATGTGGTCAAGTCTGGTGGTGGAAGTTTGCTTCATCAAGAACGTGCGCTGAATTCGTTGAATAAAAAACAATGTTGATTCGTTCTTGTCAGTAAATACTCAAGAAACCTCGAGCTTTTTATCAAAAGTTCTTTACTCTCAACATAAGCCTAATTATCTTATTGTTTTAAGCAATCTTGTTTTATTCGAATATCTTTATCGCAGCGATGGATGAGTATACAAGAAAGTTACACGTGTTATAAAGAAGTTACATTATTAGTTAACAAGTTTCAATTTCGTTAGGTGACTTTTGTGAGTCTCAAACGTCTGGAGATTTTTCTGTGGCGGTAATAAATATGTCTTCTGATAAATTATTACATTGTAAAGATGGGACACTCCAACAGAACTGAGTTAAAAAGGGTATGTTTAAATTTAATTGGATTGTAGGTAATGACGGTGTAGATCGATTGCGTGTTCCATCGTAATTTCCTTCTCGTTGCATTTCTTGCCTAAGTAGAGCTTCCAGCAGGCTTGGTTGCCTGGACTCTCCGCTTGCTGGGCTGGACACTCCGCTTGTTGGGCTGGGAATGCAGTTATTGAACCACGAGACACCAGGACTAAGACCATGGTCCTCGCCAGCCCAACATAATAAAAGACCATTAGAGCTTCCATTTCGGCTTAATAGCCTAGAATCTTAGTTAACTCATCTAGACTCTCCGCTTCCTGAACTAGACTCTCCCCTTTTTACTGGCCACAACTCTTAGCATGCTCCACTGGACTATAAGCTTGCCGTAATGGGCTCTCATCCCGCTGTCTTTCTTATGCTTGCGCACGTCTTCTCTCGGCATGCTCACGTCGTTGATCAGCTTGCAGGAGAATTTGACCTTGTCGCACTGCAGCCCGTTGAAATCGGCGCTCTAATGGATACTGGAACTCCTGTTCGGGAATTGCCGGAATTTTATGGTTTCGTCTGCATGTAAAAGTCATCTATCAGCACGCACACGCCGTGCTTGAACTTGAGCAAGGCGCGCTTCAGCACGTCCATTATTTCGATCTCTCCGACAGAATCCAACAGGAATTTGTTGGCGTTGGAGATTGCGATATATTTCTTCGTCGGATTTTACCTCAACTCTTACGTCCGATTCTTCATTGTTTTCGTCTTCTTTTTTAGCTCTTGACGTGGTGCGACATTGAATGATTTCCGAATGGCTTCTAAAAATTCCCTCAAGGTGATGCGTTCTTCTCCAAGCATTGTTTTGTATCTGGCTATCTTACGATTAATTAGCCGCTGTTGCCTTCTAGTTCCTCGGCCAATTGGCAATCCAGCTTCAGCTGCCTCAAAGTTACGGTTTTTCGAATCTTTGGCGTCCTTACTTAACTTATTTTTAATTAAACAAAATGAAAAGATCTTATTATACCTATAAGATTCCAAAAATTTAGGTGGGAATGCAAACGACGCTTATTGAACCATCTGTGCCACGATTCCACAAAATTGTTGGTTCGATTTTGTTTCCCGTTGCAGCTAAATCACAGAGGGGTTACCACGCCCAACCAATAGCCAATCCAACAACGGTCAAGTTTGCCAATCATCGGCGGCGTAACTCTTGATTGGCGTAGCAAAAGACGTGCATGAGATAGCCGTATGTTCTGGAATAGGTAATAAAATTGTTTATTAGTATTTTGCATCCATTATAATAACATTAGTTCACATACTTCAAACCCTTCGTAGATTGTATCAGGTGGAAGAAGAGCAAGGGCAATTAAATCCTGGCTAGCCACGCTGTTCAAGATAGGAATTTCCTTCTGGTGCTTGGTAGTTGATTCTGCGAAAGAAAAAAATCGTCTTTTCTTCAAATGGCAGTGTCTTATGACCACCCTTGTTTCAGGCATTGTCCTATGTTTTAGTGCTGGCGTGATCCGATTGACAGATCAGGGTCGCTTCTTCGCCAACGCTACTCGAGTATGGGCCAATTGAGCCAGGAGGATTTCAAATGGATGCAGCAGCGATCTTTCTTCTATTTACCCGCTGGCCGCCGAGTGCGCCGTTGCTGTTGCTGGCGGTCACAATGAGCCACATATTCCTTTTTTCTCGTTCTTCTTCTTTCGTTCTTCTTTTTTCGTTCTCGTTCTCCTTTTTTCACGTTCTCCTTTTTCCACGTTTTTTTCGTTTTTTAACCTTTTTCTCACGTTCTCACGTTTTTTCACGTTCTCCTTTTTTCTCTTCTTTTCTTCTTCTTTCTTCTGTCATCTTTTTCTATTAGCTTTTCTCTTGTTGATGTTCTGTCCAATCTCCGACTCGTTGAGGCTTTTTCTCTGTGGATCCTCTATCGTGGTTATTTCGTCTATCTGAGTCTCTTGGTCGCTCTCTTTCACGAGGATACCAATTGTCTCTATCTCTCTCCTTATCCCGTATCCGTTGCGTAAAAGATCCTTTGTGCACATAGATTCTGTCTCTGTGGCTATCACCAAAAGAATTGGGACTATCAGAACGTAGCCCTGTCCCGTTAGGCGAGTCGCGTGTTCGATCATTGTATCGATCATAATGTAACACGGTACATTAATGTAACATAGCGTTGTAATTTGCCTGCCAGCCATACGTTGAATTCCAACAAGATTCTCTTACAGATACTTTTCATCATCTGTAGCCTAATTATTCCCCCAGTCACCGGGGAAGTAGGGAGACTCGAAAACACAAGCAGATCCAGGTGACGTCATATTTGCGCACACGGGTGCAGGTATCCACATATAATAAAATACAGATGCATGCGTCATTTAAAAGAATCAAATTTTGATTATTAAGTCGTTTCAACATCACGTTTACTTGACAATTAAATAGTGGGCTTTGATGAAGAGCAGTAGAAGAATTCCCTTCGGTCTGTTAAGGGTAGAAGATGGATGAGAATGAAAGTAAGTTGAACAGCGAATTAAATCACTGTATCTAATAGTATGATGAAATGGCATTTAACTCCGTTTTTGCTTAAATTATTGCCAGACTCTAGCTTGCTTGCTTGTGTTTCATGCTATTGTTTATGTTATAAACGCCATCTGTGAACCTGTCGAATAGTAATAAAATGCCAAGACAGTATATTGGAAATTGTTTTGAATTGTATGAGTCGCAACAAATAGCACCGCCAAGTGGACATCGTGTCAAAAGTGGAAAATTGTGTTATTGACAAGAAAAATTATCGTGTCAATAGGTTCCACGCTATTTTGCTATGGTGGTCTGGTGTCCTGCCACTAGAACGACTTAGGCCCCCGACTTCTTTTTCTGTTGGGGGCTTCTGACGCCGGTAGTATTGTAGTTGTAGTTGTAGTATTATTGTAGACCCCACTCAAAATAGTTTGGGTCTAATGACGTTGGGGATCTGGTATCATGGTGGGCTGGCGTGGAGTATGGCCTGGGGAATGGTGTTCAATGACCGCATCCCTATATTACAACGATGATATCTGACGATATATGCGGGTATAGCGACGATTGCCCACTTTCAAAACTGCCGCCCCTGGCGACGATTGCCTCATTTAACAAATGCCCCCTAGCGTTTGCCAAATGTTTTTCCTCTCAACTAATACCCTGAATAATAAATAACAATTGCCCCTATACAACTTTAAAAGCTCCATAAATAGCTTTGTTTTAAAAAATTTTGACCTGTTATCTCAATGAGCGAATTGGTCAGAATATTGAATTATACCAGTCAACTTGTATTACGTTAACACAATTACCCTTTATATACTTTGCTGAAGCTCAAACCATAAGAGTGAAATTCACATATTATTGTCTCGTTATTCAAATGTTACTTAGCCGATTTCCGTTTTTATTTTTTAGTGAAAATGATCCTCTTGGCCTTAACAATAAAGTTAATTTTTTAAAATGTCGTTTTCGCTTCACAACTATCGTAAATGTTAAACATTGATAAATTTCCGTGCTTGTTTTGCGTTTTTTCCTCCGTAGGTCGATCATTGGTTCAGCCTTTAACGAGTCTCCCCCTCTACCAAAACCAATGCCAGTACTTGAGTTTCCGCACTTTTAAAAAAGTATGACTTATTGGTTCATCGCTGCTGTGAAGTGAAAGGAGAATTGAATAGTTGGAGAATTTTAAAGTATTTTTCACCACTATTATTACTATTAAACTTTCCAAAATTGAATCATGTTTTTCACTTAAAGACAAACGCAAAAGAGAAACGATTTCTCAGCAGTTAAATATTCATGTGTTCACTATTTTACCAAACGCGCTTGTTCTTGTATAGAAAAATTCTTCTTGGGGATGATGAAATTTTTATCTTTGGGTTTTTTTTCACGGGTTATCTGTCATTGTCTGTGGTCCCTTTGCAGCTTTGTTTAATATAATTCCCGCGACAAGCATAGCTTCTGGCGATCCAAGAAGGTTGTGTAATAACAATACAAAATAAACCCCCCTTATTCAACCCGTTTGGAAAACACAAAAAACGTATACTTCCTTTGTATTACCCCGCCCAAAAAACATTCGTTGGTGGGTTACGACAATATGACAGGGGAAATTTCATTTTTCATATTTGTAGAAGTGCACGTTAAATATTCATTACATTATTATTATTATTATTTCCGACCCATTGAACAAAAAAAAATTTCCAGTTTTTCCCGGTTTTCTTTTTCAAGACGGATTTGAGCGGGTCAGAACACTATGTAGGCTGGTCGACATGTTGTTGAAAACCACACGGAGTGGATGATTTCCAGGAAACTTTTGGAGAAGTTATTTCTAGGTACGTCTACATGTAAGTTGAAAGCGCCAGCAGTTACCACTAACTTAAATGATACCACTTGAATTAACTCATGGGGAGAAGAAAACTTTTCGAGGAAATCGGCGTGTGATTTTTCTGGTGGTCTTTAAATCAAGATGAGTCGAAGTTTGGTCGAGCGGAAAGAGACACTAAAGTTGAAGCACACGAAAGAGCGGAAGTCGGGTAGCTCTGTCAAAGTAGTTACTTTAATGGAGTTTTTGGGGAGGAGATTCAGGCTGCCTCCGTTATATTTCACGCACTCAATTTCTTGGCTTCTCCGGTTGTTTTGTTTGTTTTTTTTTTTTTTTTTTCAATTCAACCCTGATCTCGTGGAAACATAAAAAAGATGTTACATAACTGTGCACGTCGTTGAAGAGGTTTTGTTTACGAATTTGTTATTGATGACTGGTTGTTGGTCGTTGTTGATGGCGGAAAAAATGTTAGAGGTCGCAGCAAACGTCCGTCAACGAAAACAGAGCTTGAAGTGTGGCCTTTACGAAACAGCAGTTAGCTACATTACGCAGCCTGCAAACACAAGAAAAACATTAAAGTTGTTGTTTGCGTAACCTTTTACATAAAAATAACGAGATTTGCTAACCAAAGACATTAAGGCATTTAACTCTCAATGATCTTAATTGAGGAACTTTGGCGAAAAGGAATAAGAGCCATTGCTATATGGCGGATATAACAAAAATATATAGTTTCCTTTATATTAGCATTTAAAAAGCAAATGAGATCATTTCTGTCCCAAATAAATTGCCAAGAAATCTGTTTATATCCTAAAGACATATCGTGTAACCATGATAACAACTAAGAAAAAATATTAAACACTTGTGTTTCATCTTTGCTACAATTTGTAATTGTTTCTTATTATTTTCTGGAAATTGGTAACCTAGATGATTTTCGTATCCTTCAAATTCAAGACTTGTTCTTTAAATTAGAGATCAGAAAAGTTTCAAATATCATCAACCATAACAAGGCAATTTTTAGAGTTATATTAGGCCTAGGGTATAAATTCATAAAAAGAAATATTACACTATATGGCTTTAGGACTTTTGAAGAAACTGAGTACAAATATACCCACTATCAGCTAAGAGAAGCGATTGGCCGAATTCGTTGTTTTTTAAGCATATACTTTCACGCTATGTGCAAAAACATTCGGATCGTGACTACTGCTGGCTTTGAGGCCCTTACTCTTAACAAATTGTAATCTGTGTCCCAAAATCCCCTAAAAATTGTACAATGACTGTGTCAGTATAGTGTTCAAATAAAAAGTTTTTTTTGTTTATGTCACTTGTACATTAATAGAGTGGTGACCTCTTATATTTACATAGATCTCTTCATGAAGATAGGTCCTTTTATGTGAGTGATATCGACACACCCTACTACACCTATAAGTCTTGCTATCTCAGTAAAGCCTCGTTGAATCTATACATAAACATTATTAATAGAATTTTAATTTTCATTTATAGTTTTCGTTAACTATTACGTCTAAGAGGTTTACAGGAAAGAATATATCACCTGAAGATGTTTAACAAGGAGCATTTGATACATCTCTTACACAGCTTGACACCGATCGCTGACTGATCTACAGCACATTTACCACATTCGATTGGAACGAGCCATTGTAATAAATATCAAGAACTACACGTTAGGTGGTTCAATGGAACTGTGGATCAAGAGATGTAACGAAGATAGAAATCTTAAAGTTCATTTTAACGATGAAGTTACTCCAAGATTGAACTTAGAGAATTAGTATTTTTATATTGCTTGTTCAGGTGGGTGTTTTTTTGATTATTTATATTTAAATCTTGAGGTTAGCATCAAAGATGACCCCAAGATTTCTAACTGACGTTGATGAGATGATAACCTCCTACCCAAGTCAATCATTGATGCCGGAACTGCAGTCTTCTCCGTAGACACAGTCAGTGAGTCAGTCTTCGCCACTCAGGGACAGCTTGTTCTCTACAGTCCAGCCTTGAATGGCTGCAATGCAGCTCGCAAGAAGACAACATGTTTCTTACTGGGAACTACCGTGACACACTAGACGACGCGAAAACCGGAAGATTTTGTAGAGTTGGGTGTCGTCAGAGAAGAAATGGCAATGATACCAAATGTACAGATTAGGTCATGTAGTAGACTGGTGTAAAGGGTGAATACAATTGGGCCAAGTACAGAACCCTGGGAAACACCATAGCGCAGAAGTACATGGGAAGATACATAACCATCTATTAGTACTGCTTGGAGGCGACCAGTGACGTAAGACTCCATCCAATCCAAGGCCATTCCAATAAAATCTTAAACGTCGGAATTGTTGAGAAACAAGGATTTTGTATTGTGTGGTGAGGCTTCTCATATGAAATTCGAGGAATAACATGAATAACACATTTGTAATTGCATAATATGAATAATACATTAAATCGCAAATGAATGAAGAATGCATGAAAGAGTTGAAAATGCAACAATCAAGAAAGAAAAATCAAATTGAAAAGAAAAGTGAGAATCGGAAAATTCAGTGACAGATACGGAGCGACTGTACGCGGGTAATGGCTGACAGATGAGAGAGACGGAAGCTGTTAAACAGCATTAGGTAGACAGAAAAAAGGCAGGCCGAGGCAGAAGTGAAGATTGTGTCTTGTTCGTCATGCTAATAATGTGTTTGAAGATTTTGTACAATATCCGTTTAAAAATATCTTCAACTTCCAGGACATCACCGCAATAAAGAAAATCACCGCAAATAGTTTAAAGCCAATTGTCTCTGTTTTTGGTCCTTGACGTCAGCGATACATCACTGACGCCTATTACGTCAGTTTTTACCTCCAATCAATACTCGGGGATGATTTTGTTCACATGACTTACCGATTTACTGCGTGCTGCCTTTAGCATTATTTAATTTCTACACTAAATGGGGGGAGCCATAGCGACACAATACATTTAGTTTTCATATTTCTTTCATTTCAGAGTACCAATAGTAGTGAAAAAATTGTACAAAGTTTAAATTCCCTTTTGAATTTCAACTAGAAGTTAACAAAGACAACAACATTGAGCCGTTGTGAAGAAGTGACATCGGGAAGCATCCAATTATCCCTGTGTTCACACTGCGTTTTTGCGACTGTTTTGTACCTACTCCTATGGTAACCAATCACTTATTCGTACCTAGACGTAGAGAAAATTGACAAAAAGAAAATGATTTGTGACTTTTGGCTTCCTGATAAACGCACTATCGCGATCGGGAGACAAGTAATCGATGCAAAATCTTTTGACCAGAGGTTTGTCGTGCTCGAAATCAGGTTTTTTCCTAGATTGTGGACGCCAAAGATGTTCATACTGACTGCCATTCAGAAGAAACTAATTTCCCTTTCATATTATAGCTTACTACCGCCTTCCATAAACTTCTTTGGTTACAGTAAATGGGGTAAATCGTCCTTTTGATTTCCTCCTTTTGATCAGTATTACGTGTGTGAAGGTTGAATACTTCAGTACAGTCTTAAGATAAGAAGCTGGCGATAGTGATTCTTCAGATATTGACATGGTTAAAACCTTTGTCCTGCCAGCGTAGGTTTAGTGCTGTACATTTTCAATTATTTCCGAGTATAATTTTTAATAACTTTTTTCAATTCAGTCTGAAGAAATACTGGGGAAAGTACAGAAACAACCCTTCTCCTATATGCTTAATATCACCAGTGGACTATCTTCGACTTCTCATGGCACCGAAAACAGAACTAAACAGAACTAAAAGATTACCTTTCTGACCTAAATTCTGTGAAGAAACGAACTCGCCTTGAAGACGAACTTGAGGACTTCCTTGCTGGACCTCGCGAGCCCTCAAATGCAAGTTATGACAACCTGTCATATTGTAAAGCACACATGACCTGCTACCCTCGTCTCTCCTTCATAGCACGGGAATACCTGGCCATTAGTGCAAGCAGCGCTTCTAGTGAACGTGTATTCAGCGCTGGAAAGGATCTTCTTGGCATATGCAGGTTCAATGTTAGCTTTCACGGGATATTGGAATAGATGCTATTTACGTCGGCCGTAACTAGTAAGGAATGCAGCGGTGAGGGTATAGATGGCAGTTGTTGAAAAAAATTCTCAGTGTCTATAAGAGAGCCAGGGATTAGTTTGAGAGGATGGCTTGTTAATTCTGTTTTATATTTATTCCATAGGTAAGTAATGGATGTGAAAGTGGCCACGTTGGGTCTACCGGGAAAATTCTTAATGCCGCTTCCATGTTTTTATGGATTTTCGGTAAAAAAAAGATCATGGAATCGTTGGGGTGACGGTCGCAGATGGATTCGTCTTCAAGGGGGGTAATGAGGTGAAGGGAAGAATAAATTTTCAGAGATACTACAACTTGTTTGCTTTATGTTTGTTGATTTTTCAGTGAATTCCTTTTGAGAGAGTTCTCTATACGTTGATTGATCAGATAACTGTCTTTTGGCTTCCCTATCATTTACTTCAACATTACAGATAACAGTGTTAAAGCCTTTATCAGCCTTGAAGATATGGATTCAGTGTGGGGTGTTCGTTTCTCCGATTCAGAAATTATTTCATTATTGAACAGAGAAGATGGGACTTTATTAGGGTTGAGAGTTGGGATAGGGATTAACATCATGAACCAAGGATTTGTGTTTGAGGGTCCAAGTATTTTTAATGAAGTGTGAAAGCCAATCTCTCTGGTAAAGGAAAGTGTGGGTTTAAAGAAAAGAGGGGATGTTAATTTATTTGAAAATGCGTGACATCTTCTGAAAGTGAAGGTGATACCGAGTTTGAAGGTTTGAAGATAATTTGTTTGTAAGTCAAATTAACGTTTGTAACGAAGTTGCAGTATGGGAATCGCTGAAAATTAACTTGGGCTTGTTGATTATCCTATGGTATTCCATTTTTCCATTGCAAAGGAGGAATGAATTGCTGTATTTGTTGTTGGGGATTTTTGAGGCATCAGGAGTTGAGAAAGGACTTATTTTCTCTTTATCATGTGATTGGAAAGATGTTTTTGGATGGATAATTTGGTGATGTTAGAGGACGTTGTCGATTGGGAGAACGTGATCTTGTTCTTGATTGAAGATCGTGTCCTAAGTCCCGTATTTCTTATCTAATCCGGTTTACGAAAGTTTGTGGTAAATTACGTTGTTGAGAATTAAGTGTTTGCTTAACCATGGTTTCCAGAAAGGTTTTCTGAGGCTACTTGATAAGTGATGAAGACCTGTTCGGCCCAGAGTTTATGTTAGATATGGGCTGAAATCCCAGTCTTGATTTCTTTGTTATTATGAATTCTAGTTGGATCCACTTTTAATTCTAACATTATGATTTCGTCAATCTCCGGGTAAGGTTTGACAGTGGTCCAAGTTAGCCAGCAACTGCACTCATCTTCGGAGAGATAAAATGGGGCATAGGAATGGTATACGAGGGTCCTTCTAACAGAACACCTTTAAAACTTTGTAAAAAAAAATGAAGAAAAAAAACTTGTAAAAAAAAACATTCTGGGAGTCGTTATCGACTCGTACCTCAGAATGGAGTCATACCTCCAAAGCACCTCTATAAAGGCTGTCCTTTCCACCTCAGCAGAATAAACAAGATACCTCGTTTTTTCGACCCTGCAATAGTTAAATGTGTTTTCAATGCTCTTGTTCTTTCTCGTTTCGACAATTTCTAAGTATCTCTATCTCGGACTCCTGAAGAATCTCCTACAAAAACCTGCAACGCTACAAAACGCGGCTGCTTGCACCATCTTTAACATCCGCAAGCACAATCCCGTATCACCATCACCTGAAATACAATGTGGCCACCTTTATAAGAACGAACGGAATTCAAAGTTGCCTGCCTCTCCTACCAAGACCTAAATGGCTTTGACCCGCATTACCTCTTCTACCTTTTTTTATCTTATTCACTTAGTCACGATCTCAGATCAGACGGAAAAACCTACTTGTCTCCAAACCGTCCAAGCCGATCAAATACCGCTGCTATTTTAGATATTTTTCAAGGAGACAACGGCTGTTTTCTAGGCATATAAGTTGTTTTGTCTTTGCTTACAAAGCTCAAGAAGCAGTTGAATCAAAGAGTCTTTTTAAATGTTGGGTTTGTACGTGATAAAATACTGTCAAGAATGAAGGATAGGTAATAAAAAACTGAAGCCATACGGGGTAGATTATGGTAAGATATTAGCATGGAGATGCTTAATAGGTATCCGTAAATCAAGAATATTTTTATTAAACACAATACTACCATCCTGTGGAGCGCCTCTTTAGTCAGGCTGCACTCATACTTACAGTTAGACGGAACGGATTATCTGATAACTTTCTATCAATTTTTAGTCCTTTAAAAAAAGCTTTAAGAGTATAATATCAATGTAAAAAAATATAAATAACATGGTGTTGATGACGTAACGTTAGACGTTTGACATTTATGCAAAAGTGGCTTATGTTGCCTTTTTTAAGTAGTACGTAAGTTTGTAATTACACCCAGGTAGCACACAGAGCTGTTACAGACTCATGTAACCGATCTGTTTCACATACTTGTGAAACAGATCCGTATCAGGCTTGTTACATCTCTGTTTTACAGGAAATTTGTCTGGAATTGCTCTGTTTTACAGGATTTGGTAAAAGTTTGTTTCACAGATCTGGAACAGATCTGTTATCTTTCTGTAATACATAAATCTGGTTTTTAACTGTACTACAGACCTGTTACAGATCTGTTTTTTACTTGAGAAAATTGTTTCTGATTTAGCTCTGTTTCCCATGTTTGTCACTTGTCTGTTTTTTCTCTGTATTACCGAGTACAATATGTTTCTGTTCTGTGTCTGTACTCCAGGTCTGGTACGGGTCTGTATTTCCCTTGTAAGACATAAGTCAGTAATCATCTGTTCTGAGTCTGTACCCCAGGTATGGTACAGGTCTGTATTTTCTATGTAAAAATTAGTTCAGTGATTATATCTGTTCTGTGTTTGTGCCCCAGGTATGTACGGGTCTTTATTTCCCTTGTAACACCTATAAGTCAGTAATCATCGTATCTGTGTCTGTATCCCAAGTATGGTACATGTTTGGATCCCAATGGAAAACTGAATTAAACGTTTTCTTATATGTGTAATATCACTGCAATACCATGCAGTAAGAAGTTACACTCTAATAGTCAATGCAGCTAATGGCTATGAGTTTAGTTCAGTAGGCCTACTCGAACAACAACAATAGTTGTTTATCCACCGGACGGAGAAGTATTATTATACCTAAATAGGTATAATAAAGACTTGTAATTGGTGTGGGGCCAATCTTGGTCTTGTTACTATCGGAAGTTACCAGTGGTAGTCATATGTAGCAATCAGTTTCGTGAGAGAGACATTTCAGACAGTTTGTTGAATGTACAAGTGTACAACTGTGAAATATAGATCATTATGAAATATATCTACAATATATTATCGAGATATGGTGTAGTGGTTAGCGTACTGGCTTGTGAACTCAGAGGACGATGGTTCGATTCCAGAGGGAGGCAAATCTTTTTTTTCTTGAAAATCTGTTTTTGGTCTGTAAATCGTGATCCCGTTTTACAGATCTGTCACAGACCTGTATGACAGTCTGTAAAAGTGTGCCACTCCAAACAATTTACAGACTCTCAAAAACAGATCTGTAACAGACCTGAAACAGAGTCTGTGTGCTACCTGGGCATATGACTTATACGTATTTCAATACGCCAGTAAAATTTCGTTGACGTTCACATCACTGCAAATACGTCAAAAGGGCTTTCCCTCGAGCTACCCCCACTTTACAATTCCCTCTTTACTGCAGTAAGAAATGCCCCTATGCTCAGCACTTTTCACTCCTATTTAGTGAACTATTAACTGGGATATATCCGTACTAGAACTTTTTTCTGAAACCCCTTATTCTGAACTGTACATATCTGCTTCATTTGGTGACTCTTTGAATGCGCGTTACAAATGAATTAAAATTCAAATTGGCTGTGGCCTAGAGTAGCACGGAATCTCTAATGATGGGTTAGCGGCTTATCAGATGAAAACAAATCTTTGTTTTTGGAAAGATTTTTTGAAAGAGGTTTTCATTCAAGGAAATCAAAGTTCTTAAAAGGACAAGAAAAAAGCGCGAAATTCAAACGGCTAGAAAAAGGAGATTTTTCATTTGAGATATGCTTGCACACAATATTTACTTAATCCATACACTCCTTAAATCACTGAAATCAACGCCAATAGAATTTTGATAAAAAAAATCAAGGTGTATCATTGAACTTTTATTTAGTATGGTAAAGCACAGGTTCCCATCACTTTTCCTAACAATTATTTCGAAGCGTAATCTCTCTTCAAAGTTGAGATAGGCTCCTTCCACATTACGTTTAGGTCAAAATCGTCTGCTAAATTAATGACATTTATGGATCGATTTCCCATTAAAATGACTGAGGGTCCGTTTTAATGTGGGAGGAGACTATCTCAACTCTGAAGAGAGATTACGCTTTGAAATAATAATTTAAAAATTTGAAATACCATAAGGATCAACATGAAAAACTGATTCTAATGATATTTATTTCCACCTGATCCCTTATACATGCTAAGACTCTATTACCCCTGACGTAGTTTCTACTTCTATTCACAAGTTAAATTACGAATGTAAGCAAATCCTTCCAGCCGTTTTCCAGAGTTCTTTCATCGAGACTCACCTGAATTATTGGAATGAATGTAACTAGTTTTGTACATTTGGTTTTCTAATATTCATTTCTTTTTAACTTAATATTTTCTCACTTGCTAAGAAACGATCTTCAGAAGCTGGTTTTGTCGACTAAAACAGCTTCTGTGCTGGTGGTTTTGGCAGCACTGACTCTCTGTCAAAAAATTCTAATCCAGATCCTGAATCAATCTACAACGACGGAGACGAATTTCATGCAAAAATTGCCAACAAAATCCAACCGATGCTGATAACGGTTTACCGTGATGTGATATAGTAACCGAACAAGAAAAAGTGTGCATTGATACGTCTCCCTGGAGGCGCGTCTGACGTCAAGTCTCACTTGTCTCGTCTGCAGTGGACCATGAAATTTAACGTTCATAATAACGTATTCCTGGTACATAATCGTGTTTGACATCAATTTCGATGTCGAATGCGAAACAGTCAAAATGTTGAAGATTCCATAAGGAATCTTCAAAAAGACTATCGCTAATTCCGTATTATCGTTTTTTCATCCGAAAATTATTTCCCTGAAAAAAGAATTGAAAAACAATCTTGATTCAATCGAATCAACCCCCTAATAAACCGGTAGAGTTTACTTTACATAATCCGATGACGGAAGTTTGATTGTGATTGTCGAAAAACTGGAATTTCGGGATGCATACACAGTTAAAGTTGGATAAAAAATTGTATTTTGTAGAGCAATAGTCTTTTCTTGTATTTTTTCTTGATTTTTTTTTTTTTTCGTGAATGGTTAGCTTTTCTTTGTGTCACACACTTTTTTGCAGCCTTTTTTAAATTCTTTTTTTACCATTGCTCCAAACTATGGACAAGGTGGAAACAAGGTGGAACAAACCATGTTCCAAAGGGGAAATGCCTCATGTTGTAATTAAAAATATAAACCCTGATTGTATAACTTTTAGGTAGGATAAAGTATTGGTGATAAAGTCACTTAAAGTCTGAAACCACTAAGGAAAGTCAAATTCTTTTCTAAATTGTTTCACCTCTTTTTTGTAGATAGTCAAGTAAAATTGAACTTACCAGTTCCATTGCTAGGTTGTGGCTCATTACCAGAAAATAAGCAGGTGACTTTTCAAGAAGCATCATTGACTTCATCAAAGGAACCTTAACACAGCGAGGACGGGCTCGCAATTTTTTAAAGACTTCCATGGTCTCATTTTTCACATACGCCTTTCGTTCCCGCCACTCCATCACCCGTTTTCGATGTCCCAGTATATCATTTAGGCCACCAATGTCAAACAATTCAAATTTATATCCATGCTCAGTGTTGTCTCTATGGATATTTACTGTTTGTGTTGTCTGCCGTCATTTCAGTAATGGAATAAGACCATTTTTAGGAAATCAACCAAAATTCTACTTATATGTTTTCTCATCCTGTCGTATAAAGACGGCCACAACCGAACGTTTTGAACGTTTCTCCCATGTACACAATAAGCGACTATAGGGACTAAACGGATTTCTAGCGATAAGTTAGTGCTACCTGATACGTTTTGTGTTAAAACTTTGAACACGGATTTCGGTTATTGCATCAGTTGGTATTTCTTGTTGAACATCATATTGTAGATGGATGTTTGACGATATAAAATTTTTCTCAATTTTTCGACACACAAGTTTGTATTTACAGGTATCTGTGTTTGTGTTCAAATGTTGCTAGAATTTCACTTCTATATTTTGCACGGTGCATATTGGGAAATAACCGCCCAAATGTCAACGGTAGTGCGAATAAACTAAAGTAAAGACTGGTTCCTATAATTGGTTGCGAGCATTTCTTCTAAGAAACTTTCACCGTTTATGGTGAAGAAGTAGCAGATCTCTTACAAAACAAATTTTGCCAGAGCTTTACACTGAAGCGAAAGCGTGTATGTTTGTGAAGTTGTAACTAACGCACATTATTAAGGCCACCAAATAAATTTTAAAGCTGAAACATTGTTTCGCTCACACCTTGAGTATTACCGTCAAAGCAGCAATTCACGGTGACGTACAGTTCTCTGCCGTTATCGAAAAATACTGCAACACCGTGACGTTTTTTCGTTCAAGTTCCCATGCTACCGCAAAACTTAACATCTTTTGTTGTGGTATGGCGAAGACGAAATTGCAGCCGGATGTTCCATTTCACAAAATTATTATTCACCTGTTCGTGTTGCGGGTAAAATTTGCGTCTTAAAATGTTTTAACATAAAATGAACTTAATTATTTTTCAGAATTAGGTGACAAGTTTGTTTCGCATTACTGCTGAGGTAATAACCATACAAGCCAGCCTCATTGTACTACCTTGTATTTCGATTACCTTCTCAGCATTGAAGCAATTACGCTAAACCACGAACCGGGTCCAAGGATTGAAACTTACCCATCCGTGTGAACCCACAGCAAAACGGAGGGTTACAGCACATATAATGTTCGAGCTTAAGTTGTCAGATAAGTCAAATATATCTCCAGTTAACTAAGAGTGATGAAAATGGTGTGTTAAGCGCATATCTCAAGTTTTTGGGATCTGGATAAGTTTTCTTCTAATTTTTTGTAAATTTTAGAAATAAATTTTATTTTTTTATTTTTTTAGGTTTCACAGCGGAATGCTATGAAGTAATAAAGAAAAAAGCCAGAAAGAAAGTGTATTTGGAAATGTCATGGAAGCTGTACCAAGCTGGAATCATTTCTGATATAAACAACATTTACGTTGAACCAGGGCAGTGGATGGTGAGGCAGTACAAGAAGTGGGCAGTGGATGGTGTTGCAGTACAAAAAGGGGCAGTGGATTTTGAGGAAGTACAAGAAGGGGCAGTCGGTGGTGCGGAATTGTATTATTTCAGATGGAATTCGATATACGCAATGATATAGATTCTTTTAGGTAATATATTCTTTGAATAAATCTTCTTCTTTGTTCATGTTTCGGTCTTCCCGCAAAAATTGTGTTTCTTTTTTTTTAAATCGCAAAACACAAGTTGAAGAGGCTTTGCTGCTATTCCATAGGTCAGACTTAATGTTTTGTGAATCTAAGTGGAAATGCTTATCCGATGCCCTACAACTTCTTGGGCCGTTTCAGGTCGTCACAGCAGAACTGAGCTCGATTACATATCCTTCCAAAGCTTTTTCTGCTTCTAAAGTTTTGAGGGATAAGTTAGATGCCATCACCATTACAAATCATCATGATGCACTTATCATGATGAGAAGTAATTTAAAGGAAAAACATCGATGAACGTCTTCCAGAATACCGGATGAATATAGTCCATTTGATTTCAACATATCTGGTCCTCAGTAAGACTTTATAATACAAAATCAATTCTTTTAGTCATTTGTCTTGCTTTTCTTTTAACGATATGACAGATTACCTTGTTAAGGATGCAACTTGATGCCGAGTTGATGCTAATTATGCGAAGGAACCAATCGCATAACAAATTAGGCTTTTTTCTCATCATCCGCCAATGAACATCTGTCATCCCCATTCAAACAAGTCTCCAATTCAACTTTCATCTAAAACACTCATAACTCTTTCGTTGATAAAATAAACACAGCAGTAGCACCAATTACATCATCGTCTTGACCGATTACAAGAGTGGTCGTCCAAAAATCCCTTCCAAATGTCCAGTTGACCAAAATGGCCACTAGGTCTTTATCTAGCCAAAAAATAATTAATGTCTGCTTGAAAACCAATTGAAAATCATTTGCCGAATAGAGCCGACATTTTTTGAATAGTTTTCTTGTATGCATTTTTCTTTTTTATCCCATTTACAATTTTTTTTTGAAAACTCATCGTTCCTCTATCCCTGGAAATAAAATTATTTATTGTTCTTCTGTTAACTATCTGTCTTGGTTGTTATAGTGCATGATTGTAATAGTAACACAGGAAATGGTGCAAAACGAGTTTAGTGAAATAGAAGAAGTCTCGGGCGAAGAAAATAGAGGGGGATTATTCGACTAACATTCAACACTATACTTTGAAAAAAGTCCGATGCTACAAATCATCACTCGCTGTCAAAATGTTGCAAACTTAAAATATTAATGTGTTGACACTAAATGGAAAATTCACTAGCGATAGGTCTACGCCACGCAGTTATCCAAATATGTGCCAAGACCAATTCCGAAATCCAGACAGTTTGAAATTGAACTTTGGTAATACAATTTCGTGTCGTTCGGTGGGATCAGCATTTCATTTCTTTTAATTTATAAAATTGGCCAATTCCGGGGAAACTCCATAACGTAGAAGGGATGGGCAATCCACATACACAAATTCATTCCTTTGCACACGAAAAATTCGAAAACAGACATTTTACAATTTGTTCAAATCAAATTGAAAATGGAGAAAAAAAGGAAGAGAAAAAAGAAACTCTTTTATTCCGTTTCAAAGATTAGGATTTCACAATTCTTGAAATTTGAATTACGTAGATGGCTTGTGAAGCAAGGAATTGTTGAAAACCAACCTTACCAGTATTTACTTTCATTGCCATAGAGAAATGTAGTCACAAAATTAAAAGATCATTAACAGTTTGAAATTTTTCTCAAGTGGTATTCCATATAGAATTATCCATGGAAAAATCATATGAATGTAGAAATTAAATCATACCAGAATGAATTGCTGCTAGTTTTTGGAAGAAATTTCAAGTAAAATACGTGCAAGACGAAACTGGTATTACAGAAATTCGATCGGCTCTAGAGAAATATAGGAAATAAAAAGGTTTCAATTTTACCAATGTTTGAATTACTCAAAACAAAAAGAGAAAAAATTTGTCAAGAAATTATACTTATAAAAGCATTCCATCATTTATCACGGATAAGGAAAAAATAAATTTTATCTCATATTCAAGCCAGACAAAAGCTTGTTCCCATTTTGTCTAAATGAGGGACATAAAGCCATAGACTGGAAGGCAGGAAAAAATCATACAGTCAGGCAAAAGGGGGCAGCTCTGCATGTAATTTAACATTTGAGAAATAAAAAGATATTATATAGAGGAAAATTTAGAAAAAGTTACAATGTTGGATATGGATGAGGAAAAAATAGACTCTGAAGAGGAATGGCAATTATAAAAAGGAAATGAAGAATGAGTCCGAAGAACAAAGAAATGATCTCAAATAAATATAAAAAATCGGAAGATCAAGAAAAATCAGAAGAAGCCATCAACACATGGAAAAATCCAAAAAGCTTCATAGTTTAAAAATTTTCAAGTTTAGATAACTCAAAATTAAATATTGAAAGAATAAAGATCTTAGAAAACGAGGAACAACTTAACACCATGAAGATGATCCCACTGAAAATTTAATTAAAAAGTGATTTACCATTATTATTTTAGTGAAAATCATATATAAAAAAGAAAAACATGCTTATAAGTCAGACAGAATTTATTGTTTCAATATGTTGTACAAAATCCGTAATTAAAAGGGAAATGAAACGATGAGAGAGGTAACAGTGAAATATATGAAGCAGCGAATTATTGACGACGAACGATCCGGTCTTTAGGTTCTGGACGAAAGAGTTGGGCTAGACCAATGCAGAGTGTTTTATTTTTTTTACGTTCCTCATTCACACCAACCTCCGAGGTAACGACGGTTGCGTGGGCTTAGGTAGAGGTGCTTCGTTCTTCGAAAAAAAGCCAACCTCACTTCATACCTCCAAATCAGAAAGTTTGGGGTTGAAGTCGTCTTCCTCTTATTCCGCCTGCTCTGATTAAGTTGGTTGAAACAATCTGTTCCAAAACTGTTCTAAAATACTCATGTTAACTGCTTCACTGTAAGGAAGGCCGTGTGCAGATTTTTTTTTATTTAGATGTTGCCGAAATTAATTTTTAATAAGAGTCACACTATCGAGCGCTGGATGGCGTATCCTCCCTCTGCTGATTGGCCCTAACCAGCACGTGATCAGAAAGGATTCTGATTGGCTTTGGTAGCAAATCCTCTCGCCTCCATAGGGAAGATTGAAGTTTACTGACCTTAACCATGAAGAAGGTCGTACTTCGGAACCTTTAGATCTCCAGTCTAACGCTATCCCATTTGAGCTATTTCGGCACGACCTAATTGTAAATCAAACAACAAAACACAATTTCTGACTTATTTATCCAATAAAATGTTATACATTATTGCAAATACAATATTGTAATTGCCTTAACGAAAAAAAATGTCCCTTGAACAAAGGGTACCCAAAACGACCCGTGAGTTGACGATCAGATTTGTATTTAGGAATTATTTACTTGGTAGACTTCTTCGATCGGTTCCAGAATTCGGTCCGATAAAATGGAATTTTCACTCAACTTGACTGTTTTCAATATTTCCTGGAAAGTCTTCTTTACTTCTAAGCTCATTCCACTTTCACTCATGACTGGTGGTTCTTCCACTACCTCTTCTTCAGGATTGCGCTTTTTAAGTTATTCCTCGGCATTCAATTCCTTCAAACGGACAACAACATGTTGGTTCTGAGTCATGAAAAGGACCATGATTCCCCTGAATATCCACTTCAAGGAACTGTTCTTGTAATCAGCCAAAATGTTTACCGTGCTGTAATTGTCGAGGGAGATGCAAAAGATTTGCAAAAAATTTTCATTTCATCTTCAACTTTTCATTTCATCTTCAACTTTACCCCAACTAAATACCCAGGGGACTGAATCTTCCTGGTTTTATTTGTGTTTGATTATACATTCCCAATTTTCAAAATTTGGGTGCTTTTCTACATTTCTTTCTTATTTTTTTAGTGAATGATTAAAATGCATCATAACATTTTATTTCTTTTTTTCCAAACAATTACACTTTAATTTATATTAAAAGAAAAAAGGAAACCGATACTCTAAACCTTTTTTATATGGGCCCTTCCGCCCCTTCGTCGTCACGTTTTCTTTTTCCCTTTTCGATTTCGATCGTGTTACCTAAAAATACTTTAATTTTGCATTTTTCGCTCCAACACTTCGAGCTGCAAATCCAAGGAAGGCTTTGGCAGCTGCATTTAACACTTCTGAAAAACAAATTTATATTAAAAGTTAAAAACTTTGCTCAATTGCAAGCAAGAAAACCCGCAGTTTCCCGCAGTGCATCGGCATTATTTACCGGTAGAATGCCTGATTTTCTTCGAGGTTTGCTTTTTTCCATGATTCACTCTGAGCGTAAAGTTAAGGGTGATTCACTCCCGTAACACCGGCGGCAACCTTTAAACTTTAAACAAGATGAAGGGGGGAGGTATCGTCTTTTGGGAATTCACGGGAATTAATTCGGGAAAAACTAAAATATTTAATTTTAATTTATCATTATTTAAGTTTCCGACAAAGTCTCATCTGCTGGACATCTTTGATCTATTTGTCAGAATACCACGTCGTTCGCCAACCTTCCCTCGTCAGCCGTCACTAACGGACATCATCTTTCATCCAACAGTGTGCTTCTAATTTTTTCAAAAATGGAAAAAGAATTGATAGTTAAATGATATAGAATCATAGTTTAATGCACGTGTTGTTCAACGTGCTCTCGAGACACCAGTTACACCACTTCAAAATGTGAACGCATCGCGGATGTAACGAATAAAAACCCCTTTGAGATTTATTTACCCTATATGATCCAACACCTAAAGAGGGTAAATTTAGTATTTTACAGAAATGATTTATTGAAGAACGATATACTGAGGATGTTATCATTTTTAGAACCTCCAAGTAATTTCATGAGAACGATCGTTCCGTACGATCAGCAAATGGTTCATAAACTAAGCCAATTGAACAAGACTAAAAAGATATTTTATTTTGTCGCTCGATAATCAAATTTGATGTTAACAAGAGTTCAGTAGATAACTACCTTGCTGTGAAGCAGTATGTTATTTTTTTTATTTTAGTAATAACAATGTTTTAATTGATTTTGAAACTTTCTAGGCACCCACCGTTTTTTTTATTTTACAATTATGATATTCCCCTTCGTATGTCGGTAGAAAAATCCCCCGGAAAGAGAAGTCCACTGGTTGCTCTGAAATGGGTGTTTCCAGAAGGATAATTCTAAAAGTGAGTTTATCTATCAATTTCACCAAATCTAACCGATTGTGCAACATAGCCACAATATACATATTAAACACATCTAAAATTTTTATTCTCGTTTCTAAACCACCCTTCTCCCTCCAATAGCAAATTTCGGGTATAATATACGTAATGCCAGACGCCAAGAATGAAGGCGGATCAGAACATTTTAACTTGGTTATTTTGGACTTGCCTGTCGTCCGTTACAGATAAAACCAATTGCTCTTCCATTAGAACCAATTGTGGAACCCATAATTATGTTGATAGATGAACCCTACTTCCACACATAATCCATAGGACGTCCATAGAGCGTCCGGTTATAATAGTACCTGTAAAGAATTTTTCCGTTCAGTGAATTCGACTCGTGATGCGAGTCGAATGGATAGTAATTATAGACGGAAAATTATATGGGCGATTTGAAATTAATTTTTGGCGACAAAGTTTTGCCGAAAGGGAAAACGAAGGAGGACTAAATGAAAAGCAATCACTCACCTGTCCCGACTGTGGCCTTGAATATGCCGTTGGGCCCAGCGAGAAAGGGCATGAATGGTAACAACACAATATTATTTGTCTTTGAAATAATTTATTGTATTGTATTGTATTGTAACATTTATTTAACGCACTATCCATAATGAAAGATCTAATGACGCTTTTAAGTATAGACACACAAATTATCAGATTTTTTCAGCGAGCAAAAGCCAGAGAAAATAAGTGATAAAAGATAAATAAGTGTGTGTTCAGACGAGACTTGAATAGTAGCTGGTCAGTCTCAGATCTCACTGAAAGAGGAAGCGCATTCCAAATGGATGGAGCAGCACTTGTAAATGACCTCCCCCCCAGACTTCGCAAGACGATAGGGTGGGGAAACAATGTTACGTAAATTTTTGAACCTAAGTTCACGTGTGAGCTTGTACAGTACGACGAAACGATTCATTTTGGTATTTTTTAACCAATATTTTATGAGTGGGCTCTGCTGCTGCTGCTGCTGAAAACTTAAACCGTGCCCCATGCCCAGAAATTTCGGGGATTTTTCACCAAATATTGCATTTCACAAAATATGAATTCTACACACAGCGTCGGTGGAGTACTTAATCTTTTGAAAAACATTCTTAAAAAGCCGATTTCATACTTCAAAAGGTAAATTCACGGAAAATCGTTTTTTAAATCTTAGTTCAAAATTAATGACTGAAATCTGGTTTTAAGTATCTATAGTCCAAAATTAAGTAGCTTACCACCACTACAAGGATAAAACCATGATAATTAATATTTAAAACGTTAATTTGGGGGTTTAAACTTTTTAAATTACGTGTTGCAAGAAAATGGTTAGCTTAACGCCAAGTATTCCGTATCCACAACGAATATTTCGCAAGAGTTACGAAACATTCGGTAGGTTACAAAATTTTCGGCATTTAAACACCCTAAAAATCTTTTTTACAGTGATTGAGCAATTTGAAAGTTTCCTGTCGTCCCTGGAAGGTAAGATATTACACTTGAGAAAAAAATGTATTCGGACATTTTAGGCCAGGCTAATAAAATTTCAATTTAGAGGGACGAGTACTGATGGATCACGTGTATGGGTCCATTAAGGCAACAGTTAACGACATGTACCAGTTTTGCACTGGTTCTCGCATTATTCCTCTCGACACATTGAAGAGTGACTGGGAAGGGTCAGCCAGATACAGAATCGAATGTTGCTTTTGTTACTGGAACGGTTTTCGAAGTTCCACTAACTGCGTCTGCCGCAACGTGTAACCCTAAAATCTCTTTACCTTTAATCAGCAAATTGAAGTTTAAGGAATCGTGGCCAATTGCATTAAACCACATAATTGGATTTAGAAGTTGTAAGCTGGAACCTTGTAATTGGGAAAACAATTTCGAAGTTGAATTTTTCTGGCTTTTTTTATCAGCTTTTATAAATAATCTTTTATAAAAAGAAAATATAGCGTTTAAACTATATGTAACTGTCATTTAAGAAGATGGAAAACCCCAGTCATTACAGTTCAGATTTCTTTGATTTCTGTTTTCAAGCAATTAATGAAGTGCAAGGGTCCTAATTTATTGAAATTATTTGTTCTTTAACAAAACGATAAGACATCCCCATGTTGTCTAAATTTATGTTGCAAATCTGAATAACCTGCTGTTGTCTAAGGTACACAGATTCTTCTTGTGTTAGATTGTCCATAAAAGGATCCCTCTTCTTTCGTTGCGATCATTTCGAATTTTTCCTAAAATTGTAGCCTCACATTCCGCAAACTGACTTTCAAATTCATCAGCCTATTCAAAGCAAGAAGAAAATCAAGTTGGAATACTTCAAATACAATTACATTTTTCTACGTAAATTTAGTGATTTACCTGAATAAGCTCGAGGTGGTAACCTTGTTCCTGTCCCAACCAAACCAATCACCGATAAAGATTTGTCTAGAGGTCTTGTAATCATGAGTCGTCATTTTGTGATTGTTCCACTAAAGCGTAAAGTCCTCAAGAGCAGTAGTTATAACTTCCATGCACACGAAATGCAAGTAGTAGGCATCAAATTCATCTCCTGGTTCAAGAATGCTAACCTCTTCCTATTTTCTAAAAATATAAATCTGTGAGATGGAATGCATTTTTCAAAAGCGTCCTCAATTCTTTGATTATGCATTGATCGTCCAGTAAGAAATCTGCCCATCTAGCATGTGTAAAGATTCTGTGTAGCATTTTGCCTACTGCTTGCAGTATAGGGCAATCTACTACGCAGTACCTGAAGGTCACTGTACTATGCAGTACCTTTAAGCATTTTTCCATTGCACCACCTCACCTGTAAATGCTGCAACTACATCCGGGATTGCGCCCCACTCTGCAGTGATGGTGCAATCCTCCCAACCTTGATTATCGCTTACATAAAGCCCGACAATCTGTTCATCCAGCAGAGTCGTACCCGGAATTGTATCCCGACAACACTGTAATACAAACACTGCAAAAAAACTCTGCCTTCCTCTCATTCTTATTCATTCTTAACTATTGTGAATTATTACACATGTAACACCAACTTCTACATTTTCCATTTCTTTATTCGTGTAGTGCCACGATTGTTAATAGAATTTGTAAGATACGTTACAAAACCCAAATACCTATCACAACATCCGTGAATCACAAATCTATACCTAAAAATATTAAAAATTTTCGTTTTTTTTTACACCAAATAAAATGTGTGGCGTAGTAAACCAATACAAAAATAGGCCCTTTTGTTACATATGTACTAAACAATTTCTAGACAGTGGCAACAATTAAAAAATGTCAGGCCTTAAATGAACTACTATTTTAAGCTGTGATTTCCATCCATGTGCCAAAATGACAAACGAGCTTTAACCACATAGATCATTTGAGTCAAAAGACATTCAGATGAATCATTTTTTGTAAATTAAACTCTAGGTAATGAAAGATGAAGCCTTGAACGCTGAACAGATAGGTTATACATCCTGAAGTGACCACCGAATTTAAATTAAAATTTAGCTTCTACAATAACATTACAACTCTTATTTTCTTAAGAATCAAATTTCGTAATAAGATTTCTACTTTAGCAATCAAAACTAACACTCATATAAAAATCTAGATTTGTGTACATTTTTATCAACAACATCAGTCATTGATGAAGTGAGTGTGATTGAAGTGAGCCAGTTGGCATGGAAGACAACAACTTGGTAGTGGTAGATCTGCTAACCAGTCTTCTGCCCGCTTTAGTGCTTCAGACAGCGAAGAGTCCTCTCTGTGTGAGGATGAATATGTGCCCATAAGAGACAAGGTGATTATTATTACAATATTATTGCCTTGGTGACTGCCCATTGACATTTTTAACATTTGTATTCTTTAGGCTAATAGTCATTTCAAACCAGATTGGGATTTCATCAAAGAATGGGAGGAGAAGGCTGAGGAGGAGGTACCGAAGATCATTGCTAACAAAAAAGCTTGGATAAAGAAAAATCAACGTAGCCGCATCCCTCGTGAATGGGTGAAACAAAACCAGGTGTACACAATCAGCGCCTTAATCTCTGAAGTCATGGCGAATGGATTTGTTGCCCCTTACTTGAATGGGAAGAAATTGACAAACCAAGTGGCCAAGCAAGGGCGAAATTTGAAAACGGCTTTGGAGCCCGACGACGTTCATAAAGTCATATGTGATTAAATTTGATATAACTTTCGATGATACTTGAAATGCGACTTTTGCCCTTTGTTCCTGGTTAGATTTATCGTATTTTTGGCGTGGAAGTGGCTCTCGCTTCTATTTGCCACAAAAAAGGATTGCCAGTGGGAGTTCCATCGCTGTATCCGCAGCACGCTTGCAACATTCCTTTCCAACAAGCGTGTTGGCAACGTGGCAAATTAGCTTTCAAATATTATCTTTTTAAACAGCCATGACCCCATGTATTTTGATGCATTACGTTATTGTGGCCTTTCAATACAAAAACAATTGGTCACATTTGTTAAGTCTGTATTTATTTCAAAATCCTTTTTGAGGTTAAGAAACGTTTGCCTAAAAAACAGGATTAAGGCAGCGTTAGGCTCACTTTGGCTGCATATCTCATAAACAAAACGAAACCGTCACATCGCTTCCACTTTCTCTTAAAGCATAAAGGTTGACAGGTATCCCAAAAACATTTCTTTGTTCCTGTTGGTACATAGGAGAGACCGTTTCACCCAGTGCCACATACTTAAACAAACATATCGATTATAAGCATCACAGCATTACAATACCACGTACCAAGTAGGGGTGACAGAGAGTCTTATTGCAACCAAAACCTGGTCGTTTTCTGTTTCTGATATCCAAGAATTTTCAACTTACATCAAATCTTGATTCCCATCTACAATGGATGTTTTCCAAGAAAATTTTGATTGTTCCATTTCGGAAGTTTCAGAGGATAGAGGTGAATCGTAAATTAACGGAGGAATAGTGACGATTTAAACTTAAAAAATTTCGTCTTTTTAGTTAGCACGAATCTAAGGATTTAAAAAAAATTAATAAGGATAATATAGTAAAAATATCCAATTAACCTTGAATTAAAGTAGAAACGGGGGGCTGAGTTAATATGTCTTTCAAAATCCTGCAAGTTCTGCTTATAATTACAGATTTAAATTTTAAAGAAATTCCTGGTAAATGGCAAAGAAGTATTACATTTTGCATATACCTAGTTAAGTGGTCATATATTATGCTATATCATATATTGCAGCCATCTGGTCTTGTCAGCTAGCAGATGTGTTTTTCTAGAGCTCTCCAAAATTCCAATTCAATCTTTCGAAATGAATTCCAAATAGTTTAATTTCATCAAATGTATTCATTCTCACATGAAATTTTATAAACTAACTGCCCTACACTTTATTACATGTCACTTTATAATTCTTTTTGCACAAAAAAATATAGCACTTTCATCTTTAATCATAAAAAAAAATAATAAACCCGTTAATCGTAAGGACGAATATAATATATGGATGAATATAAATGAATATTGAATCGACAGAAATGGCCAATCGGCGCACAACCTCTCTAGAGATCTAGACGATGTACGCTGCCTAACCATTTTGGACACAAATGGGATTTTGAGAAGTGGCAACGCAGGATGTCCAACAACTCTATATTGTATTTTTAAATAATACAGAATTAAGGACAAAAACATCACTTATACGAAACATAAATTTTTTTATTGAATCAGCTGCATTCCCTCTTGATGAATGATAGTGTCCTCATTTTCCTCCTCCTTAATCTGGAATTTTTTTTAAATATGGCAACTATCACTTAGAATAAAATACATAAAATTATAAGGTTGAAAACAATTAACTTGAAGATGTGGCTTACTGTTGTTCACGATGCTGAAGTCGTCATTGGTAAGTGTCAGAAATATTATTTCCCTCCCAAATTTATGTTGCAATGTTGCACCCCCCCTCATTTTTTGCAACCCTTTCTCACCCCCAAAATTTCAACGAACCCTTTTCTTTGTTCTTGAAACGGCAGAAAACGTCCCGCTCTCCCATCGTCAGGACGCTGTCTTTCTCTCTCTTTATTTCCCATTTAATTCTCCCAAACGTAATTCAATCTGTATTCCGTCTTTATAATACAAAGACTGAAACAGATCCGTTATTTCTCAACAGTTAGTTCCCAATGACATAGTCATCGCAGCTAAGGCCACAGGATTCTCCTGTTGAGGTGGAGCCGGCGGTTGCAATCCCGCAATTGGTCGTAATGGAACTGCGGGATGCTGGAATGCTTCCCGGATGAGCTCCGCTGCTCTTCTCATACAAGTAATTAGCCATCCCGTCGAATTCGTTGGCAGCTTGCATCATCTTGCCCGCTCTCCACTCGAGTGGCATTTTGGAATAAATCTCCGTCTTTGGTCATTTTTGCCACCCCAATAGCAAAGCAACTTACTAGGCCAGCGATGATTGGTGAGAAGAGGCACTGCCATTTGAGCATGGTCCTATTCTCTTTCTTGTCTGAGTTAACTTTGAGGACCCAGCAGGCATTCAAAATTTTGAAGATCGTGGCCACCAGGAGGCTCGTGTTTATTGCCATCCCCATGCTGGTCAGATGATTATTGAACGCCAAGATTATGAAAATCAATGACGCAAATCCGTCCATCAGCTCTGCTGAGGCCAGCTGGTTCATGTGGAAATTGAACTTCTGTTTAAAAAAAAAATTATTAATCTGGTATTGATATCCTCTTTGAGGGGATCTGAAAAATAGTTTGGATTGATGAGGGGTTTTGTCGTAAGGATCATTGGAGCTGAGATATTGATTTGACCACAAAGAAATCTCAACTTTCTTGTTTTTTTTTTACCTATTTGGGCAGATCTCATGCAGGTACAATGCCTGCAGGATCTTGATAATATTCATATAGATCTACTGTATAATAACGACTCGCTCCACTGATTCCTGTGTTTGAGGGAGAGGGGATTTTTAAATGGCTTTGTCACTAAAAGTGGCACGGGTTCCCCATTATACCTGTAAAATTAAACTATAAATTAAAATAACGAATTTCTACATTTTTCCAAAGCAACTTACCCATCCAAAAATTCTTTGATACGATCGGGACACCCATCACAATCACCATCGTATACCCAGGTTGCTTGTTTATAACCCTCCCATTTTACTTTGTACCAAGTATCCCCAACTGGACTTATTCTAAAACATAAAAATAAAGAATTACATTATCTAAATAATTACAAAAATTAAAACAAACTTACCCAACGCCAATAATTTTCTTAACAGGATATCTTTTTCGTTTATCCATGGTTCACGCGGCGAAAGAAAAAAAGGCAAATATATAACACACCAGGAAGCAGGAGGATGCACAAGATGACGGAGCGGACGACAACACAAATTATCGATTTCTTCGCTCTAGAGACAAAAAGTCTTGGCGGCTCCTTTCAATTGCCTTTTGAAATCAAACGACGGGAGACAAGTTACATGGTTGTGCAAAAATAAAAACTCTCTTAAAGTTATCTTTGGGAAATGGCGACATTTTCCAAACTTACAATTGTTCTTTTCTTTTCCCTTCTTTTAATAGTTTACTTTATGTACTTTATGTAAATTTATCTTATGAAAAGAAATAAAAAATCACAACAACTTTAGACAAACGTTGGCTAGACCTGGCTGCGACTGAAAACGAAACTAAGTATGAAGGTAACTCCAAGATGGCGCTATGTTGATAGTTACGTCTTTTCCGATCGAAGGAAAACAGTGTGAAAATCCTAGCCCTTTACCCTTTAGATATTCTTCATCTGGAGATAATCCTACCTGGTCTGAATTACTCTGTAAATTTCAAACTGTAAGGGATAGGAAAAATGGAAAAAAGCAACACATTTCTGTTGTGGAATCCACTACAGACACTGAAACATCTTGTTCTAATCTATCTAATTGCAGAACATAAAATGAAGATTCTTGTGACCCCCTGGTAAAAAAATTCAGGTTCTATCAAGCATTGATTGAAATACATACTTTCGAAACCAAACTCCCAAAAAAAACAACTTTATATTCTGTACTTAGCCAACAATATCGGCAAAAATGTGCAGATGAAGATAATGAAAGTGAGGAAAGCATTCAAACCATAAGAAACAGAATCCAGAACTCTGAAGATTTGTCAGTAAGAGATATAGAAAGGTATGAAAGAATTGTGAGGAAAGTGGTCAACCAAAACCAAATGAAGAAAGAAGCCTTTAGTAGAACTCCAGTTGTGATGTGCACGTAAAAGTGGGATTTTGGGCCAGATGTTCTGTTGGGAGGATGATAGTAATTAGTTTCATAATAGAAGCTATACGGTTTCACATCTGAACAAACTTTATTTTTGTTTTGTTTTCATTTCTATTGGTTTTGGTGTGACAGTCTCGTCGATTACTTTTTGGCTTTGACAACGCATACATTTTACCAATGAAATATGGATAAGTCACAATTGAATGAATTTTCAATGAAGCAACTAAGAACAAATCAAAATAATGATACCAGATGAAAAGTATTTAGTTTTACTTTGACCAAAAATTTAGGTTGAAGGGTTCCTAAGAAGTCATGCCTTTTTGCTCATAGGATTCAGAATACAACATTGATCGTCTTGCAATGCTACATGGACATGAAATAATGCCGTTTTATATTTCTTTCCCTCTAATTCATAAAAAATGAGTTTGCATTAAAAATATCATCATTTTCAATCCTCCCAATAGAAATTTTTCCTCCAACTCACGAACTCACTCCCTCATCCTCTGGGTTTCCTTATTGGTGCAGCGTGGCCTTCCATGTGAGTGCTGAAGTACGTCCCCAAGAAAATGTGAATTCCGGAATTGAAAAAAGCTTATAAAAGGTGCAGTAAAAAATTATTCCAAACTTTTAATTTGAGTCGTATTTCTCATTTTAACTTTGTCTAAATTATAAGTATACTTTTTCTTACTTTTGATACTTGTGGTGTTTTTTTTTATTTCTCAAACTAAGGCAAACTATGAAAAAATAGTGGTAATTGCATATTTGTAGAATAGGTTATTCCAACCCTTATTCAGAACAATATTTACCACTATATAAAATGGAAAAGGTCTGCAGCACAAAACACACATCAAAAGGAGGACAGCAGAAGGACGATTGACCCTATTTATTTTTTTTGCCAAAACAGTTCATGGAAGGCGCGGGTAAGCTAAAGTAAGAAAGGGAAATAAGTTCCCCCTGAATGGCAATGACCAAATAATCGTATAGATTTCAGTCATTATGAACGTCAGTGGCGTCCAAACACTAGGAAGAAACCGATTTTGAGCACGAAAATCCTCTAAAGAATAGATTTGGCATTTATGAATTGTCTCTCGATCGCGATAGTTCATTTATCAGGAAACCAATAGTCACAAGTCATTATCTTTTTGTCATTTTCTCTACGTCTAGGTACGCATTAGTGGTTACCATAGAAATGGGTACAAAACCGGCGCAAAAGCGCAGTGGTAACACACGGAAAATTGGAAGCTTCCCGATATTGCTTCTCCACATCGGCTCACCGCTGTTGTCTTTGTTAACTGCTAGCTTAAATTTAAAAAGGAATTTCAACTTTGTAAAAAAAATGTCACTTCCATTAGTGCTCTAAAATAAAAGCAATATGAAAACTAAATGTATTGCGTCGCTATGGTTAACCCCCCAATTAGCATAGAAATTAAAAAATGCTAAAGGCAGCACTTAGTTAATCAATCATGTGAATGAAATCATGCACGAGTGTTGATTGGAGGTAAAAACCGACGTAATCGGCGGCAAGTCCCTTTAAACTGTTTGCGGTTTCTAGAAAGTTGAGGATATTTTAAAACAGATATCTGTACGAAATCTTCTAAACCATTAGTGGCAAAAAACTACAATATACATCGTTATGTCACATGTAATATGTACATGCAATATGTAACATTTGAGTTTAAACACTATTAAAATGGATAAATTACGTCCAAATAGCAATGAGGTATGTGTAAATTTTTTTAGAAATGTTGATTTTTAATAATTGTAACTATTTGTCATGAATTGCAATTAGAATTTCACGGCTAGTGGTGTAGCTGATGCTTTCGAAAATTTGAAAAGGAAATATAAAAAGTTACATCAATAAAATCAACAGTTACGAGATGTGGAATCGTTGGAGGTTTCACCAATTAATGTTTTCCAAAACATGCTGCATAACTCAATTGTTATTGTAACCACTGGTTCTGGATATGGAGATTGTAGATCCTTATTCTATTCTTGCACTTTGGCCGGACCGTAAACTAATTACAACATTTGCTATTTGTTATTTATAAATAACAAATATTTTATTTTCAGAACCAAAGAAATTCCGTTATTGGTACAAAATGTAGTCTTGTCAATGGACAAAGCAATTGAGGAATCAAGTGCATCGAACGTCACCAGTTATGAAGAGTAGTGTAAACATCAAATTTATTATTTATTCCAAAACAATAAATTTCTCCCAAGAGATCAAATGTTTAGGACGATTGGGAACCCGATTTATGATCTGTTATGAACTCTTGATCAAACTACAGTACACAACCGGTCTTCCATTAACGCCGTTGAAGAACCGTAGTTGACTTTATTATTTAGTATTTCGTGGAAATGATATATATGTTTTACTTTACTAGATGTATCACTAGAAGAGAAATTGGCATTGAATTACGAATTCCAAATGTTGCTCGGCATGCTCGGCGATGTCAGCAACTGTGTTGTCAAATTGACAAACAAAGAACGATACATTTTTCAATTTCTCTTACTATTCTCATTTAACAAATAATTTTTCCAATTAGATTGGCTGCCTTTATTGATGGTAGGGAAGTCAAGTTTATTGAGCTTAACATATCCGGAAATGAACGTTGCTTAATTGCTCTTCATATTGATCTGAAGAAGCTTTTCAGTTACATGAATGCGCAAAGTGAACATCAGTTTAAAGAATAAGACATCTTGTTGGTCAATCGAGTCTTTGTCGGGTCGTTGGAGAAACTCCATAACCTCACAATCGCAATGGAAAGAACTCCAAAGAAATGTCCTGAAAAAGTTGATGTATGTGTAACAATGCCCTATCCATCTACCTCTGCACTAGTAATTTTTTTCTAGAAATATCTCAATTAACTCAATTAATAATTGAAATATTTCTTTAATTCGTAGGTGATTTAAAATTTCCAAGCTAATAATTTGAAATCAGCAAGTGCCTTGCCATCCACGTCATCGAAGAATGTTACAAACGGAAATCTTTCCTCTACTATAATGCAGTCTGCAGTTGTTTCCTTCTGGCAAAATGGGACTGTTGCAAAAACACCTGTAATATTGTGAAATATTGAAATTGAAATTATCGTAGTAATTAATTGTAATTTTTTTTATAGACGCCGACTTCTGTCTTCAGATTTTAAGTGTCAGTGAGAAGGTAAACTTTGTTCATTTAGCTTACTTTTGTTCTCAATGTGGACCAGTGAATCATATACAAACTGAAGTGTCCAAAGAGAAGAAAAAAAAAGTGTTTGTTGAGCTCGCCGTGAAACGTTCTGCTGCTGAGGCATTTGTTAAGGTGTGGGCCAGTATATGTCAAATTAATAACACCAATTGCGTTATGCAGATGTCACATTTTATTACCATACAAAAGAAAACTCCCGAGGCAAAGGTAAAATTATTTTAATTAATCGGTTGAAAAGTAAAATCAATTATATTTACATGTACAGTCGAAAATGATTGCTTGTATTGAACTGCAAAAATGAGTGGCAATTAATATCCTTTCCAACTTGCAAACAAGTACTATTCATTTTGTTTATCTATCCTTTCTTTAATTTCGTAAACACAACGAGTCTTTTACTTTTGAACAATAAACTTACATTTTGGAAAATAAAAGAATTTTCTCAAATGAGAATGTCCTCAAGTCTAATTGATGTAACGAGTGACTTGTGCAATGGAAATGGCCTCGAAATAAATGTTTGGTGTATCATAAAATAATTTCTTCAATTTGGAATCGTTGCACTATCACTGAGTCTTCTGTTGTTTTGAAGTGTTTTTCAAGTTCGAATGCTTTCGTTGAACCAGGAGTTAAAAGTTTGACTAGTTCTGTTTATGAGACAGGAAATTTTGGTGAAAGAGTGTGTTATTTCTTGGTGTTCGCTAACATAAACATGGAAGCAGATGATTTTGAATTTTCTCCAGTGTCTTCTCATGTTTTTTGTCGAAATCTGTGTGGGAAATGCTGATTGTGTAGTTGGAAATCAAAATTGTGTTGGTTTTGGAATCGTTTTTCGAAATTTATGAGTTTTGTGAGATAATTGTGTGTTTGATGTGTGGTATAATGTCAATTTTCTTATCTATTGCAGTCACTAAGAAGTTTGATGAAGACGTTGGAGTTGTACGATGTGTTATATTCCTGGTTGAACAATGTCAATAGTGACAACCTTTCTACAGAGCATATAATTCAAAAATAGTTATTTCTTCAAATGGATAATGTAAAATATTTACAGTATACACGACATAATTTGTCGTTTTGTTGCAATTACAGGACAGAAAGTTGTTGAAATTGTTGTAGAAATTGTTGAATTTGTGAAATTTACAGAAGCATTGCTGCAGTTTTCCATTCAGTTTATCCAATTTGTCCTTCAAAATTGGATAAACGTGAACCAGCCTCAATTTTACTGAACGAGTTAATTCAAAAGCGTATGAATGTAAGTAATGTTACCTTGAAAATTCAAAACGATGACAGTGGGTGAGTTTATTCCTAGTACTATTGCTATTACATGACATAAACTTTAAAATAACTCAAATTGAAATATTATCATTGATTTAATTAGAGTATTTATGTTGATGTCAATAGAGGAATGCTTGTCGTACTATAAAGCAAATTCAACCAAGGTACAAGCACCACAACATCCTATACCCACATTACTTGAGGTTTTTGAATATCGGTAATTTAATTAGGAAATTTGATTAACATGTCTTATTATTGATGTTGTGATTTGAAGCAACAACAGGCCGAAATAATTGACACTGTTTTGGCTGGAAAAGATCGTCTGGCAGTCATGACTACCGGAGGGCGTAATAAGCGAGCTATATCATTCTTTGGCCACTGGAAACTTGAGTTACTATAGTTTTTTTCACCCTTGAATACTTTAATAGCCAATAAAATAACTTATCTGGTCTCACGTGGAGTAATTGAAGTAGTGTTTTATTTTCAATTTATGCAGTTTCTAATTCATCATTTTATTTTCAAGGTTAAAACAACATGCGATCCTTTCGAAACTGATGGAATTGCGATTGAATCGTTTATGAACAACTTCCTTCACGATTGTGGTAATTTTCCAGACTAGTTATTGTTACGTGTATTTTAATATGGAATTCGTATTGCAATACCTTTTTATAGGTTTTAAATTTTTGTATTTTACTCCTGAAAAATTGTGCAATGCACTTAAAGATTATAACCAACACAACATGCTAAAAAAGTTTTTGACAACTCTCTATAAAAAGGGCGAACTGTCACGGGTAGCCATAGATGAGGCTCATTGCATTACCACTTGGGGATTAGACTTTAGATTTTTGTTTTCCAAAATAAAATTTTGATCATTTATTAATTTTGATTTCAATTAGAAAGGAGTATGGCAATCTTTCTATGCTACGATATGTGTTTCTTTCTTTGCCAATAATTGCGCTGATTGGAACAGCCAGTTCCAGGACTCAACGCAAAATCATTTCCACACTGCAGTTTAAAGATCTGTTTGTGTAAATCTTTCTAACTGAAATCTTGATTATCCGTCGAAATCAGCCCAGTTCAGCAGGTTGAAGAAGACGGTGAGAGAGAGCGTTAAAGAGACGCCCACCACTTCTTCGCCTGAGGAAATTCAATCCCGACGTCGCGTAACTGTGTTCCCCACACCCCCTAGTAAAACGGACACTTCCTTTTCAATAACTAACTTTATCAAACTGTTTCAACCATGGGCGACTCCGCAACTGTTTATAACTGCCACAGTTCAAACCTCACTTTCCGCCCAAGCCCAAGCGAGCCCTCGGCCATTACACCTGTTGTTTTCTCCAGATGAGACGGACGACGGAGAGGCTGAAATGTGACATAAACGGGTCTCGTGGCCTCTTTGTCTGAAAGCGTTGAATGCAAATATAATGTTCTAATGTCTCAGCTCTAAAGATCTGTGGTGCCAGGTAATATTTTCTGTTGATTCTTATTTCAGTTTAATTTGTTTCGCTGGTTTGACGCGATTTATTTTCTTCTAGGATGGACACAGCAACCTCTGCTATTTAATCATATTGAATATAGATCAACAGGTTATGGGCACAGTGCTATATTATTTACCGCATATCTATTATTTCTAGAACAACCCTGTTGCTTTCCATGGCCAACGTGTCAGTTTTCACTGCGAAGGATGTTGCCCACATTGACAAGCTCAATGAAGCCAACTTCCAAGTTTGGAAATTTCAGACCTGCCTGATGCTTTGTAATCACAGCTTGATGGACCTGCTGCTTGGAACAGAAGCTAAACCAGATCCAATTGTGGCCTCAGGTGTCACCACCAATCAAGCGGCTATCAACAGTTGGAATCACAAGGACAACACAGCACAGCTGCTCATTTTGGTCACCATCTGCTCTGACCAACAGCGCTCACTCATTATCTGTACGTCTGCCACACAAATGTGGAAACGATTCATCAGTCAGTTCGAACAATCTGCTTCAGAAAACAAAATGTTCCTTTTTCAACAATTCCTGAATTACCAGTATAAGGAGGGGCACGACATCTCCAGTCACGTCACGGCCATTGAATTAATGGCAAGCCAGCTACAGGATGTGGGATCTCCAGTCTCGGACGTTCAGGTTATCACTAAAGTTGTTTCAACTCTTCCTCCCTCTTACCGCCACGTCATTGCAGCCTGGGAGAATCTGGACGACAGCAAAAAGACAATCAATCTCTTGCGAGCCAGACTCATGAAGCAGGAAGCCATGAATCAACAATACGGTGAAGTAGACACTGCTGATGCTGCTTTCTTTGCTAAGAGATTTGATCGATCAACTGGAGAGGCATCTCTTTCCGGTAAGCAAGAACCCAGCAAACTGATGCCTGTCTGTAACTATTGGAAATAATTGGAAGAAGAAGCAATCACGAAGAGTCGAGATGCTGGAAGAAGAAGAAAGATATTAGACAACAAGAAGACACCAGATCCAACATCGCCTCCAGCAATCATGATTGGCCACCCGGCTTCGCCTTTACCTCTCTTTGCCTTTCCAACGTCAAGAAATGTAACCAAACTGATTGGTATGCGGATTCTGGAGCTTCGCAGCACATGAGTGATCAGTTATGGCAGTTCCAGAACTACAATTTAGTCAAGCCTGGCAGCTGGCCGGTGAAGAGCATCGGTTTGGATAATGATCCACTACAGGTCCATGGCGTTAGCGATATTCCAATTCGATGTCAAGTCGATGGCAACTGGTTCAACGCTGTAATTCAGAATGTCTTCTATGTCCCAGGATTGGGGGCAAATCTTTTTTCCATTCGATGCGCCACTAAACTTGGAGCGGTGTGCACGTTTTCCGGAGAGATGCTTACTTTTGCTAAAGAAGAAAAGGTTTTAGCTGTTGGTGTCTGCCAGTCCTCCAACCTATATCGTCTTGACATTCAATCTACTATGAGACCTGAACCAGGTGCTGTTTCATCGGTAGCCCAGTTGGCCAAATCAGAGATTCATTCAATGAGTGTATGGCATCAACGCCTTGGACATTTATCTGGTTCCACCATTAAAAAAAATGGAGCAGAAGGGTATGGGTTATGATTTAATAATCGCCCCTGGTTCGGATATCGACCATGTTTCTCTGGCTGTGCTCTCGGAAAATTGCATCGTTTACCGTTCCCATTTTTTTTTTTTTAGATTATTTGCGCAACTGTTGCCTTTGGTTTGGGTATTAATAAGTAGCCAGGTATACATGCTGTTAAATTCAATGTCATATCCAATATTAATTCCTTTATTTTTTAGATGTTCGATTTTTTTTTCACCTTTCGATGCCGAAATCGATAGAATATTACTATCAGGAATGCGGCAGAGATGGCCTGGATGGACAGTTGGCCCACTGCATCCTGTTTTACAAATATGCAGATTCACATGCCCATCAGAAGCTCATTTATTATGGAAACTAAAAATTACTGCAATTGGATGAAGTAATTGTAGTAATCATGGAAATTTACACATCAGATTCCGATGGAAAAAATCTCGATTACGTTCAGGCAATGGAGAAATCAGCACTTAATTGAAGACATGGTTTTATTTTGTGAAAACTGCACTGTTTGCCGGAATGTCCAAATTGCAAGTTTCCCTGACGAAACACCCATCACCTGTGTTCGTAATTTGCCAGCCTGTTGCGATATTTGCGGCTCGGATGTATGTATAATTATTGTGTTGTTGAATTAAAATTCTAATTTGTTGAATTTTAATTTAGTTCAGATATGACGAAGTTGATGTTATAGAACATGTTTGTGATATTAGAAAATCAATTTTGTCTCATTCTTCGACAAATTTCACCATCTCATCCCTCGTGGATGTCTTTCGCGCTACCAATAAGAGGAAGTTGCATTTTGGTGGTAATTTAATTCGTTTTTAAGTGTTAGACAAATTAAATTTGTAGACTTTTATTTCATTTACAGAAGTTGAAGATTGTGCCGATCGCATTCTACCAGTTTTCTGGTGAAAGAAAAACAGTTATGCAAGACACGGTAAACGCAAAGCAAACAAACAAAAAATAAACCAGTTAAGTTACGTGTGACTCAACGAAAAACCAGTAACTATATATAGGTTTTACCGATTAGGGACTGTGAGTAAGAGTCACGACCATTGAACCAGTTCTCGAACTTTGCTTGAGTAGCCGCGATTGTTTCGTGAGTAGCGGTGATTGTATTTGTCGAAGCCGCTTCACTTGCTGCATTCTGAAAGGGTAACGATGAAAGCAGATGCGAGACATTCATGCAACAAAAAATTTTTCTTACCTTTCCTACGTCACTGTTTGAAACGTCAATCTCCATTTTGCGTCCCAGGTTGAGATAGGGGTTTTCCGAAATCCTTTCACCTTCCTTGAATAGGGAGCCCCAGCCGCAGAGTAGGTCAGGAATGGACTCTTGAACAACATCTTTCGCCAACGAATCATCAACAAGAGGCTCTGCTGTATCCGCCGCTTTCCCTTCAAGAGCGAGAGCCTCATGCAGTGGTGTTGCTTGGAAATACTTTTCCAGAAAATTGAATTTTGAAAAGTCAACGCGAGGATCCGGGTGTTGCCGCAAGTGAGCCTGCACATCCGTTAGCGACCGCAGTACTTTTACGTTTCCACTTATCCTATAAAGGATAAAAAATAAAAATAAAAATATTGATGAAGGTGTTATAATTGAACTAGCAGGAACCCCACACCAGTGTTCCAGCCGGCGACACACGCGCAAGTGATGCCAACGGCAATAGTCACCATATTTAACGGAATGAAAAAAATTGAAATGAAACGGAAAGGAAGAGTACATCGGTGGGATCATTCCGGCCACCACATAGACGCTAAAAATTGCCTGGAGCGCAATCAAAAGTTGTCGTGACTGAGGATCAAGTTTCGCCCACCAGTTGCGAGGAAACGGATGTCGTCGGCGAACGCTGCTCATCATGCATTGGAAATAAAAGGGACATGAGAAGCACAAACTAGTGAGCATTTGGACTGGAAAGTAAAGACAAAACACAGAAACACATACATACACGCAGCAATATTGAGAGAGAAATATCCCAGTTTCTCCAACACAGTGTGACGTGTGTAAATAGTACCTAAAACAGTTAGTCTGGCATCGGAACCCCGTACATTTTTTTAGAATGCGCAAATTGGATAAAGTTGGGAGGGGATAAGCCAGTAAATAGATGAGCAAAAGAATATTTATGTCTCAGAACGTACAACTAATCAAAGGAATTGACACTGTAATACAAAGAGAGCGAGAGAGAGTGAGAGCTGCAGTGACTATAGTGGAAGGCGAAAGTAAAGCATTTAATCCGGGCGGAATAACTGATTTTATTCGATGGAAACTTTTGCTTAGAGTCAAGGAAAGGAAAAGACAGTGAAGGAAAATGGGCTTGACTTACATTTTATAAACGATCCTGTATCGATTATCCCGTACTTGAAGGGCTTCCATGTAACCATCTGGCAAACCAAGAATTTGTCTCCATGGTTTGGGAACTGTAAAAAAAAATAATGAAATAAGTGTATGTTATGGGACAGATGCTAAATATCTACCTAGGGCTGGTTTCGTTGATTTGGATAACTTAAGTTTCATTGTTAAAAGAATGCCAAAATAAAAATTCCATGTAACACCGGCAGAAGCTCCTGCCTCAAGAACCGCCGAAACGCGACTGATTAGAACAGCGGTTTCAACGTGGTACGGTTCGCGTGAAGAGGGTAGATCACATGTCGATAATATTCTCCTATTTTTAGGCAAACAAGAAGGGGGGAGGATAAAGGAAACGATAAACGAACGCACACGACGCTATTTAAATATCGAAAGACAACATTTAACAACCTACTGCTCATGTGCAAAGTATTTTAAATTCGTCTGTAAAACTGATGGTGGGGGTTGTAAGGGGAGGGGGGGGAAAGAGTCCCTGTCCCTGCCCTTTCTTCTTTTTTCCCGCTATTCTAGAATAGTACAGAAGAGGAGAGGAAAGGAAATTTTTTAGAAGACATTTTTGTTTGCCCCTCCTCCTCCTCTACTGTACAGGAGGAGAGAATCGCGCATGGGTCAGAGTTTGATTTTAGGATTTTCCACCGATTAGGATTGGATGAAAAAGATGAATAAGGAGTGAAGATGTGATTTTTAATCGCGGGTGGTGGGTTGTGTAGGCTACAACTCCTTTCAAGAAACATTACTGTCACCTGCTGTAGCGATGACTACACAACCCTTAGGCATTAAAATTATTTTGTTCGGTGTTGTTGCTGTTGATGTGAAGTAGACGTTTAGGAGGAAATAACCGTCAGTGGCTTGTTGTTGTTACATCCTTCTCGCCTTTGCTGTTTGCTCAATGGAATTATTTGCCACCAGCACGTGCCACACCACCAAATTGTAGTTGAATAACATACAGCGACACTGAAACCAATAAGCAAATAGTGCCGGGCTCATTTTGCGGGACTTCAATCACACCTAGGTGCTATTACGCGGAATTGACGTCCGTCACGTTCGTCTTCCATTCTCAAACGATTCCGCAGAGTTTACTGAAAAACATCAAATCTCTGCTGATGGTCGGTGACACTTAACCGTCGTCACTTACAGCTAAACAAATTTATCCCATCCTGGATCTCACGCACAAGGCCCTACATCCTGCATTCGCAATTGTCTGGTAATTCTTAAACTTCCGTATCGATATCGGTGGTAGATAATACAGATGAGGCTGTGATGCCCGCAGTTAAACATGCTTGGCACCTCTAGTGATACGCAATTGATTACGGGGGCGGAATCTTGTTGTTGTTGATTTTATGTAAATGACTTAAAATTATGATGTGCTCATAAATTTTTCGTGTGTGTTGCAGTGCTGCTCTCTCCACCCACCTTCGTCTTCCCGCATAAACTATCATCAACACATCACCATGCGGCCTATTTTCCCATTGCACTCAACTTGCCCGGATCAGATGGCTATTCACGTGTACTATGCGGGATTCCAACCCCGCTGCAGCACGGTATGGTGTAAATATTTCGTGCAAATGTTTCCTAGCGAACATTTAACGCCATTGTCTCTTTCACCGTTCGGGTGAGTCTCATTTCATCATTTCGCCGTTCCGTTTTATCCGGTGGCTGTTGCCGTTGACATCATTTGCGCGCGTTTCATTGGCCGGTACACTGGTGTGGCGATTCCGCCTTCCGGCATCATTTCGCAATGCCATTTCAATCGACTACATGTTCAACAGATTGATCCCACCGATGTACCTCGCCTTCCGTTTTCGTTATCATATTGCTGTTCCGTTTTATCCGGTGACTATTGCCGTTGGCATCATTCGCGCGCGTTTCATTGGCCGGCACACTGGTGTGGCGATTCTGCATTCCGAAATCATTTCGCAATGCAATTTCAATCGACTAATTGTTGGTATTTGTTCAATCAAACTATCCATTACTTGTTGAATTTTTTGAATCTCGCTTGACGGCAACGGAAACGGACACTATAAAAAAAGATTTTTTGGTGAATTATCGAATTCAATCCCCTTTCAGAAAATTATAAAATTACAAAAGGGATAGGAATGAGGCTTCACAAAAACAGATAGCTCTATACTCATAAGCCCTTCATCAGTTTCAATGTCTTCTGACTACTTAAAAGACGAGTTGCACATATGCCCTTATGTCTAACTCGTAAGTAAACCTAGTAAATTTTTTTTTAATAAAAAAAAATAGGATAGAATTATGTCGGATAGAATTATGTCATTGCTTCCAATACTGCAGTGCAAACCATCCACAATTCAAATTGTTTAAAGTATAAAATATTTAAATCTATTTGTCTTATTATCACGTTTAGGAAACGAAAGATTTTAGAGAAATGAAAAGGTTTGGCAATTACTCGTTTGAAATAAGATTAACTTGGTATTGCGAGAATTATTTCTTGTATCTTGATCAAAGTTACTGTATATTTACAATATTTCTGATCCGCAATAAGGGAGGTCTTAAGGGACTGCCACACATTCCACTTCTTCAAAGTTACATCAAGTCGTCATGAATTGTCTGTTTATTGATTATTATTTCTCCGTTCGGTTTTCTATTATATCAATCTACTGTTTCAGCTGTGTTAGTAGTGGATAGTTTCAAACGTTTAGGTAAAACCATAAAATCCCTATCCGACCTCTTATATTACCAAATGATCGAAGAGATCAGGGAGGAGTATAGAGGAGAAAGCACTTTGCTATCCCTCTGAGAGGGGAGTCTTAGACATAGGAGTCCGGGGAGTGGAAACCGCCACCAGTTGGCAGCACAATGAGGTAGTGGGTAAGTTTTCAGCCGTTTCCCCATAAGCTTGCGTGGAACAGCTGACTACCCGCCGATGATTTTGTTAAATAGCAGGGGTTATTTGCAATATTTTTGAAAAACACTTCAAACAAAAAGTAATCAGAATTAAATTTCTGATTTTTTTATGTTTTTTTTTTTTTTTTTTTTTTTTTTTACATAAAAAAATAATACATAAATTTACATAAAAATGTTTTTTTTTTTTTTTTTTTTTTTTACATAAAAAAATCAGAAATTCAATTCTTCTTCAAAACATATTGATAAACAACTCTTAAGTGGAAAATTTACTAACTGTGGAATACTGACTGGAATCTCCACGATCCTTTGGTATATGTATATTTCATTTCTACTTAAATTTCAAATTCTCAGAATATTAGATTTGCATAGACACAACACCAATAAAAATATAATCTAAAAACGGATAATAAATGTAGTTTAATAGATGTAGACATAAGAATATTCCAGGAATGCACTCATGATTTCTCGATATGCACGTCAAAAAGGGATGTTGGGCCCCATGTTCTGCTGGGAGGAGGGTAGTAATTAGTCTCATATTAGAATCTATACGGTTTCACCTCTGAACCAACTTAAATTTTGTTTTTGTTTTTATTTCTATTAGTTTGAGTGTGAAAGTCTCGTCGATTACTTTTTGGCTTTCGTGGGACGCCACTGAGGCCGTCCATAAATGACGGCACGCGCCAGAGGGGGGAGGGGTTCATGATTTTGTGATGGTCTGTGACGGAAGGGGAGGGGGGAGATTCCTAAAATTTGATGTAACAAAAACAAAAATTTTAAACGAAATAAAAAAAATCGCAGATTTTTTATATGTTTTGCTTATAATGAGGCATATCCTTCTAAGACAAAACAAGTTTGTCAAGCTGAGGTCACTCAGATTTGGAGAAGCCTGAAGGATGAAAAAGACAAAAACGAAAAACTGGATGATATGATGAAAAAATTAAAATCTATTGCCATGAAGAGAAAAGGAAATATGTTTTCATTTTGGGGAAATTTGTCCCAAAAATCCGAAAAAAAAGTCTCAAGACAAATCACTGACGTCATCAAACGGTTCCTCGTCCGAAATTCCGATTGAATTTTTACCAGATTGGTCTCAATTTGATGAGCCCCAGGAAGAATCCCAATCAGACGAGCATCTTTCTACTTCAAAAGAAGCACAGGTAACAACTACATCGAAAACGAAGGCTCAAGACGAATTAAAAGACAAATTAATCCTTGTCAATTCTGACTTGCTAGCCTTACAGAAACGAAAAGATTATGATATGTTGAGTGAAGAACAAGAAAGCGAATTTAAGAAAAAAAAGAAACAAAAAGTGGATCCTGAAAAGGAGTTGAAAAAATAGTCGATGATCAGATAAGACAAAAAAGTCTAGAGAAAATAAAAAGAAGAAATTGGTAAAAGTTTTGGAAGAAAACCCTGCACTGAAGGACTCCTTGGGTGGCCAACTAAAGGTAGGAAGACCCTGATTAGAAGTCAAACAACCTTTGCTTCTTCAAGCCATCATCAATCTTGCCATGCACGGCTCAGCTGCCTACGAGAAAAGAAGAAGCGAAGTCTATAGAAGTATTGCTACTTTGGATGAACTGACCGAACAATTAAAGAAGGATGGCTTTCAAATCAGTCAAAGTGGAGTTTATCTCCGATTTCTACCTTGGCGTAGTTCCTCTCTTGAAGGGAAGCGACACGTCGTCACCATCCCTGTCAAGGTAATTCGCGCTCAAAACGATTTGAATTCAAAGCACATAGACGGACCATTTTGTACGGCATCTATTCGATCCATGGAGTCACTGGCTTCTCTTTTGGGCCAACAAGAAGCATGTTTTTTAAGTCAAAACGACAAAGCGTGCGTCTGATAGGAATCACCGCCACTAACAAACAATCGCCCATGATAATGCATGTTGAGTACCGAGTTAGCCTGCCTGACCATGATTGGGTTGTGGCCGAGCAGCATAAACTAATCCAATCCGTACATGCTTGTATTGAGATTCAACCGAATGGATTAGGAAAACCAGAAGCTGTCGGGTAATCCGGGCGCACATACATAGCTCGCCGTTCCGGAAAACATTGCTCGTCTACGGCATTTGCGCATGGGCTCGACTTTGAGCGGTTATTGAGCGTTCCAGAATTTGAGAAAATCGTGAAATCTGGCCCTGAGAAGTCCGTCAAACCAGTAATTTTCCTCGCTGTAGATGGAGGCCCTGACTAGAATCCTCGTTATCAAAATGTGATTGATGTTGCAGTTCATCTTTTTTTTATTCACGATTTGAATGGATTTGTTGTAGCCACCAATGCTCCCAGTCGAAGCGCATTCAACCGTGTGGAAAGAAAAATGGCCCCTCTTAGTCGTGAACTATCTGGTCTTATATTACCTTACGATCATTATGGAACGCATCTCGATAACCAACGTCGAACCATGGACCTTGATCTAGAAAAATGAATTTTTGCATTTTCTGGGTCAACTCTCGCCGAGATCCGGTCAAAAGTTGTGGTTGATGAGTTCCCTACAGTGGCTAAATATATTAAACCTGACGCATCACAGCTGAAAATTGATGATATGCTAACTAAGGATAAAAAATGTCCGAACAAGTAAGTATATGAGTCAAATTGTCAAGTGTTTGGACAGCACCTGCTGTTCGTCACCAAGAAGTTCATTTTTCGTTTTAAATCCAAGCAGATTTATTCCTCCTCCTATTCCTCTTATTCAAACGTCCGATGGTCCTAAGGCTCCAGAGAGGACATATAAAGAAAATCACGTTTTTCCCAGTTTATTTGTTTCAAAAATGTTACAGATTGAAGAAATACTGCCGTGGTCAACGAAAGCTTAAAAACAACTCCCATACGATCTTTACTGTCTATCAATTCAGTCTGTACTACTGGAAAGGATTTGCAAGAAGTGTAACTTATACTTTGCGTCCAAAGTCATGTTGAAGAAACATCAAAAAGTTCACAAAAACGATGCGGTACGAGAAGCTTTGACTATTGCAAGAACTAGGCCTGTTCGAATTGCCGGTGTCCGTCAACGCGAGATGATGGCAATCATTGCGATTTGCGAGAGAAGAAAACGGAGAGCAAGTTAACTGGATGGACGAAGATGAATTAGATTTGGCTGGAATTCAAGTGCCAAAGAATTTATCGTCGCCTTGGGAAAACGAAGAAGGATCCGGACCGAAACAAATGTTTTTGTCTATTTCTTATTTTTTTGTCAACTATAAAGAATTTGCTATTGGATTTCGAGTTCGAATTCAATAAAACCAAGAAGATTTAAAATATAATGCTTTTTTCTTTAATTAATTTTAGCCTATAAATTTTTAGGGAGTAAAGCGATTTGTAACGTCATTTTGAAGGGGGAGACACGTTTTTGTGACAGTCCGTGACAGAAGGGGAGGGGGAGTCTAAAAAACTGGAAAAAACGCGTGACGTCATTTATGGCAGGCCCCACTTCCAAAACACGGATTTTTGCAATTATTCGAAAACAGAGACACGGAGGAATGTTATTGTCACTGTGATGAGTTACATACAGAAGGCATTTTGTAAAGCTGATGGCACAACAGGCGAATACCGTGGAGGAACCGTTAAGTTCATCGATGCCACTGCACCGAAGCAGAATTCGGGAACTCAAGATTGCGGTGCTTTCGTCATCTACAACGCGATCAAAATTTTGATGGTGATAAATGTTCGATGTTTTCGTTGTGTTCTTTGCATTCATTGTGCCTTTTTTCCTCATTTCCTTTACTCCCTGTTTTGGGGAACATACCTAACTCTTTAGTGTGGACTACCCGACGCCACTGAAAAACTAGCAAAAGGAAAAATTTTCCGTTTCAACTACGACCCTTTGGTGAGGAGGCTGTTGAAGTCGTTAATTAGGCTGCAATCTGGTAAGACAGATTTAGGATCTTCTGCAGGAAAAATTTCTACGTCTTCCGCGTGTCTTCACTAATTTACAAATAAAGTTGAGTAGGCGTTTCGTCGACGATTGGGGTCGATTTTCTCCGAGAAGAATAACGCAGATATATTAGGGACGCTATTCTTAACGGAGCTTAGGAGTTGGACCACCGAATTTGAGGAAAAGTGACCACAGTGGATTCTGAAACGCAGCGAAGCTTTTCTTGATTCAGATTTTCAGGCGGAGACTGAGTCCGTCCTGGATGTTGACTCGAAGACTGAGCCCGTCCTGCATGTTGACTTGAAGACTGAGCCCGTCCTGGCTGTTGATTCGAAGACTGAGCCCGCCTTAGCTTTGAACTTGGACAATGCCGCGGACATGAACTCGGCGTTTGTGGCCGTTGTGGATTCGTATTCGGAGCCAGCTTTGGAACGAATTCGGAGACCTGGGTCGTGGCGAAGGCGAAGGTTAACACACTGGCGATGGTGGACGACGACTACAAGGCTGACGTCGTGGTTGTAACCAGAAACAGATACACGGCTAGGATGAACCATTGACTAGCAGCGTACAAGCCGTGGAGATCACACAAGAAGAGGAAGCACAAGAAATTGGGTAAAACGTTTTCGTCTTCAGTATTTTTACGTTTCCTTTAGCACTAACCTGAATCACTTTAGCCTTGAACAACATATTGACTTCGTCAAGGTCCATTCACTCTACAAATCGGCACCAGACTCTGCATTTACCGTCTTGGGGCTGGAGGTCGTGAAAGTTATGCAGAAAAACGGATCGCAAGTATGACTCACGTCACCTTGGGATGAGCTTTGTTTTATCGAGTGGTCTTCATATTCTTTCCTCTCTGTTAAATGGTTTTCCCAATTCTACTTAATCAGGACATTTTTTTGTATTGTTACTTTGCTTTTTTGTATCTCTTGCTATAGTTTACCTGCTTAACCGCTACAGTGAATGTCCGTCAGAATCCGCTCTTCATTCCTATGGAGGAATTGTTGCAAAGTTCGTAATACTCCCTTTTCGTTTCCGGCTTAATTTTCCCCGTGTTCTGTGTCGGTTGAAGCGTTTGTGTACGGGGAAATTGTGTGACTAATCCACATAAGCAATGTTGGGTGAAGCCTATACTGTCCTAGTTTTTCCGTCTATTTCTTTGTCACTCAGTCTGTCTTGCAGAGGACTGCCCACTTCATACCTCAACTCTCATTGCGGTTTTCTTTCTACCTTGGAAGGAAAGTTGGCTTTGGGACGTTTGTCCTAGTTGTTGAGTATGGCAAGTTTGAAGTGCCACCTTTTTTACCTCAACCCGTCACCTCAACCCATCACCTCCACCCGTCACCTCAACCCTTCACCTCAATCCTTCACCTTGACCTGTCTATTTTTAGTGCCATCTAGCGGCCAATATAATGGATATTCCTACAAACATTAGAGACGGGCATCTCTTTTTTTCCCCTTGAGTTTGACACCAGAAGCGCCACATGCTGCGTGAATTTTAACAAGCCGTGCGTGGAACAGTTCTTCCTGTCAGCGAGTTCATAGTTAAAATGTCAGTTAAATTTGAAAAATGCCTCACGTGTGGGGCATCTATAGAACTTTCTATCCTCAAAAAACACGTTACAAACTGGTAAGTTTCAGACACCAAATTTAAAACTAAACTATTTTTAACAGGGCTGGTAAATTTGTAATAAATCTGTGCCCAAATCTAATGTCACAGTGCTGACTGCGGTAGAATTATGTTGTTTAAATTTAAAAAATGTTAAATCTATTTTACATTCTATATATTATTTATTTTGGAGCATAAACAACTCCTACAGTTGGTGGTTGCATAACCCTACTATGATTCCCTACCCTACACTTTGTTTTAGCAGACGACCCTAGGATTATATCATTTGTAATACCCATATCTACCAACTGGCTCACATCTCCTTTGGATTCCCTATGGTAATTTAATGCATATCTGTTATACCTGTATTATCTCTGATGTATTATATGCATGGATCCTAATACAAGTGTTACAGTTATCCTACAACTAACCGCTGTAGCACTTATTGTCGTAACAAATTGTTACGTTACGTTCATCTTAAATTGTTACTAACAATTTAAGATTAAAATGATAAGCTTCAATTGAATTTTGATTGCGAAAATAATGGTAATTGAAAGAGGTAATGTTTTTCAAGATATGCAAATTCATAGCATTTTATTAAACATGATTGTAATTTAACACATCTAAAAGCAAGAGACGGTATCAAGTTCATGGGAAGTCAAACTTTCTAAACTCAATCGCAAGAGAAGAAATTACAGCAAAAAAGGCTTGAAAGGTCCCTTACACTTGTCGGTCGATGAACTTCAACAGCAAACCAACCAACTTGAAAATGACATAATGTGAAATATGATATGCTTTGTATCTTCTCTTTTCACATATCTAATTTTTTCCGAAACAATCTATTATCCCATCTTAATAGATTGTAAAGCTCTTCAATCGACAATGAACGAAGGTTTGGTATCACAATGAACGGCTTAAAAGAAGCCGCTGCAGGAAAACGTAAAAAGGGGATAATCAGCCTGCAGGTGATGAAACGAAAAGCGAGGATTCAGTCTTTATCTCCCTCGAATCCTTAATCGCTCTGATTACAGCGTAGTGGGATAACTTTGGAAGTAAAAACAATATTAGATAAGCGGACCAGAGGATCTTTTTTTGGACAAACTGGTGCATAGTTTGAAATGGAAAGACGTTCAGAAGCAACATCAGCCAGGTACGTATTTTCGTCCACTCCAGCACCCACAATTGACGGACATTTGATTATTGGAAGAAGACCATTTTTCTGTACAAGATGACAAGGTCTTGTTCCAGCCAAGGATTGAGCAACCATTTCAGCAGCATCAAGAGCAAAAGAATTATGCAAATCTACCTCACGACGACCGATTTCGTAATAACAGCACCAGTCGAACCGGTTCGACAAATTAATGCCATTTATCCTCTAACCTAGCCAACTGGTAGGAATCTTTTCTCTCTTTCTTTTTGGTTTTTCATTTGGAGAAAAGAAGCCCTTTTGCAAAATGCAAAACCTGGTCGAGTACAACAGACCACGTAGTCCTTTTTAATCTTTGATTGGCTTCTTTATTTTTTACAGCAGCAGAGAAGAACCAAGGCGGCACAAGATAACCAGCATACGGTATCACTGGTTCGGGTCCATCGCCGAGTGGTAAGTCGTCATTCAAATCATCGCCGTCTTCTAAGACTCCCGGTAGAGGGATCGGAAGATGGACTTTGGAAAAAAAAACATCAGTCGTGACAAGAATCTGGCTCTCACTGCGCACATTTTCACTTCCAACACAAAAAACAACAAGTCCTAGCACTCGAAAGGTTCGTTATCTTTTACTTACTTATATAGTTATACGACTCACGTATCTTGTGGCATAAATCAGATGGGCATGATAAAAAAAAACCCACATATTTGTTTGAAATTTTTTAACGTCTCAGAGGTCATTCCGAATTCGAAAGACGCGTCTCCAATTAGGACGGAGAAAGCGACAAGGATAACGAAGAAGGCGTCTACATTGTTGTTTACGAGTGTCCCGGGCTAGCACCGGTATATAATCATATGATCCATTTATTTGATTCCCTTAAGTCATGAGTCATAAGCTCATAACGATGTTTGTTTTTATAAGATTTTCTTTTAATTTCTTCTACAGACGGTGAAATGGAAGTATGGAACCCGGCCACTCTTCCTTGACGACCCAACTCCGGCTACGCCAGCAGCAGTTAAGCGTCAATCAAAATAAGACTGAAAATAGACGAAAGAAGGAAATGCTGAAGTTCGATCATATATTTATTATTAAACATAATGCGGAAATGATCAAAGGCCAGAAAAATGAACCCCAAAAAAACGTTTCTCTACTTCAAAAGCATAATAAAAGCAAAAAAAATTTAGTAGCCATTAAAATTGATTCCTTCTTTGTATTTTGAAGTGTAACGAACCTGTTATTTAGCTTAATTTAAGAGTTCAAAATGAAAACGATGGTTTACAAATATTCTGAGTTTGGGAGAAAACATGAAAAACACGTTTGCAGTGCACAGCAACTGTTGATGTTACTTAGCTGCATACAACCAACCAGTCAACACCACCAACCCGCTGAAAACATTAAAATGCGTATTCCCCCTTTAAATTAAGTTTTTTTACGTGTTCCGTTATCCAAGATCAATACAGCAAAACCTGAAACGAGATTACAAATGGCATCAATCTCTTCACCATGTCCTCATACCGTTCTACTATTGGGATTCCGAGCTTTCCGCAACCACCACGAGTTTTGCAGGATGGGCTAAATCGGTTCCGAGAGTCATTTAATTTGAATTCAAGTACATACTTAGAGAAATCATAGCTTATTGGCACATGTTTCGATCCCGTGTAGAAGAGATAGACATAAGAACGATTAACTTTAATGCCAGTTGTTATTAACACATCGCCATTAGCAACAGAATTCAAAAACTGAATAAAGAAATTTTAAAATATAGACTGGCACATGGTAGCTTCTGGGCTTTGTGCAGATAAAATATTGGACACATCCAACGATTCAACGAACACTGCAACGGTTACGGGAATACAGATGAAAACTGCCAAAACATCAGGATCAAGAAATAGCTATAAGATTGCTTAAGTAAATTACCATGAAATTTTTACTGAAATTATTTATCATATTACATTATCTAATTCGGGCATCTGTAAGCCACGAATAAACGGATGATGACGATTTTAATTGCCTCAACAGGCGTTCTAGGCTTTAATGATGTACTTCGAGCAAATACACTCTTGAATTATGGCTAGCCCTATCATAAGATAAAGATATATTAAAATATTAACGCATAAACATTTTAAGAACTTGCCTAGAAAAACCCCAAGCATTAAATTTATGTCGTCTACATCTGCTGTATACAATCCAACTTCCGTAACGACTCTTTCAAAGACACGAACACCATAACCCACAATAGTTGAAAGGATGTTCCTTCTAAGACCACAACCGTCCACCCCAACTTCTCCACTGAAAGAAACGATGAGAGGTCTTTTCACTTTGGATCTGAAAATATTATTTTCAAATTACTAAAACACACGTAGAGAAGATTAGCAAAAAAAACTTACACGAAGAAGAGACGTTTTGACAAACGGATCGCATCGTCAATGTCTCACGAAATTCCTCCCTATTTGCAAAAGTCATTTCATCGATGGAAAATTTGGATCTATTTGTATGGATTTTCTTGAGACCATCATTTGCGTTCAACAAAGCAGGCAATTGTTCTTGATGATCAACCTTTTCTGTCTCGAAACTAGAATGTTTTCCTTGTATTTGTAATTTAACTAAATTTATTTTATTTATATTTAATTTATTTGTAATTTCCTTTTATGCTCTTCAATCACCTCAATATTAATGATATTGAGGTGACACACTTAGCACAGGATTCCAAATACAACTCATCCATTTCTTGTCCATCCCATTCTTCGCTTTCGAGATCTTTCTCCACTATTGAAATATTTTTTTGCAACGGCGATAAATAAATATTCTGAGCACGCAACGCTTTCAAAACTGTCTCCCATCTACCAATGGGCCAGTTCCTATTAAATGGAGGGTTTTTCCGTTTTGGTTTGATTTCATCATTTTAAACCCCACCACAATTTCTGAGAACACACTAAATTATAACACATTTAGCTATATTTTGTTTTAGAAATTTGAAATAAAACATTTTACCTCAATATTTTCGAATTAACTGTTGGTTTGTAGCCTTCTTAAAAAAATGACTTCCCTTCCCCAAAGTCCTGCTTCTACGAACTGATCCACACAAGAAGGCATCTGGACGTTTACGTCACAAGAGACTTTTGGCAAGTAACGAAACATTTTTCTGTAGCCAACATTTTCATAAAAAATACATTTGGCTACAAACAACAAACTTTATTTCCAACCCATTCCTTAAATGCTTTTTTTGCGGGTTTAAAAATGAAATCCACACCCAAAAAATTCTTACCCTAACCCGACTAGAGAACTTAGACTAATTAAAAATACGCCAACTTTGAAAAAGATAATGAACCTACTCAAGCCGTACTCTCGAAATTTTTTTTCTATAATGATTCTACAAAAAAAAGCATTGGCCAACGATAGTCCCCAGAGAACGTTAACGAAGAAAACGATAATGAAATTACAATGTTTGGAACAAAAACTTCACCCTTGGATTGTCAAAGTTTATGTATGACTGTACATTTTGATCTTCCAGCCAATGAATAAGCAGCGTGCGTCTCTATAATTCATGATTATCAATCAAGCGTACTCATATATTTGGAAACTGATTTGAAAATGTCTCCGTTGAATATTTACGAAGAGCAAGATTCTCATTTAAACAGAATGAATATAATTGTAGAGCAACTCAATGGAGTTTTAACTGGCCAAAATGTACTGAACCATTCTGATAATCTCGATCAAATTGTTATAGCACTTCACATCGAAAGAGATCACTTGAATATTGAGGAAAAATTTTCTGAAATAGCTGGTCCCGTTCAAAACGTAATGCCTGAGCAAGATTTAAATCTTATTCCACAAGCAGAATTGGTCATCAACCAATACAATGAAAGTGATGAAGATACCGCAAGCGAAAATAACAGCATCAGCATGGATTCAAGCAACGACTCCCGACTGGAAGATCCAACATCGCGAAGCGAAGAAGAGGTAAACAAATATTTATTTGTTTATACTTGTACAACAGTTTACGCATTAATGAAAAACCTATAAAATAGATGAATATGATTTCAGAGTACGTGGCTTGCCAAAAATCTGCAAGAATCGTGACGTACAATATGTGGAAATTGATGCAAAAAATCCAAGAATCGCCGAAGGCAGCCGTTCTAGTTGTGCAAGGAGAAAAGCCAAGATTTCTTGTAGCAAAAATGCATCATCAGCTAATTGATTTGCGCACAACTAAAGCAAAGCAACTTTTACAACGAATAATGTACGATCGCAATAACGCTATCGAACAAATGGAAAAGATGGTCGAAGGGTTTTGGAATACAATATGCATATCAACAATGTTGATAAATCAATTCAAAAATATCATCTCAGCCAGCGAAAGGGGAATACGATTTCATGATGAAATGCTTGACTACTCCAATAAAGCAATGACTGTTGACATGCGTATATCTCACAACAATCTAAACAATTAAGAATTATGTCTGCTAAATACTTTTTCTGGTTTTTAAATAAAAGAAAAAATAAATTGTTACACCTAATTCTTATTTTTCAATCAAAGAAAACATCAATTATAAAACAAGTTTACTGTTTGCCCTTAACTTTTGTTATTTAGTAAAAGTGTCTGGGAGTGTTGAGTCGCTTTGACGTGACAGTAGCCCCCATAGTTCAAAACACAAGTGAAAACTTCGCCGTCTATGTCTCGATGAAGAAATTTTTTGCAGCTCAGGTCAGTTTTTACATTCTTATAATATTTCTCGGCATGCCTATTTCTCTTTTGAACTAATAGCTTCACTGATTAATTGGTGTAATGCATTCTAAAAGATATACCCTACATCAAAGGCGTTTAAAATGGACAGTCTACTCTGTTAATGCTTCACTGGCTTCCTCTCCTGACATCGTTTAGGAAGTTTGTGTTGGCTCAGGTCAGTTTAAGTTCTCAATTTATTTTTTTGTTGCAACCACTAATTTATTTATTAAAACACGCAAATGCAACTTCCTGTGGTTACTACCTCTCCAAATGTTTCCCTGACTATCTTACTGATGAAACCGATGAGGCCATTTTGGGGGCTAAGGTCAGTTTCAAAATGGTCCACTAGCACAAGGACAAGGACAAGGACAAGAAACCTGTGGTCAGTGATGATAGCAATTTGGGAAAACTGCAATCGACACTTCATCATATAAGTCTGTATATCTTTCTGATTGTCAAAAATTAAGCCAATGACTTGAATAAATGAAGTTTGTATTTTTATTCAGTAAGCGACTCCGAGTATCAGGGAATCAGCGAACGAGTCCCCTTTTTTCGAGTTCAGGAAAAAGCTAGCCACAATGTGGTCAAGTTTGGTGGTGAAAGTTTGCTACATCAAGAACATGCGCTGAATTCGTTGAATAAAAACGATGTTGATTCGTTCTTGTCAGTAAATACTCAAGAAACCTCGAGCTTTTTATCAAAAGCTCTTTTGGCAACATAATCGTAATTAATCTTATGGATTCGTATCAATCTTGTTTTATTCTAATATCTATATCGCACCGATGGATGAGTATACATGAAGTAACACGTGTTATAAAGACGTTACATTATTAGTTAACAAGTTTCAATTTCGTTAGGTGACGTTTGTGAGTATCGAACGTCTGGATATTTTTCTGTGGCGGTAATAAATATGTCTTCCGACAAATTATTTCTTTGTAAAGATGGGACACTCCAACAGAACTGAGTTAAAAAGGGTCTGTTGAAATGTAATTGGATTGTAGGTAATGACGGTGTAGATCGATTGCGTGTTTCATCGTAATTTCCTTCTCGTTGCGTTTCTTGCCTAAGTAAGGCTTCCAGCATTTCGGCTTGGTTGCCTGGACTCTCCGTTTGCAGGTCTGGACTCTCCTCTTGCTGGGCTGGACACTCCGCTTGTTGGGCTGGGAATGCGGTTATTGAACCACGAGACACCAGGCCTAAGGCCATGGTCCTCGCCAGCCCAACATAATAAAAGACCATTAGAGCTCCAATTTCGGCTTGGTAGCCTTCTACCTCAACTCTTACGTCCGATTCTTCATTGTTTTCGTCTTCTTTTTTAGCTCTTGACGTGGTGCGACATTGAATTTTTTCCGAGGGCCAATTGACAATCCGGCTTCAGTTGCCTCAAAGTCGCGGGTTTTCGAGTCTTTGGCGTCCTTTATGTGATCTGTTAAATCAATAGTTTACCAGGTAACTTATTTTAATTAAACACAATAAAAAGATCATACCTATAAAATTCCAAACATTTAGGTGGGAATGCAAATAACGCTTATTGAACCATCTGTGCCACGATTTCACAAAATTGTTGGTTCGATTTTGTTGCCCGTTGCAGCTAAATCGCAGAGGCGTTACCACGCCCAATTAATAGCCAGTCCAACACCGGTGAAATTTGCCAATCATCGGTGGCGTAACTCTTGATTGGCGTAGCAAAAGGCGTGCATGAGCTTGCCGTATGTTCTGGAATAGGTAATTAAATAGTTTATTAGTATTTTGCATCCATTATAATAACATTAGTTCACATACTTCAAATCCTTCGTAGATTCGATCAGGTGGAAGGAGAGTAAGGGCAATTAACTCTGCTATGCTGTTAACCACACTGCCATTACGGAAACGTAGGGTAAGATGGAGTTGTCCTGCCGTTTTAAAATAGCCTGTCCATAGTAAACCACCAACCTCTTGCTTCCGCTTCTAGTATCACGTCTGGCATGGCCATCATCAAAAGTTTGAAATCTGATAAAATATCTCGGATTGTCATTGGTGTGTCCGGAAAGCGTTCCCGAAATGTTTTAGAAATTATCTGCATTACCGCATGGTATTAATTCCTCGTTTTTCGCGTCATCAACGCAAACGCCACAGGGAAGACCTAGATGAAACGAACTTATTAAAAAATAGAACGATTCGCAAAGCAAAAAGCTTATTATATATTTAGTTAGTTATCCTGTTGTGTATGACTACGTGGATCGTTATCAACTACTGGAAGAGAAGGGGAACTGTCCTAAAGGATGCATCAAAATACATTGACATTGCTACTCCCAGCTGACCAAGCAGAAGCAATCGTCCTCATCCGATTGTGCAGTTCCAAAGAAAAATTGGTCTCGTCTTACACTTTCCCTGTAAATAATTTTGATTTAAAGTTAAAAAGAAGTACTAACTAAACAAGAATTTTTCCCGTATTTGAATTCAGGGGGCGTTTCAATTGACTGCACGATGTCTTCAACCGAATTAGGCGTTGGTGGCTGGGTGGATCTTTTTTCACGACGAGACTGCTCCGAAATTCGCTTTTGTCCTTGTCGGCCTTGTCCCGGTGTCTCTGCAATCGTGACACATTCGTGAACAACTGCTGCCCAATTTTGTTCGTCAAACATCGGTTCGTGGTTGTGCAAGCCTGTCTGTGTGTACACATCATATACGAAGTAAATCTTGTAGGGACACCCATCATTTTCGCGTTTCCTGTTGACACACTCCAATTGAAGTGTTTCACCTCTGGTGGACATAATATGTAAGTTGATTGAACAAACTGTAAACTACTAAACTATGTAAAACTAACCTCAAGTCTTTTTCATAGAAGATATGACCACACTCTGTGTTGTATCGGAAAGAATTCTTACGAGTTCAGGGTACCCTCAATACTCGAACTCCACCACGATCCATGTTTGCTTCTGCCATAATCAAAATGATGCAACTCGTTCCACGAGGAAGAATAAAAAAAAATAACTTTATTGTCCTAAAGCATCCCAAGACCATGCAGCACCATGAACTAAATTACGAGGACTGGTAATTTTTCTGTTGAAAAAGTAGGGACATGGAATATACCCATGCTCTCAATTTCCCTGTTAATAACCGCCCCCTAGTCTCTTGGGGCGAATCCTAGTCTCTAGAGATTCCGGGCTTCAAGCCGATGGCCATACAGCTGCAATATGACCAATGTGGCAGAATGAAAATAAAAACTTATACATGCGTTCGAACTTAAAAATGTAACTTTATTAAACTTGTCCATCGGTGCATCAAATTTTTTCGAATGAATAATTACTGTAGGCCATTAAGAAAAAAACACTGAGAATACTCTTAGACTTGATTTTTCTCTCTAACGGTTTTGGCTAGAACGAAAGATATTTCTTGAGTATTTTGTGGCAGGAACGATCAGCGCATCTTCAAATATTGAAGTTGATAAATGAAGGGGTACATAAACGAGCCATGAAGTTACATCATCAACTCTTTCTACACATTTTAAATTTGAGATTTCCAAACGAATTTCGTAGCTCGAACTTCTCAAATCAATTGAACGAGGCAGCCTGCCATATTTGCCTCGAATAAATTAGCTGTGACGTGAAATTACCATATTGCGTACTGTACATCCATCTTTCCTTTTTATAAGTGGATAACATTATTTCATTATTCTGTTGTGTGATGTCATTTTGTACTGTTGGGTTCAAAGATCTAGTAGTGACCCGCTTTTCTTAGCAGAGGTCGAAAGTCCCATGATGTCAGTGACCATTTCAAATGCAAACTAATCCTCTTGTTATCAGGGAATCCTAATTTTTTTTTTTTTTTTTTTTTTGGGGGGGGGGTGTTACGGATGAGTGGCGTCTTGTTGCTTGTGGCTGGACTCCATTCATTTGTGGTTGTTGATCTAGAATATCGCAAAATTGTATAGAATTATTAGGATTATTCAGTTTGGTTTCCGTGGTGCCCATTTCGGATTGGATTTCAGTGGAAATTTTACTCCGTCGTAAACCTGAGAACCAAGAGAAATGACATTTGATGAAGAAACTTTTGCCAGACTCCAGTCAGTTTATACTGCAGCATGAAGGGCGCCAGTTGACGTCTTTAACCTGAAAACAAAATCGCATTCACCAAAAATAAAAAAATTGCTGACCGATTCGGCAACACTAGCGGGTTATAGCTTCAGGAACCACCGCGGCCATCACGGAAATCTAGCAATGTGCCATTAGTAGGAATAAATGTAAGTTCAGAGAAGATAAAATAAACAACTTCATGGAGACTCTAGGAAGACAAATGAATATCCACTTTACATACCTTCACAGCGTTGTAATTCGCCTGCCAGCCATACGTTGAATTCCAACTGGATTCTCTTACAGTGACTTTTCAATATCTCTAGCCTATATTTTCCCGCAGTCACCGGGGAAGTAGGGAGACTCGACAACACAAGCAGATCAAGGTAACGTCATATTGGCGCACACGGACGCAGGTATCCACATATAATAAATACATATGCATGCCTCATTTAAAAGAATCAAATTTCGATTAGTAAGTCGTTTCAACATCACGTTTACTTGACAATTAAATAGTGGGCTTTGATGAAGAGCATTAGAAGAATTCCCTTCGTTCTGTTAAGGGTAGAAGATGGATGAGAATGAAAGTAAGTTGAACAGCGAATTGAATCACTGTATCTAATAGTATGATGAAATGGCATGTAACGCCTTGTTTGCTTAAATTATTGCCAGACTCTAGCTTGCTTGCTTGCTTTTCACGCTATTGTTTATGTTATCAACGCCATCTGTGAACCTGTCAAATAATAATAAAAAGCCAAGACAGTATAATGGAAATCGGTTTGAATTGTATGAGTCGCAACAAGTAGCACCGCCAAGTGGACATTGGAAAATGGTGTTATTGACAAGAAAAATTATCGTGTCAATAGGGTCCACGCTATTTTGCTATGGTGGTCTGGTGTGATGGTGTCCTGCCACTAGAAACCGAACCGAGTATCGAGCCCAAGAAAATTATTTTATACTCAAGCTTCTTAACCATACTGCCATCAAGAAACATTAATTTTTTATATTATTTCAGGAATAAACCGGTGCTGTCCTATAATCTAGAATAGTGATTCCGATTATTAATTTTATTTTGAAGCTTTATTGCGCTATCTAAATTATTAACCTCTACCAATGCAATGCGTCACTAAAGAAAAACGCTCTCAAAATTTAACTTTATATGTTGTGTATTATTGTAAACCAAAAACCAATATCAAACTTTCATTGTGTGAAGAAGGGAACTGAGATACCAGTGTTGTTTGGGATTAAAAATATTAGGGAATTCTATGGGATTTAATGGAAGAGCATAGTACTTTGCCGAAATATCACTTACCAGCCAAACTTTTTTTTGTTTACTTAACTCAGAAGCACGATAAATGAAATAATCTGTGCTAACATACGGTTTGCGAAAAGCACAATCCAGATTCATACATTTCCGTCCAACTACTAATAGCGTATTGTTTTGAAACTCGAAGTCGGTACAAACAACCGCTGATCTATTTTTGATCAAACAAACATTGTTCGGAAATATATAAGAAAGAGAATAGTTTTTGAAAATTAATCTTTTGGGCCATTTGTCACCATGATTCCATTACTTTGGACTGTCATCATCACTGCTGGAAAACCTTTTTGAGGCTTCAAGATCAAGTTTTATTTTGTTGTCGATAATAAGACTACAAGAAGTAGTGGCCAACTGATATTTGGATTTCTCAACTAGTCTATTTCTAATTTGTTCGGGTAGTAAAAATCCATTTCGAATTATTCTACGAAAGAAACTCAAAAATGATTCAAACTCAAATGCACTATTGTCTTCTACTGGGTTCTCAAAATGTGTCACATCTTCATGTAAATGAATAATTTGGTGACTTACAAATCTGCAAGGAATACCCAGGTCAGTCAATTCCGAAGAATATCTCTTCAAAATAAGTTCTGCCTTTTTTATATCAGAAGGGTTTATTTTTGTGGAAGTTTTGTAAGCACCAAGTAACATCATTGCATATTGAAGAAGCATTATATGCTCTAGTTCGTCTTCTTCAACAATCCCATCAAAAACAGGGTACAATAAGTAATAAAGAAATTGACGTAGGACATGTCCTTTATACTTTCCGCATTGAGAAAATGAACCAACGTAACGATCAAACTCGTACGGGTGGCAATGGCGATAGAATTTCAATCGCTTTTCTACTTGTGCTAATTGAGTTGAACTCAATTTCCCCTCAAGAGGATTCGATGCGAAACCATCAAGTTTTCTGAAAAATGCCCCAGATATCATAGTGTGCATACTATCAATTACAAAGCCCGTTACCATATTAAATCCCATTTTGACAAAAGGGCTTGGATTCTCTACATCTTTGACGTGTTCATCAATAGAAAATTCATTGGTGTGATAACTTAGGAAATCATCATCAGTACGAAGAGGAGCATCTACATATGCCATTATAATAATTTTTTTAACCATTTCTCCCCTTTGGATGCACCTGTCACAAGTCCAATAACCACTATGGCCTTTGGTACCTTTTAAATAGCTTCTCATTGGGCTGTCGGCTATAACGCATCTTAGGCTGGCAGTGAAAGAACGTAGAGGAATAACATCGTCAATGTCAGGGCAGAGTCTGTCAAATTCATTCATTATTGGTTGCAAAAAAGAATGTACATTTGGTGGTTTGTCCCGCCCATGATAGAATCCGATAATAAATGGTGTTGGTCTCTCAAAACAAAACATGCCTTCTTTAGATTTTGAACATGGTTGGACAGAATACAGTCTACCCAAGATGGGGGTTACAGACGGAACTTCAGACGATTTAAATACCTTCACGGGATCAATGAACACATCAATCTGAAAATGCGGAATTGCAGAACTAATCGGTTCTTTTGGGTTGCTACCTGAAAGAATATTTAGTCATGTTTGTAGCTTCAGATCGTCGTCATATGATTCAATCTAAAATATAAGAATGTGTAGACTATTTCATCAGACGTATACAGTATTTATGGATTTTTATATTAGCTTATACCTTTTCTCGGACTGGAATCGGTAACAATGATGGATTTTCTCTGAAAATGCTGACAAACTGAAAGAGATTTTCGTCCCAAATATGTGCAAAACACCCGGAGAATCACAGTTTAATGCACTTTCTAATCCAAAATGGATGTACTTTCCTCCTTCTTCCAACTCCGTAGGTTTAGGCAAACTTCTAGTATTATTACTGCCATTCAACCAGTCCCGACCATCAATTTTCAACAGTTCTTGTCCAGTACGTGGCAGGCAATCATAATTTGCTGGTGGTTTGTAATATTTCAGTAATTTGAATAAATATGTCAAATGACTGTGTTTTTGATTGGTGTATGTGGCAAAATGACGAAGAATTGTAAGCAAAGACAATTTCTGTTCTGTGTTCTCTTGCATTGCAATCAGCTCTTCGTCATCGTCTCCAAGCGGCATATCAAAATCCATTAGTTCATCGTCCGAAATTGGCTCTAGCTGGAAAATGTCTTCGGTATTTTCTGTTTCAATTAATGGTGATGCACAGGCTTCATTGTTGTTGACACGAATAGAGATGTTGTAACTATACTGAGTAGTGATGGGCATTCAACCATAAGTACCTCCCATTGGAGTTGAGAAACGCCATTTTCACGCCATTGGCCTGGTAAACTTTTTTCGTTTCATAATTAGGCATCAAGCTACTGAGTTTCCGTTTTCGATGACGCTTATTATTTCCACTAGCAATCAAAATTGCGTTGACCTCTTCATCAAGAAGCTTGAAAAGAGGGAAGAGGCATATTTATAACTTAAGTTAAATTATAACGGTTAGTAAGTTCCTGTCACAGTGGAAGCTTGTTTGTTTAGCTATAATTTACTTCTAAATAACCTGTAACCGTAGAAAAAGTTAAAATAAAGATATATTTCGTAAGACACAATTTTATTTACAATTAATACCAAATAAACTGAGAATAACGTAGAAACAATACGGAATGTTTTTAGATCTGTCAAATATTCACCGTAATATTAGGTTACAAATTGAACTCTTCGGAATTTACTTGATAGTCAAAAGTCAAATAAGGTCCGATAAATATATTTGTAATTAATTGTAAACATAAAGAATAATGCTTCTATCCGCTCCTATTGATTGCTCAAATTGATTATGGTGACAATGTGCTACCCCCTATGAGGTAATTTTAAATTTTTTTATGCACCTGCTACATTTTGTTGTGATTAGGCCTAGCTGGGCTATTAGCCTATGTCAGCTAGGCTTCAGTACTTTCTCAGAATCTATCTAAAGAACAAATTAATTACAGTAAACTGGCCGCGTATCAACCATCATCCTATTTATAAGGTAAGCAATTCCCCTTTGATATCTTCTGAATTATTGAAAATTGCCAATATTTGATACCAAGCATATTCTAGTCATAATCATAACTAGTTAACGAGATGGAAACTTTATGGTAGTCGTGGGGCAAATTAAGGTTTCAGGCCGTTTTTTTAAATCAGTTGTCAGGACTAATTTTGCGATTATATTTTAATTTTCTGAATTAATTCTTTGTAAAACTAATAAGAAAAAAGATTGCTATTGAAATGCAAATGTCTTTGTATTGAATGATGTCACAGGTTATTAAAAGGATAGCCTATTTCAAACACGTTTTTCTGGTTTACAATGTGGCCAAATGACGTACAATGCTATCCATGCTATCCCAGTTAGGTCTATCAGATGTCCGATTAATTACTTTTTTCGTCCACAATATTCCAAATTACCAGAATCAATTGACAGCAGCAGACTACACGACTAATGCACTCATGCAGTCACTCATGAGTGTACACACAGCAGGGAAGTATTAGTGGTTTTCCCTCCCGCTGAGTGACACATGCATCGTTGTAGTATTATTTGCGTAAACGATTTAATACTGCACCAAACAAACGATTTGAGTACTGCATTGAATTTTATAATGATCTCCACTTAATTTTATTTATATAATAGATGATATGATAAATATGATTTGTGTACTGTAAACGAACCTAAAAAGCCTTTTACAAGTAGTTGCAGAATTCAAAAATGGTGCGCTGGGAAGGAAAATATTATAACGTAGACGGCACTGGGAATGTCAAAGACCCTCTACTCTTTTTGATAGTCAACAGTCCTATTCATACAGCAAGTGCTCGTGGTTCCCATGACCGTCTTTTTTCCATACCGACTAACTGGATGAGCGACGACAATTTGAAGGTTAGAGGAATCAATTTTTGGGAATGGATTTTAATAACATTCAAAAAAAGAAGGTTTCCGGAATCCAGCTGGACCGAGCTTCAAATTTCCGACTTTTTAACAGAAGTGTACTTCCCAAGTAAATATTATATTGTATATTATTAGCTTGAGATATTTAAAAAATAAATATATTTTTTTTCAATTTTCACCTAGAATCATTTGAAGATTCGAAAAATGAGATCTCGTCCATATTTTAATCTATCTCCGGTGGAATCAATTATGATTTAAAAGACCTACTACAACTCGGGAATACTCCGAAGCGTAAAACCACCAGCCCAGGAAACACCAAAGCCAGTGGAGAAGAGGAAAAACAAAAATGAAGTTGACTTAGCTTCTCCTAATCATGTACCTTTGAGCAAGAGATTGGATAACACGTCCACTCCTATATTGCCGATCAAAAATTTTCAGAATCAAATGGCTGCGACATAATGCTAATAGTAGCGACTCAAAAGAAGCAGACAACGAGGATTCTCAGTTTATTGGTAATTAAATCCTTTTTTGATTGCCTCGATTGCTTCTAGTTGGCTGTGTTTTAATCATACTTGTATTGTACTTGTAATATTTGTATTTTTTGTCAAGAAAAATCCAAAGGTGAACAAGAGGGTCTCAAATCTGCTGCCAAATCAAAAAACATTTTCACATATCAGGCGACTCGGGTATGTCATCATATTTCGTTGATTTAAACGATCGTGATCTTGATGATATAGGTGTTAACATTCTATTGGACCTGAATGTTAAAAGTAAGCAATTATTGTTCAATATTCCATATTGCTTTTTATATTTTTTTTTTCTTTATATAACTTTACCCTCGGCTTTACCCAAAGAACCGTCGGTGAGTTTGGAAGACGGAAACTTGACAAGTTACCAAAAACTTCTGTTTGCTAAATTAGACCTGATTATAAAGGGGCTAAATAGTTTGCAAGGCGAAAAAACACGCCATGCCGTTATTTGTGAAGGGAATTTAGTCAACTTTACCAAGACTTTCACTGATTCCGTAACTCTGCCTTTGAATTATTATTCCGAACTAGTCGCCTTAGATTTGGCGCTTGGAATTGTCGAGCTTTCCGTCAGCCTGGTATTTTTTCCCTTTTCAATTATTTCCCCACTTCAAATTTCTCATTTTTCTTGTTTTATCTAATAGGTTGGAGTATTCGTCGAACGCTTAAGAACTTACAATACAGAAAGCGGAGTTTCCAAAAAGTTGTGGAGTTCGATTTTGTCCGGAACGTTGGCTATAGGAATTACATGGAAAGTTAGGCTTAATGTTGCCCGTCCAGCTTATGGGCACATGATAAATCTCGTTGCCGTCTTAGCTGGTTCGTTTCAGAATTTTATGACTAATAATGTGCTACATCTTAGTATAATCTTTTATTTTGTTTATTAGTAGTAATTCAATTGATTATGGAATCAACAGAGAAGACCCCAATTACAATATTGAAGATGATAAAAGTTATCCAAGATGGGCGCAGAAATGTTGCCTGGTCTTTCAATACAAAAATAGGAAACAAGCAGCGTAAAGACCCCGTTCCAATGCGGGAGAGTTCTCTCAAAGATCAGCTTGACTCTGACTGACTCTGTCACCAAAATAGATGCACGGATTACAAAAATTACAAAATCCTTTAAGACGTTTGGACTACATTAAATCAAACGATGTTCTACTGTGTTTCTTTGTTTCAATACATATTTGAAACTGAATCTATGTTTGTTCTTTGTGAGTTAACTTTTTCGGTAAACCTGGCAACCGCGTCAAAACATCTTGAGTGAGTGAAGAACAGACGAATGAAGAAAAAGTGTTACGTTGTTTGATTTTGTGAGTGTTTAAAGAGTAGAATTTTACGAGATAAAAAGACGAGTTTTTTTAATTTACGCCATAGGTACCTCGCTATTATTGTCATGGACTTGGGAAAATTTCTTCTTTTCTCTTTGCTGTTGAGAAATCTGCTGAGAATGGATCTGTTTACATTCAATTCAAAATCTAACTTCATCTTTATTGACCATATTGACATTTCTTTTCTTTTTCATCAAGTTACCCTACCGAACAGGACCACACACATGACATGCACGTCAAATGGTGGAACAAAATAAGGAGTGTGTCATCCAAATCAGCAAATTTAAATTTTCTCTTGTGATATCAGGAATTACAAAGATTTTACAGAGGGTCAATGAATCAGTAAGTTTGACAGATTTCTAAGTATCACCAAGCTCAGGAAACAAGCAAAGAAATTAATGTTATGATGTCTATTTCCAACAGAGAACACATGGTCCTGACTATGAGAAAAATTATTATGAATCATTGCTAATTGTATTAGACACTTTAGAGAAATGCCTAAGTGGCCAACCAAAAGATACAACAAGATTTGATGAAGCCATGAATGTTAAACTGTTACTGCGAGAAATCTGCCAATTTATTTGTAAACAAACTTTGAAATACAAAATATTTAATAATAATCAAGTTTTAACTATTGATGCAGATTTGCCAAATGAAAATCCAATGGTTAACCAGCTTAAAGCTCTAGCTTCAAAATATTTATTTGCTCTCAGTCTCAACAATTTCAATGCTGTTTTCAGTCGGATATCATCAAGGTAGCACACAGTTAATTAATTAAAATGACAACTATTAACATTTCACTTTGACTTTTCAATATAGACTGCAAGAATTAAGTTCATCCAACGAAGAGAATCCTGACTTAAGTGACATCGAACTCATTCAATATATAAATGTAGATACCATACGACTAATCAAATTGCTGAACGGTGAGAAAAAGTGGTGGAAAAAGTGTTTGCGCTTGTTCAGTCTGTGCTCAACGACTTAAAAATAAGTGAATCTAGAATATTCCAAATTGCCACAATGTGACGTTATTTCTTGGGCAGGTGTTGCTATTCAATCCAGGCAAGCCATTTTCCCGTTGTGTCAAGCCCATTGTTTCGTGTCTTGTTTTCGCATAAATACCCACAACAACAAAGCTCTTAAAGTATGCCTCAATCCACATTCACCACCAACTTTTCACTATGTCCTTGTTGCTTCCCTCTACAGGTGAGTTCTACCCGTTTTTAGTGGTTTTTGGTTTCGTGCTCATAAAACTCAAATTTCACAAATCTTTTCTGTAGAATTATCACACAACCACTCTTTCATCCATCATGGACATATGTGCAGTTATGCCAGGTAACCGGCTTAATATGTTGTAATGTTGTATCAAATTTCATGTGTATTAAAATTTTTTTTATAATACTGCTAATCGATGTAGATACATGCCGTTCATCAATTCGCATCATTCAATATTCACTAATGTTTTTTTTTCGTTTTTACAGAGTTTGACACTAAAAGAAAAAGTAAATCCACTGAAGAACTTCAAGGAGAAAGCGTCGGAAGAGGGTAATTCTTACAAAAACTTGTTATTGTCCATGGTCCGATTGATTCACGCTAATCCACTGCTCATGTTAAACGTAATTTGTCTCATTTAAACTTAATTGTAAGAAATATTTCATGTATGTTATTATTTAGAACCAAGGGAAAGCTGGACATGAGATTCAGAGCTCTACACTAGAATTAATCAATGGTCTAGTCTCGCTGGTTCATCAACCTAATATGGCTGACATGGCACAGGAGGCCATGGACGCTTTACTAGTGCTTCATCAGCCAGAAAAGATTGAAATGTGGAATCCCACGTCCGGTTTTATCATCAACGTCTAACCCCTCAGGAGGAGTAATTGATCGCAAATCTAATGTAAGATTATCTAATTTGTTGTAAGATCAAATCAAATTGTATCAATATCAATTAACTTTTCTTTTCGTTCTAGCTTGTGGTGAACAATTTAAGTCAAATGCAAGATAATAATCAGTACTGCCCAGTGACTTCGTTTGTATGACATCTTCTGCGGCAGTTGTTGTGTGCCAACGAGAAATTTGGCAGAAAAATCATTGAAGACGTTTGGACTAAATTAAACTATAAATGATGTCCTACTGTATTTCTTTTGTTTGAATACATATTTGGAGCTGAATTTATGTTTGTTCATAATTTATAAAATTTAATCGTGAAATTTATTCATAATTTTTATTAAAAAATAGTCTTGCATATATGTTGCATATATGTTTCTCAAATACCCGAGAAGAATTTTAGCGTCGCAGGACCATTCCGTTCGGCTGTACTTAAAGTAAACGCGTCTTGAAAGAGTTTTATTAGAGTTTTTCTGTTGCTTTTGCTTTTTCAGCAGAATTCTCAACTTTCTATTTTTTGGTCACGAAATAATCGGATCTATTTTGAAATTTTTAAGAAACTTACATTTGCCGTTTTTTATTTTGATATAAATGAATTCCATTCGAATTTTTTACAAGCAGTAAATCTTTGTTTACATTTTCGTATTACGTTAATTTTTAACAGACGATGTTTGAAATGTTAAATTGCTGAAAATAATTATGATGTGTCAACATAATTCGCTAAAACACACCTGATTAAACTTGTGATAAAGCTTTATGTATTCTTCCGGGTTCGAACTCTAGTTCATTGATGTCGTATGCCACCGCTATACCTCTAAGCTAGAAATCCCTTTAAAACAAGTCACAGTAAAGTAGAAAAAAACAAAGAAAACGGCAATTTGAAACGAATGGTAGCTAAACAAAGCAATACTTTGGTACAATAAGCTAAATAGCATTAATCAACAAAAAGAAAAAGGGCGTAGCTATATGTACATTTAGGATTTAGAATTATTTTTGTTTTATATTTTTGCCTCATCGCCTCATAAGCCACAATGATAACAATGTTCATAACTGAATCTAACTTTGTTAACTTCTTATTTATTTTCAAGAATATAACTGTCAACTGATTTCAGTGATTTGTTTTTTTCATATTTTTGGTTTAGTGCGCTCTATAGCTATATGCTGATTAGACCCATTCGGCGTGCTTGTTGTTGACGTTTTGACAATTTTCAACAGTCGTCTGCTGTAGTGTATGTCAGTTCAACCAGAGTGGTCGCCAATTGATAGATCTGTCAGAATCCTTGATTATATTCTATTCAAGCATATTTTCATGGTGAAAGTTTTCTTCGTAAATTTGTTAGTTGTGTTTCTTTTAATGTTCTAAACGACTGTCGTTTGTCATTTGTTTTCAAATCAATAATTATGTTTGTGAAGCAGACGATATGTTTTCATTTCTAAGAAACTTGGTGTAGACGTCTGTGTTTTCCTAATTTGGAAATGGAAAGGTAAGAATTGTTTATTGTGCTAGAACAAATATTTTTAAATAAATATATTTCTTATCATAGGTATTGCTCAAACTTGGTGATCAGCTCTAAACAAGTTTTCACATTTAAGACTGTTTGACTGAAAAGATGTTATTCACTGGAGGAGCTGGGTATATCGGAAGCCCCTTTGTGGTTCTTGGAATCCGGCTATGTGGTTATTTCTTGCAAGAAGTTTGCCCACTCTAATAATGGAAAAAAGGCTCAGTGACTGCCACTGCTCAGTTTCATCAATGTGTTCTATATAATATAGTTATATTTATTATTTAATATCTAGGCGAAGAAGTTAAATTTCATAAACAGCTAAGAAACACCCAATTGATAATTCTTCGAGCAAAGATTCATCAAGTAGTTCATTCAGGGCTGAGAAAGAGAAGGCAAAGTTGCAGCAGATGCTGTTAATTATCACAATTAAAATATTGATGACAGTTCAACACAGGTATGGAAAATATGTGGATAATTGTTTTGCTGGACTTATAATAGTTGATATGCAAGATAATTAATATTGAATGTGTTTTGATTAATAACTGTAACCTGTTAAGTTGGTATTTTTCAGTTCATTTCAGAAATGACTTAAGTCGAATTCAAGAACTTAATAAAGGAACTTATGACATGGCATTTATTAAAAACCATGCAAAGAATAATGTTGCGTCCCTCACATATTTTCCAGTAAATATTAACACGATATTAACTTTAATCTGAGTGCAAGTAACTACATTTATTGATTAAAACTAATTCAATTTTACTTCTCATTCAGGGCTAAGAAAGAGAAGTCAAAGTTCCAGCAGGAGCTGTTTCATGCTCATCATTAAGTTGAGTCAGCCAACAAAGATAAGGTAAGATCCCATTGTAGATTGTTGAGCAGGACGGTCTAATTATTCTTAAATCATGGTTAATTTTTACAGGCAAGATGAAACGTACACCAAGCCGCCACTCGCTAAATAATTTTGATCCAAAGTTTCAATTTAAATTTCCGCTTCGATTTGACCATTTCAACCATTTTGAACTTTCCGCTCAATCGCACGTCTCGCTATAGCTGACGTGTTGCAGTGGAGAAATTGGCAGCAACTGATGCCGTTCCACAACTCGTCCCTTTTCGGCTTTTCCACATTGGATATTAAACAAAAGAATGTGAACTGCTGCTGTTTCCAGCTATTGTAAACCATCCGCAGTTATCCGGGTATGCCGTTATATAGTCTAGAGTCAAGTTAATTTAATAGCTGACGTCATAATATATAGTCGACCGTGAAAAACCATCTTTTTATCTTTGCGCTGCAGGGCAGGCGGAAGGAATTTCGTGAGAAAGTGCTGGAATGGAGTCGTATAACTAAAAAGGCAAACGTCTAGCGATCAGTTCGATGGATGTGAACGATGTGAGAATGCGACGTCCAACTCTGCACCTGTTTACATTACACAAAAAAGCAAGTGAAGAGCAGATGAACAGGTCTGATTTGAGCGTCGATTTTTGTAATGATGCGGTCAACATGTTCGGTTACGGCTGTCAGTGGTGCACATCAACCGGATGGTCTCAGGATTCCATATGCCGTGCAGACTCAATTTTATATTCGCTCCATCTGTCGTTTCTCGACTGGTCGAAATTGACGACACAATTAGATATGATTTTGTTTTACTTTCCCTTTTCTTAAAGAACTTGTTCCTAAAGCGACAGCAGACGACAAGATTCGCTAACCACACGCAGATTTTTATGATTATTCTTTCCTTAATTAAATTTTGCATTCTTTTGTGCCTCTGTTTGACATTTTCCATTCTATTGTTATTCATAACAGGCAACTTCCGTCTGATTCTGTTGCTAGGAGACCACGTCGAGATATATGGGCGAGTCTCTTTATTGATAAGCGACAGCTATGGACGATGATGAGGATCAGCTCGACGAGCGATAGGCGTTCCTACACTGGTAAAAAAGTATGTATACCGGCTTTGTAATTATAACTATCACCTGCTATGTATTAGTTGTGCGCCACCAACTCGACTTCTTCGAAATTTTGAACTTATTTAACGAATTTCACTGATAGTAAAATTGTTTGCTGATTTCGTTTTACTATCATGTCACTCTCGAGATGTTATTGTAAATGAATGGAAAATAAAGTATCTGTCATTAAAAATGCTGTGTGAATTTTAAAACTTATTATCGATATTTTAAGTTTAAAAAACTGAATATCGATTTGGTTTTATGACAATAATTAAACAGGATTTAAATGGTCCGATTTACAGTTTTAATATAGTTTCAAAACGGAAACAACAGTGTTTTTTACTAATTTGAAATCCGCTTTTATGAATTGATTTCGAACGCTTTTTGCATTGATTTGAAATATTTTAATCTCGTTTCCGCACGGAAAAATTCTTCTCGGGATAATAGGAATTAAAAGTAACAAATAAGCGAATCATAAAAACTGCGTCCCAAAAATGCATATTTAACGTAATAAAAATTATTTTCGTTAAATAACCACAGGAATTAACGTTTAAAAATACAAACTAGTAAAATTAATATGAAAATTAAACGGTTTTCTCCTTGAAACCATAAAATGGAATTTTCAAGTATTCGTACCATAAAAAACGGAATTTTTTTTTTAATCACAAAGGAAAAATATTTGTCGGGATCGATAGCTTCTGGCGGTTCAGGAAGGTTGTGCAATAACAATACAAAATAAAAACCCGTAGTCAACCCGTTTGGAAAACACAAAAAATGTATAATTCCTTTGTATTAACCCACCCAAAAAACATTCGTTGGTGGGTTATGACAATATGACAGGGAAAATTTCATTCCGAACCCTTTGAACAAAAAAAATTCCTAGTTTTCCTGGGTTCTTTTTTCTAGACGGATTTGAGCGGGTTGGAACACTATGTTGGCTGGTCGACATGTTGTTGAAAACAACACGGAGTGGATGATTCCCAGGAAACTTTTGGCATAGTTGTCGCTAGGTACGTCTACATGTAGGTTGAAAGCGCCAGCAGTTACCACTAAATTAAATGATACCACTTAAATTTACTCATGGGGAGAAGAAATCTTTTCGAGGAAATCGGCGTGTGATTTTTCTGGCGGTCTTTAAATCAAGATGAGTCGAAATTTGGATGAGCGGAAAGAGACACTGAATTTGAAGCACACGAAAGTGCGGAAGTTGGGTAGCTCGGTCAAAGTAGTTACTTTGATGGAGTTTTTGGGGAGGAGATTCAGGACGCCTCCGTTATATTTCACGCACTCAATTTCTTGGCTTCTCCAGTTCTTTTTTTTTTTTTTTTTTTTTTTCAATTCAACCCTGATCTCGTTGAAACACAAAAAAGACGTTACATAACTGTGCACGTCATTGAAGAGGTTTTGTTTACGAATTTGTTATTGATGACTGGTTGAAGGTCGTTGTTGACGGCGGAAAATGTTAGAGGTCGCAGCACACGTCCGTCAACGAAAACAGAGCTTGCAGTGTGGCCTTTTCGAAACAGCAGTTAGCTACATTACGCAGTCTCCAAACACAAGAAAAACCTCAAAGTAGTTGTTTGCGTAACCTTTTACATTAAAATAACGAGATTTGCTAACCAAAGACTTTAAGGCATTTAACTCTCAATGCCATGATCTTAATTGAGGAACTTGGGCGAAAAGGAGTAAGAGCCCTTTCTATGGCGGCTATAACAAAAATATAGTGTTTTCTTTTTATTAGCATTTTAAAAGAAAATGAGATCATTTCTGTCCCAAATAAATTGCCAAGAAATCTGTTAATATCCTAAAGACATACCATGAAACCATGATAACAACTAAGAAAAAATATTAAACACTGGTGTTCCATCTTTGTTACAATTTGTAATGGTTTCTTATTATTTTCATGGTTACCTAGATGAATTTCGTATCCTTCAAATTCAAGACTTGTTCTTTAAATTAGAGATCAGAAAAGCTTCAAATATCATCAACCATAACAAGGCAATTTCTAGAGTTATATTAGGCCTAGGGTATATATTAATAAAAAGAAATATTACACTATATGGCTATAGGGCTTTTGAAGAAACTGAGTACAAATATACCCACTATCTCCTTAGAGTAGCGATTGGCCGAACTCGTTGTTTTTTAAGCATATACTTTCACACTATCTGCCAAAATTTTCAGATCGTGACTACTGCTGGCTTTGAGGCCCTTACTCTTAAAAAATTGTAATCTGTGTCCCAAAATCCCCTAAAAATTCTACAATGACTGTGTTAGTATAGTGTTCAAATAAAATGTTTTTTTGTTTATGTCAATTGTACATTAATAGAGTGGTGACCTCTTATATTTACATAGATCTCTTCATAAAGATAGGGCCTTTTATGTGAGTGATATAGACACACCCTACTACCCTACTACCCTATAAGACTTGCTATCTCAGTAAAGCTCGTTGAATCTATATATAAACATTATCAATAGAATGTTAATTTTCATTTATAGTTTTCGTCAACTATTAAGTCTAAGAGGTTTGCAGGAAAGAATATATCACCTGAAGATGTTTAACACGGAGCATTTGATACATCTCTTACACAGCTTGACACCGATCGCTGACTGATCTACAGCACATTTACCACATTTGATTGGAACGTGCCATTGGAATAAATATGAAGAAATACACGTTAGGTAATAAACATCTTTGGTTCAATGGAATTGTGAATCAAGAGATGTAACTAAGATAGAAATCTTAAAGTTCATGTTAACGATGAAGTTACTCCAAGATTGAACTTAGAGAATTAGTATTTTTATCTTGCATGTTCAGGTGGGTGTTTTTTTCATTTTTTATATTTAAAATTAATTTTTTTACATTAATACTATTATTTAGATATACTATGAATTTAGCTATTATTTCGGAATAATTTTAATAATTCTCCTGACGTCGTGGCTAAAGCCCACCTCCCAGGTAGCACACAGAGCTGTTACAGACTCCTGTAACCGATCTGTTTCACATACTTGTGAAACAGATCCGTATCAGGCTTGTTACATCTCTGTTTTACAGGAAATTTGTCTGGAATTGCTCTGTTTTACAGGATTTGGTAAAAGTTTGTTTCACAGATCTGGAACAGATTTTGAGAGTCTGTAAATTGTTTGGAGTGAGACACTTTTACAGACTGTCATACAGGTCTGTGACAGATCCGTAAAACGGGATCACCATTTACAGACCAAAAACAGATTTTCAAGAAAAAAAAGATTTGCCACCCTCGACACCGAGTAAATGCTTTCTGAGTCTAAATTTAAAAGTTCTGAGATCGGGGAAAATCTTAAAAAATGTACTGGGGCAATCCGTTTCAGAGAACCGGCGCATCATAAGAGAATGCACGAGAGCCGTACGTTGTTCTAGTATGGGGTTGAGCTAGCCTACCCGATGTAGATGAACGGAGGTCTCTGGTCGGTATACAACGTTTGATCCGTCGAGAGAGATAGGCAGGGGCCAGACCATTAAGGCAACGGAAAGTAAGGATACACAGCTTGAAATGGACTCTTAGATTAATAGGCAACCAGCGTAGGTGGCTGATTATTGGCTAATTACTGTCGAATTTGCGGGAACCAACGACAAGTTTAGCAGCAGCATTCTGTAGTCGTTGAAGTCGAGCGATTTGCTTATCTGGTAGGTTAACGAGCAGGGAGTTAGCATAGTCGACATGCAATAAAATGAATGCATTAACAAGGCATTTCGCAGCTGAGGTGGTCAGGAACTTCAAAATTTTGCAAATCGTCCGCAGTTGGAAAAAGCCAATATTGCACACCCGACAAATTTGGACCACCATGAAGAGGGAGCTATCAAGAGGAACACCAAGTTTTTTAACTGAGTTGGAAGGGCGGGATGGCGGTTTCACCTATGCCGAGAGGAATAGGCGCTGTCTTGGTCGCAGCGTGAGGAGAGGATGTGTTAAGAAGATGGTTCTTACTTGAATTAGGCTTCACTTTATTCCTTCCACTTTATTCCAAAGTCAGGCAGAATAGGAAAGCTTAGGTACTCTTGAGTGTCGTCGGAGAACTGATGCATCTTCACACTAAATACAGTAGCCAACGTTCGTACCGGATTCACATAGGTGGTAAATAGGACTGGGCCTATTACTGAACCTTGCGGAACCCCCGTCGTTAGCGCTACGTCAGGCGAGATATCACCGTTGATCATCACACACTGTTTTCTTCCGCTGAGGTAGTAACCAAACCAATTGAGGGCCATCCCGCGTATGACGAAAGATACAGAGGGGCGATCAATTAATGACGCATGATCAATTGTGTCAAAAGCAGCACTGAGGTCAAGCAAAAAAAGAGCGTTTCCACATTCACCGTCGATAGCTCGGAGATGGTCATTAATAAATCGAATTCGGATTTTTTTTTAGAATACTGTACACTGCTACAGTGGGTTCTGTTTTATCCATCCGTGTTTTACATCGTTTTTTTTTGCATGAAATTTTTTTCCATTTCGTGTGTCTACCCAGAAATAGTGTACAACCAGAATCTTAAACGTCGGAATTGTTGAGAAACAAGGATTTTGTATTGTGTGGTGAGGCTTCTCATAAGAAATTCGAGGAATAACATGAATAACACATTTGTAAATTCATATTATGAATAATACATTAAATCGCAAATGAATGAAGAATACATGAAAGAGTTGAAAATGCAACAATCAAGAAAGAAAAATCAAACTGAAAAGAAAATTGAGAATAGGAAAATTCAGTGACAGATACGGAGTGACTGCACGCGGGTAATGGCTGACAGACGAGAGAAGGAAGCTGCTAAACAGCATCAGGTAGACAGCAAAAATTCAGCCGAGGCAGAAGTGAAGAATGTGTCTTGTTCATCATGCTAATAATGTGTTTGAAGATTTCGTACAATATCCGTTTAAAAATATCTTCAACTTCCAAGAAAAAAAATCACCGCAAATAGTTTCAAGCAACTTGTCTCTGTTTTTGGTCCTTGACTTCAGCGATACATCACTGACGCCAATTACGTAGGTTTTTACCTCCAATCAATACTCGGGCATGATTTTGTTCACATGACTTACCGATTTTCTGCGTGCTGCCTTTAGCATGATTTAATTTCTACAGTAAATGGGGGGAGCCATAGCGACGCAATACATTTAGTTTTCATATTTCTTTCATTTCAGAGTACCAATAGTAGTGAAAAAATTGTACAAAGTTTAAATTCCTTTTTGAATTTGAACTAGAAATTAACAAATACAACAACGGTGAACTATTTTAAAGAAGCGACATCGGGAAGCATCCAATTTTCCGTGTGTTCACACTGCGTTTTTGCGACTGTTTTGTACCCACTCCTATGGTAACCAATCACTAATGCGTACCTATACGTAGAGAAAATTGACAAAAAAAATGATTTGTGACTTATGGCTTCCTGATAAACGCACTATCGCGATCGGGAGACAAGTAATCGATGCAAAATCTATTGACCAGAGGTTTGTCGTGCTTTCGAAATTGTTTATGTTGTTGCAAAAATGAAATCTTCATGTTGGCCACTCAATGGAATCTAGGGAGGCCACTCTTGTGGCAACAGAAAAGCTGAATAAATACTATAAGCGGCTCACATCTGTTTATATAGTATCTTGTGTTGGACGCAAGATTGAAGGTTGAGTACTTCAGTACAGGCTTAAGATGGGAAGCTGGCGATGGTGATTCTTCAGATATTGACATGGTTAAAACCTTTGTCCTTCCAGCGTAAGTTTAGTGCTGTACATTTTCAATTATTTCCGAGTATAATTTTTTTATAATTTTTTTTTCAATTCAGTCTGGAGAAAGACTGGGGAAAGTACAGAAATAACCCTTCTTCTATATGCTTAATATCACCAGTGGACTATCTTAGACTTCTCATGGCACCAAAAAAAGAAGTAAACAAGACTACCTTTCTGACCTATATTCAGTGAAGAAACGAGCTCGCCTTGAAGACGAACTTGAGGACTACCTTGCTGAACCTCGCGAGCCCTCAAATGCAAGTTATGACAACCAGTCATATTGTAAAGCACAAATGAAGTGCTACCCTCGTCTCTCCTTCATGGCACGGGACTACCTGTCCATCACTGCAACCAGAGCTTCTAGTGAACGTGTATTCAGCGCTGGAAAGGATCTTCTTGGCATATGCAGGTTCAATGTTAGCTTTCACGGGATATTGGGATAGATGCTATTTACGTCGGCCGTAACTAATAAAGAATGCAGCTGTAAGGGTATAGATGGCAGTTGTTGGAAAAAATTCTCGGTGTCTATAAGAGAGCCAGGTATTAGTTTGAGAAGATGGCTTGTTAATACTGTTTTATATTTATTCCAAAGGTAAGTAATGGATGTGAAAGTGGCCACGTTGGGTCAACCAGGAAAATTCTTAAAGCCGCTTCCTTGTTTTTATGGACTTTTGGTAAAAAATAGATCATAGAACCGTTGGGGGGACGGTCGCAGATGGATTTGTCTTCAATGGGGGTAATGAGGTGAAGGGAAGAATAAATTTTGAGATACTACAACTTTTTTGTTTTATGTTTGTTTATTTTTCAGTGAATTCCTTTTGAGAGAGTTATCTATACGTTGATTGATCAGATAACTGTCTTTTGGCTTCCCTATCATTTACTTCAACATTACAGATAACAGTGTTAAAGCCTTTATCAGCCTTCAAGATATGGATTCATTGTGGGGTGTTCGTTTCTCCGATTCAGAAATTATTTATTATTGAACAGAGAAGATGGGACATTATCAGGGTTAAGAGTTGGGATAGGGATTAACATCATGGACCCAGGATTGGTGTTTGAGGGTCCAAGTATTTTTAATGAAGTGTGAAAGCCAATCTCTCTGGTAAAGATAAAGTGTGGGTTTAAAGAAAAAGAGGGGATGTTAATTTATTTGAAAATGCGTGACATCTTCTGAAAGTGAAGGTGATACCGAGTTTGAAGGTTTGAAGATAATTTGTTTGTAAGTCAAATGAACGTTTGTAACAAAGTTGCAGTATGGGAGTCACTGAAAATTCACTTGGGCTTGTTGATTATCCTATGGTATTCCATTTTTCCATTGCAAAGGAGGAATGAATTGCTGCATTTGTTGTTGGGGATTTTTGAGGCATCAGGAGTTGATAAAAGACTTATTTTCTTTTTATCATGTGATTGGGAAGTTGATTTTGGATGGGTTAATTATGTGATGTTGGAGGACGTTGTCGATTGCGAGAACGTGATCTTCTTCTTGATTGAAGATCGTGTCCTAAGTCCCGTATTTTTTATCTAATCCGGTTTACGAAAGTTTGTGGTAAATTACGTTGTTGAGAATTGAGTTTTTGCTTAACCATGGTTTCCAGAAAGGTTTCCTAAGGCTACTTGATAAGTGATGAAGACCTGTTCGGCCCAGAGTTTATGTTAGATATGGGCTGAAATCCCAGTCTTGATTTCTTTGTTATTATGAATTCTTGTTGGATCCACTTTTAATTCTAATCTTATGATTTCGCCACCCACCAGGTTTGACAGTGGTCCAAGTTAAACAGCAACTATACTCATCTTCGAGGAGATAAAATGGGGCATAGAATTGGTATACGTGGGTCCTTCTAACAGAACACCTTTAAAACTTTGTAAAAAAAACTAAGAAAAAAACTTGTTAAAAAAACATTCTGGAGTCGTTATAGACTCGTACCTTAGAATGGAGACATGCCTCCAAAGCACCTCTATAAAGGCTGCCCTTTTCACCTCAGCAGAATAAACAAGATCCTTCGCTTTATCGACCCTGCAACAGTTAAATGTTTTTTCAATGCTCTTGTTCTCTCTCACTTCGAATATTTCTAAGTCTCTCTATCTCGGACTCCCGAAGAATCTCCTACAAAAAACCAAACGCAATGATACGACTCTAATAAGAAAACTCCATATGGAGTGCAATGCTCAATTACTAACATCCGTTTTCTGAGAATAGATATTTCATAATCTATCTCAAAGATGTTTTTGTAAAGAGCAACAATCTTAGAAAAAAAAATTAATTAAAAATTATCAAAAAAAGGAAGAAAAAACATGCATTTGTGGGAAGCGTCTGAATTTCAATCTGGTGTATTTCGCAGACTTCTTGTAAAAATTCTTCTTTAAATTTTAACACCCATTCTTCAGTCATTTTCTTATAGAAATCCATAACTGAAACAATGACAAATCTTCTCCTGAGATAATAAAAAAATAAGGAGTGACCATCACCAATTACTTTTTGCAACGCCAACGCCTTTCTGCACACAAAAACTGGCGACACAAAACTAACCCTCCGAGCCCACAAAACATGTTAATCAAACGTTACACAGCATTTGCATAAAGTCAATTTTATAAACAAAGAAAAAAAGAAGGGAAGAGGGCGTGATCGATTAACATTCATTCGAAACGACGTTCTAATAGTGTGATGAACCATCTGTTATTTGCGCAATTCGTTCGCATGCAAAGAGTTTCAAACGAACACTGTTTTTGTTCTTAATATAATAATAAAATATCCCAAACACAGGTTCAGCCGGTTTTAGATGTGACAGCAGCTGGGCTGCACCCCGCAGACACGTATAAAAGTTGGCTAACGAATGGCGTTAAATAATAATAACGGTTGGCACAAAATTTCGTGACTGGGATAAGAAAGAGAAAAGAAAAATTTAGGATCTCGTTCTAGATTTCCTGCTCAAGCACAAAGATAGTTTGAATCAAATTAAAACAGAAAAAAACCTGAAGAAATATTATTGCGCGTACGAGCGCTGCATTTCTTCTTGTGCAAAAATTACTACGCAAATCAATTAAGAATGTAATAAGTTTATTATTGAAAATCTCAAACTCTTCAATTCTTTTCTAAATTTTTGCATCTCTTTTTTGTGGATAGTCAAGTAAAATTTAACTTACCATATCCATTGCTAGGTTGTGGCTCATTACCAGAAAATAAGCAGGTGACTTTACAAGGAGCATCATTGACTTGATCAAAGGAACCTTAACACAGCGAGGACGGGCTCGCAATTCTTTAGACTTCACTGGTCTCATTTTTCACATACGCCTTTCGTTCCCGCCACTCCATTACCCGTTTTCGATGTCGTCTTCCAGTATATCATTTAAGCCACCAATGCCAAGCAATTCAAATTGATATCTATGCTCAGTGTTATCTCTATGGATATTTATTGTTTGTGTTGTCTGCCGTCATTTCAGTAATGGAATAAGACCATATTAATGTAATCAACCAAAATTTTACTTATTTGTTTTCTCATCCTGTCGTATAAAACAACCGAACGTTCTGAACGTTTCTCCAATGTACACAATAAGCGACTATAGGGATTAAACGGATTTATAGCGATAAGTAGGTCAATTAGGGCTACCTGATAAGTTTTGTGTTAGAACTTGGAACTCGGATTTCGGTTGTTGCATCAGTTCGTATTTCTTGTTGAACATCATATTGTAGATGGATGTTTGAAGATATAAAATTTTTTACAATTTCTCTACACACAAGTTTGTATTTACAGGTATTTGTGTTTTTGTTCAAATGTTGCTAGAATTTCACTTCCATATTTTACACGGTGCTTATTGGGAAACAACCGCCCAAATGTCAACGGTAGTGCGAATAAACTAAAGTTAAGACTGGTTCCTATAATTTGCTGCGAGCATTTCTTCTAAGAAACTTTCACCGTTTATGGTGAAGAAGTAGCAGATCTCTTACAAAACCAATTTTGCCAGAGCTTTACACTGAAGCGAAAGCGTATATGTTTTTGAAGGCGACGCGGCCGATAAGACACATAAAAAGAATGGCAGGAAAAAAAACAAGAAAGACAAATATTCCCAATCGCAACAAGGAAACAAACAAATAAATAACCAAATTAAAAAAGATTCGCTCAAAAATGGCACCCTTCATTGAAGAAAAAACACTCACGCACAACACACATTAGGCGCGTAATACGAATGACACAAAATAAAATATAGTCAAGAGGTGCAACTTACTGACCGTGTCCTGTTTGGTTGCGTTGCCGAATGAAGTGGCCCAGTTGACTTTCAATTCCTGTCATCAAAATTGGAGAGAGAGAGAGAGAAAGAGAGAAAAGAAAGTGAAAAATTAATATTGAAACTTCGTCTATAAGAGTTAATCATAGCAAACGAATGAAAAAAAAAGATTTCCAATACGAGAGAGTGAACACGAAATAAAAACCACGTCTGCCAAAGCCAGTTCCGCGTTGCACTGCTGGGCGCAGATATAAAACAAGGAGAGAGGGAGAAACAAAAAACAAATTTCATTTTCATCTATGAATTTGCAATTAAAAGAGAGAAAAAAAAGATGGAAGAGTCGTGGGGAATCATCCCGGACGACCCCGGATGTAGTCGTCGTCGTTGTCACAGAAAGAAAACGGGAGACAAATTAAAATAGAGAAAGAAAGTTCCGGGAATAAACGCGTCGCTGGTTTCTACACACTCTCTTTCTACACACACAGAGACACACAAAGAGTTTTTTTTTCTATTTTGTCGAGCCTCCTTTGTTATCCAGAGTTTAGAAAGCTTGTTAAAGAGCGATACACAAGTTTGGCGGATGAGAAAAAAAGATAAGGGAACTTGCTTTTCTTCTCCTTCTTCTCTTTGACAGACATTTTCGACTCCTTTTAAAAGCTCAGAAGTAGAAGAAGAAGAAGAAAAAAAATTACAAAAGGGGAAGTGAAAAGAGGATTCGATTCATGTCGAGAGAAGAGGAAAAGCAAAACGACTTGCATTCAAGTGTGACGTCATTTTAAGGCTTCAAAGCGCATCCGTTAATTAAGACGAGTCAAGAACCCAAGGAGGTGATCAGCTGGACCTTTTTTTTTTGTTCTTCATCCCATCAATTCCATTTTTTTTCTCTCTCTTTATTCGCAAAACTATATGATTCAGGTTAGCTGTGTTATTTTCGGCTTCACCAGAAGGCAAGAAAAAAGGTTTGAGTGACTGGCATGTTTGATTGATTTAGATTAGGTGAGGGCACTTCTGATTGCTCCGTGGTCGAAATAACAAGTGAATTTTAAATTAAATTCACTTGGATTACTTGAAAGTAGGAAGTGTAATAGTGGGTAACTTGAAGGTTAAAGCTTGTAAAAAGTATTCAGCTGTGGTGGCTAAAAAAATTGCCCCTGACCCTGACCACATCCGTGAATCACAAATCTATACCTAAAAATTATTAAAAAATTTCGTTTTTTTTACACCAAATAAAATGTGTGGCGTAATAAACCAATACAAAAATAGACCCTTTTGTTACATATGTACTAAACAATTTCTAGACAGTGGCAACAATTAAAAAATGTCAGGCCTTAAATAAACTACCTTATTAAGCTGTGATTTCCATCCTTGTGCCAAAATGACAAACGAGCTTTAACTACATAGATCATTTGAGTCAAAAGACATTCAGATGAATCATTTCTTGTAAATTAAACTCTAGGTAATGAAAGATGAAGCCTTGAACGCTGAACAAATAGGTTATACATCCGGAAGTGACCACCGAATTAAAATTAAAATTCAGCTTCTACAGTAACATTACAACTCACATTTTTCTTAAGAATCAAATTTCGTAATAAGATTTCTGCTTTAGTAATCAAAATTAACATTTATATAAAAATCTAGATTTGTGTACATTTTTAGCAACAACATCAGTCATTTGAGCAAAATAAAGGATATACTTTAATATCTCAGTGTATAGATCAAGTATTTGTTAAAAAACTTAAATTAAATGATTAATTCTTAATTGCTCTAAGATCCCACCATATGATTTTTTCCAGGTATGAGGTACTTACTGATAAAGTAAGCATATATAATGTTAATTTTAAATTTCCTTATTACAATTTGCTTGGGGTATAAATGCTAAAATGACCATACTGTGATTCGACTAGAGCACAAAGCTCTGCTAGAAGTAAATTTGATTTATTTTAACGTCTTTCGATGTGATACTTTTTTTATTTATAAAAATTTTATTGTGTTGAATTTTTAAATTTATACGTCAAATTTTATTTGTAATTTAACACGAATAAATACACATTTTGTTGGCTTTGGTAATATTTTAATGCCAAGATTTACTTTATGATTTAGAGACTGATTCTTGTTTTTTTAATGGGTTTTTTTTCATTTTTGAACATTGTACTCGAATTACAAGAAATATATAAATCCTGTGATTCTTGACATACCGTCCAGCTCTGAAAATTTATCTCAATCCTTTGATACCAACCGTATTGTTTATTTTAAATGTAGACCTAGAAATGGGAAATGTTATTACTTGAAATGAAGCATTGATTACATTTTTCATGTATCTTTACACAAGAACCTGTTGCTGTGGAGTTAACTTTCAATTAAGGAGTCAGCAATAATAGTAGTGAATGTGATAGGGAATCTATCAAAGTGTCCTAACATCTGTTCCTAAGAACAGACGTGATTACATTCAAGTGAAAACATTGATTTTCATTTGAATGTCATCATTTCATCAGTGTAAAAGATTATGCAAAAAATGCTTGAATATCAGACAAATGCACCACCAATAACAATTGAGTTTTTACAAGCTTTAACCTTCAGGTTACCCACTATTACACTTCCTACTTTCAAGTAATCCAAGTGAATTTAATTTAAAATTCACCTGTTATTTTGACCACGGAGCAATCAGTGGGTCGATTAGGTAAGTGCCCTCACCTAATCTTAATCAATCAAACATGCCAGTCACTCAAACCTTTTTTCTTGCCTTCTGGTGAAGCCGAAAATAACACAGCTAACCTGAATCATATTGTTTTGCTTCAACAATTGATGATAGTTCCATTTTGTAAACAAAATCACTACACTGACTCTCACTGACTATCTTTCATCAGTGAGAATTGAGCTGTGTATTATAGAGGTGAAAAATTCGATGGAAAATACACAGTTCATGTCAATTTTCGTAACTTGATAAAAATTATAATCTTCACTCATTCATTTGCTTAAAAAGGAAGTGAGTAAAATTTCCACAAACCATAACTTTCTCAAGGTCAATGTCCTACATATGCAGTTCTAGTAAAGTAATTGGACGAAAGACAAGGTCCTGAATCGTCTACTGTTTTTGCTGCAGTCCCAAGTGCCAAAGGATTATGCGCGCATATTCGCACCGCAGTTATTGTTCTGCTATGTGATTAAGTCAATTATTTCCCCTAACATGAGGCAACAAACGCAAAAGAAGATATTCCAAACCTCCTATTCTTCAAATGACGTACAGAAGTATGAATTCACATGTTTTCATGTTGATGCGTGCATCCCGACGTAGAACAAAATATATAAAAGTGTCACGAGTGTGTGTATGCAGGGTTATTCGGAGCGTATGGCTGTAAGGTGTATGGCAGTGAGGCTACAATACAAGACAAGACAATAAAAATTTGCAAATATGCGCAAACATCCTTACTAAAAAAATCGAAATATCGTTGAATAAAACAAAAAAATTCGTTCTCATACCGGGAATTTGTTTTTGATTTGGAAATATTTCTTTATTATCTGCAGAAAAATTTCATCCCGTTACTTCGGAGAAACGAACAGAATGTACAAATGGACATCAGGACGACTAAACAAGAACTTCAAGAACGAACCATTGAATACCGACGATGCGATAAGTGGGAAACCAAATTTCACCATTTGGACTCCTATACTTCAATTGACGGGAGCTGTCTCCTCTGCCGCGTCCACCACGTCACATCAACAAAGACGGCCACAAGTATTCGGGTGGGGGCATCTTGCGGAATTTGACCGATGTCCCCTCTGATTCAGGTTCCATAGCAGCCGAGGGACTGTATAGTATACTCTTAGCAAGTTGATCGTTGTGGCACGTTCTTGGCATCCGATCATAAGATGGTCCACCGATTCCACCTCACCTTTGCACCGATCGCAACGAGAGTCTAAAGTCGCGTCCAGTCTGTTGGCCTGTCACGTGTATAGAGGAGGTGATGATTAAATAAGAAGAAGGAGTCGCGTAAGGAAAAGGGGATACTGTACAGTCTTCTAGATTGTGGCCCAGTCGAGAGACGGAAGGGGTAGTTCGAAGTGGCCCGGTTCAAACACTGGTGTTATTCGATGACAAAAAAATTCCCGGTGGGTTGAGAGGAGGGATAGTTCCAAACCACTGCCGGCAAGTTGGACGATGAGCCCGAGCAAGCGTTTCACATGAATTGGCCGCCGAAAAAAGGTGACCGGGAATACCCCACATGGGAAAGACCAGTCGGTACCTAAGGAGGAAACGGTCGACCGTATCGGGCCCTAATAAGAAGGATACGATTTGTCACATAAAAAAGTGAATCGAGAAAGGTGTCGATATGTATCATAGCGAGCCATCCAGCGCTGACACTCCTTATGATGGATCCAGGGGGCGGTCTTTCCAGTCGGCCGGCCCACAGAAATTTAAGAGCCGCTCGATTTATCTTCTCAAGAAGCTGCGGTGGGCAGGGCAAGATCTGGCCTATGTATATAATCCGAGAAAAGTCGTTTACCTTCATGAACTGGACCCGTTGATATAAGCTAAAGCACCGACCAACATTTGTTCGAAGGAGGCCTTGAAAGTGTAAAAAAGCTGCCACCCACGTTCGGGACATTGTTTCTGCTACGGAATCGGAGAAGGGGATTCCGAGCAGCGTTCCCCGGAGAAGGGAATCGCTCGAACACCTCCAGGCTCCAATCCACCAGCCACGTTGTCCTGCGTCGCCATCCACCTAGACCAAGGTCTTTGGACTTCGTTTTTTTAAGTCGACTGGATGTCCACTTACAAAAGTCGTCAAGAACTTTTTCACTAATAGTAAGGTCGGTGTCAACATCAGTGAAAATCGCTACATCGTCGACAAAGACCCGCATTGTCATTGATCTCCCAAAAAATGAGATGCCCTTCAATTTCTTCGATAAAAATAGTAATAATCGTTCTAGGAGTAAACGTAGAGGTGGATGGAGAGAGGGGAACCCTTCCGTAAGGAAGACAAGCACTGCACCTATCCGGCTATCGAGGAGCCGTTTAGAATGGGCATTTTGGCGTCATGATAAAGAGCTTTGAGCAACTTGATGAAATCGATGGGGTAACCAAACTGTTCCATTACGTCCCAGAATGTCGTGTTGCACCAGATCATACGCCTTGGTAAAATCGATCCCAATCACCACACTACGGACAAACGTAGCTACTGGCGCAATGCCCACACCGACGTCTCTTTGAAAGCGGAGACATCCCGATAGAGATTTTAGTTGTCACCCATCCGTCTGACCGGAATACCTCTACGCTGGACATCACCGATCACCACCGAAAACGTCGTTTTCAGACGGGCAACCAACGCTTCCGCCGTAATCTTGTAATCACAGTTTAGGAGGGTGATAGGCTGGCAATCTGTAGATTTCTTCGGTTGGTTTCACTTTGGAATGAGGCGGACGAGACCGACCGACTAAGAAAGGGACCCTCGTTCATTTTGAAGAACAGAGCCGAACATTTCAACAAAGAACAGAGCCTTATCCTCCCAAAATTGTTTATAAAATCATACGGGATGCCATCCTCTCCCGGGCTCTTGTTTGACGGTAGTTTTTTTTGTGTAGCGTGTATTTAGTGGGGCGTTGGTAGCGTCATCAATCCTGTTATTAGTGGCCGTTCTGTGATGTTCCTCGAGAAAAGGGAACTCGAGCGCGGGTCTCCGTCATGGACTCTGCCAAAAACAGACCGGAATCCGTCCTTGAGGGCAGCATTGATGTCAGCTTGATCCACTAAGAGTTGGTCATCTTCCATGGCTAAACTCCACTATTGTGACACTTCTTCCATTACCTTTTTCCTTCCACACATGGAAGACGGACGGTCGTCCATGTCGCATTCGGACACGCTTCGTGACCGGATTTTTGCGCCCGTTAGTGCTCTTAGTTGCCACTCACGCGCTTCTTCTCGCAAAGCTCGTAAGGCGGGTAAATTGAGATCTGAGTCCAGGCCGTGAGGTCTTGCAGGCAATTTTGGTAGAAAAGACCAATTTTTTTCAACAATTAAGCCGCATGCAGTAGCTTTGTGCTATTCTCTTGACGCCACTCCACCACGTTGGCATTCCGTATCGGCAGAGACACGGAGTGGTGCAAAAACGTTTCGAACGTTTTCCGGAAAGAGTCTTCGGTGAAGATTGCTGTATTGAGCTTCCATATGGATGGCTGGGAAGTACGGGACGACTCCGGCACGGAGAGAAAGGAACACACCGCGTGAAGCGCCGCATGATCAGTCACATAAGAAGTATAAGTAGCAATGAGGCTGAAATCTTCCCAAATAGATCGAAAGCAGTAGATTCGGTCGATCCGCGCCGATCAACCCTGGTGAAAATAAGTGTGGCCGGCTTCACGGGGCCGCAAAGCCATCCACACATCCTCAATATCCAGGCCACTAATCATGGCGACTAATCATGATCGACTGGGGTGGAAGGGGTGGTCCCCGCCTTCCGGACTCACTGTCACCGCGTTCATCAACCGCGTTTAGTTCTCCCATTATCACAGTTGGTTTTTTGACAAATAAATAGAAGGCAGGCACGTTAAAACGGAAAAAAACACTTCGTTCCTTGCGGAATATTCGCCCCGAGGCGGCATAGAACGAGACGAAGGACACTGGACCAAAATTTACACAGAAAAGAAGACCATCTGGGTCACACTTATGGTATTGCACGGAAATGTTATTGGCTACCAATACTGCAGTACCGGCTTTGTTTGGGATGGGGTACGTCGGAAAGGCGACTTCTTGTACGCAGACGATATGGAAGTGGTTTGACACACAATAATTGAGCAATAGTTGCAGGCGCTCCGAAGTACTGATCCTTGCGATATTAATGAATGCTACCTTCATGATTAATGTTGGATTTTCTCCTTTTTCTTCGGCAGTGTCTCTTTTCTTTTCGGCGAGGTCGTTTAGCTGTATGTTTCTTTTGCCGACATCTTACCATATCAGAGGTGGACATTTTTGAGCCATCGTGATCTTGTGCCAAGGCATTCAGCACTTTTTCTGTCGATAAAGCTTCCGCCGAGGGTGTCTCCGTCGCCAGCTGAGTTTCTGCCACCACCCAGGCCGACAACTGGGTTATCGATGAGGGAGGGAGGGGGTGGCACTGGCGGAAGCTTTATTACCCTGCTGCTGTTGACTTTTCTTCTTTTTCTACACATCCGTCCAAGCCACACCAGTGAGTGGGGGAAATTCATCTGGCGTGTTGGGCGGGAAAGCCGAAGGCTGGAAAACCATGGACATCAGATTCCCCTTTCCCCGAGTTTTTTCATCTGTGGCGGTTTCGGCGGGGCCGGTAAATGGTGGGTCTTCCGCGTGGGGCATTCCAGCGCCATGTGAACCAAAAGGTTACATTCCCGACATTTTACGGTTTGGTTGGCATATCGGATGTATACCTTATGGTCAACAACTTGCAGATAGGGGATATTGGGTGTGACCATGCCATTCTCACAGTGAGTTGCCCAGTAAGGAACGGAATCATTCCGAAAATTGGACTGACATAACCGTCACGGTGTAGGTCAAGCAAGTTCCAAATTCGCATAGTCGGACTTTCATGGCATCCATGTTAGCATTCGTTGGGTAATCAGATACCCTCACAAAACGCTCTTCCACATTAGTCCTTGATGACAACGTTGATCTGACGACCTTCAATAAAATTTTGTCGGGCGCCGCCATGTTAGAATGGCTGTTACGTCAGCCGTTTCAAACAGTGTTACTCTTACCATCACTTGGACGCCAACCAAAAGGACTGGGGCAATCGCCATAATCTGGCTATCCCTGAGCCCAAGTCCGGTGACGAAACGGTGTACTGACAACAATTGTGGCCTAGGGAAAGGGTTGCCGAACACAATCTTAAAGGTGTCCTCGTACCACAAGCCGAAGAATAGACTAGCGTCGGGAGGGAGGTTGGGCATAGAAACACTGGTATAGTGGCTTGACCACCTGGCGGCCTGAGGAGCTCTCCCAAACTCGTCCGACGAGCCTCTTGGTTGAAAGCTAGGTTATTCTAGCCACTAGACCATATTGGAATTCCTAACGATTCTTCCTGCCCAAACCCGGTTTCGAGCCAGGGACCTTTGGATTCTTCTCCCAAAGAAGTTATTTCCGCAATCGTAAAACGTTAATTGAAAGACTTGTCCGTAAGCGATGAAAAATGTTTTCCGTCACAAGTAAAAATTCAACCCAAAACGCAAGTCACAAGACAAGCAATGCGCTTTGAAGGTAGACACATGAAACATAGTTTCTAGTAATTAGCATAACGCGCATTGGTCTAGTCGTATGATTCTCGGTTAGACGAGAGTTCCTGGGTTCGATTCCCGGATGAGCCATCGCTGCCTGTATTTGATTCGATTATAGATATCTGCAATCACTTCAATTACCTCACATCAAGAGGATGTAGCTGAGATAGTAGAGCACTCGCTTAGCATGCGAGAAGTGCATTTCCAGTACTGCATATTTTGTCTCACATTGCGCAATTACTGACTCTTTACGCCACAAAATGACCAGAAGTGACCATTTTGTGAAATCTTCGATACTGACGCTTTTATCTTATCCATAACGCGATCTTTTTCAAAATGTTGATTTTTACTTCCCCAAATACTACTAGATGGCATTGGAAACTACGGATGGTACGGAAACTCCCACAACATCTGCGGGCATTGTTCCAGCGAAAATCGACGCGTAATTTATTCGTCTGCTGTGGAGTTGAATTTATGTTGTATTTTCTTAATGGTAGATGTCACGTCAAATAATTAGAGGGCGTAATTATCAGCTGATCAGAAACACAGTCGTCTTTTCCAATCTTGTGTCATCTTGAGTCGTAAGAGGCCATTTTGCGGTAGTAACGTCTGACAGCTCTTAATTTGATCCGCTGTTTTATATCTTTGATTGTGTGTGTCTTTTTTATTCGACTCTGCATTCAGGTATTTAATTGAGATCATTTATTGAATTATGTATATTAATCGACTGTATTCTAGAGTGTATATAATATTGAGTGAATTGATACGTGATTTCTATTGAGTCACGATTGTATATTGACGTCTCTGGCCATTGCCCACTCCTAATTGTGGATCCTGGGTAACATCCTATTTATATATGTTGCTTGAATGTAAATGTAAAATTTTATATCGTTATTCAGGCACCAGTTGAATAGTCTAAATACCGCTATCATATTCTTTCACTCGTTGGCCCATAGCTGGCTCTGGCATTTTCATTCTTGGTTTCAGGCATGACCTACTCAATGGTTAAGACCACTAAACTTGTATGGTCCTCCATGAAGGGGAGAGAAGTGGCAAAATTTTCTTGCAAGATCCAATTAGAATCCTTTCTGATCACGTGCTGATCAGATCCAATCAGGAGAGGGAGGATAGAACGACGCCATCCAGCGCTCGATAGTGCCACCCGTAATAACAAAAAATAAAAAACCCGTATAAAAATAAAAAAACAAAGAAACATATTCAAGATTGGGAAATTAAATATTCCTAATTTATTATATTGGTTCTAAAAACGCAAACAGAAAAATAAAAATTAAAAATTAATTAAAATTAATTAATTCAAAATTAATACATATCAACAATTAGTGTGACAAACCATTTTTATGAAAATATTTAAATTTAAAATTTGCAAACCATGGTGGTCTACTGTATCCTTCCAGCTTCCGTCAAATTTGTCTCCAGGCTGTGGGCGATCTATATATTCGTAAAAGAAAGCCTTGTGCAGATCTCGGGGTCCACGTTCATGCTCAGCGGCCTTGAGGAATTCATTGTTCCCCAGCTTGAAAAATGAGCACTTTTTTGTGTGGAATTGCACGTCGTGGGGATAATTAAGGACTCGATTGGAGTTATTTTAAAGAAATATCTAAAACCAATTGTGTCCAACAATAGAAAATTACATAAAATCTTGAACCAAAAAAGAAATACCTTCGATCCTGCTAATAAGGAACGTAGAGCTAAAAAATTGAAATAATGAATTTTAAAGTATTCTCTTTTATCCTTCCTATCAGTTGCTTCTAACATTATCCACAAAAAATGATTATCATAAATTGTTCCAACTGTTGCGGCACAAAAAGAGATGAAAGTTTAACAGTCAATTTTCTAATGTGATTTGACTGACTTTTGATTGCAACTGCACAACCCCATTACAATTGACCTTCTTACGAACCACTGTTTTCTTGGCATACTTTAAATAACGTTTTCAATTTATTAATTAAATGGCGTGGGGTTTGAATTCCATAAATAATCACAAACTAAAAACCAAAATTTGAAAATTTACTCTGGGAATATTAAACCTGTCACACCACAGACGTCGGCCATTTTTTTTTTTTTGTTCTTTCAAATTTTCTGTCTGCGTGAATTGTTATTATTGAAGGAGAGTCGCACCATCGAGTGCTAGATTGCGTCCTTCAATCCTCCCTCTCCTGATTGGCCCTTATCAGCACGTGGCTTTGGTAGCAAATCCTCTCGCCTTCATAGGGAAGATTGAAGTTTACTGGCCTTAACCATTAGGTAGGTCCTGCTTCGGGGCCTTTAGATCTTCAGTCTAACGCTCTTCCATTTGAGCTATTTCAGTACACCTAAATCAAATAACGAAACACAATTTTTGACTTATTAATCCAATAAAATGTTATACAATATTGCAAATACAATATTGGAATTCCCTTAACGAAAAAATAATAATGTCCCCTGACCCAAAATGACCCGTTAGCTGACGATCGGATTTGTGTTTAGGAATTATTTACTTGGTAGACTTATTCGATGGGTACCAGAATTCGGTCCGATAAAATAGAATTGTCACTCAACTTGACTGTTTTAAACATTTCCTGGAAAGTCTGTTCCACTTCTAAGCTCAACCCACTTTCACCTATGACTGGTGGTTCTTCCACTACCTCGTCTTCTGGATTGCGCTCTTTAAGTTTTTCCTCAGCATCCAATTCCTTCAAACGAACAACATCTAGTTGGTTCTGAGTCATGGAAAGGACCATGATTCCCCTGAACATCCACTTCAAGGAACTCTTCTTGTAATCAGCTAAAATGTTTACCATGGTGTAATTGTCGAGGGAGATGCCAAGGATTTGCAAAAACCACAAAAAAAAAATAAGTTATACTTTTTATTTTTTTACGCATCTACTCTTTTGAGAATTGCACCAAAATAATTACACGTAAAAAGTAAAAGATTTCCAAAAATAAAATATATTTTTTTAAAATAATTCATTTGGAAAATAAAGTAGAGGTACAGGGATTTTTAAAAAATTTAAATGTTTAAACTGTCATTTCTGGAACCTCGTGAATTTTTTTCATGGAACACATCGTGAAATTTGGAAGGACCCCACCATCTTTTTCCTCTGTTGCTGCACGAATTTCTACCCCGTAAGCCATGTAAATGACATCTGCTGGCTTTATCCCCGCCATTTCGAAGTCTTTCAAACTGGAAGCAAAAAAAAGATGTTTACCACATTTCATTGTAATAGATAATCACGAAAAAATATTTACAAAATTAGCCATCTTTCCACTAAGATCGCTGGGGAAGTTCACCATGTACCCAACCTTAGAATTAGGCATGTAGTGGTATTTAAAACAAATCTGATACATGTGACATAGGAAAGTGAAGCTCATTGGTTTCATCAGCCCTAACTAGCCTCGTAACATACTGTGATCTGCCAAATCGATCATCAATATGAACGGAAACTAAACTTGGATAGAATCAATCAATCAAAGAATCAAACATCAAAATCATTCAGTGATGTTTGATTCAGAATCAAGAATAAAAAAGAATAAAAAATCAGAATCAAACTTGGGTAGGAATAAAAAATCAGGAAAAACTGAATCGAATCGTTGTTTCGAACAAAATTTTGATTGGAATCAAAATTGAATTATATGCCTTCATATACATATGATGATGAAAATGTACTTACAAGCATGATACAGATTTTAAAAGATGATTTACGTCGTGACACATTGATTCGCGTACGGCAGCTTCCATGAATTGGGGGCCAGTAGGGGAGACCGGGGCTGTGTGGGACATGGGGCTACATGTGACATCGCAGTTTTGAGCATGTTCCCGTAATTTTTTTTAAATAATTTTTTTACCCAACATGGGGCATGGTAAATACTCAAATATAGTAAAAAAATTATTAAAAAAAAATTACGGGAACATGCTCAAAACTGCGATGTCCCATGTAGCCCCATGTCCCACACAGCCCCGGTCTCCCCTACATGTCCTAGGAGATGGGTATTTCCGTAATCGGTTTCGTTTCTCCAGAAATTCTTTACTGATTACACTCTTCATTTTTGCCTGTAGGCAAGTGATTTTTTTTAATAACAAAAAATGTTTTCACACTAGTTAAGCAAAAAAAATATTAAAACTAAGCATTAAGAAAAAAAACTAAAAGTTTTTATATGCTCAACTCTCACATTAGCCTAATTCGTCGAATGGGGAGGAGATAAAATTGAATCCCGCGGAGATTTTGAAAGTAGTTGGTATTATTCTTCAAATAGTAATGCTGCATGATGCTGAATCGCAGTCGACAGAAAGGCCCTTTTTTCTTTCTGTCCGCGTTTGCTGCCACTGTGTCTCGATGTGACCGATCACAGCTATAATCCCAACTCAAAAGTCAACAGTCTATTCTCGGCCTGATATGAATAAAAGAAATTCTACACTATACTCCTTTGCTAATTGTTCGGCATATTTTCGTTTGCGGCCACCAACCAAGCAGTTGTTCCCAAAACGCGGGAGTACCCTGACAAATAATTCAGTGGAGAACGAGGCCGTCTGTTGGTAAAGCAGCTGAATCGTGAATGAATCATCTGTACGGTACACACACACCAACATAAGCTTGTAATAGTACAGTATAAACCAGAAGAAGAGTCCAACTAGTCAAGATGTACGTAAAAGCGAGCTAGTTCTGGCTTTATTCGAACCGATAAGCCGCCAGTGCCTGTCCACTAATGTCACACTCTCCAACAGAAAAGAAAAGAAAAGCCACAGACATTCACCTGCCGGCCAAGAAAAATAAAAAAGAGCGCACGATGAATAAAAGACGAAGTAGAAAAAGAAACAAACATCTTCCCGTGATGTATGAGGTGTTCATTACTACTCTTGGAGGTGGGATGGAGATGGGGTGTTCATTACTACTCTTGGAGGCGAGTTGAAGCACAGTGGTGGCGGCAGCGGCAGTGGCTAAGTCGCGCGTATGTGATTAAGACGACTCGGATATTCCCTCGCATTTCCCGGGCTGCTACTCGCCTCCCCCTGACAATCTATACATATTGTCTTGCATAGGTTTTCCTTTCTCAAACCGCAGACGAGCTTTGCTTTACTTATTGCGTGACTTTTCGGGTTTTTGGCGAGGCAGGACTGTCTCCTTTTATCTATTCGTGAATGAATCATCTGTACGGTACACACACACCAACATGAGCTTGTAATAGTTCAGTATAAACCGGATGAAGAGTCCAGCCAGTCCAGATGTAAGTAAAAGCGAGCTAGTTCTGGCTTGATTCAAATCGATAAGCCGCCAGTGCCTGTCCGCTAATGTCAAATTCTCCAACAGAAAAGAAAAGAAAAGCCACAGACATTCACCTGCCGGCCGTGAAAATTGGATTATCAACAAGATTGGGACGACAATCAACCTGGACATCAACGAGATGACAGACGGGGGACAGCAGCTGATGCTGCCATGATGCAATTGGCGATACACGCACAGCACTTAGTGAAAAGTGTGCGCTAATCAAATTAATAGTCAAGTTTGTCGGTAAAAACACAAAAGTCACGGACACGTTGGAAAAAAGAAAAAGAAGAAAAAAAAGAAAAGGACTAAGAGGGTTTATGTGTTGCGTCCCGGTCTTCTCTCTTATGGGGAAGCAAACGGCAGAAAGAAAAAGAAAACAATGCACCACTGTTGCCTGATGTAGTAGCGCCTTATTTATATCTACCTTTTGGGGTGGAAAAGTTTGTCGAGATCATCAAGCCTTTATACTACCGTAATCGCACGAATAGTAATAAAAACAAAATCTGCCAAACGAGTCGCAGAACTCCTCCTTTACTTTTCTCCAAATTCTATGGCACTTTCCTTCAACTTGAAGCTTTGTTACATTTTCTGCAGCTCTTCAGGACGACGAAGGCCAACACAAACAAACAAACACACACTCTATTCTTCTCCTTCACCCGGTGCAACTTTCAGAACGGGGATCATCTCCACCGAACTCTCTTGGTGAATTTAGCAGCATCAAATTTTGCGAGAGAGAGAAGCGCGTCCTGTTTGTTTTCCTCTCCCCGTTTTTTTTTTTTGTTTTGTTCTGCTACTTTTTCTTGCGCTATTTTAATAAGCGTCGTTAAATCGGTCGTATAACGTGATTATCACGAGAGCTCGCTCCATTCCAAACTGGGTAGTGGCGTCGGGTCACAAGTTAATTCCTTCGGTATACACCGGAATAGTTATTGGTGCCAACGGTCTAGGAAAGCCGGAAGTTGTAGGCTTTTTCGGTCCGACGTATATGGCAATTCGCTCTGGGAAAAATAGCTCTTCTACAGCGTCGGCCCACGGAAAAGATTTTGAAAAGTTGCTTTGAATTCCCGAATTTGAGGCGCTAACCACATGTGGTACGGATAAATCGGTGAAACCCATCTTGATTTTAACTGGTATAATGAATACTTAAAATACTTATTTGTTTCTTTTTAATTTCATCAAATCAATATTTATACTTTATTCGGTGGACGGAGGGCCAGATGAGAATCCACGCTACCAAAAGGTTATTGAGACTGCTATTCATCACTTCAAGAAGCAGAATTTTGACGCTGTATTTCTGGCTACTAATGCGCCAGGCCATCGTTCATTCAATCGCGTTGAAAGAAGAATGGCGCCTTTGAGTCGCGAGTTGGCCGGATTTATTTTGCAGCACGACCACTACGGCAGTCATTTAGATAATTCTGGTAAAACAACTGATGCTGAGCTTGAGAAAAAGAACTTTGAACATGCTGGAAGCACCCTCGCCGAGGTCTGGAATTCTGTAATTGTCGACGGTCATCCAATTGTAGCTAATTATATTGACCCTCTTACCTCCGAACTCAATGATGAGTTGCACTTGAACGTTGCTGATCAGAATTGGTTTTCTGAGCATGTCAGGACTAGTCAGTATTTTCTCCAAATCGTGAAGTGTAATAATTTAAGCTGTTGCACAGCCCCAAGAAGTTCTTACTTTGCTATTGTTCCTTCTCGATTCTAGCCTGGCCCAGTTCCGTTGTGTCAAACTTTAGAAAGTGGTTGAGGGGCCACAGAGAGATCTAATTTTGAAAAACATTCTTTTTCTTCTCTTTTTTTATCAATGAACCTTAGCCGAGAATTGTTGCCGCGATCTACTCGAAGTTTCAAATCTCTTTTATGATCTCTAAAACCCTTAGGTTCAATCTCAGTTGACGGAGCGCATTTGTAAACATTGTTCGTTATATTTCGCATCAAAAGTTATGCTTATTAGCTCCTGCGCAAGTTGAAATTCAAACACGGATAAGACCTATTCGTGTTGCAGCTAGGCGTCAAAGAGAATTGATGGTTATAATTGCTAACAGTGAAAATGGTTCGGAAGACGCCGAATGGATTTAGGAAAATTAACTAGATTTGTCAGGCCGAATTCCTGGATATCCAGTGGAAGCAGACAATACTTCAGTTCCCTTAATGCTCATTTGGCATTTGCTCTATTGATGATCATTATGCTAGTCCATGGGGAAATGTTTCTGTTTAATAATTGTATTAATCCGTTAAAAAGTAGAATCTGGCAATCAGAAAAAAACTTTGCATTGTTAATTTTCAATATGGCACTGACAAAAATGATACAAAGAATGCTTACTTTTTTAATACAGAAATAAAATAATTTAGTTTCGAAATATATAAAGGCCTATATTTTTTAGGGGGGGTCGAGCGAACTACTACGTAATTTCAAGGGGGGGGTGTCAGCCCGAACACTTCAATCTACTACAAGGGGGAGGGAGGGGGTTAAAATCCGCCAAAATCCCACTACGTAATATGTGAACGGCCCCTTTGTTTTAACAGACATAATTTCTGTACACACTTGTTTTCAAAGATTACGGTCTACGGAGTTTTCTTCGATTAATTTAGTGTTCATATCAAATGGCTGAATTCATTCCAAAACTTGACATAGAAACTATGATGCGAAGGAAGCAGTTTGCACAGAAATATTTAAGTTGTTAAGAAATGTTGATCCACGCTTTATTCGTTTATGAACAACGATTTTGGTGTGTTTAGTGTTACAATTTTACATGTAAATTTTTTACTAACTCCAGAAACATTGTACATTTCAAGTTTTAGCAGTAATGGAGAGATAACTTTGCATTCCGGAAGCCACGGAAAGAATGTTAAGGACATAGTTGCTGTATGGAGTTGTATTGGGGTGGATCACAGCCGTAATGCCATAAAGAAACTTGACTCTAGGCTCGATACAAGCCAGTACAAAGAACTTTTATCTGTTCATGTGGTCCCATACTGTAAGGAGAGAAAACTGGTCCATGACTACTTCCCTGTTCATACTGCCAAATCAGTACGTGACTTCATTACTCTAAATGGTGTGCAGGTTATCGAAAACTGGCCAAACAAATCTGGGGACCTAATGCCATTAGAGACTATTTGGAAAGAAATGGTGAAGAAACTTTCTGGAATTCTGGTTTTTAATTAAACTGATTTGTGGAATGAAATTTCTAAGTGTTGGGAGGAATTGGATCGTGATGGATATTTCATTGAGACCATAAATATCATTCCTAAACGTTTACTGACATTGGCAAAAGACGGTGGTAGCTGGCTCAATGGCTATAAGCTGTGTATGTGCAAATTTAAAGGAAGAAAAGAAATACAAACATTTTGAAAGATCAACTGTAGTGACTTGTCTTCTAAACGTAATATAGCAGCTGTACCGATGGATGATGCCTATCCATAATAAGTAATCTACCTTGCATTGTTTCAGAATTCGAAAATTGTTATGTGCGTTATCTTTGAATTATTAAAGTACTCACGTACTCAGAATCCTAAATGCTAACAATTGAATGGGATATGCTCATATACAGACGTCTTTGAATAAAGAAATTAAGCTGTTTTAGTGAAGAAACATTTTATTGATTGATGTCAGTAGCGGGTATGGCCGCCCTTCGCGGCAATAACAGCCTGGCATCTTTTCTTCATAGAAAAAATATGCTTTCGCAGAACTTTTTTGGAATGGAATTCCAGGCCTCTTGAACCTTCTCCCACATTTGGATTTGTGATGTTCGGGTACTTTTCATGATTTTTGAATCAACATAGTCCCACATTGCCTCAATAGGGTTAATATCGGGGTTTTGTGGTGGCCAAACCATCCTTACAACCTCCCCTGTAACATATTGATGATGATAATAAGTACTAAGTGGCTGCAACAGTATACAGTAATTATAACATAATCCTTAAACTACACATACCTGATTTTTCTTTATTCTCCAAATAGTTTCTGCATAGTTTAGAAGCGTGCTTAGGGCCATTGTCTTCCTGAAATACAAATCCCTTTACAATCAGCCGTTTACCCTCCGGAAGTGCGGTACGAACTAGGATGTTGTGACATACTTGTTTATCTATTATGCCTTCTATTCGTTTCAAACGCGTAACACCACTTGTACAAATTCCGCTCCAAACCATAATACTATCACCGCCGTGCTTCACTGTCGGCGTAAGACACTCTTTTTTGAATCTTTCGCCAGGCATCCTTCGAACGATTACTCTTCTTTTATTTCCGAACAATTCAAACTTTGATTCGTCTGTGAATAGTACTTTGTTCAACTTTCTTTTTGACCACTTAACATGTTTTTTGGCAAAGAGTAGTCTTTTTTCACGTTTCGAAGACTTTTGGGCGGCGACCCGTCCATAAAGACTCCGAGAATGCAATGCTCTTCTACAGACAGTATGTGAAACATGGAATTTTCTGTAAGTATTCAATTCTTCTGTTAAAACTGCTAAAGATTTGTGACGATCACGTAATGCGCACAGCCGTAAATAACGATTATCTGATGGAGATAACGCAGGCGGACGACCACTTCGTGATAAATTTTTTGCACTGTTTGTCTTTTTTAAACGATTAATCGTGTCAGACACCATCGATTTTTAAACCCAGATATTTCACTAATTTTTACGGATAGATTTTTAATTTTATGACAATTAATGATTTTCCATCTTTGTTCAAGTGACAGTTCTTTTCTTTTTTCACCGGCCATTAGTAGACTGTGAGCGGTTTGCAATACTATACGATACTAAAGAATTTTCATGATCCTTTGTACTTCTTTGAGAGAAATATTTAAATTAGAAAAGTGACTCATTTGAAACTTACGCGATTTTAATACCCCACCTCCCACCAAAAACAAATGTTTTAAAAACACCCCTGGTGAGCACGAATATAACCATTGGCGATCCCCTTGGTTTGGGAAAAACATGAGAAGTGATGGGAAGGGAGTACCTAATTTTATAAACCCGGCAGCAGTGTATTGGTGTCTGAAACGGAGATCCTAACGAAATAAATTTTGAGGTTGGGTATAGAAAGATTTGTAATTGCTTTAAAAAATCGTGACTCTCGGGTGCCATAGAAGAAACGCAGATCTTTTTTTTAAAGACCGTTTGCGTTTCTCTAGCACTTTTGCCTCGGAAAAAAATCTACCCTTCCCATTATTTAAGAATTCTACAAAAAATTAGGGTTATTCCTGGCACCCGAAAGAACCAACGAAAAAATTTTCATTTAAATCGAATGAAAATTTGACCACTTTTTGTCCTTGCGAAAACAGCGGTTTTCCATAAGGTTCTCCCGGGTGTCCTGACACTACACAGGTTCCCACTGTATGTCTTGTGTGTGTGTGTTGTGACGGCTGGTGGTAATAGACGTTCATGCGTTTCTCACGGCGATAGAAGAAGGAGCCTAAGAGGAGGGAGGCGTAGCAACACACAAGACACACAAAAACCGTTCAAAAGTTTCACGAGTGTGAAAAGTGCATGTCGTGGGTGGCTCAAATTGGTGGGAGTGCGCGTGCGTGTACACAGTCGCTTGGTTTTTGTCTTTACGTCGAGGATTCACGCGGTTTGCTCAACTCCTTTTAGTTGGTTACGTCAAGAGGCTAGGGCTATACGAAAGGAAGATTGGGTGGGGGGGGGGGGAATATAACAAAGTTGCGCATTGTCCATCGTGTGCAGGTCGTCTGCCGGCGAATGAGAGAACCCACGCAGAGAAATATAAGAAGGAGGAGGACAAGTCTTCTTAAATCAACTTTGAAATTTGTCCCTTTTTTCTCTTTCTCACCATCCAAAACAACAAGTCAAAAGAAGAAAACCCTTCCTGTGTGTTTTTCATAATTTTTGCGTGTTTAACTTTTAGGAGAGACACGGGAAAAAAGATGGGAAACTTTCGTCAGTTTTATGGCCAAGAAACACACGACGCAGGACCATGAAAACAAAAGAAGGAGGACTGTTTTAACGATAAATTCCACCCATGGCCCCGAAATAATTCATTTCTGGAATATTATGAGACTGTATCGAGGGAGCAGATGAATTTTTCATTGCACTGACTCTGACACTGAATGAAACCATGGTTAGTGATGAGTAGAGTATTCTTTGTTGTAGTCCATTCACATCAATCGGTGATGGTAAGAAAGATTTACAAGAATATTGTAAAGAAAACAATGGTTGGTTGGTTATCTTTTCTTTAGGAAATAGTGGCCTTGAAAAGGGCCGATTGGTATGTCAAATGGAAATAGGTTGCTTAGGCACGTACACCACGAATACGGCGAGCGAGCTGGATGTCTTTTGGCATGATGGTGAATCGCTTGGCGTGAATGGCGCACAACTTGGTTTCTTTGAAATGACCCACCAAGTAAGCCTCGCTGGCCGGTTGACGGTGACGGGACGATAACGATGGGGTTTCTTGACTCCTCCAGTGGCCGGGCCTTCTCCTCCTCCTCCGGGGCACTCTTGCGAGCGGCTTTGGTGGACAACTGATTGCGGGGCACCTTGCCACCGGTAGATTTACGAGCGATCTGTTTAGTACGGGCCATGTCGAACGACTGAAAGTTAAGATTAGGAAACATTGGATGGATGATGGGTTTATATAGGGGTGAGGGGAGACTTTAAAGGGGCCCTGGTGCAAACATTCAACAATCTTTTTGTTGTCAAACTCGTTCTTATCCAACAATCACATCCAATCAAGTTGGGAAAGAAACCCACCGGGTCTCTGTATAGAAGAGACACAAAAGAGGGAAGAAGAAGAAGAGCGTCTCCCCAGAATTCCAGGCCACATGACTGAAAATCCTTATTACTATGAAAGGAGAAGAAAAAAAAGTCGGCTCAATCACTAAGAAGCTATACAACAAGGATTGTTGCAGCATCAAGCATCAGACGAGCAATAGGGAGTCATGTGAGGGGGAAATAAGCCAATCATATGAAGAAAAAATGAAGAAAAAAATAGCCTCGAAATAATATTACTAAAAAAGGGGGGAAAACCACACATAAAGAAACACAACGTCGTCCAAAAATGACTTGAAGGTTGCCTTGACAAAGCTTCAACTAGTCACTAGCTGTAATAACCCATCGCCCAATCCCCAGATAGTCCCTTTTATCACAGAAAAAAAAGAACGCTCACGCTCCGACACGCACCAAATATGAATGGCAAAATCGGACTGCACAACAATTGCACAACAATTTATCATTGCTAAACTAGTAATTAAAAAAGGGAATGATCCGTTTTCACTTACGGTTTAGAAGGAATTGGACGCTGGAAACAATCGTGTGCTGGGTATGTCTGGAATGATGAGACGATGGAGAATGCTGGTATAGATGATATCGACTGGGACAGATGATGTCGTTCTAGTTTTTTTGGATGACTAGAATATTTTGGACGAAATGTAAGTGTGGTCCACTAATTTGTCGTTCAGCCACCAGCTCAACTCTGGACGAGGTCAACCTGTTTTCAAACAAAAAGAAACAAGTTCAGTATTAAGAGGAACTGAAAACGTCCAATTAAGAAGCAAACTGGATTACATACCTCCAGTCACGATGCAGTTGAGCAAGGGTTGGTCTCCTTCGTCGTAAGGATCAGTGATCGACGTGACGGTTGTCTTCGATGAAGCGTATTATTGTGGAGGCACTGAGTCAGAACGAAACAGAGAGAAACAATCAATTTGACATTCATCGTTTTTCATTACACACAATTGGCTCGTCAAGAGACGGAAACACATTCAAATGTGAAATTTTCTACTCTTGTCAGCTCCGATGGAATTCTATCGATTTCTCTTTTTATCAGTAAATATTATTTCCCCTTGTGTTTTGGCTTTTTTGTGCATAATGGAGATTCTGATGGCGAATTATTCAGAATATAGATGAGAATTAATCATGATGCGAATTATTCAGAATATTAGATTCTGATTATCTGATTCTATAGAGCTTGTGTGTCTCTATAGACGCCGTTATTGTGTTGGGGAAACATTGACTATACCCGGAGGCCGTTTTAGATTAATCTGAAAGGTTACGAGGCCGGACAACAGCGGCATTGCAACGACATCAAATAAACAAACAAAAAACGAACAACAGCCTACACACACACAGACACGGGAGGAATGGCGTAAGTGGAAGAAAGAGTAAAATAACGTCATGAAAAGAGCAAAGTTTTTCACGCCGCTCCTGATGGCCTCTATAAGAGACACTCTTCGGGACATCATCGACGATTTTGGCGCCCGTTATTACGACTATAGAATCTACCGGCCGACACTCCCCTGTTGGCTTTTTCACTGGCTGATATTCCAGCAGACATCAACTTCTCCCCCCGTCTATTATCTCAAAAATATACGGCGCACAGTTGCTATAAGGAATGTGTGTGTGAGTGTTTGGTTATTGGGCCGGTGCTTTTATTTCGATAGACTCCCCCCCCCCATCCAGTCGACTGTTGTCAAAAAGACGATGACTGCAGGCGAGTGGTTGCTATATAACCTAGTTAATTCAAATGACGACAGAATCGTTCTTCAACCCCCCACTATTTTCACCATTTTCACACCCCACCTCGTCTACGATCATGTGTACAAGAGAAACAAACTAAATGTCCTACCTGCACCGAGACAGAGAAAGAAAAAAGGTCAAGTGCTTACCGTCTGGAACTGTGAGCTGGGTGGCAAAAAAAGATGGGAAGAGTTGAAGATGGACGAGTGGCAAGTTGACCGTGGTGTTCCCGGCCGTCACGGAGAATCGGCACCCCTTGTCAAATGAATCAATTCCTGAAAGTTTTTGAATTTCCCCCCTTTTCACCCTTTTTCGACTTTCGCCTTTAGGCACTAAGGGCAAAAGAGGGGGTAAAGGCAGCACGAAAAAGGGTGAAAAGGAGGAGAAAAGAAAAAAAATCATCACAATTTAAGGACCGCCCACCAAAAATGGCGTGGGGTCCGTTTTAAAATGGGGGGAAGCCTAACTCAACTTTGAACAGAGATTACGGGAGGAAATTATTATTTTAAAAATAAAAAAAAAATACCATGAGAATCAGCGTGAAAAACTGATCCTGATTATATTTTTTTTAAAGGAATCCCTTATTCATGCAAGGACCCTATAGACCTATTTCACAATTCGGAAAGTCGGGATTTTTCAATCCGACAATGCCGTAATCGGACATTTTAGTTCCCATTATTTTTTTCCCAGGTTTTTAACATTTAAAAAACTCACACCTTTGCAATTTTAGCATGAAGTTGTACATTTTATTCCATTTTGATGACTGGCACATCTGTTGTTGTCACAGGATCCATTACAACCACATTTAATCATTTTCATTATTTCTCTAGGAGCTGGTTGGAGATCTGTGTATGGCAAGCCGTTCGTGCCACCTTTAAAGGGAAATGTAATAGGTAATGGTGAAGTTAATCGTAATGGTAAACAGTTAACTAATGGAAAACGTAATGATAGTGTTAATGGTAAACAAATCAAACAATTCCCAGTCATAAATTATTTAGAATATGAAAATTATAATGAAATTGAATACAATAACTTAATGAAGGTTTTAAATACCATTTACACCAACCATTACAAATGCACTTATTATTGATTTTAGTACATCATTTAATAATTATTTAGAATTAGTTCAATCTCGCATTTCAATCTGGCTTATTCAATCGTAGGTTTATAATGCGGTGTTACTAAATAAGAGGTATTCGACGGCTTCGCCATCTAGGATGGAAAAATATGAGCACAAAATTTATGGTGATCCTCATAGTGTCATCTAGCGTGAACAGAATCTTCATTTGACAGAAAGAATTCCTAAAATGGCTGTCATCATTTTTTCATCACTACACAGTACACACAGTCACACACACATACACTCAATCATTTTCTCATTAATGTATGTAGCTTATGACTTATGAGACACATCCGTTTCTTACAATTTATCGGATAAATTCCCTACAATGGAATTCTGTAGATCAGGTAACATATTTAAACGCTGTAAAAAAATGCGAAAGATTGTTGAAAAATTTGTATTCATTTTTTTACTAGATATTCTTCTCATTTCTTTCTAAAACTTCTTGGCATGCTCAATTGTTGTATACAGTATCTTTCTTCAATTCTGTAGACTGTGCAGATTTTACATTAATACAATTTCCATGTTCATGATTTTGTTATTTTACATGTAGGTTTTTCGTCTTCCAGCATAGTTTGGTGTACTTCTGAGTGTTTCACACTATCTAGGTAGTACTGTAGATCTCATAGCATATATGTTATTGAAATATTTTACTATTCATATTTTCTTAGATGGCGCTTTGGTATTCACTTAAAGATTGATGAATTTTCTAAGTTTGTACCCTGTTTGTCACTTACATACAATTCAAGTTTTGCCTATCATGAAACACATGGCCAATTCCAAAGCGTTATTAAATCCTTTTGCCGCCATATGACACACAATTTCACTCGCGTTATTCAGTCCACATTTCATATGGCATCCTTTTTACGAGTATTAAGCTTCTTGTCGGTTACTCATTTCTTTCTCAAATATGTAGGTTGATGGAAAATTCAGGTATTCTGAATCATGAGAGTGATGTTGATATCATGTGTCTTCATTATGTTGCAACCCCTCTGATCCAAGGGTGTAACTAAAATGCGCGTGCGCGCCTGCGCTTTGCGCGGCTACTAATATGCGCGGAATTTTTCTTGCGCGTAAAAAACTAAAATGCGCGTCAAAATTTTCCGGAATTTTGCGCGCGACCACACTAAAATGCGCGCAGGACGAAGGGAAAATGCTCGTAAAAACACTAAAATGCGCGCATGGCATGGGGGAAATGCGCGTCTCAAAACTATTATGCGCGCGAAGTGAGAGAAAGTATATGCGCGCAACAAGCAGCCGACAACAGATTTTTTTACTTGGTATTGTCAACTGCCTGTTGCTTAATATGATTCTTTTAAAGGATTCATTTAGGTATTTCAATGTAAGGGAGAATCACAATTACAATTTAATCAATCAAATGTTACAAATAGTATAAAATTGCACTCAATGTTTGAAATTTTTCTGTATTGTGTAATGCGTTCTCTCTCCTTTTTAAACCGAACTATTGAATAATATTTGATAAAACTGAAACAAATGATTTCAACTCAAAATATGAAACATTCTAGAGCGGACGTAAAATTAGAAATGAAGGAAAAAAGAGGACATGGCTAAATGGGATTCACTTTGGAAAGCCGGAAAGTTAATAAATAGGCAATAGCTTTGAATAGGCCTATAAAAAAAATAATGTCTTGAGTAAGATTGAAGTTCTGCCTCCAGTTTCGGAACATTTGGTGAGATCCGAAGGGGGAGTGCTCTACTTGTTCGAGGCTAATTCAGAGGCCCATGCCCAAGGTATATTTTGTTATTTACTATATTGTTTAGTTCGATCCAAATTTGTTTTGTGTGAACGAGTTAAGCTACGTGAACGAATTAAGTGTAAGTGTGCATGAAGTTAAGTGTGTATGAACGTTGCTCGGCGTAGCTTAAGTGTGAAGACTATTTTTTTATAATGTAGATTTTTGTGAATTGATTTGTCGTCGTATGTAATCATGGTTAATTGATTAATAATTATGATAACTATGATCATGAGCTATTAATTATGGTTGATTTCATACAGACTGGAGAGCGGATGGTTGGCATTGGAGACAAAGGAGTGGGAGCATTATTCAGTATGATGGAGTCCCATGCAAGAAAATCAATTTCTACACTCAGCTACCAAACAAGGAGGAATCTTTTGAGTTCCGTAGGATTGCCTACTGGAATCCGAAACACCCATTACGATATCTCATACAGTATACCGGTGATTCCAGCGTGCAAAAAGAATTCGCGCACGGAAACGCGAAAGGTGAAAAAAGGTAGGTCTTTTCAAACTATATTTTTTGGGGGAAACCTTTTGCCTTAGTTATCGTTTTTAACTATATTTGTATTTTGACTGCTGGCGTATTACGTGGGTTATTATGGAGGTTCTATATATTCGATATATTCTTCATGCTCTGTACAAATTTTTTATAAAAGAAACAGAAACTTCACCATGACGGCTCAATCAACTAGAGAGGAAATCAAACAACGTATAGGTGCGCCATGCAATGCATATAAGGAACTTGTTTGCGAAGCTCCTGAAGAAGCAAATCGTCACTTAGTGATGGCTCCCCGTAACATAAAACAAGTTCAGAATGCGCAAGCTATGGAACGACAAAAATTTCGTCTGAGTAGCGATGCGTTTTACAATTTACATTTTGGGGCAGTTGAATCTAACTTTGTGAAGCACATACAAACCTACCCTAATTTCATATGCATGATGTATCTTGAGCCGCTGGCCTCAAAAATTATGGGCTTAATTGATCGTCCCGACCTTGGAAGTCTTGGGTTCCAGTACGATACGACTTTCAAGCTGGGAGACATTTATGTATCCGTATTGATAGTCCGTTACTTGGAATTCGATCAAGAACCAGTGAAGCCTTTTGTATTGATGATGCATGAAAGGAAAACGATGGATGTTCATCACGCGTTTTTCAGAAAAATAGCAGAATGGTTTCCTTCTTTGGTATAGACTATACTATTATTTATATTCATTATCTTCGTGTTATATTCATAGAAATTAATTTTACAGGTTTCTTCAAATAGTACCTTCATCACTACTGACGGAGAAGATGCTTTTGTGTCAGCCATAAGCACCCATTTTCCTCACATGCAGCGATATCTAGATTGGGGACACCTATTCGAAAATGCTAAAAGAGCACTGTATCGCTCAGGCATCACGAAAAGAGAGGAAGTAGATCAGTATATGAGCGATTTACGCTCACTTTTCCAAAAATCAACGGAGCTGAAATACCATAAAAGATATAGTGAGATCCTGAGTGATGGAAAACAATGGAAACAAGTAAGTTCCTTTACCAGCATTTTTCAAATTTTGTCCTCAGATTAAAAAAATGTTTTCTTATTTTTTCGAATCGGTATTTTTAGGCGTTTAAGGATTATTACAAAAAAGAAATACACTCAAAAATAGCTTTCATTGGTCGGTGGACACTCCGATTGCATGGGTTGTTAACCGGCGATACCAACGCCTCGGAATCTTTTAACTGCGTCTTGAAGCGTCTCCAAGACTGGGAAGAGAGACCAGTTGATGTCATTGCTCGAGGCTTCTCATTATTATGTCAATACCACGACATAGAAATCCTAAGAGGAAGATACGCTATGGGAGATCTGACCCTCAAAAAGTCTCTATCCAAGGTATCAACATGCATAAATTTATAAAACATTCCCGCTTTTCATTTTTGTGGTTGTTAGCTTTATGATAAAGAGAAAGATAAGCCTGTGTTTGAGAAATGTTTACCGCCATCAGAAATTGTGCCGGAGATGATGTCAGTGTATTCAAAGCTCAAAACAGAGGTGCATATAATTAATTTAGTTTCTGTGATTTTGTTACTTATTTATTTGTTTTTTGTTTAGATTCAATTGAAAATTCAAAATGCAGGAGAAGACAAGAATTTAAAAGACAATTTTGCTGATTTTACAAAGCATGAGATAGCTTCACGTCTGAACAAGGATGACCTGATTACAAGAGTTAGTCCAGGAGAATATGTCATAAAAAGGACAACCAATAGCGAAAACAGAATCGTAACACTCATCCCTAAAACATATTCTGCGTTGAAATGCTCATGCCCCGCAACAGACTTGTGTGCCCATTTGATTGGTTGCCAAATTTTTCTTGGGTCATTTGACCATGAAACGAAGAAACCGAAAAATACTACGATGGCACTGAAAAACAATCGCAAGGCTGCCGACAAGACATCAGGTAGAAAGCAACCACGTAAGTTGGACGTAGATGCTGAGAAGACGAAAAAATTTCCAGTCCCGACAAAACTTGGCAATAAACCGGCAACAGCATGGTCCCCAGTCGCATCAAAATCTGTTGCATCAACTCAAAGGATTTCCTTGTCACCAGTTCCATCTCCGAACACTTCAATTACTTCGGCAGCTCGGTTCTCCTTCGGATCAGGATCTGTATCGTCACCTCCTAAAAGGACTTCTTTTTCACCAGTTGGATCAAAAAACAGTTCAAATGTTTCGGCACGTTCACCCGTAGAATCTGAATCTCAAACCAGTTTGAATTCATCTCACAATTCTAACATTAAATCTCCCATCTCGTTACCTGGTAACGCAGTAACACTCGAAAGTTTTCGTAATAATCGGTTGAGATCGCAATCCAATTTGAAAGCTGTAAAGAAAGATCGGTCTGCTGACGCTAAGGAAATTTTACAAATTAAAACTTCAAAGAAGGTAAAGAGCAATAAGCTTTTTAAGTTATTAAACATATCAATTAATGTTTTTATCATTATATAGGCTCCATATTAAAAAAATGTGGCACCGGTACTATCGGCAGTGGCAAAAGAGATTGAAGAAATTGAAATTTGCAAAGAGCTACAGGATCGTGCGGAAAATGTTTTTCTTGACCCTCGGGACAACCAATATCTGGAGCAACACGGGTTAAAGGATTTACAAGAAAGAGAATGGCTCGGAACACACCATATCAACGGAGCCTTGGCTATGTTAAGGTTCGTTAATTCATCGTGTATTACAGCAAAACTCGACCACAAACATTCTTATCATCGGGCACGATAATTCGAATTTTTTGTATTTCTAAGCCATCTGGGCGATTTCCATTATTTTTTTTACCGAACCCTATAGTTTTAGTAACTAGCTGGAGCCCCCTGTAAATTAAAAACCATTTTATTTTCAATAGGAGCCAATTCCCTGATATTGGCGCACTTTTCAATTCGCAGTGGGGACAGTCACTTGCATATCCAATGTCAACCTCAAAAACTTGGATACAAATATTTCATGACAATGACAATCACTGGTTGGTGGCGGCGGCTGGCTTTGGCCAGCAAGAAGGGATCATGATATTCGATAGCCTTATGGGTTCCGAGCCCCACAGGCACACCAGTTACGCCGTATCTCAAATCTCCCCTGAAAAAAAAAACAAAGTATTAAAGGTTTCGATAATGAACGTTCAAAAACAAAAAGACGGTTTCAGCTGCGGTCTATTTGCTATTGCAAATGCAACAGCTCTAGCTTTCAAGTTAAATCCATCGGAATTTGTGTACGACCAATCCGATTTGCGAGCTCATTTCTTGTTGTGTTGTCGCAACCGAAAAATTGAGCCATTCCCCTCCATTCAATCCCGTAAGTCCCGCAATTGGAGGCCTAGTTCTTTTTACAGGTGCCCATTGTTCTGCAATTGCAGAATGCCTTTCAGCGAAGATGACATCGGTTTCCCTGATCGTTTCCGAACAATCGTTGAATGCAAAGGCTGCAAGAATTGGTATCATATCGATTGCGAAAAAATACCTAAGGATGTTATCACTAACAAGCGCTGCAAATGGCGCTGTTCCAATTGTGTGTCGTCTTAATGTATTTACCTTGCTTTTGATGAAGATACATCTGTTACCGTATAATTCATTCAACATACAATCAAGTAATAAACAATAAAAATTAAATTATATACCGCTTTTTGTTCTACGAGCAATGATGACACAATTACAACACTGATCATATTTCCAATTTGACATTTGCGAATTTTATTGTATATTGTTTTAGAAATATAAGTAATTATTTTAATCATAATAATCCTATCGTGTAGTCCAAAGTCGGACATTTGTCTGATCTTCACCCATTCCTTTAACAAAAACGAAAAATTGTTTCCTCTCCCTTTAAAGTTGGAACCAAAATGACGCCATGTTCTTAAATAATCCATTGTCCCTATGTTTTTTCTTTCTGGAGGTGTGTCGGTCTTTTCAACTCCATCACCGTTACGTCAGTTTCAAACTTTCAGTTCGTTTCGTCGTTTCAGTTTTATTCTTCTCTCCTGTGTTTTTCCAACTCTGTGGGCAGTAATGGAGTCTTAAAGACGGACGATTCCTTCTTTATTAAAGATGCGTAGACTACTTGTTCAATCCACTAGCCTTATTCACTTGTTAGAACTTATCTTTCCCTGTTGTTTGATTTGAAAGATTCATGAAGCGTAGTGTAAGCGTAGTATATATTGTCTCAACAAACTAAAAATTTGAATACGACGATAAGCTTATTGTATAAATGAACCCGTTTTGAAGTTCCTTCTTGAGCGAGAATACATAAAATCGTATAATTTTATTGAAAGAGGAACTGCTGCAGCAACAGTGTTGCTGTGCATGTTAAGCTATATAGTGTTTAAACGTGCGATGTGAACTAAGTTGTGTTGGCGTTTTGTCTAGTTAATATCATGGCAATTGGCCAACGCACCACAATAGGAGGAATAAACCTTGCTGGTCGCCACCCAACTTTGAAGTTGCCTCAGTTGAATAATCTAATGGAAACAAGTTCCACAGTCACGTACAACATTTGCCACCCGAGCAGAAGACGGAAGACAAGTGATCTCATTTTAATTTAACATTTTGAATTTTGTTTGGGTGGATATTAGCAGTGGTGAATACGAGATCGTTCAACCGCCTTGTGGAATCTAGCGTGTTTCATTTTAGTGACGCATTCCTCGAGCTCATAAAACTCATTACCTCATGCAAGTAGGGGAGTATAGCTCAGTGGTAGAGCATCCGACTGCAGATCGGATTGTCCCCGGTTTAAACCCGGGTGTTCCCTATGAACAACAATGTAGATGTGTGTGTTGTTGGTATCTTTCATTAATTCGTATGTGTAATCCATTAGTTTATCTCATTCCTTGTTGAATTGTTTTTGAACATTCATTTACCTCGGCTAGAGTAACAATTTCCCGAGAATACCAGTAGTGCGTCGAGCAGACAATCGAATAGCAAAGCAGGATCTGCTAAAACGTCCACTATATTAGAACAGGATCGAATTGTCAGTGGAATAGAAGCTAAACCGAATCCTTGCCTTGGGCGTCACTTTCGACCATGCACAGTTTATTTTACACTACTTTTTCAGTGTCTATTTCTCATAATTTTAAGTTCTTGAAATGACAGAGGCTGGACGGGGATTTCTGATGCGTCAAAACTCCTAATTTTACATTCCGTCCAAAATACTGACAGTGGCTCGTTGTATTTATAGTCGGAGCCATTCGAAGATTTGCTTTTAAATCTCCTCAACCGGTTAAGCCGGCTGCTGCACTATAGCACATACATATTTGGTGGGAACAAACGAGTTTTCGAAAAAAAACGTGAAATTAAACCTGTGCAGCAGTTCAAAGTCCTTGTGTATTATAAAGAATTGAGCTTACTCGATGTTTAAAACTTCGGGCTTCTTCGATGCACACGTCACAAGGAAATTGATATCACTGTTGAAATCTACAATTCAGTTCAACTGTCGCTATAGGTGCTACTTTATCTTATTGTCCGAGAAGACTTTTGGAACTCGGGAACTCTTTTTTTGCAAAAATGGTTGCGATGACGACAAAATCTCTATTTGATTGTTTCCAGCATTATTCTGTTATCCAATTTCATGGGTAGCAATCGAGTCGACGTAACGGATGATTCCGCCCGTACGCGACAGATAGCTTAAAAGTGCTTTTTTATTTTTTTCCCCGTTTCCCAAGCTTACGTTAGCTTACATTAGCTTGTATTGTATATAGTAGCCAAAGAGTTAGGTTTTTTTTGCTTGGCGTAGCTAGATTTTTTTTATTCCGTCGATGATTTTTTCTGTCAAGCTTTATTCAGCTGAAAATTACTTGTATTTTACCAGGCAGACTTAAACTCGGGTCATACTTTTTGTTAGTAAGCTTGAACTTACTTTTACTTTTTCTTCCTAGGTTTTCATTCTTCTTAAAGTTACTTGAAATCGCTTGAAATAATAAAAGTAATGAAAATAAAAGCTTGGGTAAGCTTTCGTTTTATCATCTAGGGAAAAAATAAGCTGAAAACAGCTAACATTTTCTTTTTGTTTTTATGCTATATAATTCTTATGTTAATGTAAGCTTATTCTATGCTATGATTAGAAAAGTAACGATTATATAAGCTGAACACAGCCGAAAACAGCTAACTTTTATCCTAATCAATAATCAGCATGCTGCTGCAATCAATATGTACATCATCTGCTCCCTTAATCTAGATTCTATAATTTAAATTATTATTTTTACCGTTAAATTGACTATTTTATAGTCTAATTTCTTACGGATATACCCTGCGCTTTTTTTCTATAAATAAAAAATAAAATACGTATATAAATTGCAAGTATTTTTAATAAAAACATGCAAGCCATATAAACTTAGGCTTAATATTACATCGAGTAATATATTCAATAAAAAATTTTAAAAGTAATTTTAATAAGTGATAGATGCATTAAAAGGATTAAGGGAAAGAGAAAAAGAAGAGAAGAGAAAAATATATCTGGTGTAATTTTGGTAGGATTCGTTATTGAAAATTTGATTATATCAAATAATGCCACAACAGGACCAACGGTGACGATCAACAAAGAACGCAGCAACCCCTCATCACATCAGTAACTGGATAGGTGACCCAAAATTTACGAAAAAGCTTAGAAATAAAAAAGTTAGCTTAGTTTAGCTTAGAGAAAGGTGCGCGCGCGCCATTTCTTTATTTCCCCCTTTTTTCTAGAATAGATGAGAGTAAGCTGAATCAAGCTTCAGAAAACACAGCAATTCTTAGCTCACCACGGAACCAGCTACGTTTAGCTTACATATTTCATGGTTCTGTGTGTTGCAAAGTTAAGCTTACTAAGTTTTTAGTAAACAAGGGATTTTTTCCATTTTTCTAAGCTGAAACAAGCACTTTTAAGCTATCTGTCGCGTACGGGCGGCATTATTGAAGATAGGCTACGTATCTGTTCAATCCACTCGCCTTATACACTTTTAGCTGTTTTTGCCTTGGATGATTACAAATACTCTCGAAGCGCAGTTTTTCTATTTCCCCCAACAATAAAGTAAAAATGGAATGCGAAGGTTACGATGCAAGTCCTTTCTTTAAGCAAGCAGATATAGAATCCTAGAACTCGTTATTAATTTAAAAAGAAACTTGCTTGTGATGTGCGTGTTAACCGCGTGACTTGAAGCAGGTTCTCTTACATATACGACCAGCATAGTTTGTCTAATAGTAACATCATATATGGTTACTGGCGAATGATGGCGCACCACAATAGGAGGAAAAAACCTTGCTGGTCTCCACCCAAATTTGAAGTCGCCTTAATTGAATAATCTGATGGAAACAAGAGCCACGATCACGTACAACATTTGTCGCTACGCAGATGAAGACGGAAGACATGTGATCTCGCGTTAAGTTGTTAGTCTCCCCCAGCATCAATTGACATCTGTAAAATTTAAATAGGTTTACGAAAATTGTTGATGGAATCCAACCAGACTCGATATTATTTTGTCTGACGGAAGTTTGAATGAAAAAATCCCAACGACTCCGGTTTATTTGGATCTGCTGCAGTCAGAATTCCATTATCCATCAATGTCGCCCTATTCATTGACGTATGCTTCGTTGATTAAAGTAATCAAATCACCTTCAATGAATGAGAATGACATCAGTGCGTCTAGCAAACAATTGACTTTTGGTGCAGGATCGGCACAAACGTTGACCGTAGAGGACGATCGAGTCATCGGTGGAACAGAAGCTGTTAAGAATTCCTTGCCTGGTATAGTAAGTTATTCTCTCAGCTTAATTTTTTTCAAAGATAATTTAATCAAGAAAATGCCTTTTAATCTTAAATGGTTCACTTCACAGAGGATACTAAGACTAGACGGTCAATTCAGATGTGGCTTAACTCTAATTAGTCCCACTAAAGTCCTGACAGCGGCTCACTGTGTCTATGGGAGAACTAAATCATTCATGGGGCAAATTTCTATCCTTCCATCACAAATTTCATTTCTAATATATTTAGTCTTTGGCCGTGGGACATTATCCGATTGACTGTAGAATTGAGCATACACGTTTGGACCCCTGACAGTGACGCCCAAGTGGTTAAAAAGGTAAAGAGCGCAGCCCGTCATCCGTTATTTTTAACCGACATCAATTTGGTGAGTTATTTAACAGCACATAAAATCGCAATTAGATTCATTGTATTATCGTTTCATATCATACTAGGCAAATGGCGTCGCTGTTTTGACGCTGGACTCACCCGTGACTCACACGTCGACCATATCTCCCGTCTCCTTGCCATCAGATAGTTCCAACGACCAGTACGCCAGTCAAAGGGCGAGTTGGATGGGAAATGACGTCTGAAGGTCGTACACAATCGCAATTGAATGTAGAGATTTTGAATTTAACGAATTTATTAATTTACGAGTTTTCACCGTATATGTCTTCGTCTTTTTGTTTGAAATCCAGGTGGATCTCTATCACCTAACTTACAGCAAGCTACAATTGAAGTTATTAGCAAGGCTCAATGCGCTAAAAGCTACTTATTGTTCTTCTTGCGGGGATTCGTAATCAAATAAAGCAGTATGCTCTGCACCACATCTCCCGGCATAGGATCCTGCAACGTAATGAAAAAGAGCATATTGTTATTTAACGGATCGATTGAATAAAATGCTTGAATTGTTTCAGGGTGATAGTGGTGGTCCGCTGTTTGTTAGATCGACACCAGGTTCTCCGTGGATTCAGGCCGGTATAGTCAGTTTTGGACTTGATGAGTTGATTCAGACGATTACGTTTAATTACACAGTCTCATATCAATATTTTATATGACTTGTACTGCTATATGTTTTTATTGTTGCAGGATGTGCAAGCGCAGAATATCGTTCTGTATACACCAGGGTGTCTTCATTTTTGCCTTGGATCAAGAAACACATGGGAAAACCAGAATTAATTAAATTATTTAATTAATCAACAAATATTCAACGGTGCTAATGTGTCTCCTTTGTGTTCATTCCCAGCATCAGCATCTCTTATAGAGTTTTCATAAATATAAGAATGTCATACGATTGGCTATACTGTCTCAAATACTATTAAATTGCATCTTGACGTCTATGATAAATATTCATTTCTTCAACGAGTTTTTAAAATCCAGTTGTGAATCCACAGGTTATGCGTGGTATACGAGATTACGAGTGTATTGTATTATTTAGATAAGATTTTTCATATTTCATTGTCACAGGCTGATGGTGGTGGCCCGATATATTCGTTCGGTCGTCACCTGGTAATCCATGGATTCAGGCCGGTATTTTCAGTTCCAGAGTTCCGGAGGAGTTGATTATGAATAAAATTAAATTCCATCTAATAGGCTACAAGTAAGATTTTTAAAAAATGCCTCTCGTCAACAAATAAAATGGAATGGTGAATATCTCGGAAAGGGAATTTCACGCGAAACAATTCTAATTCTAGAACACAAACGTGAAATGAATCAGTATCAGACTACCTGTGAAGAAAATCAGAGCTCTAGTACATTGAGAGAAGACTTTCGTATGCGCTACACTGGAAAGTTTTGCATTTATCTCTCATTAATACAGTTAACAAAACTTCTCTTGCCGATGCAATTTCTTAATCACCTAGCGCCAAATTCACCAGGATGAGTAAAACCCACTGTGTCGTTTACATCATTATTGGCTACGTCCTATTGTTCTCCAATTACGCGGTCAGCAATGGAGTCTACGTAACGGCCGATTCTGTTATAATTGAAGGTACGTATAAACCTACCCAATTCACTTGGCCTTGTGATTTTTAAGTCGCCTGAAGAGATTTTCAATTCCATTGCCCAAGCGAGTTAAAAAAAAGAAAGTGCGGCGAAAATGAATTGAGCTGCTTCAGACGAACCCGGCGTTTTAGTATACATCCCCTTGATGGAGTGAACTTCTCGTCTAGGGAATATTGAGAGAGAAAATACTGGTTTTTAGTTTTTAGACTCGTACAATGCCTCGATCGGCAGTTAACCTTGTAAATTCCTTATATTTTAACAAATTACCCAAAAAGGGAAATGAATTGATAACTTTGTAAATTTTTGAATTCATTTCGATATGGATATTTATGCATATTGTGTATTTTTGATTGATGCAGATGGTGTTCGGTATGCGGCCAGCAGACTATCTAGTGAAATAATCATGGAAATAAGGGGAAGGAATAGTGGTTATAAGGAGTTGTCCATTTGAAATCCTTTTAATACTTCCACAATATTCACAATATTTGCCACTATACATGGAAAAAGATGTAGCAAAGGTAAACTCGCGTTTTTACTTCCTTCTTCTCATTTTTTCATTGAAAAACGTGTGGGGTCGAAACAAAGCAAATTCATGAAAACATTACCATTTACTCTTTATGCATTTTGAAAAGAGAATAAAAGTTTACCAGTATTGAACACATCAAGGTTATTATCCGAATCAAACCTTTTTCTCTTCTTTGCAAACTCTCTAGAGATACCTCCATGATTGAAGTGAACGGAAAAATGGAAACTAAGAATTATATGCAGAAATGATAACTATTAAATGCAGAATGTAGAACAAAATCTTTTGAACGAAAAACGTGTCCGAACAGAAGTAAGTAACGAATGTCAATTTCCAGGCTACTGCCTGTCAACGCCTGGTCTACTGCCTTGTCTGCCTACTGATAGGTGACGCTACGGGGATCACCATTTATTCCAAAATGTTTTCGCATCTCCTACCCCTAGATGGCGAAATCGTCGAGTTACTACTGACAAAACCTAATAACAACCAAGATGGAATGACCATTCTAATTCCGGGATTGGAAAAAGTCTAAAAAATTATTACTTCTTCTTTTAAATAAACCTTTACAAATAAATTTGTAATGGTTGATGTAATTCATACTTAAAGCCGTATAATTACATTAATTTGAGTGTAAATAAATAATTAGCATTTCAAACTCTTGGTAATGTACGCATTACTTCCCTGTTTCACATTAAAACAATCATTTCGTTTCCCATTAGTTAACTGTTTACCTTACGATTAACTTCACCATTACCTATTACATTTCCCTTTAAAGGTGGCACAAACGGCTTGCCATACTGGTCGGAGATCTGTGGTGTTAGAAAAGAATAATTGGGCCTTTAGGAACATATCCATAATCAGTTTATTTTAAATTTGTTACTCCCAACAATATTTACACCTATGTACAGTACACGACAAATAATTATAACTCAACTGTTTGGTAATAAAACTTTTTTACAAATACCTGTAATTAAGTACTTTTACTATGAAACTTAACAGATACTTTTTTTGGAGGAATCTCTTCTGGTTTAATGGACTTCGTAACTCTAGCATTATTGTTTACTTTCTTCTTGAGAGTTGTGTGTCGAAGTTAGTTAATGTCATCATTAGGTTAGTCAGCATATACAATGCACATAGCACTTTCCCCAGCTGCGTCATTTCTTCCATTGATACAAGAAGAAAATTTTAAACAAACTTTGAAAGTGAACACTAATATTTTGGAGTTTCCGTGGAATAGCTTTTCCTTTACCTAATGGCTTAGACGTGGTGTCTCAACTAATGAAGTTATGGTAAAACAAAAGTGAATTACAGAAGTTGTTTCCAAAGATTTTGTTAAGTTTAGTTACATTACATATCCCCCCCTTTTGGGCTTTAGGTTCGCTTTCCATGTACATATCTTCATTTCTTTCATTGCAGTAGTGAAGTAATAAGATTAGAAGATCAGTGTCCCTCCCCTATAACAATAGTAGTTGTTGTTACAGCACATTATAATGTGATATTTGATATTTTTAGGTCGGAATCATGCTCTGCATATGAAAAGAAGTTACTCCTTTCTCATTCAGGCTTCTAGTTCAATTATAAATCCTTTTTTGTTTCTGGAATTGAAAATAAATTATTCTTAAGCGTTAATTAGGATCATGTCATTCGATTTCTGGTCCAACAGTTTTTGTTATCTTCACATGCATCATGTGTTTTTTAGATGGAATAGCTTAACCATCAAACACTAATTTTGATCATTTTCCATCGTTTGTTATAACGTTTTCGCAATAATTCCTTAAAATTTTCAAATATTTTTCGTTTTTAGGCCAAGATAATCTGTGCAGAAGCCGGCCGCTATCGATCGCATTGGTGTTCAGTGTTGATAATAACATTTTTGTGATATTGGCACAAACGCTAGAGTTTCTTCTGAAGTTGATAATGTTGAATTCAACGTCGTAAGTGTCTGTTGAAGTTGTCATATTTCGGATGGCATCTCTAATGAGTTTTACGCCCACAGAAATTATACTTATTTTTCCAACTCTGTATTGATCACTGTTTCTTTCATATTTGCATAATATTATTTAATTATGGAATGTGTTGATATTCAATGAAAAGAGATCGTTTATTCCTTCTTGGCTGTGACACTGTGTGTCCTCTCCAAAATGCTCAATCAATTTCTTTTTCATATACACCAGAGATAAGGCTTGCAGCCATGCAAAGCCATTTCGTGACAAAGTACTTTAGAGCAACGATTTGGAAATCATCGCGTATAAGTTTCAATGGGTAATAATAAAGCAATGTACTCGTTAAATATCTAAAAGGTTTTCCAACCATTCGCTGTGTTTTCTTTTAATCGTTTCGCTACTACTTAATTGCTGTTTTGTAGATTTTGGTTTCCCTTGAACGAAAACCTTGTAAAGCAATCTTTATAATACCAAATTTGATTTTCACACAAATCTCCAATCGCAACCATGAAGCCTCAACCCTCGTTAGACCAATTATCTTTTCATCTGCTCTCACAAACTTGTAGAAACTTTTTTTTGCGTCTGTACGTGTGATATGTTTTCCTTGTCACGATTTTTTTTTCGAAGAAAAATACAAACACGTTTTTTAATTGATGAATGTTTCCTGGTGCTAACCGATTGTGAAGGTACATGACTGAAACTTTCAATTTGGTAGTATCGAAATTTTAAAAAATTAACTTTATCCTTTGACACATATTTCTTCCAACACTTCTAGAACACAGTTTTCAATTATATAATTCATTATTTTGATGAGTTCTGCACTTTGCTTCGAGAAAACCTAGATAAAGAAAACGTCTTTTATTAGTGGAAAAAAATTTAATTGTAATTGGTATTCACTAAAAATATTCATGTTTTATTCAAATTATATATATTAAGATACTTTTAATATAAATACATTGTATTACTTCCGACAAGAATATATAACTTTGATTTTTACAGCCATTTTTGATTGAACGAAAACAAATATTCATACAATAAAACATCTTAAGGAAAATAGGGGGGCCCAAATTTATATCCTGCAAATATTTCATGAGGCGTATAATAAAAAAAACACCTGGGCTAGGGGGAAAAGCCGGGGACGATTCCTCCATAAAGAGTTCATTTTCTTTATCTTTATCATCATAATGTTCCGAAAGTAGGGGAATCGGGGGAATGGATCGCCGAACTTTGGATGTTGGGGTTTAAAGATGAGCTTACACATTCAGCAGAACTCTCAGTGAAGTCCGAATGAGAAAACTGTATTGTTAGTTTGGTTACCTATTCAACAAAAAATACAATTGTCAAAAGTGCTCGAATTTAAGATTGCGCTCACGTTTTCCCAACTCATCAGTTCCACAAACAAAGGGGAAAACTAACTTTTACCTTGGGCTTAATACAGCTCTGGTCAAGACTTACCTTTTCATCTACAAGGAAGAAATATTTCACAACTTTTTTTTTAAGAATTACTTCTTTGACATCCGCTCTCAATTTATTGTAGAGTAAAACACTACCTTCGTCCAGCAGCACCTTATTTTCTTCTACCACTTGATCCACTTCCACACCAACACAAGATTCATAGCTAAATAGTTAAATATTAAGTAGTTAAAATAAAAATCAATAATAGCAGAAAAACAATTTTCATTTGATAATGTAAAAAATCAAAATAAAGTTACCAAATATATGGATTAGATGGGGAGAATTAATATAATCAAATAATACAGTGCCTGTGTGCACCCAATTAGTGACGATGTGTTTTTGTTTGTGTTTATGCTCATTAAAAATATAATTAAGAAACAGAATTGATTAAAAAATTACACCATTTAAAAAATCATGATTAAAGAGTAATCTACATTGTGCTCGAAAACATTACTGGATATACCTTACAGCATCTGGTAGAACAAGAGAATCTGAACGGGATGACACTATCAGTCTAGTCTCATCTAATATAAGCTGCAGCTTATTTTCTTCTATCAATTCCACACCAACACAAGATTCAACGCTAAATATTTATATATTAAGTAGTTAAAATAAAACATAAATAAAAGCAGAAAAACAATTTTCATTTGATAATATTAAAAATCAAATAATCAAGTTACCAAATATCTAAATTAAATTGGGAGAATTGATATAATCAAATCAAATTGTGCCTGTGTCGATGTGTGTTCACCTTTCATGAATTATGTATTAAGGTTTGTGTGTATGCTCATACAAAATTTAAGAAACAGAATTGATAAAAACATTACACCGTTTAAAAAATTATAATTAAAGAGTTATACTCCAATAATCAGTATTTTACCCTACTCGAAAACATAAGTGAGCATACCTTATTACAACATCTGGTAGTAGAAGTACATCTGAGCGGGATGACACTATCAGTCCCAGCTATTATTTCTGCAACAATAAGCTTTTAAACCTATTGTTACAATAAAAACCAGAACAAAGAGAATTCGTGAATATATATTTTAATTTTACCTTGTTATTCAGGACTGATTGAATATTTTCGGCAAAGAGAACATCTTTCTTGACTTAATTTACTTCTTCTTCAATTGCTTTGAGATTCAAAAATGGGTCTTCATTTTGGCTTTTATTGGGTGCAGCCATTTCTTTTTCTTTATTTGATCCCCTTTTTAAAGCTTCGTAAAAACCGGAATAAAACGAGAGATTATTACAATGAATACAAATTTAAAAAAATATAAGATTTTTCAAAAAATACGATATAAAAAAACAGCAAAAAAGCTTTAAAAAAAATTGAAAACCAATCAAAGATCAGGCAGGAGATGTGGCGATAAAAATACTACGTTATTCATTTTCAATACCACGTTAAGGCCACAAAGAAGGATCCAGTATTACTGCTAATGGAGAATTTCCATTTTCCAAATTCCATTAGCAAAAGAAAATTGGATTATCTTGCTAATCTTTCCCCTGCAATGTTCGCACAAACTGCAACCTCTTGACGTTCCAGTATATTTCGTATTCAAGCGGGCATTAAGACACAGCCAAAATGAAGGGTTAAAAGTTAATCCTGGTCAACACATTGGAATAAAAGACATTGCCAGTCTTTCACAAGTTCCATTTGTCACCAAAATTGTCGCCGAAAACATCAATGCAGGATTCAAGAAATCAGGAATTTGGTCGTTTAATAGAAATGCGATTCCTTCATCACAATTTACTCCTAGTCTCGTAACGGACAGACCAGGTAGTTAAATCATGCATATTGTATTTGACGCTTAGTGTCTGTTAGCATTCGTAAATATTGTTTTTGTTTCTTAGATCCAACTCTGTCTACAACTACCACTGAAGACATCGCTGATGAGGCTTTCGCTGGAAACTTCACCAATTTCAATTCCATTTTTTCATTCAACAATATTATTGTTTTTTAAGGTGATGATGTGATACTGGAGAGTATTCGGCCGTTTCCTAAGGTAATACCATCAACGGGTTCACGCAGGCGTCTATAGTAGATTACCAAGTACACGGATCTTGACAGATTCACCAGAAACCAACAAGATTGAAGAAGACTACATCAAGAAAAAAGAGAAGGGGAACAAGAAAAATCCAGTTAAACGTCGTTTGCTGCAATTTAAGAAAAACACCCAACACCCAAGTAACATTCGTGCTACACGCCCTACAGTTAAACGCAGGATCCAACGTAAAAAGAAGAACAAGGAGGAAAAACCAAACAAAGAAAACATCTAAGACCATTGGATAATACATGATACAAAATCATCAAAAGGCTTATTGGTCTCCAATTCCCTAACTTTTCCCTGCATCCTCCTTTGTGTAATAGACTTGTAAGAGTAGGTGGATGTTTATTAGCCCTGTTATGACACTTACACACACATAGCGTTCACATGGGAGGAGTGGCGAAGCGTGAGAATGGAGAGGGAGAATAGAGAGGGAGAACGGAGATGGAGAATAAAGAGGGAGAATGGAGAGGGAGAATAGAAAGGGAGAGTAGCTGCTATCGAGGAGCGAGTGGAGGAGAGCACGGAGTGGTCGACGACTTGTGGCTGACTGCTCTGCTGATGCTGGCTGCCGCTACTGCTGATGCTACTGCTCTGCTACCACTACTGGCGAGGATGTCGTGGCTGCTGGGTTATATACCAGTTGTGTAGCCGGTGTAATTTGGAGATGGCTCCAAATTACACGGTGATTGGGAGAAATTGGATGAGGGGAAAAGGTACCCCGAAAGGTTTGAAAGTAGGGCAATAGGAATACATATGGGTGATAATAAGGTGAGTGATGGGTCTGACTCGGCAAAGTCACATATACCTTTTTTCTTTCAACATTTAAGTTTGGTTTTACACTATGTTGTGGCGTTTTGGATTTTTCCATGCGTTGAAGGCTTCTGATTTTGCCTGATCTTCTGATTTTTTTCCTGATATTCTGATTCCTTATATTTTCTTGGAATTATTCCCTCGTTCTTCTGACTCTTTCTTCTTTTCCTTTCTTTAGTTTTCAATTTCTCTTCTTGGTCTGTTTCTTCCTCATCTGTAACCAACACTTAAGCTTTTCCTTTATGTCCTTCTATCAAATTTTGTTAATTGTTCAAATGCCAGATTAGCTGTAGAGTTCCCTCCTCCTGCCTTACTGTATAATTGTTTTCTGCATCACAGTTTCTGGCTTCATGTCCCTCTAGATCGCAACGGGAACAAGTTTTTGTGTAGCCTGAATATGAGACAGAATATACCCATAACCGTGATGAAAAATGGGATGTTTTTATCAATCCTCTACACAAATTGTCTCTCTCTTTGTTTTGAGTAATTCAAACATTGGTACTTCAAATTGATGCACACTTTTTATTTTTCCATATTTCTCTAGGGACTAGAGACTTTCTTCCAAGGACTACCAGCAATTGATACTGGTATTATTTGTAGTATTCCCTATTTCTCAAAAGCTATTCCATGGGAATTCCTTTTGATTAATTTTTTTAACTGTTGCTGATCTTTAAATTTTGCAACAACATTTTTCGTGTGGAAGTGAAAGTCAATAACCGTAAGTTAGTCTTAAATAATTCCCTGTTTTATAAGCCATCAATGTATTTCAATTTCGAGAGGTGTGAAATCCAATTCCTTGAAACTAAAAAAAGAGTTTTCTTCATTTTACATTACATTTTAAATTTGTTATGAGAAAAAAATTGTCAATGTGCTTTTTTTTGTGTTTGTGCTTTTTGTGCAAAAGAATTAATTTGTGTATGTTAGTTAATGCAGTGCAAAGAAATCTAAATATTATGTTTGTGTAACAAAGATAATGAATAAAAGATGATTTGATGAATCGAAATTATTTAGAATTGATTTGACATTTTGGAGAGCTTTAGAAAACACGTCTGCTAGCTGACGAGACCAGGTGCGTTCTCCGTTCCCATACCAGGAATTGAACCCGAACTTCATAGGTGAAAGCAAGGTATTCTAGCCATTAGCCCATATGGGACTTAAAACAAAGATTCCTGCCGAAACCCGAGATTGAAAAAGGGATCTTTCCTGGTCTTTTGTCTAACGTTCTCCCAACTGGGCTATTTCAGCACTTTCCATTTGTCGTCCGTTTGGTTTGGAGATAGACCAACGAAACACAATTTTCCCCAAATTGCAACCGGCTCATTGGTCTAGTGATTCTCGAGACAGGTCATCGTGTTCGATTCTCGGATGAGCCCTCGCTGTCTGATTCAGATTTTATTATTGCAGTTCATAATAAATTCAAGTATTGGTTGTCATGGGGATGTAGCTCAGATGTTAGAGCGCTCGCTTTGATCTTATCCCATAATGCGATCCTTTTCCAAATGTTAATTTTAACTTTCCCAAATACTACTAGATGACATGTTCGTAAACGGCCACGCCATCTATGGCCTTCTACTTTTCCATGACAACATGGTATTTACAGTATGTTACGTCAGTCTCGCGAGAGGAGAGTGACAATGCCAGAAAGCTCGCTCTGTCAGACAATTAGTATCGCCAAACCGTCAAAGAAATTTTTTGAGCCAATCTCATTCGAGGTTGATCGCGCCAGACAACGCCAAGTATTTTGCCGGTGTATTGTTCGAAGTAAAAGTGCGTTAAAAAGTTGCGTGAAATATTTAAGACTTGGTAACGAATACGAACGAATTTCAATTTTTTTTTAATTTTTACACTCGACAAGTTGAAATGTCTGATGTCAACAAGTGAAATGTCACCAAAAAGACCGCGCATGCCACGATATGTTACAGTGGATGGTGTGCGATATCTGTTTAAAAACACCATCAGTTAAAAGTAAGTAAATCAAAATATTAGTTAATTAATGTTCGTAGGTTAATAGGTAGGTTTGTTTGTATCTGTTTACGTAAGGGATACTACGGTGCCTACCGTTCCCCGATGCCTTTTTCTCTTTTTCTTTCCATTCTAGTCTTCCTTTACCTACGAAACACAAAGAGAAAAAGGCGTAAAATACTGGGGGTTTGGTAGGCACCGTAGTATCCCTTACGATAATTTAAAACTAAAACATACAGATCCATTTTCCTGCTAAAAAGACACTTTCACTCATGACTGTATATACGTGGTCAAATACTTGGATTCTGGTAAAGAAAACAAGAAAAGTGTTTAATCTTCTTGTTATTTTCACTTTAGATAAAGAGACAAACGGACACAATACTTTTTAGTGAAAAAAAAGAAATCTGAATTTAAGTTATCTGAAAACAATTAGTTAAACTGATTCGTGAACACTTTCAACAGGGAACTTTCTAACAATGGTTGGAAACACTGCAGAATAGTCTTAGTCTACCTATTTAAAAAACAAACTTTTAGGAGGGTCCGTTGGTTTTAGCGTACGCTTTTTTTATTTTTTGTTGTCATTGTTTTTCGTCTCATCAGTCTATTTTACAATAAAATTCTCAAATAATGTTGTGGTATTTCGTGACTGGACAGAAAAGAGGGGTGCAACTTGCAAGAAACGATGGGCACTTTGCTACATGCTGCTTGTTTCCGAGCTTGTTACTAGCTCGTTTCTTAGCTTGTTATCAAAATTTCGATCAAAGTGAATGGAATATATTCTCCAAAAGTAATGGACCAATTTACAATATTTCATATTTAGCAGATGGTTTGCCATGGTAGTTATAGAGAATTAGATTGCGGGGATAGAGAGGAAAAATTTTGGGCCAGTCAATTCCTTTCATTTTTTGTGGTGTTGATAAATTTTCCCCAGTCCACAATGGTCTAGGACAGCAACTCTGACAACAAAGTAATCGGTTTCTGCTTAAAATTTGTTTGGTAGACATCAACTTTGATCAACTCGATCCCTTCGTTTTTCTTTCTGTGAGTCTCCCGTGAGGGTTTTTCAAGAATATCCATCGGCATGACTTCCTCACAGTTCACACAGGTCTAAAGGAAGACATCGTGTAAATCCTGTTCGTCTTCAATAACATTAAATTTCTCTTTTATTTATATGTACCTTTTCAACGGACACAAATAAATGTTTTTTTTGTGTAAACATATTTAAACTTTCCCTAGTCAACAATTGGGTCATCTCCAATTAGGTGAAACAACTTCAAATTCTTGTTGGAATTTAACATATAAAATCAACCGATGATTTTGGGAAAGAAGAAGATAAACAAAAATTAATGAAAAATTTCGGATTGAACACGACAATGCATTCCATACCTTTAAATTTTTATTTTTACAGTAACTTTGTCGTCGTCCTAAATAAACTCATGTCACATCCTCACAGTTTTTTGAATATTTTGAATATTTTTCTTGTTTCTGAATACTTTTCCGCTGTTTGCTTAATATTGATGATTCTATTTTCATAACATCTTCACAATTTTCAATGACCAATATAAAATTTTTCCGTCGTGGACAAAGTCGCTTTATCGGGATCTTTGATTCCTCTTTTAGTTTACTCGTGATCTTTTCGACTATTTTCTCCAGATTATCTATTCATTTAAATCTTGAAACACACACCACAAATTTTAAAAGAAAAATCAATATTGAACTACTGAAACGGAATTTCGATGGAGCACCTAATGCCGTTTGTTGTGTCTGTAGAACAATCACCAGATCGCAACTGTATTGAAGTCACACAACGGAGATTGGAAAATTAAGATCACACACAAAAGGAAACGGACACGAAGGGGGAACCTTTACGCGTTGAGTCCACTTCTCTCTCCATCCGCGACTGCCACGACCATCACGACATCTGCCCGTACATGTGGTGACTGTCATCGATACACAACACCGTTATATTTAAAAACTGACTGATGACTTAAGCTAAGGCTACATTAGAGCTTTTTTAAAGATTAAGTGAATATTTCTTAAAAAAGGCATTACAATTTCTCTTAAATATTTCGTAAATATGAGAGATTTTTTTTAATTTGTAAATTTGTAGAATTTGTAGAATTTTGTCCACACCTCAAACCATGGAATGGGTACGAAACTTAGTCGCGCTCACCCTCCGTTAACAATTACTTTTTTAACCCAACCACTAAATACCGATTCAAATTTCTATTGGCTGTCCGCAAAAAAAGTTGATAATTTAAGCATAAAAAGCCGATATTAAAATCGTTTTGAATTTTTAAGCTTTTTAGAAGTTCTTACCTAAATATTTCTTTAAAATAGGTGTACGTAAAAAGGTTTGGCAGTGTGTGAACGCGAAGTCAGAAAAATTGTGAAGAACTTGTTGCGGTTTTTTAAGAAATATTCATGTAGGCCTTAAAAAAATTTTTAAGCTCAGCCTATAAACTCTTCTCTTCCTATACCCCTTGTTTCACACTCTGCCTGTATGGGAACATCTGACAGCTTACAGATAGCTGTTCAAGGTGACCTTCAACTGAAAAAATCATTGGCTGACATCATTCCTCCCTCCTTATTTTTTGTTTCAAGACGTACCCGTAAAAACGACTGTTGAAAAGCGTTTTCGGGTTAGGCCTGTATTTAGGTGTAGAGATGAGGCTTACGGGACCAAAAAAGGTAAACAAGCATGCTTCTCGTCCAGAAGTGGGCTGGGCAGATCAGTGCCAGCTGCTATAGGCCTCTCCGGTAGAAGCGACGCTGAGATTAGTTAGGAAAAAGACAGGTATTGCCAATACACCATATATACCGTATTGGTAATCAGGAGTTGGAGCGTACCGAGTGTAGTACCGAAAAAAATTCCATAGGTGATTGTCAAAAACACGGAAAAGAGCCTCTAGCCATAGAAAGTAGCCGTTCATAGAGATAGACTCCGTCCTGGTCGGAGCTGGCTGGACACCTGGCTTTAGGGATGTAGTGTGATACGTCTGTTTCGAGTAATGGCACACTCCATGTTTTGTCTGGCTATTGTGCCTGGAAGCACAACAAAGTGGCAATAGGATTACAGTAGGCTGCTTTAAATGGCCGGGAAATTCAGTGGCTCAATTTTATTCGCCGTGATTTATAGATGAATTTGACCATTTGTCATTTCCTCCCAGACTTTCAAATGTTGGGGAATAAGAGATAAATCTGGGCGCCAGGATGGGTTAAGGGATATAACGGCATTTTGAAAAGGGAATTTTGCGTTATCATGGAACTACAGAAAAAACAGATAATGATGAGTCAGTGATGAGTTGTTTCCTCGTCGGTGGTCTTGTAGTGCATATGGCACATAGTGCATACTCGCGTTTTTTTTTAATCTTTAATAGATGATTATTTAGCATACTGTGGCAAGTCAGCATCTGTACGGTTTCTGCATGTATTTGTCTTTTAGCTAGTATCGCAGAGTGGGAAACTGCGGGGAAAAACATTTTATTTGCAAAGCTTTAGCTGAAGTTACCCATACGTTATTTTATTTTGACGCCAGCGTCTTTATAAGCGTGGCCGGAAGGAAATCTTTCACCTGGAAGCCGGAAGTCGTTTTCAAGCTATTTATGTGTGCGACTGTGCTGCTTACCAGGAACATCGGTGGTGGTATCCCTCATAACGTCAGCCTACACCAACAGAAGGGGGTGGTCACCCGAACAGACCCTAAAGGCAAAGAGGGGTGCCCCCGGATTTTGTAATCGCCAGCGCTAGGGGGCTTATAGGATGAAGGCCGGCATGACAAAAAAAAACGAATACATTTTCTGGAATTTTTTCAAAAATTTTAATCGTCAATATCTCAGCTTCTAAGCCGAGTATTGAAAAACCCTAAAAATGGCATCTGGCATCGCAGCGTGGAGAAGTAGATGCATTTATTTTAATGTATTTTTATAATACATAAATATACATGAATATTTGAAAATACATGCCCGCTTCCGCTTCCCCACGCTGCGTTGCCAAATAAAACGGCTAAACTCATATGGCGGAAGATTCTCTCGGAGATGGCGTCGTCTTGATATGGATCATCCTCTACGGACATGTCTCCTTCAAACTCTTTTCCGCCCCCTCGAATTCCTGATGAGATGGTCCCGCCACTAGCGGTGATAGTCTCCACTTATTACAGAAATGACGAAAGCACCAAAATCTTACCAAGCCATTGTAGCAACATACGTTTGATTTCAATAGGAAGGGGCCCAGTGGTTAGGTACGAAATCCAAGATCTTAGGTTCGATCCTAGTGAGGGCTAAATATTTTTTTTATTTTACCTAAATTTAATTAGCTTGCAAAATATTGAGAGAAAACCAATTAAGACAGTAAGCCAAATCTATAAAGACTAGGGGCCGTTCACATATGACGTCACGGACTTTTTGATGATTTTACACCCCCCCTCCCCCCTTCGTCACAATTCATCACAATAGGTATACCCCCCCCCTCTAATATGACGTCACAAAGTCAGATACCCCTCCTCCCTTTTTAAAAATTGTTTAAGCCACTAAAAATTCTTTATTTTCTGTATTTTCTGTAGTTTTTAATACATAACACAATGTTGTTCATTATTTTCTTAATTGGTCAAGCAAACGAGTTGCTGACAATCACTTTTCTCTAACGATCCAGAAAAACTAAAGAAATTTAGGAAGTTGCCAACATATCCCACTTGGTGGCGCTTGTGACGTCCCACTGTGAATACCCCCCCTACCCCCCCTCGTCACAATTCGTCATACAAGGTGCACCCCCCTCCCCCCCCCCTTGGCTCGTGACGTCATATGTGAACGGTCCCCTAAGTAGTAAAGCAATAGTTTCCCATTGTTAGAACTTATAAATTTCAAAGGTGGCGCCTGGCACGTAGTGTTGTTACACACCCACCAGGTGGCAGTGATTGTCGTCAGGAATTCAAGACGACGCCAAAAGCTTATGAAAGCTTTTAACATTGAGACGCACAACCATAAGTAATGGCTCTGCTCAAAGAGCCGTATCAGAGCTATAGAATTCTGGTACCGCCACTCAGATGGCGAGCACTTTCATTGCTTTTTGTCTCTGGAAGTGAAGTTTGCTTGCCTGCCCTGCCCCTTAGCTATAAGCGCCACGGTGGGTGTGGTGGTAAGTGGGGAAAAGGAATGGAGGGAAAGGGGGGAATGGCAAGGGACGAAATTGATATCTTAGCTCCGATTTTCACTATCAATTCGTCAACTTGGTTTCAGCCCCAGAAAAAATTTCCGAGAGGAGGAGTTAACATGGAAGTGGCGTTACCAGTATTCTATATCCTTGTCCCTATATACCAGGGGTATGGAGAGATGGTTGCCAATGACAATGTTAAATTTCCCATAAGGGGATTCGACAGGAAGCTACTTTTTTACTACCGATTTTTTATGGGGGTTGTAGTAAAAGTGTGCCCCCTAGGAGTGGTCTGTATTTTTAGTTTAGTTTTCAGTCGCTTTTTAGCCTCTCCTGAACGTTACAATCAAGAAACTTAATAATTTCTTGATAATTATTCTTAATAACACTATTAAGTTCCAAAATGTACTTAAATAATAGCAACTGTAGCCAAATGAAAATACAGTACTTACCAGACGTTTGGAAACGCGCGAGAGAAGCTTATATAAAAAGCCGATTTTCGCCGCGTTCCCAAAAATCAGGTTTTCGACGGATTGAAATTTATTTGGGAAGTAGCCATAATGATTGGCTACTTCCTCAACTTTTTTCAGATTTTTAAATCTAAGGAGAGGGCAGCTACAAATAGATGTAGAAGTTTGGAAACACGCTGTAGAAGCGTATTAAAAAATGGCTACTTTGCCGCTCTCTAAATAGGGAAAATATAACCATACATAGACGCCAAAAAGTGCAAAATAAAGAGCTTCGTTAAGTTTATGACAATTGTCATTTTCAAATTTTTTTAGTTTCATTTAATATAATAAATTGAAAATTGAAAATGAGACTCAAAAATTTGAAAATTACAAATATCATAGACAACAATTTACAAATTTTTAGTAAAATGAGCGGAGCCCCCCCCCCCCATGGGAAATTTAACATGAATAAGACTAGAAACCATCTCTCTATACCCATGGATATAGTAGATGGGGTCGCTTAATTCTCCCTCCACTAGATGTCATCACAGTGCTGCCACTATTTCGGATTTGTCCGTTTTTGCAGGATTTTCGAAGTGCTTGCATGACATTTGCAGGACGTAAGATTTTGCAGGATTTTCGAATTTTTTGTCGGATTTCTGGTAATTTTTGGGGTTTTTTTGAATATCTGGTGATAATTGTATTAATCAGTTGAAATTTGCAGTAGACAACAATTGAGACCACTGTGGCGCTGTTGTCTGGTGCTCTGAGCCTCTGAGTCTGACTCTGACCATGGACTACTCAATATTAAGGACGGGACTCTTCGGCCTTTCCTATGTCGGCCATGTAAAAAATTTTCCGGGAGAATCGGAATCGAAATTTAAAATTATTTATTGTTTTACCTAATGTCCCTATACCTAAAATGTACGGTTATAGAGATATTGCAAAATACTGTACGGAAAATTTAAAAAAAAGACAAAACACCGGTGCCATCTAGGAACCAAACTCTATTGGTTCCCCCGATCACGTGATCTATTCTCATTGGTTAAAACTGACCAGCGCTAATGCACCAAGAATCACGTGATAAATAGGCCACCTCCTGCGTTTTAGAGGTGGGCCACGGAGTCGAAACTTTAAACGTGAATAACTCGTAAAGTAAATTTTTCCCAGCTATAGTATGATCGGGAGATTTTTTTTTTCTCTTATTTTTAGTATGTTTTACTATTTTTTTTATTTTTTTGCGCCATCCCCTATTACCATAGAAAAAACGGACGATTCGTTCTCAAACAAACAAGTAGATAGGGAGTAAAGCGTAATAAAAGTTTAGTTCTGCTATCTTCCGCTGTGGTGCGCATCGGCGTAAACTGCGCACGACTTTTTGCTCGACTACTACTTTTCATTGGTATAACATCTATAGAATCATCAGTGAATAGTAATGCTGAAGGAAGAATTAAATAAAAATTTCACTATCACAATTTTTAATTCTTATTATGTTTTAATTAGATTTAGTGTAACCTTGCTTTTTGTAATTAATAGGTTTGTTCTTTAGATGAGGTGTCAGTTCAGGGATTCTTACCAAGAATAGAATGTGTTAATCTTCCTAATGATCCTTATTATATGAAGACTCAAAGTGTCAATGGAGGTATAATATATGACATTCAAAAAGAATAGTTATTGATAAGTAGGCTAACTATGTTTTTACCTAAATGTTTATTGCAACAGTTGTGGTTGACAATGGTGGAGATATTCAAATGCAAGATGTAATACAATGTCCTTTTCCTATCAATGCGAAAAGAAACAAAAAGGTTTGGATTCAAATGCAAAAAAGTAAGGAAAGAAATTATGTGTCTAGTTCGCCTTGCTATGAACAATCCAAGGTAGCTTATAATGTCAATAGGATAGATAGATAATTGATTAAACTTATACATCCAATTTCTAACTTTGCAAGGCCAAGAATTCATCAATTAAGGATACACAGCATACTACGTCAGTGTTGCTATCAACAGAAGAAACAAATGTTAACCCTGTCTGTATTAAAACTCATCATATGAGGACTCGTAGTGCTACTACCAAAATATAAAAAAAAGAGAAAAGGATGGATTTAGACAAAATGAAAGAAGGAAAGGAATGATGCATCTGTTTCCCTTCCTGTTGATCAGTTAAAGGTATTTTATTACATAAATATGATAAAATAAATATGGGATAGGCCTACATTCTTTAAGCGTGCAATTTAACTTTTTCAAGGGGAAGAAACCGTCATATAGAAATCAAGTTCAAGAAACATTGCAATCAATATCGGATCATCAGAGTGGAGAGGTAAATTATATCGTTAAAAAAAAATGTAATTATAGTGTCGAAAGTAATGTCAATGCAATTTATGTTTTGATTTTAGGCATACGTTTTAAATGATTCGTCAGTACCAACGTTATTACCAACAGAAGAAATAACCGTTGTTAATCCTATGCATGTGAACAACCATCGTATGACGACTCGCAGTGTTACTAAAGGTATATGTAGTAATTACATTTTTGTAACATGTGTATTGTGTAATAACATACATTTTAACTAAACTAACCTAGTAGCAGTTGCTCAAGGAAATATTTGTCCAATGCATGAAATTGAAAACAAAAGTGTTGTTTTACAGTACCCACCAAACTATTAGGTACACCCCCCTATTTTCAATGCATTCTTATGGCACTACGTGTCCTAGAAAAATGCAATAACTCTTGAACCGCTTGGGCTAGATTTTTTTCCTTTTGGCCCTGAGTAGATCTAATGATGATCTACATTTTTTCTACACATGAAGTTGTCGTAGGATTAACCCCCACGGCGCTACGGTATCGTTCAGTTTATTAGGTACACCCGTTTTCCCCCCATATGCGCCGTGTTAAATACGGCGTTTTCCAAAATTTACAAAAAATACTAAAAATCAAGCTAAAATCTTTTTCTTTGTGCCAAAAGATGCAGAATTCTTCACTCTATGCGAATATAAAGAATAATTTACAATCAAACCAACTCAGAGAACCCTTCCCTATACCTCAAAGTTTTCCACTTCAAAATTTGGCGAAATTGGGCGCCCTCTGCTGGCGAAAGTGCAAGTTTGTTGAAAAAAGTACAAATTTTGAAGTGGAAAACTTTGAGGTATAGGGAAGGGTTCTCTGAGTTGGTTTTATTGTAAATCATTCTTTAAATTCGTATAGAGTGAAGAATTCTGCATCTTTTGGCACAAAGAAAAAGATTTTAGCTTGATTTTTAGTATTTTTTGTAAATTTTGGAAAACGCCGTATTTAACACGGCGCATATGGGGGGAAAACGGGTGTACCTAATAAACTGAACGATACCGTAGCGCCGTGGGGGTTAATCCTACGACAACTTCATGTGTAGAAAAAATGTAGATCATCATTAGATCTACTCAGGGCCAAAAGGAAAAAAATCTAGCCCAAGCGGTTCAAGAGTTATTGCATTTTTTCTAGGACACGTAGTGCCATAAGAATGCATTGAAAATAGGGGGGTGTACCTAATAGTTTGGTGGGTACTGTAAATACTACTGCAAGGAAGAAAGAAGTTAGGACTACTAATTGCTTTAACACGAACGAACAACCATTTGTGGTAATTATAATTTTTTTTTTTTTTTTAATACGAACGACCCTCACAACAATAAAATCTCGAAGGCCGACACGCAGTGGCATTTTTAATTACTACGAGTAAGCGTGTGATTCTGAAACCACATGGTGCCTTAAATCTGCTTGGCTTGTATCTGCAATTGCAAAGATTCATTTTGGTATTTTTTAACCAATATTTTATGAGTGGGCTCAAAAACTGAAATGCCGAACAGCTCATCCTTTCTTTAAAGGGATAAATCTTTTGGACTTTGATGATGAACCTTATTTTCATTTAGTTAGTTTGGGAAAACGAGCCCATTGAAGTATTATTCAAATCGTATAAGCTAACGGCAAAAGAGTTTTTGGCTCTTCTTAACAGAAGAAGAAGTCGGAGAACCAACGGAATTAATTTAACAAGCGATCTCCCACTCAACCGGACCGAAATGGTGGGAGTACTTTTCGGATCGTAATCCGGAAAAGGACTTTAAAAATCCGGACTAGGTCTATTCTGTTCAGAATCGCAAGGCGATTCCAACGGAATTAAGTCCGGATTTTTATCTTTTCCCGTTCACGAGATAATCACGGTTGAAAATCGTGAAATATCACGAAAACCCAAAGTCTCCCCGTTCGACTACATCGCTTTTAGCCGTATATTCGGCTTGTAAAAAAAAACTAATTGATACAAAATGTAGCCCTTTCATCCCTCTTTCAGAATCCAAAAGGATTTTTTATAATTCTTTGAGATGTTTGAGATATCACGATTTTCGTGATACCCCCATTTCGACACATTTTTCAGGCATTTCATTCGGCGTTGCCGATTGCCGTATATGTGACTTCGCCCCCACTCCTTCGCTTTTTCCATTGTTTCCTATGTATCAAGTCCCATCTGTATCGATATACAAGGCCTTGATACATAGGAAACAGGGAAAAAGCGAAGGAGTGGACAGGAAAGGGGGCGAAAAGCACATATACGGCAATCGGCAACGCCGAATGAAATGCCTGAAAAATTTGTCGAAATGGGGGTATCACGAAAATCGTGATATCTCAAACATCTCAAAGAATTATAAAAAATCCTTTTGGATTCTGAAAGAGGGATGAAAGGGCTACATTTTGTATCAATTAGTTTTTTTTTACAAGCCGAATATACGGCTAAAAGCGATGTAGTCGAACGGGGAGACTTTGGGTTTTCGTGATATTTCACGATTTTCAACCGTGATTATCTCGTGAACGGGAAAAGATAAAAATCCGGACTTAATTCCGTTGGAATCGCCTTGCGATTCTGAACAGATTAGACCTAGTCCGGATTTGTAAAGTTCTTTTCCGGATTACGATCCGAAAAGTACCCCCACCATTTCGGTCCGGTTGAGTGGGAGATCGCTTGTTAACAGTGCTGCATCACTGTTAAAAAACAACACATGTTTTTGGTGCAAAAAACACAAATTATGCGTTCCATCAGATACGATAATGTTGCGAAATGTTCAAAACAATACAAGTGGGCAAAATAAAACTAAAAAATTCCTCTACTTAACTGGTGAATTTTCTGGGATTTCCGGGACCCCACAACCTTAGACTTGCCAGCTTAACTTTTTAATCACTTCACCAATTAAGTAAACATAGATATGAATCCTTTTGATTACTTCGTAATGGGTGCAGGAATGTTGTGACTTGAAATAGTTTTCTAATTCGTCATTTTCAATGTGGAAAAGAGAAGTTTGCGGGTGTGACCACGTATATCCAAAACACTCACAGATACTAACTTTGATTTTAGCGTACTTGAAATAATGTGTGGATGTTGTGGATCTAGTCTAGTAAAACAAATGTGAAGTCCCCGATGGTTTCCTGCTGCTGCTGAAAACTTAAACCGTGCCCCATGCCCAGAAATTTCGGGGATTTTTCACCAAATATTGCATTTCACAAAATATGAATTCTACACACAGCGTCAGTGGAGTACTTAATCTTTTGAAAAACATTTTTTAAAAGCCAATTTCATACTTCAAAAGTGAAAATCGTGAAAAATCGTTTTTTAAATCCTTAGCTCAAAATTAATTACTGAAATCTGGTTTTAAGTATTTATAGTCCAAAATTAAGTAGCTTACCACCACTACATAGATAAAACCATGATTATTAATATTTAAAACGTTTAATTTGGGGGTTTAAACTTTTTAAATTACGTGTTGCAAGAAAATGGTTCGCTAAACGCCAAGTATTCCGTATCCACAACGAATATTTCGCAAGAGTTACGAAAAATTCGGTAGGTTACAAAATTTTCGGCATTTAAACACCCTAAAAATCTTTTTTACAGTGAATGAGCACTTTGAAAGTTTCCTGTCGTCCCTGGAAGGTAAGATATTACACTTGAGTAAGAAATATATTCGGAAATTTTAGGCCATGCTAATAAAAATTTCAATTTAGAGGGACGAGTTATGATGGATGACGTATATGGGTCCATTAAGGCAACAGTTAACGACATGTACAAGTTTTGAACTGGTTTTCGCATTATTCCTCTCGACACATTGAAGAGTGACTGGGAAGGGTCAGCCAGATACAGAATCGAATGTTGCTTTTGTTACTGGAACGGTTTTCGAAGTTCCACTAACTGCGTCTGCCGCAACGTGTAACCCTAAAATCTCTTTACCTTTAATCAGAAAACTGAAGTTTAAGGAATCGTGGCCAATTGCATCCAACCACATAATTGGATTTAGAATTTGTAAGCTGGACCCTTGCAATTGGGAAAAAAATTTCGAAGTTAAATTTTTTCTGGCTTTTTTTATCAGCTTTTATAAATAATCTCTTATAAAAAGAAAATATAGTGTTTACACTATATGTAACTGTTATTTAAGAAGATGGGAAACCCCAGTCATTACAGTTCAGATTTCTTTTATTTCTGTTTTCAGACAATTAATGAAGTGCAAGGGTCTTAATTTATTGAAATTATTTGTTCTTCAACAAAACGATAAGACATCCTCATGTTGTCTAAATTTATGTGGCAAATCTGAATAACCTGCTGTTGTCTAAGATACACAGATTCTTCTTGTGTTAGATTGTCCATAAAAGGATCCCTCTTCTTTCGTTGCGATCATTTCGAATTTTTCCTAAAATTGTAGCCTTACATTCTGCAAACTGACTTTCAAATTCATCAGCCTATTCAAAGAAGAAAATTAAGTTGGAATACTTCAAATACAATTACATTTTTCTACGTAAATTTATTGATTTACCTGAATAAGCTCGGGGTGGTAACCTTGTTCCTGTCGCAACCAAACCAACCACCTATAAAGATTTGTCTAGAGGTCTTGTAATCATGAGTTATCATTTTGTGATTGTTCCACAAAAGCGTAATAAAGTCCTTAGGAGCAGTAGTTATAACTTCCATGCACATGAAATGCAAGTAGTAGGCATCAAATTCATCTCCTGGTTCAAGAATGCTAACCTCTTCCTATTTTCTAAAAATATAAATCTGTGAGATGGAATGCATTTTTCAAAAGCGTCCTCAATTCTTTGATTATGAATTGATCGTCCAGTAAGAAATCTGTCCAGCTAGCATGTGTAAAGATTCTGTGTAGAATTTTTGCTACTGCTTTTAGTATAGGGCAATCTACTACGCAGTACCTGAAGGTCACTGTACTATGCAGTACCTTTAAGCATTTCTCTATTACACCACCTCACCTGTAAACGATGCAACTACATCCGGGATTGCGCCCTACTCTGCAGTGATTGTGCAATCCCCCCAACCTTGATTATCGCTTATATAAAGCCCGACAATCTTTTCATCCAGCAGAGTCGTACCTGGCATTGTATCACGACAACACTGTAATACAAACACTGCAAGAAAACTCTGCCTTCCTCTCATTCTTATTCATTCTTAACTATTGTGAATCATCACACAAGTAACACCAACTTCTTCATTTTCCATTTCTTTATTCGTGTGGTGCCACGATTGTTAATATAATTGGTAAGATACGTTACAAGACCCAAATACCTATCACAACATCCATGAATCACAAATCTATACCTAAAAAATATTAAAAATTTTCGTTTTTTTTTTTACACCAAATAAAATGTGTGGCGTAGTAAACCAAAACAAAAATAGGCCCTTTTGTTACATATGTACTACTAAACAATTTATAGACAGTGGCAACAATTAAAAAATGTCAGGCCTTAAATGAACTACCTTTTTAAGCCGTAATTTCCATCAATGTCCCAAAATGACAAACAAGCTTTAACTACATAGATCATTTGAGTCAAAAGACATTCAGATGAATCCTTTCTTGTAAATTAAACTCTAGGTAATGAAAGATGAAGCCTTGAACGCTGAACAGATAGGTTATACATCCTGAAGTGACCACGGAATTTAAATTAAAATTCAGCTTCTACAGTAACATTACAACTCACATTTTTCTTAAGAATCAAATTTTGTAATAAGATTTCCACTTTAGTAATCAAAATGAACATTTATATAAAAATCTAGATTTGTGTACATTTTTAGCAACAACATCAGTCATTTGAGCAAAATAAAGGATATACTTTAATATCTCAGTGTATAGATCAAGTATTTGTTAAAAAACTTAAATTAAATGTTTAATTCTTAGTTGCTCTAAGATCCCACCGTATGATTTTGTCCAGGTTTGAGGTACTTACTGAGAAAGTAAGCATATATAATGTTCATTTTAAAAATCCTTATTACAATTTGCTTGGGGTATAAATGCTAAAAGGACCATACTGTGATTCGACTAGAGCACAAAACTCTGCTAGAAGTAAATTTGATTTATTTAAACATCTTTCGGTGTGATACTTTTTTGATTTATAAAAATTTTATTGTGTTGAATTTTTAAATTTATACGTCAAATTTTATTTGTAATTTAACACGAATAAATACACATTTTGTTAGCTTTGGTAATATTTTAATGCCGTTCAGCTCGGAAAATTTATCTCAATCCTTTGATACCAACCGTATTGTTTATTTTAAATGTAGACCTAGAAATGGGCAATGTTATTACTTGAAATGAAGCATTGATTACATTTTTCATGTACCTTTACACAAGAACCTGTTGCTGTGGAGTTTACTTTCAATTACGAAGTCAGCAATAATAGTAGTCAATGTGATAGGGAATCTATCAAAGTGTCCTAACATCTGTTCCTAAGAATAGACGTGATGACATTCAAGTGAAAACATTGGTTTTCATTTGAATGTCATCATTTCATCAGTGTAAAAGATCATGCAAAAAATACTTGAATCAGACAAATGCACCATCAATAACAATTGAGGATTAATGAATCGTTTGATAGTCACATTCTCTTGGAGACTTACATACATCTGTTCTAGAGGAAGAATTTTACTGGGTTTGTGAGTAAAATAATTTATCTTCTGTTAATTGTTTTAGGCAAAAAAGTGTCAAAGTTTTGAAATTTTTATTCTCTACACATTCTTACATTTACATTCATAGATCATGTCAAAATATTAGTTAGTCACAATTTCAATCTATTTGATGTGGTCAGTGAATTGATGATGTGCATGGTAAAACAGATGAGTTTTTATACAGAACTGTAGGGAAATTAATCTTTTGACTATTTTTGCAGGTTATATTCAATTCTTATTCAATTATATTAGTTTTTAGGCCCACGTATCACCAAACAAAACCACACCAAGTTTTTTTTCTTTTTCTTCGGAATTTTTTTTTTCACAACGCCTGGCGTGTCTCAGCGAGTCCCGGTTAAGAAAAACACCGATCTGATCCGTCTGTGATTTTTTTTTTCACTTCATTTTCCAAAGTCAAAGACCATTCAATTTAGCACATTATTGAACAAAGCATTCATGTTGGGATAGAACTAATATATTTTGCACCACCGACCCGGCATATATGTTTTCTCTCATGCCTTTTCCAAGCAGAAAGGAGGTGACGCGTCATGGGAAAATGAACAATAATCATTCGAAGGGGGTTTTGACTATTCTGATTCCAAACAAAAGCGTCCAGCTAAAACAAAAAATTGAATGAAAGCGTGTTTTTGGGGTAACACTGAGGTTACTACTGTAAAAAGTGTAAATCCACGCAGGAAACGCCTGACAGAACTCCGCCGTAGTTAAGGTCAGGGGCAACTTATTTCTCCACCACAGCTGAATACTTTTTACAAGCTTTAACCTTCAGGTTACCCACTATTACACTTCCTACTTTCCTGTAATCCAAGTGAATTTAATTTAAAATTCACCTGTTATTTCGACCACGGAGAAATCAGCAGTGCCCTCACCTAATCTTTATCAATCAAACCAGCCAGTCACTCAAACCTTTTTTCTTGCCTTCTGGTGAAGCCGAAAATAACACAGCTAACCTGAATCATATGGTTTTGCTTCAACAATTGATGATAGTTCCATTTTGTAAAAAAAAATCACTACACTGACTCTCACTGACTATCAGTGTATATCAGTGAGAATTGAGCTGTGTATTATAGAGGTGAAAAACTCGATGGAAAATATACAGTTCATGTCAATTTTCGTAACTTGATAAAAATTATAATCTTCACTCATTCATTTGCTTAAAAAGGAAGTGAGTAACATTTCCACAAACCATAACTTTCTCAAGGTCAATGTCCTACATATGCAGTTCTAGTAAAGTAATTAAACGAAAGACAAGGTCCTGAATCGTCTTCTATTTTTGCTGCAGTCCCAAGTGCCAAAGGATTATGCGCGCATATTCGCACCGCAGTTATTGTTCTGCTATGTGATTCAGTCAATTATTTCCCCTAACATGAGACAATGAAAGCAAAAGAAGATATTCCAAACCTCCTATTCTTGAAATGACGTGCAGAAGTATGAATTCACATGTTTTCATGTTGATGCGTGCATCCCGACGTAGAAGGAAATAGATAAAAGTGTCACGAGTGTGTGTATGCAGGGTTATTCGGAGCGTATGGTTGTAAGGTGTATGGCAGTTAGGCTACAATACAAGAAAAGACAATACAAATTTGCAAATATGCGCAAACATCCTTACTAAAATAACCGAAATATCGTTGAATAAAACCAAATAATTTGTTCTCATACCGTGAATTTGTTTTTGATTTGGAAATATTTCTTTATTATCCGCAGAAAAATTTCATCCCGTTACTTCAGAGAAACGAACAGAATGTACAAATGGACATCAGGACGACTAAACATGAACTTCAAGAACGAATCATTGAATACCGACGATGCGATAAGTGGGAAACCAAATTTCTCTATTTGGACTCCTAAACTTCAATTGACGGAAGCTGTCTCCTCTGCCGCGTCCACCACGTCACATCAACAAATAAGGCCACAAGTATCCGGGTGGGGGCATCTTGCGGAATTTGACCGATGTCCCCTTTGATCCAGGTTCCATTACAGCCGAGGGACTGTAGAGTATACTCTTAGAAAGTTGATCGTTGTGGCACGTTCTTGGCATCCGATCATAAGATGGTCCACCGATTCCACCACACCTTTGCACCGATCGCAACGAGAGTCTAAAGTCGCGTCCAGTCTGTTGGCCGGTCACGTGTATAGAGGAGGTGATGATTAAATAAGAAGAAGGAGTCGCGTAAGGAAAAGGGGAGACTGTACAGTCTTCTAGATTGTGGCCCAGTCGAGAGACGGATGGGCTAGTTCCAAGTGGCCCAGTTCAAACACTGATGTTATTCGATGGCAAAAAAATTTCCGGTGGGTTGAGAGGAGCGATAGTTCCAAACCACTGCCGGCAAGTTGGACGATGAGCCCGAGCACGCGTTTCATATGAATTGGTCGACGAAAAATGGCGACCGGGAATACCCCACGTGGGAAAGACCAGTCGGTACCTAAGGAGGAAACGGTCGACCGTATCGGGCCCTAATAAGAAGGATACGTTTTTTCACATAAAAAAGTGAATCGAGAAAGGTGTCGATATGTATCATAGCGAGCCATCCAGCGCTGACACTCCGGTAAATGGATCCAGGGGGCGGTCTTTCCAGTCAGCCGGCCAACAGAAATTTAAGAGCCGCTCGATTGATCTTCTCAAGAAGCTGAGGTGGGCAGGGCAAAATCTGGCCTATGTATATAATCCGAGAAAAGACGTTTACCTTCATGAACTGGACCCATTGGTATAAGCGAAATCACCGACCAACATTTTTTCGAAGGAGGCCTTGAAAGTGGAAAATAGCTGCCACCGACGTTCGGGACGTTGTTTCTGCTACGGAATTGGAGAAGGGGATTCCGAGCAGCGTTCCCCCGGAGAAAGGGAATCGCTCGATCACCTTCAGGCTCCAGTCAATCCACCAGCCACGTTGTCCTGCGTCGCCATCCGCCTAGACCAAGGTCTTTGGACTTCGTTTTTTTAAGTCGACTGGATGTCCACTTACAAAAGTCGTCAAGAACTTTTTCACTAATGGTAAGGTCGGTGTCGACATCAGTGAAAATCGCTACATCGTCGACAAAGGCCAGCACTGTCACTGATCTCCAAAAAAATAAGATGCCCTTCAGTTTTTTCGATAAACGTAGTAATAATCGTTCTAGGAGTAAACGTAGAGGTGGATGGAGAGAGGGAAACCCTTCCGTAAGGAAGACAAGCACTGCACCTATCCGGCTATCGAGGATCCGTTTAGAATGGGCATTTTGGCGTCATGATAAAGAGCTTTGAGCAACTTGATGAAATCGATGGGGTAACCAAACTGTTCCATTACGTCCCAGAATGTCGTGTTGCACCAGATCATACGCCTTGGTAAAATCGATCCCAATCACCACACTACGGACAAACGTAGCTACTGGCGCAATGCCCACACCGACGTCTCTTTGAAAGCGGAGACATCCCGATAGAGATTTTAGTTGTCACCCCATCCGTCTGACCGGAATACCTCCACGCTGGACATCACCGATCACCACCGAAAACGTCGTTTTCAGACGGGCAACCAACACTTCCGCTGTAATCTTGTAATCACAGTTGAGGAGGGTGATAGGCTGGTAATCTGTAGATTTCTTCGGTTGGTCTCACTTTGGAATTTGGCGGACGAGACCGACCGACTAAGAACGGGACCCTCGTTCATTTTGAAGAACGGAGCCGAACATTTCCACAAAGAATAGGGCCTAATCATCCAAAAAAAATTTATAAAATCATACGGGATGCTATCCTCTCCCGGGCTCTTGTTTTTTTTGCGTAGCGTGTATTTCGTGGGGCGTTGGTAGCGTCATGAATCCTGTTATTAGTGGCCGTTCTGTGATAATCCTCAAGAAAAGGGAACTCGAGCGCGGGTCTCCGTCATGGACTCTGCCAAAAACAGACCGAAATCCTTCCTTGAGGGCAGCATTGATGTCAGCTTGATCCACTAAGAGTCGGTCATCTTCCAAGGCTAAACTCCACTATTGTGACACTTCTTCCATTACCTTTTTCCTTCCGCACATGGAAGACGGACGGGTCGTCTATGTCGCATTCGGACACGCTTTGTGACCGGATTTTTGCGCCCAATAGTGCTCTTAGGTGCCACTCACGCGCTTCTTCTCGCAAAGCTCGTAAGGCGGGTAAATTGAGATCTGAGTCCGGGCCGTGAGGTCTTGCAGTCAATTTTGGTAGAAAAGACCAATGTTTTTCAACAATTAAGCCCGTCGTCTGCAGTAGCTTTGTGCTATTCTCTAGACGCCCAGTTTGAACACTGAGTCCCACCACACCACCACGTTGGCATTCCGTATCGGCAGAGACACGGAGCGGTGCAAGAACGTTTGGAACGTTTTCCGGAAAGAATCTTCTGTCAAGATTGCTGTATTGAGCTTCCATATGGATGGCTGGGAAGTACGGAACGATTTCGGCATGGAGAGAAAGAAACACACCACGTGAAGCGCCGCATGATCAGTCACATAAGAGTTATAAGTAGCAATGAGGCTGAAACCTTCCCAAATAGATCGAAAGCAGTAGATTCGGTCGATCCACGTCGATCAACTCTGGTGAAAAAAAGTTTGGTCGGCTTCACGGGGCCGCAAAGCCGCCCACACATCCACAATCTCCGGGCCACTAATCATGGCGACTAAAGCATGATCGACCGGGGTTGAACGGGTGGTCCCCGCCTTCCGGACTCACTGTCACCGCGTTCATCAACCGCGTTTAGTTCTCCCATTACCACAGTTGGTGCTTTGACAAAGAAAAAGACGGCAGGCACGTCAATACGGAAAAAAACACTTCGTTCCTCGAGGAATATTCGCCCCGAGGGGGCATAGAACGAGACGAAGGACACTGGACCAAAATTTACACAGAGAAGCCGACCATCTGGGTCACACTTATGGTATTGCACGGAAATATTATTGGCTAACAATACTGCAGTACCGGCTTTGTTTGGGATGGGGTACGTCGGAAAGGCGACTTCTTGTACGCAGACGATATGGAAGTGGTTTGACACACAATAATTGATCAATAGTTGCAGGCGCTCCGAAGTACTGATCTTTGCGATATTAATGGATGCTACCTTCATGATTAATGTTAGGTTTTCTCCTTTTTCTTCGGCAGTATCCGTTTTCTTTTCGGCTAGGTCGTCTAGCTGTATTTTTCTTTTTCCGACATCTTACCATATCAGAGGTGGTTATTTTTGACCAATCGTGATCTTGTGCCAAGGCATTCAGCATTTCTCCTGTCGATAAAGCTTCCGCCGAGGGTGTCTCCGTCCTCAGCTGAGTTTCTGCTACCACCCTGGCCGACCACTTGGTTAGCGATGGGAGTGGCACTGGCGGAGTTTCCGGTACCAAAGTGGTTTCGTCACCACCCTGCTGCTGTTGACTTTTCTTATTTTTCTACACATCCGTCCAAGCCACACCAGGGAGTGGGAGAAATTAATCTGGCGTGTTGGGCGGGAAAGCCGAAGGCTGGAAAACCATGGACATCGAATTCCCCTTTCCCCTAGTGTTTTTCATCTGTGGCGGTTTCGGCGAGGCCGGTAAATGGCGGATCTTCCGCGTGGGGCAGTCCAGCGCCATGTGAACCAAAAGGTTACATTCCCGACATTTTACGGTTTGGTTGGCATATTGGATGTATACCTTATGGTCACCAACTTGCAGATAGGGGGTATTGGGTGTGAACATGCCATTCTCACCGTGAGTTGCCCAGTAAGAACCGGAATCATTCCGAAAATTGGACTGGCATAACGGTCACGGCGTAGGTCAAGCAAGTTCCAAATTCGCATAGTCGGACTTTCATGACCTCCATGTTAGCATTCATTGGGTAATCAGATACCCTCACAAAACGCTCTTCCACATTAGTCCTTGATGACAACGTTGATCTGACGACCTTCAATAAAATTTTGTCGGGCGCCGCCATGTTAGAATGGCTGTTACTCAGCCGTTTCGAACAGTGTTACTCTTACCATCACTCCGATGCCAACCAAAAGGACGGGGGCAATCGCCAGAATCTGGCTATCACTGAGCCCTAGTCTGGTGACGAAACGGTGTACTGACAACAATTTTAGCCTATGGAAAGGGTTGCCGAACACCATCTTTAAGGTGTCCTCGTACAACATGGCGAAGAAAAGACTACCGTCGGGAGGGAGGTTGGGCATAGAAACACTGGTATAGTGGCTTGACCACCTGGCGGCCTGAGGAGCTCTCCCAAACTCGTCCGATGAGCCTCTTGGTTGCTAGCTAGGTTATTCTAGCCACTAGACCATATTGGAATTCCTTACGATTCTTCTTGCCCAAACCCTGTTTCGAGCCAGGGACCTTTAGATTCTTCTCCCAACTAAGTTATTTCCGCAATCGTAAAACGTTAATTGAAAGACTTGTCCGTAAGCGATGAAAAATGTTTTGCGTCACAAGTAAAAATTCAACCTAAAACACGACAAGCACAATAGTCACAAGACAAGCAATGCGCTTTGAAGGTAGACACATGAAACATAGTTTCTAGTAATAAGCATAACGCGCATTGGTCTAGTCGTATGATTCTCGGTTAGACGAGAGTTCCTTGGTTCGATTCCCGGATGAGCCATCGCTGCCTGTATTTGATTTGATTATAGATATCTGCAATCACTTCAATTACCTCACATCAAGAGGATGTAGTTGAGATGGTAGAGCGCTCGCTTAGCATGTGAGAAGTGCATTTCCAGTACTGCATATTTTGTCTCTCATTGCGCAATTACTGACTCTTTACGCCACAAAACGACCAAAAGTGACCATTTTGTGAAATCTTCGATACTGACGCTTTGATCTTATCCATAACGCGATCTTTTTCAAAATGTTGATTTTAACTTCCCCAAATACTACTAGATGGCATTGTAAACTACGGATGGTACGGAAACTCCCACAACACCTGCGGGCATGACCTACTCAATGGTTAAGATCAGTAAACTTGTATGGTCCTCCATGAAGGGGAGAGGCGTGGCAAAATTTTCTTGCAAGATCCAATTAGAATCCTTTCTGATCACGTGCTGATCAAATCCAATCAGGAGAGGGAGGATAGGACGACGCCATCCAGCGCTCGATAGTGCCACCCGTAATAACGTATAAAAATAAAAAACAAAGAAACAAATTCAAGATAGGGAAATTAAATATTCCTAATTTTTTATATTTGTTCTAAAAACGCAAAAAGTAAGATAAAAATTAACAATTAATTAAAATTAATTTATTATAAATTAATACATCAACAATTAGTGTGACAAACCATTTTTATTAAAATGTTTAAATTAAAAATTTGCAAAGCATGGTGGTCTACTGTATCCTTCCAGCTTCCGTCAAATTTGTCTCCAGGCAGTGGGCGATCTATATATTCCTAAAAGAAAGCCTTGTGCAGATCTCGGGGTCGACGTTCATGCTCAGCGGCCTTGAGGAATTCATTGTTCCCCAGCATTAAAAATGAGCACTTTTCTGTGTGGAATTGCACGTCCAGGGGGAAAATCAAGGACTCGATTGGAGTTATTTTAAAGAAATATCTAAAACCAATTTTTTCCAACAATAGAAAATTACATAAAATCTTGAACCAAAAAATAAATACTTTTGATCCTGTTAATAAGGAACGTAGAGCTAAAACATTGAAATAATGAATTTTAAAGTATTCTCTTTTATCCTTCCTATCGGTTGCTTCTAACATTACCCACAAAATATGATTATCAAAAATTTTTCCAACTGTTGCGGCACAAAAAGAGATGAAAGTTTAACAGTCAATTTTCTAATGTTATTTGACTGACATTTGATTGCATCTGCACAAACCCATTACAATTGACCTTCTTACGAACCACTGTCTTCTTGTCATACTTTAAATAACGTTTTCAATTTATTAATTAAATGACGTGGAGTTTGAATTCCATAAATACTCACAAACTAAAAACCAAAATTTGAAAATTTACTCTGGGAATATTAAACCTGTCACACCGCAGACGTCGGCCATTTTTTGTTTGTTCTTTCGAATTCCCTGTGTGTGAATTGTTATTATTGAAGGAGAGTCGTATCATCGAGCGCTAGATTGCGTCGTTGTATCCTCCCTCTCCTGATTGGCCCTTATCAGAACGTGATCAGAAAGGATTCTGATTGGCTTTGGTAGCAAATCCTCTCGCCTTTATAGGGAAGATTGAAGTTTACTGGCCTTAACCATTAAGTAGGTCTTGCTTCGGGGCCTTTAGATCTTGAGTCTTACGCTCTTCCATTTGAGCTATTTCGGTACACCCTCATTGTAAATCAAATAACGAAACATAATTTTTGACTTATTAATCCAATAAAATGTTATACAGTATTGCAAATACAATATTGGAATGGCCTTAACGAAAAAAATAATGTCCCCTGACCCAAAACGACCCGTTAGCTGACGATCGGATTTGTGTTTAGGAATTATTTACTTGGTAGACTTATTCGATGGGTACCAGAATTCGGTCCGATAAAATATAATTGTCACTCAACTTGACTGTTTTAAACATTTCCTGGAAAGTCTGTTCCACTTCTAAGCTCAATCCACTTTCACCTATGACTGGTGGTTCTTCCACTACCTCGTCTTCTGGATTGCGCTCTTTAAGTTTTTCCTCAGCATCCAATTCCTTCAAACGGACAACATCTTGTTGGTTCTGAGTCATGGAAAGGACCATGATTCCCCTGAACATCCACTTCAAGGAACTCTTCTTGTAATCAGCTAAAATGTTTACAATGGTGTAATTGTCGAGGGAGATGCCAAGGATTTGCACAAAAATAAGTTATACTTTTTATTTTTTACACATCTATTCTTTTGAGAATTGCACCAAAATAATTACACGTAAAAAGTAAAAGATTTCCAAAAATAAAATATATTTTTTTAAATAATTCATTTGGAAAATAAAGTAGAGATACAGGGATTTTAAAAAAATTGAAATTTTTAAACTGTCATTTCTGGGACCTCTCTTGAATTTTTTTTCACGGAACACATCGTGAAATTTGGAATGACCCCACCTTCTTTTTCCTAAGTTGCTGCACGAATTTCTACCCCTTAAGCCATGTAGATGACATCTGCTGGCTATATTTCCGCCATTTCGAGGTATTTCAGACTGGCAGCCTAAAAAAATGTTTACCACATTTCATTGTAATAGATAATCACGAAAAAATACTTACAAAATTAGCCATCTTTCCACTAAGATCGCTGGGGTAATTCACCATGTACCCAACCATGGAATTAGACATGTAGCGGTATTTAAACAAATCTGATACATGTGACATAGGAAGGTGAAGCTCGTTGGTTTCATCAGCCCTAACCAGCCTCGTAACATACAGTGATCTGCCGAATCGATCATAAATATGAACGGAAACCAAACTTGGATAGAATCAATCAATCAAAGAATCAAACATCACAATCATTCAGTGATATTTGATTCAGAATCAAGAATCGAAAAGAATCAAAAATCAGAATCAAACTTGGGTAGGAATAAAAAATCAGGAAAAACTGATTCGAATAGTTGTTTCGAACAAAATTTTGATTGGAATCAAAATTAAAACATATACCTTCATATACATATGATGATGAAAATGTACTTACAAGCATGATACAGATTTTAAAAGATGATTTACGTCGTGACACATTGATTCGCGTACGGCAGCTTCCATGAATTGGGTGCCAGTACATGTCCTAGGAGATGGGTATTTCTGTAATCGGTTTCTTTTCTCCAGAAATTCTTTACTGATTACACTCTTCATTTTTGCCTGTTAGCAAGTGAATTTTTTTTAAATAACAAAAAATGTTTTCACACTAGTTAAGCAAAAAAAAATTCTTAAAACTAAGCATTACGAAACAAAACTAAAAGTTTTTATATGCTCAACTCTCACATTTGCCTTATTTGTCGGGATGGGGAGGAGATAAAATTGAATCGCGCAGAGATTTTGAAAGTAGTTGGTATTATTCTTCAAATAGTAATGCTGCATGATGCTGAATCGCAGTCGACAGAAAGGCCCTTTTTTCTTTCTGTCCGCGTTTGCTGCCACTGTGTCTCGATGTGACCGATCAAAGCTATAATCCCAACCCAAAAGTCAAAAGTCTATCCTCGGACTGATATGAAAGTAAAAGAAATTCTACACTATACTCCTTCGCTAATTGTTCGGCATATTTGTGTTTGCGGCCACCAACCAAGCAGTTGTTCCCAGAACGCGAGAGTACCCTGACAAATAATTCAGTGGAGAACGAGGCCGTCTGTTGGTAAAGCAGCTGAATCGTGAATGAATCATCTGTACGGTACACACACACCAACATAAGCTTGTAATAGTACAGTATAAACCGGAAAAAGAGTCCAACTAGTCAAGATGTACGTAATAGCGAGCTAGTTCTGGCTTTATTCGAATCGATAAGCCGCCAGTGCCTGTCCGCTAATGTCACACTCTCCAACAGAAAAGAAAAGAAAAGCCACAGACATTCACCTGCCGGCCATGAAAAATAAAAGAGAGCGCACGATGAATGAAAGACGAAGTAGAAAAAGAAAACAAACATCTTCCGTGATATATGAGGTGTTCATTACTACTCTTGGAGGTGGGATGGAGATGGGGTGTTTATTACTACTCTTGGAGTCTAGTTGAAGCACAGTGGCGGCGGCGGCGGTAGCGGCAGCGGCTAAGTCGCGCGCATGTGATTTAAACGACTCGGATATTTCCTAGCATTTCCCGGGCTGCTACTCGCCTCCCCCTGACAATCTATTCACATTGTCTTGCATAGGTTTTCCTTTTTCAAACCGCAGACGAGCTTTGCTTTACTTATTGCGTGACTTTTCGGGTTTTTGGCGAGGCAGGACTGCCTCCTTTTATCTATTCGTGAAAGAATCATCTGTACGGTACACACACACCAACATGAGCTTGTAATAGTACAGTATAAACCGGATACAACGTTTGTCGGTTACAACACAAAAGTAAGGAACACGTTGGAAAAAAGAAAAAGAAGAAAAAAAAAAGAAAAGCACTAAGAGGGTTTATGTGTTGCGTCCCGATCTTCCCTCTTATGGGGAAGCAAACGGCAGAAAGAAAAAGAAAACAATGCACCACTGTTGCCTGATATAGTAGCGCCTTATTTATATCTACCTTTCGGAGTGGAAAAGTTTGTCGAGATCATAAAGCCTTTATACTACCGTAATCGCACGAATAGTAATAGAAACAAAATCCGCCAAACGAGTCGCAGAACTCCTCCTTTACTTTTCTCCAAATTCTATGGCACTTTCCTTCAACTTGAAGCTTGGTCACATTTTCTGCAGCTCTTCAGGCCGACGAAGGCCAACACAAACAAACAAACAAACACTCCATTCTCCTCCTTCACCCGGTGCAACTTCCGGAGCGAGGATCATCTCCACCAAACTCTCTTGGTGAATTTAGCAGCATCAAACTTTGCGAGAGAGAGCAGCGCGTCCTGTTTGTTTTCCTCTCCCCATTTTTTTGTTTTGTTGTGTTACTTTTTCTTGTGCTATTTTAATAAGCGTCGTTTAATCGGTCGTATAATGTCATTATCACGAGAGCTCGCTCCATTCCAAAGTGGCGGCTCGGCAGTATACCAATGCCAATGGAAAAACACAACAGAGAGAGAAAACGTATTGCCGATCCAACTGTGGGCGAGGCAGAGACCTTCGTAACGCGGGACACAGATATATCTCATACTACTTACATTTTGTTTTGGTTTTTCTTCTAGCTCTCTTTTATCTTGAACTGCGAAAAATAAAAAAAAAACTGCGGGCAAGCTATATACGTTCAAACAGGTAAACGAACAATCAAAGGAGGACAAACCGGTCGTAAATAAGTTGGTCCTTCGTTTAATACTTTTTATTTCATAAATTATCTTTTACTCAACTCTCTTTTTTGTTTCTTCTCTTCGTTCGTCATTTCTCGATTTTTTGGTACAACATCGTTTAGACCCGTTTTCTTCTTTCAGGATAGCTGATTTTATTGGGTCAAAAAGTCCGGAACGGCCCATCAGCGCTAACTCACGAAACGTGCAAGTGGTAGACATAGCTATACAACAGCGCTATACAAAAAAGATAGCTAACGTAATACTTTATCATTGAAGGTGGGTGTATACAGTGGGCACCTAAAGTGTCCGGACACCCATAGAAGAGGTAAAACCGCCGGACCCCTTTTTTCTCTCCTATTTTCTTCCCTCTATTCTTCCCCCGGGCTAGGATTTCGTCCTTGCGCCACGAAAATTAATCGGAATTTTTCTTTAAAAAATCGGCAAAAATCAGCGTTTAATTTATAAAATTTGAAACTTTGTCTAAATGAAGACGACTATGTCTTCTATTGTTTGTGCAAGTTTTAAGTCATAATTGATATATTTGAATTTTTTATGATTTTTTAAGTAGCATACACTTTAGCTTGGAAACATACGGCGAGCGCGCCGATGTTTCCAAACTTTACATCTAGCCTTTTGGGGATAAACTTCAATTAACTAAAATCTACAAAAAATCATGGTGAAAGTAAATTCTTTCCCCACCAAGAAGATGTTTTTAAATTTGCTTTGCGATAACTCAAACGTGAGTTATCGCGTAAAAAAGGGAGACACTTTGGCCGTAAGCCGCCGTGTTAGAAGTGCGGAAACACTCGCCGTGTTTCCAAACTTTGTGTAGGTACTGTATATAACAAGGATTGTTGCAGCATTAAGCATCAGACGAGCAATAGGGAGTCATGTGAGGGGGAAAGAAGCATATATATAAAGTCGTTCAGCCACCAGCTCAACTCTGGACGAGGTCAACCTGTTTTCAAACAAAAAGAAACAAGTTCAGTAATAAGAGTAACTGAAAATGTCCAATTAAGAAGAAAACTGGATTACATACCTCCAGTCACGATGCAGTTGAGCAAGGGTTGGTCTCCTTCGCCGTAAGGATCAGTGATCGACGTGACGATTGTCTTCGATGAAGCGTATTATTGTGGAGGCACTGAGTCAGAACGAAACAGAGAGAAACAATCAATTTGACATTCATCGTTTTTCATTACACACAATTGGCTCGTCAAGAGACGGAAACACATTCAAATGTGAAATTTTCTACTCTTGTCAGCTCCGATGGAATTCTATCGATTTCTCTTTTTTTCAGTAAAAATTATTTCCCTTGTGTTTTGGCTTGTTTGTGCATAATGGAGATTCTGATGGCGAATTATTCAGAATATAGATGAGAATTAATCATGATGCGAATTATTCAGAATATTAGATTATGATTATCTGATTCTATAGAGCTTGTGTGTCTCTATAGACGCCGTTATTGTGTTGGAGAAACATTGACTATACCCGGCGGCCGTTTTAGATTAATCTGAAAGGTTAAGAGGCCGGGCAACAGCGGCATTGCAACGACATCAAATAAACAAACAACAATAATAACAACAGCCTATACACGCACAGACACGGGACGAATGGCGTACAAAGAAGAAAGAGTAAAATAACGACGTGAAAAGAGCAAAGTTTTTCACGCCGCTCATGAAGGCCTCTATAAGAGACACTCTTCGGGACATCGTCGACGATTTTGGCGCCCGTTATTACGACTATAGAATCTACCAGCCGACACTCCCGTGTTGGCTTTTTCACTCGCTGATATTCCAACAGACATCAACTTCTCCCCCCGTCTATTATCTCATAAATATACGGCGCACAGTTGCTATAAGGAATGTGTGTGTGAGTGTTTGGTTATTGGGCCGGTGCTTTTATGTCGATAGACTCCTCCCAATCCAGTCGACTGTCGTCAAAAAGACGATGACTGCAGGCGAGTGGTTGTTATATTAACTAGTTTATTCAAATGACGACGAGAGTCGTTCTCCAACCCCCCACTATTTTCACCATTTTCACACCCCACGTCGTCGACGATCGTGTGTACAAGAGAAACCAACGAAATGTCCTACCTGCACCAAGACAGAGAAAGAAAAAAGGTCAAGTACTTACCGGCTGGAACTGTGAGCTGGGTGGCATAAAAAGATGGGAAGAGTTGAAGATGAACGAGTGGCAAGTTGACCGTGGTGTTCCCGGCCGTCACGGAGATCAGCACCCCTTGTCAAATGAATCAATTCCTGAAAGTTTTTGAATTCTCCCCTTTTCACCCTTTTTCGTCTTTCGCTTTTAGGCCCTAAGGGCAAAAAAGGGGGTATAAACAGCACGAAAAAGGGTGAAAAGGGGGGAAAAGAAAAAAATTCATCACATTTTAAGGACCGCCCACCAAAAATGGCGTGGGGTCCGTTTTAAAATGGGGGAAAGCCTAACTCAACTTTCAACAGAGATTACGGGAGAAAATTATTATTTTAAAAATAAAAAAAAAATACCATGAGAATCAGCGTGAAAAACTGATCCTAATTATAATTTTTTTAAAGGAATCCCTTATTCATGCAAGGACCCTATAGACCTATTTCACAATGCGGAAAGTCGGGATTTTCCAATCCGACAATGCCGTAATCGGACATTTTAGTTCCCATTAATTTTTTCCCAGGTTTTTAACATTTAAAAAACTCACACCTTTGCAATTTTAGCATGAAGTTGTACATTTTATTCCATTTTGATAACTGGCACATCTGTTGTTGTCACAGGATCCATTAAAACCACATTTAATCATTTTCATTATTTCTCTAGGAGCTGGTTGGAGATCTGTGGTGTTAGAAAATAATAATTGGGCATTAAGGAACCATATCCATAATCAGTTTATTTTAAATTTGTTACTCCAAACAACATTTTCACCTATGTACAGTACACGACAAATAATTATAACTCAACTGTTTGGTAATAAAACTTTTATACAAATACCTGTAATTAAGTACTTTTACTATGAAACTTAACAGATACTTTTGTTTGAGGAATCTCTTCTGGTTTAATGGACTTCGTAACTCTAGCTTTATTGTTTTCTTTCTTCTTGAGAGTTGTGTGTCGAAGTTAGTTAATGTCTTCATTAGGTTAGTCACCATATACAATGCGCATAGCACTTTCCCCAGCTGCGTCATTTCTTCCATTGATACAAGTAGAAAATTTTAAACAAACTTTGAAAGTGAACACTAATATTTTGAAGTTTCCAAGGAATAGCTTTTCCTTTACCTAATGGCTTAGACGTGGTGTCTCAACTAAAGAAGGTATGGTAAAACAAAAGTGAATTACAGAAGTTGTTCCCAAAGAATTTGTTCAGTTTAGTTACATTACATATCCCCCCTTTTTGGGCTTTAGGTTTGCTTTCCATCTACATATCTTCATTTCTTTCAGTGCAGTAGTGAAGTAATAAGATTAGTAGATCAGTGTCCCTCCCCTATAACAATAGTAGTTGTTGTTACAGCACATTATAATGTGATATTTGATATTTTTAGGTCGGAATCATGCTCTGCATATGAAAAGAAGTTACTCCTTTCTCATTCAGGCTTCTAGTTCAATTATAAATCATTTTTTTTTTTATTTCTGGAATTGATAATAAATTATTCATAAGCGTTAATTACGATCATGTCATTTGAAAACAGAATTTCTGGTCCAGCAGTTTTTGTTCTCTTCACATGCATCATGTCTTTTTTAGATGGAATAGCGTAACCATCAAACACTAATTTTGATCATTTTCCATAGTTTTTTATAACGTTTTCGCAATAATTCCTTAAAATTTTCAAATATTTTCGTTTTTAGGCCAAGATAATCTGTGCAGAAGCCGGCCGCTATCGATTACATTGGTGTTCAGTGTTGATAATAATATTTTTAGTGATACAGGCACAAACGCTAGAGTTTCTTCTGAAGTTGATAATGTTGAATTCAACGTCGTAAGTGTCTGTTGAAGTTGTCATATTTCGGATGTCATCTCTTATGAGTTTTACGCCCACAGAAATTATACTTATTTTTCCAACTCTGTATTGATCACTGTTTCTTTCATATTTGCATAATATTATTGAATTATGGAATGTGTTCATATTCAATGAAAAGAGATCGTTTATTCCTTCTTGGCTGTGACACTGTGTGTCCTCTCCAAAATGCTCAATCAATTTCTTTTTCATGTACACCAGAGAATAAGGCTTGCAGCCATGCAAAGCCATTTCTTTACAAATTTCTTTAGGGCAACGATTTGGATATCTTCGCGTATAAGTTTCAATGTGTAATTATAAAGCATTGTACTCGTTAAATATCTAACAGGTTTTCAACCATTCGCTGTTTTTATTTTATTTTAATCGTTTCGCTACTACTTATTTGCTGTTGTAGATTTTAGTTTCCCTTGGACGAAAACCTTGTAAAGCAATCATTATAATACCAAATTTGATTTTCACACAAATCTCCAATCGCAACCATGAAGCCTCAACCCTCGATAGACCAATTATATTTTCATCTGCTCTCAAAAACTTGTAGAAACTTTTTCTTTACGTCTGTACATGTGATATGTTTTCCTTGTCACGATTTTTTTTTCGAAGAAAAATACAAACACGTTTGTCAATTGATGAATGTTTCCTGGTGCTAACCGATTGTGAAGGTACATGACTGAAACTTTCAATTTGGTAGTATCGAAATTTGAAAAAATTAACTTTATCCTTTTACACATATTTCTTCCACTACTTCTACAACACAGTTTTCCATTATATAATTCAGTATTTTTGGTTGCTGTCTTTTATTTGCTGCTTCTCTTAATCTTTTTAAACCGTTTCTAATAACATAAACTAATACATCCTTTTCGTAAATGAATTTAAAAATAGCACATTTTTGGTGATTGGCCTAAAGGTGATGAGTTCTGCACTTTGCTTCGAGAAAACCTAGATAAAGAAAACGTCTTTTATTAGTGGAAAAAAATTTAATTGTAATTGGTATTCACTAAAAATATCCATGCTTTATTCAAATAATATATAATAAGATACTTTTAATATAAATATATTGTATTACTTCCGACAAGAATATATAACTTTGATTTTTACAGCCATTTTTGATTGAATGAAAACAAATATACATACAATAAAACATCTTAAGGAAAATAGGGGGGCCAAAAACTATATCCTGTAAATATTTCATGAGGCGTATAATTAAAAAAAAAACACCTGGACTAGGGGGAAAGCCGGGGACGATTCCTCAATAAAGAGTTCATTTTCTTTATCTTTATCATTATAATGTTCCGAAAGTAGGGGAATTGGGGGAATGGATCGCCGAACTTTGGAGGTTGGGGGTTTAAGATGAGCTTACACACTCAGCAGAACTCTCAGTGAAGGCTGAATGAGAAAACTATATTGTGAGTTTGGTTACCTATTCAAGAAAAAATACAATTGTCAAAAGTGCTCGAATTTAAGATTGCGCTCACGTTTTCCCGACTCATCAGTTCCACGAACAAAGGGGAAAACTAACTTTTACCTTGGGCTTAATATAGTTCTGGTCAAGACTTACCTTTTCATCTACAAGGAAGGAATATTTCATAACTTTTTTATTTTAAGAATTACTTCTTTGACAATTTATTGTAGAGTAAAACACTACCTTCGTCCAGCAGCACCTTATTTTCTTCTACCACTTGATCCACTTCCATACCAACACAAGATTCATAGCTAAATAGTTAGATATTAAGTAGTTAAAATAAAAATCAATAAAAGCAGAAAAACAATTTAATTTTATAATGTAAAAAATCAAAATAAAGTTACCAAATATATTGTAAGGAATGCACTAGCTTACTCTTCTTGGAAAAATATCCTCCCCCTCTTTCTGGAAACAAGTCATTTTCCTTTCCATCCTTTCATTACGTTCACCTTGCGTTGGTGATCGCGTTGACTTTGTTTGTCGTATAAAACCCCATCAATTGTAGTTCTTTCTTTAGTCAACGCTGGGCTGTTCACCCAGTCTAGTGTTGATTCACCCCTTCGCGAGTCAAGTGTCAGGCCGTTAATTCGACCTGCTACTGGCCTGCTCGTTCCCCGTTTTAACTTGTCGTATTTGTGTCTTTCTTGTGCTTGACGCTGGCTATACGGCTACGGCTGTGTGAATGCCTCCAACCTTTTCAGGCATGTATCGACTGTTGTTTAAATTATGTTGACGTTGTACGAGAATATACCATCGAACGAAAGACTGCAGCTTCCCTGTGAGAAAAAGGTCTCACAATATGGATTAGATTGGGAGAATTAATATAATGGAATAATACAGTGCCTGTGTGCACCCAATTAGTGACGATGTGTTTTTGTTTGTGTGTATGCTCACTAAAAATATAATTAAGAAACAGTATTGATAAATTACACCATTTAAAAAATCATGATTAAAGAGTAATCTACATTGTGCTCGAAAACATTAAAGGATATACCTTACAGCATCTGTTAGAACAAGTGCATCTGAACGGGATGACACTATCAGTCCCGTGTCATCTCATATTAGCAGCAGCTTATTTTCTTCTATCACTTCCTTTGTCACCTAGCGACAGAAAAAAATTTAAACAACATGGCGAGCCGTGCACTCTGTCACGACGAATTGTTAAGAGACAAAGTTGCTATATGGATCACAAAAAAAGGCCAACATTTTCTGATTTCTGATTCGTTTTCTTTGTTACGTTATGTTATTTGTTATGTTATGTTATATATACTAGCCAGATTCAATTTCGAGCGGGTTCAGAAATTTTCCGGAGACATTCCTACAAGACAACCCTGTGATGTTTGGAATGAATAAACATGAATAATTAAGGTGAAAGAAATAAGCGGTGGTGGTGGAGAGTTCTGGTTTCGGCTGCTCATCCGGTTTTATGGGCTCGGGAAGAGCGGAAGCAGCTCGGTAGCTGCTGTTTTTCTGTTTCCAAAATTTCTTCCAATATTCGAATTTTCCAAGCTTCTCTCTGGTTTTTCTCTTTCCTGAATTCAATTTTGGATTCGGTAATTCTTCATATACTGATATTAGTGCATTCACAGCTGGCAATTGCGGTTGATTTTTTTCTGCCATTATTTTCCTCATTTTTTGTGAACGGCTTTGATGCAAAGCCAGGGGAACTTCTAAAACAGTTTCATTTTTCTGATGTGGAGTAGCTAATCCTGGTCAACGCATTCGACTAAAAGACATTGCCGGTCTTTCACAAGTTCCCTTTGTCCTCAAAATTGTCACCGAAAACACCACTGCAGGATTCAAGAAATCAGGAATTTGGCCGTTTAATAGAAATGCGATTCCTTCGTTTCAATTTACTCCTAGTCTAGTAACGAACAGACCAGGTAGTTAAATCATGCATATTGTATTTGACGCTTAGTGTCTGTTAGCATTCGCAAATATTTTTTTTTTGTTTCTTAGATCAAACTCAGCCTACAACTACCACTGAAGACATCGCTGATGAGGCTTTCGCTGGAAACTTCACCAATTTCAATTCCATTTGTTCATTCAACAATATTATTGTTCTTTAAGGTGATGATGTGAGACTAGAGAGTATTCGGCCGTTTCCTAAGGTTATACCATCGACGGGTTCACGCAGGCGTCTATAGTAGATTAGCAAGTACACGGATCCTGACAGATTCACCAGAAACCAACAAGATTGAAGAAGACTACATAAAGAAAGAAGAGAAGGGGAACAAGAAAAATCCAGTTAAACGTCGTTTGCTGCCATTGAAGGAAAACACCAACCACCCAAGTAACATTCCTGCTACACTCCCTACAGCAGTTAAACCCAGGATTCAACGTAAAATCAAGAACAAGGATGATAAGGGAAGTAAAGAAAAAATCTAAGACCATTCCGTTACCGAGGGAGAACCGACTTCGACTCGTTCAAGATGCGATCGTGTTATCAAACATACCCTGAAACACAACGTGTGAAAAATTTTGAAACACAACGAGTAATATCATTAATTTCCTTATGTCAATAAAATGAATATATTTTTTTAAAATTTCAATAAAAAAATAAAACAATTTCAAAAATTGAATAAGTAATAGAATAAGAAATGAATTAGGAAACAATAGAATAAGAAATGTCAAAATGAAGCAGACAGGTGGAACTAAACTGTAGATTAATTTTGGAAGAAAGAAGAAAAAAGAAAATCGCTGGACAGCAACAATTCTCCCCAAAAGTGTCTGATTTCCCCCCACATCGCATGAACAATTTTACAAAAGACGATGGTACTTACTTAAGTTCTCAACTTACTCAACTTACTCACTTTTGGAGGAGTTGGAGATTTGGAGGAGTCACTATGAAAAACAGTAAACAAATCCGAAGCTGCTAGAATAGCAGCACACCTTGTGTGTCACTCAATGGTACGGAACGCTTGGAAAAGTATGCACAATTAGTGTCTAGAATTGCGTTAATAACTTATATACTAACGTTCCACCTGAAAGCAAATTTGTGCTTGTAAAAGGGGAGTTAAGTAGCTTTAGAATGAAACCAGGGTAGAACTTGTACGTGGTTAAATGTATAAGCTGTAATATTTTTTAAATTTTCCATTTTCCCATGAGCGCTTGTTAACAACGGACACATTTTGGCGAGGAAAAAATTGGTTGTGCGTTTTATTTTTTTCACACATTTATTCTTATGAGAATTGCACCAAAATTGTTACACGAAAAGACTGAAAGAATTCCAACTATTAAATTTTTTTTAAATAATTTATTGGGACAATTAAGTAGAGATACATAGATTTTGAAAAGTTTAAAATTTTCAACTATTATTTTTATACCTTTCTGTAAACATGGGATTCATGGGGGTTTTAAAGAGAAGAGCATTGCACAGATATGAACAAAGCTCATGATAAAATATTCAAATTCTAATTTGTTTGTGGTAACTCCCTAATTTCACCATACTATCTAGGGAAAATAAATTTGTTTGTGTAAAATAAGAAAAATAAGTTATTATTTGTGTTGATATAATAGGATTCTTTTCGATCATTCGCTCTTGATTCCAAAACACGAAACATTCGTCTAAAACCGTGAATTTTTGTTTGCTTCTGTTGAGTGATTAAACAAAACTTCATCTTCTGCCTCTTTATTTGAATTTTTTTTTGTGCCTTGTTCATTCTTTTACGAAGATAGGTCAACACATTTCTTTTCCCATAACTCCTATTTTTCAGCTACAAATTACTCCTTTGAAAGGAGTATTAATTCGGTCGCAAAACACCATATCCAATCACGTAGCAGTCGTGAAGAGGTCTTACGGTGAGCGATCTCTCATTCAAGTATAAATTGTTTTCAATCCAAACGCAGTAATTAATCCTGATAGATCTTTAATCAATCGTCGTTTACATCAAAATTTCGACTACAGATTCTTGACGATTTAGATCAAGAGTATTAACTCGCGATTTAGACATTAACTCTTGCCATTTTCATAGTGAATTCTTTGGAACTTGGGAATATGTTACTCTTTTTTCCTTTTAAATTCTTTTGAATTATTTACACGACATCCGGTAACATAACACCGATTCCCATCATTAACACTTCTAAATAATTTTTTCTACTTCCCTCTTCTATTGGTATTCCCGTATGTTTTATTTAATAAATAAACGGGAATTCCGAAAAAAAGATAACTACATGAAAAATTCCCTATTCAATTCCCCTTTTTATTACTGCAACCGATTTTTTAGAATAAAACTACAGACTGTAATCTAAGGGACCTCAAAACCCTAAAAGCACTGCACACGGTAAAAAATTCAAGTGATCCCAAATATGGCCGCCACGAGGTTGCCCTGGCTGGGGTTGACGTCATTGTTTTTCTCTATTCTCAACTAGTAGCTAGCTTTCTTATTAAAAAAGAGTAGGCTAACCATTGAAGTTGCCAGTTTTATTAAAGTAAACAAAACATTTTGGACACTCACCTGCCTGCTCCAAGGAAATAATGAAAAGGATAAATCAAGAAGAAACAGAGAAGAAACTAAGAAGGCAAAAAGGGGTGATCAAAGATAAATTTGAATTAATTCTAGTAAAAAATGTGGAGTTGGTATTTGGAGTGGCTATTGCAAATACATGCAACTCAGCATCCGATCCAAGCCCATTGAAACGATATGGTGACATTCTTCTCCTGGCTATTTAGAATTGTTTCAACACTAATTTAACAATTCTAAATTGCAAAAAGGCATGGAAAAAGGTTAAATAAAAAGAAACTTAGAAAGTTTAATAGGGTACGTCTCTCTACTCCTGGAACCAGTAGGGGGAAGAACCCTTATGTGCCAGGCTGGAAAAAAAATATTGCCTTTGTCACTCGTTATAGTAATAGATTATTTGCAAATTTAAGAGGGGTTTAACGAGAACCTCATGAAAGTTAACACTCAGAAATTGTATTATTCACCAGAAAATAATTTAATGTGAATATTTTTGTTTCGTGTCGTCAATAAGATCGTTCTCTGCACATATTCAACCCCATTTTTACTGCATATTTTTGAATATTTCGCAGTAGGAACTATTTTTCCTTCTCATTGAATCATTGTCAACATGTCTATTGTCAATTGTTGCACTAATGCAAATTAGTTAGTAATATGGGAGCAAGAATTTCTATAGAAAAATAAACTCTAATTTTTATTATCATATTATTAATCTCACTTGTCTGTTGATATTAACATATTCATAGATATAAAAATGAATTTTGAAATCATCTGAGAATTTTTACAGTTGTAGCAACTGAAAAATATCTATAAAATGACAAACTCTCCAAAACCTTAAGAAATACAGTTATAAACTAAAATTACTCAGATGATATGAAGGAATTGTAAAATTCCGCCTAAAAACATTGGCTTTTGATTATTGGACAGCGATTCAGTATAGTATTTTCGGGAAATTTTGCGACTCGACCACACAAATTTCATATTTTATGACACAACGAAATTCTTGGTGTCACAACGAATCGAAATATTATATAAAAAGCAAAAAGAATTCCCGAACTAAGGGTTATAAGTCTATGGCTTTTCGTTGTTATCCTTGTTTCTGTTCCCTTCCAAAATTAAATATTCATTATTGGACAAATTATGGGTTAAAAGAAAACAGTTTTAATTGAAATTAACAGCTATTAGTAAGGTCTTTAGATTTCTGTAAAATTTAATGCAAGATTTGCACATTTCAAGCAATCGGTGACTAACATTATCGTAGTAATTTCCTCAATGAATTCAAGCAGCTATCGTGGTCCTTAACTTGGTAACAAAAAACAAAACAAAAACTAAACGCCAATAAAATCATCAGATGGTCAAACAGGATCCGATTGTTACTTGAGGTTGATGCATTTTTAATGAATCCGGGGAACTAGAGTACATCCCACATTCTGTGGAACGTCACGCATCAACATCTCAAGACTCGATCGGATCACTGACTAATTCATCTAAAAAATTGCAGATATGTTCATTGAAAAGATCAATAATGTATCCTGCTATTTTTAAAGCGCGAAAAATATCAACCACCAATCTGTCCAATCTTTAAAAAGACAGTTTTACAAATTCCACAAATAAATTGATTGGGAAAGCATTGTTTTTTTCAAAAATACTCATTTACAAAAACGTTGGCTGACTAGGCAAGATTGCGTTTTCCAATGAGAATTTCTTTGGTTGGAAATTTAGTTTTTTGTTTGGTAAACTGAATCTCTTCTTTGATCTAAGAGCAAGCTTTTCCAGATTCGATTGATCATGATGACCTTCTATGGGTAAATAATTTCCGAATTGTGAAGAACTAACTTTGAAGGCTTTCTCGAGCTTCCTTCCAGCAAAGTCAATCTAATATTTGCGCAGCTTTACTTTTATGGAAGATGGAAACAGCTCCAATTATCTCTAATGTGTCTATGTTGTCTCTTTCTCAATCCGTTGGCAGAATAAAACAATTTGGTCTTCATTCTTCGGCAAATGGAAGTGTGGGTGTACTTTCCAACCAAGAAATTAATAACTCCTATTGATACTAAGAGTATTGCACGCGTCGAACAATTACTCATTGTCCGTAATTGTTCGACAATAACTGTTGTGTCTTCAAAGCCACGAAATGTAACGATAGTTGTTCGTTTGTCTTGTGCCGAAGAGCCGCCATTACTATCCGATTCCACTCATTGAAGCTTTCCGACAGGAATATCAGAATTTCCGATTTCCGACTGACAAGGGATCAGCATTTTTTTCGACCCCATATAAGCCACTGTGCTTAGGGGGATTGGTAAGAAGGTGTCCGAATACTTCATTGTTGCAGCAACAGGGTTAAAGTAACGATCGGAGGAAGGCTCGGCTTTGGCGTGAAATTCCGGATGGCTACGCTAAAAAGTGTGGATTAATGCCGTGGTAGGTCTGCTGAAATTTCTAGCACCTGTTGCTTCCTGGAGTGTGTTTTTAGACGGATGAAGCCAATTGATTGTAGACCTAATCATCGGCGATTATCCTAGTTAACTCAGGGTAAACGGTAAAAAGTTTCAATATTTTTCGTTTCCCCAATTTGCAACGCGTAATAGGAATTGAGCTAGTAAGAAAATGCTGATCAAGGCCGCTTAGCCTAAAGGCTTAGCCAACACAGGGGGGGGGGGGGGGGGTTTGGGGGCTCAAAAGCAAAGAGTTTTTAATTTTTTTTGCTCGCCCACTGGAACGTTACCACTCACGGATTTGGTGCGCATGGTCTGGGCTTGGAAAGGAGGGTGTAAACAACGCTATGCGTCTGTTGCCACGCCCTCGTTGTCTGCGAGTTGCAGCGTCAAATTATGCGATTAGGCCTTATTTTAACGAGTGCATCGCCCACCACTGAATTCCGGAAATTCGTGGTAGAATTAGAAAATTGTGTAGTGTCTTGTTAGTATCTTACACCAGTAATTCGTCCGATAAATTGACCTCCAAAAACAAGAGAATTGACGAAAATAATTGATACTCTCAATATCTGTCCGTCTGAACCCCGAAGCTGTCGGGATCTTTCATCTGATTGCTGGCTCGTTGATGTGGGCCACCGCTCAAAATAATAATGCGTCATTTGGAGCTACCGTGACTGGTACACCAGTGAAAACTCTGGGCCGAACGGGTGATCTCCTTCAATTAGGTTCTTGTGGTCGTCTAGTAGAATAGAAGAATCCAAGGTAGATTTGGGGCAGAATGTCATGCAATCACCTGAAGGATATCTCTTGTAACTGTGATGACCAAAGTTTGACTGCTGTCAAGGTCACTTTGACGTCCGATTAGAATAAATTTAAATTCTCTCGTTCGAAAGGAAGAAATTGGCTTTGCTAAGTCTAAAAACTTACGAAAAGGAATCTTTCGATACTCTCTTTTCTTCTCTTCTTTTTGGTGTCAATATTGGTGTTGAAGTCAAACGTGCGGGGGTAGAAAATCGCGGCTAAGATGGGGTAGCAGAGAAGTCCCTGTTTTCTTTATCTTTTAGGGCGGTCACTACCCATTTAGACAATTTCCTCTATCTGAAGGATTCAAGCTTGAGTCAGACGAGCTAGTCAACGTCGAAGAGCCTTCTTCTGACATGTTTGCTGTATGAGTGCAGGAGAGATCTGAATATGGAATAAGAGGAGATAACACCAAGTGGCTGCTTCCCATTGTTTTATTTTATTTTTGTTTGCTTAGAAACAGCTGAATATACAAGGTCAACACTATATAGTTATTGTCGAACAACCACGGACAATACAACAAGACCTCAGTGGCCCGGGTACTTTGGGCCTCTGCCTCCGCCTTCTCCTAAGTATATTTGGATATTCTCAACAGGGTTCAGTAACATTTACATTCAATATTGTGCTGCCTTATTTTGGATTAGCGTAAATTTTAAATTTATCAGCACAACTCATCATCCCAGAACATAACTAGTGTGGAAGAGAGAGGAAATCGCACGATCGTTGAAGCTGGTTGCAACCATCTACTACATGTTTAACATTTTCTTCTGGGAATTCCGTGGAAAAGCAATTACCTGTGCTGTCAACACTCGAAATCACATAAGTATTAATACCATGTCATCAATTACTCTATATAAAATATTGCGTGGCCCAAGACAAAATGTCTCTCATCTGCAGATTCCTGGATCCATCGCGTTCATTTATCATTCCTAAAGCTACCGACGGAAACTTGACTCGAAAAGCATCATATTTTTTATGGGTATGCATATGCAATCACTCAAAAGTACTACCATTTTTTGAATTACGTTGGAAGAAAACAAATTAAATCCTTAGAGATGTGTTTCTTGATGAATTGAAATAACAAATCAGTTTTTTCAATAGAATTCACAAATTTTATAGTTTTTAATTTTTTCCCACCTACAGCTGAAAAACATTCATCGTCTTATATTGGTATGGATGAAACACCGTTACTCATATTAAGAGGGAGTTTGAAACTTTATTTTAAGATGTTCAACCTAAGCAATCTTACGTTTCGACTCAAGCTGGCAATTCTGTGACCGAAACTTCAGTAAAAAATGCAATTGAAGCTACAAAGCCAGATAATTGAATAAGGGTTTTTCACACATTTACAGCATTGATTAACGAGAAAAATTCTAGCCAGTATTGAACTATCACTCAATTTTATTCGCTTCCAAATATTTCGAGATAATCAAACTTGGCATGAAGCCTTCATTTCCGTAACTGATGAGGGAACTTACTTCCAACAATTGAAAGGTTTTCTCGGTTCAGAAAAATAAATTTTAGTCTGTCGTCTACATAAGTTCTGATGTAGACTAAAGCAAGCATCCAGAGTATGTAACGCCATATTTTATACTTTCTTCGTAGAGTGTGGTTTACGCCTGAGCACTGTTGAGGCCTGACATTTTCCTGGAACACGTCGTCAAAAGAAAATGGAAGAAAGCTCTACCGATTGCCATACAGAGAGGCTATAGGAAACCTCATGTATTTGGTGCGTGCCTCTCGGCTAGATATATCCTTCGCTCTTCGACAGATTTTCCCATTTCTGAGAAAATCCAGGAGCAGATCATTGGTAAATAGTACCTGAAAAATCTAGTAGTAGATCGTTAATCAGTAGTACCTTTCTTACCTCAAGAGGCGACAATGAACTAAGACATTCGCTATGGCCCAACTTAGAACGGTCTCTATGCTATGGCTCACGACTCTGACTATGAATGTAATCCAAATAATTCTCTGCAATCAACTTCCGGATTTTTTTCCCTACTTCATCGAGAATGAATAGTCTGAAGTAGTCGCCAGCAATCTTGCTATTTTCTCCAACTCATTCTATTCAGTTAAGAACTTCTGGAACAAGAATGAATAAAATTCTTCCATTGAAGATCCTCCAATGCGTTGCTGCTCAATGTTGTCTTACCTTTCAAGAAGAGAATTTCTTTAACATTGTTGAAGCTAATATCAATGGATCTTCCTCTGAATGCATTCATTATAGTTATCCTGTGTGATATATGTCTCAAGGAGTAGTGATGATGGATGACAAGAAACAATTTCTTTGTTGTTCTCAATTCAAAATTCCAATTAAATAACAATGGGAAAAAACTATGTGTATTAATTTTATAAAGGGAAAAAGCATAAAGTAAGAAACAAGGGCATGATTATACTATTTTATTTTCACGGAGTTTAATTTATTACAAAGGCATCACTTACACTCGTTTCAGATGCTATAAATAAATCTTAATTGTTTTCAGGTCTTCTAAAACATTGCAGGAGTAAACCAAATTTCGACCATTTTTAAGATTGTTTGGATCGACTAGCTTTTATAAAAGAACCATCTAGGGTGATTTTGAAAGCTTGTTGGATGTGAGAAACGAATTGTTTGGTTTTCAGTACTTTGCATATAAATGTAAATCTTCCCTCGCGACAAACTATGTTAAAAATGATTGCAAACGTTATCTTTTGGGGATTTTAAATTAAAATAAGTACAAATAATACTGATTCTTGAAGAGGGTCTTTGCATTTATAAGAGATCAGGTGGAAATAAAAAACATTAGAATCAGTTTTGTACGCAGATTCTCATGGTATTTTTTTTAAATTTTAAAATTATTATTTCGGGGCGAAGGCTTATCTCTCTTCAAAGTGGTGATAGGCTCCTCCCACGTTAAAACTGATCTTCGCCATTTTTGGTGGACAGTCCTGGAAATGAAGACACTTCTTACCGAAATAACGTAAAATTTGCGATGTTTCAAATTTTTAAAATTAGAAGTCTAAGTTTTTTTATGTAGAAACATGAAGAACCACAAATGTTTGGTACCTAAATGTACTGGTGGTCTAAGGAATAATGCGTAACTTAAGTTTTTACAATATCCCAGATATGTTGAAAAAATGAAAGTAAGGTTCATTGAATTAGGTCTAGAAACCAGAAAGCTGTAATTTCTCTCCAGAAATGTGCGATAAATATTTTTAGGTAACTATTTTGAAACTTAGACTGAGTAAAACGTTTTTCAATCACATCTTTAGTTTGAAATTTGAAAGAATATAATAAATTCAAAAATGGTATCGGATATCTGAAACTGAAACCCAATGTAGTACCTCATCGCAATATCTCAGAAGCCAATAAAAATTTTATGTTGTCATAAAAAAATTCCAAGTTATCAGTAATTAATTCATTGATTGCTACACAGAAGTAGTACAGTACTACAGAAGTAGTTAGTATAGATGGAGTTACTCCGGATTACTGACCGGATGACTCCTTCGTGCATCACGTCGGGGGGTAATCCACAAAATACGGGACAAATATGTAGTTTGTTCAATATTTTGGTGTTATGAAGACCATACAGCCACGAGTAATGCTTCGAAAGCTAAACGTTCTCCATAGCTGCAGACTGCTCGTTGTCCTTGTGAGACGGCGTACAGTAAAAAATTTGAATAATATTTTTTTTTTATTTCGCTATGAATTCCCAAGCAAGGCCGACATTTTCTGAAGCCGATTTGCAAATTTGGTGGATTGCTAAATTATCTGCAAATTCGATGGAAAGCCTTCACCTCAATTTCTACACCAACATCAAGTAGTTTTAATTCATCAATAATTTGCCTCAACTTGTGGTGTTTGAATAGAAACACTAAGTTTGTTAAAAACAAAAAATGTAAAGAATTAACTCTCCACGAACGATGTTTGAAAGGCAAATTTCTAACTGAAAAATATATATTAACCAACTTATGGTATGGTTATAGCTACCTATTGGATTACACATTTGCACTTCATTAAGGTACAATATTATCTAGAATGCTCTGGAACCACGTTGAAACCAAGTTGACGATTTTTAATGGGAGCCATCTTCATATGTAAAATATATAATTGATATTTACGAAGTTTAAAAATTAAATGATGCTTAATAGCCAGCAACCAGAGTCATGAGAGATCAGTGGTTGTTCCATAATTCCACTTTATGCATCTTTAGTGTTTATTAGTTGTAGGTTAATCATAAAAAGGTAAAATAATTTTACTGTCTGACAGTAACTTTGTCTTTATCTAGTTTTATGCCGACCAAAATCTTGTGGAATCACTATGGAAAAACTGTTGTTGGCATGATGAGGCTGAATCTTTTATTAAAAACCTGAATTTGATTATATTGGTGTGTAACGATGCCCAACTTGTCTCTGATCTTTTTTCCTCCTCCCAACCTCAAACTCATTTTGAAATCAAACCTAAAGAAGTTGATCGTTTCGTTGGATTTCATATTACTCGTGACCGGACCAACCGTAAATTGTATGTGCAACCATCGTATGTTGCAAATCTTTTGTTCGCATTTAATATGCAAACTTGTGATGTAGTTAGCACCCCAGCTGACTCAAATACTCGCCTAACTGTTTCTCAACATCCTTTGAATTCATTGAAGAAATATACTTATCGTACTGCTGTGGGAGCTGTCATTAATTTATGTGTGACCCGTCTGACATTAATTTTGCTGTTGGCCAAGTGGCCAAACATTCGTCCAAGACAAATCCAACAAAAACGCTGTTAATAGTATTTTGGCATATGTATAGGGTTCAGAAAGCTATGGGATCTGTTTCGGTAGCAACAACAACAACACTCTTGTTGCCTTTTGTTACGCTGACAATGAGGGAGACACAATTATACGCCGGTCTACTACTGGTTATGTTGTTATGTTAAACGGTGAACCGGTGACTTGAGGAAGCCGACAACAGCAGTGTGTTTCTCTGTCCACAACAGAAGCGGGGTATGTTAAAGCATAAGAGACAACAAGAAAAGTAGCCTGGTTGCGAAACTTATATCAAGATATTGGTATTGTCCAGAAAACGGCAACAGTAAGCTTTATCACGCGATGCTTTCGAAATCTCTCGTAAATCAATATCTGTGCTTTCTATTCCAGGCCCAAATTCTTCAAAAGACTGACATTTACCCTTTCCAACAATCAGAGAAATCCCGGAGCCTAAGTACGGAACCTTGAATTGATAAATTTATCCTAATTTTGTTTTCCAGTTTACGGTTAAGGGAGGAGTGTTGATGTAGCCAGTCTTGCAACTAGCGGCTCAAAGTTTGTGCGGCACACCTCCCAAGCTCAAATTTTTGAGTGGCGCACAGCTCAACTAAGTTTGAGCGTGGGAGGTGCGCCGCACAAACAAGTTTAAACTGTGAACGCTCAATCTTCCGCTTAGACGCATCAGCCAATCAGTGCAACCATGTCTCTCCCCCTCTCTACCGTCCTGCCTACAACCCTCTTTTGCCCTAAGGGCCAAAAGGGGGAACACGAAAAGGGTGATCTGGATGAAGGTCACGTCGTCCACAAAAATGGATTGGTGCGTTTTTAATGGGGGGAGTTTATCTCAACTATGAAGATATATTACTTGGGGAAATAATAATTAAAAAATAAATAAAAATACTGCTAGAATAAGCGTGAAAAACTGATTTGAATTATATTGATTTCCACCTGATCCATTATTACATGCAAAGACCCTGAAGAGCCAATTCATTCTATACTCTTTCTATAAGAATATAACCCTTTACATGATCGAGCTCTGGTTCGCGTACTACTCTGCCTGGTCCGGCCAGATCCTCTTAGAGCGATGGGCCATTGGTCTTTACAACATACTGTTCACTGGTGGGGCACCTTTAGCCCTGGGACTGTTTGACTGGCGTTGCACTGCCATTGTTTCCTACAATTACCCGAAACTCTACAAACCCTCACAGGCAGCCCAGTATTTCAATGGCAAGGTTTTCTGGTACTGGATGTCTAATGGTATTCTCGCTCATAAATTTTTTCCCGCTCAGATGAGATGTGATGTAAATTTTTATTTTCCCTTATATGATCCATTCCGCGTTGTTGTTTTGGCTACCGCTGATGGCCTTTGATGAAGGCATTATCTTAACCAATGGTATGGATGGAAGCTACGTCATTCTGGGCAACATCATCTACACTTATGTTGTGGTCACGGTCTGCCTCAAGGCCGCACTGGAGACTTACTCGTGGACGTGGTTTTCCACATTGGCTTACGGAGGATCGGTTTTGGCGTGGATTCTCTTTTTAGCGATTTACAGGTAAAACCATTTTACTAATGTCAAGTTTATTCGATTGACTCTAATGGCTTTCTTTTATAGAGTAGCTTGGATTGCTGGCCCGGCTAACCACTGATTGCGGATGCCGACATGGCCGGTATTTCCCACTTGATCCTGTCCTCGCCCGTCTTCTGGATGGGATTGATCCTGGTCCCAGGAGTTGTCCTTCTCCCCGACTTTTTCATCAAATGGTACAAATTGATCCACGTGATCCTGCGAAATTTTTTAACTAACATTTTTATGTTTTTGTTGTTCCAGCGTTTGGAAAACCATTTCCGAGTCAGACACTGACAGCGTGCGAGTGGAAGAGATATATCTGCAGCGTCAGCAGAGATCCGAAAACAAAAAGAACGAAAAGAAAAACAAAAAAGACGAACGAAAGAAAGAAAAGAAAAAAAACGAACAAACAAACAACGTTCAAGAAGAACACTCCAGAGACTCCGCATAGTGTAAAATTTATTCTATTATTTTATGTGAATGACTTGAGTTGTTTGAGGTCGACCAGTTAGTGCGAAGCGTTCGCAATGTGTTCCGGTGGCCGAACGCCTGGTCGGACGGAGCCCCTTTTTCTTAAAAATTAATTAATATAAAAATTGCTCATTGTGTCCGTTTGTTTTGCTTTTGTTCATATTTTTTAAGTTAATACAGATAACCATTCTTCGTACAATTATTCAGGTCAGCGCCCTCATTTGTTTTTGGTTTTTACACAATATAAAATTTGTATCTTTCCTACCTAAAGTTTGGGAATCCGCGCGAAACGTTCCAAAAAATCGAATTTTGTTGGATTTTGACGAATTTTTTTTGCCGTAGCCATTATGGGTAGCATTAAGCTGATTTTTTTCAAATTTTTCCTACCAAGAGAAGGTTAGGTTTAAAATGGATCCCTATGTTTGGGAACACTCTATAGAGCTTCATGCAAATTAGGGTACTTCATACAAACTAGGGTATTAGGGTAATGAAGAGCTTCACAAGCTGAACAACAGTCTCCATTTTCAGAATTAATTTTATGACTTGTTCTAGTTAGTTGTTAAAGCATTACCAGGAGTCTGCTGTGATGTTTGGCAATAATGAAATTTGAAAAAAATTGAAAATAAAATATAGCAAGAGGCTTTTAATTTCCTAATTTTAAATTGAATGCAGAAATTTTGTTCTAGTGAAATTCACAAGATTGCAGTGCTTGTTTTGTGGTCTAAAATCTGCGAAACGCCAAAGGATTTACAAGCTGGAATCATTTTAGCGAATTCTCCATCCACATTGACTAGTTATATGCACAAAATTTTGAATTTAAACTAGCGAGGATTAAATAATCTCGTACTGCTATTTAAAATATAACGTAACGAACATGTCGATTATGTAACAGACAGTGACATCAATGTTTTGTTTTGTTTTTCTGCACATCAAGCCATAGCCATCTGTGGGTAGGGAACTGTATTTTGCCAAATTATTGATCGACGGAAATATAAAAAGACGGTGGAATTGGAAAATAATTGATAAATGCATAACACTGAATGCAAAAACGATAAAAATCATATCGGGGGAATTTAACTTGTTTTGTTTCATGCTGGTGCCAGTCTGTGATGGTCCGCTTGGTGTCAAGTTGTTTTCCGTTAGGTTTTGGTTGGCATGATTAATTGATGGTTGTATTAAATTTTTTAATCAGAATATAATTTATTTGAAAATATTAAATATGAATTTAAAAATATTAAAAATGAATTTGAAAATTCATCTTTCATATTTTATAATAGAATAAACAAATATAGGTAATAAAAGACACATTTGATTTGTTTTTTTGGCGCGATTTTCAAAAAAATCCGAATTTCAATTACGAATTTAACATTTAAAAATTGCCTCATCTAGATGAATTAGGTATTTAAGGATAGAGAAATAAATAAAGCTTAAACGTAATCAATTTTTTGACACATTGATTCGTAATTTTATAGATTATGAACCAAAAACCCCTATTTTTACTATACCCCCGAGAAGCGATCAACCCTAGCAAACCTTGCAGGCAATCTTAAGACCCTTTACTAAACACCACCGTTTCTTCCAAGAGAATGGGAAAGCGCGAGAGTGTACCTTTCCTATTATATCGTGATAAAACCATCAATTTCAGACTGCAAGTTTCCCCGATGTTTAGAAGTCAGATTTTTAATAGCGTGTGAGGCCCTAAAATTTTTTCGCTTATTTCTCCGCTTATTTCAGTGCGACACCTAGTAGTAAAAATTTGTATTTCTTATAACTTTGCTTTTTTCATTCTAATTTCCAAACGTCAACTTAAACAAAATCAAATGTTCTGTCTGCTTTTTTTCTGTTTAAACAGTATAACAAGAATAGCATCATACTGTCATACATTCAATAATCAATAGAATAGTGTATAATTGATATCGCTTGTACTTTGTAATGAACTGTAAATTTTTAGGAAATAAAATTTAAATTTTGAACTTGAATGTTCAGTTTCAGACATTTTGTTTTTATTTTTCAAGTTAAGCAAGAGAAGAGGTAATCATAAGACAAATAGACAAAAATGAAAAACAATTATGATTACTGAATTTTTCAGTGTGTCATTCATTAAATCACAATATCACCAGTATTTTACAATCTTGTCAGATTGTCACTTTTAAGAACAGTAACATTCGAAGTGTTGTCAGTCAAATTCAAACGTCTTGGAGAGAAAATCAGACTTCCTTGGCTGAAAAGTCTTTCAACTGATTAAACATTGTAACGATGATGAAATTCCAATAAAAATTAAAAATATAAATATATTGAAAACAGAAATGTTGTAGTGTAAATTTTTTTTTACCAATAGCAACGTAGTTATCAAAGTCAGATTGTTTGAGAATATGCTGAATAGTTGGAACACGATGAATAATTCCAATGTTATCTTTACTAGTCATCTTGCTAACAGCCAATTTCCACTTCTCTTCATGTTTGAGTTAATTGTTGGGATTATGTGCCTAGTGAAACAAAAAACAAAAAACAAATAACAAATTCAATGATACCTCAAGTAGTCTACGGCGGTATGACACAAGAGGTGCGTTCGGTGGAAGATTCCGAGATGGCCGCCGAATGCCGGCCGTTTGTATTAACGTTTCAAGTTCATCTGAGCTAAAGATATCCAAGGGATCCACATCGTTTTTCGTGATCAAGGCCGCAAGGTATTCCACATAATGGAGCCTTATTTCAGTCCAATCACCCGCAGAGATTTTATTTCAGAAAACATCCTCTCCCACCAGTAAAATTGTCTTTCTTATGTAATTCAACTTGCCCAGCTATTAGCGTCTCACCTGCAAAGTCCAGCCTGCCCATGAATGGGGCCTATCCCGGAATGAAGTCATGAATGGAACTCCATGTTCCTAATAAACCAAGCAGCAATGAAAAATACAAATATTTTGTGTAAACTCAAATGGTTCTCAGCGATATATAGCTTTCACCATACCGTCAAAAGCTTTTGGAGATCCCGCGGCTCCTTGTCTCGTAGATAGAAAATTTTGAGGGTGATGGGCGTGCAATCCAAGTTTGTCACAAAATGGCCCAACTCCACACCGGGAACCCATTAAAAACTGCCGGTCGCACCCAGAACAAAATTATGTTGCGGGATTTTGTAATAAATTATTAAAAGTTTCATTGCTTTTATGGACGTATAACCCCAACCCCATTTGCACTGAGTGCAAGTGAAGTGCATGCATCCTCAACGAGTTAGTGAAAACTGGAAACGGCATTGTGGACAACGTATTCCCTTCTCTGCCAAATGTTTAGCCAGTCTAAATTTAATTTAAATGATGAAATGAGTTAGTTTATAGCTATCAGAAATTTGGTTTATCAATTTATCAATGTACCCTTCGGCTTGATATTCCGGGTCGTTAGCTTCTTTCCACTCGGCAAATTTTTCGCAAGTCAAACCTTCGTGTTGTTTCTTCCACTAGTGAGAGATAAAACAAAATCCAAATTTATTATATAGTAAGTGCCATTTGCTTCAAGGCGATTTACTTATTGGCTTACGGCAAGTTGCGCAAGTAACGGCTCGACAATCTGGACATATATTATTCGCTTTTGACGTGGATTTGCGATAAACCCAGATGAACACTACCAAAAATTTCACCACAGCGTTAGAATGGAAAAAGATAAAAAGATTTTTTTTTTTACCTTATTGCACCACTTAAAGTTCGGATCCTTGGCCAAAGTGCGGTCACGCAATTTACGCTGAAAGAGTTCGTGAATATCGTGCGGTACGATTCCCTTAAGCATTATGTCCAGATGAGTGAAATAGTCCATCGCTAATTCATCGTCCTCAGCAAGATTTGCTGGCTCGGAACAAAACGGACAAACAGCATCCACGATCGTTCGATCACGAATTTGTGTGGAAAAATAAGTCTGTGCGCATCCTCGGCAACATCGATGAGTGCAATGAAGCATAGAAACCATCTAGGAGACATTTAAAATTCACGATGGAGTCACCAACTTCTTCAGTTGATTTGTTAATATTACCTCCTTGACACCGTATTTACTAGCGCATAACTCGCAATTCTGTTGTAAATAAGATATAGCCATGTAGAGCGAACCGCATTCGTTAGCTGCATAAATCGATTCGTCCTCGTCAAACTTCAGATCCATAAGTCTAGCAGCAAGTTCAGCTTTTTCGTAAGACACTGCTTTACCCTCTGCCAGCAATTGACGGACCTTGTGCTGTTGAAGAAAACAGAATGTCAAGTTATTTTAGAGTAAACAAATGCGGACGGAAATAGAAATCAATCGTGGGAGAGAAAGTTACCTCATAGGGAGCGGGGACAGCTTCGGTTGTGTTCTTGGTTGTTGTCGTTACCTCTCTGTTCATAACCTGATTTAGTTTCGAAGAGATAATCTGAACGGCTGGTGCTTTGGCGTTTTGCCTCTCTGGAAAATCTTCTTCGATAACCTGCTGCACATGTCGCTCAAAAATATCAGTGCTAAACGGCCGTTGTACATCTTCGACCGACTCATGGTCGTCACTGATAACTATAATTTAAAAAACAATAGTTTACCAGATAATGACGTTTTACATTAAATGCTAACGATAATCCTTTAGCTAGTAAAATCCTGATCACAACCTATAAAATGATTACACATCAGAATAGTTGTTCGTCTATGGAATTCAGAAGAATAATGTGGCTGCAGCAGCAGGAATGGGGTATTATGGTTTTCGACGAAGTGCACGCTATTTCAACTGACATGCTTGACAGTGTCTTGACAATTGTTCAGGCTCCTTGCAATCTCGGTTGATAACACTCTCGTCCGAAAAGTTGGTATTTTATTTTTTGTATATGCTGTAATTTACCTATCGATCTGATCAATTATGATTTCTTTAAGAGATTAAGGATTTGAACATTTTGATTGGACCAAAGTTGTACGAAGCATGGTAACTATGTGTTGATTTCAAAGGCCCCGGGTTGGATTTTTACTCCCTCCATTTGTCTAATTACCCCTCCATGCTGTGTCCCACTCTTCCAATGTCTGTGTGTTTACATAATATAATGTAAACTAACACAACTACTAACTAAATCTCACAAAGTAGGGCTTCATAATAAAATATATCATCTACGCACACTCAAATATCTTTGAGGGAAGACTCAAATCACAAATTAGGAAAATTAGGGACAATTAGTAAATAAGCCTACGGAGAGGACAGACAGATCTGAACGTATTGAGACAGAGAACAAACGATCCCAACAGGCGTCGGGTTGAGTGCACGCTTAATATCCCACCTATAAAAACGGATAGCAAAAGTTATCTCTTAAAATAGATAAGAAATATTGATTCATTAACATACTCCAGCCTCCAGCAGTGGTTATCGTTGTTCTTGTTGCTGTGAGCGTCAGGCGTTACGTCATTGTAGGATATCATGCGGCTTTTTTTTTACCTCGACTAAAATACCCCCGAACGCTAAAACCATGGTGACAGAGCTGAGCTTGACGAGGAAGTTCTCTGGCTTCTAGTTGTCCTCTGGTTCAGTATTGGTCGTCCTTATCTTTTTCTATTGTTTGCAACAAAATCTATAAAAACGGGGATAAAAATCTAGAAGAATTAAAAAAAGGCCAACAGCAACTAAAATACCTTCTGTCCTGTAAAATTTGACATATTTTAATCCACTGTTTTGCGACAGCACGATCACCCGACATCAATAGGAATTTCCTGTTGACTTTCACTCAGTAATGAACTCTGAAGTGAAAAGAAATAGTTAAAAATATGGACATTTATCAATTTAATCTGAAAGATATATAACCTGGATTATCAATAAGTGTGAATGTTTCGCCATCTCGAACTTTCGCGAAATAATGAAGGCTAGCAGATTATCCGGTTGGCACACTGTAGGAAATCCACAAAACTCGGTATCTGCTGCATCAGATAGTCTGTGAAGGAGTTTGTTGGCATCATTTAAAGAAAAGCAAAAGAAGAGGACGAAATAAGAAAATTATTGAATATTCCCGATTTCTCTCATCACAAAATGTATCTACGAAGTGAAACAAAGGAAACGAATAAAACTTACTGTCACTTATGGTAGACACCTCTAAAATTAATCAAAAGAACAGACACTTGTAGTGAATTTCATAAGAATCTAAATGACTCTATATCTGCTATTTCCTCCTAACTGATACATATATAAATGAGAAAGCAGAGAATGTGGATGATTCAAGTAAATACCAAATTCTTCTTCCTTCAATAAAAAGAGAAAAAATATAAAAATTGTAATCAATTTCCCTTCGTGGCACAATAAGACTTACCAGAACATCTACAACTGATGCTGGATACTAAGAATTAACTTGCTGAGAAGTAATTAGATTTTGGGGAAACTTTTAGCTAGCTGATTTTTAGCGTAAAATTTTTTGGGAATACATATTACTGTGAGAAGATGGAATTATATTCACATTACTTTTCATACCAAATGAACCTAGAACTAGATCAAGAATAATTAATTGGTTGAGAAGATAAACAAAGGAATCTTCTTTAAATAAAAAAAATGTTTCTAAGCAAAAAAAAATGCACACATTCGAAAAATTAACAAAAAAGGAAAGTCTTATCCAATAATCTCATGACTTGTGCTGTACACATTTTTATTTCATCTGAATGGCGAGTGTATCTGTTGGGTTAGGTGCAAGAAGGTGCATTCCTTGCTCGGGTGACGAGCGCTGAAGTACAGTGTCTTTAGAATTCAGATTTTTTTCGCGAGTATCTGGCTTGCAACTCGTCAAAGAAAAGTTTATTTTCTTGATGGACCCAAATAAGCTTAGAGCCTGTCAGTTTCTTATTCGCTACCACGAGCAACGGAATGAAAAAATAATCGTTTTTTCGGATAACTTTTATTCTCTGAAACACTATGCTGAAAAGCTGAAGAAACCATTTATTTACAGCTCAACACCTACGACAAAAAGGCACAAGATGCTTTGCAATTTCAGAAAGCACCCACAATTTTAAACAATTTTTACCAGTGAGGGACTTGCCGATACTTCATTCAATTTACCTCGTGCGGACGTTCTCATTCAAATTTCCTCGAACGGTGGTTCTCTTACTCAAGAACCCCAACGAATAGGGCATATTCTCCAAGCAAAAAACGGTGAAATTGCTAAGGAGTACACGGCTTTCTTTTATACGCTAGTGTAATGTAATTCGGATGAAGTGAGGCTCTTGGGAACGTCAATAATTCTTGTTAAATCAAGATTACGTCTTTAAACTAAATATTCAATTGGGAGGCAGGGATCAAGACCAGGAACTAAGCTACACCTTTTACTACTAGCTACAACAGGAAAAGGAAGCACACCTTTTGAAAATGGTTCTTGGGGAAATCAGAGAATGGGATGACGAACAAGTAGTTTGAACCCATTGTGAGCAGCAGCATTAGCAGCCCTGAAGATGATAAAAGTTGTGATTTTTCCCGTTTTACCTGAATAACAAAAAACTTTGTGAAGGTTTTTTTTTTTTTATTAATGTTTGAAAAATACAGAACTAGTTTAATACTTTGAAACACGAGGAGATCTGCAATTTCACTTTGCGGGCGTAACTAGGGACTTGCCGCCTTCAACGTAAAAATCCCGTGTGGGGTGTCGTGAATCTGTACGGGTGGACAGTCAGAGGTAATTTGCATTTCAACCTTTTTTACAACAACAGCGGAGTAGGCCAGGGTCTAGGCCAGGCCAGGGTCAAGGCCTAGGCCAGGGAGACGAGTGGCTTCTACTCTAACCCAGTGTCAATGCCAACAGTACAGTTCGAAACCAATTCCGACCCGTTCCACCTCCAGTTCAACGTCCCTTCACCTTTCCGTCATGGAAAACCGTAAAATCTTTTCCCGCTCGCCCAGTCCTCTCCGTGTTCCATCGGGGCCTTTAGTTCCGGCGTCATCGCTTCGCCATCCGCCCACGGAGTCGATCTGTCTCGAGCACGGTTTCCCTCTCATTGAACTGGACGGCTAAATGTCTAATGGATCGTGGCCAGCCTTGCCGCTGCCACCATCTGCCTCCGCCTATGTGGGACGTTCATTTTCATTTCTCCCGAGCGGCGTTTCTTTTCGGTGACGGTGAAGATCGCGCTAAACGAGTTGGTCGTTTGGGTGACCACGACCTGCAGCCTTGGATCCTTGCATTGAAATTGTGGGCCGACGGCAAGAAACAGCTCAGACGATTCGATCCATCGCAGCTCTCTACATCTTCATCGCAATCCAGCAGTCGTACTTCCAATTTTCCCTCCACCCACTAGCTACTGTACTTAATGCAAGACCCTCTCAACCCAAAAAGTGCTCTGACACGCTTCATTCATTTCATTCATCACAGCCAAAAGATGGATAGATATGTTGGGTGTGGCTAGCTATCGCTCCTGGGTTGCATTTTCTTTTCGTATAATGGGTCGTCTTTCTTTCAGTATAATATTTTAACGCTTCCTTTCAGTATTTCGGCCTGTGAGTTGCCAGCACGTAATAGGTGAGATGTAGGGGGCCAAATTCTCTTCCAGCAAACGAAACTTTCTGTAATGATATCGTCGTGATCGTTATAGCATCAGTCTCTTTAGTTGACATTCTCTCTCTCTCAACTCAAAACGCTTTCTGGGTTTTCAGAATTTAATTCTTTTTTGTTAGGTGTCGAGGACTCGATCGACCGCGAAATCATTCCAGGCAGTTTCGCCCATTCTTTGATTACGATTGCTTAGCTTGGTGGTAAAAATGGGGAAGGGAGGGATGATTACAAATTTCTCCTATCGTGGTGGTTATAGTAAATAACGTCAACATTTCAGAAGGTGGAAAAAAATTACAACGAAATAATCGAGCTGAAAAAGTAGCTCCCCCGCTGCCGTCTGTGTCTCCAGTCTAATTTTTAATTTTTTTGTTATTTTTCAAAAGAAGAGTCAAAAACAAAATAGGTGGTGGTGGCAAGTGATAGTGTTGGCGCCGCTTGTTTCTCCTTCTTCTTTCCATTGATGCTAATTAACTCGCGCTTGTTATGTAACAGTTCGTTACATGGGTTGAAGATGATTGTTATAAGGATGACGATTCGTTGAAAGGTTGCACTTGTATTATAACACTAGCAAGGTATGCACATACAATAACACAAGGGATGCGATGGCACACGAAATGCGTGAGTGATCTCCGATGGAGTCGCCCTTACATACCTACGAATGTTGGCAGGTTATAACTGGGCAGCTTTCTAATATCATGGATCATCTTATGGTGAATCCACTTGGAACCACAAAGAAATTAGGTTACAACCACCACAAAGACACAATAACAAAGACACACCACAAAGTCAAACCACAAAGACACAAAGAAATTAGTTATATTTAACTCAAACATTACAAAAATGAAAAAAAGTGTGTTTAAAGGGATCCTAAACGATTGAAAATTTCCTCTTCTTCGACATCAGCCATGCCTAAAATAGAATAAAAATAATTAGAAAAAAACACGAATAAAACAAAATCCAAACAGACAAGACAGGCTTCCGCCCGTAGAGATCCACGACACCACACACGGGATTTATTACATTGGACAAAAAATAAAATTAATTACATGTATTCTACAGCTAACTGCTGGATTTACTTCATCCATAGCGTTAATGTCCTCGAGGACCAATTGCAGCAGATTTGTCTGCTACCATTCTTTGTTCTTTTTGTTCAATTCTTGCACTTCATTCAATCCTACTAAGTGAATATTTGGTTCGAAGTAGTAACCTTTATTTCCAAAGAAATTTGGCGATCAGTGCTGCATTTCACTTCATCTGTGTGTTGCAACACCAGTTTGTAGAAGTAAGAATCCGCAACGTTATTGGCTTGCAGAATGTGGCTTAGTCGTTCAACTTCTTGAACCGGAGATTCTCCGTTGGTAGAAAATTGGATTAAGACTTTAGCACGCGGCATGCCAACATGATCGTCAATAATCCCTTAAGCGAGGAATATAGTTCGTGTTTAGCCATTCTTGAAGCTTTTGAAAATTTGTCTCCTCAGTGTCATCGGATATAAATTATCCGAATAAACGATGATTCTCTCACTACGTTGCTCGTGGTAGTGAATGAGAATTTGACAGGCTCGAGTGTTTGTTTGGATCCATCAAAAAATAAGTTTCTTCTTCGTTGACTTGCAATCCATGTACTCGCGAAGGAAATCAGGACTCATGGGACACTGGATTTCAAAATATAAGGGAATAAAAGGGAAGGGGACCAGGGTGCGGATGAGGAAGATGATTGGCCTGTTATCCCTATAAGAGCGTGGAACAGAGAGATGCCATTGAATTTTATTTTTAAGCACGCTGGTATAGGCAGGGGGCATCTTATTTGCCAGATTTTAGTTGAATTGAACCTTATAGACCGGTAATTCAGATTATTATTAGTGTTGAGGTTTAGGTTGACAAGATATCCTAGGATGATTACCAAAGGCTCGATCTGGCCGAAGTCAATGTTGTAGGGGTTAGTTTTGCTAGCTTATCCGTATATGATGAGGTCGTAGTAGATCCTGCTTCTGACAGACTAGTCTTTTGAATAGGGTGGAAAGGGATCTGAGAGAGAGTGTGCGTACGATAATTTGATGATGTAAAAGCAACACTTTTCTATGTAGTGAATGGTTCGTAAATCATTCGATAATAATGACGGTCTACGGAGTATATGATTATCTTGCAGCAGTATATACACTGATGCAGACGAACCATTCACAAACGATGTCTTGCTAAGAAAACACGTGAAATTTAAAAAAAAGATGTTCTTTTTAAATAAATTATAGAAAAAACTCAGGTTTTCTAGATCTCTTGAGATGGAGTGGTCGTACATAAGATTGGATAAGTATATAAAATCATATTTTTCAGATTTAGGTTGGGGAGAAGTCGACTTTGTTGAAGAATTGTTAGACCTGAATGTTTATAGTCATGAGCTGCATGTCGAAAGTCATGAGTTGGATTATAGTTGCCTCTTGATAGTCAGGAACGTATTGTTAAAGCATTCAAAGAATTTTCTGTAAGTTTTCTTTTTCATCTTACTTTCGTTCGCTTTATGTTTTTCTTTTAACAGTATCAACAGGTTCTAAATAATGAATATAGTCATAATGACGACGAATTTCATCCAACTATAGAGAAAATAGTTGAGCAGATTGTAGACGATGAAGATCCTGAAGAGTTGACTGAATTACAAGAGGCAGCTAATCGCGATTAAAAAAATGACTCGACGTTTGACCTTTTGAATAATATAAATTTGGAATCCGAGATAATTTTACCAATGCAATAAAGGTCTGGCCAAACTCTTTATATACAATCACCATTATCAAAGATTAAATCTCGTTTTATTAAAGATGCGCCTCTCGTACACTAAACTTAATTGCGAGTAAAGACATTGCTTTATCTAATTTTGACACCAGACAATTATCAATGAAGCAAGCACTAAGCAAAGCGATGGGGAAATTGACTAGCCTATGGAAAAAGTTATGTCGTTCAATTCTTGCAGATGGACTACCCAAAAAAGCCTCTGGTTAGTTATAAACATTATTAACAACTATATTTTTGTCTTGTTTATCTGTTTTATATTCGTGCACTTACCAGACGTAGCACTTTGTACTCCCCGTCCAACGATATGAAAATCATCTTATGACAGTTTAGGCTCCTTCCTATCCAACCACAAAAGTGTTGATATTTCCAGTTGCATCTTATTATTCCAATAGCTACTATTGATTTTTTAGATTTAGGCACTTATTCGATTTTACAATACAGGATTCCTGGATGCTTGCAGCTCTCACCCAACCTTTTTTAAGGTAAAGTGGATTAAGGATAAAAATGCCAGACAGAAGCAATAATGCTTCTAAACAGTTAATGACTGATGCGGCTACCCTCGTCTGTCCCACTTTTAGGTTTTTTTTTCTTTTTTGATGGCCTTTAGAATTGGATGGTGTTTCCTGAAAACAAATCAAAATCCAAAGTCTGAATGAAAAGAATTGTATTAACTAACTAACGAACTATAACTAACGATTAAAATTGTTCATACCCCACCACTTAAAAAACCTGTTTTTTGGACCCCAAAATTTTCTTTAAAAATCCTATAAAATTAACCAATGTACATTTATTTTTTCCTTTTCACGGTATTTGTAGTTATATGTTCCCATAAACTGTACCAAATTTCAATGAAATCGGAAAAAAAATAAATACTCTCCTCGCGATTTTCATTTGGCACCCTTCATGAAAACGGGGGAGGGGAAATACAGTGTTAAGTCAGAAGGATGCGAGGCGCCCTGCGGGAATGGCGGAACAAAACCTATCAACATTGTGTAACAACTGATTTCTTTTCTTATTTAAAAATAACGAAAAACAAAAAAAAAAACAATATGTATTTACGACAATGAACCAACCTGGTATACTTTTTACAATTTATAATTTTTTTCTGTTTTCATAACAATTAGAACATGGTTGATAGAATTTAGAACGACACAAATATTAAAGAAAGCAGTGGTAGTAAATTAAAATCACATCATTCGTAAACTTAGGAAAAGTTAACTTGAATCTTGGACAGTTGAGATCCAATTCCCATACAGAGACCATACAGGGCTTGTATTCTTATTCTGTGATAATAAGAGAATCATTAGGATCATCAAAAAATGTCAATGCACTATAATGAAGGTCATATAAGTGCATTGAACGAACGAAAACTTTTCAAAAAATCTTACCAAAGAAGAAGTGTGGGATGCAATAAATTCACTTTAATACGGAAAATCCCCAGGAGTAGATGGTCTACCCATAGAATTTTATAAAAAGACTGCCATTTTTAAAACAAGAAATCACAAGCATTTACACATACATCTTAAAATTTCAAAACCTCAGTAAGACACAATCAATAGAAATTATCACACTATTACACAAAGGAGGAAGCAGGGCAAAAGAAGGAAACTGGAGACCAATAAGCCTATCATGTTCTGTCTATAAATTTTTAGCAAAAATTTTAACTATTAGCCCCAAGAATATATTACCATACATTATTAGTGAAGAACAGACGGGAGGAATCCAAAATAGAGACATAACCTAAAGGCCAAAACCTTCTAACAAATTAAAACATCATAGAACATTTTTCATCAAAAAAAACACTTTAGAAAAAAAAGAAGAGACATAACAACTAAACAGGTAAAAAAAACAGGAGCAGCAATTATGGGTCTAGATTACAAAAAAGCATATGACATGGTTGATAGAATATTTTTTTAAATCCTCGGGAAACTTGTTATTGACGAAATTTGTATCAATTATATTAAGACAAAGTGTTTTTTTAAATTTTTTCTTTATTTGTCTACAGAAGAGCCCAGGCAATATTAAAAAATGTGACATCTCGTATCTGCTATTTCGCTAATGTTACATGGAGCAATGGTAAAATTGGAGCATTCTTTTTTGTCGACTACACTTGGACTTGAACGAAAAGAAAAGGAGAACTTTGAGGACATTTATCAAATAGGTTTCGTGTTCGTTTCAAAATTATTGGAATAATTTACACTTAAAATTACCGTATTGGCTTGCAGGGATGGTACGCAGTGAAATGAGCCACGATATATTAGTTGCGTTGAAATATATAGCTGGGGATGATGCATTAGCGGTGTTGAATCACTTTCTCAATTCAAATACAGAACATGTCTTAGAAAAATCTGAGCTTAATTTTTAAATTTAATGTAAATATCCAAGTTTGTGTTGACTGTGAATGTCATTACAATGTATTAATGACTCTAATTTTCATTTTGCACATAGTAGACAAAATGACAGAGCTCAAGGCATGGAATCTGTCAATGAGGACAGAGATGAAAGACCACTAGGAGAAACAAGCGAAGCCACTGCGTTAATAAATTGGACTTTAACCTAAAACCTTATGTCAATCCATTGTCGAAATTAAGATTTAATTAATGTTTTATTCATTTTCCAATTTATAGGATAAACATCCATTGACATTTATCTTTGTTCGAATTCAGGTCAAAGTTCTCCGTGTGCAATACATAACGAGAGAAATGACAAAGAAAACATTGAGGGCAATTTTTGAGGAGTTTGGACACACCGACAACGACACAAATTGAAACCATCGAAATGCAAGGAAATTATGCTTTTGTGACTTTTGAAGACAGACAGGATGCATTAAGGGCTTAAAGTGGATCCTGAATAGTTAAACATACCTTGGCGTAAATTTTGATGTTCAATTGGACAACCCAAATAAATAAGTTAAGTACAAAATTTTTCTATTTTGTTTTTACTTCGTTATTTTCATATCTAAGAATCCCCGTTAACTAGTTTTAGATTTAGACTATTTAATCCGTCACTTTCTTTTGCTAAATTTAAATGGTGAAGCCGATTTCATACTCAAAATTTCAGCAATTTCAATGTCAGGTTGTTAGATGCGATTTTTTTTACTTTCATTGATCGTCCGGAACAAAATTGCGACAGTGGACGGCAAGGGCTTTTTGGCTTTATGGTTAAGAATATAATGTCGAAAGTTTGTTTATTTTTGTGCGGATACCTTCACTTAAATGGTTTGTACGGAGGGTTTTTAACTTACTAAGGGCGCCGCTAGACTAATTCATGCTTCAAACTACATGTAAATGAATCTGTAAACACTGTGTCAAACCAACATCATTGTTTATTTTTCACCTACATCTATATTCTACTATTTTACATAATGTATGAGCGACTTAAAGACCAATTATTGCATCAAAGCATCACTGTGGATCTATAATCGCGATAAATTTCACCGTCTCCTTAATGTACGGCAACAAATTCAGACAATGAAGACAAAAGTAAAGTAACTCATAGTTATAGATACCGTTACGATAGCAGACGATAAAACCACAAAAATTGAATCATTGTGTGGTGCTTATCTTAAAAACACAAATCGTTTTATTTACTACGAACCTAAACGGGGTCGACCGTGGCTAATTGGTTTCGTCTACCTGCATTAGTACAACTTACGCACATACTCGAGTACACAAATGCAATCTAATTTAAAAAAAAATTGCTAATTGTGATAGGAATGAATAAGTATTTTAAGAAGAAGAAGAATTGGAGTTAGATTTTCTCATGTCATAAGTTAATGACGCGGATGTGAGCCACCTTGTAGAAGGGAAAGAAGAAGCAGAAAATTGGCTAAAAAGAAAAGCAGAAGAAAAGGAAAAGAATCTAGAGAAAAAAGCAACAGAAGGCGATAAAGAGAAAAAAGCAAGAGAAAGAATTGAAAAAGAAAAAGTATTGAAGGCAATGCAGAAAGAGCTAGAAAAAAATGGAAAAGAAGTGGCTGCACCGTAATAAGAAGCAATAAGAAAAACAACTGTGTGTCTATCAAATAGGAGAAGAATTTTTCGTAAGAGTTGAGCAAGACCGCAAGGAAAATTTAAAAAAAACCACAGCTAATGACACTGTCTTTCCTAGTGCCTTATGAAAACTAATTCGAATGAATTGACCCCCAAAAATTAAAGACTATATTTGAGGAATTTAAACTAATTGAAAGCATCGAAATGAGAAGGCGTTATGGTTTTGTCAATTTCAAGGAAAGAGAAAACGCAGTGAAGGCTATGTAGACCCTGGATGGTCAAATTTATCATGACGTTAAGTTAGTTAAGTTAGTAATAGAAAGGAGGATGAGAAAAGAGAGACAACGCTCCATAATCCCTTGCAGAATAAATTGAACACTCGTACCCCCCCCCCCCCCCACTGAAAGATGCCAGATTTAGGGAATTACACTCCATGGTCAGGATTGCAAGTTTAAAAAAAAACTGCCCTGTGTTAAAGTGATGGAAAATCTGCTTCCATGACGGCAGACAGTGTTGTCGTCTGCCCAACGTTTCTTTTTGTTGTAAACCTTGCTGACTGACACTCCCTTATTGACATAATGAAACAAGCAGAAGACAATTGTCAAAACAAAATGTCATGACAACCGACTTCAAAACAGAAGTCTCCTTGCCATCGAGTACAATTCCCTCTTCACCTTCTGTGTAGTGAGGCCTCATCTTTCCTTAACAATTGCATTGACGGCTTTGAAGGAACTGGCCAAAGAAGTTCAAAGACAATGTCTCTTTAAAAAAATCCGTTAAAAAAAGGCAACATTGTGTAAGGATGCAGCTAGACTCAGATAGCCTGTAAAAAGGAAAAATGAACAACATGAAATCACGTTGCTAAGCGGGGACAATCTTTTTCTTTGTAATATAACATGCAGAATCCATTTAGACCAGCGTGTAGGGACAGATACGACAGATGACGCTGCCGAGGTCTATTGTTTCTTATAGGTTGTTATTGTTAATACGGGGAAAAGGAGAGAAGGTAAGGATTATTTGTTGTTGCAGCATCACCACAATCTTAATGGATCGGCGACAACGGCCAAGATTTCTTCCATGTCGACGGTAGCAAACAGTCTGCCGCAATACCACGCAAGTATCGTGCTGCCCACGCCAAGTGGCTACCAATTAAGTCCGTTGACGGAGACCCAGACTTTTGCATCCGTGTCAACAATCTAACTCCTATTTAGCTTCCAACATCACCCCTATCCTTCTTATAAATATTGTGTTGTTCGATTTCTTTCGCTAGATTAACGTTTAATGTGGTTGTACACCTAAGAAAACGAAAGTAAAAAAAAAAAGTAACTTACTGGAAACAAATGACAATTGCATTTGTGTGTGTCTATCTGTGTTGAAATAATAAATATAATGTAACGGTCACCAGACAGACAAATACAATGTCTAATGTGATCCGCTTCTTAATGTAACATGGGATTAATAACTTGGAATAAAAATGGAAGAGGAGTTTTCTCTCAAATTAGTTTTGAGTGAAAGTTAAAGTCCAAACTTTCACTTGCATTACCAAAATATTTTATACATCAAGATATTTTTCAAACAATTATAGCTTCTTTGGTATAATGGTTAAAGCTGTGATCTTCCATGTTATAAGTATATCGTTCGAATTCTAGCCCGACCATGCCGTGGGAAGGAGTCGACCGGCTGGAGTCGACCGTGAAGAATCAGTCAACGAAGAATACGCAGACAGTGCTAAAAAATCATATCGACAGTATATTTAGGGCCAGAAGAGTTGCAATGTGCTCGACCAGGCGTCGGCTGGCGTTATCGTTGCGTAACGGAGCCCCCACAACGGCAACTAGATCCCTATATTCAAGCGTTTGCGCATTCCCTGTAGCGTCGGCCAGCTTACCGTAAAGAAACTCTTCCCATTCGTCGTTTTTTAGAGATTTCGACAGCAACGAATCAGAGGTGGGGATGGCCGCTGTGATGAACTAGACGTACACCAGGGAGACAACCGGGCTGTGAGGAAAGGACGGCGGGCTCCAACGTTTCGTGGGTCGGGCAGTTGTACATATATGTTTCTGGCTATAGGAATGAAGGCTCAGTCGAAATATACCGGCTACCACATAGAAACTAGTTCTTTCAAGTTATTTACTTATTCCGTGCGAAACCAGTGAGTCACATTTTGGTGCCGAAACCCAGGATTTTTGTCCATTTTGTTCTCACTCCTGTACTCAGTTTGCTTTCGGCGTCGAGAAAAAAACACCCCTTTCGCTGTCAAAATGTAAGCCACATGTTACCTTGCTCTGAATTTTGGTCTTAATGAATGCAAGCTTTTGCGATTTCTGAATAGTTTGCATAATATACCAAGTGTCGGGAATAAGAATCAGTCACCCGAATTAAGTCTAATATATTCGCAATTGACTTTAACTGGTACACAGTTGATAAAATTCGTTTTTAATTCGTTTCGTAAATTCATTTGTTTTAAATTTCGACCATAGAATAATGCAAATGCTTATTACGTCAGAGATAATATTAGACAAAGTTAAGGTTGAAGGGATTTAGCCAAATAAAATCGATTGCCTTCTTGCATCAAGGTCTTGGTTAAGATCAAAATGAGCGAAATAGAGGCAAAAAGTGTCATCAAGAAAGACCAGAACCTAAAACGACCAATGTTAATTACATTTTCCAGATTTAAGCGCACCATGCAACAAGCTAGTAGAACTTAAATCAACATAAAGACAAAGATCATTGACGATAGGCATATCCGCTGTTTCTCAATGTAACAGCACCAAAATCCAGGAAAAGTCGAGACGCTGGCTCTAAAGCTTTCAACGCGAATCCGACAGCGATTGAATTTGCCGCCAGATTAACTGGTATCGGTCGGGCCTAAATATAATTAGATTTGGTTAAAACATATAAATATTTAAACTCAAACCAATAAACACGTAAATTTTGAATCAACTCCGGTACTGCATTGTTACCACCGTTTTCAACGTTCGCATTCATTTTAAATGTCCTATAATTTTTGAAAAAAATTTGTTATAGTATATAACATATTATTATATTATATAACTTTTTTAATACTTTTTCGTTTAGTTAAACAGATGTTGTAGGTATTGTAAGATATCGTTAAGCTTTTAAGTGAAAGAAATTCGACTCCAAAGAAGAAAGAAATTCGGTTCTAAGACTTTCAAAGCAACCCGATAGCAATTGAATTCACCTCCAGATTAACGGGTATCGGTCGTGCCTAAAAATAATTTGTTTAACCGTTTGATTACATTCAAATATTTTAAATAAAACCAATGAACACTTACGTTTTGAACCAGCAACGGTACTCCATTGTTATGAGCGTTAGCATCCATATTAAATCTCCTGTAAATTAAAAAAAAAGTTATTATTATGTAGAGTATAAATTATTTAATTTTTAATACTTTTTCTTTATTTATACGCAAACAGATGTTGTAGATATTATAAGATTAGTTTAAGCTTCTAAGTGAATGAAATTCAACGTGGTCTATAATAATGTAATGATACACATAATGATAATAATAATAAATATTTGGAAAAGGAGGGAGATAAGTAGCAAACAGGTTATTAGAGCCGTGGCATTCTTCGTCAAGTTCGGTCGCATGAGATTAAATGCAATTTTCGGCAGATCTCCAAACGCTTTAGCTACATAGCCCATTACCATTGCATTAATAGGTATGTTAGCATCCACTGGTTTCTTGGTCTATATAGAAAATAATTATTATATAAATTGGTGGAAAATTTAACTTGCACTCACCTTTGTTGGAGTTTCAACGTGGCCCTGTTCAACATCGCCATTGTTCGGGTTGGTAAGATTTGCTGGGTTGGACTTGGACGATTCCTGTTTTTTAATCACATGTAAATAACAAACTACCAAATAATTTTTTGTATTAACTTACCACATTTTCGGTTGCCATTATAAGATGATCTTTATTTATCGTGATATTTATCGATACACAATCGATAAGTCTTTGTTGCAATCAAAATTAGTCAAATGGCAGCAACAAGTGTCATCAAAAATGAAAGAAACTTAAAACGCCCAATGTTGTTGACGTTTTCCAAATTTAGCCGCACCATGAAACAAGCCAGTATAACTTGAATGATCATGAAGACAAAAATCATCGACGCTAGTGCATAGCCATTTTTCTCAAGGTAGCAGCACCAAAATCCAAAAAAATTCGAGAAGCTTGAACGCTTTTAACGCGAATCCAACAGCGATGGAATTTACGGCCAGATTAGCTGGAATCCGTCGAACCTAAATATAATAAGATTTGATTAAAACATATACTTAAACTAAAAAACTTAAACTAATAAACACTTACATTTTGTACAAAATCTTGTACTCCATTGTTTCCTCCATTTTCAACGTTCTGATCCATCTTAGATGTGGATCATTTATAGAAAAGAGCTGTTAAAATAAATAAAATAATATTATATAAAATAAATTTTTTAATACCTTTGTTTAGTTAAAGAGATGTTGTAGATTTAGTAAGATACGCTTTCAAGTGGAAAAATTTGACGTGATAAACTGTTCGTTTCAAGCAATTGAAAATGTATGCCGAGGAGACGAAAAATGTTGCCAGCTTTATAATATAAAGTCGGCTAGTTAAATTCCAATAAATTAACTGTCGCGTAGTTTTATTACTTGGGTGCATCAACCTTTGCTGAGTTGTATGCTGATATTGTTTTGAGCCCAATGGAAGCTTACAAATTTTGAATTCAAACCATGCCTGGCTTCCCTGCCACATTGAAGGCTGGTGCACCTTTTACCTACCAGTAAGTAACTATCGAATAACGGTTTTTAGTTTTGCTTATTTTCAAGTTAATGAGTATTTTAGACAAGAGGGACTACAAAATTTTACATATCTTATCCCCCTATGGATTCACAGGTGATGATCATCTAGGCGATTCAAGTTACACATTGTATAAGTCAACTTGAAAGAAAATGTTTCTTAAAGGCAGATCTGATATGATGAGTAAGTAATGTTTGCATTACTTTAATGTTTTTTTCTTGAATTTCATGTGCAACTGAGAAGCAAAAACTGGTATACATTCTAAACAGGTATGCCCAAACCCATTTAACCACTTCTTCTCGACGAGAGACTCACAAGTTAAACAATTAAGTTTACAACATTGTGCTTGTCAATGTGAGCTTTGAAAACCCTTATTTGCTAGTCTGGAAATGGATTTTGGGAAAATGATTGAAAAGTTCACTGCCATGTTTCAATTTTGATTTAATAATATTTCAAACGTAAAAAATCTTTCTCTCTTCCTCTAATGAAATTTTACTGCACATTGCCAACGAAACAAATTATTGAGAAAAAATATTTAAACGAATTATCATCAGCTTCATGGTCTTTAGAATAAAAGGATCAAGAACGCTGGTTGTGCTTTTGGAAAACCAGTTCCCAATGACAATTCAATAGTACATCTCCAAAAGCTGCTTCTCTTGGTTGGTCAGCAGTGAGGAAATGGTCTCCAGAACAACAACAAAATTCAAAACTAGAGAAAAATTACAGATTTCCAGCACATCACAGTTATCCTCGTCTAATAAGAGAGTTTCTTAAAGTCTTTAAATGTTAAGGTGGACAGCCTTGCTGTATTTGGGGAAAAAATTGCAATAAACAATTGGACGCATAGAAATTGGAATAAGTCACATGTGTTATTTCTAGGCTTTCTGGTGGTTTCAGTGTCATTTCTTGGACAGAAGAGGTTCACTTGGGTAGTAACGAGGTAAAACATATGTATTTAAAACTTATATGTAGGGGAGAGCAGGGTTGGATGGGACAACAAAATTAAACATCACTTTAGGGTATATACCTTTACATTTATGTGATGTAGGACACACAAAAATATATAGATTTAGAGGCAATTATTTTACCTTTTTTCCTTATATGATATGAGGTATGGAAATCTATTTATGCAAATGAAAAACACATTATGTACATTTTCAAGATTCGCCAAATTCACAAATCCTGCCAATTAAACAAAAGAGAAAAAAATTGTATCTACCAGCCCTTTTGCAGTCATTTTGTCATTTATAAAGTAGAATAAGATCCTTGGCATGGCATTAATCGCTTTGACAGCCTACCCCGTAGCAATTACTTTAACAGTTAGATCATTTGGTACTCCAAGTGCAGTATTCTAGATAGAAAAATAATTAATTTATATTCATTATTTAGATCTTGTTTGTTGCTAATTACTTTTTTTGAAGGAACAGGATAATTTTTGGAATTTTTTATCCCAAATTAGACATAGGAACTTCTTTTGTAGTATTCCTCTGTTAAAACGAAAATTTATAATGAGTTCAATGAAATGTACAAAATTTGATGAAAAAATTATCACCTCTTGTGTCGTCATGTTTTCAAAAACAAGTTGTTGGGGAAGATTAAAAAATAATTAAGAGCAACTTCCACGTGAAATTTGTCACTTAGCCTTAGCTGTAACGCTTAACGACGGAGACAAAGACAGTATCAACTGAATTTAAGTCAACGTCGTCGGCGGACTCGACCAATGGTTCGCTATTCTCTTAGTCACTTAGCGGTCTCCTAGTTTGCTTGCGACGAGGAGGAGAATCCTTAGCATTACTTCTGGGAAGATCCTGCTCCAAAGAATTTTTTTTGTGTGCTACTGAGGATGCGCGTTCAAATAGTTGTTCTTCTATGTGCTGTTGGCACTCCATCGTAACTAACTTGTGGTAAGGCTTAATTTCTTCAGGTATGACGACCCTTCGTGACGAAAAAATTCTCGGGTTTGCGGCTGGTATTGAAGAGACGGCACTGACAGAAGTTGTAGCAAGGTCCATTGAAGCAACGGTACTGGCGGAAACTTAAATAAGAATAGAAATAGAAATAAAATTAATAGCGAGCTTTATTTCTAAGAAATGAACCAGACCATGGGATCGATCAGTAGTAAATGACGATAAAAAATATTCATCCGAGAAGAGATCACATTTGAATGGAAAGAAACCGGACTTGGAAAAACCACAGGTGATGTTTGATTTGCTGAATGAACGTTCATATAGCTACTGGCTTAGCTCCGCATTCTGATGACTCAAAAGTCGACTACCGGGATTCAGATCTTGCCAATCGTCTCCAATCGTTAAATCATTAAATGCAGTCCTTAGCGCATTTTTGAATTGCCCATAATCGCTAACGTCTAGAGGCTGATGTTTATGAGAGCAATGAGTGGGAAAAGTCAACAACATAATTCCATTGTCTCTTGCGAAGTTGATAAATTTAAGATCTAGATGACTTGAATGATTATACAGTAATAATAGATGAGGTTCATGCTTGCTGCAATCCGTACAAGCGACAAAATGTTTGGGGCTTTCAAGAAATGTATCTGCATTAATCCAACTCGAAGGATGGGCAAGGCCTATCCATCCAGCAGGGCCGGCTTGTCACTTCCTTCAGAATTTCAAAGAATTTCGCTACGACTCCTTTTTTGAATCCACTTGTGCGGCCTTGGCTAATAGTCGCTCTTGTCACTTGTCACCGGTCGCACTTGTCACTTCAGCACACAGGAGCTTTTCTTCTGATGGAAACGTACGCGAACTCTTTCAATTTTACTTTTTACTCAATTTTACCTTGTTATTCAGTACTGATTGAACATTTTCGGTAAAGAGAACATCTTTCTTGACTTAATTTACTTCTTTTTTAATTGCTTTGAGATTCAAAAATGGGTCTTCATTTTGGCTTTTATTGGGTGCAGCCATTTCTTTTTCTTTACTTGATCCCTTTTTAAAGCTTCATAAAAGCCGGAATAAAACGAGAGATTATTACAATGAATACAAATTTGAAAAATATTTTATTATTTGAAAAGATTTTACAAAAAAGACGATATAAAATAACAGCAAAAAAGCTTTAAAAAAATTAAAACCAATCAAAGATCAGGCAGGAGATGTGGCGATAAAAATACTAAGTTATTCATTTTCAATACGTTAAGGCCACAAAGAAGAATCCAGTATTACTGCTAATGGAGAATTTCCATGTTTTAAATTAGCAAAAGACAATTGGATTATCTTGCTAATCTTTCCCCTGCAATGTTCGTACAAACTGCAACCTCTTGACGTTCCAGTATATTTCGTATTCAAGCGGGCATTGCGACACAGCCACAATGAGGGGTTAAAAGTTAATACTGGTCAACACATTGGAATAAAAGACATTGCCAGCCTTACACAAGTTCCATTTGTCACCAAAATTGTTGCCGAAAACATCACTGCAGGATTCAAGAAATCAGGAATTTGGTCGTTTAATAGAAATGCGATTCCTTCGTCTCAATTTACTCCTAGTCTAGTAACGGACAGACCAGGTAGTTAAATCATGCATATTGTATTTGACGCTTAGTGTCTGTTAGCATTCGTAAATATTGTTTTTGTTTCTTAGATCCAACTCAGTCTACAACTACCACTGAAGACATCGCTGATGAGGCTTTCGCTGGAAACTTCACCAATTTCAGTCCCATTTTTTCATTCAACAATATTATTGTTCTTTGAGGTGATGATGTGATACTGGGGAGTATTCGGCTGTTTCGTAAGGTAATACCATCAACGGGTTCACGCAGGCGTCTATAGTAGATTAGCAAGTACACGGATCCTGACAGATTCACCAGAAACCAACAAGATTGAAGAAGACTACATAAAGAAAGAAGAGAAGGGGAACAAGAAAAATCCAGTTAAACGTCGTTTGCTGCAATTTAAGGAAAACACCCAAAACCCAAGTAACATTCGTGCTACACGCCCTACAGTTAAACGCAGGATCCAACGTAAAAAGAAGAACAAGGAGGAAAAACCAAACAAAGAAAACATCTAAGACCATTGGATAATACATGATACAAAATCATCAAAAGGTTTATTGGTCTCCAATTCCCTAACTTTTCCCTGCATCCTCCTTTGTGTAATAGACTTGTAAGAGTAGGTGGATGTTTATTAGCCCTGTTGTGACACTTACACACACATAGCGTTCACATGGGAGGAGTGGCGAAGCGTGAGAATGGAGAGGGAGAATAGAGAGGGAGAATAGAGAGGGAGAACGGAGATGGAGAATGAAGAGGGAGAATGGAGAGGGAGAATAGAAAGGGAGAGTAGCTGCTATCGAGGAGCGAGTGGAGGAAAGCACGGAGTGGTCGACGACTTGTGGCTGACTGCTCTGCTGCTGCTGGCTGCCACTACTGCTGATGCTACTGCTCAGCTACCACTACTGGCGAGGATGTCGTGGCTGCTGGGTTATATACCAGTTGTGTAGCCGGTGTAATTTGGAGATGGCTCCAAATTACACGGTGATTGGGAGAAATTGGATGAGGGGAAAAGGTTTGAAAGTTGGGCAATAGGAATGCATATGGATGATAGTACTGTAATAATTTAATTATTCAATGGGTAGTTCAATTTCCCTCTTAATTGTTTTCCTTCTTCTTCTTCTTTTTTATGAGTTTTTTATTTATTTTTAAAAAAATTGTATGCATCATTTTTTTCTTTAAGTTGTTCTTCACTTCATCCATTCTTTCTATTAAATGAATTAAAGTTACTGTCTTTTAACAAGCGATCCGCCACTCAAAGAGACCGTTTTGGGGGTTTTCGATTTAGCGGAAATCGTCGCTGGGGGTTCTAAAAATAAACAAATAGATGGGTTTTGTGTAAAACTTTTCGCTAAGTCGATTTCTAAAAACCGCAATCGCCTAGCTTTTGTAGTTTGGGAGATATTTTAAAAAAAACTGAGAGGGGGTAGCCGAAATTTGGACTTTTTTTCGTTTTTTGTGCAGCAGTTTTCTCGTCAACTGCTGCACCTAAAAATAATCCAATTGGTTTAAAATGATGGGATAGCCCGTCTCTTCAAACCATTTTAATGTTTTTCAAATATTATGATTGAAATTTTGAAAAAAATTTCAAAAAATTTCTTCGTTTTTCGGCCATGCCGGGCTTCATCCTATAAGCCACCTAGCGCTCGCGAAAGCAAAATTTCCCCCTCTTTGCATTTAGGGTCTGTTGGGGTGACCACCCCCTCTCGATAGGTGTAGGCTGACGTTATAAGGGAGACCACCCCAACAGACCCTAAAGACAAATAGGGGGAAATGTTGTTTTAAAGAATGAAAAAAAAGAGGGGACCAGACTTTCCTTTTCTCCCTTTTCTTCCCTCGGGCACGATTTACCCGAAAAGCCTATGCGCAAACCACATGGGGCGAGCGCGAGCCAAAATAAAATCTCCTGTTCACGGCACCCCTTCACACTGCAACGCGCCGCTAAGGGGTCGGCTTGACCCATATTTTTGGATCTTTATAAGGTCTATACCCATGGATATAGTAGATGGGGTCGCTTAATTCTCCCTCCACTAGATGTCATCATAGTTTTTTTGGAAAACTGAAAAATAGCGCTGGAAAACAACAAGGTGCTGGGTTGAGGTTGAGATTGAGGGTTGAGCTGCTGGGTTCAGGTGCTACTTATGGCACTAAAAATGTGCCATACTTTTCAGCTACAACTAAATAATCTCGAAGGCTGACTGTCCCAACGCCAAGTAGCGTTTTACCAAAGACGCGATCTTATTGTCGCAACATTCGACTTTTTCTTGTCATAGAAAAAACGGACGATTCGTGAATCATTGTTGACCAATATTTCTGAGTAAGCCTTAAAAAATCCAAGTTTTTTAGATATGTTTTTATTGTAACGTGACGAAAAATAATTTTTATTGCATACATAAATCAAATTAAACTTTATCAAATCATTAATAGAATTGCAAAACGAATGGCCAGCGTTTAAAACAAATCGCACCATTTTTAGATTTAGATTTTCAAGATGACATTCGCTCGCTCTTGATTAATTTCTTCCCAGAAATTAAAATTTATTTCCTGATGTAAAACAATAACAATTAAAATCAACATTATATCGCATTATACGTACATCTACGTACATTTTGTTTCAATCAGAACATATACATGTTTGAATTTCATTTATCTAAACATCTTTTATGGGTTTAGGCCAGACGAACTTCCTATTCTGGCTTGCGCTCGGAAGAAGATAGGTTTAATGTTTTCTTTGCTCTGTCCAACCTCATGGGCGTATAGTGTTTTCAACTGAGTAACAAGCGAAAGGATTTTTTCAACCTCAGCAATGTCCAGTGGTTCTCTCGGAAGCTCCCGTCCTGATTTTAACTTTTCTCGGTTGATGGAATTTTTCACATCCCCAATCATAATTTGTTCAACACAATTATTTCTTTCGTCTGTTTTTGCAAGAAGAGATTGGCTGGTTAAACAATCAGCATCAGGTTTTCTGCTATTAACAACCTGCCCCAAAGTTTTTTCAATTTTCTTTTCCATTTCCAGAAATTCTTCTTTACTGACAACGCCGAGTATTTCTGTCATTTGTTTTGCAGTCAAATTAATTCCTTCTTCTTCTAAAAGTTCGATTACCTATTAAATAATACCCTTACAATCAGTAAAATCTTTGATGGAAAAAGAGTTGATTTTAGATAGTGGCTTTTTACCTTCATAACTTCTTCTACTGTAATTACTCCATCTCGGTCCACGTCAATGTGATCTAGGATGTGCACAATTTTGTGTAGATTGGCCGAGTCTTCGATGGCATTGATCCGACGAATGGATGCGATTAGCTCTTCTATAGACACGATTTCTTCCTTATCTTTTGTATTTAATTGCCCCTCACTTAAAGCGGGTCCTTCAATGTGGTTTTCAAGTTTCTGAATCATTCGATTTACGGTTTGGAAAAGACGGCGAGCAGCTTTAGACTCGCGTAATACGAGACGCTTTCTTTCGGGGGATTGTAAGAGGTCCTCCAGTTCTTTTATGTCTTCCCGGTAGTCAGCCATTTCTTCTTTAAGATCTGTGAGGTCTCCTTTAGCGACGAGAAGTTGTTTATTCCGCTGTACGCCAACACTCTCCAGAGCGTTTTCTAAGAGAGCAGCGTCGGCCAGAGTTAGTGTGAGCTTTTTGGTGTCAAAAGCAACCTGACCGACGTGTGTTTCCTTCCGTTCTTCATGAATTTTGGCTTGTTCTACTCGAAGTGCCTCAATGCGAGCTTGATTGTTGATTTTCCCTCGTCGGTGGTTAATGGCATCGCTAGTTTGTGCAGCTACTGATTCTGGCAGAGAAGCTATGGTTGCTTTGAGTTGTTCGGTAGCAGAAACATTTTCAGGTAAGTACAATGCCCGGGAAAGAAGCAAAAGCGATGGTGGAACTTTCCCGCCCATACTCAAATCGAGCCACTGGAACAACTGTGATTTGAGGCGAATCTCGCTTACTGTATATTACGTTGAGAAAAAATAAAAATTTAATATAGCGAAGAAATTTTCATTTTTGTTTGAACTGTAATATTACCTCCAAGAGATCTCATGCCTCGTTCACGGCAAGCAGCCTGCAATTCTGAGATGGAGAGGGAACCAATACCTTCTTTAAGAATCAACTTATCGTCAGCGGCTAGATGTCGCAACTTCATCCGTAATTGAAAGCGTAGTAGATTGTTGGTGCCAATTGGTGCAATTTCTAGCACGCGACAGAGAGCTGTCAGCTGTGGACGGCTAAGCGAGTCCAATGTGATTTCATCTTCGAAAAGCTTGGAAAAGCGCAAAATTTCTTCGTTGGAGGCTTGTTGACCCGAGCTTCTAATTTTCTGGAAAAATTTAGCAAAATCTTGTGCTGTCTGGCTTTGGTGACCACTACCAGTGAGTGCCATTTCGTCCAATGTTTGTTGTAAGAACTTTGCCGTTTCTAGCTTGACTTTGAGCGTTGCTTTGAATTTAGTCTCTCGATCGTCAGCTGTTTGAAAGGTAGAAGGCAGCATGTTGGGAAATAGCTTTAGAAAAATCGGCAAGGTGAGTTCCATGAAGGGAACGATAATGAAAACTGAAAAGGGTACAAGACGGAATACGTCTGAAGTTGTTGTGACTAGCTGCTTCTTTTCTCGTCGTGATAGAGTTTCTCCCTGAAGAACGCGCATGAGCAAATTCCCCGAAATACCGACGTGGATAAACAACAATCGAAACCCATGATAGTAATGCACTAACTCGTCTAAAATTCTTTTGGCTAATGAAGGTTTTTTAACGGAAATAGAGGACACGTTTGGCTCAGAAATTTTGTGATCGAGCTTGTACGAAAGGATTGAAGCTTCTACTGCAGACGATGGGCGGTTTGGCGTAATGTCAGCCCAACGAGTAACCGTTGTCTGGAAATATCGATTAGGTGTTTTTCTACATCTCGTTACCAGTATCGCTCGATTTGTGTGTCGTAAGCTCTTCAAGACCTGGGGATGTCTGAGACACGAAGCAGATCGCAACATTTTTTAGAACACTGAATTATAAAAGACCACTAAATTCACTTATAAAAAAATTGTACGAATTGTTTTTCACTTAACTGGCAACTGGGATTGAAGTCGTGTGCTCGAGCCGGTTGCCAGCTTTCAAATGAGCTAAAACGCGGGTAGCAAAGTGAACCAAACTCGCTGAATCACGTTTACGCCTGGATTTTTTGCACGTGTACTTTCCTTTTTTATTTCCTGTGGCCTTTTTTTCCCTTGTGTCTGCCAAACCCCACGCGATTGGCTAGCATATTCCAAAATGACGTCAACTGAGGTGAACGAGTCTATCGCATGATGTTGGGGAGGGGCCTTGTTGCCATTTGGGTCAGCTCGTCTGTACACATCCGAACTGCATCAGTAGCGTGACTGGTCATGACTTATATTGCATTTTAAGTGACTTGGTTTTCTCCGGCAACAACAAATGCAAGTTCTGGAAAGTCATGTGCAAACCGATTTGCAAGGTGACGCCATTCGAGGTTACAAAAGATGAGAGGAAAAAAATGTGATTAATCAAAGGACAAAATTAACCTCAAGGTATGACCTACATGTGTCGGCGGAGGGCCCTTTGAAATTTCAAGTAAAAATATTATTTCTAGGCTGTATAACTGTGCTCCGATTTCGCTAATTATTTGGCAACTCCGTTCCCTGGCAACCCCTTCCCAAGAACTACCAGACAAAGCGGAGCCGACAAGAAATCTTTGGACCGATGCCAATGCAACAAGGAGAAATGACGTAGGCTGGCTAGTTCAATGTCCCTATTCTTGGGTGAGCTAACGGTAAAAAATTTGTTTCAGCGTCCCAGTTTCACAATCATTCTCCATAGAAAAATGTTGTAATCTAAGAATAATTATGAGCCCCTCAGGGAAAATTCCCAAATTAAAAATTGTTAGCTACAAATCAATCCACTGAAAGAAAATAAATCCCAAACTTAATTTTTCCTGTCATATAATGTAATCTATTAAGTTCGTTTTCATTCATTGGATTACACACAGACAAGAAAGAAAGTCCAGAAATCGGGAAATCGGTGACTCGGGCTGAAAGAGAACGGCGAATAGAAAATGACGTTCAAAGAGGTTAAGTAAAGATTAATCTAGCACGATTGGCCCAACGGGCATTCTTCCATCGTGGTGAAGCCCTGAACTGGCTGCCCCAATGCGCTGATACCTGCAACTAATTCGTCCAGCTTCGAGGGATGACAAATAATAGAGCAGCGACAGTGATCGGTATCTAGCAGAGCCGTTAGGTGTAGGCGGAAAGCCCGTCGCATTTGTTCCATGGTAACGGCAGCTACGCGATGAATCAGTTGCCGATTGTAGTCGGCCGGGGCTCCTGAGAGGTAAGAGCGAACAGACTGGTGCACTGCGTCTCCCACAGTTTTTTCACGCTCCACCAACTCAAAAATCAGTGAGCTCCTGGCTGATTCGAGCAGGCTTAATTCCCAGACACCGTCTGTGTCACTCCTAGCATGATTTTCAAGTATGCTTTAAAAAAAAAAAAAAAAAAAAAAAAAAAAAATGAAAGGCAATTAGTTTAAAATTACAATTCACATTTCTGATCAAATAAATTACCTGCGGGCCTCTTTGAATGCCACCACTGGATGGGAAGCTCGATACAGCGATAAGTAGAGCAGTCCTTCGCTGACTTTTAAATTCAAATTATAGCCGTAGACTAGACCTTGCGCACGCAGATTGCGCCAAAAAGGTCCTTCTAGTTGGCCGAGGTATTGCAAGGCGACCAATACGGCCGCCAAATCTGGATGCTGAATATCATCAATGCTGCGGACAGCCTGAATAAGGAAGCACGATTCGACCGCTCCTAGGCCCACCGCAGCACCCATTGGGCTGGCTGATGACACCTCCTTCAATAGCTGGTAGTCAGCTACTAGATTCATCATTCCATCGTTATCCTTGTCGGCAGTTTGGGTGGCCTCCCAATCTGCGAACATATGAGTATTCCACAACGACATAGCATCATCAGGAAGACTCCCAATATCGGCCGCCATATGGATAGTGAGGCAATTGGGGCTTGTGATGGCATCTCGCAAGTCCGTCAACAGACGTACAATTCGATCGGGTGTTTGGCTAAGCTCTTCAATTAATTTCTGGAGGAAATGCTGCTGCCGTATCAAAGAACAGTGAGCGTGATTGCTCTTTGCATCAAAAACTAAATTGCGAATGAGTGCCAACGCCATTTTGTTTCCCTTGCGCTTGATGCGAGCCACGTCATTAGCCATTTTCGAGGCAATAACTCGTACCCGCTCTGCCGTGAAGACGGTACGGCGCAGTAAGTCGCTCAACCAGGAAATACCTTCGCTGTACTTGTCTCGTTCCAACTGAAGCATCAAAACGGCCATATTGCAGTAACTGCCACAAAAGAAGTGGTCAGCGTCAGTGGCGTCCACACCCAAGGCGGAGTGAGTTTTCACCGTGTCCCCACTCAGCTGAGCAACAACAGACCTGCATAAAACACGGACGTTATAATCATGAAATATCAGTCAAAATTTTAGCTAGTCGAATCTTACTCATAGGGGATTAGCTGTCCGTTGCGCATTACTGCAGACTCAGGAAGGCAGCTCATCAGAAGTGGCAAGAAAAGGCGCTGATCATTTGGAACTAACGAGGTATCCATCAAGGCGTACAGGTAAACGAATTGAGTTTTAACATCGTCCAGCTGGAATCGGACAGGAATTCGCTCAAGATCTCCAGGGAAGCTGCTACATCCCAACGATTCTCCGCGATTACAATATCGTTGAATTGAATGATAACTGATAGAATTAATGTCCGGAATAGGGACAGACATGATGAGATCGACAGGAGCTTGGCGATCATTGTGCTCCAGAGCGGAAGAGAGTTCTTCTGCCTTAACGGTTAATCCCTGAGTCCCAAGACTACTTCTTTGTCCTTCTAGACGTTCTAATTCCTGAGTAGTATAAGCTTCCATTTCTTTCTTGGAAGGCATGCCTGTAAAGAGAATAAAGGTTAAGTATTTTTGCTTAAAAGAAATTGTTTTGCGGAGTTTTATGACTTACCCTGAGTCAAAACACACGGCCGACCGAGCATGTATCGCAGGATCAAGTCGTTCCAAAAGCAAGGACTCTCTTTTGTCAAAGCTCTCAGATCTTCCATCGGATTTACTCGACGTCTGAAATCTTCATGGCTGAAAAGGATGGAAAATCACCTTTAGGAAAAAATACACAGCATTAATTTTTCTAGAAAATTACCTCCGACCATAGAGAATGTCACCAACGGCCATAAAAGCTACAGTGTCATGAGGGTTGTTCTCCAGATGACTCAGTTGCTCTAACATCCTTCTTCGAATCACCAGTTGCATCCGGTCCATGTCTAAAGGCTTACCGCCGTTCCCATACGGTTCCATAACGCTAAAAAACTTGGGCTGAATTTCGCCCAACTTATTGACAGGCACGTTCTCGAATGCTAAGTAGACAACTGATTCTGAGTTCTCGATGAAAGAATAGCCCACTTTGCTTGCCAACGGGTCGGTTGTTTCCACATAAGTCTTTTGCAATAGACTGACGGCTGTGTCAGTTAGATATTCCATAAGCATCATCAGCGCGCACGTCTCGTAAAGCTGGTATACACAGGACGGACCTCTCCATGCTAGCCATACCATGCCCTTTTCTTCCTCCTCACAAGGGTAAGCAATTAGTTGGTCGATAGATTCCATGAGTGGTGGAACTGGGTTTTGCCACGGGCGACTGAATGGAATCTGGGTCTTCTTGCATTTTGCGACTATAGTATCTTCAACAGGCTTTAAAGCCTGAAATACTTGGGATGCTTCCACGCGTCCAGTGATGATGAGTACCAAGTTTTCTGTTCTGTAATAAGATTTGTGGTAATTGCGAACCTTTTCATTGGTTGTACTTTCCCTGAGATTTTTCAGAAGACCACCAGTGACTGATTTGTACCCACAATGGCCAGGGTACATGGCCTTCAGCATAGCATTATGAATTAGGGTTTCACCAGTGTTTTCACAGCCTTGCATTTCACAGTATACCACACCTGAATCTTCAGCTTCACCATTTACATGGTGTACTTCAGTAATGAACCCAGCATCAGTAAGTAGTGGATTAAGGATGTGATCAACATAAATAGGTAAGAGGGCCAAAAATCCTTCACTACCAGCTGTTGTCATAGTATAACAGGTATGATCAACATCGGTCCAAGCTGAAAGAAAAATGTATTTTAAATTCTGAAAAAAAATATTAACATTTGAACATTAAATATGTACCATTTGTTCCAGAAGCCAAGCAGCGGTTAGCAAGAATATCCAGCATACCCTTGTAGGGATACGATTCTGATCCAAGAAAAATGAGGTGTTCCAATGTATGAGGAAGACCATCATGGTCATGAGCTTCTGTGGCTAAAACAAAGTATCCGTTCACTACTGGGCCATCAACCTCTGCAATGATTACTCTGAGTGCAGATTTCTTCGACTTGTATTTGTGGACAGGTATTACGCCGTTAACTTTTGTGGTAAAAAGTAACTCGTAATCTTCTTCGCTTTTGTTCATGGTCAAGTCTGTTGAAGAAGTCATCTTTGATGTATCTTGAAATTCAGAGAAAAACGTGGTATGCATGCAATTTAGTAACAATCGTTAATACTTGGTGGATAGTGGTTTTTAGCTTCTTCTAATCAATTTATTGTTCAAACTGAACACTTACCCTCATGTGATGGGAATTTGAAGTAACGGCAAGTAATCACTGTCAAATGTAGATATTATTGCAGACGACACAACTTGTAAAGAATAACTTGGTTTCTCAAAAGACTAAAAGAGGGCACTCATGATCAAAGAGGAGCGAACTCTCTTTTAGCGCAAAGCCCGCAAAATCCTAAAATAGAGACTAAATCATTTTCGATACGCAAGTCTATCTAAAAAATACCTTTCAGTTGAAATGAACACATGAATTTATTTTGCGGTCAGTAAAAGGGTAACAGCTTTTATCGTAACCGCTTTTAAAATGCTACCAACCAAACAAACTGATTTTTACTTTGTCACGTCCGCACTACGCAGAAGCGATACAAGGCTGTCAACAACAATACTATCATTATAAACTTGGGTGTTGAAAGTTTTGTAATAAAAACAACCGTACATTATAGCTGCGCCACCAGCAGCGGAAGCGGGCAACGCACTACGCAGGGTCGAATTGCTAGTTACAGACTTAAAGATACGTAAATATTTTTTTCTTTGGACGGAATTTCCGAATTTTTTGAATGAATAAACATCAAGACTTTTCGCAGAATAATGATTCTGTACCGAAAATTGCTAATTCTATTGTGAAACTTAAAATTCGTGATTCGACTACATAAACCGTTTCAACATAATGGATTATTTATGACTAATGAAACCATAAAAACAAGGTTTCAATCGAATTATAATTGGTAATTGCGTGATTGCGCGATGAAATCTCTGTGAAATGTGGTTGACAATCTCCTTCGGTGCAGCGATGTGCAAAATTTGGCGTAAACAAGAGCTAAAAGGTCTTAAAAAGTTCAAATAAAGTACCAATAGTTTTAGTTAAATTAAAAAATTAATAAAACGTGACTTTCGTTGGTGGCGCAACCGAAGGCGGGACTCGACAGCATGGGTTGTGTTAGCTAGTAGTAAATAAAATGTAATTATTTCTTCCATTAACAACTGGCGATAGATGATTTAAGAAACTGTGTGCCCTACTTCCATTCAAACCTTAGATCAGGCTAAACAGAAAAACCTAGAGGAAACGTAGAACTGGAATTTAGTTGCTGCTATAAATTTTTTATATGTTCCTGATGATCCTTGCATTTTGTTTTACGAGCTTTTTCTTCACGCAGCCAAGCGAATATATTAGATTTCGTTTGAAATTCAAAACTGCGATCTATATCATCTATCATATGACGACCGATTTTAATAAACAATAAAGCTACTCTGGGAACTCTTTACTTGTCTGTGACTCAGGTAAAACTCGGATATTTTAAATTAAGAGAAAGGATTTCTGTCAATTGCTTACCACGAGAGCAGCAGTGAACTGTACGTATTTTCATCTAATATTTAATCCAAAGTTCAAACGAAAAACGACTGTAAATCCACTTGTATTTTTCATTAACTATCGAACAAGAAATATTGCGATCGGAAAACATTGCAATAATGTAATAACGTATTTACACTATACATATAATATGCTTACATCGATAGCAACTTTAATTTTCGAATGATAAAATACCTAATAATGATGGATCTTAATATCCTTGAATATTGTAATAAATAGAATTTGTATTTTATTTCGGAAATTTAGTTCCACTTTTTATGTTGTGTAAAATATGGACACAATTTTAATCAATATAAATATCATACCGGTATGGTAAATTCTTAAAATTATCCATAGCTGTGATCACCCTTCTTGTCTATCGGATATTTTTCCCTTTGTGGAACACACTGTATAGTCCTACCTTAAATTGCATATCGATCGTCTTTAAGCTGAGCTTGGGTTTGCATGTATGGCTCGTTATAATCGCCCGCGTTTCGTCGGGCAAATCTTGAAAGGAAAAGGTCGCGGGGTACAACCGACAATAAAAAAACTGGCGCTAGTAGTCGTGACGATCGTTTTGGTTTCTGATTTTGTTTTTAACCATAGTTAGTCTTTTTTGTGTTTCTAGCGTAATTTGCTGAATAATTTTACCAGTTGAAAACGTTGTGTATGTTGAGGTAGGCCTTCGTAAAAGCGGGCCGAAGAACGAGAAGAGAAAACGATTTTGTTGAGACTCATCTTGGTAAGCGCCTTTTCTGCGGCCAAACAGAAACATAGGCAATGATGGCTGGATGGCCTGTCTCGTAGGCGCGAATCCATTCGACTTCATCGGCAGCACAATCAGCGGTGTCATCTCCATGCTGAAGAGACCAGCAAAAATAAAGTTATGTGAATTACTATTTACCGCGATCAGGTTATGGCTGATCCTAATAAATCGCCAAGAAAAAAATTAAAGTTGAAGAAATTAAAGAAAAAGATTTTAGACCCAAATTTTAGAAAAGTTTTTAGTCAAACATTAGGTAGGCTAAAAGCAATAAAGATTAGTTATTGCCTTATCCAAATGCGGTAATTTCATGGGTTCTAGAATAGGTTACAGTTACATGCATTGAATTAAAAATTGAAATCAAATGTTCATATTCACCCGAGCGTTTTGGTTGGTAGAAACTGATTGGAACTGTGGAACACATTTTTTAGGGCAACGTCGACATCGTCTTCAATATCTTCGTCAAATGTCAAGATCTCTGGCTTGTCGATAAATTCAAAGTTGCGCCGGCGACGACAGGCGCCAGTAACGTTCACCAACTGGCAACAAACTTGCTATCTCGACCAATTAATGAATTTATAGTTACAATTAAAAGTAAACACGTGAATAATTTTGTTGGATCGAATAAACACCGAAACTCGGCATTGACCTTAATTTTATTATGTGTGAATTTCTTGTATTACTATAAATCTTACTTTGTTCGTAGATGTGACGGTCGTTGTGACGGTGCTCGTCACAACGGACGTGACTGCGACGGCCTTAACTACCGGCGAGAACAGGATTGATAGAATCACGAATGCAACAGCAGTAGATAACGTCATCCAGATTTTCATGGTGAGCGATCAAATAGTTACTGGGCGGACTGGCGGACTAAATAATCTGGATCATTTGACAAACAGCACACACATCAGCCACTAAGTTAGTAATAATACTTTTTCAATAAAAAATGTCCTTCGCTTCTAATCTGGGATAGCAATCGGTTGAATCAGTTTACAATAGCAACCGAAATCCTACCGTGTTTATCCGATTCGTTGGGTTCCGTCCAGTCCAACGTATTCACTTCTTTTGTACTCTACGTCGTCTTCCAACTCCTTTATATGTACCTACCTTTCACGTAGGCTGTTCGTTAGTTAGCCGTTCACAACATGTTCCACTTTGTCATTTTTATGTCAACCACTTATACTATACACACTAAACTGTGAGTTTTGGCGGTTGCTTAAGACGGCTTTTCACCAAATTAGAATGAACCTCACAATGAGCTCCCGTAAAAGAAAAATTTGCAGTTACTACCAACATTAACACGCATAAAGAAATACGAAAAATTGAGAACAACACACGCCACTAGATGTACTTGAAAACCAATGATAACTGAAATCAGAAAACTACAGGTAGCACTATTGCAGCTATAGCTAATTAAATGTGATTAATTTTCAAAATTAAATGATTAGTTAAATTGGGGATGGTGTCTCTTTTTTTACTTTTTTTTTGCTTTTTAACAGTTGCATTATAGACGTATAGTTGTCCCACATTTTAACTACGTCTGTCACAAGAAATTCGGGATAATAAATCAACCATTTGAAGTTGGAGCAGATGTGAGGTACAGAAACGAGCCTACTGTCCGCGTCTTTCTGGTCGAGTTTTCATTATCCAATAATTAGTGGCCAGGTTTTGTGTTTTCGAAAGTCTTAACACGCAAACCAAGTTACAAGAGGCAATTTATAAAGTAATCACGCTTTGTTTTCTCCAACATATATAAGCGGTGCGCCCTCAAAATCTATTCCCAATCCGTTCTGCTGGCCGTTTGCTGGCCATTTGAAACAGACACAGGCGAGGCGACATGTCTGTTAAGCTTTTACTATTATACGTTACCAACTCATTTGTCATGATCGGTCATGATTGCTATGATGATGGACGGCCGAGTTGTACTCTCTGCTAGCAGGTGCGATAGTGGGGCGCACGTACCAAAAGAAATTCCCCGCTGGATATGCAACTGGTATACATCTGAACAGGTGCAGTGCAGCTCTGTACAAAAGCTCCGTAGCAACAACGCGCATCATTTCATCCAAAAGTTTCCAATTTCAGTAGATATGAAACCCGTGGAAATTCATTCATAAAAACGGTTCGGGTTTCTTTTTATTTAAAAAAAGGGGGGTTTACAGGTTCATTCCCATCTATTTGGCTAAACATGTTGCAGCACGTAATCGGGCTGGAATTCATTGGAAATTTGGCGCGTTCTAGCGGCTCCCGAAATGTCAATTTCACTCGAATCGCCCGCCCGTGCAGATAATTCAATTAATCACGAAGAGTGACGGGGCGAGAGCCAAGTGAAACGTGATAATCTCCCCCGCACAATGATGCATAAATTATTTGTCTTGGAGCTCTGCGATCGAATATAAGGAGCTCGATGAGCAGGAGCGGCTGCAGTGGCGGAATAGCGACGGTGCCGATGGAAATGTGTAATCATTAAGAAGAGCGATGAAGGGCCATCTCTCCTTCTGAATGCGTGACTGGTTGAAATTCGAAATTGGATATCAACGCGTCATCGAGTCGAGGTTGATGCACGAGTATCGGTTAATGAAGCTAGAGCTGCTCGTCTGTAGAGCCAGCAGTAGCATTTCCGTTTAGCTGAAGGACCTGTCGCTCTCCCGCGCCCGCATCAATAATGCGCTGATGTCAGAAGAACGGGGGGAGGAGGGAGGCTTCTTTTGCCGCGCGGAGCGTGAATCCATCACCGCATCGATCCATCCATCCGGCAAGAGGAAAACACACGGCCACGCACGCTCTTATCTATCCTGCGTCACCTTCTTATTTATTCATGTTTTGTCAAAATCACAATGTTTGATTATTATGCAAACAGCAGACTTTTTGTCGGCCATAACTTCACACAAACACGGGAGATTCTAATCCGATTTCTCGGAATTGCCTTACATTTTGTCTGTTGTCGAGAGACTTTGAATACAGTACCCACCAAACTATTAGGTACACCCCCCTATTTTCAATGCATTCTTATGGCACTACGTGTCCTAGAAAAATGCAATAACTCTTGAACCGCTTGGGCTAGATTTTTTTCCTTTTGGCCCTGAGTAGATCTAATGATGATCTACATTTTTTCTACACATGAAGTTGTCGTAGGATTAACCCCCACGGCGCTACGGTATCGTTCAGTTTATTAGGTACACCCGTTTTCCCCCCATATGCGCCGTGTTAAATACGGCGTTTTCCAAAATTTACAAAAAATACTAAAAATCAAGCTAAAATCTTTTTCTTTGTGCCAAAAGATGCAGAATTCTTCACTCTATACGAATATAAAGAATAATTTACAATCAAATCAACTCAGAGAACCCTTCCCTATACCTCAAAGTTTTCCACTTCAAAATTTGTACTTTTTTCAACAAACTTGCACTTTCGCCAGCAGAGGGCGCCAAATTTCGCCAAATTTTGAAGTGGAAAACTTTGAGGTATAGGGAAGGGTTCTCTGAGTTGGTTTTATTGTAAATTATTCTTTATATTCGCATAGAGTGAAGAATTCTGCATCTTTTGGCACAAAGAAAAAGATTTTAGCTTGATTTTTAGTATTTTTTGTAAATTTTGGAAAACGCCGTATTTAACACGGCGCATATGGGGGGAAAACGGGTGTACCTAATAAACTGAACGATACCGTAGCGCCGTGGGGGTTAATCCTACGACAACTTCATGTGTAGAAAAAATGTAGATCATCATTAGATCTACTCAGGGCCAAAAGGAAAAAAATCTAGCCCAAGCGGTTCAAGAGTTATTGCATTTTTCTAGGACACGTAGTGCCATAAGAATGCATTGAAAATAGGGGGGTGTACCTAATAGTTTGGTGGGTACTGTATAAACAAGCGACCAACGAGAGCGGGTGCGAGAGGATTTTTTTTCAATTTCCCGCGCCATTGTTACACACACACACACAACGCCCGCGTCTCTACATATTATATTATAGGCCGGATGGGAAATTTGAACGGTGCCAAGAAAGTCGAACCTTTTCACCCGGCCCTGAAACATCGTTCAGGATTCAAAAGATATGTAAGAGTATTTCCTACGTAATAACGTGTGAGCGGCTGTGTGCCTTTCTTGTTTGTATCTACACGCAATATTACATTTGTGTGCCGTTGATCAAAGAAGAGTTCTTACAGTTCGTATCTTTTTTATTATAGCTATAATTCGTCTTATTATTAGAAACAGCTATATTGCCATCTTCATTCCCGCCGTTCCTCTACGTTTGGAAATTCAATACTCCCGCAGAAACTGGATGTGTTTATTCGAATATACTGCGAGGTGCTTTTCCAACTCAATTTACTGGAAGTTGCTGCCATTCTTACAGATTATCATTGGCAAATCAATTGCGACAGGCCTTTTGTTTGCTGAACACGGGCGGAAATGTGAGATGCTAGAACTCATCAAGAAAATGAGAACTGATGAAGACAATTGGCTGTGCCGGGCTGCTCATTTACAGCTAGAACTCGTTAACATCAACCATTAACGGCCATCGACTTGAATAGAGCCTCCTGTACTACTAATATACAGGCTTTCCACCGGAATGAGCAACTCTACACGTTCTGCTGGGCTGTGTGTATACAGAAACTCTCTAACGTAAAACAGGATTATCGTAAACAAGAGATTAGCAGGGTCTAGACACATTTTCTGTACAGTTGCGCCACACAGCGCAGCCGACTAAATATTTACAGTCAATAAGCCGGTCACTGCCACCATGAAAGCCTTTCAGTCACAAAAACATCGAACAAACATGTATACCAGCTACATCACTTGTATTATTTTGAAACAATCAAACAGCCAGCCACTGATTACATTTAATGATTTAATCTCGATTTCAAGACTGACATTGTACCATTATTGTACACGTTCCTTGTCCTTGTATACTGTCTAATCTAATATCACACCAAGGACTTGAATCGTACTTCCTCCGGGTATAGATTGCCAACAGTAGGGATCAACAAATAAGAAGTTATCGTGCGATATAAGCTTAATGTATACACCCCTAAAAAAGACTTTTGAAGAGCAAAGCCGAATTGGAGCTCTAGTATAGTATTACTATAAAAGATATTGTCTTCAAATCTCCTAGAAAAATGAGTGACACGTCTTATTAAAAACACTCTGTATCCATCAGTATAACACGATGTATTGATCTCTCTTCCACTTTCAATTATAGACCTAGGCTGCTATAGCTGCCATAGCTGCTGTGTCTAGCGTGTATTAGTCAAGGGTTGCCTAAATGTTTGGCGGGCGGCGGCCCCGGAATCAGCATTCGTTACACACACATACCGTAGTTCCGGCGGCCCAAATAATCAAGACCTTATTTCTCCGCAGCACACTACACACTTCCTCCTCCGCAATCCTACCAGGCCTGCGGGAGGGGTGCCAACAGCCGAGGGTTTGATTAAGACAATATGATTTAGATCCTCGTGTGACGCTGGCAGGCTGGTAGCGGTTGTTTGCTCCGCCCGCACAACATATGACAGCAATTAAAAAATAAAAATAAGAAAATCTTGCTGGGCCTTTGTGCGATCGAAAATGCCCAAAATGTTGCCAGAGGAAAGAAAAAAAAAACTTGTGTGCATAAAAGCTCCTCCTTTGCATCAAGCTTCTTGTGAATATAATATTCAAGGAGCTAGAGGGAAAACAAACAACCGAACAAAGCGAATTCTTTGTTGTCCTGTTTTTCTTTTTATAGGCCAGCTATACTATTTGCTGTGAGAGACGATCTATGCGCTTTTGAATAAACAAGCGAGAGCATTTATAGGGCCAGATGTCATAACTCCATCCATATTGTATCGCCCATTCACCGCCCGTTGTTGCTGTTGTACGTCTGTACTATAGTGTATTCAGCAGATCTGAATATACAAGTGCTGCTGAATACAGACGGCGGCCATACAGTTCTCTCGCGGGTCTTCTTTTTCTTTTTCTTTCTTTATAGTAGGAACCGGCGATATTTGCTGGATGATGTCTATAGGCTCCAACATGTATGTAGCACGTTCATGCGTGGAATGGCAGACACTCGGCTCGCTGTGTCTGGCCATGAATTCATGTGGCTCCTGAATATATAGCCTATAGTTTGCCATCATATATACATGTACACACCACCCAGCAGCACCAGCACCAGCAGCAGCGAAGCTATATAGTTGGCTGTCTATGTTCTTGACGACGCCATTAATACGCGAGTTTGACGCTCCGTCGACCGCACGACACACTCCAACTTGTCCAGAAAACTTGGGCCCAAAAAAATGTGAAATAAAAAGGAAAAATAAAAAAATAAATGTGCCTCTCTCTTTTTTTATTGGCTTTTTCGTGGAGAAAAAGAAAGTGTTGCTGTGTCGGGCGGGTTCCTATATATATATACCGTACTAGGCTGGTGGGCGTCAAAGCCACACACTTCATACAAACACACAACAATCGAGTTGTGTGTCTGGCTTGTCTGCACGTAAAAAACGAATTCGGGAGTCGCCAACGAGCGGTTGCTAGTTCGTTTTTTTTTTTTTTTTTGTTTTGTTTTGTTTTGTCTGTTATTCTTTTAACGCGCCATCTGCAACTCGGGTGCAAAGGATAGTAGTACACATGAAAATAATAACTTTCTTTTTTACTTGAGTGAATGTCATCCGGCCATTTCTTGTTTTGATTCCACCATTCCACTATAGAATAACTCGAGTGGACGAATCTAAATAATGTTTGAGGCTATATTATCTTTTGGTTGGATGAATAAGACATCGGAAGAATGGTCGTCATCTTTCAGTATTACATTTACGAGGGACTGTTAAAAATTGCATCAAATATAGCAGGCTATATGGCGAAGAGGAGGGAAAAAAAAGACATAAGAGCGACGTCTCGGGTTCGCCGAGTTGCTCTTCAAGTATTCAACAACTTCCTGACGAGTTTTGTGTGTCCTGTCAAACACAAGAGAGACAAGACGCAACGACCTAAACGAAAAAAGAGAGAGAGAGAGAGAATCTAATACGTTTTCAAGCGGAAGCACTTGCAGTTGTCTGTTCGCGTCTTTATATAATTCATTGCGCAGTGGGCTGTTGTGTCTCATGTTGTTATTATATTTTCAGCGAGAGGATTCTATTATAACAAACAAGCGGGATATAGTATATTCCTCCTGCAAAATGTATCAGGATATGAAACGATGATCCGCAATCTGCTGATAAGTAACCCAAACAAAGAAAGAAAGGAAAAAAAATCTCAATTTTTATATAGATAATATCATAAACTTAACGTATAATACGATGGGTAATATAGGGCTTCGGGCTTTAAGCTTTATACCTCTACACAGGTTTAAAAGCGAAAGGGTTTTTTGGGAACAGAGCCAATGTAGCCAGTATATCCCCCCCTCCCCCATTTCTCTTTTGTGTATCCTTCGCCCTATGGCCTTTTCCTGTCTAAATACTCTGCTGATGCACCGTACTGTACCTTCTGTATTATTACTGGCTGGTGCGGATAGATCCTGTTCCTCCTCATCCCTCCCCTTTGTTTGCTTAAATCCACATACTTTCCACGATGATTGTCTATACACACAGCAAACAAGCCGGGCGTAAAAGTGATTTATTTCCAAAGCTCTGCCGGATCAACTTGGCGGCGCTGGATGATGAAGCCCTTGGAAAAAATTACAGCAGATTGGTATTAATATAGATGATTGAATTCGAATTAGATTATCGATAGACGGGAAAAAGGTGAATTGTAATGGCTGTAGATATTATTGCAGAGCACATCTATATAACTACTTGCCTAGTGTACCGGTATAATACATATAGACAAATGATCAAAATAATAAAGAAAATAGATTTCGACGGAAGAGCCGAGAGAAAATAAAGGCCCATCTGTTGGAGCGCGGAAGGAAAAAGAAAAAAGCGAGCCGTAAGAAGAAAGAAGAAAGAAGAAGAAGAAGAAGCGGATCATTTCCGCCCATCAGACGGGCAGATTCCCATCAGATGGCAGACGGATGGGTTGATCGATGGCCTCCTTGAATGACGACTTGATGGATCCGACAACATAATATACGCTATACTACACTATAGTACTACTATACTAGCCCCAATAAGAACTGAAAGGCCGGTAATAGAAGAACATACGGCCCAACTCTCGCTCGTCTAACACGTCTGAGCAGTTCCCAATAAAAAAGCAAATGACGGTCGGTGTTGGTAGTAGAGTACTAAATAAAGACGTTATGCCTTGTCCAACCATCTACAAAGAAATGCACAACGAGCTGCTGTGCGGTCCTCATGGTGCCGACGCTCCGATGAAAAGAATCGAAGAATCGCTTTAATGAATCTACCGTCATCTCTCTAGCCTTTTATTTCTTATTTCTTTAAAAGAAGCTGATGACCTACACGGACGCGATGTCTTATCTCGTCGCCTCTCCTCTGTGTATATAGGCCGGGTAAGGAGCACGTGCTCTCGACCGACCGCATATTAGGCAGCAGCCGGGTGCTGCCTTTTGTCGGAATAGAAAAAAGAGAGAAGAGAGCGGCCCTCTCTACGTATAACTATACTGATGCTACTCAATGGCCAAATAATGATGTCATCCAAGCTCCGTCGAGCATCTCAGTTTACCATTGACATATTATAGGCCCAAGATTTTCCTGGTAGCTTCTATCAAATGCGGAAATTCTAGGAAAAAAACGACCATAGAGAAGAGCGAGAGTCGGTGCCTATATTTAATCCGGTGTGCTGGATCAGCTCTCCGGGCCTAGAAACGAGTCATGTGAAAGGGCAAATAGAAAGAAGGAGGCTAGAAAACGATCGACAGCCAACGATCGAATCATCATATACTACTAGGCTACTACACATAGCCCAGCCCAGTCAGCCGACGGGAGTATATAGTACTAGTGAATATCTCAAAGAAGAAGAAGAAGAAGAAGAAGAAGAAATCGAATCAGCCCTCCCAACACAAAAAAAGAAAAAAGAAAAGAAAAGAAATTGTACGTTTTGTTGTTCCGTCGCTCAAAATCGATAGCGCTTGCGCCGTGTCTAAACTCTCGTGCGTGCTGCTGCTGCTGCTCTGCTGGTCCGCGCTTATAGACACGCAACTATAGACACTGCTACAAAGTTCCTTGGAGGGCCAGTCGAACGCGGATACAGCGGCGGCAAAGGTTTCCCAAACGAACTTGCGTCCATTTTGCTACATCTCGTTTCTTTTGGTTGTTGTTTTTATCAGATTTTGTATAGTATTTTTGATCGCTGCGGGTTTATATGCTACATAATTGTATAGAGCCCGCCGGTCATGTGTCCAGTGTCGTCCTGCAATGCGATTCACGGCGCCTATTGACAGCCACTCTCGTCCGGATCATCTTTGATTGCATCGACAACTGCTGGCCTGTACACAGCTGGACGACCAATTGAAGTCTGATCAAGATGGTTCACCAGCAATCGTACGATCACCGCCATTCGTCCTATCACCCGCCGTCGGCGTTCAGTGTCGATCCGACGGGCCAGCCGGTCAAGAACAAAAATTACCAGCAGCAGCAGCAGCAGCAGGCCAACCAGCAAACCAGCGGGGCTGGTGCTGGCGCTGGCCTGCGGCCGATGGGTAAAAACCGGAACAACAACAACAACAACAATTCGTCAACGTCTTCGTCGCCCACTTCGTCCAGCGCCGTCAATGATAACGACACCTTTGCGCGCTTCTGGCCGCAGCCGGCCAATAACGGCGGCAGTCGGCCGTGCAGCAGCGGGCCGGGATGCGGAGCAACGCTTCCGCATCCCTCCGGGCCCATCAGTGGCGGCGGCACATCCAGCAATGGCAACAACTCTTATTCCGCCGTCGAGAATGACGTCCGGTGGTCCAAATTACTCCGGCACGACGGTACACCCACCAAGGTATAGCTATACCCACCACAGCCAGGCTCCTCCTCCGGCCAGCTCAAAGATTTCATTATAGCTGTATAGATGTGTCCAGCAAAAACCGCCCAGCCGCGCCATTCCGGCAGTTCTAGCAATTACGTTATTATTATGTACAACATCTAACGACATTAAAGGGAAAACAAATATTATTATATTTGGAAGGTTTTACTCTACCCGGAAGAAGGATGGGCCAGAACGGCCACCAACGCCTATTGGCTCCTGTCTATCCCTTGGTGGAATCGCAATCGCTGCAAAGTCGTCGAAGTCGCCGGAACGCGGAGGTCAGTCACAAAAATTAAATCGATCCCATCATCCGTCGTAGAAACTTGAATGTTTAAATCAATATTGCATATAGGACCCTTCTATCTAGTGCTCGGGTTGTTATTTATTTATTTTTTTTTTATTTATTTTTTTAATGGCATTCAAATGGGACGCCGGGAGCTATATAACTTATATATCTAGACGACGGCGATATTCGGTGCGGATATTATTAGGTAGCCAAACACGGGGTATCGATCGTGACGGGGACACGGTGATGGGGTCCCCGGGATCGCTTTTCCTATTGGTTGATGACCAAAGTGTGCGTGTGTTGTGTAAACACGACTCATTGGTTGCCCATCGTCTAAATATGTGCAGCTAGAGAGACCCTAAATGGGATATTTATCGAGGGGGGGAAATCGAGCGCATAAACACGGGACGACATTTCTTTTTCCTTTTTCTTTTTATTTCTTTAAAAAAGAAAAAAGAAAAAAATCTTAAATTTACATCAAACGGCTGTTATTATGTAAAAATGTGTCTGGTGCAGGGCGCAACAGCCGAGACATTTTTCCGGGTGTTGATGTGCGAGGAGGAGAAGAGAAAACTTTTTTTTCTTTTTCTTTTCTTATTTTCATGTGGGACCGGATGTGAATCAAAGGAGATGGTGATGATGTTATGTACAACATTTCCCGCCTCCCCCTCACTTGCAGGTCTTTGGCTGTCGCTCCTTTTCTGGTGAAGGGGAAGAAAAGAGAGAAAATCAAATTTTCCCGCGCTCGTTCTCCTTAGGGCCTCGAGACTTTGTCCTTTTACGAGACGTTCTCCTTTATTCTCGTGGACGTTCGGCGTCGGCGGTGCTACCGGCTGAATGCCGATTGATTTTCTCACGCAAAAGGAGCGAGAGAACGAGAGGAAGTCTGCTGATGTTTTGCGGGGTGGAAATAAAAAAATAAAAAAGGAGACGGAGCTCCTTGATTATTCCACCCTTTGCTGGAATAACCGTCCGTTCGTCCGTCCTCTGACCCAGCAGCAGGAGCAGCAGCAGGAGCAGGAGCCATGTCTCTGTCCGCTCTTTTTTCAAAAACATCTTTATCGATTAGTTGATACACTCCCGCGCTCCGCTGCCGCTGCCACCGCCGCTGCCGCCGTGGTGGCACTCGCCGTGTAAGAACAAAGAACGTTGGCTCCTACAAAGATTTCGAAATCCTCTTAGAGCTTTGCTAGACACGAATGATATAGCCCTTGGACCTCTTCTATGTTACCCCCGCCCTGCGGCAGCAGTAGCCGTACACTATATGTACTATACACTATAGAGTATATATATGAAGGAAGAGCAACATCATCATCCCAGGTCCCGAAACTCTCTCCGGCCCCCGCTCGGCTCGCCCCACCCAACGATCTAATAGTTGCCATATATTTATACGACATTCGCAGACGTACTCTATACTCTAGTTGCTATACAGTCTACATATCATATAAGTAAGTAAACTTTTCCTTCTTTTCTCTGTATAGTCTTTGGCCCAACTAGATAGGTTACATTCGCAGCGGAAATAAAAGCACTATATGCCAAGTTGCCAGGGGACAAAAACAAACAAAAAACAAGTGTTATTCTCTGTTTAGTATAGGAGATGAATGTATCAATGTTTCGTGATCCTATTTCACTTCTTCGTCCGCCCGCCCTGCTCTAATATTGAAAAAGCTTTGAATATAATATTCGAAATAGTTATAGATTTGTTTGTTTTTCATGGGAAACGTTATTACTATTATAACTGCAGAGATGGGTAATAATACACGCTGGCTAATATTACGTATAAGGGGCCCGGTGTGTGTGTGTGTGTGCGTGTATAAGAGCCGGTGATTGAAAGTTGGTCGCGACCGGATAGACGCGATCAAAGACGAGTTGAATGTTTGACATGGACACGGTCGACGTCACTTGATGGATGTTCTGATGTACGTAACGTAAGTCCACGCTCGCTCTGTCGAACCTGAGTTTTCCGCTATCTATATAAGCGGCTGCTGCTGCTGTCTCTTCTCTCCTCTCCAGCTCTCTCCTCTCTGTCGAGCGCGGGAAATCGATGACGACGACGCCATTGGCGGCTTATAAATCTTTCCATCTCTCTCTCTGTACTGCTATCTCGTCTATTCTCTGCTTGCCAAATAGAACTAGCGATATCCGCCTCTACACTGTGTGTATCTGCTCTACAGTCTCTATTGATCATTGATTTCGTTGAGACTGTAGAGAGTGATATGTGCGAGAGTTGTTGCCGTCGGCAGGTAACACACAGACAGACAGACAGACAAGACAAGTCGATAGCATTTCGCCTCAGATGTGTAGAGCACCGGAAATCAAAAGAGGAAAGAAGAGGAAGAATAAGAAGAAGAAGAGCAAATCTACAGTAGATAGGAGAACAACCAACCATCAGCATATAATAGTCCGGGAGAGAGAAAGGCAATGGGGGTTACATATCGATTGGTTGTGCGGCGCGGTCCCTTTTTCTTTATTTTTTTCCATCCCGCCAACGTCTAAATGTATACAGCTGAGCAGCAGTAAATCAAAGGAGAGACGACACCAACGATGTGGAGTCAAACAAAAGAGAATTGGAGAAAGATGGACCCCCCCCCCAATGAAAAGTTTTTCTCTTTCTTTTTTTTTTTAAATATATTCTCCCGGTGCTGCGGGGAGGAGGAGGAGGTTTGTTTGATCTACAATCGCTCGTCGTTTTGTTCTTCAATCGTCTTCCTCCTTCCTTCCTTCGTTTCTTTCTTTTTTTTTTGTTTTTATATTTTCCCTTTAACTGTTTGGGTTATTTATATAAACACCCAAGGAGGATCGAGGGTTATGTCATCCTTCTCGTTGGGGTCGGATTTCTTTGGCTTTGGCTGTTGATTGCATCGCTCTCTCGTCTATTGCATGGGGGTGGCGGCCTATAGTATCTAACCCCCAAATCAACCCAGTGAGCACTGCGCAATGCATTTTGGGGTTTTCCTTTTTTCTGATTTCCACCCATTACACGTCAATTGTTGTCTTGTAGCTAAATTATACGGTATACCACATGTCTATTCAATGTTTTTTTTTTTTTTTTTTATTTCTGATTTCTGATTTCTGATTTCTGATTGCAAATGGGAATATATTTCGAAAGGAGTACGACGCAGGCCAAGTTGATCGATGCCGGCGACCGGCGAACAGTTTACGTGGTCGGCTCGTTCAAGAGCTCGTCGTCGTCGTCGCCGGACCTCTCGTCATCCGAGCCGCAATTCAAATTGGCCCTGACGTCGCACATCACGACGGCCGACGTCAATCTCGGCTACCTGATGACCGGCACGCTGGAGCGGGGCCGTCACGGCGACTCGCTCCAGCCCACCCATTTCGCCGTCCTCCGTAAATTCGATTGGAATAGCCAACAGCAGCAGCAGCAGCAGCAGCATTGATGAAATATACGACGATACAAATACTACTTGCTCTGTCCAATTAGAAAAAAATGAATGCTGTAAGTCTCTTTGATTCATTCTTAATAAATAAATAGAGATATAATCAATGAATTTCTCTACGCAGGCAAATTGCGTGTTGTATTACACGGCCGTCCGATCTGCTCCAAGGAAGATCAACTCTCGTTTGTTTTTTGTTTGTTTTCTGAGAAATAAAAACACTTTGATTCGATGTGACAGTCTCCACACTGCCGATTTTCTTTCGATTACGTAATCCGCTCGAGTCGCCATGTCTAATCTCAATCCGCAGTGTGTGTGTGTGTGTGTAACTACACACACGTCTTCTTACGTCTAGACGTGCGCGCTAGACATCGTTAGGAATGCTCCGCCGCCGAAACTTGCCACTTGATTGTGTGTGCGAGGTACAACGGTGAGCTCACCTAGCTGACGACGTTATTTAGACTCTACACATTTTTCTATCTATCTAGCTGCTGCCGCTGCTGCTCTCCTTGCTGCCTCCTGACTAACTATTGTTTCTTGTGGTACTTATATATCGTATATTATTATTCTTTCTTTCTCTCTCTCTCTCCCTCTCACTGCGTGCTGTGACTGCTGTCTCTGTCTCTGTCTCTGCTCTGCTCTCATTCGATACTCACCCAACGTCTCCTCCTTATTTCGGTCTCTCCGTCCCGGGCGCAAGAAAAGGAAGAAAGGGAGTCGCTCTTGTCTTCATAATTCAATCGAGAAATTCGAGAATTGAATCAAAAGAAAAAGAAAAATATAGAAAAAAAAAAGAGAGAGAGAGAAAAGATAACCCAAAAATTCCTTCATTTCGAGTCTTGTACGTTACACACCAACTGCTGTTTTTTTGTGTGTGTTATATTCTGATGAAATTGACTTGGACGAATGCGAGCACGGGGTAGTTGTGTATAGACTGCTACTGCTCCTCTCTCTACTACACAATACATATAAACATAATATATACACGCAGTACACATATATAAACACCGTTCCTCGGATTCTCCAACCCTCCCCCTCCCCCTCTCTGCCATCTCGTGTTCTCTCTTATCTTCTTCTTGGGTTATTCCCTTATATTCCTTATATACTCCTCCTCCCCCTCACTATATTCTATATATAATATAAATATATACTCGGCATCTCTTTGTATAATACTCGTGCCAATACAATCGGGTCGAATTTGAGACTCTCGCTCTCTGCTCACTCCCTTTTCTATCATTTCCTTATTCGACGGATTCCCCCCCATCCCCACCCCTCCTCACGACGCTGCTGGCTCCGAATGTCAATAGATCTCGTCCGTCTCTCTCTTTCTCTCTCGTTCTCTACACACTTCACCGTTGCGTCTATATATGGCCGACACGGGACACACGTCTTTCTTTTGTACACACTGCTGCTGTTTCTGACTTGAGGGATATGGACTCGAGATGACATCGCTGCTGGGAGGGGGGAGGGAGAGGGAGAAGAGCAGAGAGAGAGGGCGAATGGATAAGAAAATGAATAAGGAACCTGACAAAATTGATTTTTCAACGCCGTCGAAAAATCTTTCGCTCGCTGAATTTTTTTCTTTTTTCTCTTTGACTCGGTTCATTTTTCTTTCTTTTTTATTCAGGGCGGGAATATAGGGAGAGTGGTGACTATTGATTCGACTTTTCGACATGTGCTCTTGAAGACGATCTGTCACGCGTGTGCCAGTCAGTCGCCCCGCTACTTTGGCAACGGCTGTCGGGCAACCGAAACGCGCTAATATGGCCCCAGGCATCTCTTGTATTGCATGTCCGTTCTAGACGTATTTAGCGATTGCAACTACAAGTTTTTTTTCTTCCTCTACCAAAGTCAATTAATTGGCGAATTGAAAACCCCGCGATGAAGATAATTGGGTTCATTGAAAGTTATTTGTTTGATATCCCCCCCCCCCTTTTTTTATTTTTGGCCTTTTACCCCGATGAAGTTGTGGTTTGTGTGCGTGTGTGTGTCTATATCTCTTTCTGTCTCTACACAGACAGGCTCACATCCATAAAGGCGCTGGATAGGAGACGGATCCTAGTTGATCCCATTTGCCCGATTGGATGCTATGGGCGAGCCCTGCGGAGTCATATTTGGTATTCCCGAATAGTTTCGCCTCCAGACATGCCTCCACCCTCCTCCTCCCCATCTCCCGAAAAAAAGAAGAAGAAAAAAAAAAAAAAGTCGTGAAAGATATGGAAAGAAAACTTTGGCCCGCAGCAGTGGATCAGGACAAGATCACGAACCCCCCCCCCCCCCCATGTCTATGCTAGCTGCTGTGTGTGTATAGGATAGCTTCTTCTCCTTGGGATATACTGTTTCCTATACATACATAGACTGGTGATGATTAGATATTCCATTTTCGGGAGGCCCGTGACACTATACGAACACGTTCCGCACATTGTGGCGTGTCTCTATGTATATATAGTGTGTGTGTGTGTGTCGCACCAGCCTCTCTTGCGTATTGTATTATATTCCATGTGTGTGTGTGGTATGTAGTATTCACGATCAGACAAATAGAGGAATAACATATTTATTAGACTCTCCATATTTTGACATGTGTATAGAGGATGATGATGATATGAGTTCTACATGTTCCCAATTGATTTGAAATGAAACAAATAGATTCTCCCGCGGTCTTATAACGCCCTTGGCAAGGACTCGTCGCAAATGTTAGCTCGAGTGTCCAATTCAATGGAGATCTAACCCCAAAAGATTTCCATTGTTTTATTGAAATCAAGCCATCCAGCACTATAGACAGCACACACCGTGTCGTGAGATGTATAGTTGTATACTCTGCTGTGTTATACGGTAATGCTTTTGGCTAGGGATGAAAGTGATCACAGAGATAATCTAGGACTCGCGAGAGAACCTCGCTCCTTTAAGTCCTTTGTCGCGGTCAATGGGCGCACGGGACGAGCGTGACAGACGGGCTGCTGGGTGCGGGGGAGACAAGATGCGATCACGTCACGCAGAGCGAAACTCGAGCCGACAGCTCTCCTCTACGTCTACTCGTCCTTGTATATTCTATTTTCTTTTCAATTGGCTTGGCTCTTGATTTCATTTTCTCTCACAAATGGATTCAGGAAATAAAACACGAGAGGTTTATTTTTTTTGTTTAAATAGGCGCCATCACGGCCCAGCAGCACGACCAGTTGCTGTTATTTTGTTTCTCCTGAAGACGACCGGAGCATAGTAGGTATCGAATAGAAACTCTATGCGCACATTCATTTTCGTCCGGCTTAACTGGACCCGACCTCAGCCGCTGGGCAACATCACAGCGATTGGCACTCTACTCACTTTTCATCTGATTACTTTCCTCCTTTGGCCATCGTTGTCGTCGTCGTCGTCCGACGCAAAAGCTTCGCCCTCTATACTCGCCGCATCGCACAGCTTAAAGCTTGATTGTTAACTTTGGATTCAAGTGAATCCAACTATTACACACAACTAGTTGGCGGGGCGGCAGTAGTACTTTATCGTCTCCGGGCTATTTCCTATTTCCTTTTTCCTTGCCACTACTGCTGCTGCTGCTGGAGATGTCGCGGGATATCCATTTCACTGGAAATGTAATTAAATTGCTACGGCTGCTCTGCTCTGCTCTATTTAATCCATAGTCTTAAAAGCCTCGCAGCCAGAGCGGCCGAGATATAGGCCTATAAAAACAAGGACTTTATGTGCGCACAGCAGCGGCAGCAATGGCACACACATCGAGTATAGATGTGGCCATCCACAGCATCTCACAGCGTCTAGAGCTCGGGAGAAAAGTTGTCTCCTTCCGCTGGATAGACACTTATAATATATCCGTTCATCTTGAATCGACTGCCGATTGGGAATTTGCCAAATGAGACGCTCGAAACTTTCGACGTTCTCATCTCCAGCGCAAGAGAGAGAAGAAGTTTTCCTTTGGCTGGAAATGAAACTGCACGGATGAAATAGGGGGGCTGTGCTGGACCATTCATTATTCTGTCCGCGCTTCCTCTCCGGTTGGAAACTTATTCATACACTTGGTAATTAACTATCCAACACCCACCCGAGAGTCGGTCTTATATTCCCGGTTTTCGACGTGATGGTGATGAATAGCTTGATGTACGCCGCCTTTTCGGAATTATCAGTTTTTAACGGGCTCGTCTATTATTAGTTAATTATTCATCAATAAAGCGTCTTAGTCGCTCCCGTCGCCACCCAACATCAAGAAGGCGAATTATAACAGCACTTGAATTCCGTTTGGAATTGAATCGACCGCAGTATTAAGTTCTCACGTCAATTTTTCTGTGCGGTCGTTAAAATAAAATAAAATAAAATAAAGGACATTTGAATTCATAATATGTGTAGCCCGGCTGTCATAATCAAACTGTTTGAAATATAATCCCGTTCAGTGAGTCATTCCTCTAATAACTCTTCGTTTGACATTAGTCTACTATATATATTCTAGACGTCTCTACTATACGACCAAGTCTTATATATATTCAACCAACGGCTAATATCTCCAAAGCCTTTTGGCCCTTTTCATGGTTTGCTCGGCTGGTTTTCTGACACACCAGTCTCTATTTGATGCAGTAGTTCTATTACATGGACCTACTATACACATTATATAACTAATACTCTATGTGCGTTTCTCCTGGGATGTGCTGTGTGCTGCGCAACTTCTCGGCATACGGGTGCCTTTCAACGGATGGGGGGGGGGTGCCCTTTTTAACGAGCTGCACGATATTTTTCTTTTTTTTTCTGCATAAAACATGGCATTGCAGCATAACAATAATAATACGAATGCAACTAAATCATTTAAAGACTTGATATCTTTTTCCCGCAATGGTATACTAGTAGTATATCCTCCTACACTAATACTGCCGTGTGTGTTTTCCACGAAATATCATCCACGACTTCTTTTTGCCACGGGGGTTGGAGAAACAACTTTCTGTTATCTGCAGGGCTCAACTTTCGTCAAGAGTGATAGTTTTTTCTTTATCTCGTCGTCGTCCCCTCCGATTGATTCTTTTATTCTGTAGATATCTAACGGCCACTCGATCTTCCGCCCCTCTTTACGTATTACTAGCTGAAATATTGCTGATGAATTTGAAGAACAATTACGGTATATTACCTACGGTTAGGAAGGAACGAGTTTTTCAGAATCAAAACCACTTGTAATGACCAAATTCGTACCAACATGATAATAAAAGAATTTCTGCGAATCACTTATTCCAGAGTGAAGGGACTTTATTTGTTTTGGTTTTTTAGTGGAAACTTTCTTATCTTTTGTGTGACTCATTCTCGTGATTGACAAGGTTTTTTTTTCTTCACTTGGGTGTTGCCGGGAGAATTTTATTTGCGTTACTGAAGAAGCATTTGACTCAAGGATTTTTTAAATTTTTCTTTCTATTTCTTCACTGATTCTTTTATTGCTTCTTATCGTTTTCCGTCTTTGAACGAAAAGACGGCGAAAAGATAAAATAGTGGAGATGACGTCAATAAAGATTGTTGTTGCAAAAGAACTTCAGGTATTTCCATGGTGAAAATTTGTACACTAAACGTCATGCGTCATCAGTTGTTTGTCAATCCCGTTTTCATTACATTGCATCTGCAGTTCTCCCGTTTGCTTTTGTAAAAGTAAGGTGCAGCCGGCGGGTATCCAAGCGACCCTAGCAGAAGAAAAAAAGGTTTTTACAAAACTTTTCCTTATTGTGAAAACTAGCTTGTCTGCATTTGACGTTTGAGTTGCGCGGGACGCGAGGCCTTGTCGTCTGCGGTTTATATTTCGTCGCGAGCCAATCGTTTTTGTTCAAGTTTCAGTGAAGATATTCGTTTTAGCGGTGTTATTGTTTTCCTCGTTGATAAATTTCTCGTTATATCGGTGGAGAACAGAAGATACGCAATACATCGGAAAAGTTTTCGACTGCAGTGGACGTGTGGCCACTAGAGTATACATAGACCGAAACGAAGAATATCAGCCAAAGTTTTGTTTTTGTTCCGTCTGGATTTATTCGATTCGTTTTCCATCATCCTATTCGGCGAATTGCGGAGGGAAGAAATGGCTGGGGAGAAAAGTAATGGCTGTGCTACCAATATTCCGTACAGTAAATCTGGAGACCGCTCCCAAGACGAGGTATTCATATTACTACTCTTAAATCTTGCCCCTCTCTCAATGTTGACATTCATTTCACTTGTTTAGATACTGCTGCAGCCATTCACCTACCTGCTACAAGTGCAGGGGAAGCAGATTAGGGTGAAACTCTCTTTGGCTTTCGACTACTGGCTGCACATCAACCCAGAAAAACTAAATATCATCAACGATGTTGTTCAAATGTTGCACAATGCTAGTCTTTTGTAATCTTTTTACACACTCATTCTTTACATTTACTTTAATGATGTGGTTTGTTCTGTTAGAGTTGATGATATTGAAGATAACTCCATTCTCAGGAGAGGTATTCCAGTGGCCCATTCAATATATGGAGTGGCCTCCACCATCAATTCCGCCAACTACGTCTACTTCTTAGGATTGGAGAAAGTATTGGGTTTGAATCATCCACAAGTAAGTTACAATTTTGCTTTCTGCAATAGAAAATCACCGAATCAATTTAATTTTGTTGTAAACTTTCATTCAAAAGGCCACTGAAGTCTTTTGTGAACAACTGCTGGAGCTTCATCGAGGACAGGGAATGGAGATATATTGGAGAGATAGTTATGTCTGTCCAACTGAAGAAGAGTACAGACTTATGATTGTTCGAAGTAAGTGCTTACAAATTTGAAAAAAAAAAATGATAAACAATTGATAACACTTTATTTTCCAGAAACGGGAGGACTGTTTGGTTTGGCTGTTCGTCTAATGCAACTCTTTAGTACAACTAAAATTGATATGAATCCACTTATGGCCATACTAGGACTATACTTTCAAATAAGAGATGACTATGCAAACTTGAATTTAAAAGAGGTAAAATCATCTTCTGTTACAAGTCTATTCAAAGTTCAATATTCCCTTTCACATTGATGACGACAACTTATTCATCAAATTCAATAATGCAATTCTTTGCTGAACCGGTATAAATTAAAGTCATCTGCGCTTGCGCTGATCCATATTCATCTGTAAACGCAAAAGCGGATTCATGATTTTTTAATTTTACTTGTCGACCGCTTGAACAAAGAATTGTTAATGGAATTTATGGCAAATCAAAGCAAGAGATTTTAAATTAATGTATCTGGAGTTGTCGATTGACGTATTTTTTTATTTTTTTTTTAAATTTTCAAATAGTACGCGGAAAACAAAAGCTTTTGCGAAGATTTGACCGAGGTAATTACTTTAATAAATTGAAAATTGAAATTCCTTGATTTCAAAATGAACGAAATTTTTTTTTTTTGCTATATAGGGCAAATTTTCTTTCCCCGTCATTCACGCCATTCGGAGCCGTCCCGACGATCAACAGATCATCAACATCCTGAGGCAACGCACCAAAGACATGGACGTCAAGCGCTACTGCGTGTCCCTGTTGGAGAAGTTTGGTTCGTTTGAATACACGCGCCAGACACTGATCCAGTTGGATCTGGACGCCCGACGGGAGATTGAAAAGTTGGGCGGCAATCCAATCTTGGAGCGCGTGCTGGACGAGTTGAAAAACTGGTGAGACTGCTGGGACAGCATCAAGTCGACAGAATGAAGCCGACGGAATGCCGACCCCATATAGCCTCTGGCATCTATTCCAAAAACCAACCACAACTCTTAAAATATTTATCAGTGCACGTTAAAAATACATCTGTAGTAGAAAGAACTCGTCGCGCTGCGAAAGGGGTTAGACGAGGCCAAGTCACATACGACTGTTGTATTTTTCGCTCTTGAGCCATTAGTTCGTTATTTTCATGACACATTCTCTGGTCGTGTAATTTCAAATCCGTGTTCTTTTCACACAAGATTCCTCAATGTCTATGCTGACTCCGTTATTTCCATCCTTGTTATTATTACTTAATTTCGCCAATTACGTAATGGACGATGTGGCCGTGCGTTGTCGCGGATTCTTATCTACGAATTTGTATCTTTGTTTGGAAATCAACAACAAAAACGTTGAAGTATGTAAAAATAGATCTCGAGTGCTAAAGAGCTTTCGTTGTTCGGAATTTTTGTCCTCCCCATTTCTTCACTTGTCTAAATTTTAAAAAAAATCTTATTTTACTTTTTTATTATTTGTTTGATCGTTAATTTGGATTTCCGCGCATTTCCACCGTCAGATGGCGTTGCCAACGTTTTGACCAACGACCGTCAGATGGCGCTAGCTTGCAGCTTGTTGTCAGTTGCGTGAAGGACGAGAGTTTCGTGAGTCCTGTGATATCACAAAGGCGTCAACTCAAGCGACGGTCGTAGCTCTCGGGACTTTTCGGGACTTTCGGGGGGCTGTTTGGGGTTCGGCGTCGCAGTTAGCATTGCATTCGATAGTGTAGTGCCAACAGAGTCGGGAGGAGGGTGTTCGTTACACTGAGAGACTGCCACGACTCGTCACACACACGTCTTCACACTCACGCCAAATCGTGCAGTGTGCAGTGTGCAAGAGTAAATATAAGAATTCCAGGTTATTGTGTGTGTGCGTGTGTGTGTGTGTTGTTTCCCCTCTCTTTCTCTGCTGCTGCTGCCTCTGCTGCTGCTGCTGGAGAGAGTTGTGAGTGTACCGAGCCGATTGTTTTATCCGGTTACTAGTCTCGTTCGAGTTGACCTGAACGAAAGATCACGTCCATTTTCGATCGCCCTGACCATAAGTGAGAGTGATTTGCTGAGCATGTCGGCCATTGGTGGTTAAGTGAATGGTGTCGAAGACAATTCAAAAGAAGTTTTTTTAGAAAGTACACGCCAAAAATACGAACGTCATAACAAAAAAGAAACGAAATCAATCGAACTGAATTTCCAAAAGGGGTTTCAGACTTTTGGAGCGAGCACACAACGGCCAACTAGATCCATCCATCATGGCTCTGAACGCTACCACACGTTTTAGCGATAATTACGAACTGAAAGAAGAATTAGGAAAGTGAGTATAATATATGCTATGTCCATTTTGTTATGTCTTATTATGATGTAATGTAAACCAACAAGTCGACGCCATCTTTTATCTGTTTCGCCTCTTCGACTGTCTGCTCTATATATACGTGTGTGTGTGTGTGTGTGTGTATTGTTATCTCGGCTGAAGTTTCGGAACGGAACTAGTAGGGGGCCGCCAATGTCAAATCGATTTCGGCTTTCCCTTTTTCCTTTTATTTCTTTTATTTTACTTTTCCCCTAGTCTTGCCACGTAGGTGCTATTTGTAATTTTACACTTGCGCCCTTTTGTTCCCCCCCCCCTTTCTTTCTCTCTCGACGTCATCCACTTGGGCATCGTGTTGAATCGAGCCCAAGCTTTTATTGTGTAATTCTTTTTTTTTCGACGTAATTTAAGTCTCGCGTTTTTTTAATAAGCGCAATTCGTTATTTCAATTTGGCTGTCGAATAGCCCGTGAAAAATTTAAATTTTTTTATGATTTTCTTTATTTTTACGAGTGGTGGAAGAACCATCTATTTTTCAAACGCGTTATGAAGCGTGTCGTAACACTCACGCGTTACTTTTTCATGGACTTTGCACATTGGAGTTTGAGCGAGGGAGGGGGGTTCACAGAAATCCAACTTTGCAAATGATTTTTTATCGTGGTGGCTAAGCGACCGAAAATGTGGTGATAATGAATTTCGGTTCGCCCAGCCGAGTATTTATTTTTCTAATCGGCGATCGTGTAAAGTAACAAATTCATTTTTGTTTTCTGTCGAATTATTACACGTCGCAAGCAGATATGGGAGGGAGATATTGATACCAGCTCATGTCTGCAACGGCCTCAAAGGTTGTTGACTGGCATCCACCCGAAGCGAATGATTGCCAAAGTTGTTTCATTTGAAAGTCAAGGAAGCCCTGTTTTATTTAATCCGTCTGGTTGCGGAGAGACGACGACGTCGCTGCTGCTGCCAAAAAGGTTTCACTGTTGGGAGAACAGCAGCAGCGGCAGCAGCAGAGCTCCTGCGCCTGGCCTACACCATAGCGCCGGTGCACTGGCGCAGGACGACGACGCCCGCGAGCTTCGAAATCGATACGTCCATGTTTGCCGGGAAGGGGAGGAGGGAGAGAGAGTCGGTGGGAGCTGGCGGGGCGGTTACAAAGGTATCGTTGGAAGGGAGGGGAGGGAGGGAAGGAGGAACAAATTGAGTCAATAGGGAAAAGAGAATGAGGGAGCAGAGCAGAGCAGAGCTATCCAGCCAAGCCCAAAAGATGAAGATGATGATCGAATGACCTGGGGATTGGACGATTCACCAAAATTTGTAATTGTTAAACAACAATAAGAAAAGCCCCCGTGTCTTGGAATCACTCACGGACAACACGACACGAGCGGTCGTGAATATTCCGGCGTGTCGAATTTCCCGGTGGCTAAAAAAGAGAGAAGAACCTGAGCAGATTCGAGGAGTAGAGAGAGAAGCGATAAAGACTCGAGATTTTGTTGGATTGGCACGGACGTGACTAAGATCCACCCGGCAAATACCCGGTAGTGGTGGTTTTGGGGGCTGGGGGGCTGGGGCTGGGGCTGGGGCTCCGTGATGTTGCTGGAGGTGGGCGCGGCACGAGGTAGCGTGTCGAGTGTACCACATCACGGCATCACGTTGAGATGATTATGCTTCGAGGTTTCTGTTGGTCCCTGGCGACTCCTTTGTCAAATCCACCAACCCGCGAATGGGCCCGCACATTCTTTGAACCTATCGCATCCATCCGTCCCCCGAATCCATCTTTTGCACAGGATCCATATAGTGGGAGTAGGAGCTGCTCCTGCTGCTGCTGCTGCTCCTCTCAGCTGGCCAGAGTAGTTTCCGATATTCCACACCCTTTTGTTTGGCGACAGCGTTCGCTCTTTTCCCTTCTGATCGATCAACAGTTCCATTTCATCGTTTGTTTTTCACTGTACACAGAACTTGTGTGTGTGTATGGCCATTCTATAAATAAATCGGCATGGGTTAGTGGGAACTAGGGGGAGGGCGAACCCTCCCGCCCCGTGTTTCACACGGCCAGTGGCGAGGTGTCGTTGTTGGCTTCCACCCCACCCACCCTGACAGGAAGGATCAAATTGATTTCAGATATTTCACGCACAGTTATGAGATATGCTCCTTTCTTCATTTGAATTCGAAATTCATCTCCTTTTTTTTTGTTGTTACCGATCGATCCCGTGAAGAATGGCCCGTCATTTGCCATGGAAATTTCGGGGCAGAGAAGGCACCAATTTGTTTAAACTCTGGCATCTGGTGGGAGACGTTATGTACCTGCTAATAGTCTACTATTTGAGAACAGGGTAAAGAAGAAGGGAAGAAAAAAAGGGGGAGGAAGAAAAATGGCATGCGGTACTGGGCGAGAGACGGGAGAGAGAAAGAACGAAAGAAAAAAGAGTCCCTGGTCGTGTAGCTCTATTGATCGGTACCCGGCGTTCATGGTTGGTAGTCGACGTTTGGTAGCGGTTACGATGGTTAGAAAAGGCCTCCGCGCTCAGTTGTTGGGAAACAAAAAAAAAAAAAAAAGCGTTTGATGACCAACTGGAATAAAAAAAAAATAATATTTGTAGAAAAAAAAATCGATCTAAAAGAGGCTGGACGGTGGAATCGGCCATATCGAAATAGTTAATAAAAAAGAGGCTCTGTGTAACGACCGAATAACGATGCCTCTCGTTTCTGGCCGATTTTCTTTTGACGGCTGGACTCGTTTTGGGCGGACATCAAAAAAAGAAAAAGAAAGAAAGATAATTTTTGTGTTTCCTCGTTTCTTTCCCTCTAAGGACCGGTGCGCCGCGGTGCGCCGTGTCACGTGACACCATAAGGACGTTGCCTTTAAGCCAATGATATCCGTCCGTTCGATTCTCATTGCTACAAGTTGTCTTCTGTGCGTTTTTGTATATTTGATTCGATTTCTTTTTACTTTTTGAATAGGGGAGCCTTTTCGATTGTGCGGCGATGCGTCCAAAAATCCACTGGGTTGGAGTTTGCGGCCAAGATCATCAACACCAAAAAGTTGTCGGCTCGAGGTGAGTTTCAATTTTCTGTTGACTTGTCATTTTTCTATTTATTCTTCCTTCCTTTTCCTTTTCCTTTCCTTCTCTGATCCTTTCCTTGGCCTTTCCTCTTCTTTTTTATTTTTTTGGCAACTGTCGGTTGTTTTCGTTTTTAGAACTCGCGGGGCGAACCGTTTCGCCCTCCTCGTGCCTATCATTTTGGCCCGTGCACGGATTGTCTGGTCCCCTCTCTCTTTCTGGAGCCCCTTTTATATCAGTGCAGTGGCGGGGGTTGAGTAAAGGCTGGCCAGCGGCCAATTCGTCGCATGATCGAAAACAAAACAACCAAAAATTTGGGTCAGCCAATAGCTTCTTCTTCTCTGGCTGCACGCGGAAAGATATTTCCTTTTTCACACCCAAAGAAACTAAAACCATAGATACTCTACTAGACTGGAGCGCATCATTTCTGCTGGCCAGACACACACACACATGCGACCTAATGAAGTAGAAATCGTACAGCCTTTTTTTCCTTTTCTCTTTCTCTCTCTCTCTCTCGCGCTTCCTTTCCATGGAAACCCAATCAAGTGACTGACACTGTCGCTCTCATCTGCTGCGAGAGAAAAAAGACGTTGGATACAGACGGGAGAGATTATATAGAAAGTATATAGAAGACGCTATATACTGGGGAAAAAAAAACTCGATCATCACCTAGGTGATTGAATCAGTCGGACTTGGATTCTATGAAAAGACCATGCGAAAAAAAAAAAAGAAAAGAAGAAAAAACGAAGAAGAAGAAGAAGAAGAAGACTGTAATCGGATCAGATATGAAGGTATAGTAGCAGGTCGAGGAAAAAGTGCGAGCGACGTTGGACTGAAATCAATACCCTCCGGAAGAGAAAAAAAGCCGTGATGAAAGCCAACTCTTATTATTATTACACGGAAGAAAAAGTGTAGCTGGAAGAAGCAGCAGAAGAAGAAAGAAAAAGAAAAAGTGACGGTGAAAGTGCAGCAGCTGCTACATCATTATCAGGCCTTTGTAGATTCAATTCCTATCGCTTTTAATGGTCTTATTGCGCCTTCTCTTTCTCATTATCGGAGTTGTTAATGAACTGAACGTCTTCGGAATGACCCCGAAGGAATAATAAGAGCGCATTCCACCTTAATCACGAATTGGCCGGAGCCAATAGGCGCGTCTGGGCACACACACACACCCTCCTTTTTTTTTAACTAGTAAATTTCCACGTCTCTGCATAAATAATTGGAGCGCTTAACAGCAGCAGCAAAGCAACTGGGTCAACTCCGGAATCACTTGTTATTCACTCCCGGTTGCGGGGATGATTGCGTCATTGTGTCTTTGTGTGTGTGTGTGTGAACCGTTTTTTATTTTTTACACACAATGTCGTCGTCAAGTGTTTGGCTGATATCTTCCTCTACCCCACCCTTCTCATGTTGGAGAGGTTTCAGCCAAAGTCCTTTTTTTTCACTTTGATCATTTGAAGGGAAATGGGCCTGTCGGTGGTGGTGAGCACGGTGGCTGGGTCCTATCGTCGCGTTGCATGGCGTCTAACGTCGAAAGCGTGACTGCGTCCGCTCCCGCATCGCAGGAGGCGGTTAGGCAACGTGCTGCACACGTCGCCCCAGTGATCGATGCCTAAAGACGGCCGCCAGGATTGGCGCGAATCCCAGGCAAAAAAAAGGGGCAAGAGAAAGAGACGAGGAACGCCCCAGACTATACCGTCTAATGGTGGCACAGCCAAGGCTCGTAAAACCCAGAAGTGGCTGCAGGGATTGCTGCGACTGCCATTGCTGCGACTCTGGACAAGGAAATTGTACAGGTCGCCATTGTTCTGGAACGACGACGAAGACGCTGCTGGTGGTGTTGTGTTATCTTTCAATATCACTTTCGTCCAGCGCCACGAGTGGAGGGGGGGAGGAGGCCAGGAATGTACGTAATATCGGTCGACTTTGAGTGCAACAAGACCCTCACGTCGTCTTAACTGGTCGTGTCGAGTTCTTTTTATTTAATCATAGAAAAGCTAAAAAAAAAGAAAAAGAGAGAAAAAGAGAGAAAAATACCAGTTGCCGTGTAATCATATCGTCGTCGGCAAATAATAGGCACAGGAGTCAAACAGTTGCAGATCGAGTTTCCCTCCTCCTTGATTTGGGTATGTTGGAAATCATGGAGCGATCGGCAATCATTGTCGTTATTATGTACGGCCGCCGTCGTTTTCCTTCCTTGGGCCGGCGGTTGGACACGGGAGAAAAGAGTTTGTCCTTGTCTTCTACTGCGACCAATGTCGGAAATGGACAGTGATGACAAAAAGTAGGACGGGTTCGAAACCTTGTCGTCAAACTACACGACTTGGTGTACGTAGTACATACGAAAAAAAAAGCTCCAAAAACAATCAAAGTCGTAAAAAAGAAGAGAAGAAGAAAACGAAACAAAAGATCTTTGATGCGTTTTCGATATATATATTCTTGTTCATCCACTTCGTCTTCGAATGTGATGCGATTATGGGACGGACAAAGCTCGGCCCGTTTCCACGCCATGTGAATTTATTGATCCACCTATTCCACCCATTCGAAGAAGGAGAGAGAGAGAAATAAAGAAAGGCATCTTTCTTTCTTTTTCTTTTTTCTTTTTTCCTGGACGGATTTTGTTTCCACAGGGGGGAAGGAGAAGAAGAAGCAGTAGCGTGCGCGCACGCGCGCACGCACGCACGCAAAGTTTCACCAATTCAAAAGTCAGAAAAACGAGAGAGAGAAGAGAGACTTTTGGTTGATCTCTTTTTCAATTCCTCGTAGTGGTGCGTGCCGCTTTGCGAGCTTCGACTCTTATACAACCGAATCGCTCCAGATGGCGTTTTTACTCTTCCGATAAACGGTAAACCGACGGTCGTTTCCGCCCTCCACCCATCACCAATTATCCCCCTCTCCCCCCGCCGCCGTTATGTTATTGACGTCCATGCTTCATATGTAGCCGACAAGCAGATTATTGATGAAATGAGTTGCACCACAGTCCGGCACCAATTGATGCTGATTAGTATGGGCGGTCATGAAATCCATTGGAACAAACAGAGACAACGCCTGGCTCATGAATTTTGGAAAAAATGCTGCTCATCAAAACCGAGTGTGTCTCTGTTGGTATAAATACATGGACCCTCTTATCCTTTGCAACAGGTGCCGGCGGCCCCCAAGTACATCCCAGCCACACCCTCTCGGTCCTTTTTCTTTTTTGTTTAAAAAAAAGCTTTTACTTGAAGAGAATTCGTGGAAATGATAATTGTCTGTGTGTGTGCAGCCGTTCAAAGTGCATCGCTCAGCCGCGTGAATTAATGATTTCATTTTGATTGTCTTAACAGATTTCCAGAAACTGGAACGAGAGGCCCGCATCTGCCGCAAACTTCAGCACCCCAATATCGGTAAGGTGGATTCTCTGTCGCCCAATTGGCATCACAGCACATAACCATGATGCATTTTTTAATCATTGTAGTCTACAATTAACTCCCTTAAATAATACTGTCACGGAATGTGTGTAAGTTCTTCACCTGTGCTCTTTTTTTTCCAACCCCCTTTGTTTTGTTATCGGCGGATAGCTACACATGAACCTTATGGTGGTCATTGGCGAGGGAAGGGTGATCAAGCTTTGCGTATGTATTGCCTCTTTATCAACCCGAATGTGTTTAAGCTTGTCTTGATAGTAAAAAAAAAAAAAAAAAAAAGATTTCTAGACGGAAATTTTCAATGTTACAAAATAAATCACTACTTCTTTTTGGATGTTTTCTTTGGGCGAGACCGATGGGTGCGAGAGCCATCTGTCGGTCTGTTGTAATGTTGATGGACTTGGCTGTGTGGTTCCGATGGCGGCGACCAAGTAAACCCCCATCCCTCCATCCCCACTCACTCGATCCTAAATCCTAACCCACAGTCACACGGAAGTTAAACGAGCCACACAGGAAGGTTTTTGATTAAACGGAACGTCAGAAAAAAGAAATGGGTACGAAAATTTCGTCGGAAGAGAAATCGAGGTACATTTAGAGCAGCGGAGACGGTTGGTGTCGACACCAACGACTGGAAACTTGGCCTGGTGGCATGTCTTTTCTTCTATCCTATCTCCCATCCACCCTCTCATTTCCGACTTGCCACCCTCTTTTCGATCCATCTCTCCCTCTCCCACTGTCTGGTGGTTCTTCAGTTGAGTCCTTCTCTCTCTCTCTCTCTCTTGCTGTGTGGCAATCGATAAATCAATAGTCATAGCGGGTCGGGCAACAGCGCACCGAGGGGAAACAGACAGACGGGAGAGCCGGAGAGCGCATCAGCAATAGAAGCACGAACGGCTGGTTGACTACTACTCTCCTAGTTCCCATCGTCTGCGATTTCTCCCGTTTTTCCCCCCTTTCTTTCGGGGAGGCACCTGATTAATGTAACAGTTATCGGATGCCATCGAAATTGTTTTACAGGACAAGTGGAATGAGTAGGGTTTTTTTAAGGGAAGGGGAGGGGAAGTAATGCCATCCCGGGACTGAGCCATTTCAGCCCTGCTGGGCCCTGTCTTATAAGCTATATAGACTCTGAATTGATGCAGCTAAAAAAGTCTTTTGTCATTATTATAACAGCAGCAGCAGTCGTTATGTAGTAGACCCCCCTCCCTCTTCCCCGGTGGGAGGTTGGGGGACCTGTTGCTGCCGTGACAAAGTCGGTCGTTGGTTTCCCGGATTGATGTTGGCGATGCGAGACAAATTTTCGTGTGTCGTCTAATAAACATTTTTATTTTACGTCGAGAGAAATTTGATAAAAATAATTCATTTTTGTTTTCCTTTTTTTGCATAGATTGTGTTTAGTTTGGGAGGCCTTGGTGTTTTTTTTTTGTATTTTATTTTTCCTTCAATTTTGTATAGCTAGTATTGATTTCTCTTGTTTGTCGCCATCAATTAAATGTCTCTTGTTTCTTGGTTTTTTCTTTGGTTTCTTTATTGATTTCTGGCGCTGGCAGTTCGACTCCACGACAGTATACAGGAGGAGAGCTTTCATTACCTCGTATTCGACCTGTAAGTAGACCGTCAAAAGTGCAAGTCAATGGCTGTCCTAATGATTATTCCTTTGCGCCCTCTTTTCTCCAGTGTGACGGGCGGCGAACTCTTCGAGGACATCGTTGCCCGCGAATTCTACAGCGAAGCCGATGCGTCGCACTGCATCCAACAGATTTTGGAGAGCGTCAACCATTGTCACCAAAACGGCGTCGTTCACAGGGATCTCAAGGTGAAATGAGCCCCCCCCCCTCCGTCTGTTTCAATTGATTCATTATCATTGCGAAAGGGATGGGGATCTAGTCTATCTATAGAATCACACTATGTAGTATTTGAATCACACAATGATTATCATATACCCGACAAGCCCCGCCGACTGGAAATCTCTCTTGGCTGCTGCTGCTGCTGCTGCTGCTGCTGCTGCTGCTGCTGCTGCTGCTGCTGCTAATTCCAGCAATTTTCCCCCTTTTGTTACATAGTGGATGGTAGACACTCTGGGGAGAGGGAAATGTGGACAAATCAGATCGATATCTCACATCTACATGCAACTCGATCCTGCTGCTCTAGACATACGGAGGGGTAGTTTGTGCGATACACAGCCGACGTCTGAGCTAGAGAGCCATCCTCCCTTTTTTCTCAAGTTTACTTTTTCATTGATATCTTTGACTTTGGTTCTCTTTATGCTGCTGCTGCTTCTGCTGCTTCTGCTGCTGCATCAAAGTGCTTCTAGCTCAATCCAATCAGCCGTATTGAGCTGGCGTAGGCTCTCTTCTCTCTCTCTCCATCTCTATGGCTGGACGGCCTTTCTCATTCCCCTCTTGGCGGCCATAGTGAAACTCTTCCTGCCTCCGTCTCCCAAACGCGCGCATACTATTTACTTGCATCACTCGCTCTCTCTCTCTCTCTCTCTCGCTCGCATATAGAGATTCAATCAATCTTGGCTGTCTTGCCGGATGGAAACGCGCGGGCGCGTTGGAAAGAGCTGCCGCAACGGTGCAGCCAGCCAGCCACCACCGCCGAACCAGAAAAAAAAAGACGGCCAGATCTCTATTATCCAATAAAGCATAAAAGCGTAGTAGTAGTACTCTATCTTCCCTCTAGGGACATAATTTAAGTTTTTTGGCTCCATTTTTTTTTCTTCTTTTGCACCGTATTGCACTTGAATTATGGCCTGCATGCAGGAAAGATACGATCAATGAATCACATATGTCTGCTGAACCAGGTGTCTCTCCACCACTGGTTTATATAGAACACAAAGTTTCTAGAGAGAGAGAGAGTAGTAGCCCCTATCCGGATCTATTTCAAGGTTTTTAATAATGGAAGCAACCAGCAGCAACTGCTCTCTGAAAAGCTCAGTAATGGATATCCGAAATCTTTCATCGTTTTCCCCCCCATTCTTAATAATATTATAAATCAGTTTTCAAATCTCCCGGTTATTTCCCGTGTTTTCCGGCTTTGATTTATTTGCATTTGTCCTTGGGAGATTTCCGCTTGTCGATTTCACTCGAATATTTATTTCTTAAAAATGACAAAATACTATAATCGTTTTTTTTTCCCTTATTTTCATTGGATGACCTGTCACGATCGCTCTCGTCTCCTTCCAGCCGGAAAATCTGCTCCTGGCCAGCAAAGCCAAAGGAGCCGCAGTCAAGTTGGCCGACTTTGGTCTGGCCATTGAAGTTCAGGGCGAACAGCAAGCCTGGTTCGGTAAGTTTCTCATCCGGTCTTCTTCATTTAAAGTCTATTTCTTTTTAGTCTTATTTCTTTGATATATTTGCGCTGTGTGTAACAATCACTCGGTGCGGCCCATGGCAACAACAGCCAGGAATAGTGAATTTAGTGCCCTCAATCCCATCGGGGCGGAACTTTCTGTTATTCAGCATTGTCTTTGAATTACTTACACTGGTTGAGAGAAGGGGAAAATCGAAACGGTTCGCCCCCTAATAAGTGTAGGAGAGAAGCCAATGCAACTTGCCATGAATAATATAAAAGAAGTAAACGATACGGCTATATACGACGCTTATGGAGTTGTAGTTGGAACTGTTGAAAAAATCAAAATCAATAACGGCCGAAAAGGAGCTGGCCGAAAATTGCTCTTCTTTGGGGGATTATTAAAAGTCGACTGACGTTTATGGGATGACGTCACGGCGCGATATACATATAATGAAGATGAACTTTGTGTGCAGCTAATCTGAAATCTATTTTTGGGGTCTTTGGAAAACGATGACAGGCTTCGCTGGAACGCCCGGATACCTGTCCCCAGAGGTGCTCAAGAAGGAGCCTTACGGGAAACCTGTGGATATCTGGGCTTGCGGTATGTTGCTGAGTTAATCTTCAGTGGCTAACTCGATTAATAAATCAGTTTGGAAAATATCCAAAGAATTCTAATCCCGTTTTTTGTTTCCCCCTCCGCCAAATTATAGGTGTGATTCTGTACATTTTATTGGTTGGATACCCGCCGTTCTGGGATGAGGACCAGCATCGATTGTACGCACAGATCAAAGCTGGAGCTTACGATGTAAAAATTCGACTGAAAATGCGACTCACGTCCGCCAATTTTGAAATGACGCAAGCTTCTTTTTCTTTGTCTCTTGTTGTCGTCATAGTATCCGTCACCGGAATGGGACACGGTGACACCAGAAGCCAAAAATCTCATCAATCAGATGTTGACTGTCAATCCTGCCAAGCGCATCACGGCCGCCGAAGCCCTTAAACACCCATGGATCTGCGTAATACATCTCGACCTGTCTTTTTTTTTATTGATTCTTCTCTTAATTGAATGCAATTTAATTTTAACCCCGTCATTTAGCAACGAGAACGTGTTGCCAGTGTGGTCCACAGACAGGAGACAGTCGACTGCCTCAAGAAATTCAACGCCCGCCGCAAGTTAAAAGTAAAAACAAAAACAAAAAAATAAATAAAATTCGTCCGTCATTTCCATCTAATGATCATTTCTAATTTTCAAATGATCTCGTCAACAGGGCGCCATTTTGACGACAATGTTGGCTACGCGGAACTTTTCCAGTAAATATTTACACTTTTGACTCTGTAGCTTAAACCATCCATCAATACGCGAATCGGCTTTTCAACATAACTGATGATTGTGTTATTTTTTTTTTGTCTCCAGGCCGGAGCATCATCAACAAGAAGAGCGACGGTTCCAACGTCAAGGAGTCAACCGATAGCAGCACGACGATCGAAGAGGATGACGTCAAAGGTAACATTACACATTTTAATTACAACCGTTACACAGACTTATATAACATTCTGAGTAACATGCCCAAATGGCTCCTATTTCCGAAATATCTGATATTCTTCTCTTCGATCTGGCTTCCTTTTTATCTTCGCCAAATCATTTCTCGCTGCATTGGAGATACTTTCGAGAAAATAACGGTCGAATTGTCTGACCGGTCTCTGTTCATGTCACTTGTGATGCCTCTTTTATTTATTTATTTTTTTTCTCATGGCTGTTAACGACTATTTTGCTCGCTCTCTTTTGACTTTCCTTTTTTTATCTTTTGCTCGCCATGTGCTTATTGCGACGTTTGCAATCGACTTGAAGAAAAGTCCAAGGGAGTGGTGGATCGCAGTTCGACCGTCATCGCCAAAGAGCCTGAAGGTACGTGTTTAATTTCGGCTTTGATCTGTTTTTTGAGTTTTTTCTTCAAATCTTTTTTCCTTCACTTCTCACACGCCAAAAGAAACACACGCCAAAATAACACAAACGTTAAAAAAAAGTACAACAACACACAAACGCAGACAAAAAACATTTGTAGGTCTTGGGGTTTTGTTTCTTTTTTGATTCTTTTTCCATTCGACTTGATACGCCCAACTCCCACCTCTCCCACCAATGACTGAAACAACTCGCGTCTAGACGATCAGGGAATCCATACAAATCAACTGATTTATTAAGAAACAATCCATCAAATGAATTCAAAACCAAATCGGGATTTTTTTTTTTTTTTGTTTCGAACTCGGGTCACGTTTATCGATGACGGCCACGCCATTTTCGTCCTATTATTTCCTCGGCTTATTACTCTTGATTGAAAATAGGATAAAAAAAAAAAGGAATGCTTACAATCTTTCATTCTAGACCCCGCCCCCTTTCTTTTTTTCATGGGTTAGTGTACGTGTTGGAATTTATTTGTTGTTTGTTCGCGCGTCGTGAACCAGTAAATCGTGGAAATTTTTTTTTTTAAAGCAAAACAAGTTAGAGATCGACTTCCTGCTGGCTGGATCGATTTTCTTCAATGTCCCCCCCCCCCCCTACCCTTTTAAAATAAACATATCCGTACAGGTACACTTTGTGTGTGTACTGAGGTTATAGGTAAGTGAGTGGGTCCTCTACTCGCGATCTGGCAATTGTCCCACTGAATTTATTATTTTCTTCTTCTTTTCTCCCCTTCATATTTCGCGCTTTTCCCTTCCAAATACCGAAAAAACAAAAAACAAACAAACAATCGAAACAAAAACAACAAAAAACCAAAATCCTTAAAATGACGATGGGCGGGGGCACAGTGACGCAACCGAGTTTGGCGGACGGCGGAGTCGCCTCCTGCCAGTCGAGCTCAACGGCGCCAGATGCAGTTGGCACTGGGACCGCAGCGAATGCAACGCAAAGGGCTAGTGCCGAAGCAGCGATGATGGCCAAAGCTCTTGCCTCGTTGACGGCTGCCACACCCTTGCCGTCGTCCGCTTCTGGCGGCGGCGGCAGCGGCGGCGGTATCAACAAACCGGCCATCCTTAGCGCGATCCTCCGCACCGCCGTTCCAGGTAACGACAGCATCTTCCTGCGATCCCCTCCAAATTCCAACGGGGGAGTGACTTGACCTCCTACGTCTTACACGGCACGGCACGCACCAACTAACTATTTTTGCAGGGCGGCAGCTTTTTAACTTTTGACAAAGATTTTTTCATTTTTAACTCTCTCTCTCTCTTTCTGATTACTTAACGGCCTACTCACCTTCTAACCGGACCTTTTAAAAAGCATCGCGCGTTCTCTCTAGTCTCTCCCGCGTTTGCGTTTGAGTGTTCCAGTCGAGGAGCCGACAAGACCCAAGACTCTCTTCTCGTGTTCGTCTCTCGTTTTCCGATTTCATTTCTTTTTTTTTGTTTTTAAATTCCCGTGACTGCCCAAAATCCATCCCGTCTTTTTAGTTGTGCAGTTTCCTTTCTAGTTCCTCACCTCAGACTAAGCGTTATAATTATTGACAATTTGGAGACCGATTTTGTCGCTCATCTTGTGCGTCTCTTCTCTCTTCCATCCTGATGTGTGCCGTTTGAACGAAAAATCCGATTCCCAATACAACCACCACCACCACCACCACCACCACCAAAATTGAACCAATCCGAAAACAAAAACTGTGGTCCGTCGAGAGCAGATCAAGCGACCAAAGTGGAGAAGAGTCAGGTCGCCCCTGCGGTCCCAGCCGCCCCCATGGCCGCAGTTCAACATCATCGAGTTGGCACTCAGCCAGCCGATCCAATGCGACCGGGTAAGTGTGTGTGTCTCTCTCTCTCTCTCTCTGTGTGTGTGTGCCGTTGTTGGTGTGGTGTGTTATAAATCTCTTTTTTGGTCTGTCTGTCTGTGTGGGTTTGTTAACTCTTATGTCCTTGCCCAAAGGCCTACTAATTTTTCTTTCGCTCGGGTGCGAGGGAACTCTTCTCGTGTCCTTGCAAAAACGGATGTGTTGTACAACCGCCCACCAACTTCCCCCCGACACAACAACAACAACAACTAGTCCCGGCCCGCTCGGAAGATGGATAGAGGCCGTCGTCGTTCGATTGCCGCTTATTTTTAGACACAAAAAAACAAAAATTCCTAGAGTCGCACATAGTCTTGCGTCATCAGTTCGCCGCTAGCTGAGCGTGCGGTTGACGTCGGCATTTTATTGGGGCAAATAGTATTCCCATCGTCGATCTTATTATCGTCTTAATCAGTCACAAGTAGGAAGTAATAACGCGAATCGTCGTTAGCGAATTGATGACAGCCCAAGGAGAATTCTCCGTTCCATTATCGACATTAATTTTCTTATTTTTTTTTCCTTTTCCTGTAGGCGTTTTCCTTCCTACGCCTTTTTATGTTGATACTGAGACGTCGCCGATAACGACTTTAAGTGTATACGGCTTCTTTTAGATTACATTTCCCATTCGCCTGCCTCCTTATAGAGTGTGTGTCCCACCTCCATACCGGCACTCTCGGTAGTCTATACACACACACAACAACCCCGTCTAGATATATATGTAATTATCTTAGGAGGGAAAAGCTCTTTACTTGGTTATCGATCATCGATCTCGACATAGCCAGCTCGGATTTGGCAGCCCATTTTTATGATAGCGCAGACAACTTTTTTATGATCTCTATTTATTATCGAAAGGAGAAAAAAGGGGAAAAAAGTGCAAAGTAAAAAGGATGTTCTTTTTTTCTTTTTTTTTTTTTTTTGTTTTGTTTCTCAACGTGTGTGGTTTATACTCACTGAAAAGTCCGATCTTTGTATTCCCGTCCGCGTCCGCGTTCCATTTTTTATTTTTTTTTGTGTGTGTACGCCGGACTTTGCGGGGGGATTTCTGATATTTTGTCGTTCAATTTGGAAAAGCATCGGCGTTGCCAAGCGCCAACTCGAAACAAGACAGAAATAGGACACATACACACAAACACACACACACATACACACACACACACACACACACATACACATATATATATATATACACACACACGCACAAGAGACAAAGTGCTCCGGTAGTCTGAGTGGTCGCATTGATCCAGCACACGAAGGACTTTGCTACTATACACAGCAAAGATAAAAAAAAAACAACAACAAAAGTTATACCCCTACATCACATTTCTTTCTTCATTTGATTTTATCGCTCTTCCCCCCCCCCCCTCTTTTCCGATAAACTTTCTTTTCTCGTCAGATTATATAATCATTTGTTTGATTGATTGATATTAATTTCTCTGGATTATTCGATTCGTTCGTTGAAATTTGGCGCCGTTATTCGATCGTCTTTCGCGTGCCGTATATGCGATCGTTTGACCCGTCACTGTTTATCGTAACGTTCGTGTCACGCAGACGTTCGACTTACCGCTACGGCCAAAACGTGCTCCCAGTTGCCCAGCAACTGGAACGGCTCAGGTACGGAGCGTTTCGCTATCAGATTTCGTTCCGTTCGTCTATTTTTTTTTTCTAAATGTTTCTACGTTTTCCTTATTAGATTTGCAATGCCTTTTTGATTTTTTGCGTTACATTTTCGTTGATGTCTGAGGTTCCAATTTCGTCGTTTCTTTCGTTATTTATTTGTCTGATGGGAGTTGGGGATGTCGGGTCTTATTTTCGCGGAGAATCCGTCTTGTTAAGACTCAGAGCCTGCACCTCTTATTGATCCGGTCTCTTATGAAACCTAGCCCTCGTTTGTTTTGAGGTTTCCTTATGTTTGCGTTGCGCATGGTCTCTGTTGTTATTGTTTGCCCCGTATTTTATACTTAGTAGTTCCATTAAGATGATATTGTTTCAACATTGATTGCTTTTTCTTTTGGCCGGTGGGCGTCTGGCGACGTTACCGTCTGCAGCCAGGAAACAAGAAATCCTCAAGCTGACGGAGCAACTGCTGGAAGCCATCAGCGCTGGTGATTATGAAACCTACGCGTAAGTTTGATCTAACAACCGTGTCTTGTTTGCCCCCCGAAGGCTGTTTTTCATTGCGTTCTTTTTTAAATTTTATTTAGGAAAATCTGCGACCCGCATGTGACATCGTTTGAGCCGGAAGCTCTTGGCAATCTCGTGGAAGGGCTCGAGTTCCACAAATTCTTCTTCGACAACCGTAAACAAGAAACAGAACTTTGTGCTTATTGAGCGCTCAGATTCTCAAAATGTTTTCTTTTCTTCGTCGTCCAGTTCTAGGCAAGAATTGCAAATCAATCAACACACTGATCCTCAACCCTCACATCCATTTGATGGGCGAGGATGCCGCCTGCATTGCATACGTCCGTCTGACTCAATTCGTGGACAAGTGAGTTGCTACGTCCAATAGTTTTCCTTGTCGTTTCGCTTCTGGGAGGAAATTTGATTGGATTTTTTAAAAATGTGATTGAATTTGATTTTAGACAAGGGCAGGCGCACACACAACAGAACGAAGAAACCCGCGTGTGGTACCGCCGTGATGGCAAATGGCTGAATGTTCACTTTCACCGATCGGGAGCCTCAACTCCTTGTACTCTTCCGTATCATCAAAATAAATAACAACACACCTTACCCTATTAAAAAAAAAAGAAAAAAACCAAAAACTTACTTCTCCCTCCTCTCTCTGTCTCCCTGTCTTTTTTCATTTCCTCTTTTTTTCCATCTATCTATTTCCCACAATGGAAAAGTATATTATATATTTAGATCCACCGTCTTGTCATTTCAAGATTCTTGATCCTATCCCCATCTAATCCTAGGCTTTGAAAAATGGAAACTAGTTGGAGATATGAATAAAAGAGGTAAGTTATTCCCCGTTGGATTTTCGCTCGTACTTTTAAGTTAACTCGTATTCCTTTTTTTTTTCTCTTTTCTTTCTCCCCAACCCCAACAGCTTAGATGTGATCCTCTGTCGATTGTGGGCAACGCACCAACGATCATGCGTGGAACATTCGGCGATATTTCGATTAATACTGGATTGTTTTTCTTTTACTTTCATTTCATATTTTGATTCTTTTCCTGTCTCTTTTGTCGTCTTGTCATCTGTACGTGGACGAGTCAGCCAGAGAGAGAGAGAGAGAGAGAGAGAGAGAGAGATGAAATCCGAAAGATATATCATGAAAGATCGAATGAAGAAACACCCAAAGTGCGCTCCATCTTCTCCTACCAGCTTCACGAGAGAATGCGTTTAACTGCATTTGCAAGATTGCAAAGAAGCGAATGATGATCGGCGGGGAATGAAGTGTCAGAAACATTTGGAATCCTCGCAGGGTTTTCTTTGGCCCACTCCTTCTGTATCACCGCGGATGGAAAAAAGTCAGAAATTGATCGACACAAAACTGATGGGATTCTTTTTTTTTTCTTCAATCCGAATTCCTTCTTTGAAAAAAAAAAAAAAAAAATGCTAAGACTCTTTTCTTTTAAAACTCTGCGCCATTTGCGGCGTTTTCTTTCATTTCGGCTCGTCCATTTTTTCTTGTTTTTTATTTCCTTCTTTCATCATCAGGCTCACTCTCTCCTTTTATTTTCTAATCCACTCGTTTCGTACTCGGCGATTGCCATGACAAGCATTTTGTATTATTTAGATATATTCAAATCTATTTGCCTCTAATTGAACAAAAGAAGTGAAAGATATAAGAAAATTATCCTCCCGGCCTCCCATTTTGTAGGAAAGGGGAAAATCACATTTTGTTTGCCGTGAAAAAGAAAAAAAAATGTGTTGGGCGAGAGGCTCAAATTTGATCAGCCGTTTCGTCTTTTTGTTTTTTTTTGTATCATGATATATTGATTTGTTTTTTCATTTTTTTTTATTAGTTTTTTTTTTTTTTTAATTAGTGTCCTACCAACTCCACTCTCTTTCTATATATTTACATTAATGTTGATTAGTGATGCAAAACTGGTTCGTCTCTCGTCCCCCCTTACATTCTTCTCCCGCAAATTTTTCGGTTTTCTTCAATTCCGTGTCACTTGGTAACTAATTAATTATGTCCTCGCTTCTCTTGTGTAATCATTGAAAACAAAACAACACCTCGGTTGTGTGTCTTCGTGTACATGGGTTCCGTCTTGTGTTCTCCGACTCCATTCGTTTCCGTTAGTCAATTGACAGGTGCATTAGAACTGGGCTAATTCGTGTTTCAAACTGGTAGTCCTCCCATTATACTTTCAGCCCGAAATTTCCTTTTGAATCCTTGCTCTCTCTCTCCCTAATGATATAAGCGTGTGTTTGTTCTAAACCAACAAGCAAACAAACAAACAAACAAACAAACAAACAAACAAAAAAAACAAGGTTAAGAGGCAAGAAAAAAATAGTAACTCTACTACTAAGCTAGTCAACCTTTGGTGTCTTTTGAGCAGATGGATATTATACATTTATTCTTATTAGCGACGGCTGATGGGATTTTCAAGTTAAACAAACAAAATAACAACAAAGATATTATACCCATCCAGAGCGCTCATTAAAACTGGAGAGAAGACGAAATTGCCCTCTAACCCTTTTCTTATTTTCTTTTACTTCGGCTCGTGACCAAATGGCTTGTCATTCTTTAAAAAAAAATCTACTTTGAATTAATAATTTTTTTTTTTCCGCCCTGGCTTCTAAATTCATCTCTTTTATTCTTCTGCTCTCTCGATAATCGAGTTCCGTCAAAAAAACTACTGCCATGAAAACCCGTTTTGAAAGAAAAACAAAAATCAACCCATTTTTATGTTTGATTCTCTTTGATGAAAAATTTGTCGTGAACAACCGGTTATGTCATCAGTGTTTTGTTTGTGCTCCTTTCAATTATTCATCCGATTGTTTTCTCTTCCTCTTTTTTTTATATTTTCTATTCTCCGGCCTTTATTCTATTTTTCTCTCGTGTACTAGATCGATTTTCTGCTTTGTTTTTCTCTTTCATCTTTTTCTCTCCGTGTCGTCAATTCATTTCTTGATCCCAGCTCTTTATAACTACCCCCCCCCCCTTTTACCTTGTAGTCTTCAACTTCTTTTGTTGTCTTTTTGTATTTCGAATTATTGGTACCGGCTAATTGATTGTGTTCTTTTTCACTCCCGAAACGGTTCAAAATCATATTGGCCTATTTGTAATGATATTTTTCTTGTCTCCTGTTTTATTTTTTTTAATTTTTTTTTTTACGGAATTAGTTTGAACACAGACACAAGGGCGAAGGGTGTAGGGAAGTGCTCTCTTTTCTTTTCTCCATTGGTATGTCCGGATTTTTATTGGTATATATATATAGCTCTGACTTTACAGACATAGGCTTTTTTTTTCTTTTTGATGTTGATCAACATGTCTCCTTATTGAATCAATACACTTTCTCCGTCACAAAAAAAAAAAAAAAATTTAATCATACACTCATTAGGTTATTTCTTATTTCATTCGTCGGCTTTTGCGCAATAGAGTTGGGGAGCACTTTTTTTTTCTCCTGGGGTAATTCAATCAATTCTCCATCACGAAAGTACTGCAGTGAGGTAGGCATTAGGCAATACAGGAAGAGAGGGTTCTCCGTGACATTCACTTCGAGTGGATCATTTGGGTGGAAATTTTGCGTGCCGAAACTGCTGGATAAAAAGCGGTGGCCCGGAGTTGAAGTCCCGCTCCAGTTCTTTCGATTCGTTAAAGGCGGATGCGAATGGAATATTCCAGCTATAGAAAATGTTCGCTTCGGCTTCGTCTCGAAGCATCTGGGTCAGCGGGTCTTTCAGCAGAGACTCGACCCTGAAGCCCCATTGATCCGAGATCCACTCGATCCACGTTTGATTTGGCACTGTCCTAGCCGGCTGAGATCCTTTCCAGCTGGACTGGTTGTAATAGCTGTAGTTGTCAAGCGGTAAACCCCGATTGCCCGTCTGTTGAGTGAGATAGTCGACGTATCGAATTGCTCGATCTAAAACATGTCTCATCCGCTCGGGAAAGATTGCATTTTCATCCAGCTCTTCGCCGAATCGGTTTTTTCGATGGAATTTCTTTGGCGGATATTTCTGTTCATTCCGATTGATTCTACTTATAATTTTATGCATCTCAATTGAACTCGTGAATACATGTATGTTACCTCTATGCAGTCCAATCGTCTTTCGTCGACCGGAAGCTGCAGAAATTCTAAGATGAGACGCAGCTGCGGTCGTGGGTCCTTTCTGAGGTCCTCGTAATGAATGCTCAGCAGCTCCGTTGAATATTGGGTCCAGTTAACGGCGGTGCTGAGCCACCGTCTTGTTTGATCCATCAAGAAATCCGGCCATTCTACATCACGTTGGGAATAACAATGCTCGCCTTTAGTAATTCAGCAATAGATTCTCCATTTCTGTAATAATTTGGCTGATTGTAGTATTTATTATTATTATTTACCAGATCGACGGAAATTGGCCGACGAGGCATGTCCAACGTGGCCACCATAAAGGAAGTTATGAAACGACAAAATGGCTTCGTAAGGATTGCGGTTGAGGAAAATACTTCGGCCTCCCGAAAAAGATCGGACGTGATCTGCACCGGAATCGTGAGTTTTCTGCGCAACTGTCACGCCAGCGTTCCAGTCTGCAAGCTCACCCCAAAAACCTGGTCGATAGAGAAATCAATTTAATTAGGAATTCCGCTTTTGCGTTATGCACATATTACGTACCGTGAAGATAAAGATTGGCATCTTTGTAAATACTTCCGGTATAAATCCCCGAGGCTGCTTCAATTAGACCGCGGACCCAAGTGTTTCCACTACCGGGAAAACTAGCGAGAGCCACCGGTGGTAAACTGTTTGTCATCGTCCGTCTATTGAGTTAAAATTAAAATGTTATTTAATCATATAGCAATTAGAAAAAGCTCCAGGGGTTTTAAATTTTTAAATGGTTCTAAATTCGCAAAAAGTCTTCTCTTATTAGATAAAGAGGGAACATTTCAAAAATGTATACCTGATGGTGAAGTTGGAACAATCCGGTGTGTTTGGCCAAGGTCGACGAATAAAACGTTTCGCTGGGCTGAATCTCAGTTGACGGAACTTTCGGTTTTTAACGACAGTCTTTCTACATCAAGAGAATCAGAGAGTAAAACCGGAAAGTAAATATATGATAGGCAGGTAAATGCTAGACGGTTAATAATGAATGTACTAAGGACCCAAGACTTCCCCCCCCCCCGGATGAATGTTGATCCTCTGCAGATTAATGAGGTCATTACGGGTTCTATTCAGCTACTAGTCTACAGAAAGTTACTGAAGCGTTATTTAGCTCCCCCGTCACAGTTCTTTGTCATTGTTCATTCATTAGGCGTCTTTATAAAACAACAACAACAAAGCACAGTTCATGATGAACTTTGCCGAGTTCAATGTCACCGAAAAGATTTTGTTTTCTAGTTCATACTCGTTTGTCAGTCAGCTCTGGTTTATCAAAAGTTGTGTACCCAATACCCATTGGTAGAAGATTATGTCTATAATATCCCACCATCATCGCATTGTACTATGTAACATATGCGCTATCAATAACAGAAGATAACAAAAAATCTCCTTTCAATCGTTCCCGAGCTGAAATCAATCCAGAAAAATTGTTTACACAAACATCTATAGCACTTGGCAGCCGTAAACTGAACAACGAAACTTGAAACTGTTGGAAGCATTCCATATACTTATAATTGATGCCGATGTTTTCCGTTTTGTCGGTAGTCTGGTTGGGGTTTAATGATGCCATTGACGAGAAAACAGTATCGCCGAAGAAGACTGTTGTGTTCACGAGAATCATTAGCGTAGAGAACAGAAACAACACGATCAAAAACCTCCTAAACGATCGCAAATGGTACTGGAGCATTTTTCCAATCTTTACTCACTTCGCTATTCGCCTTCTTCACTGCACGGCTTCTGCCTCAAGTCTGAAAGTCCTTTTTATAAAATCGAGTGTAAACTTTATATAGCGGCCCCAAATTACTGGAGAATTACAGGGATTACCGTTATTGCCAGTTACACATCACGAATCACGGACTCGACGTTGTTAGTGTTGACTTGCATTTAGAATAGCAATGGCGCTTCCTACTTGCAATTGCTCTCACGAATCACACTCACTAGCGCGCCTAACTAGCTATAATAATTAATAATGATCTTGGGTCGATATTTTGAGAGAGCGTTGGAAGCTACCTTGTTTGATGATGTAATTTTTTCTCTATTGACTATTATCACACACACTCTATTTATTCTATAGGTATCACTAATTTCTTTTTCTTTGACTGAATTAATTATTTATTTACTTATTTTGTATTTTTTAAATAAATGTAATGTTAGCGTGGTCTCCAAGTACACCCACTTCCATTAATATGGTATACAGTCATTGCGCAAAACAACGCACCTATTTTGGTTTTAACCAAAATTCTTCTTTCTTACAAAGAAAAAAATCTAACCCTTCCCTCTCGATAACAAACAACAAAGGCTGTACACCACTGTGTCCAAAATAGGTGCGTTGTTTTGCGCAATGACTGTATACCATATTAATGGAAGTGGGTGTACAAACAGATGTTCATGTACATACTTTCGCATTCATTATATTACTTCCTGACAGCATGTTTCCGGAATGTTGGGTACCATTAAAACTGGTTCGAGGAAAAGTAGTCTGTCAGTCTTCATCTATACTGAAACCAAGAAATGCGGGATTGAAAAAAGGATAGGCTAATTACTTTCTACGGCGGTAGGTATTGTTTCATTTCGTGTATGCGTAATTAAAGAAATTTGGAGAAAAGTAAAAGGAAAAGTTGTACTTTCCTTATTTGTCCAGTCTGAACACATACGTATGTTCCCTATTGAACATGTCACACCGCAACAGCACATATCCATTATTTACGACAGTTTGATACGTCTATGGCGACATTGTCAATGATAATTTATCAAGTGAATTCGTGTAAAATATCTAAAAAAAAAAGTACAGCTCTGTATCTACTCCAACTACAGTATAAAGTATACCAACCAACCTTGATTTTTATTGTATTTCAAATCAAAACCAGAAACATTTGGCGACCTTCATGTTTTCAATGCAAAACTACAGATCTCCTCGTGCTTTCGCTAGTCTACGCTAGTCTACTATCCTTCGTAACATGTTCTATTTTTTTTTCTTTTCCAATTCTAGGGGGATACCCGGTCTGCGCTCGTCTGCGCTGGTCAGCTGGATAACTGCCAAATTAAATATCCGCAGTAGGCCTTGAAATAGGACATGTCCTAATTAGAATAGGAACAACGTTTTGGATGAAGTCAAAATTAAGACGAGGAAAAATAGGAAAAGGTTTTTTCCCCCTTATTTTAGACTACCCCGAAAAGGTTAAATTTAACCACAAAGGCTTTTCTCTGGTGGAATTCGTCTCACATTTGACCATTGAAAATAATTTAATGATAAGCCAAAAGTAGCGAAAACGTAGCTGATACGTTAAATATAAAATGTCGCTATTTCTACGTTGTTTCTAAGTGTAAATGAATATTTTGACTAAAATGCTTTGAAGGACATCGATTGATCGATAGAGAATATCAGTATCCATAGCCATATCTGTTATTTAATATTTGCATAACCCGCCTAACGACAGACAACGTAAACTGTATGACCAAGGACAACTTCATTTCCCGCCTTAGCGTTGACACGCCTTAAAACTCTGCCGGGTAGAATATAGATTATATACACAGCTTCAGCTTGGCAACACGTCTCAGTCTCCATTCTCTCGCCAGACAGAATTGTAGCCTTCAACTTAAACTCATCGTCTTCTTGCATCCTCCACGTTTGGAAAATGACTGCTCAACCCGAAATTAAATTCACACAGGTAATAATCACTTGTCTGGTTTCACTTGAAAACAAACTTAATAACCTAATAAAATTTGTACTTTTATTTTGTTTTTCCATACCAACCCAAGTTGTTCATCGATGGCAAGTTTGTTGATTCGGTTAGTGGCAAGAAGTTTGCTGTTATCAATCCATCGACTGGCAAGAAGTTGTGCGACGTAGCTGAAGGCGATAAAGTATATACCGCTACTTTTTATTATCTCCACATTTTTGTTTGTGAAACAGTTTTGTTTGTATATTGGAGAAGATTTGTATTTGATTGTGAACTAAAAATATTTCACGTGATTACCACCACACAGGCTGACGTAGATATCGCCGTTGAGGCAGCTCGACGAGCATTCAAATTTGGTTCGACATGGCGTACTATGGATGCTTCGAATCGTGGCCGTCTCATCAACAAGGTCTTTGACATATTAGTTATTGCCTGAAAGTGACTTCAGTTCCAGTAATGCTTTCATTGAAATTGAACTATACAGCTAGCGGATCTCATTGAACGAGATGCCGATTATCTGGCTGCCCTGGAAACTCTTAATAATGGAAAACCATTGGCCGAAGCTCAATTTGATATGGTCTGTGCAGTCAACTGTCTTCGTTATTACGCCGGTAGTTTCAAAAATTTTAATACAGTAAATTATAATCTATTAATTTAATTTAAATTAAATGCAAAGGATGGAGCGATAAGATTCACGGGCAAACGATTCCTGCAGGTAATATTTCTTGACCATTTGTGGTCCACATTGATTAACTTATTTGCATTTCTGAATGCTAAGATGGCAGCATCTTCGTCGTGACGCGTAAGGAACCTGTTGGAGTCGTCGGCCAGATCATCCCATGTATGAAAGTTTATTTTATATTGCCATATACAATAACGGAATTAGTACATTAATTCTTTCGTTTTCCTAAATAGGGAACTACCCAGTGTTGGTAAATATATAACTATTTATGTTGTGCCACATAATTCATATTGTTAATTGTAAAAAAAAAAAAATCTTTCTTCGACATCCTAAAGATGTGTGCATGGAAGTTCGGACCGGCGTTAGCTGCTGGGTGCACAGTTGTCCTCAAACCCGCTGAGCAGACCCCATTAACTGCTCTCTATTTGGCTCACTTATCGATTGAGGTTGGTTTGAAACCTATAAATTAAGCTATATTTACGATTATTTAATAAGGCAAATTTACGCTCAACCGTCATAGGCCGGTTTTCCCACAGGTGTGATCAACGTTGTCAATGGTTTCGGTGAAACGGCCGGGGCGGCTTTAGCTAATCACCAACATATCCAAAAGATTGCTTTCACTGGTTCAACTCAGGTATAACAATACCTCGTGTGTATTCCTACCTCTAGAGTAGCCTATGTCTAACAAATGTATTCAAGGTGGGAAAAATAATCATGGAGACCGCAGCCAAATCCAACTTGAAGCGAGTCAGCTTAGAACTAGGAGGAAAAAGTCCTATCGTTGTTTTTCCCGATGTCGATTGTAAGAAATTTAAATGTTAAGACCTTTTTTTCAATTTTAATATAAAAGTCCTATTTCTCGATGCCTGCTGACTATAGTGGATGAAGCTGTCACCATTTGTTATAATGCAATTTTCGCCAATATGGGACAATGCTGTTGCGCAGGTTGGTCAAATTTTTAGGTTTATTTAAAATATCTTTAACGCACGCTATCAATGTAGGTTCGCGTACGTTTGTTCACGAGGACATTTATGCTGAATTTGTCAAGAAAGCTACCGCTATGGCCGCTGCACGCAAAGTTGGCAATCCTTTTGACGAGGGAGTAGAACAAGGACCTCAGGTTAATAAGCCAACTTTTCACTATTGTAATATCTATACGTGGAATTGTACCGTATGCAGGTTAGTGAAGAGCAATATAATAAAATTCTTGAGCTGCTCGATTCTGGCAAGAAAGAAGGAGCGTCGGTCACGTGCGGCGGTAATAAATGGGGAACCGAAGGGTTTTTCGTTGAACCCACTGTTTTTGCAGATGTGACAGATAACATGCGTATAGCAAGAGAGGAGGTACGTAAGCACGTTTTAATGTTTCGTAATATTGTACGTAATTATTCATAATTTTTTTTGAATTCAGATTTTCGGCCCCGTTCAGACTATTTTCAAATTTCGCACAATGGAGGAGTTAATCGAGCGCGCTAATGACACATGTTACGGTAATAATATTTGTATTTTTTTCCTGTTGATTAAGGCCTTTATGACAACATTTTTCGCGTTTTTTTTTCAGGTCTTGCTGCTGGTGTACTAACTAAGGATATCAATACGGCCCTTACATTCGCCCAGGCGGTTGAAGCTGGTTCTGTTTGGTAATCGATCTGCGATATATTTTTCGAGCTTCATATTTATGACATCACATTTTTTTGGAAACAGGGTTAATTGTTATGACGCCACCATGCCTCAGACACCATTTGGCGGTTTCAAAATGTCTGGCCAAGGCAGGGAATTGTACGTATTTGTTTTCGACGTTGACTTAACATGCAATTCATAAAATAAAATAAATTTATTATTTGTAGGGGTGAAGAGGGACTGCATCACTACTTGGAAGTCAAGACCATTACCATTGCTGTCCCCCAAAAGAACTCATAAAAGTTCAAATATTATGATGAGCTGTTACAATCCATCGTTAGTTAACTTTTGTAGAAATCAAATATATTTGAATGAAATTGTTCATGCTCTTATTACCTCATGCTTAAATCGACTAAAATAGGTTAAAAATAATCACATTGCATCAAGAAGAAAGAAAATATGTGGTAAACTGACCAATGTGTAAGTATCAACGGGATTCATTTATAATATTTCGGGTTTTGTTTTTTTCGCAATTCGCGACCAACATCGTAACCAGTCGCGAAAAACAACAGGGATATTGCCAAACTTCCCACAAGAAAATAGTAAACAGACCATCGGCGTGGGATGAGGACAAAGGAGTTTTTACTAGACATGCACTGTCGAGTATTAAGCAACGTCGAGCTCTGACGGATGTGTCACAAATGGTCAGTCAACGATTTATAGGTTCAACGTCACTCGCTTTATCGCATGGAGTTTCCCAGACTAAGCGAGACAGAGAAAAAAAAATCTCATACTAAGTGGAAATTTATCGCAGCGAGGCACTCTTGCTTCCCTTTAGTGGTGTTAGTGATGCGACGGTGTCGAAAACGGCGATAACCCTCTCTGGCTCGAATGACAAGTTTGACGAAAAAATAAGCGCTGCAGAGACGCAACGAGGGAAAAAACGATTGCTGATAACATTTTTAGGAATTGTAATGTAATCTATGGAATTGGGAATGAAAATGTAAATATGGCAAGCGTAATTTCTCGACAGTTGTTGCCAGTCATATTCTAATTTAATGTGGATACAGTGGTGGTTCAAGAGTACAATGCAACGCGGGTTACGCGGCGTCAACTTATAAGCTAACCAGACTTATCTGAATGATTGAACCATAATATGATATGTATTGAACCGGGACAAGAGTAATTTGGCCCTCCGTCACACAAATTTGCAATTTACTGAACCCTTTGAATGTTATTTGGGCATTGAGGAGCATTAGGGCAAAAAAGTGTAGAATCCCTACATTCCGAGTCCTCTATATAAAACTGTATAACCGCTGATGACTTTCTGGTTTTCTCGACATTTGATTCTGCTATCTTTCGCTTGTCACGGTGCATGTCCTATTGGGATGGTTCCAAGGACCAGTTTTATTCGAAGCCTCCAGGTATACACTTTAAAATCATAATATACTTTAGCTGAAATAATTAAATTTTATAATAGGTTAGTGGATTTAGAGGGATTTAGAGCCCATAATGGATTGCCCTGTCTTCAGTATGGACTGGTATGGAATTCGGGAACTAGTAGGACACATATATTTTCATGAGAGCGAGAGAGAATAAAGAGTAAAGTAGTCTTACTTATTATATTATTCCGTTTCTTTATTTCTTCCCTGAGAAACCCACATATGCATTGAAAGTCTCGAAAAACACAGTTTCCTTTTGTCCCTTGGAGCCATTGCGGTCAACTTTTTATCGTTTCTTTTCAAAATTAGAAAAAAAATTACTGGATTAAGTATTTTTTTTTGTTTACTTTCTGCGGAAGGAGAATACGTACAGTCCGTTTTAATTTAGTATGATTAACAAGTTGAGTCACCATTCATTGGAAATCGTGCAAAACTATTGAAATTTATAATTTTGGTACACCTTATTAGCTTTATTGCCTCGATTGATTGTATAATTTCCTTTTATTTCTATTCCAATGAAAAGAGAGAAACTGGAGGATAAATCTCATGAAGATGAACCGGCTGTAGGCCTATATCTATCTGGAAGTCCTTGTACCCGCTTATTTGACCCACATTAAAAGAGTAGACTCTTCTAAGTGATAAAAACGGCGGCAGTACTATCGTTCGTCCGTGTGTGAACGACGGGGAAAACGGAACACTTTCGTTTTCACCTAGCTTCTAGTTTTACGTTATCGACATGTTCCGGCAGAAATACTTGATCCACAACAGGCTGGATCTTAGTCCCTTGATGATACGCTGTGCTCTTTATATGATTATTCCTGGACATAGCCTACGTAAGTTACGGCCACTCAACGTACGTTCGCCCCTGCAAGTGTTGGGGAAGCTTCCACCCACCCACCCACCCAACATAGCCAGAAGGCATTCTGTGCCTATTACACAGCATTGCCACTTTTGAAAGTGGATAGCCAAGGAACGATTCGAATTCTTATCTTAGCAATTTTTACGAAGTAATGTGATAAAGTATATAAATAAAATAATAGTAATGTAGATAAAGTAAAGTAATAAGATTGGCAGCTTAGTTGGTGGAGCGGTAGATTCCTATAAGAGTGGTATTAGGTTCAAATCAGTGTAAGTCATTATCCATTTTTCAAAATTTTTCCTTGTTTTTTCTATATTTTTAAAGCGAAGTAGATGGAATGCCTAGATTCTGTAAAAAATGCGAGTTTTTTCACATTTTTAAAAACAAAATCTGAATTTGTTTTCTTTGGCAAGGACTTAGAAGGAAAAATTTTGAAAAATGGATAAAGATTTACACAGATTTGAACCTAATACTAATTCCAGACAGCCTGTCTGGTTTTATTCAGAATTTTTTTTTGGGGGAAGACATAACCAGTGGCTAAATAAGCCTATATTACCTCTTTTTCTTTCTTCCCACCTTTCGCTTTGTTCCTAGCCCCCCAAAATTAGGACCAAAAGTTAAATATAGTTTCCCGCAATGTGGGTAGGTGGCTTTCAAAATAAAATCGCTGTTCGGATTTTTTTGGACCATACTGTACAGTCACGCTTGTTAATTTCTTGAGCAGGCAAATTGCTCTATGTGTTTTTATTTCAAATTGACGGAAGGTATACTTATAATCCTACTATTCCCCCTTTTTGAATCCCTTTTCGCCTTTTCTAATCAGGAGGGTAAAAATTGAAAGGGTAGAATAAGGGAAGAGAAGAAGAGAAAGAAAAGGCAATTAAAAGCAATTGTATAGCTTTCTAATTATTGATTGGCAAAAAAAGTTCTGTTTGAACTTTCCGATTTCTCAAAAATAGCATTAGTACAGGAACTCAACGCCGCGACGACGAGGCGTGAGTTGTCTTGGTTACGAAAGTTTGTCTGATCGGTAAAGTTACTTCGTTTGTTTTAACTCACCATAAATTGATAATAATGATGATGATATGGTGTAATACAAATATCGTTGATTTCAATTCTCGTTTCTATTTCTTTACTAGTTGCACTAACTTAAAATACAACTTGAACACAAAACAAACGAAGTAACTTTGCCAATCAGACGATTTTTCGTAACGTTTTAATGTAGATTAGGTTTTTTTCTGAATATTCTCTTGTATAGGTCCTAGAGGGCGCTCTGTTGGCGCCTTTTCTGCGTTGGACTTTCAGGCATGTCGGACACTCGTTTTAATGTAGTTTTTTTCTGTATATTCTCTTGCTTATGCCCGGTAGAGGGTGCTTTTATGGTGCCATGCAGGCATGCGTTTTAATTAAGATTTAGATTTTTTTCGGAAAATATTCCCATGCATAGGTTCTTTTTCGTTCTTTTTTCATATAAATGGTTGTGCATTCAGAAATGTTGGCCATCTGTTTTTATGTTGATTTTGTAGAAAACATTTCTGATAAGGCTGATAAATAAGTTGATTCTGTTTGTTTTACAAATCATATCAATAGTGGTTGCTGATTGTAGTAGTGGTTGCTCGCAAGAAATCTTTTGAATTTTAACTTACTTGAATTTCGTCATCAAGGACTATGAAAAAAGAAGTAACGTGGCATTGTTCGACTATTTAAAAAAGTCTTATTTCTGTTTAACACAAGAATGAAGTAGCAAACTTGCAGAGTTTTGTTTTTCGGAACATACAAGGTTAACAAAACAAGGTTGAATGTTTTCAATTTTTCTAAATTTTGTAATGTGCTGGGAAACGTTTTTTCGTAGGCATTTTCGCTCATACATTTGTTTCTTGATTTCTGGATCTTCTTTGATTTCTTCTTTGTCGGTCGTCTCCTCCATATTTCTATTTTCCTGGAAACTGTTTTGGCTGCCGCCGACGTCTCCCATGAATTTATTGTAGAGGTAGAGGATTGTAATAAGAACTAAATGTGAATTGAAATCAATGTATCTTTTAAATTTATGAGATTTTTGATTAAATCTTACCTCTACAATGGATTCTTGCTCATCGACGAACAGGAATTCCCCTTCATAATTGCTGATTGGATTGACCCGTGTTATCCGGTTGATGACTGGTTCTTTGGATTTATGGCTTTGGAAAAACTTTAGTTTGTGGAACAGCGTATCGCCTTTGATGGTCATCGCTACCTGAAAATAATTGAGACAGTGGTAAAGATAAATGCAGGTTGTGTAAATGGTTTTAAACAAAACAACTTGCTTGTTTGGTCTCGTTTTTGATTACATAGTCTTGTTGGATGTTATCGTAGCCGGTTTCTGCGTCAGATCCAACGGTGTCGGGGCAATTCACTAGTTGTCCGATGATATCTAAGGAAAAGATGTACATGTTAAGTACGTTATTTTGTTATCTTAGTATCTAATGTTGTTTGGGTACTTACTTTAAAAAAAACGTTTGTTGGCTTCCGTCTTCCAAACGGTTGCTAGTCTGGTGTACTCCATATGTCAGGGATGTTTATCGTTGGACGGATATTTATAATCTTCTGTAATGTAAAAAAAAAACAATATTATGTGAGATATGTGTAAATAGATATTTAAAGTTTTCAATTACTTACTTTATCATCAAAGTTGAAATTGATCCACTATTGGTCGTTGTATTCCAAAATGATCTTGAAATCCATATTCGGTGGTTGGATTAGCTGAAAATCGTAGATGGCGTCAATCTGTGAAGAAGAAAAAAAATCGAATTTTGTGGTTTAAAATGAATTAAATAAATGGGTTTTTTACATAAAGATATTTTGCCCAATCGTTGGCCTATTTGGCATAGCAGACTCCTAAGATTTTCTTGGTTTCGTCTTTCAAAACCATCCTCAGACTGGTAGTTTTTTCCCAGTGAGGTTTTTGATAAGGGACGAAATGTATATCACACGTCCGATGAATGTTATTCCATAAATTACAACACAATTGAATAATTATAATTATATTGAATTCACCAACAAAAACAGTATTATCGACATGTAAGATGACACTTAATTTTCGCTGTAGGTTTAAATTTCATCCAGTTTCACCATCGGGATTTTGGTGTTCGTAAAGGTTGACGGGATGGGTCGTATGGATTTCGACATTTCAATACAGAAGACAGCAGCGATTTTTGGGGAAAGAAGTTGCTCTGTGCTTGACGCTTGTCCTGTGATAAAGAATGACCCAGTCACTAATTCCCAATTGTAGTTTCTGTATCGCTGCGGTGTTCGTTTGTGTTTGAGGAATCTAGGTGCCAGTGGGTCCTTTATGGTTTCTTCCCTAGAAAAAGGAAAACGTTTGTTTTCTTCCCAAACGATTAGTAAGTGGCATGAGGTCGTCGTGAGAAGCGATGGTTCTGAAAAGCGGTTTGGAATCTGGACCGTTGTTCATAAGAGTCAAATGTTGTTTTCCTTTTTGTTATTTTCTGGGAAGGGTCAAGGTCAGTGATTGATCGGTAATAGCGGTATTTCTATTTATTTTTCTTCTTCGTAAAATGCGAAAAGCGAAAACGTTTATTTTATGTCTAAACGATGATTAATACATTACATTGGGCCGTCGTAAGAAGCGATGGTTCTGAAAAGCGGTTTGAAATCTGGGCTGTTGTGTATGAGTCATAAAGTGTATTCCTTGTTTTTTTTTCTGGGAAGGGCTAAGGTCTTGGATTGACTGGTAAAAGAGTAATTTTATATTTTGTTTTCATCTGTAAAATGTGCGTCTTGATTTCTCGTGAAATGACGTTAATGGCGTGTGACTTGGTATTTCTTTTGAAGTGAAAGAGAACGTTGATTTTTATAATTTTTGTAATGGTATATAAAAATGTCACTATTGTTCCACTTACGCAGAAATCTAGAGATAATGGAGCGCTCCGGTCATTTGATGGAGCCGGGGGATTCTTTTAGCAAATTACAGAGAGTCGACTTAATTTTTAACAACGTTCGCCCAGGAACGAAAAGGTAAGTTTTGAAAATGTCTTTTCTATTGTCTTTTAAGTGTTTGGTTTATCATTTTTTTTCAGCTTGCGCATGCGCGTTTAACCTTAAAGTGGTTTTTTAATAATGAATACGGCGTCCTTTTCCTTAACACATCTTGGGTGGACAGATCAGGAGTAGAATTTAGAGGACATATGGAGGACGAGGCGGCCCACCACTTTCACCAGTTATTGGAGGTAAATAAATTTTATCATTCATGTTTGTTTCAGATTTAATGTTTTTAACAAGCTCAACCAGATTTACAGTTTGACTGATGTTAGCGTGTATTATGTTTTGTACGACGAAAGTCGTATTTTGACTCTTCGGAATGTCACTTTTGACGGAGACAGCCAGGTATGTGTTCTTTTTTTTCTATATTGTTTGCATTTTTTGTATATATTTTTTTAGATTACGGCAGTTGAGAACAGCGGACATGTGGTCCTTTCCTTCTTGGCGCTATGATTATACCACGGTTCCTTTGGCAGTAGAGGTTATGGAAGATATCCCGCGATTAGCCATAGGTATTTTTGTTTCTATTATGTTTGTTTGTTTTTTAAATAAAATGTTTTATTTTCTTATTATTTTGGGTTATAGAGAAAGAATCTATGAAATTGATCACGCACGAGACCAAGATTTTATTAGTTTTTCGAGAATTCATTTTTTTTTATTATTTTTTTTATTATGTTGTTCCTTTTTAGGTTTTGTTGGTAGATCGAATACGCGATTGACCAAATTGGTATCGCTGAAATTTTGCAGTAATGCCAGACGGTTGTCAGTTTGAAAGGAGTTCGTGTTACAGGAAGCTGATCTCTTGGGTTACAGTTGTTGTTCTGACACAATTTTAACGGTAATTAAACGCTTTTTTTTCTTGTTTGCCGTGTTCATTATTAATTTTTCTTTTTGTAATTTCTGTAAGATTGGTGAAAACTGCCCCAAGATTGTGTTGCGCGATGTGACGGAAGAGTTGATCCGAATGAAAAACCAGTGTTATGATGACGCACTCACTGAATATGTGTGAACAAGCGTGAATTTCATGGTTTTTTTTGTTGCGTGTATTTTTATCTATTTTTGAAATCCCCATGCATAGGTCTGACAGAGGGCGTTTTTTTTAAATTAATGGTTGCGCATTCAGACAAGTTGTCCAGCTGGTAAAATATTGATTCTGAAGAATACATTTCTTATAAGGCTAAGAAATATGTTGGTTTTACAAAACAGATCAAGATAGTTGCTGATCGTATTAGTAATCGTGTATCGTGATGATCAAATTAACGGGTAACTCTCACATTTGTTATTACTTATTTTGTAGATTTAGTTTTCTTGTTTGATTTAATCGAGATTAAATAGATAGTGTTCTTGTTTGTATCCATCGTTTTCGTATTTTGCAGTGTTTTTTTTTTAATTCGGATCAAACGTGAAAATAGCATAAGACATTCTTTGCAGTTGATCTTAAGTTAATGTTTTGCTTCCTCAAAATATCCTAGTCTGTGTTTGTTTTTAATTTAAATAAAAAAACAAATAAATAAATTAATTTTTAAAAAGCAACTTTCCCTATTGTTCGCAAGAAATCGTTTGAAAGTGATTTGGGTTTTCGTGTTTTTGGTAAAAAAGGACTATGAAAAAAGAAGTAGGCCTAAAGGGACATTTTTCGACTATAAAAAAAATTGTTTTATTCTGTGTAACCCACTAATAAATTAACGAACTTCAAGAATTTTGTTATTACGAATCATACAAAGTTAAAAAAGGGGGGATATTTGAAATTCTTCTAAATTTGAGAATGGGCTGGGAAACGTTTTTTGTAGGAATTTTCACTCGCAAATTTATTTCTTGTTTACTGGTTCTTCTTTGATTTCTTCTTTGTCGGTCACCTCCTCAATTTTTCTTTTTCCCTACAAACTGTTTTATTTGTTAAGAAATGATCTTTAATTGTAATTTTCGTTTTGATTTTATTCCTGCGGTGAATCAAGAGCATTTTCTTAAACGTTCCTGTTCTGTCCAAAAATGGGTAAGTCTTATTTGTTTTATTGTTTTTTTTTGGGGGGGGGGGTCAACTGGAGTTTTTTACATGTGAAGTACTTTGTCACCACCAAAAAGCCTTGAATCGTCTGAAATGAAAAATAGACGCAACGTTTAGTGAGTTACGTCGGAAGCTGTGAAAGGAGCTAGAAAGTTTAAACAAAACTGATCTTCAAGAAGACGGTGCACAAATACGAGATTATCACAGCGACAATTAAAACAATTCCAAGTGTGATGTACAGCTTAGTTTTTTTCGTTTGTTGAATGGATGCTATTTTGCGATGATGAATGTGGTTGCGAATCTTGCGGACGATTTGGTAAACTGGATTGTGTAATTGAAGAAACTAAAACTTTTTCTACTACTTTGTGGAAAACGCTGTTTTGAATACGACGACCGTAACCATCACAAAGATAACTCGAATCATTTCCGGTTAATAGAAAGAGTAAATGTTGATGATCAACTTATTTCGAAGTGTTAGAGAAAACTGAAGAAACTGGAATGATTTAGGTGAGTGTTACCCCTCCCCCAATATCTAAATGTTTCCGAGAATTCCGATCACCGTCGGACAATTTTATTTGTTTTAAGAAATTTGAAGAAAAAAGTTAATGTGCTTGAAATATTTCCGTCTATTTCGGCTAGTGGCACTGGATCTTCTATGAATGGTCGATAGACTTGATATTTATTTCAGAAAATAGCATAACTGTTTTTCTCGTTTTTTATTGTAAAAGAATACAAAAAAGAAGTAAAGAAACATTTTCAGATTAAATTTAAAAATTTTTAAAGAATGACCAAGTTCTTCATCATCACTCATTCGATGATCTTGCTGCATCCAGACGTTTAATGGTTTGCAATTAGATTTTCCGTAAGCGTGTCATTTCTCGTTGGAAATAACTTCTCATGGTGTATTTGGTGTGGTTCTCTTCAATTTTTTTCCATCAGAAATATACCTTTATCGTTCTTACTCTAGATAGTATGAGATATAACCATCCGGTATTTCCTAATTTGTCTTTTGGTGCTAGCGGTCCCAGTGTAATAGCATCTCTGGAGATGCCTTGCATTTTGTGCCCCGTTAAAACTAAGGAAAGGACGCAGGAGAATTGGAACACTTTGGTTTTCGATTGGAATGACGCATTGACATTGCATTGACTGTTTTCGCTGTTCGTATCACGAGAAAACACCCTTTTTGCAAATCGCAAAATAAGGAAACGTTGGTCTACGCTGTATTTTTATTTTTAAACAAGAGACACTCGACGTCTGACAAACACACGGAAGTAGCTTTTTTCACAGTCGGGAGCAATTCTAGAGTCATTGTTGCCGACGGTTTCAACACGATATCTTGGAGGAATGCCAAGGTTCCATTTGAAAATCCCTTCGTGACATCCGAGTAGTCTATCACAATATATGGTGCGTCGACTACACAGTAAAGGTTCCCTGGGTGACCCAGTTTTTTAGATCCTAATTTTTGAATGTTTTCCTTTGTTGATCTCATATTATGGTCATAGATTTCAATGGCTGAATTCGTGCTTTAATTAACAGGACCCCATGGGTGCGCCAATCACGAAAATCTCTAATCTCTGGCAGTATTTCCATCAACCTTCGACCGCAATAGCGGAGTGCCTTCTCACGCATGTCATTAAGGAAACGGCCGTCATTGTGAACTTGGGGGGACTTGGTATGGGTGTGGCGTCGTCGAGCATGTAGGGAAGACCGGGGTTGGACGGGACAAAAAAATTAAAAATTACTTTAGCTCTATATACCTTTACATTTATGTGATGTAAGGCATAAATAAATATACAGATTGAAATGCAATTCTTTTACCTTTCTTCCCTTATGTTTTAAATTTATTTTTATTTAGAATTAATGGTTTTATGGGACATTTTTATAATTGTCATTCGGAATCGTTTTCTTCAAATTTAACGGGGTTACATGGGGCGGATTAGAAAAATTAACTTTACGTGGGTTATATATGGGTAAAATGAAAAAAAAATTATATATTTACATTCCTCAATGAATTTCCATTGAAATAATAGAAAATATGATTATGTTTTATCAAGATTTGATTAAGTAATTAATCTGTAAACTTATGTTTAACTTTAACTGAATATTCCAATAGAAGGGGTTGGCGTCCTCTCACTAGGATAGTCAAAATTGTGTCCGATCCACCCTCATGAATCCACCCATCATCATCCACCATCATCATCGCGCGTTGTCCCAATCAACCCTCATGAAGTAGCTTTACATTTATATTTCCTACAACTAAAATAAAGCAGATAAAAACTTAGTTTTTTTACAGTAGATAGTTCAATAAAAGGGCATTCGAATGCTTTATTTAGTTTTTAAGTTAGCTGTTCGTAACTTACAGTTTTTATTCATTTAAGAAAAAGTCAAAATTTTTTACTTTTTTCAAAAACTACAATAAAAATACAATAACACCGAAACTATATATAGGTTGTTAAATAAATTTTAATAAAGACGTGTGTCACACTACCCTTTATTGTTTGCGTAATTTTTTTTTTTAATGTATGGAACATACATAAAAGGGCGATGCCCCAACCAAACCCTGTCCCATCCAACCCCGTTCTCCGCTAACGGCTTGAGACTAAATCTACATTTTCCTGCGTTGGCTTATTGATTATAAAATTTTCTAACGCAGCAGCCCATTCAGCGTCTTGTTGACGATGATTGTGTTGCAGTTTGACGACGTCTGTGAGACGTTTTCTAGAGTTTTCGCCCGTTGGAGGATCTTATGCTGTTTTTGTCAGCATTCGGAATGTGATGACTGTAATATGGCCCACTGCTTGTGGAAGGAAGTTGGAAAAAATCATTACAAAATATTTTGTGCACCCCACCGAAGAGCTTGTTTGGCTCACCCTTGAGTCGACGCAACCTATCGTCTAACACACTCAGCATCTGAGGCGTCACCATGCTAAACTAGTCTATTATGAGAATTCCCACCTCAGATCAAGGGCTGATTTTATCCGAATTCGGACGTTGAGGGTCCATTCTAACTTCGATGCCCAATGCTGCGTGCATCCTTCGATGAGCATAGCCGCTACTTTAGGAGAAGCACATATAACGGTGGCGGCAACCAAATGCCAACGCTGCGTGAAATCCTTGAAGCATTTGATGATTCGGGATTTTCTCGTTCCACCCGATCCAGCCAAAAACATCCGCAGGTAACGATTAGTTAGAAGTAAACCATCTAAAAACGAGTCAAGTTTCTTGATTTCCGATGTTATACTTGAATTCTTTTCGCTATCCGCCAGTTGGTTGGTGAAATGAATGTGCTGTAACATCGCTGCGCCCATTAAGAGGAAGGCGTTGTGCTGTTCTTTGTTAAGCGACCATACCTGCGATTGGCCCTGCAGACTGGGGAAATTAGAGTCTTGGAGCTTTGGTTCGGTGTAATCGTAAAAAATGTCCTTGTGGAGATGGTCGTCCAGTTCATTTTTCAAATGCTCCAGACGAAGATCGACGTGGGTATCTAATAATGCATTTATTTTTACATTACGTAATTTAATTTTGGGCTAAATTGGATGAACAAAAATATATTTAAATTTACCCATCGGTTTGTCCAAATTAGTGTTCACGTTGGGTTTCTGTCCTCGATCGAGAAACTAAGGCTTGCTCGCCCAGGCAAGATGAATTTCTATTTACTTTTCGATGGCAATTGCTGCACGGCTAGGTGAGAGCGTAGTGAGAAGCATCGAAGTGAGTTGTTGTTGGAGGCCAGGTTCTAGTAGGTAGATCCATCGGGTTGCCTTTTAAAGATTCAAGTGCTTGAATGAAGGAATCGTCAGTTAGCACTTGAGCAGCCTCCACCTTGTTGTCGTCCGCTTCATTAAAGTCAATTACGCTGACTTCCTCTTCGTTCATATCAAGGGTTTCCTTTTCTTCTCGAACCATGTCTTCAATGTCAGGCTTACTTAATTCTAATGACTCGCTATCTGACGTCAAAAGGCGGAAACTTTCGTAGTCATTTTAAATACTTTCTATCGTTACTTTCGTCGATTCGTCGGCATGCAGTGTCTTTTTCTGGCGTTGGTAAGCGCCCCACCACGTTTTGCCAACAGCAACCAAATCCTTTTATTCTCGAAACGGAATAAACATAGTAAAACTCCTTTTCGTACTCTTCTCTTCGCTCTTGTCTTTCTTTTGGAAGAAGATCATTGCTGTCTTCGATGCTCTTGAGATCTGGGAGTCTTTTCGCTAAATATTTGGGCCAGCATGCGTCCATTCTTTCTCTGTGGCCTTCGGTATCGTGTTGTGGATGGTCAGTAAATATTTACGAATGATTCGTGCCGAATTTGATTCATCTTCGCTGTTAGAATCATAGTTTAAGTGTCACATTGCCTGTTTTTTCCTTCAATTTGCATGATTCTTGTTTTTTGGGTAGAAGACCACAAATTCATCTTTTCAATTTGTGGATTTTCTTTTCATCTGAAAACATAAATTGAATTAAATGAATTGAATAATCATGTATCGTAGCTTTGGCTTCTCCATACCGTGTGATGTTTGCGTAAATAGTTTCTTTTTCCAAGTACGCGATGGCTTGGGTGGAACCAATGGTGTCCTCATTCGTCGAAGCTCGAATAGCTGAAAGTAACTTCCCTAGACCCAGAGAACATTCTGATCTAAGAGGAGTGGCATTTTGGGTTTTTGATGAATTTTCCCCGTTTTGGTCTCCTCGTTCGTAGGTTTCTTTGTCTTCAATCTGTCGTAGCCGAGCTGGAGAGCTGCACGAACTTTTTTGGTGATGGTCAAGTTTTTTTTGACATATTTTACCAAACAGAATTTTCTGTTCGTACTCTCTTCCGCACGATCGCATGATTCCACTGCCGTTTCTGATAAAATGTCAAATTTTTCATTTGGAAAGGATTCACATTTTAAAACAAATTTTATATCTTCCTTGAATGAACGCCTCGATATTTGCAGCTAACTTTTTCGTTAATTTGTCAACGTGGAGATACTTTGTTTTGATTTTTTCCTCTGTTTCCTGCTATTATAAAAAAACGTTCCAGTAAATTGATATTTTCTTATAATGTTATGAAACAAACTTACAGGGTCCGTCTATATTAGGCCTATTGGATGGATGACATAATTACTGCTAGGTGTTGTTGATTATCGGATAACAAAGCACTATTCAACTGGTACTCTATTTTTCTATGTCCATATAACCAAATGAGCATGTGCGTGTGCAGAGTAAGGCGATATTGCTCCTCGACGATACGTAGTCAAGCTTGGGGAACCCCAAAAAGACTCCCGTGCTAGAATGGTTTTCCTTTCTTAGAACACTAGCCAATGATATCTTCAATAATAATATCAAGAACCTGTTGGAAATGTAACGCTGCTACCACAGGGTGATCGGACAGGATCTTAAAACGTTTTGTTTCCAATGGTATCGCATTGGCATGTGGAATGGCTTCTTCTGGATCAAGGCAAACCACCTAACTCTGTATGATTTAGCGTCATTTGGACTTATAGTTAGCAAAATGTGGGCTTTACCGTTTTTCGCATAAACTGCATACACTTGTTGTCTATTGCGCTGCGCTGCAGCTTGAGAATGTTGAATCGTTGGATTCGCTATTTTTTTATCCGTTAAAACTGAAGATGCAAGACCATTTACAATTTTGAGAGGACGCGGCGCACTTTGCCCTATTTTTTTCCTTTTAATGCACTCAATTTGATATTCAACTGATTTTCTCATGTCTTCCTTTGATACTTTGAATAAGCTACAGCTTGAGGCATAACGCTTCCGTCCTTGTCCACTATTCGCGAGGGTAATTTTGCCCTAACCATAGCTTTGTTGTAAGATGTGTTCGGTATATGTAATCTTACAGAGGCAAAACAAAATTAATTTTCTGAAATTTCCTCCTTCTAAGATTGGCGTAAAATGCAACGAGTCTTTTCTTGGAGATTGGAATTTTTCTGGTTTAACCAAATCCTCCTCGCCGAAAATGGGAATAAATCTGGATAACGAATTTTAAGATAATTGGGATCGGAATCTGAGACTAAATCTTCAGCCGCTCTTATGACGAACGTTTGTGACTTAGTTGATGGTTTTTTCGGCAATGCATCGAACATTTCTTCGTGTACGAATTCCCCGTTATCTTTTTCTCTAATTGTAACAGTACACGAAATCATGCTGATCTCCCCCGTAGTAGCTATTCTTTTCTTATTCTTTTTTGCTTCGGAATCCACTTCATTTACTTTTTCATGTTTGTCATTATCAAGAAAATAAACTTCTGGTGAAACGGTATTTTTTGGTACCCGAAATGACCCTTCGTCAAAACGCACTTTTTTCATAAACTCGTTATCGACATCGTTCCAAAACTGATAAAGTTGTTTCATTTTTACGGGTTTGATAATATAATCGGTTTTAGTTGCAGCTATTTTCCCCTTGTTCAAAGAAGAGCATCGTTTGTGAACGGAGACTCGAACTTTGACAAGGACTCGAACAGGACTTGGGTCTGGAATGATGGGAATTGTTTTAGTTACAAACGCCGTGTATAGCCTGTTTTAATATACGTAACCTTTCAACCAACTACCTAGCTTAGGGCCTGGACGTTGCACCGAAGTTTTATATTCTTCCGTACGATTGCACTGGTCTTTTAACTTAAAGAACCAAAAGACATTTTACGCAGATCAGGCGAAAGCTCCACAACCCAGTTTCTATTAGCAATAGAAAATTTTGGTAATTTTCCTCTTTTTAATCTCTACAAACGTCTTGGTCGCAACAATACATCTTGGGGATACATCGACAGTTTTCGGGAGAAGCACATCTTGTCAAATGGCGCAACACACAGTTTGGGGAAAGAAGAACATTTTTAAATTGTAACTGACCAGGAAACATTTCCGAAACATCATATTGCTTGATAAGTGATGGATGTAGTTTATCATTCGATTTCCCAATCCCATGGTGCTTTTAGCAGCGTGTACATTTTTTTTGGAAACTGACCAACTGACAACAATTTCGTTATTGAAATGTTTGTAAACTGATAGCATACTGCGCAAGTAACGACTTCTTCGTGATATTTCCTGAAAATATCACTAGTTATTTCAGACAACTTCTCGTCTGAATCTGGCATACCTTTTTCATCTAGTTCTAGCAGTTCTTTATCAGTATAAAAAATATCAGAATTGCTTTTTCTTTTCCCTAATGTACACATTCATTTTTTTTCTTTTGAAATTTGTTGAGACCTATGTAGCTAACTATCAATATCTCCTTTCCTGATTATTACTCCTTTCCTTCGATAAAATACTCATTCAATCCTCATTCTATTATCAGGCTTCCGATTGGTCATATGCCCTCCAAATCTAACAGTCTTCTCTGTTTTTTCTAAACCCATTTTCAATTTGACCACAACCTGAAATTCCGGTTTTTTCAATGCAGAAAACTATGCTTCAATTCACAACTGCTCCAATCAGCACCTATGTCTGTTAACGACACTTTTTGTTTTTCTATTTTTTTGTATCAATTGAAATAACACTAGAACTTGATTTATAGAATTTTTCTACAGTTCCGTATTCGATAATCTTGTCACTAGTCGATGACCATCCATCATTACCTTTTATAGAAAATTGACGCCTCATTTCACTATCACGATCAATTTCAAAAATAATATTCTTATACACAGATGTATCACAACTACAACTTCCTACAGATGTTAATTTACAAGCGGCTTAAATTTAGTATTACTTTATTCCCCATACCAACGAATTCCATTTTTTTATTCACTGCTCCTAACAAAAATTTTCTCACTGTGCTACCATTTTCACTAGATTTCCCTTTAACAATTTCGTTCGATACTTCTTCATCCAAAAAACTAATTTCGTTAAAAATGTCTTTGTTGGGTGGCATTTTCCAATATCAATTTAAAACACTGCGTTCGCAACCAATAGAACAAACAAACACTAAAATATATAAAAATAAAAACGATGGAAAACCTTTACTTCAGCAAATAGCACTGAATACTTTCAATCAAAAATAATAACTACGAGCGCCAACATTCCACAATTTTCCCAAAATCGTATTAGGATAGCATATTATTTCCCTCATTGAAAAACTTTAAAAATTTCAAAATAATCGAACCCTACTAAGACATGGACGTCCATGGTATATCCATGGGATGTAAATTTTGGGATCTGGTACATCCCATTTTACATACAATGGATGTACGGGGAATATCCTAATTACCTTCCCCTCGACGTACTGTGGGGTATATCCGAAGTACGTCCAAAATTGTCTGCAGTTGGGATGGTCATTCCAATTGAAATAAACAAATTAGGGATATTCCAGCTGTTATTCTTTCCATACTTTTCTCTCTGATTTCCCATTCTGAATTAATTTTACTTGGAAAGAAGCTTTGACTATTTCGAGAATCGAACCCGGACCGTCGGAGTGGAAGGCCAGTGCTGTACAGCTACGCCACAATAGTTATATAAAAACTAGCATAGTTTTATTAACGTAGTTTGTTACTTAATCGACTGTTTAGAAAGGGCATAGCATAACACACATTAGTAAGGTTTTATCTTAACGTACATATAAAAGTTCTTCTTCTACTTTTATGGGGTGATTTACGCCTTTACAGTTGGATTTTTATATAAGATATTAGGGGACCATTTTAAAATATATATTTATTTAAACTAATAACTGTCATACACATTAACAGTTGTAGCACATTTTTTTTTATTTACGTACAGAAGTCCGTAGCGTGTTTACTAATAAATAAACTTAGCAATAAGTAAATTATAATAATAAAAATAAGTTTATTTTTTCATTTATCATGTTTATTTAGAAAGTTAAGTTCTTAACGGATAAATAATGCTGCTTGTAAAAGAAGAAAAGTAAAAAAAATTATATTTAATCGAAGATACGTTAAGGTGCGTCTACACTAGCAGTTTTTACAGACATACAGACACCGAATTCGACCGTAACTTGTCTGTAAAAACGGCTAGTGTAGACGCAGCATTAGATAGATATTAATACACAAGCTTTCATCTTTTTTGGATGAGAACTGTACGTACACCAAACATACTTCCGGTACATTCAGTGAATGTACTTGATGGTATGTCCATTGTATATGTTTTTCATATACTGTTGGGATCAAAGAATTTCTTAATTTTTTATCCATTTATGTACATACTGGTAGCGTACCCTGAACATCCACATGGGATGAGGGACGCCAACATCCCGTTGTACATACCTGGGATATCGCTTGGATGGCGCGTCTTAGTAGGACGTAATCCAAGACTTATTACACTTAGAAATTTCCAAGAATACATATAAAAGTCGAAAGTTTCTAGGAAAAACTGTCATACAAAGACATATAAGAAAGTCCCTTAATATTCTCGTTGGCGAAATTTAAACCAAAGAAAATAAAAATAAATTAAGAAAATCGAACAAAAAAATTATCTTACTATTTATTAAAATTTACTTTACTTGAAATTTAAGAAAAAACACCCTTTATTCATGTGACAATATCAGAAACACGCCATTATTCTTCAAAACATTCATCATCATCATTAGCGTCATTTATTTTTTTTAACGAACAAAATCAATACAAAATCAATTACAGAATAATACATTCATAAAAAATCATAAATTTCTCGATATGCACTGTTCCTCATTTACCGATGAAAATATTTTACCTTTTAAAAAGTACAAAACGAAACAACTTGTCATTTTGATTTCTAAAACTGCCTCCCTCAGCAATACGCACAACATCAAAAATCATTTTTTGTACACAAATAAACCGTACCTCATCTACACCTATTACAAAACGAAAAACGACAGTTCGTCTTGATTAAGTAAGTATGATTCACCAAACAAATTATTGTTTCCAAACATCTTATTCGTATACTACACATGATTTTAATTATAAGGTTCTTCAAAATAAATAAAGTACTGCTTCTAATTCCTACATACTGCTTGGGGTACATATCTACTTACCCAATTCCTGCGCAACCTGTGAAACTTTTAAAAAATTCAGGGAAAATATTACTTAACAACAGGATCGATGCACAAATACTACGTTATCAACAATTTGAACTTCACTGAACTATTATCAAACACAACTGAACTTATCAACAACAGCAGTTTTTTTCATGTTAATTTCTTTAATACTCATGTATTTAAGGAAAGTGATGTATAGCAAACTGAGAAAACTTGAAGAAAAAATTGAAAAAAAACAGAACTCGAAATTAAAAAAAAAACTGTGTATTTTTGGTCAAAATTGGAAACCTTACAAACTTTTACAACCTGTACTAATGTTTCCAGACAAAGTTTACATAGTAATTGTCATGACAAAATACCATTGCAACATGAACAACATGAACAAACATACCAATTCCATCTTCAATTCTCCTATATAAAACAACAATTTAAGAAACACTATCACACTTCAAGCAACATTAAGTGTGGTTATTCTTCATCTCAATGACTGGTTTCATTAACGTCGATTGACATGACATAAAACCCTAAATGAGTAAAACTATTACAGAGTAGTACTATACAGATTTTTGTTTCCAACCATATCCTGCCATCCATTTAAAATAAGTAAATGTTATTACCAACAGTTGACTTAAATATTTTCCAATTCAAATTGAATATTTTTCAATTCCTACTTCATTTTCCCTATAAAAAAACAAATGATGTAACAATATCTCAGTAAACTAACTTCCATGTTCATGTTCAATTATTCTTTATTCGTTACATCAATGAGTTTTTACCATTAGCGTGAACTGACAGGAATTAACCAATAAGAGAAACTGTTTCAGATTGTACCAATACAAGAATATCTTTTCACCTATTAATTTTGTAAATATAAAAAAACAATTTTAAGAAAACATCTAAGTTAAATTAAACTAAACAAGTAGGCTATTCTTTAGCTCAACGATTGCTAACATTCTCACCAAAAGTTAACGTAAACACTCCACATAAAATTTTCACATTGGTTGGTGTGCTTAGTGTTGTTGTTGATAACTATTAAAACTTTATTAATTATTAACTGACTTTCAAGTGGATTAATGATCTTTAATTTCATAAAAAACTCAATATATTGGCAATGGCATCAAACCTACAGCTTTCATTACGGCCTTCAAAAACTAGTTTGCAGAAATTCATGAGAGCCATCTAGTGAAAAAAAAATTATTACTGAAACTCATCATTTTCTCGTACTCCACAGTTTCATCAATTACCCTAAGTTAATATCTAATCAAATATAACTGAAACTGTGACGTTGCACTCCGTTATTAAACCCTCTACAAACTAGTATTAATTCAAATTTCTAGAACTCAACCATTAAAAAACGTATAAAATAAGAATGAAACCCTCCTCGATTTTTGACGTTCTCGTTATACCTGGAATGACTTGGCAATGTCGCCCCCCTCCTCTTGTAGCATAGAGACGGCAGTTGGACTTAGTACTCGGACGAGTGAATACATTCTATTTCTCTCATCTCAATTCCCCTATTAATTTCACTTCATTCCAATACCTCTGAGAGGAACATCGCCATCTTATCGGTTGACGGTTGGTGAGTTTGGGGAGTCACATGTCATCAAGTTGAAATAAAATCCCTATCGGGAAACTTTCACTCATCTACTGCGCGCACAATAAACACTTTGAAGCCCATAACCGCCCATAAATTTCTCAGGGATAGATTTTTGCTGTTGAAATCCTTATTATAGAACCCATTTATAAAATCAAGATTGGATAAATTTGAATGAATCGTGTCTTTAACAATTTTTTGATAAACAAAAAAATTGACAGCTACTAGTATTTGATCGTTTCCGGCCTAATCGTGAAATTGGTCTATAAGCCAATCAACTTTAAGCCGGGATTCAGCTCCGGGTTGAACTCCAGGTTCAGGTACGGGTTGAACTCCGGGTTCAGCTACGGGTTGAGCTCCTGGTTGAGCTCCGGATTTATTTCGGGTTTGAGCTCCGGTTTGAGCTCCGGGTTCAGCAACGGGTAGATCAGCGGGTCGAGCAACGGGTTGAGCAACGGGCGTAGCAGTGAATCCATAAGCGTTCATTAGCGTGGGGAGCAGCGGGTGAGCGGGACCCTTTGTCAGCGCCGTTCGCGCTCCTGTTGGCGCTATTCTCGGTGGTGCTGTTGGCGTTCGTGAATCGCCTTGAATTGGAGATTGCGCCTGCGCTGTAGTCGTCGGACCTGCGCATTCCCTGAATGGCGATGATTTGGCCCGTCATGTAAGTCTTGTCGATTAGGCCACTAGTTCCCATCAGACATTTCGTTCCGGTGGTGGCGAGGGAGCCAGGGAGTTCTAAATAAATAAACCAAAATCATTTTAATTACTTCCCTCAAAATAATTTTTTTAAATTAAAAAATAAAAAAATAAATAAAAACCACAATAAAAAACTATAAAACCTCACCAAATTAGGTAAGGGCAAGGGGACAGAAGAGAGAAAAATTTAGTTGAGACTTGTAAGAAACCTTATTAAGGGTATTCTTCTTGACCAAACTTATTAATTAGATGAGGGTGCATATATTTCCAGGGAAATCATTTATCAAAACACAAAACAGTTTTTTCCGCCCCATTAAAAGTTTCCAGATTTCCTGGAACTTTGTTTGGTTCTCCAGATAGCATGCACATATGGCTAACTAGAATTCTAACAAATAACTCGCGTTCTTCCACTTCCAAATAAGCTTCTTTGCGATCCATGTAAGACTAAACTCATTTATGTCCTTTTGTTGATTCTTTTAAGATGGAAACTATCTGAAATGTGCTCTAAAAAAGCGATTAATATAGGGCAATCAATGCAGCTGTGAATAACGGTAAACTAATGAAAACATCTATATTATTTTACCTTGCCTTTTTCTCCTTGATTTTCCTGCATTGGAACATTTTCGTCGTTAACTGTGACAATTTCGGCGTTTTCGGTCATTTCTTCTAAATTTAACTCATCAATTACAGCTTGTTCTTTATCTTTTCCAAAAGGATGTTGGATGAGTTTTCTTAGTTTTGAACCACGTCCGATTGAGAGATTCAAAGCATCAATTCGCTTTTCCGACAGCGATAGGAGACATTCTCCATCAATGTCTTCCCCTAACACAATACAAAATAAGTAAAATGGATACAGTAAAGAGGCAGAGAGACATGATGGAAGTTTAAGCGTTTGAAGGAATGCAGTAAAGAATAGAGATACAAATGAAAATTTCGGAAGAATACAACTAAAACAACTTGCAATTAACAGGAATGATTATACATTGCAGTTATAAGATACAGTGTCTTGGGGAGACAAACTTGGTTTGGTCGTTCATTTTGAAGTTCTGAAGTATCCATAATGGATCACAGCCCGGTAAATTTGAATATTCTACTACAACAGTTTTTTTCATCGGGCAAGGATTTCACTTCAAAAGAATGGAAATGGTCGTGAAAACCGGAAGTCTCATAAGCATGAATAGTAAACAGCAACTTTTCATTGTGAACCGCTATTTTCTTACAATACCAAATTCAGGATGGCCAGATTCTGTTTTGTGGCTGTGATTTAATAGAAGAACAGATCAATCGCGAAATTCTCTACCGTTAAATTTAACGCATTTTTGAACTTGAAAGACATCGAAAAACTTCTCAGGATTCAATTTTCTTGAAAAAGAAATTCCATTCACGTCACAAGGACCCAAAATAAATTCTTCAGAATTTATAATTTTTTTCGTTCAAAGTTTCTGCACCAGATACGGTCTACAAGTGATATGCCACACTTTTAGCGATGCTAAAAAATTACAGTTTGCATGGGCAACACGTTTTAAATGTTGTGATAGGCCTCGAACCGAATGCACCAGTAACGCAAAGGTGGCCCACTCTGTCGCATTGTAACAAGGTATTGAACCATGTGATGCCACTTGTTTATGGGATTAACATCCGGGAAAAAGTTGTTAAAAAGAGATAAAATCTGACTGATAAGGTCTTCAAGTATGACGATATGTTCAACAGTGATTGATTGTGCAAAAATGATGTCCATTATCCTATTCAACATATAAGGATGATCTCAAAATAAGTGTCATTGAAATCAATTACCTAAATAAGTGGAAGCATTGTATTTAGGCAGAAATTTTGGGCTTAACGTTCTTTGGTGCTTTAATTTTTCTCCTGCCTTATAAGTTTATCCTTAAATTAGGTTTATTTTTTTTTATCATAAAAGCCGTATCCAAATAGCGCTTAAGCCTATCATTTAGTTCCTTCGCAGAGAGGTTGTATATCTATCAGTTCGGCAAAAGTTACGAAGGACAACATGATAAAAAACGTAACAACTCCTTCTAAGAAGTCGTGCATGCAATCGAGAATAAGATTCAAAGCGACGTAAAAACATGACTTCTATACAAGTGGCAGTTGAATTTTATTCCCGTACTCTTGATTGATTGGCCATTCGTTAAAACTGCGTCTTTTGCAGCATAATCGCAGTTTGGGGGGGGGGGAGTTCTATGCAAATGTGAATCTTGCAATCGTGATTTTTCTATGAATTTGCCAAATACATAGATCCAAATAGAATGGAGTTTAGAATTTGGTAAATTTTCTGCTACGAATACAATTATAATTTATTATCCTAATTATAGAAACAAATTATAAAATCAAATGATAGGACAAATTTGAATGCATTATGCATTTAATATTTTTTATAAACAAAAAAAAAAAATTTGGACAGCTAATATTTTATCGCCCATTGATGGTTTTCAGTCTAACCCTGAAATAAAAGGAATCAATCTAGCGACGGGTTCAGCTTCGGGTGCAGCAACGGGTGCAACGACGGGTGCAGTGACAGATGCAAAGACGGGTGCAGTGACAGATGCAAAGACGGGTGCAGTGACTGATGCAGTGACCGGTAGAGCAATGGGTGGAGCGACGGGTCCATCAGCGTAGGGATCACCGGATGCACGATGAAATCTTTGACGGCGCCGGTCGCGAAGGCTCTCACGTTGGCACTCTTGTTCGTGCTCATGTTTGACGCTCGAGCTTGGTGTTTGCGACGGCACAGTAGACCACCTGGCCCATCATTGAGTTCTTGTGGATTATTGGATGATTATTAGATTGTGATTATTAGGCCGCCACCCCCCGCCTGCCATTTCTTTAGGGTGTGGATGAGGGAGCCAGGGAGGTCTCGAATACAATCAAGAAGCCAGTACCAAAAAACCAGTGATAGATCATCCAAGAAGCCGCTGTTAGTGTAGTGGCTTGTTTTCTTCTTTTTACTTCCCTAAAAGGAGTAGCTTATTGGACACCATCTTCTGTTTTCTTGTTCAGTCGGGATACACGAAGCCACAATAAGTTTCCGTCAATAGAAGGGCATCTTTTATAATTACTAAATATACCTCTTAGCTTAAACAACTTTCTTCAATGTAGCTATCTAGCTACTACTTTTGAATGATAGTTTTTCCATGGAGGGTATTTTTTTTATGGAGGGTATTTCCAATGTGATTGGTAGTGCTAAGAAAGAAAATGAAGTTGTTGAACAACTACCATTCTTTTCAGTTAGTCAGCTTGCTTTTGGGAAGCTACCCATGTATTATTTAATAGTTCTTTGCAGTGTTTGGAACGTCATTGGTTGAAGTTCCGTCAAATTTGACGTTTCGTCATGACGTTATGTTTGCCGTGACGATTGACGTGAGACAAATTTCTGGATGACGTTTGACGGAGACATTTGACGTTTTTAGTTAGCATTTGGCAACGTCAACCTAAAACAAGACACATTTTCTGTTGCGCTATATTTTTACTTTGATATTATCATTGATAAAGAATGGCTAGTGTTCAACTAATTAAAACTCAGTGGTTTGAGACTTGAGTTTTTAATTTTTTTAAGCTAACCTCTGAAGTCATAGAGAAATTTACAATTGATTCAAATTCAAGTGAAATAGTTCGTAGAGATGAAAAACGTAAGCTAGGAGAAGAAGATTAACATTCGGGCATTTGAACTGATTGTTGCAGAAGCCTTTCCACTTTCCATCGTTGAGAGCGTTTATTTCCGTAACTATTCTAAGGAGATCGACTCATGGGTGAATGTGTTGTGTACGAAATCTTTAAAATTACTTATTGCAAAAGAATTCGTAAAGTTGAAGTCCCACTTAAAAAACGAATTCCAAATGGCAATGCATATCTGTTTGACAGCTGACGTTTGGGGTGCAAAGAGACACAGTTTTATGGGTGTTGTTTTGTGTTCATTGGCTTAAGATGCTTCCTGACGGAACTTTTATTCGGATGTCAGCTGTGATGCTTGCCTTAGGTTCCAAGGTGATTACATATTTTTATGTGAATAAAATAAGAAACTCATTTTTATCATTTTATTCTTCAGGGTCGCATACTCACGACAAAGTAGCAAAAAATATTAAGTAAGTCATGGATGAATACTGTTTGCCGGCATACAAAGAGAGTCATGTTGTAACGGACAACGGATCGAATTTCGTTAAGGCATTCAAACAGTTTTCCGTAAGTAACTTTTTGTCTAAATTCTTTTACCTGAAACATTTGTTTATTTCGAATTTGAACTTTGTAGGCCGATATGAAGAAATCTCTCATCGAGTCTGCTGAACCTAAGCTATCCGAACATGTTGCCAACGAGTCTCAACAATTTGATTTTGAGGATGAAATTGCCTCAACTTCTAGTTTGCTGGATGAGCTGGACTGAGAAGAGTTAGATGAACCTTCAGTGATTGATGAAGCAGCATCTGTAGCGACCAGTGCTTACGATCTACTACAGCAAAACTACGAGGATTAATTTACTAGTATCATAGTATCTCTTTCCCAGTCCATTTGAGGTTTTATTTATTTTGATATTGGCTTCTTTGTTCATCCATCTTTGTTTCATTAGGTGCGCATCCCATACTTTGGATTAAATAGCTAAAACTGACACCGATCTGTCTAAATTCGTTGCAAAAAAAATTTCCAAAGAAAAAAATGTTGTGTCAAGCTTGGGGAAAACTCACTGCATTTTAGAATAAGATTGGCCAGTCCATTTCAGCAAGTGAGAAAAGCTTGGAGGTTTTCAGTATAAATTATGCACAATTCATAAAGAAAATAGTTGATTGAAATTTGAAATAATATTTCCTTTTTTAGGTGTTTCTCTTCCCACACCCTGTGCAACCCGATGGAATACGTACTACGACTGCATCGCAGCATTCTTGAAAAATTATAAGAGTATCAAAACAGTCAACGGACTGCAACCCATCGAACTTACATCATTGTTTTCTAAAGAAGACATTCAGGAGTATACTGTGCTAATGAGGACTATTGCGAGTGCACTGTACATACTTCAAGGAGAAAATAAATGCTCATGAGATCGGAATGGTACTGCCTCTTCTAACAACGATTAAGAAGCAGCTTCGTGAGAGGTTTTTTTCCAATCTTGGACCAATGCGTGACAGGATTATACAGAAAATTGATGAAAGGGGATTAATTGAGATATTTCAAATGTGATATTTCAATAAAAACAATTTGCATTTCCAAGATTTGAGAAGGTTTTTGATGATGAATGCTATTGCAGTCGCAACTCATCCCTTCTTTAAATGAAAGTGGATGAGTGGAGAAGCAGCAAAAAGTACGAAATTGAAACTGAAGCAACTTGTATTTGAAGCACTTACACCAGTTGAAGAACGCAATCGGAAGTCACTAGCTGACGATTTCTTAGAAGATGAAGAAAACCAGTCTGAAAAAGAAGAAGATTTCGACGAAGTAGATTTCTTTTTAAGGGATAAAGATTATCAATTGAAATGCTGAACAACTACCCCCAAGTAAAAGCTTTGTTCATGAGATATACACCTCTATTCTGACAAGTGCTGCTGTCGAGCGACTCTTTAGTATTTCAGCAACCGTGCTCACGGTACGGAGAAACAGATGGGATCCCCCTCACATTATCCCAATGTTGAATCCCTCCCCAATTATAACAATGTGGAAAAGCACTCAGCTTTCTCACATCAAGGGTACCATCCAATATGGCGGCGGCCATGTTACACTGCATCCCCTCCATCCAGTGTACCGCCTCAGACCCCCTGTATTTCTTCCCCCTTCTCCTTTTATCGACAATCCAGGCATCGGTACTCTACTTCTCAGTTTGTTTCTTTTTTTACTTCATATTCGGTATCTGACTGCAAACACTGGTACTACGCGTTACTACATGAAGATGTTGAGACTCGGCCAGAGGAGGCTGCACGACTAGCAGCGGCCTGAGTCCTCGTGTGGGTGAGATACAAGTCCTCACGGAGCTAGAAGAGTTGCGCTTCATTCCTGGCCGACTAAATGCAGCAGGCGAGGCGTCGTGGTCTGCTCAAGTAGTTGTCAGGCTAGAAGAAAATTATATGGAGTTGGTAAGAAAAAACCATGAAGAAAGCTAAGCCGAATAGATCAATAAGCCCCGAAGAGGGAAATTCCTGCTTCAACGAAATCGCAGGTGTTGTCGCTGTCTTCAAACATTGAGAAAGACGGAATTCTCCAACTTAGTGGCAGAATTGGACGGACGAAACTTATTTACGAGTAGTTGCATTCACCCATCCTTTCGGCATCTCATGGGTTAACGATAAAGATCGTTCGCCTTTTCCATTGGGTGCTAAAGCAAGTAAGAACGGATTATATGCTTAGTTTCATTTGACAACACTTCTGGATTCCACGCGAATGGCAGCTGGTGAAAAAGATCCGGCGAACGTGTGGATCGCATCAAGAAATCGTGCCGTAAAAAGATGGGCCATGCTTTTTACGTGTCTGGTGACACGCGCCATTTATCTGGAACTGGTGACCAGCCTTTTATCCGACTTCTGTCTTTTCATTTTGCAACCCTGGCTCATATGACCAGCCACGTGTTTTCCACACCGACCATGTACCAACTTCGTCGGAGACGAGCGGGAGCTCCAAGATGGTGGCAGAACTTTATGAAGATACATATCTGGCGGTCATAAAATACATCCAAGACCACTGCATGGAGTGGAAATTCCAACCTCACAGGATGCAGCATTAAATGCAAGGCTCATGAAGTTTTCATCGAATCCACCAAACAGGCTCTCTACGCATCAGTCTCGTAGACTAGACAGAAAACACATCGAAATATTCGATGGCAAACTACCAACAATGGAAGCTTGATCTCTACATGGAATTTGAATTAGTCGAGCTTTTAGACATTGTTGAGGTATTTATTACAAATTTTTCGTTTAAATTCTTAGTAATGTACCAAATGCTGTCCTACTACTAGGTGACCAATGTTCTATATTTCTCTACTTCTCAAACACCCAGGGTTATGAAGAGTGCCCTGATGAAATATTCGCAGAGGGAGCTGATTTTGAAAATGAGAAAATTATCTACCAAGAAAAATCACAGCTTTGAAAGAGTGGAAGAAAAAGGATTGTATTGCAAGGACCATAGTTTAGTATACAAACAACATAGAACGTCAAAAATGTTGAATGAGTTTATGGAAATAATTCGAGAAAAGCATTATTTCACAAAGCATTTTTTCTTCCTCGGGTCTCATTAATTGTCGAACCTCATACAATACTTACGGCGTGCCGCAGACAAGAAACATCCATAGAGAATTTCTGTCACTTGACTACAAGACAGGATACTACATCATGACTCACGTCACAAATATCGAAACCATGTACAGTAGGCGCCAAAAGTATCTGGAAACCTAAGGGAACCTAAATATGGAAAAACGCACTTTTCGCAATTCGAAAAAGTACTAAAATTTTCATTCGATCCAAATGAAATTTATGCGTAGGTTTCTCTGGTGCCAGGAGCAACTCTTAATTTTTTTAGAACTTTGAACTAACGGGAAGGGTGGGATTTTTTCTAAGACAATAGTATTCGGACAGTAGAGAGGCCCATATGGAAAGGGGCTTACTTTGAGCTCGAATTCTGGCTCACTGGTAAGTAATGAAGAAACGCCAACGGTCTTAAAAAATATCTGCGTTTCCTCTATGGCACCCATGAGTCAAGATTTTTTCAATAATTAGTTATCGTTTTAAATCTACCCTTAAAATTGATTTTGTAACGAACTCCGTTTCTGAGAGCAATGCACTGCTGCCGGTCTACGGAATTATCGACTCCTCCCCACGTCCCTACTAACCCTTTTGTATGAGAAAAACGGGGGGGGGGGAGAGTACAAAGTTCCGTAAACTAACCAGGAAAGTCAGTCTAGACGTAACATTTTTCGGTGAAAAGAGTAATACAAAAACAAGAAAACTCCATAGAAGAGCCACCCCACAACGTCTCGAGAATGCGGTTGTGCTCTTTTCCACTTCTACAATTGCGATTCTCAGTCCTACAATTACATTTCAGCAATCCATGTTGAACCTCAAATAAGGAGAAAAAAAGAGGCATGGTCCCGAGAAGGCAGTGGCCGGCAGCCCCGATAGAACCCCCCCCCCTTCCCCACACACGAAAACATCGTTGTTCAGCATGACCTGCATGAAGTTCCCCAATTGAAAAGTAACACATTTTTAGTACTTACGGCCCTTGGGTATTCTATATCAAGAGCCAGACAGCTACACAGAAGCAATGAGCCGCATAATGGAAAGAGGGCATGGATTCTGAACTTAAATCTCTTAAAGCCAATAAAACATGGGTAATCGTTAACTATCCCCATCGCGTTTCGCCATACCCAGTAGGTGGCAGTACAAAGCAAAGAGAAATACAGAGTCGATTACAACGAGACATATGCCCCTGTTCTCCGTCACGACTCATTAAGAGTCATCCTCACAACTTCGCGAAACCTCTACCTTTTACAAATCGATGTCCAAACCGCTTTTCTGTATGGGAGCTGGACCAGGAAATCCATATAAAGCAATCAGAAGGCTACGTTGCCCCAGGCTATGAAAACTGCGAATGTCTACTCCACAAAGGTCTTTATGGACTGAAACAATCGTCACGACTGGGGTTTCAAAAACTCTAAAGCTCTCATCAAGTTGAACTTCAAGCAGAATGAAGCTGACCCATTTGTATTTAATCGGAACACAGAAAATGCATTTATGATTCTTGCGGTGTGACTCGATGTGCTGTTACAAAATTAATTGTCAGTTTTCACTACTATTTTGTTCTTCTCACTGTTGTTGGTTTTGCAAGTCATTCCTTTTAAACGGTGATTCAATTCCGTAGGTAGGTCATAAAGAAAACAGCGAAAGTGTAAGGCACTTTTTCTGATTTTTTTTTCTCTCGTGTGGAGGCACATTACTGCCGCCCACCCTACTGAAAAGCCGTAAATTTTTTTGTCCCGACGTTCAAAAAAAAAGGTTAAAGAAAGGAAAATGTTTCATATTTGTCGGCTACTATTTGTGAAGAGTTTATACAACTGATTGAAAACGCTGCATTAAAGTTTATTTTAAACCAATTGAAAAAAGATAAATCCTAATCCTTTGTAGTCGATTCAACACCGACATGTCTCACAAAGATCAACTCATTCTCATCTTTCACTATGTGTAAAAACAGGACTAATATTGAACGTTTTTTTTTGCTTCATACCAATGTCCGGTCATACAGAAACGTTGATGGTAAATCTAGTAATGGAAAAGCTTGAAAAACACGCGATGAATAGGGTGACTGCCGTGGACAGTCTTACGATAATGCATGTGGTTCATTTGGTGGTCATTCTTTAAATCTTCATGAGTTTGGGCAGCTGAAAACAACTTATGTATTTTTTAATTCAAGAAATCAGCAATTTTTTTCACTTCTTCACATAGCTGGAAAATGTTATGTAGGAAAAAAACTAAAAATTTGAAAATGTCTTCCTGTGACCAGATGATGCGCTCGTGTGGATGCCGTTCAAGCCATCTCAGAAGGCCGCATATCGACATTATATCAAGGCGAAACCAATGTTGATCCAACGAAAGGCTAGTCAGAGAAAAGAAGCAAAAAGTTTGTAAAATAGGATGAGCTTGTTGAAAACCCCTGTCATGACCATTGTCTAACACACATTATGGAAGTGGTTCAATAAGACGAGAAAAATTTAGTACTCCGTCGAAATTGATCATGTGAAATTTATTCATTTAACCATTCTCTTGGGGAAAAAAATTAACATTTTTAATAGATTCGTTGATTAATAATAAATTAAAAATTAGGATTGGTAGAGCAAGCGAAGTCATGGTTGTTTGAAATGAAGGAGAACATCAACTAGCTATGTTTTGACCTATCTATTTGTTTATTTATTTGCGATGATTTCCGCAAAATAAAAAAAAAAAAAAAAAAACGGTCTCTTTGACTGACGAATCGCTTGTTTAAACAAAACCAAACTAGCCAGATTCTGAATTCGTATTATCCAGAAAGGCTTACCAGAACATTTTTCGTTCAGTTGACGATTCACGACGGTAGAACTTAGAAAATGTTGATTCGTTGAACCAATGCCATAGCTTTATAATGGCTTGGATAGGGACCCCAAGAAGTGGATTTAAACGCCACTGTCCCTCTGGTAGAGTGCGCTAAAAAAATAGGAGTGTCAATGCCAGCTTCCTTCAGTTTACCCTTAATCCATCGCCCTACTGTAGGACTCTTAACTGGATTATGTGGGATGTAAAAACGATAAAAAGCTGTTTGGCGTTATGCGGTTTCCGGAGACCACTGGTTCTCTCTATGTGTGATAACAAACAGATAAGTGGGCGAATAGCTTTGTTTTGGCTTCACTGGAACAGTGACAAATGCATAAGTGCGCCGAAACGCTGGGATTATTTTTGGGTTCCCAGATCAAAGTAAACGTTAGGACCGGCGAACTCAATCGTGTCTGTCGGGATAGACGCAATCTCTGTACATCTTAGTAAAGCCAACAGTGTGACAAATTTTTTTGCTAGCTGAAAGAGAGACAGGGTATTTCGTGCCGTAATGTGTAAATGAGAAAGGACTATTGATGGATCCCTTTTTCTGCTTTACTTTGAAGTAGGAGACTTTGCTTGGAATATACCCTTCATCAGTCGGATGACTAAGGGGTGTTTATCAATTTCCTTGCGATTGTCGATTCCAATGTTAGGAGTAGAAGAGAGCATGGATCTGGATACATTTACAGAGCGGCTTTCGACGAGACAGCTCTCGATAGCCTCCAGGCGACTAGCCGTATGGAGCGGCAGATCTTGTTACGGGAAGAACATTTGAGGAACATCCACCACCAACTCCAGCAGGATCGGGACCCACGACTTGGTTGGAGATGATGGTATTAATGGTCGACGACCAGCTAAAAAAAGTATTTGACTGATGTGTGGAAGGTGAAACGGTTGCGTTTCGCATAAGAGCACATTCATTACACAATTGAATTTTGGAGAAAAGTCATTTGGTCTGACGAAAAAAAAAAACATTTTCTACCGATGGTTATAATGCTCAATGGGTTCATCCTGCCAGGTGTAGACAAGAACCTTCAAATCTTTCCCGTAGTAGACACAGTACCCGAAACACGATTAATGCGTGGGGATGTGCGACTTATCATGGGCCTGGTGTATTACACAGGACCCGTGGTAAACATGCACAGTTACATGGACATTTTAACTGATCAAATGGTTCAATTCGCCAGAGATACTTTTCCTCTTCCTGACATCGAGGACCCATTACTAAAATCGCAACAATATATTTTTTTATGCATGATGGGTTCCGTTAAAATTTAATTTTTTTTCAAGTTTTTGAAGGCTTACTCTTTTACTAAGATGCCTAGCCCACACTGTGATAATCGTCCAAATTTGGTTTGCCGGCGAGGCGTTTCTTCAACACCAAATTTGGTGGCCTTCATTTAGTCCTGACCTCAACCCAATTGAGAATTTTTGGGGGTGGATGGTTAATCGGTTGGAAAATATTGAAGCTGATACTGAAGAGCATTTTTGGGACTGGGTTACACAATGCTGGGAAGAAATGAGAGAATAGAGGGCTTATTGGGAGCGTTTGATAGACTCAATGCCTAATAGATTGTCTCGTGTACGGGAACTTGAGGGAGATATGACAAAATATTAAACCTTACTTTCCTGACTTCAAGTTTTCGTTCTTATTTATTGATAACCAGAAATAAAAAATTATAAAAGACAAGTAGTTGCGCAAACCGTAATTAAGAAGCTAAAAGGGTGTGGTAAATTGGGTGGGAAGCGGAGAATAAAGAAAAAGAAGAAGAGAAAGAAAAGGCGAGAAAGGGATTAAAAAAGGGGCAATAGTTCGATTTTTAGTATACCTTCAATCAACTTAAAAAATATATATATAGAGCTGTTTGGCTGCTAAAGAAACTTGCAGGCATGACTGTATAGAGCTGTTTGGGGTTATCTTTTAATAAATCGATGATTTGTCAACACAGCCTGCTGAGAGAGCCAATCCGAGAGCCGAGAGGAGTCGAGAATTCGGATATGAAGGGCGCGGAGAAAATTCGAGAAAAAAGGCACTCGACTTAAGACATTCCTCTTAAACTCAGTACCTCACTTGCGTGTCTACGTAATTCTGCTAAGGAATATTAACTCTTAAACAGTCACCTAAATCACAGTTGAGCTTTGTTAAATATTCCAGTAATAGTTTTTGTTACTAATCAATCCCTAATAATAACTTCAATTTTTTTTCTTGATAAGTTCGAACCTCGCTTGTCCGGTTCTTAGGCTCTCAGTTTCGTTTTCCCATTTTTCTACTACGTCTGCGTTCTGTTACGTCAACTAAATTTCTTTTCGAGAGTTATCTACGGAGTTAAGCCATGTACAGTAGAATTAGTTAAATACTAAAAAATTCAACTTTTAACTTATTTTTGAAAATAGCAAACTGCCACCTTCGTTGGGTAGCGCCATGCAATTGGTACTTCCATTTTAGCAAAATTTTTGGCGTAGTACACGTCTTAGCGACAGTGTGTGAGGTTGTCAGGAGCAAAGTCCGATTAGGGGCTGATGGCCGACACGACAGTTGAGTTGGCCAGGAATGTGGTGGTATTACTACTCCAGCAGCCAACTGGCATGGTTGAGCGTGGGAAAAATTATCGTAGCATTCCTTCCAACTCGACCTGTCTGCCGTCTCTACCAAGACAACCGCTGCAATACCAGAGTTGCCCGTAGCGATGTCATCGTCGTCGTTGGCTGTTTGTTGACTGATCAGGGGCGATGTCGTCGAACAATTGCTGGATCTCCACTGCCAGAGTGACCACTGCTCCTCAGAACACCCGCGAACCACCACCCACCAATGCAACGTCCACTGACGTGTCGCTTCCCGTAGCGATGTCGTCGTCGTCGGCCTCGTCGAGACTAATCAGATGCTGTTCAAGGGCGACGTCACCAATCATCCGCTGAATCTTCGCAGGTATAGCGGTCACAGCTCCCACGAACTACCACTTGTCAGTGCACCATTCACTGATGTTCCCTTGCCTGGCAGGGTACAAGTACGGGTAGGGGCCGGTACAAGGCACCGTGATAAGCCGGGAAACTTGAATTTACACGGGACTCATGTCCAGCAAGACTCGCACAAACAATGCGCGTCTATTTTTTGAAATTCTACAGTGTATAGTTATGACATCTGAATCTTTTAAAATATGAAACCAGATAGCCATTAGTAGGTTGATGCTGATTAAACACTAAGTGTGAAAAAAATAAACTGGCAATGACTACTAGCAACAATTACCAGTGATGGTCGATGGTAACGGATGAGGGGCCGTGCGGTGGCCGTGTGTACTGCGAAGGGAGTCGTATGGGTTTGTGTACACTGTTTCTGTAAAGAGCAAAACGTTCCATCCCAGTAGCCACTTCTTGTCGAGCAACGACACACATGTGCAGCAATCGAATGGAAATCTGAATAAAAGGCTTAACAGTTGTTTAAGCCTTTTATTCAGATGAATAAGCAAAACAGAGGAAAGTCCTTACCCACAATATTTATCTTGTTGTTTGCTCATTCGGATTCATTTTGTTTTGAATGAAATTTTTGTAATTTAGTTATTACTTTGAAAATACCATAAGCATCTCCCGAAATCACTGCCCCTTAACTATACTAATTCATTACCCTAAGATGTCGTTATGTGTATTTACGTATTGTGTTTTATGCCAGCCGCTAGAGGGCCAAGGTGGGACCTGGGAGACCGACTAAGCAAAGTGAAGTACACTTATTTTAGATATACCGAGACGAGAGGGCTGTTTAGAGGGAGCTTTGATTATCTGGCCTCCCCTCGCGATATTTATAATTGGAAATATATTTTGTTTGAACCCGTCTTTCCTTATTATATTTATTCAAAGTAGTAACTGGTAAGGGTAAGGGGAGGGGAAATAAGGAAAAAAGAGGTGGGAAAGAAAGAGTAACGCCGAGTGACTTGCCGGCTGCAGGCTCTATGTAAAGTCCAGCAGTCGACATTTTGCCCCCTCCCCCTCCTGAGAAGACGAATTCGACTGCGCTGCTCCTTTCGGTGAGCTTTGGAAGATTTGCCTTACTTGGCGGTATGGGCGGTATGGTTCAAATTCTGAAGGGGGAGAACTACTGGTAAATGCTTCCGGAGCACTTACTGACAGTATAGCCATTGAACAGCAGCAATGTCCATAGGCCTGTTTGACTCAGTGATTTGGAACGACAACATTTTTGGTGGACCAAAAATCACACACACAATATTACAAGAAACTGAAATATCAATTATGTTTAGCTTACATTTTGGATGCCTTCCGGGCTTCTGCTTGGATATTCAGCAGTTCCCTTAACACCTTCTGAGCCTGGAATTCAGGTTGGTAGATTTGCTCAACCTCTTCCGCCGCTTGCTTCCGTTTCGTTGACTCTTCCCTCCGTTTCAAGGCTTCTAGCCTATTTTCTTCATTTCTGGCATCTTGAATTTCCTTTAGCTTTGCAGCCACTTCCTTTGCTGTTTTTCCCAGCTCTTGTTGCTGTGCCCTTAATATTTATTTCTTATATATTCTTATCTATTCTTCTTCTATTCTTTCTCTTGGTATTTCCTCTGTCTTTTTTTCTTCATTGCTTGCCTCTCATTGCTCCTCTGCTTTTCTTTTTCGACTATTTTCCTCTTCCTCCTTCTCTTCTATGAGGCGGAAGGCGGCTCACATCAGCGTCATCAACTTGTGACATGAGCCCTTCTAACTCTTCTTCTTCTGTGATTGGCTTGATCTTTCAGAGCATTACACACCTTTTCGGGAGTAAAAAACAAAAATTTGACACCTATCGAAAACATTACAATAAAGATTTGTTATTGCAACATTCAATTAGACAATAACAATCGAAGATACCACTGCCATGACGAGTATTGAAGTAAATAATTGCATCAAATTTGCTTCGCTCTCAAGTATGTCGCTCATTGCTTTCACCTTATTAATTGAAACCAAAATTTAAAAAAAAATCTTTAATTAAAATAAATAATTATTTGAATTACTCAAGATTGCTGAGATAATTCATCTGGTCAACGATCAAAGCATTCAAAGGGGATACAACAAGTGTAACACCTTGTTGAAGCAATTCTGGTATGAAAAGAAGCAGACTTTCCTCACCGGTAGGCATGACTGCCACACAATCTTTACCAGCCAATACAGCATCAATCACTTCATATTTCTAAATACTAAGAAATGAATAACAGTAACTAATCTTAATTTATTCTTTAAAAAATGTGAGAGCCAAGAACCGACGGATAACACATCATCATCGTCATCCATTACTGAAGATGCTGCAGCATCATCTTCCATAAAGATACTGTTAACCCAAAAAAATTTCACAATGACTAGAGAAATCTGTTGTTTGCTAGCAAAGAACTTACCCACTATCTTCATTTTCGACAATTGAGTTTGGTACTACATTTAAGGACATCTTCTTCTCAAGTAGTAGATTTAATAGTAACGAAGCAGGCTCGTGTTTCTCCAATGTCGAAGGGAACATTGGATAAGCGTATAGATTAATTTTCTTCTCCACAGTAAAAGCAACTTGCAGGTGACTGCACTTCATAAGTTTTGCAATCAGGGAAACATCTATAAAGAATCGAATAAGAATAAGGAGAAAACAAAAATGCTTTCAAAACACTGACAGACACAGGTATAACGCCTCATCGTGTAACCATCGTAATCTGATCAGAAAATCACACAGAAAACTAAAAGAAAACAAATTTAAATTACATTTACATTTCGTTTTCTTTTTCGCGCCGTTGGTTTGGTGTTTTTGTTTGTTTTGGACAAGGAGTGCCAAAAGAAGGAGCCCACTCCTCTCCCCCCATCACACACACACACAATGGAAAAATGAAAAAAACATAAGAGAAAAAAAGAGAAAGCAGCTAACAAGTAAAAATAAATGCAAACAAAAAAGCAAATTTGAAGAATTTGAAAGAATTCAAATGAATTTAGGAAGAAAGATGAGCTTTTAGCTATAAAGTTTGAACTCTAAGATTAAAAGTGAAGAATTAATTAAATAAACAATCGTTAATGTCAATTTCTTCCATGGTCTTCGATCGTCCTCCTTTTGGTGCTGGATATAGCCCTCTGTGTGTTCTTGATAAAGATTCTATTTAAAAAAAATACTAAATGAACCATTAGTTAAAAAATCAAAAGAAAATATTATAATAACCATTTAACATGGTGGTTAGGTAGCCATGTACTGTTGGCGTTACTTGTTGAATTAATTCTTTCTCCCTAGTTTCTTCTATTGCCAATACAAATTCTTCACCAGTAACAAATGTATTACATGGCACTGTTGCAAAACCAAACCCTGTCTTTTTCAACTGTAAACCATAACAAAAAAAAACAATGGAATTCCTTGGAATTCCAAATTTTTCAGCATCAAGAATGAAATTAGCCTAAATAATTAATAAAACAATAAAAGTAACATTTCTTAATTGCAATAAATTACGTACAAAGTGGAATGGACTAATACAAAAGTTGGCCGGATGTATCACTAAAATTGTTAATCGAGAGCCAGGATAATACTTAGATATCATGACATCTAGTAGGTTGGCAATTGGCTGATTTGGCGATTTATTGCAGCACTTATGCATTTCGGATATAGCACTTCGCGCATCGGCATGGGCATCAAACGTTGCGACAAATTTTGTCGAAATTCAAAATTGATCAGTTGTTGGTTATCCAAACTAAAGAAAAATCAAATGAAAAAGTCGATAATGCGAATTAAATAACCTACCCAGGAAAAACGTGAAAAAAAACTTACTATTTATAGTAGAACCCCTCAGCTCTGAAGCGATGGAAAGTATCCAATGTTTTCCCGTTCGTGTGTCTTCCAACGACGAATAAGTATTCGTGTGGGATTACACTAATCGGATCCATGTTGCTGAATTTAATTTCCTTCATCGGTTTTTCGAGATGTTTTCGAATTGTTTTACCACCATACTTAGGACATTTCCCAATATAAATATTTCTACAATTGGCAAAACATAAAGAACACGTCATAACCGAAGGTGGATACATCAAATCAAAGTTAGTTTTTGATGCAACTTGTTCAAGTAATTTTTTCTTTGATTGATTTTGTTGCAGAGAATAGTGTTGTTCTATCAAAGAAGTGGCGACCTCACCTTTTGATAACATTTGAGGAATTATTATTGAACTGAAATTGTTGTCCAGCCATCCCAGCTAGCAGAGTATATTCCCCAAATATTGCTAAAATATTATATTCCTACAATTGAGATGTTGGTAAAATAATTTTTTTAAATATTTTTCCAATATATTTTTGCACCCAAATTTGTTGGCTCACAATATTTTTTCAACTTGTTATACTTATTTAACTTTTATTAGTGAAATAACAGTTTTACTACTTTTAAAATTTTGACGGAAATCTGGTTGTTGTGTTTATGGTTACATAGTCCAGCGTGGAATATTTATTCATCTTCAACTTGTTATTAACAAGTTTTTGTTTTTGGTCTTGAGTGATTTTGAACCATCACACCTTGAGTCACTAATCCAATGCTATAACCACTACACCAACAGCGATATTACAAATGTTTTTCGACTTGAGGCAATAAAAGTTTTTAACTTCTAGAAGCCACGTAAACAAGGGTTAAGAGGGGATTCCCTATAGGGGTTTGTCCCGACAGGCAATAGACAGATCCAGAGGATCTCGCCAAGGATGTCCCTACGGCCAAAAAAGGGATAAGTCTAGTCCCGTAATGGTAAAATATTGTTTTTCGAGAATATTCTTCGGTCGATAACCCACATATTTGTATAATATTAGATGATTACTTTGCTGCGTCAAGGTGGCTGTTAAATTGTTTTGTTGTTTTCCCAATGAATGACTATTATGAAAGATGAATAAATCAATATTACTTTTTGTTATTTTCCCAATAACGGACCATTAAAAAAGTAATAAATCCTTTTTTTATGAAAAAGCTATAGTCTTTCACATTTCACATGCGTTCAAAATCCTAAATGTTTTATATCGTATTCAATTCGTTCTGCATACAATTGCCTAAATGAACAATCCAATTGTCTTAAAATCCAAATCTTGCACAAGTCTCGAACAACTAACTTACGTACTTCGAAATTAAAACTCTTCCTTCACGCTAACGTGATATAATTTATCTTAAACGTTAAGGAGATGAAATGTTAAAACTGCTATTATTATATATCCATATAGGTAATTCTATGGAGGTTGGTTCAAACCCACTTTCAGCAAACAAATGACTTATGAAACAAATAGTCTCAATAATCATAAATTCCTGCACTGATGTAATTAAATCGATTTTGCTCACGCTGGGCTATAACCATGACAATGTGTAAGTATGCACTATCCATCTGGTCACATCGGGACTTTATTAACATTTCTGTTGCTGGTGTAGTGGTTATAGCATTGGATTGGTGACTCAAAGGATGATGGTTCAAACCCACTCTCGGTACAAAAGGCAGCAGCTAATCAATCATATAGGATTTTGAACGTGTGGTAAATGTAAAAGACTATAGCTTTTTCATAGAAAACGATTTATTCCTTATTTAATGATCCGTTATTGGGAAAATAAAAAAAAATAATACTAATTTATTCATCTTTGATAATAGTCATTTATTGGGAAAATAACAAAAAAATTTAACAGCCACCTTGTCGCAACAAAGTAATAATATAATATTATACCAATATGTGGGTTATCGATCGAAGAATATTGTCGGAAAAAAATATTTTACCAATAAAGAAATGCTAGGTGGGATGTCACAAAATTAGTAAAACACTCATTGTCATCTAAATTCACCACCATTTTTAGTTAAATGAAACTACTGACACGTTGCAAAAGTGACGAAACTAGAACACACACTAGTCCTTGGTCAACTGCTCAGTAAAGGCATGGCCTACTCCAGTAACGGCCTAAAGGCTGGCTATCCCTGGATTGCCGAATAGATCCAGCTTAATGTAACTATCACTTATTGTAACCCCCTGGACGTTGCAAACACACACTAAACACACTTGAACCGATGAACGAATAGAGTTTCCAAGATGCGTTTGCTGTAGTGAAACACCCAGCAAATGGCTGCAATGCTGTTAACAGAAACAGGGAAATAGAGGGGGGAAAATAACAGCAATAACTAAGTAAATGAAACCTACTGGCTAACTTGACTCATGGGCTGGCTGGCTGCACGTAGAATGTCTTTCAAACCAAGTGCTGCAACTGTTTTGCTCTCATCCAGTCCTTTGCCACGAGGTTCTTGACGAAACTTGACGAAACGATGAGATTTCAAGCGGTGAATTTGGGTCTTCAGCTCCTATAGTGTTGAATTTGGGTCAACCTAAAAGAAGAAATACATTTGGTCAATGGTCATTCTAGTGGCAGAGTGCCATACATGTCTGCCACCTAACTCAACTTACCGTTAAAGTTGCCAACTGTTTTCCCCCTGAAGTACTTAAAATGCCAATCTAAAAGTGAACCCAAAATGAAATGTTATTAGTAAATTTTTAGGTTAATTCAAAATACAAAGCTAGTATTGATAACCAAACTAAATCGACGAGTTATATGATACACACCTCCATTTTGATTTTCGTTTAGTCGAATATCGCTTCTCACGATTCAGAACGAAGCCGACAGAAGATATATAGCAAGAATTACAACTGAAATTAAAGTTGTAAAGCGAGTGAAGCCTGTGGGCAATTTCAGCTTTTTTAACTAAAAACATATTTTTAATATTTTAAATCTAAAAACATAATGTTTTTCATTATGTTTTTTAAATTAATGCCGGCTAGAAAAAAAAACTATAAATACTAGTCTGTAATACTCCGCACAGTTTTCGTTCACTTGTGACGTTTCCGTGTGTTAAAGTTAAAAGTTTTTAACTTGATTTCAGCAACCTCTTGTGGATTTTATGTTTTATCGGCTATCAGTGGTTACAACTTACAAGAATAGTCCCTCACGATAAATTTTTTTACAAAAACGTTTTTGAACTTCTGCTGAACTGGCTGAACAGATTATATTATTTATATTGCCGCAAACTAAAAAAAAACGTCGTTCTTTTAAAATAGAAGAAGAAAAATGAGTGACAAGATAAATAGGTTAACTGTTTCTGTGCTGGTTTGTGTATCAGCTGTGTATTTCGCTGCGCTGTTGGTGGTATCCAGTCAAATTAACAAGATTCAACCTGTCCCTTATCTTGACGAGATCTATCATGTGCCACAAGCCCAAGAATATTGCCAAGGAAACTTTTCACATGTAGGGTTTTATATTGTATTCTGATATTTTATTGTCAACAAATTATCTAACAAAAAATTATTGTTTATGCAGTGGGATAACAGGATTACTACTTTGCCTGGATTGTATCTGATCTCGGTTGGTGTCATTACACCATTATCTAGCTGGTTTAGTAAAAATTTGTGTGAAACACATCACCTACGACTAACCAATGTTGTTCTCAGTTTGAGCAATTTTGTGCTGAACGTTTGGTTGACCAAAAAAATCCATCGAGACTCTGGGGTAAGCTAAAGTGTGTTACCTTGTTTGTTTTTTTAAGTAGAAAGTGCATTGTATTTTCTTTCTGAAATCCAGAAACACGATACATGGAAAGGCATGGCATCAGCACTAAATGTAGCCCTCTTCCCACCTCTTTTTTTTTTTTTTCATTTCTGTACTACACTGATGTAGCTGCGTCGTTCCTAGTTTTTCTCATGTACGGTCTTCACATGTACGGAAAGAATGCATTAGCGGCTGTTGCTGGTATGGATTTCCAAGTCGTAAATTTAATCGTCTTTGTTAATTTTCACATTTGGCGTGCAGGAATCGCAGCCGTGCTGGTGAGACAAACGTCTATCGTCTGCGTAATCCTTGTAGCTGTTGGATGCTTCGATTTAAGTTTGCAAAAGCTACTGTTGTCAGCCAAAGATCGTAAATTCCACATTCTTTCAAGTTGGCATCAAGTTCAAGTAAATAAGAATATGAATATAATTTTAATTGGAACCATTTTTAAATATTGAATGTTACATTCTAGGTCATTTTGAAAAAGTTTTTAAATTTGACTCCCGCCCCCCCAAAAATTCATACATACGGTACATACATAATCATCGGTACATCATCATTCCATTGTATCTCTTTGGTGCATTTGCAACCTACCGAACGATGTCTACGAGTAAGAGTTTCATATTTTCTTTGGCATTCATTGTCTGTTGTTTTGTCGCTCTGGTGCCTCAACGACTCCTAGAGATTCGCTATTTCTTCATCCCTTTTTTGTTTGTAAGATTGCATACCCGACCCAGTTCTTGGATGGCTTTGTTTTTCAAATTCTCAATGTATATCGCCATTACGATGACATCATCGTGTGTCTCGTCGTATAACCATTACAGACAGTTTGTAAACGTCCCCTGTCTTCTTATACGAACCAGCTATTTTTGTTCATGGCGGATTATGGAGAATTGACTGGTCTCACGATAAATTATTTGTTGCAGTACTTCTCCCTTAATTTCCTACCCATTCTTAGTTATTTGATGCTATGGTTTTCTTAGTTATCGGGTGATTTAATAATTTAAATTAAATACATTTCTGGTTAGATCTTTTTTCCGAAATTTCATAGCCCCAATAAAAATCATTTCATGTTTTGTAAAAGGCCTACAATAAGCCTACAATAAGGCTCCGATGCCTGGGCCCCGATACACAGTCCGTATGTCGAACGTCGAAAAATAGGGCCTGTTAATCGTATTTTCGCACAATTTCACCAATATATCTGCTTTTAAAGTAATATTTATTCGTGAAACGACAAGTATATGTTTAATTTGGGCCAAAGACATTCATACCAGTGGTATGAAAGTCCACTGCCACATGCCTGAATTCCAAATCCTTTCAGGCCAGTGGCGCTAGTAAACATATGTCCGTCTCTACATTAGCTCAACCACACTACTCTAGGGTTGCGATGATCATTGATCAGTGGGCAGTCGCGTGTTGGCGAAGTTGGTTGAAAGGGGGAGGGGCAACTCCGTGAGGGACTTTGGGTCCGAATAATTTAATATTCAGAAAGGCCGACATGGCTTGAGACACTCCCTAAATCGCATTTCATACGTAGAATGACATCTTCACCATCCGTCAATGTGAAAATCCTTTCGCGGGCAAACTCCTTGGTGAAACTTCGCATTTCCGACACAACGTGCTACCTTTGACAGGAATCAAGCAGGGGGCATGCAGGCTCGCTGTCATCAGCGGATTACGACTGAGTTGTACACTCATTTCTCGGAGACAACAGGGAAAATTTCTATGGAAACAATCTTACCAAAATTCAATCAGCGAGACTGTGGCGTGTTTCGGCAACCCCTCTTCCACTACCGCTGTACACCAGCCAGTCAGCCGTATCAGTTGGAGGTCTTGGCTGAAGTTGCAGACGTAGACGAGGGAAGGCTTTCCTACGCGAGGTGTCGTCAGAGGGGGAGGAGTGTCATTAGACCATTCAGTGTAATCAACTTGCAAATTGAAGCGTGATCCTGGACTTGTTGGTGGAAAAACAACTAAAAAAAGAAAAAAAAATTTAACTGACGTATTAAAGCACAGCAAACGGTAGCGGTTTATCTTTACTGTCGCATCGTCAGAAGAGTCTGTCAACGTATGTTGGTGGGATTCAGGTCTCAGTTTCTGTTCCAAAATTTTGTGAATGATAACCTATAACTTGCATAGTTCACCTGTTGACTATGCGAGTTAAATTTTAAACTGACATTTATGCTGGCTACCTGTAACAAGACCATAATTTGGTTTTCTTTCTATTTTTAAGGCTAAAGTGGGGTGCTGTGAGCAACTGATCGAGAAGGAGGAATTTCGAAAAAAATCGGAGAGCTCGAGAAAGAGCTCTCTAAGCCCATGGTGGTCAAAATCACAGCGTAGTTGCATCAAGACTGCCCAAGGTTTATATTTATCGTTTATTATCTCCACAGTTGATACTTTATATCTAGTCTAGTTTAAGAAAGAGTTCTTAGCTTACTATGGCCAGTCACAATTGAAATGTTCCTAACATTCTTAAGAAATGTATTGCTAGTTCTTACTGCCCTGTTCCACTTGAATCATCAGATTATTTAAGAAACCGAAAGGAAGAGAAAAAAAGGGAAGAAATTCGTAAAAAATTAAATTTAAGTCTTAATTAGGCCTAAAATACATGATTTTAGCATACTCCATCATAGCAATCACTGAAGAAAATAAGCAAGCCAAAAGTCCTAATAAGGAAATGAAAAAAACATAAGGTTTGAAATACGTTCTATTATCCTTCTTATCCACATGAAAGAACCCACCCACCCACCCCCCCCCCCGTCGCCAAAACTGCATTAAGAACCAGGCATGACAATAACGATGCAGCAATGTCATGCCCCTTTGAAGTCATTTTCCCATTTTGGCAGTCGAAAACGATTTTTGCCATTGCACGGAGAAACTTAGCCACAATTTCACAGAACATCCCGCTGACAGGAATGTTAAGAAGTGACACACGTGATTGTTTCTGGATGAAAAAGGTAAATTTTTGAACCCGTTTAAACCTAATTTTAAACAACATTGAAAGATACTTCCAGCAGGTTCATTTCCTTTATCAGCGTCATCATTATTTACATCTTATGATTGTTTCTGGATAAAAATATGTGAATTTTTGAACCCATTTAAACCTTATATTAAACAGAATTGAGAATTGAAACTTTCAACAGATTGATTTCCTTTATCAGTGTCATCATTCTTGAAATCTTCCTTTGGAATCAGCGTCGAGGATTCAAAATGTTGTACTCCTAAGAAAAAAATGCATTTTAAACCTAAATTAAAACATAACTAAAAAATCATTTACAGCAGATCCATTTCCTGAAACATTGGAGCTACCATCGATGTCTCCAATTTGGGGTAGGTCAGTAGGCCTATTTAAATTTTCCATTTCTATCTATTGCAAGTAGCATTAATAATGAAAGATTATACAAAATGAGATTTAAAACTTAGAATTTCTTCAGTAGGCCTATGTTTTACAAGACAGAAACGAAACGAAGAACGTAACAAGAGCATACAATATTTTTATTTAAAAATTCCACATTTTACACAACAGAAGTTGCTCTAGCGTTGGAATATTCTCACAAGTAAATTGTTTTGTGTTACACAATTCTTGTTTACATCTTTTATAACAAAATTTCTATGTTCCCATAGGCATGGCATCATTCATCGTGATGTTAAGCCAGACAACATGCTTCAGTCAGATAAATGCCATGTTAAATCGACTGATTTCGGTTCGAGTCGCGTACATATTGACAAAGGTAACGTGCGGGTTTAGTTGGAAAAGATATTTCTTTATATAAGTCGAGAAAATTTTGTTGTGCGAGTCTTACTCATTTTTAAAATTGTGTTGAATACGTAAAAGAAGTTCAATCGGTTACTACCGTGTTCCAAAATATTCTGAATTTATGATGAATATATCACTAAGTAATCCAGAAATAGCCAGGTCTTTTTCAATCATGCTTCCATCTATAAAATCGAAGATTTTCGACATTGCTCCAAAAGCTTTGGTTGCATGTCCTATGGCGATAAAGTTCACTGGTATATTCATTGTTTCCTCAAGTGCCTTTTTCTATAAAGAAAAAACAAATATTTTTATGGCTCAATTACTTTTCATCCGACTTTCACTTACTTCATTTTTGCGTTCGTGAAGTGGTATATTAATTGCTCTTTCATTTAATGAATTCTTCGGCGTCCATACTGCTGATTCCCTCTGTTTAAAAGTAAGTATATCATCATAAAGGTATGTATCCAAAATTTGATGAAAAATTATTCTCTCTTCAATGTCCATGTTTCTCCAAATGATGATAAACAAATTGAAATGAAAATATATCGAAGAAAAAAATGAATGGAAAGCAAAGTGTGAGTTCAGATGCAACTAACACTAACTATTCGATAGAAACCGGTACGAAAACCAAAGAAAAAGCGCAAAATTTTTGTTATAAAAAAACTCTTTGTCTTCGCTCTCTTTTGCTACTCATTTTCTATGAGCTCTGGGTTTTTTTAAGGAAAAGCGGTTAAGAAAACTCGTCTACAGTAAGGGCAAACCCTTGCTCTGAGACAAAAGCCAATTGCAAACCTCTTCTGCGGTAATTGCGCTACATACTCTCCGTAAAAATTATATTCGCAGCAATCGATCCCTCAAAAAAGCTGGACGTCCCAGCTATATGTTGCATAGCATCAAATGACCCCATTCTGTGTCGAGAAAGTGGAGCGGTATTAAGGTGGAGAAAGGGACTAAAGAGTTCATTCGTAAATTGAAAGAGAGGCAAGTTCTCCCATATTTCGTGAAGACTTATCGACGGGCTGCGACTAGAGACCCTAGGACAGGACGTTGCTGCAGCAGTTGGTCGTATGGATTTGCGTTAGGGTCTATATCTTACCAAAAAAACACGAAAGTCCGTTGACTGCCGGAGAGCGTGACTCTTCCATCGGAGAAGGCTAGATGCTCACTGTTTCTTTTACCTTGAACGGCTTGCAGAAGTTGGAGGAATCACTAACTACTGCAACTGTCCGCATCCGGATTACTACGCCTTTGGAGACGAAGAGGAGAAAGCCGTCGATATCACGGATGAAAATCAAATAACGTCATTTCACACGTTTTCCCGATTAAATTTTTTTTATTTCTTTCTAATTTCTAATTTTGTTTTCCTTGATTTCATTTCCTGTAATTATCCGGCTACGTTACATACGATACGTATTATTCAAAAGGTCTTTCACGACTTTGCATTCGAAAACGATGTAGTAAAACTCGAGGTATGCTGAAAGGATTTTTTCATCGTTGAATTTCAATTTTTCGTCCAACTATGCTGATAAACTAATGGCAATGAGCTGCAGGTAAGATCAGCTTACTTAATGGTGTGGTGGTCGTCACTAGGAAGAGGTCTCGTAAGCCAAATTTCTTTATGACAGTTTTTTCTAGTTCTGCACATCTATGGCCCTTTTTCTCCAACATTCATCCAGGCTGTCCCCGAGTCGCGGTCTGAAATCAAACGGCACATTTGCCGAGGGCGGCTGCAAAATCATTGATTTCACCTGTGTGGCTTGCACCCTTGACCTAGCATCACAAGGCCGAAGACATGTGAAAGTCCATTAAAGGAAATGTTCATGCACTTTGTGAGAAATTTGCAAGGTAATTCGTGTTGGGGTAAATTATCAACGGTTCAAGGTAACGGTGAACGACTTTCCGACACTTACCTGGTCTACACGAAGAGAGTGACAGTGTCTGGTGAAAGTCGATGCATGGTAGTGTTCTGTATTAATTTCGCTATCAAGACATACCCACCCACCCCCTACCCTTGTCGCTGCCCTTTCAAGTTGAGATTCCTTGTACAAGGTCGCATTTGCGACAAATATTCAACAAGTCACTGTAATCCTTTTCTTCGTAAATGACCTTTTCAAGATTCACATATTATTCTTCGTCCATCCACGGCCTTCACCGCCAGTCATCACCAAACAGTTATCCGATTACGGGTTCCCTTTTTGGGAGAAGAAATCGGCTAGTCTAATCTCAAGCGTGGAATATTCGACAGTTAGACCATAGGTCGTGACAAAGTGGTGTAATGATTATTTTGTTATTTTCAGTTACAACTCATTTTTAAAATTTGGTTTTTAATGGAAGGTAGAGGGTGGCATTCGGTGGCAACTATTTAATTTGGAATCCAGATTTCCAAGTCTCTGTACAACACTCGACGAGTGAGCCGAGTTCAGACAAGCAGGCGCGGTATTGCAGCAACCGAGGATCCACTCTATCAATTGTTACCAACACAGCCAGGGAGTTTGAAGAATCCTGTGAACGTGCTTTTGCATGTCAGTGCACCTAGCCAAAAGAGTGACGTGGACGAAATTTTTTTCAGTCGCGTAATTTCGAGTGAACGTTCGCACGTAACGGAACGGAAAAACCCGAAAATATTTGCATAATGAAGGTTATTTAGCGGTCTTGTCATGAAATCTAGATTAGCTTTTAACTGGACCCAATTGGCATTCCTTTTGAGCGAGTAATCGTTTGCCCAAATCCCTGTGAAATATTTATTAACCCCATCCAATGACTTAAATTTGTATCGTTAAATTTCACCCAAGTTGGTGGGGAAGGGGTTGAAGGTTTGATCCGCCACGAATAACCAACATTAAATGTAAATGCTTCCTAAACGAAGATAAAGAACTATATAGTAATAGGCAACGAGTATCAATCTGAGTAATGTTAAAGTTCACAATGTGGTGGATCCATCAGTGGCAGTGTAATCAAAATGTATGCATTCTCGAAGTATGTAAAGGAGAAGTCACTGGTGAGACATCCGGTTAAACAATAGACAGATGCCTTTACCTAATCGCAGTTTGAGCAATCCTCTGTACTTCATATTCACTTCTCTGATTTTCCGCGTTGTTCAAGTATCTGAGTTTCCTTACACTTAAGGCCCAAAAGAAATACTCTACAGCCTGACGCTAACGAAGGCTGATCACACCGACTACATTTATAAAAACCAATTCTGCTCTGATCTACGAGACCGCAAACGCGACAAAATAGAGTCGAGAAGTACCAAAGCCACCAACCTACTCCTCGGTGGGTGCTCCTTCAAACAAACGAATTTAAATGGAACGAAACTTAAGGGATACCTTTCATATTACTGAAATGTATTTGTGCCAATTGAGCGATACATGTTTTCGGGTTTACGCCAATAAAATAATTTCATGTAATGTATTCAAAAGATTCAGAAACGCAACTCGTGATTAGTTTGAATATGATAATCCACATCTACAATATAAAAAACAGGTAAAATAGACCAATGTTAACTTTTGATGATATTTGATGTCTTGGCAGATGGGCTCGACTGAAAAAAAATTAATGAAACCTTCAATATTCCAGAGACAAATGAAAAGCCTTCTAACAAAAACAAACGTATTATGACAGTGCTAACCCTGTCAATTTTGGATACTACAGTGATCACCCTGTAGAAGTGAGTTGCGAGTTACCCCTTTCAAATTTTACAAAGCAGGAAGTGAGTGGTATCAATTCCACCCCGTCCGGTAAGGTTGCAACCACACAACCGAAAAAAGTGCTTGGTCCCCATTATTATCCTGAGACGCTCGAAAGTGGCATTGCATTTCCCCCCAATCTCGAAAAGTTAGAATTGGGTCTACGCTTCACCATTTTTTTTTCATTGGGGGGCGTTCTCGTGGTCGCGGCCATTGCTTCCCCCACGCGGGATCCTTTATGCCCAACCCCCCCCCCCCCACCCCCTCCGATTCCACTTATAGCTACTTTGTCCGTGCCATCAATGGTCCCTATTCATCGTTCACAAGCGTAATTCACATAATTCACATAGAAACACGGGTCCAGGGGCAGACATCTAGGTTGTTTCTCCTACTTCTTCACGCCTCTCTCTTCACCGTATGCAACATAAAACTTGTATCACAGTCGTGATCGTAACACATTTTGCTGTCATGGAATTATTTGAAATTAGAACATGGAGTTGGGAATTATTGGCATGGTGCCTCTTTATCGCGACTGGTGCAATAAAAAAGCTCCTTCTCCCCTTCCGCTACCCCACGGCAAGTTATTTCCCACAGGCGAACCACGGAAGAAAAGGGGTAACAAAACACTTTTTATAAGGAAAGGGGGCGCCAATTATCATCAAGCCTGCGTCTAAATCTCAGCGAACAGTTCCACCGATGCGAAACTCCGATTTCGTCTATATCCCAAACACCAGACATCAGAAGCCGAGATAATCATCCTATAAGCCACCCTAAAGGCAAAGAGAAAATTTTGTTTTAGCGAGCGCTAGGTGGCTTATAGGATGAAGCCCGGCATGGCCGAAAAACGAAGTTATTTTTAGAATTTTTTTCCTAAATTTCAATCGTTAATACTCGTTAAGAAAACGCCCCCCATTTAAACTGAAGGAATTTCAAAAGGCCTTCCAAAAAAGGAAAAAATTGAGACCGACAAATATAAGTCAATCAAGTTCAACTTGGTGAGCCGATCCGCTCCCGAATTGCGTGTCGAAACGAGGTGCCTCTTTGGCTGAATCGAGAATTGGACGGGCTCACAATTAGAATCTAGTTGTAGACTTTGAGCCACCGTTGATAAATTCCACCGATCGAAAGTCGGTCTTGACCATTTAACGTAAAAACGCGCTATGTGTACAAAAGAAAAACCATAACAGGAAAAGAGAATAGATTTGGCATACTGGGATCCTTTAAAATGGAATAACGACCACCTAAAGATGAAGGAGGGTGGCTGAAATCGCGATAAAATTGGCGTTGATCGTGACCACCTTTAGATCCGGACGCGCGAGGGGCTCCCGCGTTTTCGAGAGCGTTCAGAGTTTTCACCTGCTCGACCAGGGCCTGGGTGAACTTCGGACCGAAGAGGTGTTCCCCACCCGTTGGCAGGACAGCCTTGTCGTCTAGTAGCCCAATATTCTGTGGGTAGATTTGAGCCAGAATGTTGCGGCGTCGCGCGCTCTTGATGTCGTGGTACACCACCGCCCAGAGCTCAGAGCTGTTTTGACCGCCTTGGCGTCGGCTCGAGATTTCTTCTTCTTCTTGAGTCGACTTTCTAGAAAAATGATGGGCTTGACTAAGTTAAGGATTCTTAAAGGTTTGGTTTCTGTATATCTTCTCGATTGGGTCGATGTTGGCCTTAGCTGCCGAAGATGACTTAATTGCCTTCAGCCGGATGTAGAATGCCTCATCTAGATTGGGGTTGATCAGCAGGTCGGCGTTCTTATTTAGTTTGGGTCTTAAGGCCTCTCTAGCACTTTTCGCTCGAGTGTCATATAAGCCTGATACAACCCAGCCGGCCAAACTAGCTGACTTTTCACTTGAGAGACGAAATTTCTTTACGTCTCCCCTTCTTGATGAATCGGAGCCTGAACTACTAGAACTTGAGCTAGAATCGCTTGACTGTTCGGGATCCGACATGATGTTTGCACAACGAGAGCGAAAAGAGATCTGATGTGTTTGAGAGGGAGATCCGCCCACCTGAGCGCCATCTCTCACCTATCCCCCGTTTTGTTGTTCTTTCGTTTGCTGAGAAGCAGCTGAAATATAGAGGTCGCACACAGTCAATGTCGAACGAATTTACCGACAATTATGAAAACCTGCGAAAACCTGAAACATAGTCATATGATGCTTGCTTAGTAGGCCTACAGTATGGGTTGATCACACTCGTAGACCCGATATATTCCGGATAAAGTTACGGAAATCGTGCATTATTATCCACGAAATCAGACTTTAGGAATAAATATAACCGATTTTGGGTTTTCGGTAATTTTAATTGACTTAATCACCGTTTTCCAAATTTCGGTACCTAGGCTATTGTCTCGATTGTCGTTGATACTATACTATCGATAATCGGTTTAATAATTTAAAAACAATATACGTATCAAAAAGTTCTTCATACTAATGAAATTTTGCTAAGAACATATTAATAATATAATTTAAATTCAGAAGTAATTCACCAAAATAAGTTAAAAGTAACAAATTAATCAATATTTGACGTTGTAAAGCTTTTTTTAAGTTCCAGAAATTTCTCAAAATTTCTCAGAAATCTGAGATTTCTACCTTTTTCTTCCTTTTTCTCGAGGACTGCACATCGAGAAAAAGAGTGGGTAACCCCTTGTTCATCGTGTCCCCCACTGGACCACGCGAGTCCTGACCAGGACACTCACTAGATAACTTCCAGTTGCCGTCGGCTCCCGGTAAGGGCGCCTCTGAAGTTGTTCCGTTTCCCCCTGCGGTCTCGCTCGGCCTTGGAGATTTAGTTTGGGCGTATATCCCAGGCTACTCACTATGGCAAGCACTCATCACCAAGGATCCTGTCTCTTCTGTACACACCAAAACGAAATCCGTCGGAAGAAACAAAATTTTATTTTTCCATGTCGAGTTATACAATGGGACACGGAGTTGGCTGTCGGCCAAAATGTTGTTCCGTTTTAGCGGTGGCGTAGAAGAACTACTTGCAGAAAATGGCGAATTCTACAAGCACGTCCAAACCAGAGATAATGAGATGGCTTACTCTTTCTAAAGTCCAGCAGTCGGCATTGCCCCCTCCCCCTACTGAGAAGACGAATTCGACTGCGCTGCTCCTTTCGGCGAGCTCCGGAAGCTTTGCCTTACTTGGCGGTAGGGGCGATCCTCAAGGGGGAGAACTACTGGGAAATGCTTCCCTAACCGCCCTAATCTCAAGTTCTTTCTTGAAAAGCCGCGCGATGGAAATCCATAATAGCGGCTAAAAATGAAAAAAAGTCCTATCACCGAAATTCAATGGTGCTAAATGAACACTCGATAAGTTGTTGGCTTAATATATTGTTAGCAAGCTCTTTAATTCAATAATTATTGCAATCAATAGCAATCTTGAAATTATAAATTTCTTTCTCTGCCCTAAGAATTATTGAGCATTATAAGCTTCCTAAGTATAGTACAGTAGTTGGTGGCACAGCAGACAAATACTGGCTTGTAAATCTAAAGTTCTGGGTTCGACTTCCGAAAAACCAAATATGATTTGACAACAGAATTGAAAGAGTCTTAAGAAAGCAAATGAGTTACGAAATGTGAAGGAGGCTAATATCACATTATGAGATTAAATGGAAGTATAAGTAAATAGAGGGAAGCAAAAAATTTTTCCTTTCATTCTTGAAAGTGAAACGGTGGTCGCGCGAATTTGATAAAACAAATACGTTATGACCTCGTGCCAGGGTATACAAAGGGTGTACAAAAGCAAATACGTACACCTTTTGCAAACCCGGGTGTACAAGCTTGTACCCACTTTTATTTAACACCAAGTAACCCTTTGTACACCCAAAAAGGACGAGAGTGTAATTCTCTTCAGCAAGCAATCCGCACCGAAAGAGAAGATTGGCAGCTCGCTGTAGCAGAAGCCAAGAACACCAGCCGCCTTGCAGACCAACAACGAATAAATTCTCTGAGGTCCTCGTCACCTAAGTCACCTTGCCCCATCACCTGCACTACCTCACTTCCCCCGACTTGCCCAGTTGCCCTTCTTCACCGACCAACGCCACTCTGGCGAAACAAAAATAAGCGGGGCTTTGCTATATGTTGTGTTCCTTAAATGTTCGATTTTTTGTTGTACCTGCATCTTTATTCTTTATTGTAAACTCAATATTTATGATTAACGTTATGTGCGTGATATGTTGTCTCTACTCCTCCCCCAGTTTCCCCCACGAAGTTCTTCAATTAATTATCAGATCCGCCTTTTGTATAACGAACATTTTGGGGAATTAAGGTCAGGGCATAAAATCTTTCGTCACTCCTAGCTTAGCCCGGCGCTCGTCCTTATTTCTGGAGGGTGTCCTGATTTCCATCTTGAATTGTGTCTGTATCCATGTTTCGTAGATTGTCGAAATTGGCTGCATGCAGCTTATCGGAAGAATTTAAAAAATCCTTTGATACAATGTTTCTTCGTGACATGAAGAACACGCGATAAAAAATGAAGCAAATCTAATTATTTTTGCGACGAAAAAATTCGAAACTCGGCGGAATGACCCACTAGTGTTTTTTTCAATAAAGTTGGCTAACGTCCGAAGTTGCCAGTTCGTTGGACGTTGACGATTGAACGGTTGACGTCCAATTTTTGGATTTTGGACGTCAACCGTCCAATCGTCAACGTCCATTCGTCCAAGTCGAACTGGCAACTTCGGACGTTAGCCAATTCTATTGTTTCTGCAGATACGTTAAATAAGCGTCAACTACAGTAATTAAGTATTATTTTTCAGCTTAAATTATTTTAAATAAATAGGCGAAAATAGAAAAAAAAAGAAGTGAGCAAGTCGAGACTCGAACCTTCATACTCTAGAACCGTAAGTAAAGGTCGCAAAAATCGTTCTGCAGGCCAAGGGAAAATCTCTTTATGGAGTTGACAGACCAGACCTCCCCCTTGATGGCTCTTTGTTGGATTGTTCTTGCGCTCCTGCCCTCTAGCGGCTGAAGGACGAACGACCGTTATTCGTTGTTTTAACTTGTCCGTCGGAGAAGTTAATTTATAATGTAATTGATATGTGTTATTCTTTGTACGTATAAAAACAAGGTTTAATTGATCAAAACTAATTTAATAATCAATATATAATTAGAATCACCGAGGCATTAACGAGTTAACGTAACGTCTTGTCAGTTGTCAAACAGTTAGCAGACGATCGAGTTCACAACAAAGGCATGTGCACGCTAGGCGTAAGGCTATCTGTGGGGTCTTTTATGTTTCAAGAAATCTTTGTTGAGTCAGGTTTCAAACTGATTTCCTTCAAAAAATGTGAAGATAAAATCTTTCCGGCACCCCTTATCACTGCATATTAAGAATTTGGTTATCAATGATGGAGACCAGCACACGAGATTTTTTTATTGGATTAAGTCTAGCAGTTTTGTCTTGCTTTTTTATAGGTAAACAGCTATAATTATTGTGAATCAATATACATCATGTTCCCTTTTTTCATTTTTGTGTTGAGCAGGTTCCAGTTTTATCATTAAAAAACTTGGATTGCTTAGGCTTCGTGGTTCTACATCTACTCCAGCTGCTGATGGAGGTTTTGGATACCTACAAGATTGGGTTTGGTGGACAGGACTTATCACAAGTACAATTTAATTTATGATTTATTTGACAAGTTGACTAAAAAATAATATTTAATTTTAAAAAATGTTTGCTTCCTGATGAAAGTGGGAATCGGGGAGGCCAGTAATTTTGCAGGTTGGTTATATAATGCTGTTACTAAGAATTACATGTTATTTTGCTGAAATAACTATAGCAACTAACATGTAGGTCTACTCCAGTTATATTCTTTACTGATTTTTTCATTTCTGTGCATGATAAGCTTATGCTTTTGCTCCGGCTGCCCTTGTTACTCCTCTCGGAGCTCTCTCAATTCTTGTCTCTGCTGTATTAGCACCAAAATTTCTGAATGAGGTAAAAAAAAAATAATAAGCAAAACAGTATATTTTTAATACATAGAGTTGTGTGATTGTAACATTTACAATCTTTTCCTGAGGACAGAAGTTGAATATTCTAGGCAAGGTAGGCATATTACATATTGCATATTTATGAGGTTTAAATTTAATAGTATGGTGGTATATATTAATCTCAGAAATAATCTTGTTCTGTACATTTCTTTGCAGATAGGATGTATGCTTTGCATTTTGGGTTTGTAATATTTCTCTATATGACTAATCGAAATTGAGCATTTGATCAACCCATAAAACTGCTATATCACATGTAGGATCCAGTATTATTGTTATTCATGCTCCTAAAGAAGGTGATGTAAATTCCATTCAAGAGCTCAATAAAAAAATTTTTGAATCAGGTAAAAGAGTAATATTCTTTATACTTTCAATGTAGGATTTGAAATTTTACCTAAAATCCTGATTTACCTTTTTCTCAAATAGGTTTTGCTTACTACATATTAGTGGTGGCGACACTCGCAATATATTCCATGTAATATCTTTATTACTTCACTAAACAAGCAATTCGCGGCTCTTCCGAGTTCCGACCCGCAAAGTGGTCCAAACTCGCCGTTTAAGATAATTCAATTTTAAGAACAAAACGGGCAATTTAGAAACATTGAATCAAGTCATGAAGTCAAAGTCTTGTCTAGCATTGCAAGGCACCTCGATGATCGGAATTAAATTTCTTGTAATTTTAGATTTTCGAGAAAGAAAAACAGGGTCGTAGTACAAAAAGCTATTATTAGTGTAAAATTGCCTCTCCCTCTGTCAAAATCCCAAAATGGATTTCTTTGATTTACCGGAGATATGAGCGTTTTCGCATAGAGCTGCCAATGATGGTTTTTTTTTAACGATTGGTGTAAAGGAAATCGGTTTAAAAAAAAACGCAAAAAGTTGTACCTTCATAACGGTGGTAGTTTTGGACCACTTGAGTCGCGTTTGCTTGTTTTAAAAAGTTAAATCTAATTTTTTTTTTTTTTTTTCGTGCAATAGCAAATTCATCGTGCCTCGCTATGGGAAAAAAAATGTTGCTGTATACATATTCATTTGTTCCAGTATAGGCTCGTTGTCAGTAATGTGCTGTAAAGGTCTAGGCCTTTGCATTCGTGAAAGCATGTCAAGCCCAGAACGTTCAGCTCTTAACAAACAGTTTTTCCTATTTCTTATTCCGCTTGTAATTTGCATCGTCGTTCAGGTATCAATTTCTTCTAATCCTTTTTTACTTACTAATTTAATTCACAATTCTTTCTCATAGATGAACTACCTGAATAAGGCCTTGGATTCCTTTAGTTCGAATTTAGTCAATCCTGTTCACTATATTTTCTTTACCAGTTTTGTTATCTTAGCTTCATCAATTTTGTTTCAAGAATGGCACCATATTGCGGGTGTCGATGTGTTTGCTACATTAATTGGTCTCACCGTCGTCATCATTGCATTGTTCCTAATAAGTTCTTTTAACGATTCACAAATTACTCTATCGGAGATATATTCTTCTTCTTCGAGAAAATATCTGAATTAAGGTATTAAGCTTTTGAATACGCCAATCAAATTATCATGAAGGTACTATATTTTATTTGTAATAGTATTAACTTCTATAAACTATGTGAATGAGAAAGTTTCTACACTCTGCTTAAGCCTAATTGTGAAAAATATATTGATTGTTACATAATGATGCATGCATCCTATTGAAATACAGCATTCGAAGCACAAATTTTACGAGGCAAATTGTTTTGAATCGTTTTTAATAGCAAAAAATTATAAATTTTGAGTAATTCATTCTTTCGATAGAATCCAGTCACCCAACCATAGTTTTCTGGTGTATAAAAAAACATACGTTGCGAAATATTTCACTTTATTATTTTTTGCATGTAATTAGCCGCCGAAAGTGTGGACGGGCGACAGCGCAAGAATAGCGGACGGATCAGAGATGAGCGTCAGCATAACGGACTTTCTACTCACCCAACCAGTCGCCGCAATTGTTTTTCATGTCACGTCCAGTTATAATTAAATTCAGTTCAATGCACGATAGGTAGCGTTAAATATTTATTTTAAATCTCAAGATATTTATTGTTTTTCTTTACGTTAAATACAAAATGAAAACTTTGCAAAATTTCAATACAACATATCAAGAGTAGAAACTGATAATATGCATAAAACCGGATTTGGATGGCTGCCTAAAAATTTACGACAATTTGCAGGGATTGCTCGATATGTTGTTTTTGTTGGCAACGTCGGATGTCATTTCCAACTCGGTGATTGTGATCATCATCTTCTTCCGGATGCGCTGAATTTCGGTTTTCAACTTGGTTTCCGCATGGACAAGACGAGAGTTCAACTGGTCGATTTCGATATAGACATTTGCCGACATTTGCTTCCTTTCAAAATCGTTTGGGAGTGAATAAGTGACTCAAATGGAATTACTTTAGCGCTAAAGCTGATATAATTACTTGATAGACTCGAGCTCTTCCTCCTTATCGGTAAGTCGGTGTTCCATATCGAGATGGCTTGGTTCATCTTAGCTGATGCAATTACATGCGTTGAACGCGATGTTCTTCGGCTTTGCGAGCCTGAATGTTATATTAAAAAGGAATTGTTAATCAAATTACCCAAATCATTTGATGTCGGTATACGTACAGCCTCTGAATTTCTTTGTATGTGAAAGCCAACTCTTCACGTTCGTTTTCTAGACTGCGATATTCAATTTCTAACTCATGGAATCTGCTGTTGAGTTCAGAGTACTGGCTCTTCGGCTCAGCGTTCTCATCTAGTAAAAAAGGAAAAATTGTCAGAAAATAACAAGTGAAACTCGGAAAATATGAATTTACCACCCAATTTGCTACGAAATTTTATGTTAAAAGACAGAGTGTAAGATCAACAAGCAGTCGAGAGTTTTTTTTTTTTTTTCAAAAATCTATGATCGAACATTAACATTAAAGAAGACAAGACAAGCTTGAAGACACAGGCTGTGTCCTGAATGAATGATGATTGCGATTTCAAATCCAATCTATGTTTATGTTTGATGGTTGATGGTTTGCGAGCCCTCCGTCGCCGCCGCCGTAGACTTTTTAGCGCTGCTGAATGATTAGGTATAACTCCTATCTGTATTTTATGTAGTTCGAAATCCGTGGAGGCTCGCTTGCCACGTCTCAATCTTCGTCTCAATCCTGAAAATTTCTCCCCCAATCTGTTTTCCCATTGGTTGTTTTTTCTTACAGAAAACTAAAATCTGTAGAATTAGTAAAGGTAGCTTGCCATAAGTGCTATTTCAAGCAGTCTCGAACTGTGTTGTCAAGTCCATTTCCTGGATCTCTTTCTCGAGGTATGAACATATGGTCGTGTGAAAGCGTGTTTTTTTTATCTTGAATCAATTCGTTATTATTTAAGTAGTAAGGCGTATTAAAATTTTCACGAGGAAATATGAGCTCTAATAATTAAATGTATTACTCATTCTAGTTATTCTGTTTGACCCTGTCCTCCTCCTCGACGATCCTCGTGCTTCACAATGAGTTCGCAACAGCAACCGGCTCTGCAAGAAAAACAACCCCCTCAATATTTCAAAGGAATTGTGAAATTGGTATTGTCTGGAGATTCTGTGATCATTCGTGGACAGCCAAAAGGAGGTAAATGATGGATTTATTTTCCTGGTTATTTTCTTTCACAAATTTGATGCAATCTGTCATAGTGTGATTTTGTTGTTTTTATACCATGTTTGTTTTCTTTTGTTACAAATATAATTGCTATTATCATCTATAGGACCACCACCTGAGAGGCAACTGAATTTGTCTGGAATTAATGCTCCTAGATCAGGAAGGAGAGCTGGAGGGAGGTTAGTAAATGCATGCCAAAACCTGAATGATGAACTTCTTCTATTCTGTTGATATTTTTAGTGCTGAAGAAACCAAGGATGAACCATTTGCTTGGGAAGCAAGAGAATTTTTACGAAAGAAACTAGTTGGCAAGGAAGTTGTGTTCACTATTGAATACAAGGTTCCGTCATCTGGTCGAGAGTATGGTTTCCTTTATCTTGGAAAAGGTAGCAGTTATTTTACCTAGGGGTTGAAGTGAGGTGAAAGATAACATTGATTGTTCTGCAGATGCTGCTTCTGGAGAAAATGTCATCGAGTCCTTGGTTACTGAAGGCTTGGTTACTGTTCGTCAAGAGGGAATCAGAGGCTCCACAGAGTTAGCCCATTTAGCTGAACTTGAAAGTGCTGCCAAAGCTGCAGGTAAAGGAAAATGGGCTTCCACTGGCTTGCAAGAGCATGTTCGAGATATTAAGTGGGTAGCCGAGAATCCTAGGCAACTTGTTGACAAGTTCAAAGGGAAGCCAGTTCAAGCTGTTGTTGAACATGTTCGAGATGGATCGACAATTCGGGCCTTTTTACTTCCTGACTTCTATCACATCACATTGATGGTTTCTGGAATTAGAGTAAGATTATAAATTTTATGAATCTTAATTTTTGTTATTGATAATTTTTTGTGTTGTTATATCTGTGTTTTAAGTGTCCAGGATTCAAGCTAGATTCCGAAGGCAAACCAGACCCAGCCGCAACGGAACCCCTGGCTGAAGAAGCGAAATTCTTTACCGAAACCAGACTTCTTCAGCGAGACGTTCAGATCGTTCTCGAATCAGTTAATAACAACAACTTTGTTGGCAGCGTTATCCATCCGGTAATTGTTTATTAATCAATAACAAAAACATGTTGAATGCAACTTTCGTCTTGTTAGAATGGAAACATCGCCGAACTCTTATTGCGTGATGGGTTTGCCCGGTGCGTTGACTGGTCGATTGCTTTAGTGACGGGAGGCGCAGAAAAGCTTCGTGCTGCTGAAAAAGCAGCTAAGGAGAAGAAGTTGCGTATTTGGAAGGATTACGTGTCTTCAGCCCCACAAGTAGGTTTTCTCACTGTGGTGTGTATCATTCGTTTACTAAATATTGCATTATAGTTGAGCGCTAAAGAAAAGCAGTTCAATGGCAAAGTTGTTGAAATCGTGAACGCTGATGCCTTTATGGTAAAACTACACGATGGCTCGACTCGAAAGATCTTTTTGGCAAGCATTCGTCCGCCAAGGTTTGTTTGGTTACTTACAAACTCGCGAAGAAATTTGAGTTAATACTCAAATATAATATAATTGAAGAATATACTCGATTTTAGGCTTGAAGAGAAAGGCGAAGAGAAGGGTGAGAAAAAGAAAGGATTCCGACCTCTTTACGATATTCCTTGGTTGTATGAAGCACGTGAATTCCTTCGAAAGAAGCTGATCGATAAACGCGTAGACATCACAGTCGATTACGTACAACCCGCAAGCGCCAACTATCCAGAAAAAACATGCTGTACTGTCCTGATTGGAGGAGCGTAAGTAGTTTTACTTTTTTTTATGTTAAAAAAAATTTCGTCCATCTCTACATGCAAATGATAACACAAATGTCATTTTAGCAATGTTGCCGAAGCACTAGTGTCCAAAGGATATGCCACGGTCATTCGTTACAGGCAAGACGACGATCAGCGATCATCTCGCTATGACGAATTGCTTGCTGCTGAAATGAAGGCTTCTAAAACTTCGAAAGGAGTGCACGATAAGAAAGAAGCTCCGACGCACCGCGTAGCTGATTTATCAGGGGTAAGGTTTATTAGTAGTATTCTTCGTTAGCGCTTGATTATATGAATTACTTTTGCATAGGATCTTGCCAAATCGAAGCAATTTTTACCATTCTTGCAAAGAGCTGGTCGTTCGGAAGCCGTTGTTGAATTTGTTGCCTCTGGATCTCGTCTTCGGCTGTACATTCCACGTGAGACATGCCTCATCACTTTTCTTCTCGCTGGCATCAGCTGTCCTCGAGGTACTCGTCCCAATCTTAACGGTGCTCCTGGAGTCCAAGATGGTGAACCTTTTGGAGATGCAGCACTCGTCTTTACCAAGGAACATTGCCTACAACGAGAAGTTGAAATCGAGGTTGAAAGCATGGATAAAGGTGGAAATTTCATTGGGTATGTTTCCTTTTAAAAACCATAGTTTGCTTGTAGTTCCTTGTCTAATGCATTGTTTTTATTATTAGATGGCTCTGGTTAGATAACCAAAATTACTCTGTGAAGTTAGTCGAAGAAGGGCTTGCCAGTGTTCATTTCACGGCTGAGCGTTCAGTGCATTATCGAGCAATGCAGGTAGCCGAAGAGAACGCTAAAGCAAGGAAATTGAAAATTTGGGCGAATTACGTTGAAAAAGAAGTGAAGGCCGTGCCTGAAGAGGAATTCGCAGCTGAAAGAAAAACAAACTATCAAGCTGTTGTTATAACGGAAGTAACTCCAGAACTGCGATTCTATGTTCAAAAAGTGGACCAAGGACAGGCATTGGAACAACTGATGAATCAACTTAGGCAAGAACTCAACACTAACCCTCCCCTTGCAGGCGCTTATGTTCCCAAGAAAGGTGGGTTCTTTACTCCCTATTGAATATTGTAATGTATTATTTCAAATTATAAATTTTTTACCCATCACATAGGTGACATTTGTGCTGCTAAATTCTCTGATGGAGAATGGTACCGTGCTCGCGTAGAGAAAGTTGCTGGAAACCAGGTTTGAAGAAAAAAGAAATCAAACTTTATGTATGGTTTTTAAATTTAATTTGGTCTGACTTTAGGTTCATTTGCTCTACATCGACTACGGAAACCGCGAAATTACCACTGCGGTGAAGTGTGTGAGCATTCCTGCTGTCTATGCGGGACCAGCAGCCTTTGCTCATGAGTACAGTCTGGCATGTACCGCGCTCCCGAAAGACGTAATTTTCTTTCTTGGCATTTTATTTAATTTTTTTTTCTCTCGCGCATTATATTTATGTTTCGGTTTTGATTTATAGCCGGAGGACATTCAAGAAGTTGTAACTGCTTTTGGCGAAGACACCAATGGTCGGCAGTTGTTGTTGAACGTGGAATACAAAGGAGCTAACGGGGACTGTGTAAGTGAAAATAATAACGTCTATGTTAATGTAATAATTCAAAATTGTGTGGTCGACAGGTCACTTTGCTTACCAACGAAACAGATGCTTCTCAACGCAAAGACATAGCTCGTGAGCTTATCTCTGATGGATTACTGTGCGCCGAACCGCGACGTGAAAAGCGACTCCTTAAATTGGTGAGAAATTGATTTATTATTCTATCAACAACCTTCACTATTGATTTTGTTTTTGTCATTTTCAGGTGAACGATTACATTGCGGCTCAAGACGCTGCTAAGAAACGTCACTTGAACATTTGGCGATATGGTGACATCACTGAAGATGATGCCAACGAATTTGGTTTGGGGAAACGCAAAATCTAAATCAGTGTGTTTCACATTTCCCAACCTCATTCCACTTGATTGGCGAAGGGAATAATTGTTTGAAATTTCTTGCTGATTTTATTCAGTAAAAAAATATCAAATTTATCTACTATCATTTTCTACTATTGTTTTGATTTTTTTTTCTCAAAAATGCATTTATTATTATTTTTTTCCTGGTCAAGCATATCACGCTCGGAAGGTTTTTTACTGCCTACCGTGACATTTTGTAAGACATGCTGGGGCAGCCCTCCCTACTTTGTTGGGAATTAAAGGTTTGTTATTACAGATCAAACTTGTTAGTAGGGGTTGTGGTGCGTCAATGAAATAAACGCGAAATTAATTTCGTCTTAATTTTATTTTTTAAATATATAAGCAACAGTTTTATTTTTATTTATTTAACTGCTCTTACCTATTCCATAGCTTGATGATAAATAGTTTTAATTTTATTTTACTAACGTAAATTTTGGATTTCTTCTTAAAGTAGGACATTAACCAGGAAACGTTGGAGATTTTGTCTCCTATGAAAGCCAATGAATAAACAAGAAAAAGATAACAAAACTTTATTCTTTCACGGGGGGGCAAATAACAACACAATCGTGAGAAAAGTGAAAAAAAATCACACATGAGCGTACACTTGTGGGAATGTACACCCAGACATTTAATATAGAATAACGCTTTTGACGACAAATGGTGGGTGACGTTTCTACCGCTTATCTCTCGAGTTAAAAAAAAAAGCTTCTCCCGTGCGTTTCTCTCATAGTTCTATTTAACTAATCCCATCGTAGATCACTGCCGCGACGTGTACTGATGTGACAGCATTATTTTTTTTTTCAACAAAAGTGTAGCAAATGCCGAGTAATTTGGTTTATGAAATCCTTAAGAAAAAAAAAAGGAAAAAACAAAAGAGTAACCGACACATTGGACTATCTAACGACAACGAAGGTGTCGGACTGAAACACGAAAACACCGGAGCGGTCTAAAAAAAATTAATCTTTGTTAAGCCTCGCAATTCAGCACAAATGAAATACTTGTTGATCTAACACCATCGTCTTAGATTATATGAGCGATGAAGCTTCACGTACCTGTTTCATGATTTTTTTTTTTTATTATCGTTTGTGTCTACCAGCTGAATTATATGGCTCGCAGTGCGTTGAGCAATAGACCTCACTGCATATGTGCACATTTTCGGTATTTTTTTTAGTAGAACTGGTATGATATAATAGATTCAATTTCGTACAGCTAATATAGTTACTTCCCAAATTGTTTCTAACAGTTGACCATTGAATTTTTCCCGTAGCAGTGATTCTGCTTGAGCAAAACGATGGGAATTAGGGCTTATGTACATAAAATAAAGGGTTTTAAAATGCGATTTTTTGCTAAATAGAAACAAAATACGATATTTGCACTTAACCGTTTGTCGAGCCAGAGGTTTTTTTCAGCACAGACAATAGGCCTAGAGGGACGAAGAGAAATAGAATCTGGCAGCCGACAGTGGGAATATCAGTTTGACCGGAACTCAAACTCGACAGCATAACATCAACACACACGACCGTTACAATAAAAGAACGAAACGATTCTTTTTTCTTCCTCACAAGTGTTTCATAGTCTGCATGCAATTCACAGGTCTGCTTCTACTGATTGGGAGCAGAACGGAAATGAAAGAAATTTTGAACCAAATCGGTTAAAAAAGTGAGCGAATTGCGAGACGAAATCAATGGTAAGATAGCACCATCCCTCACTACGAGCCGTCATCGATACACAGAAACCCCCTCCCCCCCCCCCCTGCAGCCAACGCTTTATCGTGCGATTTAACTAACCCGAGATCAATGCAACAACACATCAACAGCATGAGTGGAAATCGAGAGACGTTGGTGAGAGGAACACCAGGCAATGCTTTTTTTCTTTTAATGTGTGGATTCCATGACAACACCGTCATACCCAATCGACCTTCAAACGACACGTTGCTGAAATTGGACATTTCAAAAGCAAACGGCCGAATTTTAGCTGTTGACGAGACTTCAAACTCTGTCGAAACGAACGAATGAACACGATTTTCCCCCGTATAAATGATACGTATGAATTAAAACAGCTTATTAGAAGTCAACAGTCTCCTGGACTTCGTTGGCATCATACCATAGTCAGAGTGAATCTTTTTCATCTAAATGCCGTTCACTGGCTATTTGTTTCTAGTGAAATCCATTACAAATCACGGACTACTAGTTCCAGTGTTCACTTTCAATTCACCTAGGAAATAGGAAGACGAAAAAATATACAGATTAAAAGACAAATTACTAAATAATGACATGTATAAAAAATACTGTAATACCAGGAAAATAATGTTGGTCCGTTCCGGCGATCTCCGACTGTTTGTACAAATGCTTGTCCGAGTCCAAGTAGGACAGTATTAAATTCTCCTTTCGATTTTTGGGGGACATCTTCTGAGGCCAAATGATGTATCCGTTGAGATAGTTGTTTCTATTCGATTCGTTGGGTGAGCTACGTTCCGGAATAGAGATTTTCAGAACATCCTCTGGATGCTGTTGGTAGGGAACTTGAACAACCGAACAGGAGGACGGCGCATTCAGCGTAGAGCGAATTGAATCTACATTATCACTTGGTGATGACTGAAGTGAATGAGCTTGCACATTATTCACAGGTGTCAAGGGCTGCTGATGACTGAGTGATTCGTTATGCTGGATGACGACGCTCTGACTATTAGGAGCCGATTCCCATTGATGATCAATTGAAACCACCAGCGATCCCGGTGCGCCAATACAATCGACTGGATCCACTTCTGGAGATCTGTTGAAATGAGCGATTATTTCAAAGGTTGGCAATGGCATATGAGACCAGTCTTTAAATTAAACAGTATGTACATATTCGGGATTTCTATTATTAAAAGAAATAAATAAATAAATAAATAAATAAATTTAAAAAATCGTCGACTCCCCCTATCAGTCCGTTATTTTATTATTTTATCTAGAAGGCTCTGCTTACTTGCTGACTTCTTGAATGTTGACGACGCCGTTAGATGTCGTCGTGATCGATGACACTTCTGTTGGTCGCCATGGGAAAGGTATGGGTGCAAATGGGTATGGGACAGCAACTAAATTAGGAATTTCCGTGTGAGATGATACAATCGAATGAGGAGTGACAGACTGGCAACGCTCTTCAAAAGTAGACGAGGCCGTTGACGATCCCGATGGAGAGTACTGAAGTTCAGAGGCGGGTGAAATACACAAACTGGACTGTCCATTGGGCATGAGACCGGATCTCGAAAGACCAGAGACCCTAGCCCCGTTCGCAAGGCAGCCATTAGACGGCGCGGAAGGCGCTTTGCCCAAGGATGCCCGAACACAGCGAGAAAGTGGTTCTTGAGTAGAAGCTGCTGCAACCGGTTCGATCTGCTCAACAAATAATGGTCGCGTCAAAGCTTGTTGAATTGATAATTTTTTTTTGTTTTTTTCTCGTACGAGACTCACCGCATTGGTTGGTGATGACGCGATCGCCGGTGTAACATTTCCTATGTTAAGTTTATCCAGCATGGCTCTCATTTCCTGCATCTCCTTCATACCTTGTTCTTCGCTGTAGGAAAACGAATAAATAATTCAAAAGTCAACCTCACCAATCAATAAATATGCCCGATAACAATCGACAACAATGCCACACATACTCGATGAGTGAGTTGATGCAGAAGAAGCTGATAATTTCTTTGGTGTTCTCATCGTACTGGATGAAACCCCGCGATCGGAGGAAGATCAAACGACCCGTACTGGTTTTGAGCCGATAGGTCACCATTCCCTCGCTTCGATCCAACACTGGACAAAACAAAAGACGTATCGTCAAATTATAGGGCTCCACATGCGACTCCCGAAGGAAACGAGCGAATGGGACTTACTCAGCTTTTGAGCTTTGAGAGTGTACTCCAAATCTTCTTTGAAAACATAATCATAGGCAGACATGCCCGTCACCTCGCCGCTCAGGTATCCGGCAATGACGGCGATGCGGTGATCCGTTTGGATAATGGTGCCAGTGGTTGTGTGCTGAGTAACATATTCGTCCTGAACAGCTTGCATGATGGTCAAGGGAGGTAATGTGTTGGGGGTTTGAAGAATGCGCACCAAGCCGATAAAAAGAGGCTCGCTGTAGTCGTTGTGTTGTTGAATAGTTGCCACAGATCTATCACTACCTGAAACGGAGAAAAAATGATTAATATAGTACAGCTGAGCCTTTTAGACATCATCATAGCCATTATTATTGATGCTTTGTTTTCTCACTTTTGTCAGCCCATTCGCGTCTTCGACGGGGACCTCGGAAAGTGCCCGAGACGCTGACACGCTCGTAGACGGTCGGCTCGCCCCGACTCAGCTGTCGTCCGGCCAGATGACATTCGAACGAGTAAACTTGGCCATCTAGAGAATCTGAAGCATCCGGATTGGCAGCCACTGCAATTGACAATAACCAAGAAATGAAATAAAAGACACAACACAACAACACAAGGCAAGCCAAAAATGAAAGTTCAATGAAATTCGATGACATTAGCAAAAAGATATTGCCGATAAACTCTGAAAAAACAATCGCAAGAATGTGGGAACTATACGACGATATCATTGCTGTAATGAAATCATGAACTAGTATAATGAAGTTTAGCCTACTTCCGATTCTACAAGACTCGTTGAAACAAGTTACCTTGTTTGGCGAAATCACTTAACCGCTTTTCGATTGCTTCTTGGTCTGCCTGGTGAACAAAACAGGACAACTGGTAGCCCATCATATCAACCTAAATGGCAAAAAGAAAAGAAAAGAATAAGGAAGGTCAGGGTGAATTCAAAAATAATAAAATCTTTCACATTAAATTGGGTTTTCAAAGAATGCGAAAATCATGTAAGGGCTCTTGAATGCCTTGTCCTTCAGCCTCCTACATTCTATGAGAAATATTCCCAAATTACGATTCCTTTGTTTCAATTTTCAACCACTCATTGATCTGGCACTCGATGCTTTTTTAATTTGGGCTTTTAGGCTACAAGGTGAATGAGCGATGACGACTGATTCGCTTCAACAAGGTCAATGTTAACCACTGTAACATTGAACAGGTCGTGCCAATGCAGTTGGTATTTATAGTTGAAATAACAATCAAATGCGTTTCTATTTTTTTGTTATTTTCAAGCTCAAGCTTGTTATTATTTAACAAATAGCCAGAACAAAAGAAACTGTTAGCTTGAGGTAGTTTACCTGCGCATGACCGAGCAATTTCTCCACTCGATCCGTCACGTAGATGATCTTTCCAGAACAGCAAGAAACGACGAGCAAGAAGGAATCCAATTTCTGCATAAAAAGCAAACAAAAACGGCATTAAAACTTGGAACATACTTTTTATAAAAATTAGTTATGTCAGCGGTGTAGATTTTGTAACTGACTATTTTCAATTTGAGCAAATGTCTCGTTTTTGCCATATAAGACAAAAAATCAATCGTCTGATTTCCGAGGGCTGAAACAAACAAAAAAATACTGGCCAGCACGTATCTGGTTTCAAGAGCCGCCATCGTATGATAAATCCCTATTTCGTTGTCGATGCTTTGTGCCGGCTAGGTATTCGCCTGACAACCAACTTGAAGCCGACGCTCCATCTATTATGCATTCGCCTTCGTTTAGAGAGAGCCATACGAGCGTCTCCGTTATGTAACGCAGCTTTACGTTAACATTCAGTTGTATTCAAATAAGTAGCTGGAAAAGAGAAAAACAACAGGGGAGGTGTACAAGCAAGTTCACCAAGAGTTTCTCTTTTATTCTCTCTAGCGTAACTCGAAATGGAGGTTCGGTTCCCCTACAAGATTTCCTGCCCACAAGTGTCGCCTGACTGAGAAAGGAAAATTCTTTCGACTCATTGCCAAAAACTAAAGCGAGGGGGCTACCTTTTTCCATGGACATTTAAAAATAGGCAATCGACCGGTCTGCGTGTAGTCTTGGCTGCAGGGCTAAGGAAACCAAGAAAACAAATTTTCGTTTCCCCCCTCTGAAAAGTCGTAAAAAATCCTCCCCTATTGGAATCTCTCTCTCATAGTATAAATATATACTGTACCCATACAGTATATATAGGAAAAAAGAAGAAGAAAAAAACTTGAGGCTTTACGGTCAACTGGCCGCAACAGGCTGGAAGCAAATGCCTGTAGGCCTTGGTATTTTCTATTCTTTCTTATTTTTTTTTGTTTTCATTTTCTTTCTTTTTCCCAAGCTCCTTGTCTCAAAAGTCGTGTGCAAGACAACGGAACGAGTCGATCGAGCGAGCGAGCAGAGAGTACCACCCCTGGACCAAAGTCCGTTTTCCTTATACTGGAAAAACAAGCCCATCATTAGGAATGACAGTGGGCTCGACCTCATTACGATAGCAGGGAAAACGTAGATTACATTCGAAACCAGTTTAGGACCCAAGAAAATCCGACTCACCTCCAAGATTGTATGACCAGCAAGAGCGTTCCATCGGTTGTATGGTTTGACCCGTAAATCCACATCTGTGACGTCGAAAAAAAAAAGCGAAAGTTAGAGAGAAAGCAACAAAATAATCCCGACAGTCGATTATTCAGAATGCAAACATTCTGTGCACGAGCCGAAAATTGGACAAAACACACGTTTTGACTACTCTCGGTTCTTTTATCATTTGGCAGAGCAATCGGCTGTTTCGCCTTGCACAATGTAAAATAGGAGGAGGGCCTTTTTCACTTGCCAATTTCGTGACATTCAGTGAAAAGCCAAAAGAAAGAAAAAACGAAACGCATTTTTGGCCACAAGATGGGCGCATTCCAGACCCAACAGACTGATGACAATATTGGCTTGAGAGCGACACTGAAGCGAAGAAGAATTCGTTCACGACGAGTCGGGAGAGAGCAGTGCAAGAGAATCAAATCAAATCTTACTCTGATGTATTCGTAAGAAATTGGCCGAGAGACGGAGCGTGCTGGTCTTGTCCAGTTTCCTAGGGGCGGCCGCCGCTGACGGAACCAGACTATAAAGCTCCGAGATGTAGGCATTGAGCTTGTCACGCCGCTGCTTTTCCGCCCGATTCCGCATCTCCCGGCTCGAACTGCGTATAAATAAAAGAGCAACACCATTAACAAATAATCGGTTTCACTCAATGAGCACAAGTCCTTGCCAACCAACGAGGAAATGGAAAAGAAAAAAAAAGAAAGAAAACAAGGTCTCTCTCACTCTATACACATCGAAATCAAATAATAAAAACAGGAATTAACCAACTGCACACACACTCCCCACCCCCACTTAAATTAGTTTTGATTGCCTGAAATTACCCCAATTTCTCAACAACAACAACAAAAAAACGAGGAAGTCTAAGGCCGAAATGAATGTAGAGTTGCTTAGTTTGTGTATTCATCATCCACAGCGGAAGTCCCGCCACAGGAGGGGGTCTTTGCCCTACATACGTAACTATTACTCGGTGTAGGGCCCGCCAGAGTCCGCCGATTTCGGAACGTGGGAGGAAAAGAGACTCGCCCCGCCAACATTCTGTGGCATACAAAATCAACGAGACAATTTGGAGCGCAAATTAAATGCAGCCATTGATCGTCCATTGCCAACTGAATTGGGTGGATCGCATAGCAACCAGCCGGTTTATTTTCCGAAAAAAATAAATAAAACTTTGAAAAATGGGCTATCTTGATTTTGTTTACTTCTTTCAAACTTTCATTTCTTATCAAACAATAAGATAATGCCCATGCAGTCACGAACTGGCGTAAACACAAACACCAAAGTGGTTGTCCTGTACTGTTAACATATGAAACACGCCGGACACACTGTAAACCGCACAACGTTATCCAATCCTCGTAACAGGCGTGATAGAATAGGAAAAACGGCCGCGTAACCTCACGGAAAAACAAAGTCATCGCCCGCCCACTTATCGCTTACCTCATTCCTGTTACAACTCGAAATAGCTCTTACCGGGGTCTCGCTTATGCCGCCCATAGAAAAACAAAAACAAAACAAAAATATCATTACGAATTTTCTACGGGCGAAAAAAACATGAAAACATATCGCGCGGTCTGTGTAATGAGGCACCGTGCCAAAAAATGTGCCACCATTGGCAGAGAAAGAAAAGACGGAATAACCTAATGGTCTACGGTGAAATAGCTCGAGGGCAACTACAATCGATATCGGAAGAAAACGGATCCCCAGGATCGATAGCCACCCAATCTCTCGGTGAATGTTGGGAGGGTTCAACTCTTAGCAACGTCCATCCATCAGAGACTTAAGCTGCTGTTGCTGCTCGCTGGCTGGGCTGGCTGTGGCGACGGCTTCACTTTGTTTCAAAACGCACTTGGCTCCTACAAACAAATCAATATCCAGCATTTTCATCGAGTACGAACGGGGAGCCAGGTATATATAAAGACACTTTATTAGCGATGGCAACATAACATTTTCATTTTGGCTTCACATAACCGGCCGGTTAATCAAATTTCGATTCTCCGTAGTCAACTTGAACAAGAAGATGCTTATGCGAAACGTTGCATTAGGCTCTTTGACGTAACTCGATGACGTCACAGGTAGAATATTGATCCGGAAAAGCAAAGCCAGAAAAGGCGACCCACACACATTTTCTCTCTGCGTGTGCGGGAAGGAAGCTAGAAGCAAAAGAGAGAGAGAGAGAGAGAGGAGAGAGGAGAGGGAGAGAGAGAGAGAGAAGCCCAATAAACAAGGGAAGCAATCATTTACTCATCGTCACACTAGAGTTTCCTTTTTGCTGACGCAAGTCCTACTACTCGAAAGAAAAGGTTGAACTTTGGATCCTAAGAGTCTCGAGTTCCATTTCTTTACATTTTGTTGGCGAATTACAAGAGACGCACAGAGAGAGAGAGACAAGTGCGGGAAAAGTACCGGTTGTGCGAGAAAAGTACCGGCCATGTCATTTGGCATGTCAGACTTCTTATCGAAAGGATTAGGTAAATATCGACAGTAGCAGACATCCACGTGATGGTAAACGAACAGATCGTTCTAAACAATGAAGCGGGATTACGTGCGTCAGTCAGTCAGTCAGTCTCTGTGTGTGTGTTGCAGCGATTCTTTTTGGCACAACGAGGAAGTTGTCAATCGGACTCACGCGCACATTGGCTTCCATTACGTCACACGCAGTGCGCCGTAGCCATGCACAAAGTAGCCCCCCACCGATTTTCCCCGACAAAATGGAGCCGAGAGGAACCTAGTGGCAGAGTGCCATCAACCTTTTGTTTATTTTCAGTTCGCCTCTCTGTCATGTTTCCCTCGACCGATATAGACCACCGTCAAATAAAACAACAACAACCAACTTTTAAAGTTGTTGTACGCACAGGAATTCCCCAATCAGCGTAATATTAACTCTAGTTTCTGTATTCTTATTTTTCCCTTTTATTTTAATCTTCACGTGATTAGAACGACCTATCCCATCTGTGGTGCGGTGATATAATTTCGTCTTATCCAAGAGCCTGGCAGGGCAAGTCATACGATTCACACGTAACAATCGACTGAATAAGTCACAAACAAAAAATGCTGGGTTATAAAGTCTATCGAACAAAAAACGATCTATGCTGTAATCGAGGAGAAGAGGCATCATCATCAAATATAATAAAGCTTTGATAGCACGAAACATTCCACCCCGAAATGTTGGTAGGCAGATAGAGAGAGAGAGAGAAGGAGGGAGAAAGTGGCGTTCAAGGACGAAACCACGGCCTCCCCTTCGTCAATTATTCCCCTCCGCCTCAGGGTCGTCCTCTTTTCTCTCTCTCTCTCTCTTTCTACTATGCACCACCACTGTGTGTGTGTTACTCAGAGCTCTACTTTGACGTTTCTTCAACCGTGAATCTAGTGGGGCTACAAAGGTTACGACTTGTTATGTCACTGGAAAAATTCTTCCGTCTCTCTCTCTCTCTTTCTTACTATTGTTTTCTTTTTTCACACGGGAGAAAAACCAAGGAGATTATTCCGTACGTTTGAGTTGCTGTTTAGTAGCTACGTGCTTTAAAGAACCGCTGCTGACAACAAAATACTTAACGTCCTTACGACAGAAATGTAGGCTGCTGCCAAATCTTGGTTCGAGTCAACGATAGTACAAAACAGAAAAGATGAAAAATCATGATAAGGCTGGTAATTAGGTTTGACTTTACCTTGGTAATGTTTCACTCATTTTGTTAAATTCTCAGTACGTTTCCAATCGTTTTGTCACTAAAGATGCTTTCCGTAAGGCCACAATCGATGGCACGTAATAATGACCTAATCATGTCCGTCACGAGGTCAGGTTTGCTGCAACGTTGTGGCCTCCATCACATTTCCACATTATGTAACGGCATCTACACACACTCGTTGAGATATGCACAGAGTTTACACCGTCGAATTTGGTGATTTTCTACAAGACGAAGTCTAGGCGACTGGGTGGGAAAAAACTGGCAAAGAAGAAGGCGAACTGACGGCACGACCACGCACACAGAAAAACAGACTACTCGACCATTAGAGGCGTTGTTGCTACTGCTGCTTTTTTCACAAGGTTTGACACTGCGCCATCTTTGATTGTAATTCAAAGCCAGCGACTAATATTTTCTCTGCTTTCCCTGTGAACGGGGTGAAACACTGAATCAGTTTCTCGAAACAAAACCAACACTGGAATTATGTCGACACTGCAAACAGAACGTGCAGCTCGTTCTTTCGACGCACAACTCTCGAACGTTTGTGACCTTGTGAAGATTGGTCTTGGACATGAGCCAGCAGAGAGTCAGACTGCGTTACTCTCCACTACCCATACCGCCTCTGACGGGTAAATCTGGCAACTTTCTAAAACAACAACACCACCTGGCGAGTCACAAAAGAGTCAGATTGCTCGATTTATCATTTAAGAAGAAAGAAGACCAGCCAATTTTTTAAAAAAAGAAATGAATCGAAAGGACTTCGCAACCGACTTAATAATTATATCTAAATCGAGATTCTTATCGATTGTGATTAAAAATTAAGGGATGTTAGCGCCTTTCAAGGAATAGTAGCCTCACATTTTTAGGTTGCTTCCAAGGGGAAAAAGTTAGGGGGTAAATTTGATTATTCACGGAGGAAAAGGTTAGAGCTTCAGTCATAAATGAGAATTGTATCTATGAATTATCTGATATATTTTATGAGTTAGCGTAGATTAGAAGTTATGGTGGTACTTACTACTCAGGCAAGTTAGTAGTATTTGGTAATTCTTTTCATTGATTAGGTTAGGTTACCACCACTACCTTTTCGGGGTGCATTTCTTTTACCTTTTACCTTTTTCATTTTTTTTTTTTTTTAATTATTATTATTTTATTTTTTACTTTTCACAATCCGTATGTTTTCTTAATGCGTTATCTTTAATATAAAGCTGTGTTCTATTCAATCAGCCTTCTTTTCAATGAATAAAAAGTCTCACGAGGCGGACACCGTGACCTTCACTACATTTTGTAGCACCACACATAGTCACAACTCACAAGTTAAGCTACAATTTACAACGACTTAAACATATTTTACAATTTTAAATTATATGTGATCTGATGTGTTATTGCCGGGGTTAACCATTAAGCTTGTTTTCTGGTTGAGATTGAAATAGCGATGCTGTGATGTATATGTCTGGTGAAGAGCGGACACAGCCGTTTATGAACGACTTGTTATGTCCTATCTTCGTAGGGAGGCCCATTTAGCATCTGATATGCTGTTCAAATTTGAGATAAACAACCAAGTTTATGAAATACTAGAACTTATTCTGAATTAACGGAATTTCGAGTGGTCCCTGCCTCCCCCAATTCAACGTTGGTTCGAAATTAGAAACACTTGGTGGACGACTGATTTTTCTTGATTCCACAATGTTCCTAAATTGACGCGTTGTGCTGCAGCATTGCTGGCTTCTACCCCACATACGACATAGCCCATAATTTCTCTTAAATTTGTTGCGCTTGTTTTTCTTTCCTGGTACGACTACAAATGCAGCCTTCTCCAATACCAATCAGGGAAACAAATTCCCATTGGAAACAAGACGACGGACCAGCAGGGACCAGTAAATATCACTTGGGCAACGCCAACAAGGCAAGAGGAGCTAGGCTCTCTCTCTCTTTCCTCCACTTGCAGTGTATAGGCTTCGTTGAAACCTTAAGAAATCTATCGTTCTTATTTCCTATCGTCGTTCTCCTTCCCACTTCGATTAGAGAGAAAACCGAGCGAGGGCGACATGTGAGACGGCTATTTGGTGAAATTCTGAGCAGCGAGCAGGGAATATTTTCTACTCAAAGTCAAGGACAAGCTCCATCTCGCTTTGATTGGGAAAATTCAGTAATCGAAAGAGCAGAGGAACGCGTACTCTCAAACACATTGACTTATTCATGATTTTTTTTTTTTTTTTTAGTCAAATTATTTATTGACTTATTTTTCTTCGAGTTCCACACAGACAGAAATCAGGAGCGTTGTTATGGTTTTCGGTACAGAGTCCCGACAGAGTCTTCGGATGATAATTCACTTCTTCATCCGGTAAGTAGGATTGAAACTGAAGCGGCTCTTTCGCTTTGGAGTAGAGAGAACTAGGATTCCATCCTTGTCGCCAGAAGGAGTGATTGATTCATAGTGTATTCAGCTGGGCGACAGGGGCGCCATTCACTGGCCATACAATAGCAATAAGAAAAGAACCACAAAGTCTACTCCTCTATGAAACTCGCAGCAGTGTGAAGTATTAGCCCTTAAGTGCCCTATATAACATGAATCAATCTTGCCTTTGCCTTTTCATTATTTTTGTGTAAAAATCTAGAATTTTATTCGCCGAACAAATGGCTGCGCTAATTTTTCGGCTTTATCAGCGAGCTGCGTATATTAATGACTGCGATAACTATAATGGTCACAAACAGTCGTCAAGTAAGATTTTGTCCAATGAAATGAGGGATGGCGCAATAACCTTCCTCAGACCTTCCTTGTCGTCCATGTTTTCAGAAACAAAAAATTCCGAACTGAACTAGGACAGCCTGCCCAGCACGTATCGTAGAGAACAGAAGACGGTATACTACATGACCGCGATCAAATATTAACGATAACCGAGCAACATTACATACTAACTTGACAACGTATTCAAGGAAACTTTCAGGCCAGATGAGATGATACCAAATAGACAGTTCCGGCATCACAAAGTAACAGCCAATGCGTACAAACTTATCAAGACCGCAGCAACAGTAATCCTGTTACTTAATGATTATGTTTTTAAGAATTATCGAAATTTTGGGTTTTCCGGCTGCTCGGTTATTTCCATTTTATAACCATACAATCTCATATTCTGACCGCATCTAGACCCCTTTCATCATGCTGACTTGTTTTAGTGAAATCTGTAGGTAAATGAGTAGCTAATAAAGTAATAATCTCATTGATGAGTGTTACAGCACTTTAATAGGCAAGCTTAGCGTCTTCCTCGCCCGCCATCTTTATTTTACTTTTAAAGGTGCACCTTGATATCCATCACATTAGGCTTGCTTTTAGGTTATTGCGGCATTTTTATTTAGACATTTTTTCAAGAGCTTTTTCACTTCTTCATTGGAAAGACCAAGTATTTTCCCTTCCAATCTTTCTTTTATATCCTTTTTTCCCGATCAGCTAGTCAGTTAAACTTATTATAACTGCTCGCAGCTCTTTTACAAAGGTTTTTGATTTCGAGGATTTGAAACTGGTATTTTTTGTTCTTTCCCCCGTGATGCTATAGGCTCTTTTAGCTGGGCAAGTAAGCCACATTCGATTGACAAGTGCATAGATGTACAGAAAACAGATGTGGTAGAAATTTAAATAAATGAAACCACATAAAATTATTAATTTTCTCGTGAGTCGTGACGAATTCTTGTCTTTGTATGTTTTCCTTTACGGGTAAAACACAGAAGATAACGTGAATATTGACAGGCTCACCAGGCTGGCCTTTTTTAAATACGAATTAACGGTAAGTCTAAATTCTTGCTTGTCGGATTCGTACATTTTAAATAGAAAAAAATAAGGAAATATTTAAGTTAAGCTGTGATTTGGATTCGTTCTTAGCAGGTGTTTTAGATTTTCCATACTTTTTTTAAAGATTTGTGAAATCTAAAGAAAAAAATGCTTCGATTTGATGGATGACTTCAAGTCCTCCTTTTGTCCGAGTTCTTACCTTAAACATTGGGTAAATGTGCAATATCTCTTTGACTGTTTACTGTTATGAACACAGCTAGATTTTTCCTTTGCTTAAAAAATATATTTTTATTTAAAAAAACAGAACCTTCGAATTTGTAAAAATGTTAAGTAAGTTGACGATTTAAAAAAAAAACTAACATTTACGAAATTTAAAATAAAGTCCTATTCTAATAAATTCGGATCTTCATTATATTTTCAAATAGATTTAGACCATCATGTTTTTCGCGGAATTTGAATTTGGCCGAACCTAAATAAGTTAAGTAAGAAATAAAATCCAATAACATTTCTTATGAGCACACGTAGTACTTCTTTGGTGTTATCATCTATGTACGGCTGTTTCACGGCGGGGTTGTGCGTAGTTTAATTTGCCGGAGTGAATCGTGATGCTGGAGCGGAGCCGGACGAAGAGCTAGAAAATGCAGCCGGCCTACATAGCACCTCCTCCCTCCCATATGGGATGCAACCAAATTGATTGACTAACTTGGCAACGGATTCTTTCTTTTTCCCCCGTACTGCTTTGGATCGTTCATCTTTCTGATGGCTTCTTCCTTTACACAACGCCAGGTCGCGTTGTGTCGTACTTGTAGCTGCTTAGTGAGCCGACTTACATCCCCCCCCCCCTCTGTTCTCTGTTCCCCTGTATACAGACTCCAACTGGTCGAAGGATTCGAGGCCGCCGGTCGGTTGATCCCCGCTGCGCTCTTCAAAACATCCGAGAATTGGTGTACAGCGTCCCGCACTCCCGCACTCCCGCTCGGCCAGCGCAGTTAGCAACAAGGGGAAATCAATAACATTAGCTGGCCCGACAAATGTGGCGGCAGACTTGCGTAAGTGCATGAGCGCTTGAAAGATGGATTCAGCCAATTCGAGCATGATGACAACACCGGTCCGTCAACACACGATTAAGAGCAGACTCCCAAATGTTGTGCGCACAGCCTTTTCCGTACATCACTCTTCTTTACTCGGAAGTTGAATAAATATATTTGTGTAAATATGTACCCTTTTATGTTAAACGAATTTTTATTGGCATCGGTGTTGCACAAATGTCACATTTCTCAATTTGGAAAAAGTCAAAAGTAGTCTGACCGGATTGCAAATTTTAAAAGTAAAAAACACGTTTGTATTGATTATAAATAGTATCGCCGTCGTTTCAACAAACACGCAATGCTCTGCGCGATGAATTAATTAAAACAATTTAAAAAACATATTCGCGTCACGTGTCCAATCGTCAAGCGCTTATTAACACGGCCATGTAATTGTCAGTTTTTGTTTAACCTCTTTTTAATTCCAGGTATAGTTATATTTAAATATTTCACTTTATGAATTGAAATAATAAGCTATAAAATTTTTTTAAATTGAAAAATTCTTCTATTAGACAAGTTGCATTTGCGCCAGACCTATCCCACGCCGTCTTATTTCTAATTAAAAACATATTAATTATGAAATGCTTGCATGCTTCCTATGTGTATCGATTTTAACGCTGGGAATCAAAACCCCGCCGAAGGCTGGTACGTCGACAAACAGAGCTTTTTAATATCTAATTCAGTGAAAACCTGGGTATTAAAATAGACGTGTATGTATAGAAGGGGTTTGGGATGAAATGTTAATTCACCAACATCTGTTTCTTAAAAGAGTATTATAAGACAATATTTTATGAGAATTCTAAACTTCTTCACGACGAATTTAATAAAATAAAACATTTTTTTTTTCGTATCGTGTATTGGTCAAACCGTTAGAGTACTGATGCTACGCTAATGTTACAGCGATGACATAGCCTCAGCCTCATTTTGCTATATAAGAATGCCATCTATACACTATACTCTACTTGAATATAATTGAATATCATTTTTCTTCAGACTAGTATTACGGTAGTAAGAATACGTATAGTATACGGAACAGCTTATTAGTACGGCCAGCCGCCAGCAAGCTACAGAGAATGGAATCGTAAAATGTCACGCGCTACAATCTACTATTAAAACCAGCCTTTGCTGTTTTCACGTTTGACGGTTTTGACGCCGTCAGCGTTAGTCGGTTTCTCAGTCGGATTTGCGGGCCCGTCCTCCGGTTTAGGGGGTGGCTTTTTCACGATAGGTGCTACTGGTGGATTCTGACTCGGAATCGGCAACTTTCGATCAGCGGCAGCAGCCGCATCAGTTGATGGCGAGTCTGAAGACTGCTGAGTAGTAGGCGCTGTTGAGGACGAAGGGACACCGGATTCTGACGAAGAAGAAGATTTGAAGATACCAGCCGCTGGCGTATCACCCGTCGCAATGATTTCCTTTTTCGATACAGTCGTTGCGTAATCCGCTTCTTGAACTGTGGCTCGACTGCTGGCAACATTGGTAATACCCGATAGCATCAATCCGCTTCCGCCAATGTCTGTTCGCTTCGAGTCCTGCTGTTGGACCTCAGACTTGAGAGAAACTTTGTCTTCAGATAGGGCAACGCCAGTGTTGTTGTGGGAAGGTTTCGATTCCATTCTAAAATCACTCAGAGGAAAGGTCAAATCAATGAACTCGAATTAATTTGTAAAAAGATATTAATTTCCAATGATTCCGTTATTATTATATAACACACAAACAATAAAAAGTGAATGTGAAAGTTTGTACAAAATAATCTGAATAATTAAATATGAATGGAATAACGTACAGTAATTTTAGAAGGGATAATTCAAAGGAAATATCGCAAATGGGAAATGGATCAACAACGTAATCAACGATATCGATGTGAGTTTGCTTACTTTGTTGGCAAAGCGCTGATGTTGCGACTGTTACTTGTTGTTACTTCGGTAGTGGGAGTCGACGTCACGTTTTTAGGTTTAAGATCTGGTAATGGCGGGGAAGGCGCTTTCTTGGTGGGCCGAAATTGGATCTTGGCTTCCTGCGCAGCGCTGTCAACATTGGCTGACGGTTTTTTCACGTCAACCTCGTCACGCTTAGACGCTGTCGACGAAGACGTAGCTGCAGCAGCAGCCGACAACTGATTCGACTGCATGTTCTTCATGGAAAAAGGAAACGGTTCCTTTTTCTTGTCATTTTCTTTGTCGTAATGGCGATCGTTTTGGACTTCTTCTTCTTCTTCTTCTAAGTCTTCCTCCCTCATCTCTTCGTTGGACATGCTGCGAAGCAGCTCCAGAACGCTGGATCCGGAATCAACAGTGATCTCCATGTCGGAATATTTGCCATGCTGAGGAGAGGGCTCCGGTGTCGGTGATACAACCGTCAAACGCTGAGCCTCCTCCATGGCCTTGCGCAAGTTCTGAGAGCTCTTAAATGACTCGTTACTCATCGATTTGCCGATCTGAGACCTGTTGATTAAGAAATTATAGAAGATGGTTGATGTTGCACACGGTGTTGACTATTAGATAACTAGCCTACTCCAACTTACAAGGGTTTGATGGTGCGGCCTTTGACGCACGCCACGGCCGGCGATATTCCGGCCGCATTCATGGCTACAGCTACACTCGCCAGTTTTCGGAATTTATCGGCTGCGTTATCCTTTCCTTCTTCGCCGTGATTTGATGAGCCTCGCCCTGACCAGTCATTCGATTCATCTTGATCTTCTTCGTCTAGCCCAGCAACTGACACCACGTGAAAATCGCGCAGCAACCGACGCTCCCAAATCCTCATCTTGCGACCCAGCGCAGCTATTCACAAAACAATAATAATCAGCCATAAATAGCCTGTGCATGCTAAATTTGTGAAAATGAAACATCTAATGTGATCATTGTTGGTAAAAAACCTTTGGAATTCTTGTTGGCCGAAGAAATATCCATTCCGTTATTTTTGAAGACATCGAGCAGCTCGAATCTCAGCGTTGAAATGTCACCCTTGACTTCGTTGACATCATCTTCCGTCACTTGAGACATTTCTTGTTGTCTGTGCATTGCGGTGACTATCGAGGGAAATTTTTGTGCGAATTATAATTTGAAAGTAATCATCAAAATATTTAATAATGTTACCATAGCGCCAAACGAGTGAACGCATGACGGCAGTGTAACAGTAGTCTCTCTCGCGCCGTCCCTAATAAATCAGATACTTTTACTTGTGAACAATTTTGTCAAATTTTGAAATTAGGAATCGTCGTCGTATTAATGAAAACGCAGCCAAAACAAAAGACACACGCGATTTGTTATCGGAGTGTTATAATTTTTAGGAGGACTCAATCTGATGTAATTATTGCATGATAGCCCTATAATATAGGGTCTGATATCTATACGTAACATACTTTAGTTGAAGTACGACGCAGCTTGCCGGAAGATTTGCTGGTTTTACGGCAGAAAAGTCGCATGATCTTTTTGGGTGTCGGTATGAGATTGAAAGGTGGAGGAAGTGTGTGGCCCGTCGAGTCGAAATAGCTCATCCATAACTTTGAACGAGCGAATTTCCATTCTGTTTATATACCGTGAGTCTGGTTAGTATCCAGCAGTTACTATACATTGATTTATACAACAAATAATAATAATTACCTGTATCGGAGTGTTCCTGGAAAATTAAAGGAATATATGTTCATAAGTTGCTCAAATTTTTCTTGTTGAGAAAGAGAAAGAAAGCAAGAAATTGAGCGAAGTAATCTATAGCCCAAGTCTAGTAAATACCGTTAGGAAAGAACGCGCCCAGTTCGTCAAGTCAAATTAATTAGGTCTAATACCAAGTGCTTATGCTTTTATAGTTTCAATTGACTTCACAAAAACCGTTAGAAGTAAAACTCTAATTTACCAAACACTAATTGGTCCAGGTTTATAAAAAAAAGAGCTGAAATTCTTCACAACGTACCGTAATTAACGAATAGGAATTGGACATCATGGCGATGAGTAAGTTCAGCAAAACCACCACGTTGATTACGGAGTAAGCTCCGAAAATCAACATGCCCCAGAAACGAGTGTAGCTCTTGACGCCGGCAAGTTCAAAATTGCCCAAGTCTACCAAACCGAAACTGGCCCAGAAAAGGGATTGCGATGACTCGAACAAACTGTGTTAAAAGACAAGGATATCGATACATGAGGAAATGAAGAAAAATTCACGAAATAAATGACAATACTTAGCAAATCGACGCCACTTGGCACAGGCATCGGCATTTTTGCTCCAGTCCGGTAATCCACCAGGTAATACGAAACATTTTTGCTTCTCCAAATCAGAAAAGTACCAGAGTAACTGATTCAACCCTGCAAATCAACGATCAAATAACAGGAATCATTTTACATTATACAACCTTTTAATAAAATTAGATCGTTAGCGTATGTGTATTTATTGGGCCGTGCTGACCTACGCAACCTTAGCAAAATCTCTTTGAGTGTGCCATCATTTTTGCATGGCTTATTGTTAGCGTTATTGGCGTGCTTTAGATCTGATGATGTTTTGATGTTTAGACATTTAATGCAATCCTTGGGTGTCAGATAAAGTTTTTTTTAAAGCAATATCGAAGATCATACGAACCACAAGCAAAGGAGAATAAGACCAAGCTGTAGATGAAGAAGAACTTGACGATATCAATAACCATCCTGAAATATGTGAAATACCGGTCAACATGCAGGACCAAACATAATTGCATTAAAAAATTATGATCTAATTTACCGTCCCAGTGAAATCTGTAGAGGTCCCAAATACGGATTGATTGAGAAGAGATGCACCAACTTCAGTGCACTGAAAACGTCAAATATACCACCATTAAAAGTTAAAAATCAATAGGCCTAATGTATAGATATCAATAGGTAGGATACCATATTGGTCGGGCACGAAAAGAAAATGATCAAAAATGTGATCAAACCGGATCAAACAATACCTGAAGATATTTGCCATGGCACAAACTCCTTCGGCGATTAACTGAGGATCAAACGCGTCCCATTCTTCACGAGGTATATAAGCTGCTGCCGGATTGTCACGGATTTCATTCTGCTGCTGGATGTAAGCAACCGTTCTGAGTCCCATAGCCAGAAGGTACGATAAATCTCTGCAAACGTCAATCACGTTCCACAGATTTCTTATGTAACGCCCGACACCATTCTTCCACATTTCATGAAGCTCTTCATAAACATATCCTAAATTTCCATCAAGTAAAGTTCATAAGGTGTTCAATTCAATTTGGATAATATGCTATCTTTTAAGTTTAAAAAATGTGGTTTTAGCGTTTTACCTATGACGTAAACCGCAACGAAGCATTCGAGGAACGTGGGGCAGTTCCCTCTTTGACGTCTCAGTTGATCTTCCAAATTTTTTCGCATCGTTTCGGTACCCAAAAGCTCGACGACAAGTACGTCAAACCGTTGCGAAACCAAAATTAGCAGAACTGTGGGAATAAACGCGAATTTTGATTGCTCTTAACGGTTTTGCATTGTTTTTAATTATTTCTTACACAGGAAGAAGAGATAGGAAGATGCATGAATAAGAAATTTCATGAATGGCTTCTGCATAAGCTGAGCATAAGAAGATAACGGAGCAATCATGTATAATCCACAATACAGGGGGAAGAGTAGAGCGACTAATGTGATCTCGGCCAACTACGGACAGGATTAAAAGTAAACTTAAATGTTCGTAAAGAATTTTAAAATACGTTTCATTGCAGAATCAAACCACCTTTTGGAGAGGAGATTTGCGACGGAATCCCGGTAAACCTTCATACCATATGGCAGCCAATAGCTGCTGGATGTTTGGATGGGCTACAAACTGAGAGAAGGAAAAAATAACTCAATTATTGGCTGCATTTCTTAACCATGCCAACGGTTAAAAAAAGAAAAATGAAAAAACACATCGCGACATTTTTTATCAAAAATATAGTTGACGCAACCGGATAGAAACGCGGATGGAAAAAGATAAAGGAATTAGAATATCTTAGAACCCAGCAGGAGAATAACACAAATTAAAAATTAAAAACCAAACAAAAAAAATTTAAATGGTTATCAAAATTGACAGACTATTTATGTAACGGACGAAATGTGTTATTTAATTATCTGTTATTTAATCGATTAACCGCACACATCATCGTTACATATATACGGACATGATGTTATGATGCCAGTATTATTTATAATCACCATTTTCTGCTTCTGGTCGATTGCGAGTTCAAGTCGGGTCAGTTTCATCTCTTGAACATTATCAATATCACGTAGAGAACTGCTGTGGCTGTGAGGATCGTGATTTAAGAGAAACGCTAGCTCGCTGGAACTCCGTGTGTGGCTAAGCAAGTCGCATGCAAATTGTTGGCATTGACGCCTTAAATCCTAAAATACGCAAACAAATATTTGTTCAGTTCTCAACGTCACAAGCCGAAAGCTAATTAAAAAAGAAATGGAAACTGTAGAAGCAAGCTGATTAGCTTGTTCCCTTATTAAAATCAGCGTCACGATATCTTCGATTATCTAACCTGCTAGATTATGCATAATTACCATATATTCCTGACGAAATTCAGTTTCCAAGTATGCCAATCGTTTTAATTCGACACTGAGTTCGAAGGCACTTAGGATGGGATCGTTGGAAGAAAGAGCAATCAACGAAGGACTCGAAAGTGCTCGATAAGCGTTAATCCTTGACATGGAATGGCGCAAAGAGTCTTCCAGAACACCGCGGATGCAATCGCCACAGCCACATCTTATTTGGAAACAAAATAAAGATTAAAAGTTAAAAAATGTGGCATTAAATCATGGAAAAATAATAATTTCATAATTTCAACCTAAAATTTGGTTGAGCGCAACACAATTATTTACTAAAATAAGAAAAATAACATGAAAATTACTGAACGTCATGTGGGACTGGTATTGTTGCTCCACGGTCCAGCAAAATCTTAAGAATCTCGTAGTTATTACGATGCGCTGCCAGAATAAGAGGGGTAATATCAGGAGTAAAAGAAGAAGTGGTCCGATCCACGTTCTCCCAGCTCTGAAACCAAATAGTAAAGACACCAAAATACAGAAGATTAATAATTTGAATTTTGAGTTTTGGTACGCAAAACGCAACTGATCAGTTCACATCGCTTAGATCGCTATATGCTGGTTATTAATGGAAAGTTGCTAAAACATATAATTTTAAATCGTTAAAAAATACGACTTACGTATGGATCTCCTTCTTTATGAATGAGCTCCTCGTGTTCCAGAAGAAGCTCCACGGCCTAAGATGAATTTGAAACATTTAAATTTCAACACTCATTTTTATTGCGCTGGTCATTTTTGCTCTACCTCAACGAATTCTTTGTCGATAGCATGAAGCAAAGCATCTCTAGTGGCAATCCCCATCACTACCAATAACTCCACCATCTAGTTTAAAAAGTAAGTAATCGATTATTTTTTAAACCTCGATTGGTTTCCTAAAAATGTACTGATAACCTGTAAATTTTCATTATCAATAGCCATAAGGAGAGCCCCTCGTCCTAGAGGATCCACGCAGTTCAAGTTAATGGAATTACCGCAAAGTCCTCGCTTAACTCGGTGGATTATTCTGATACACGAGTATTGAGACAAGTTTCAAATTACAAATACATTACATAACTTATACATCACACACAAATTATAAAATTGAAATTGTTACCGGTACTGTAAATAAGCATAATCGTGAATTGAAGTGGTCATTTATAATTATTAAGCAATTAAATCGCATATCATTGATGTAAGCTACTAAAACTGATTAATCCTTATCACAATTATTAATTGTGAAATAAATATCTTGTGATTGCAATCACAGTTATAATTGTGATTGATTATCAACGTAGTGTACGTGCGACGAAAAAACAAAACACAAATAACAAACATTTCTGTCTTGCGACTTGGTATCATCATCGTCCAAGTAAATTCATTCGACGGCGATGTGTTGAGAACGGGGTTGAGAACTAATTAGATTCTATAAGATATTACTGAAACTTGATATACATCCAATAATACCCCATTTTTCACTTTTCATACATATTTTTTTTATTCCCTGGAAGTGATGAAACTATATCCGGTCAGCTAGCTTTTGCCAGACACGGACCACTTTTCTGCAAACTCATTTCTCAATGGTCTTCTTTCAGATAACGAAAACATAGTGTGGCGCAAATGCTGAAATTTGGAGGCAAATTATTTCTAGTTACTGGCAATAACAAATTTTTACGATTTCGTTCCACTTTTAATCGTTATACGTCAGTTCGAATTATAAACGCCAAAAACATTCCGTTTCCGCAAAATGAGCATCGCGGAATGTCTTAAGAAGGAGAAAAGTGTTAAATCAAGTGTGTGTTCGTGATTACCATCAATCATTATCATCGAAGGAAATGGTTTGTCTACATCCACATTAGAATTTGCAATGATCCTAATACTTTATTTTCTCCATCAGCCAAAAATTGGTTTCCCGTGCACCATGAATTGAGTTGTCTGATTTTTGATGAACGATTACCTTTTAACAGTAGTGAGATCTCCTCGTTCAACTGCTAGCAGGAATTTTTTTTCCTCGAGTGTCAATGATTTGGGTAGTATAGGCATCTTAAGGTCACGAAAGCTCTCTGTTCGTATACATCCCTGAAAGCCGTTTTCGTAAAAAAAGTAATTTTAATACTGTATACAGTCAGTGTACCATACTTAATTTCTATCTCTGAGAAATAAAAAAATGACTTCTCCTTCATAAGAGTTCATTTTGCTAAAAGGCAGAGACAGAAAACAGAAATCGCTCACTGCAGCGCTAACTTAGAACGCTAGGAGACTCGCGGAGAGAATGAGCGGGTAAAAAGTAAAAAACTCTTTCAATCCAGTTGTGAGTCACTAAAAAAAAGAGTAAGAAAATCGGAAACCTCTTCGATGTTGCTGAACTGCGGGACGACGTCGTCACCTTTGTTAGGAGGTTTCTCCATTCTTTTCGAACAAAATCCGGAATAATAATAGAAACAAAAAATATTAACGAACAATAATTAAATCTAGGTTTACTCATTTCACTTATACAGAAACTGTCAAAAGCATAGGATAAAAATTTCTTAATTGTATTCATATTTATTAAAATATTTTTTAAACAAACGTTCAAATGTAGGCTTAACTGAAGCTTAGGTATGAAAGAGAATAGGTTAACTTTTATGATTTTTTTGCTATCCCCCGTTCTGTTTTTCGCTAATAAATAATTTTTTTTTCAGCTATTGAGGACATTTGGGCGGATTGAGACATTCAATTTTTCACTAGATTACGCACAAAATTGCGTGCATTACGACTAGATGCAAATCCTAATTACTATTTCCGCAAAAACGAAACTCAAAAATCTATTCTGATTGAGTCACGGACTCGTGGTGAAACGAAGTTTTTACAGCAAAAAAAAAAAGTTTTTCCATAATTTTTTTTTCTAAAGTGTGAATACAATAATAGATAAATATAAAAGCCATTTCTGAGTCTTAATGAAGTTATCATTTCTGAGATACGGTTTTCATTATATACAACATATTTTAATTAGAACTATATTCACTATTGAAAAATCACTTAAAATATTTATAATGTTAAGACTTTATTTTATGTAACTAAAATTATCAAATAAAGTTCTATTGTAAAATTGCGATGGATTCCAATTTCCAAGTATATATATATGGGTGATTTTATGAAGAAACTTGACGCTCACTTGCATGAAGAAGAATTCGTAACTGACTAGTGAACAGAATTGCTGGATTTCTTATATACAGGGAGAAAGCAAGCGACCTTGGGTATTTAACATTAAACAATCAGATTATGTACACATGCCACTACGAAGTGGGTGAAGGTGTTGGAGTGGGTGGTATCACCCAGGCTTCATTTGTGAGGATTCATGTCCCCAACTAATTGAATTAATGTCCTTATTTAGCTCAACCTGGTACTAGAGATCCGACGAAGCATCACATATTCATTTCCTGGTTTTGTATTTGGGTCTACAGCCCCAAAATAATTTCGCTCTGTCAAGAAGACATTCACACACGCATGCGTCTTCAATCGCGCGCGGAACACTACTAGCGTGCATTTATTTAAATAACACGATAAATTAAATGTGCTGCATTGATACAAGAAACACTTTTTTTCAGAGTTTTCTTTGTGTCAACTACAAAAAAAAAAAAAAAATACATTCATAGGGACCGGTCAAATCCTGGAACGCATCGGATCCCGGACAGCCTTGATTTTTCTTAAGATTGGATCAAGAAAATTTCATCCACCGCGAGCAAAATCGACTCATTATTTACTTACTTCGATATATTCTTACTATATCTTCAACGCTTTTACTTCGATTATTTTCTTTTAAATTAAGGTAATCGTCACCGTCCCCACTATTTTCTTTATTTAAGCGATTTCTATGTGCTCACAATGAAGGTAGTCCTTTATTTTGGGTTGACCGTCATCTTGACTAGTTGAGTGTCTAGTGTATGGTATAGGGAGAACGCGGAAGCCCCTATTTTCGCTAAAAGACGACTGTTACCACAGACTACGAAGTAAAGACAACAATCGTCTCCATAAGCCTGAGAGGAACCGTCTGAAGCGATGCTCCTGCTTGCCGGCAGGGGTCAGGTCGTCCGATTCGGCAAGGTGATCAATCGTTTTACCGTTGCTCTACTGATTACGTGCTTCAAACACACGTATTTTTGGGTATACAGTACCTACCGAAAGTCTTTGGAAGCCCGAGAGGACCTTATGAAAAACGCTGTTTTTTCAGTCCTCTCAGTACTACAGTTTTTAACCAAATGCTTTCAAATTTGGTATGTACATAGGTAGAGGTAGTGAGAACACCTCTGATTTTTTTCTGATTTTTTTTAAAATTTTCCGAGGTACTTATGACCCGTTCTAAAAGTCGTTGGAAAGCCGAGAGGATCTTATGCAAATTAGGCCACTTTGGCCTTTTTTTGCAGTTGAACGGCTAGGGCTAGGAAAACATGACTTAAAAAAAATAGACCTGCGTTAGCTCTATAGATGTTATTCCAACGAAAAAGTAGTAGTCGAGTAAAAAGTCGTGCGCAGTTTACGCCGATGCGCACCACTGCGGCCGATAGCAGAACGAAAATTTTTATTACGCTTGACTCTTAACGTAGGTACAATCCTTTGGTCAAGAATCGTCTGCTTCTCCCAGCCCTCCCCGCTCCCTCCCAGCTCCCTGCTCCTCCAAGCCAAACAGTTTCCCGACATATGGATAGTTGGCTCAAAACAAAAAAATCGCCGTTCGGATTTTTTTGTAGGATACTGTCATGGACTACTGTAACTAAAGGACGGGACTCTTCGCCTATCTCGCCGTGTTAAAGCTAGTCGGGTGGGGTTTGTTCAGGAGATAATTAGTGGAGAACATCGAAAAAATGCAGTTTTTTTCGCTGATTCCAACTGTGTTTATAAAACTTAGTAAAAAAAACTAATTAATAAAGTATTCTAATTTTACTTTCAGGAGTAGGGGTAAAAAGACAAAACACCGGTGCCATCTAGCAACCAAGCACTCTAAGCTCTTAGGAATATACGCTACAAGTTGAAAGATAGTTAGGCAGCTATGTCAGAAGACTAGAGATAAGAGAGTGGTCTCTCTTACTCTACATGTAACTGCTTGCAAACTCAAAGAGCTTAGGGTACCTGGTTCATAGATGGCACCGGTGTTTTGTCTTTTTTCAAATTTTCCGTAAAGTAATTTGCAATATCTCAATAATCCCGTACATATTAGGTATAGGGACATTAGGTAAAACAATACATATTTTTAAATTTCGATTCTGATTCTCCCGGAAAAAATTTTACATGGCCGACATAGGAAAGGCCGAAGAGTCCCGTCCTTTAGTTAAAGTAGTCCATGATACTGTACACCAAAACAATAAGCAAAGGGTAAAAAATTCTATTAAAAAATCAACATTATTTCTTACACAATACGGACAGTAAGTTTTTTACGTTCACGAACCTTTTTTTCTCAATCCCAAACCATTTATAGAATTTTGGAGCTGTGGGAGGGTGGTTTCGTTTGTTTTTGGGTAAATCATCTTCCAACCATACCAAGGGCCGACGCATGTTTTACTGAAAATAACCACGGAGTCTCTCGCATTGCTCCTATCCAATTGACCGATTTGACAAGTGTCTTTCTAATTCTAGGCATAGCGATAGGATTGGCGACGCTAACTTTCTTGTTGGAAACTATCTATTCGAAATGGCGACGTTTCAAACGTTGTTAACTTATGCTCGAAATTTATTGAGCCACAATGTTATATAAAGAGAGTGTATGTATTATTTTCCGTCAAAAGAGTAGTAAAAGGAAAGCCAAACGTAAAATTTGTTTTTAGATGTTATGTTGCATCTTATTGTTTTGAAGTTTCCATGTTATTTCCCAAAAATCCTGCTAACAAAAATTACGGACAATCATGAAATTAAATGTTTCCCAAACTTCATAGAAAAATATAGCGTGATTCTCTCAAAATGCCTTTTTATTTATTAATAGGTGATTTTATTACTTTGATACCCTTGATCCCTAGAAACACGTTCTTTGTTATGGAAAAAGAGGAGATAACTTCACGGAAAGTCAAAGTTTCAAGTTTATTTGTAAATCTCTTCAAATCCAAGAATTTCTGTCTTCCCTGAACAATCCATTGATCGACATTGAAGTTAATGCCGAGTTGACTATTTTGAAAGAAGAAGATTTTCAGTGTAACAAAATTGAAGACATTTTCCCACCAACCCTCGTCGAACTGTTTGAAAAAGTTGAACTGTATTGCAAGCAAACGATAAATGGAGACCACTGATTAACTGCCAAGTTTTGGATGACCTATATTGAACTCGTTGGTGTTTACCACCAGCTTGAACGAGCAGTAAGGACAGGCAATCATCAACTATATGTTTTTTGTTACCCCAGTACGCTAGTTTTTTCTTCGCTTCAACCACCAAAACTATGCACGTTGGTTGACGAAGTATCACGACAACCTCCTTAACATGGAAGGAAGCCATCCAGGCATAACCAAGCTTTCCGATTCTGGAGGTATTTCCCTTAGGAGAACTAAAAAATCATTCTCTCGGTCTCCTGTTGATATTACCTTGGAGCAAACTATTAATGCTAACGCTGCGAATTCCTCGACAGGTATTTCATTATAACCATAATGTTTATAGATTGAAACTGACTTATTTTATTTCCAGGAATAACCCACTTTACCAATTCAGAGCAAGCTCAACAACGATGGACAATCAGTCATCATGTTCGTGTGGGACTCATAACCACCCTGCTCGACCATCTTGGATTAATCCGTAAAGAAGATGTATCAAAGGGAGCTTCCCCTCATGGAGTAAAAAAGGACAACGTCCCATTCAACGACAGGACAGAGTACATCAGAAGTTGCAAAAATCCGTTCACAAAACAGGAGGAGAGATCGGATGACGTCCAGCCCTTATACAACATCTGCTCAGGCAAAGCAGCGTCGAAGGAGACAACCGATTTTCTACTTAAAGTCCGAGAGAATGGATATTCGACAAGAGACAAGTTCATCGTAATAAGTTGCATCGCAGATCCGGCTTCGTTCGAAAAGCTCATTACGTAACAGAAAATGTTTACATTCGCCTCCGAATCCATCAAAAAGAAAAGGAATACGGCAGATGGAAAGGTTCAAGAAGTGAAAATGCAACGAGATCTCATGGGACGCATTTTGGAGTATCCGCTCACGCCCGTCCCATTGTCTCTGTGTGATATGGATGGGCTAATGAATAAGACACCGAAAGCCACACTCTTTAAAAAACTTGAGTCCCATGTCACTGATTTCAGCCCTGCTCCTTCATCAGTTGACACATATATAGTTGACGGATTTTACTTCTTGGATCTTTGTGTGGATTTGCCAATGTAGTATGAAAAGATGACACGATCGACACATTCTACACAAGCTTTGCCGCCGAGTGCAAAACGAATTGATTTAATTTTTGATCGTTTCATTATGCCTTCAATAAAAGATGCCGAACGGGACCGAAGAAGCAACTCCGAAAGAGACATGCCAATTAAAATTTCGGGACCGAATCAACAGCACCCTTCAGACTGGTTCAAAGCTTTACGCAACGAGTTAAAAAAAAAATTATCATAATATTTGATTGAGTCGTTTCAAGACGACTCACTCTCTCACATAATTGCCGATAAGACGTTGAATGTAACGTTTGAGTCATCTTGCTATTCATTCATCGTCGTGGAGGGAAAAGTCAAGAGAACAGAAGAACCCAGTCTTTTTTGTAATCACGAAGAAGCAGAAACGAGAATTATTGGCTATCTTGGCCTCATTTCGACCCCGGCAAAAGTCCTCATTCGAAATTGGAAACATGTCCAAAATCATAAGCGGAATCACTTTGTATCTGGAAGTTGGTTTGATCAGCAAAAATACTTTGCGGTAAATTATTAATGTTACTGCCATCTCATGCGTTCACTGGATGTGATTACTGTCCCGCATTTTCTCGTAAAGGAGAGGTCGGACCTTTTTTTAAAATTCAAACTATCGTTACTATAATTTTATATTAACAGATCATTTGCCATAAAAAATATTCTTTTTTATTATCTTTTTGGTGTCCTAGAGTTTATTTTAACTTAGTTTCTCATCTACACCATAAAAAACCACCGAAACCGTTTAAAAATAATATAAGTTTCAAAAAAAAAATAGTTTTCACAGATTTAGCACCCCAAGTAGCACAGATATATCCCTTGGATATCCAGGAGATGGATTGACAGACGAACTCGACGTCCAGTGTTATGTCCCTTGGACATCCAGCGATAATCCAAATGTCGCTACGTATGACATCAAAATGACATATCCGTGAGACATCTATTTGGATATCAAACTGGATGTAGACTGGACGTTACTTAGACGTCTGAAGACAACTAATTTTGAATTTCTCAAAAGCATGGTTCAATTTAATTTCTTATTTGTATTTACTATACTTCTTTTCAAGTTTCTTTCGTTTTATTAATTGATATTGGTATTATTCATAGCAATTATTCATATGCAGAAGTTTTGCATATTTCGGGAATCGAACCCGGACTTCTTTGGTGGCAATCGAGTGCGATACCCGCACGCCACATTTGTGATACAGATTGCTTACACACTGAAAACAATTAGTGATCGCAATATATATCCAGACGATATCCATAGGATGTTATTTTATAATGCAGATTCTTATCCCCTTTTCATCTTAGATTTACGTCCATAGGACATCCATGAATGGTCGTTCCAAGAGATATCTCAGAGCAACGTCTAGATTACGTCCATTGGGACATGGACGGAAATCAGATGTTCAGATATCCAATGGACATCCAGGAGATGGGCTGTGCTACCTGGGTACTTTCCTGTAGTTATACCTAGATGCATTTCATTATTCAAGAGCTTACTTTATGTATCACATTAATGACAATGGCTTTCCATTGAAGCCCATGATGTGAACTGCGACAGCCAAAGTCAAAATTGAAAGAAAAATTATTTTCATATTTTCATTATTGTTTTCATTTTTTATTTTCATATTGAGTTAACCAATAGAACATTAACTGCAAGGAAAACTGTTTTTATTTCCGCGTTTAAGAGTTTACACAATGTAGTACCATAAAAAAAAAATTAAAACGATACATTCCGAATTTGAGCTGTGAGCTTGATCTTTCGCGAATCACGAACAGAGGGAACAAAACCAAGGCACTTTCTTGCACTTCATTGCCGACTGCAGAATATTCTCATATTCTTGGTGGAAATATTTCTGGCACATTTTGCACTGCATCCTGACGTGGAATTTTGGTGAAAGAAGTCTCGGTTATCCAAAGTAAGGCATCTGGTAAACACAAGAGATAGGTAAAATTCTTTTTTAGGGAAATTTCTTTTTCGTCTCAAGTTAGAGCGGGGCCTCTTTCCAATGTCAAATCTATAATAGTCGGACTCATTCGTCAAAGAATATTCGACTGATTCAGTATATCTACATATATTTTTTATTATCATTTAGATCTTGAAAAACTTAAAATTTTGGTCTACTTGATCTTGAAAAAACTAGACAGTCTTTGCAAACTGATGTTTTGCTAGTGACTGTTCTCTGTTGATCCATTTCATAGGGAGGAGTTAGTATAATTTACATATAACTTCCAGTTGTCACTCACACAAAATCCGTTCCTACAGACTGATTTGCCCACAGATATCTAAATCAGAAATGAAAGAATTACTTGTGGAAATCAACCGTAAATGTCTGTGTGTCCCTGTCCCCACATGTGAATCGATTTTTCTAAAAAAATATTTGTGCAACTCATCTTATGAGAAGTGTGACATTGAGATATTCTCTCCATTGATGATGCTGATAAATGTCAGAGAAAAGAGGAATCTGTTGGTTAAGTTGTCATCAACATTTTTCTGTAATGTCCACAGAAAAAATGTCTCCACTTATCTACATTAAATGTTTCAGGAAGAATATACAGACATAAATTTACCTCATTCAACGCTGATTGTTCTTCCTGATAGGAGAAAATAGCAGGGCGTGACCGACGTAAATAATAATAATAATAATAATGTAATTTATTTGTATAGCGCCTTTTACACAAGTGATCAAAGGCGCTTTGACTCAGCTGGGAGGAGATTTGAAATACAAGTAAATATATCAGCTTCAGCAGTCATGATACGACATTGGGGAATTTTTGAAAAAATATGTCTTTAATGAGGAACGGAAAGAAGAAAGTGAATCACAGGATTTCACCGCGAGAGGAAGACTGTTCCGAATTTGGGGAGCTGAACTCATAAAGGCACGATCACCAAAAGTTTTTAGTCTGGTTCTTGGTAAAAATAAGTAAAAGGCCTCAGTAGGCGCATAAGGTGAGCAACGACGACGCAGAAGACTCGACAGATATACAGGACCAGAGCCATTTAAACAGTGATAAGTCAACATTGCAATTTTAAACACAATACGAGATTCAATAGGTAGCCAGTGAAGAGACTTAAGGACTGTCGTAATGGAACCAACATCCTTTACACACAAGACGAGCAGCAGAATTCTGGACTCGCTGAAGTTTCAAAAGCCGTTTAGCCGGAAGTCAAACCAGAAGAGACCATAGTCTAGAGTTTACGTTACAAAGGCGTGGACTAGCTGCGCAGCAGAAGACCGAGAGAGATATTTCCGTATGCCAGCAATACGACTGATATGGAAGTAGCATTTCCGATAAACATACATGATCTGATCGTTCATCGTCAGCTGAGAGTCCAAGATACCGCCCAGGTTCTTCACAGATTGAGACGGAGTAATCGCCACGGTACCAGCAATCAGCGGGAGATCAAGCGGCTTGCATTTTCCAGCATCACTATGCACCACCAACGCATCAGTCTTCTCATCGTTTCCTTTGAGATGAATCGACGTCATCCAGAGTATAGATCCGCCAATGCAATTTGAGAGTGAAGCGTACACCAATCGCTGTTGCTGGCCATCCTCAGTTGGTTTGAAAGACTTCACGTACTGAGTGTCATCCGCGCAGTAGTGGTCATTAATATCACGAAGAGTAGCGATGTCGTGCAGTGGGCTATTGTAGACGTTGAACATGATCGGACCTAAAACTGAGCCTTGAGAGACACCATAGCGTAATGATATTGGGGAAGAAGAGACACCAAATACGCAGCCAGACTGTGACCGATTCTCCAGGTAAGACCGAACCCAATTCAGGGCTAAGCCACTCACACCAAAGCGAGCCGACTATCTGTCTATGAGTATCGAATGGTCAACGGTGTCAAACGCAGTTCTTTGATCAAGTAGTGTGAGAATCGCCGCATTCTCGAACTTTTCTTGAAAATGTCATTCTCGCTACCCACAATTAAAGTTCAGGAAGTAACGTAAAATTTTAGCCACATTTGTCTCCAGTGCTTGTTCGCATAGTATCTTTACTTCCTGAACTTAAACTGTGAGTAGCAAGAATTACATTTTGATATAGTCGACAATCATTACTAAATATTCCATTATTTGGAAGGGGGAAACGACGGATTTTTCCCCATTCACAAGAAAACCTAGACTCTGCAATAGATCCTATGCCGTTTAAAGACCGTTTCTAAACCCCCCTTCCGTACCATTTAAATTGAGAATGTCGTCTAGGAAGATAACTTATCGGAGGTCTTGCTGCCTCGGGATAGCCCTTACGACCTTCAAAAGTTTAGTAAAAATTCTGGGGGCCGGGAAAAGTCCAAAGGCCATACAACAGAATTGAAAAAATACGACTCCACCAAGCAAAAAGCAGGTACGTTTTGTGAGAATTATTCACAGGAAAGGTCAAAAGAGCATCCTTGAGGTCAAGCTTAACAAACCAATCCCCTTCCCTAACGAGAAACCAGACGGTCTCAAAGCACTCCATATTAAAATGTTCGTACCTAATAAAATGGTTGACGGGCTTTAGATTGACGATGGGCTGAAATCCCCTCGTCTTCTTTGGGATACAGAAAAATTACAAATGAATCCTACCGAATCTTTCTCAACTGCCGTAATTTCCTTCCTGGGTACAAGGTTTGTCACCTCGAAATCACAAACAGCCTGCATTTCTTCCGACATGACAACATCACGTGGGAACATACGCTGAATTGGTTGAGAAATGAAACTAATCTTAAGGCCATTGGTTACCGTATCTAGCACCCATGGATTGCTGGTGACTGACCCCCACCGTTCAGAGAAAAGACTCAGTCTAGCACCTATCTCTCCGTTACAAAAAATTGGGGCAGCAGGGAAAAAACAGATGCAAGAGAAATTGATGTTCCATACCTTCCTCTGAAGACGCTACGTCCGTGGCCTCTGCCTCTGCCATGGGTTCTCGGTTGAAAATCGTCCTCATAATCACGAGGAGCGGAACTGAATTCTTAAAGAACAGTCCTTCAAAATCAGATATTACGAGTTTAAATTCGTTATTTGGACACACATTTATTTATTTAATTGTAATTTTAAAGATGAACATGGCAAGCATATCGGGCAAACTGTTGATTCAACAACAGAGAAGACCATACAAGGGAAGAGATGTAGTGTTGCTGAGAACTCTGGTTTCTAATTTAAAAGTTTTTATATTTAACATTGAAAGTAATTTTTTGTGATTATAGATGAAGTCTGTTTACCTAAAAAGAGATCTGTGACTGCCGCTGGGATGGAAATGAGTGCAATGAAAAGTGATACTATAATTAATTCACATTGTCAGTTTACCATTAAAAGATTTTATTCTTTTAGATCCTATGGTAAGGATTCATCAATCTTTGAGCAGCGATGCCAGCGACTAGGATAATGATCAACATGACAGCCACGATGGGAGCAATGAAAATGACAAAACAAGTACTATGGCAGTTCTAGCAACGAAGAATCAACCGAAGAATCGAGATACATTAACGACTCAGAAGATGAAGAACTAGCCAAGGAGAAAAAGGCAAGCAAGAAAACGAATTTGATAAGAATAAAAAATTTAAAAACATGGCAAAGGGAAATAAAAATTCTAAAAAGTGCTCATCTTCAACCGCTGCTCATTTCAAAGTTACCTTGAAACCCAAGAAAACAAGATCAGATTTGCGAAGATCTACCATGCTACGCGTCGGTGCTTACGACCTTTATCAGTCTCTCATGTCAAATCATTTTAAAGTCGTAGAAGAAATAGAATCTCTCTCTAAGAAGAATAAGAAGCTGAGCCTTAAACTAAAAGAAATTGTGATTGCCTTCAAGCAGCAACAGCTTAGTAATCCTTTTAGCGAACATGAAGAATCCGAAGTGATACTCCTTCCCTTCTGAAACGAATGATGAATCAAACAATCTCGGAAACTTCTAAAAATAAAAAAAAGGCCACCGTTACAACGACAGAGTGCTTCTTGTTTCTCACTCAGCATTTTGAACCTCGGTGGACGACACACTTCCGAAATCCTATATGATAATATCCTATATGATAATATGCTCCCAATGAATTTGTCGTACACTTGCTGGAAAATGTATCAAATAATGATATTATGGTTTGCTTGATCGATTTGAATTCTTGAGATTTGTGGTTCTAGTATTGTTTCATAAAAAATACATTAAAAAATTGCCAAATGTTTGCCTGTTAAATTAAATTTGTGAATTTGTGTTTCTTTAGCAATTTTTTTACTTAAATACGTTTTTATATTTTTCAATTCTCATTTTGTAGAGTATCAAATTTGTGGCAAAATCTTAAAGTTGCCATTTAATTCCATTCCAAGATTTAGTTCCATTCTTTTGGCTTACTTCCAACTTTCCTATAGAAGCATTTTCAATTACTTCCAAAAAGCCAATAGATCTAGTACGTAGCATGTATCTTAGCCTGCAACATATTTAATAATTGTGTTTTTATGGGACTGGTGTAGTGGTTACCATTTTGGCTTTAAAAAATATTTTAGCATAATAAACATTTTATATTTTTTATATGTCATTCCATTGTGTAGCAAGAGTTGACAACTGGAGGGAGCTAACCTGTGATGCGTATTTGTTTATCATATGAAAACCTTTGCCGCCTGAACCACTGGATATAATACCAGTTGCTGTTCGACGGCTTATGTTCGAATTTGTATTTTGTTTTAAACTGTTCTAAAGTGTATATAAAAGCCTGCTTATGCCCCCCCCAAAAGCCCTCAAAACAGCCGTCTATGATAGAAGCGAATTGTTTAAAAATTAGGGATTATCTATAATAATATAAAAATATCTATAAATATATAATAATCTATAACTCCCCCTTATCTCTGTGGGTCCAAAGATTCACATGATGAAGACATTTCTTTTTCATCTTCTACAGATAAATCCAAAACGTTTTTTAAATTTTCTTACTTGGTAGGGGATGCATTTGATGCTATGTCCTGTACTCTCCAAGGTGAATAAATTGGTGAGCAGAAATCGTTATTGTGACTTATCCATGCTTAAGAAAATCTTTCGGATTTTTTTGCACATATTTAGTTCTACATGTTGATTTCATAATTCAATGGAATCTAATATAATAAGGAATTTTTGAAAAACTGATCCGCTTCAATTAAAATCATCAATTAAAAAAATTCGATTAAATTTCCATTGTTGAATTGAAATGTTTGGTTGAATGTGACGTCAAAGACGACAAAGTAAAGCTGGTAAAATTCTCACCGAAGATTTATCTTCTACGGCGATAAATAGTGTGAGGCTTCTTTTTCTGAACTATCTCAGGCGCAAAAGGCAATATATCTACTTATGGAACATTGCATTTTCTAAAAGGGGAGAGGAAAAAATTTAAGCTCAACTTCTGGGCAAAAATGACCAACTATGCCTTCAATAATGGCCATAGTGTGTAAGGCTGCACTTTAAGTGACTACAACTTAAACTTAAGTTAACGAAAAGATTACAAAACATGACCGCATATTTCTACTACAGTTTGGGATATTTTATGTGTTTAAAAATTTACACTGTACACATACTTTGTCTGATGAAAAGATTTCATCATGTCGTTCACGTCGGTGCAATTGCTGGCTTTCAATGCTGCGTCTAGGTGATCATTACCACTCCAATCAATAGGTGATGACTTTTTCTTCATTTTTCCTCTAGCTTCTAATTGCTTTTTTGAAAAGAAATTCATTGTTTGTTAGCAAATTAAATGTTGAGTAGCACGAGTAGTAGCACGAGACGTAGCAGCACGAGACGCCGATTGACCGTTGACAAGACCGTTGGTCTGCTTTCTGTCTGTCTGTCAACCCCCCCCCCAGCAACGCCCCCAACGACCTCCAATTGATTCGCTTTTTTCGCCGCCATTCTGTTTCGGCGCGAAAAGTAGCGGTAACGCCGTGATCTACCACGTTTGGTTTAGGAAAAATTTATTTAGATCTTGTTTTAGACAAATGATAAGCATTTCTATAATATACTAGTTATTACTTATCAAATAGAAGCTTCTTTTTGATAAGTAATAACTAGTATATTATAGAATGAGAAAACTGGCACTGTTCAAAAGAGGAAGGAAAACAGTTATAATTCTGTTACATCAGATTTGCGGCAACAGCCGCAAATGGAACCGGGCCAAACCCGAAGAGAATTAGGCTCCACCCACTTTCACGGGTAAGGTGTGGGGAAACCAGTGAAAAGCCGGAAAACGGTTTGCGTTTGAGGAATTATTACAGCAGAACAACAAAAAACACAATTTTCAAAAAATTCAGCTAACAGTTCTAAAAACGCTTTGTTAAAAAAAATTATAAAAATCGGTTAGCAGCTTTAATTACAATTAATTTTTAAAGTGGGCAAACATTTGAACTCTTTTTTCACATAACTCCTCTATTTGTAAAAATATTTAAAAAATTCAAAACGCATTCGAAAGAGAATCAAATTCTCTATCGAATAGTTGTTTTGCCATATGTTTAATTAATAAAGGGACGAGGCAGAATGAAACTTAAAAAAAGTGTATTCAAAAGTGGCCCACGGGAAAGTGTCAAAAATGAAAACTAAAAGACCCGTAACCTTTTAACGGCTACATATTTTTAAAAATCCTTTGGGGGTTGTGATTGCAGTAGTTCTTGACCTACTCTGCAAATTTGAAGAAAAACGGAGGTTTCATCGCGCCACCGATTTGTGGAGTTGGCGCGGATTGACCCACCTATCGCTTTTCCAAATTTTGGCAATCATTTAATGACCCGAACGGCATCACCCACAACTATACTCTACAGGCACACATTACTCATTTTGGTGAAACGGTAGAATCTGGTAACGACGATTTCAAAATTTTTATTCTTAATTAAAATGAATTAGTTTTGGAATGCTAGAATTTCCCCCAAAAAATTTGCCCTCAAACGACAACAACGTCGGTGGTCTCGTACCTCAGTCAGGTTATTGTTCCCTGTCGTAAGTTTACCCTTTCATGATTTATCCCTAAAAGAAGATGGAGATTATACCTTTACTCTACTGTCTTTAGGCACCGTGTTATTTGAACTCACACCGTTAATTCTAACGTTGGACACTGCAGTTTACACAGACTACATTTTTTTTCCAAACATGTCTCAAGAACATTCCGAGGCCGAGACGGTACTCAACTCTACTCTTGAAGATAGAGATGGAAACGCCAACGGTTACGGAGCTGTCGATCGGCTTGTTAACCGTTTCACCTTTATGTGTCTTTTTAACATTAAGCATCAGCCGTTGAAGCAAACTTCTACGTACGAAATCACTTTTCATCGCTCTACAAGTGCTTTGGGGTCCGTAAACTGGTTTCGACTAACTTGCTGTGCTCCAACGAACAATATAGCTGCGACTCCCAATCGCTTTACACGTTTTGTGAACTTGAACGACGGTGACGGTAAAATGTTGGATGTGTCACCTACGAGCGGTACATTCACAAATTGGGGAACAACTTTTAGAGCTGCCAAGAAAAACAGTATGTTTTTGGTTCACTAAAAGTTCCATGTGATACCTTTTGTTAATTTGTATCGTTTTTGGAGAGACAAGAACTTTGCGATGTGAAGTTTAAATTTCCCTGTGGCCGCTTGAACAAGGCCCACAAGGTCGTTTTGTGTCTCAATAGCCAGTACTTCCAAGCTTTGCTTCGCAGCAACTATAGGGAGTCGTTGACGGGTGAAGTCTCCGTTGTCGACATCCCCTATCAACTCTTTGTGGACGTGGTTGGCTTCCTGTACACGGACATGATTCCCGCAAGCTATTGCACGACAAGTGGTTTCGAGTCCCTCTGTTTAATGTGCGAGATTGCCAACCATTATTCCAGTGAGAACCTGCTAACATACTGCGAGCGACTCATCATTGCTAGACTAGATTTTTGCAACGCCATGTCTTTGTAGGTTTGGTCAAAATCTGTCAATGTACCGAATTTGAAGAAAGCGCGATGACGTTTATGACCATCAATTGGGGGCAACATGTGCAAAATGCAGGAGATGGTAGACTTTCTACGCAAAAACTGGATTAGCATTATTAGTGATTATTAGCAACATTATTAAAGCATTAAAACATTAAAAAACTGATTGGTTCTTATAAAGTGAAGGAAATAGTCTGTGACACCTGGTAAATGTGCCACATTTTAAGACATATTACTGTATAAGAAATTAATATGCTGTATTATTTGGTTACATTTGAGATATGAATATCCCCCCTTACGACAAAAAATTCTTCCCTATATTTTATGGGACCCATCCATTTAATCGTTAATATTGAATATTTTATTATTTCTTCATATTTAACTTTCAACAGAACTATCTACTGACGACACTGTAGCCTCATGAACTGAAATGCTGGCGAAAATAGTACAGCGATGCCGTCGCAAAATATGAATATCAAAACATATCAGTTATATTCTCAATCGGCAACGTTGCCTTTTAAACTATAGACATTTTTAAACTTGCAACGGTTTCCCAGAGCCAAAAGTCGTGTGACATCTCCACTAATGCTCATTTGTAGCGGGGTTGTATTTTGCTTCATCATGGATGGATTGGTCCACACTCCAAAAGACTCAAACTAGCTCGGCAAATCAAAAACTATTATATATTCAGCATATAAAAAGCTGATGAACTGTAGCAAATTAGAAAAGGTCTATACTGGGCGGGCTTGAATCACAATCGGTAGTTCGAACCAACTAACCACCAGAGGTTGACCTAAAATAAAACCCACCCCGTCCGATAGATGGCGCTCTTCTCTCATAGTGATTATACAGTCATCCATGAAAGTTTCTTTAGTAGGCAAATGGCTCTCTCTGCTTTAAGTTAAATTTGACGGAAGGGATACTACGGTGCCTACCGAACCCGCGGTATTTTACGCCCTTTTCTCGTTTTCTTTCTTTTCTTCTCTTCCTTTACCTACGAAAGAAAAAGAGAAAAAGGCGTAAAAGACCGGGGGTACGGTGCACCGTAGTTATTATTTTGATTTTAATATCAATGAAATATATATGTAATTGTTGTTGCATGGATATTACAAAGAAAATAAGAAATTATTTCAATGCAAGACAAGATATATGAATGAGAATGAAGAATGAGCGAATTCTTAGAGTGAAAAATAATGATGACAAAGATCAAACTAGCAAAAAAGAAATCAATCAAATGACCTCCTCATTTCTCAAAGACCTCAAAATGGAATACTGTGTTTCTGAATACGTCAGTGACATCATGACTGCTGTGTATCCTTTAATTTTTTTAAAAAGACCAACTGGGCGCAAGAAAATGTCAAACGAGAAGTAGGCCTAAACGAAGGACAACGAAAACAAATAAGGAATATTAGTTGCTGACAAAGACGCTTTTTTGGTGGAAAATCAGAAAAAAATTTATGTAGTTAACCTTCTTTAAGATAACTTCTTTTAAAACTAGCTACAAGTAATTTAAAAAATCTTATTCCTGTTACAAAAAGGAACACTCCACGACTGGATTTTAGGTGGTATTAATCAAGTATTTAATAGCAAAATTTTCCAACAAAACACACTGAAACGCAGGAGGAATATTAAGTTGTACAACGATTTCATCATTTAACAATAATTTTTTTTTCAAATTGGAAATTTTCACTGGAATTTTATTTGCCATTAGTACAGACAGTTATAAATTAAGCACGACCCTTTAAAGTACTGTTGCTTAATTTTTATTAGTTAAAATTTCTTTAGTTTTTCATGTGAAATACCAGCAATCACTCGATAACTTTCTTATCTGTGTCACTGTCTGTGTGAGTTAAAGTCACTGGCCTCTACCTTGCTGATAATGAATCAAATTGGGCGAAACACTGTGTGGGCAATAATCTCGATTTCAAGTACTTTTATTTTACGAGAAACGACTGATATGAAACCAAAAATATTAAAATTTGAAACAATATAACAGAAACTCAAATCCAAGGGTCAAAGGGATATCAAGCCAGAGAATTTTTTAAATTTTATTTCCATGACAAATACAGATCTTACAGAGCTCTTTTTTATGACTTTTTTCTCGTCCTACTCTGCCAATAATACCAAAAATAGAGGATTGTAGAGTAGAGATAGTATTCCCTACAGTCCCTCTTGGCCTTACCTATACTTAGGCTTCTGGTAGGTGCTGCAGGTTTTATCATGGATGCATCCATGATTTATTTTAAACGCCGTGAAAAAAGTTTTCGTTCTGAACGAAGAATATGGTCATGAGATTCGTGATAGAGATGATGACGAATGATGATGATGAATGATGTTGCTGATTTGAATTCTCGAAGTCGAATATACCGTCCGCAAGAAAGACGAACCAAGAATTTGGTTATAGTGGATATGGTATCATTTTATGCATGAAATAAATCCTAAAGTAAAAAAAAAGATGTAGTCAGATGTTTGCTTTGTACCAAGAAGGCCATCTCTAAAGTGAGAATTTCTTTAATATCATGTGCAATTATTAATTACATTGCTTGGGATCTGCATCCCTTGAATTTGGTTTAAGGCACTGGATTTAAATCCCTAATGAAATTATTTCAACCCCTGTAAACTAACGTCTAAAAATTAAATTCCTTCTGCTTTTCTATAAATTATTCAATGAGGAAAAAACATCTACTAATTTCACCGAAGCTTTCTTCGTTCAAGAATGGGAACTAAAAAACGGAAAAAAATTTGGTGTTGTGGTGCAAACATTGAAAAGGCAGTTTGGTTCAAAAAAGGTTTGGATTCAAATTGGTTTTGCCAATTCTTAAATTGCTGCATTGCGAAATACGGATTCTTAAACATTCCTGCCTTCATAAGCATAAATCAGAAATTCAGTGCCACCACCTTTTGTTCCGTTTTCAAGGATAAAAAATTATCTCAAAAAAGAAAAAAATTGGCAAAATCAAAAAATTTTATGACAAAATAATTGAAACAGACTCCTGTCAACTCGAGCCTGTAACCGATGACGACTATCTTAAACTTTAAGACATAAAAAGAACATTCAACACAATGGAATTTCACATGAACTAGTATTGAATCTGATTTTTCTGATTTCACCGGCAGTTCCAGTTTTGTTAACCTAATACCAAATTTAAGATCCTGGCGAGTCGTCTAGTCTTTCGTTCACTTCTGACATCTCTTAGACTCATCGACTCAACTGAAGAGTTGTAGATGTTAAAACTGCTGCGTTTTCTTTCTGACTGGTACGTAACTTACGTCTCGAGACGTTTTAAACTCGGTATTAGGAAATGGACTAAGATATGTTATTTTATTTAAAAAATCGTGACAATAAAAAGAATTCAGGGAGCCCGGAAAATCTATGATCCACACTTTTCAATTTTTGAAACACCAAATTATTGCCGATGTACGCTGGTGTCTTCCTATCAATTGCTTTAGTGTTAATAATTTTTTCTATGAGACTAAAAGGCAGTCTTATCTTTTTGTCGCTTGACATCTATAATACGATATTTTGAAATTTGTTCTACCCTTTTTTAGCTGACTTTCATTACCTGAGGTGATTGAGCATGACTTTCAAGAATCCGAGAGCAGAGAGGAGTAGGGATTTGGAAACGAAGGGCACGGAAAAAATTAGAGAAAAACGACAATTGACTCACGAGGTTCCTCTTAACCGCAGTACCTCACTTTTGTATCTCCAAGAGTACCTCACTTGTCGGTTCTCAGACTCCCATTTTTCTTTTAGTCTGCTTTACTACGTCTTTCTTTTTCAGAGTTACTAAGGAGTTAAATAATGGTAAGTGCCCTAGAATTAGTTAAATACTAAAAAATTAAACGTCAAACCTTTTTTTTCCTTTTAGGCTGAAGTATTTATCTCAATCATGCTAATCCCGCAGTTATTATAAACTGTATTTTTTTTTTGTAGTATTCCTTTATGCTGTTTCGAGAAGCTTCACGAAACACTAACAAGAAGCTATTGACCACAACAGTGTTTGACTTTGACTAACTGACGACTGACTTTTTGTTCGACTTTGACATCGTCTGTCGTACTGAGAAACCCTCAAATATTTCTGACATTTCAGACTTTTCGCTTTTGGCTTTTCGCTAGTGGAAAAATTTTGACAGAAGATCAGCAACGTGCCACCGAGCACTATAATGAGGTTGTTGCCAACTTGCAAGAGATTTGACAAGACACTTCTTGAAAACTTTTGATCAACAGAAAGTACGGGTCCGCACAAAACTGCAGTCAACGTAACAACAGATATGAAATATTGAGTCTTTATTAAATAAAACTTTCAGAACCTTAATTATTTTGGTCTTATTTTGCATGTCAACAACAAAGAAGGATCCTAAAGCAACTTTACCCACTATCCCCCATCCGCCCCCATCTGATATTGTGACCAAGCAAAAAGCCGAAATTCAACAACTGAATAAGCTGCCGGAGGAAGCTGTAAAAAAGGAGGAAGACTACCAAAACAATCCCAAGTGAAATAATTCGTCAATTTATTTGGTGAATGTTTCGAAAATTATGGATATAATGAGGACTTTAGTTCCAGTAATCAAAGACTACAAGAACAATTTGATTGTACTTGCTCATCTTTAAATCTATCAATTTTGCTCTTATCCGTGGTTTCTGTCGCTCTGATTATAATCTTGTTGTTTCTTGATTATCACTCACCTGAATCGCGTCCATGTGTAAAAAAATAATCAATTGTTATGTTAATCTTAGCTGTTATAACTAATTAGTTCTATTACTTCAGAACCGAAGTTATGTAACACAACTAAGTTAACTAGTGTGGCTTTAATAAACAAACAATTCCATAACTTTTCAAAGATTTTAATATGATCAACTTTCACAGACAGTCCAAATGTAAGCAAAAATGATAAAATGGTTTATTAGCAATTATAAACAATAACTACACAATGGGCACAGGGAAGATGAAGTGCGATCATAGAAACAAAAAAAAATGATTTGCAAGAATGGCAAACTTTTCCCAAGGGTGAAAGACTTTCAAATGAAAAGTCAATGCATTTGGAATAAACAAATACAAAAGAATTTTACAAATATTGCCATATTTAAGTGTAGTCTATTTCATTTGCGTTAAGAGTACGTTGCAATTTTTATTTAGAAACAAGTTTGAACTTTCTGTTGCTTTTCTGTTTAAGGCTACCCTGGTCGAGGTTGTTCCTTCAGAGGATAACCTCATTCTCCTTTTTTGGGAGTTCCCCCTTCTGTCCTGTCTAGGCCAAGGTTGTTCCTTGAGGATAACCTCATCATCTGTCATTTTACCAACCCCATTTTTATTCTCCCTTTTTTGGCTGTTCTGAAGGACGTCTATGCCCTTGGGCTGTGAATTGCAAAATTGCATTGCAAAGTTTTTTAACAAGTAATATTCCGTATAATTTCTAAATTTCTCAATGATGAAAGACAAAATTAAAGAATTTTTAGGTCTAAAGCTTGAGATATGTTTGTGTTTTGCAGCTTTTTTACGTTATTAAGGAACTGTGAATCACAGTCTGTGATTTCCAATAATACTTGTTGGAATGCGTTGTTAACACAATTAAACATGTACACAACTTTTACGCAGACATTTCCATTATTTATAAAGTAATAAATCATCTGGAAGTTTGTTGTGAATTTTTGTAAATACCACTTCTCACTTCTGAAACATACTTGTTCATATCTTAAAATAGTCAGTAATGACTCCAGTTTCTTATACTACATACCACTTATCTGGTTATTGGAGAAGAAAAAACCCCGGACTCTCGCAAGTATAGATTCTAGAGAGCGGTGTTTCATTGGTTTCATGGAAATAGCAATATTCCATTATCTATAGAGCTCTTCGTGGTTTTCTTTTCATTTGCCGATTACTTGGAAACGTAGCCTGCTGAGAGAGCTAAGCCGAGAGGAGTAGGGGATTTGGAAACAGAGGCCACGGAAAAATTGAGAGAAAACAACAATCGACTCATGAAATTCCGCTGAACCTCAGTACCCACTTGTGTCTAAAGTCTTACTCACTTGTTTCCAAGTCCTGAGTCTCAGTTATCGGTCCTCTCTTTTTTTAAAACAATGGTAGGTACCCTAAAATTAGTTGAATACTAAAAAAAATTCAACTTGTAACTTTTTTCCTTTTAGGCTGAACAAATTTTGCATAACTTACCAGTCACAGTTGCGGCGACAGCCACATTGCGCAATCGTTTGTTGCGCTCATAAAGGTCATTCATGACTATGCTGCTTCTGATCTATCCGCTTCACCATTTCTTACACCACGTTGTTGGGGATGGAAATTTTTCTCTGTGCAATAATCGCTTGTATAAATATTGAAAACAGCAATAATGCCCCCCCATTTCCGTCATCTTAAATTTTTACTCTGATTGATTGAAATGTGCTGTGCCACTGTAAAAGGGGTGATGGACATCATGGATGCTAATGGGCAATTTGATGGAATCCAGAATCGCAACAACACCTCCATCATTATCCGGATTATATGGATTAATGGATATTAATGGTGACTTGTCAGACGACGATTTTCAAAATACCAGTATCAGTGGTGGGCGTGGAAAGGAACGCAAATTTGAAAACTAAATATAAACTTTTTACGTAATTTGTTTTGTTTAGTTTGAAACATTGATTGGCTTTGATTCTAGACATTATTAGCGATTAAAAAATCTGATTGGTTCTTACAAGGTGAAGGAAATAGTCTGTGATTTTGAGCGCGCTGTATGGAATTCCTTCAGACAAGTATTTCAACGATTAATGTGGCTGCGCTTTACATTGGACACAGGCAATCTTCCGGTGCCTGCGTTTAATTGACCTGTCCACCATTTATCATTCTAATCCTACATTTCAACTTCTTGTTCGTAAACTTATGTGTCTCCAACTTTTACCCCAAACTAAAATTAAGCCTTCTTTTAAGTTAGTGGCCAAGGAACTGAAATCCCTAGATATCCCCCAAGTTAATGCTCGGGTTGTCGACTTGAACAAATTTTTGTACACCCCAATTATACCTAACATGTGTTTTGTGAAGCAAATTTTGTATGTATGTTTTATTTTCATTTCTTTGTTCTTCATTGCAGATAAAACTTCGTGGCTTTTATATTAGATTGGTCCAATCATGTCAGAAGACTCAACCTACGATGGAACTGGCAAAGAGTCTATTGAGCTTCATAATATTGGCAAATCAACCTCAATCAATATCGGCCAATCAACCTTAGCAGGTAGCACTTATAAAGAGATTAAAGACCTAGTTTACGGACTAATTGATGTTAAGACTGTTGACATTATGTATTGATCAGTAATCTTGACAATAGCAGTAGTACAGCTTACATATGAGAAGATACAAGGAATGAACAATGACAATATACTTATAGGTGTACAGAATCTATTCAGACGTGGTGTCAGAGTAAGAGACACCAGGGCTCTGCAAACGAATATATATTTACTAATATAGATGTCAAGGGTAAAAGAAGATGGGTTGGACAACAAAGATGGATTTGGGTTCAGCAACTGGAATCTCGGGGTTGATAATTAAAATCAACAAAGGCTCCTCCAGAATTTGAGCCTGAACAAGATGTAGCTATGGTAAACCAATAGTTTTCAATAGTTTTTTTTGTTTTCCGTTTTAATTCCCAGGGTTATATTAGATTGATCCATCAGTAGACTCTTTTCAGCTACGCAACATTGGCTAATCAACAGCAGCGAACACCACCGTAGACATAAGGTATTGAATCTTGATTGAATAATTTTTTTACTATCATTTTTATCTTTTTTGACAGGAATCTCGATAACATCGAAGCACAAAAAGGAACTGACGATGGGGTAATTATAATCCATGTAAGTTGAAGACTGTTATGTCAGCATTATTCTTAGGAAATTGCGAACAAAGCCATCACCCACTTTCAACACCTAATGGACGGGTGTAAAACCGAAGCAGCAGGTTTCACATATAAAGAGATTCAATTCCTGGTCTTCGAACTATGTGGTGTCATGCCTCCTCCAGAAGTTCAATCAATTGGCCATCAATCAACAGCGAACACCACCATCAGGTATTGAATCTTGATTTAAATAATTTGTGTTTAAATATTAATAATTTTTGTCTTTTTTAACAGGAATCAAGATGACATGGAAGCACAAAAAAAGGAGAAGGCCAAACAAACAATCTTATTAATTCTTCACTGAATTATGTCAACGTAGCGCAAATAACAGACGTGTTCAGATCTGTAATGCCCGTTGTCAAGGATTTTGGAAACGAGCAACTAATTTTGATTGACCAAATTCTGAACGGCTTTGTGATTGGACTTAGCGTCGCTTCATTTTTGCAATTATATTTTTAATTTATTTTGATTTGGATAAAGTTATCAAGCGTCTTCGGGTAAAACAATGCTGTGTTGCAATCTCAATCTTAGCTTCCTAAATTAACGGTTTCTTCATATTCAGGAATAATTTGTAAATCCTAAGTGATTTGAACTATGCAGTTATCCTGCCTTCTTTATTTCTTTGGTCAAACTCTTGGTTTTACACCCACAGCGAACTCTCCGTAGACATCAGGTATTGAATCTTGATTAAATAAATTTTTTAAAATCTTAATTATTTCTGTCTTTTTAGCACGAATATCGATAGAATTGAAGCGCAGGAAGGATCTGACGACGGGGTTACAGAACGCAATGCAAGTAGAAGGAAACTGTGAAACGCTACACTTTTCCTCATTCTGGTGTATGGCGGTAAACTTCAAAAGACCCGGCAACAGGAGAATATTCAAGGGGCAGTCTAACCTAACTACCTCCTTGTTATAGTTATCAAGTATCCCACGGACGATACGCCAGCAATTCAAGACGAAGACTCTTGACCACTAATGGACGAACCCACAATGGACGAACCCACAATGACGACCCACATGGAGGAAGAACAATCAGTAATATCGAACAAAGGGAGAAAAGAGTGGTGTCAACCGATCCTGGTTGGGAAGATGAACGTACCTCAACAAGCTCAATAGCCATTTCAAATTCCACTTCTTGTATGCGGATATCTCGCAGACAATCCATAGAGATCCGTGTGTCCTCCAGGTCACGGTACGATCGAGCTTCTTGTCAGGCAAATTAAATACCACCATTAACCGTTCTATATTACGCAATGTCCTTCGATACAGGACGGTGGTTTAGGCCTCCATCCATTCTTGAATTTCTTGTAATAACGTCGCCTGCATTTTGGCTGTTGAATAATAAAAATATTATTGAATTTTATTTCAATTTGTGGGTGGTCAAGTTTCGTACTCGTTGAAAGGTGAATAGGGCCAAATTCCAGAAGACTTTTCTGTGATTCAACGTCATCTTCCAACTGCCGAAACTGACGCAATTGCTGATCCCTGGACAAGTAAATTTTTTAAATAAAATGAATCAATAAAATGAATTTAATTTTCTTACCAGTCCCAAACTGATGGGCTCTTCTTGACACCATTTTTAACGACAACTCGTCGGTTGTAGCAGCAAATTTCCTTGCAGAGATTCTCCCACTGGCCCAATTGTTCTCCACAAGTCTAACAGACCAAAACACGTAATTCGAAGTTGACCATGAAATTATTTAAAAATAAACACTTACACTTTTGACGTGAATTAAGCAAGTTGACAACATATTCAATCCTTTGACTACTTCTTTATTCTCCGAAACTGAAACTTAACTATTGTGTCTAACCGCCGACATCTGATTTGATCTCGATTCGATAGCTGACCGATATTGCCAGCGCTTAATCCTTGCGTTTTCGTAATAAATCAGTGAAATTAAATTAAATTTAAAACAATGACACATACCTTTGGCGACACATAATATAATTTTCCCTGGCGTTTGAATGTCTTGAATGTCGTCCAAACACGGAGTGATCTCGATTGTTGTGTGATTCAGCTGTGAATGCAGTAACAACAGAGCCGTGTGTTGATGGTGTACGACTCCGCTTTGATGATTGGGTGGAGGGACAACTGAGTAACGCATCTGATCAATCTGGGAATGAAGCCAAGTGACGATAACCTGGTTGTTTTTGTTGCTGAGTTTCTGATCAGATCGATTAATTCAAAGACTCCATTCTCTAGAAGCCAATTTCTCTGTTGAATTTCCTGTAATTAATTTGAGACCAAAATTGTATTTTAAGTAATTAAACTGTTAAATTTCAAATTCAATTACCGAAGTGGCTTTGCGAAAAGCATCTTTAAAGGAGTCAATAAACTCGTCAGTCGTCAGGCATCCATGTCCTGTCCATACCGCTGTCTGGACACAACGTGAAAAAGCGGAGAGATTCCAAAATGCGTTCCAGCTGGTTGATGCGAATGTCTTCCAACCGTTGGCACAACAGTTTAAATATCACCATCGATTTGCGACACTGATTGAAGAAACGGTTCCATTTCGACTGCTTGAGGTTCCAGCTGAGTGCCACCGAGGCAGGACGGAGTGTCAAATACAGTTGATGGACGTGACAGCAGAGAAGCGGTTTCAACTCCGGATCAATGGAGTCCCATAATAACTTGTGATTTTCTATCAAGTACTGGTCACAAAATATTCTCTCAGTCAAGTTGACAGACATTTGAAAAATTAAAATATCCAACCTGGGCCTCGTATTTCATCTTTAAAAGTAATCCTTTACGAGCGAAGATGAAAACGGATGATGGTGGAACCTTAAGCCCGGCTTGACAAGCGCCTAGCAATACATATGGAAATATGAAATAGTTTGGCTAATTTACAGATATGGAATCTTACAGTGAACTTCCTGGAACAGCGAGATTATTTTTGGATTGAAATTGACAGAAAATAAATGCGGGTTCTCAGGGTTTGGAGTCAAAATATTTTGAGATAGACATGTTTCCACTTCGGCTGCCTAAAAAAACAAAAATCAGGGCAATTAATAAAACTATTATGTGAAAACTGTATGTTCGATTGTACACTGAGCAATGTCCAAGAGCGCAGATGATAGTTGCCGAGCTGAAAGATGTTAACCAAAACATTTTTGTACTTGCGAAACACTTGCCGGCCAGTTTCGCTGTGCAAAATTGGCGCGTGTTCTTCAAGCTTGAGTTCCAGGCAACGCTGTAAAGTTACGCACCACATCATTTTCCCTATTCAATTCAGAAAACGAAAAAGGTTAGAACATTTTAGGTCATTTTGACGTAGAATTTATTCGACCGACCTGTCGTTGGCGAAAAATTATTCGGAATAGGAGGCTCATCTCCAAATTTGACTAGAACTCTGCCAAGTCTATCAATATCAGCTAGCAATTGATTCAAAATGCGATTGTGTTTGATTTCCATAGCCACAGCGGGAATAACATAGCCCAAATGGGATCGTAAGCATGCTCCAAATAACTACCAACGTAGAGTTTGAAATCTTTGAGCCTGGCTTTGAATTCCGACATTTGTTGGTCAAAACCAAGCATCCGGTGGTTCAAATAATCGTAAGGTCGCGATGTAATATCTTTGACAGCTGCATGATATCTCCTTAATATTTCGTCCATCACTAAATTTAGTCATTTAGAAATTATAGCAGTGCTACCACTCAGAAAATTGTCTAGTAGCCTCCAACGATGCCAGATATAGCCTGTCATAGCCAAACCTGCTATTCCAAATAGCCAAGAAAATAGCCAAAACGATAGCCAAGAAAATACACGAAAAACATCGACTGATCACAGATTTATTATATTAATCAACTTGTTTGGCTTTGTTTTTTTCTTTTGAACTGTTTTCTGGTTTTAAAATGATATTCACAAATGAATTTTAACAAACATCTTTTAAAATATATCACTCAATAATCCGAATCCGATTGTGACAATCGGAACAAGCAATCCAAGAATCTTGGATTGCTGCATTACTTTAAACCATTTTTGCTAAATTTTATTAGATTTTCCGGCATTTCCAATTTCCCGCAGTTGATCCTTCATTTTCAACCAATCCTTACAATGCCTTCAACAACGCACTTACAGATTTTTCATGTAAGGCGTTGCGTACGGAAGTTTTTGTGAGTTTCATGAAACTAAAAAATCTCTCCGCAGAGGCATTGCTAAACGGCAAAGAAGGTAGGAGGGAAATACAGACTTTCAAGTTGGGGAATTATGGCTCCCCACTGGGAAGTTTTGCAGCAAATACACAATTCAAATAAAATTCTACACCCATGTTGTAGAATGCAAAAGTAGATTGACTAGAATCAATTTCAAAGTAATCAATGGCCATATTGACATGAGATCTCCATTCTTTTTCTGCCTCAACAACATTACAATGGTCTTTGAGCAAAGGAAAACGTTTGAATAGGGAAGACAAGGATGCAGGACAAAGATTACGAGCATTTTTCGGTTTCACTAGAGGAAGAATTTGGAGCACATGCTGGTCCTTAAAACTAAAGCGTTTCTGAATTTCAGAAATGCAAGTTATAAAGAATTTCTGGACGGACGCGAAAAAATAATCAATCGGGGTGAAAGAACGTTCAAATTCCTCACTGAACGCGAGTAGAAAGGCTCGCCAGACGTCTTATGGAGACATTGCCAAATGTACACTTTTATTTATTACATTAAATTGGAGAGTTTAAGAAAAGAAAAAAAAATCATAGCGTTGTCTGCTGCTCTAATTATTTTGTAAATAAAATTGGAAATTTTCCTTAAAATCGTTGAAATAGCCATAGCCATAGCCATAGCCCGACACCTAAAAATATCCAATTTGGTTATATATAGCCAAAATTGGCAGCCCTGTTCTTAAGTGTAACTGATGATCCGTCAGAATATGAAGTATTCTAGTTACTGAAATAGAATGATGAAAGATCATTCGGAACGAATCAGTGCAGCTGTCAACAAGTTAGGTCAAACACTGAAACGAAGTTATGTTACTTATCAAAATGTTAAGAAAGTTAAAGCTCTCTTTCATTTTGAAATTGAAAAAAAATCTGTTTGCACTTTTTTGTGTTTTTGTTAGATTCTGCTCAAAACTTATTGAGAAGTCTGAACAGGTAATTCAATAAGAACGGGCGTGACGTACAGTCGAAAAATAATAGGTCGGGGAACATTTGCATTGCAACCCGAAATTCATTCAATAATTTCAATAATATACATAAAATTAGGGAGCGAGTCTTTTATTTTTCCAATCGAACCCAAGTTTTCGCTGTGTCCTTAACGGATAACATGAAAACAAGTCTAAACGTGGAATTGAAGAAAAAAGACAAAAAGAAAACATCTTGCGTTTCTATTGCGTTCGAGGGAAGAGTAGTGACGACTGAGCAATAGCCGCAGGGACCGACGGGCAAACAGTTATTCTGTTACGCTTCGGCCAGCGCATTGCGCTACTATCTAGCTAATTAACTGGCACCTCGCCTTTTATATTATAATATAAACTGTGAACGACACTTTGCAATTTAGGTATTTATTGAAGCACGACCAGCGTTAACCATATGAATAATATTGGTGCGTAGAGATAAATAGATAACAATCTTTTGACCAACTACTATGTTAAGATATTTTCAATAAATCACTTATTAATTTCATTAAGTTTACACACATCCTGCCATCCCACTCGGCGCACTATCAAAACTTTGTTGCCAGACAACTGTGATGATAAGTGTCAAAGCGGAGCGGGATGACCATCTTTATTTAATAATCGGCATGATCTCCAAGGTTAGTGTTAATCTCGGATTTCATGTTCAGTCATATCAATCAATCATATCGCATCATTTAGCGGTAGGAGCGGGAGAAGCTATAACTGAGCAAGACAAGGCACAAGGAGCTGATCGTATAGATAAATTTGTACTAGCCTAGATATTACCCGAATTTTACTGAATGAACATTCAAGTGCATGTTGTGATGTGTCTAATTTAATTATTCTTATTCATTACATTTGGCGTAAGTCGGAATCGCTATCATTTACTCATCACGAATTCACTCGATTTATTATTTATTTTCTGAATTGGATTTCAGATAATTTCATAATTCACACGAGAGCATGAAAAATTGAGGTGACTACCTGCATTGGATTCGGAGTCTGAATGCCAGATTCTTGAAAACTAGGATAATTATCTTCTTTTCCGTGTCTCCCCCATCTGTGATCGTAATGAACTGGAATAATCACTAGAACAAGAAGCAATTCCCGTCGGCGCTTGATGCGTATGACTGTCTGGAAATATACAGTAGAAAGAATCGTCCACGAACTAAGATCACCTACGATTACGGTATACACTTGTGCAAATAATCATTGTGCATGATGCTCGTGATGGCTAACAACACTTTTCGTCAATTTACTCTCTTAATTGGACTTGAACGACGAGATAGAGAAATTTTGCGCGTCCCTGAATACTCAATGGAGTTTTTGTGTGTCAGAAAAACTGTAAAATAAACAAGTAAAATAAATAAGTCTTAAGATTCTGCGTCTAAAAATAGAGCTCATAAGATAAACCTTATTTCACTGTATTCAAATACGCACAAGGAAAAATAAGCACTAATTTGGCTATAATTTGGCTCTTACGGTACATATGTACCGTAAGTACATAGTAATTTTTTCAACAGATTCGGGTCCGTCGGCTTCCATCTGATTTTCTACCGATTCCGCATTCAGGTCATGCATGCAGAAATCATTATCATTACTGTTAACAAGGTCTAAATCATTAAGATGGAAAGGCATAAAATGCCTCACATATTCTTTTATGTCGCCAGTAGAAGCCCGACAAGGTTTTTGGTTACATTGAATGGGGAACGTAGCTGAAGGAAAAATTTTTGACTATTCAAATGGGCTCTACGGTCTTCAATCGATTTAAGAGGGATATTTTTTTAGCAGCTGGACAACAGTACAAAGTACATCTTAATATTTTTAAAACTGAAACCAAATGAAAATTTTTTGATATAGTGACTTACGTTTCCATTGAATCCTTGCAAAGCAGTAGTAGGCAAAGAACAATGAAGTGAAATCCCGAAGCGACCTTGCAGCAAATAATCCTTTATTGCTGATGCCATTTTTGAATTTTGTTGTCAAATCACAACCAATTAAGGCGCGCTTCCCTAACTATAAGTTGTTGTTGCTGAATTGATAGTTCCGAGACCATTTCCCGTCCCATAACATACCTTGATATATCAAATCTTTTTGCTTGCCAATAGCAAACACCACGATTTGTTATTAGCAAATACGTGTTTGGAAAAATGTGCAAACCATAAAATGTTTTCAACTTAGAAAACCCCATTTTTCTCAGAGTCAGCTGTTGTGGATGCATTGGCTGCATTTCCTCTCTTCTGGCCGGTCCCGTTGGTCCCCATGATCTAATTAACTCTCGCTGATTGAATTCTGTACCTTCTTCACCCGAGCCTTCTTCTACATTTTCCTCATAACGTCAGTTTTCTTCGTAAAGCACCTGCTCCTCTTGAAAACGGCCATCTTCTTGATGAAAATATGCTTCGTAAGATTCCCAAGCACTCGAATCAATCTCTCGATGGTGGTAGCTTCTTTGATAACCGTAATCACCATAGTCGTAAGCTTGACGGGCCCTGTGGTCTCTATGGAGTGGCGATCTTTCTCTGATGAATACTAGTAGTCTATCATCCGGGCCGTCCCGAAAGTAGTAAAACTCTTGCTCTTGATACCCACGGTATTCCCGGAGTTGTCCACGAGGCCCAAAAAACGCCCTACTACATCTTCTCTTGGTGACAGAAAAAATCATTCTGAGGCAAGGTAGGTGCAAATGTAAGGAAGGAAGGTGCTGTTGGGAAGGATAACCTTTTTTTCTGTAACCTTGTATTTGCTTTAAATAGCTGAATTCTGTGTAATAAAATAAGTCTTAGGTTCAGAGCGAATGAATTCACTATACAATTATATATTTGGAATATCTTTTAACAAGGAGTTCACCACTCAAACACATCGAAAGTGGGTTTTGTGAAAATATATGCTAAGAGGTTTCAAAAATAAACAAAATTGGCAGCCACTAGGTTCGCAATTATACGCAAATATGATTGGTCAAATTCTTGATCTTGTAAAGCAATCAATCCTGTTGGAGAGGTGACTTGACGCACACAGAACGGAGAGAAGAAAGAAGAAGGAAGAATCCTTCCTCTTTCTCTTCGTGAAGAGATAGTTTATTTACATAGCAAAATAAATGGGTAGAGGTATATAGAGAGGGTAAGAGAAACCGGCCAGTGAGAAAAGGTCAAAAGCTGGCAGAGAAAGGGTGACTTAAAATGCAGGACAGTCAAGATGAATTATTAGCGGATTAATTATTAAATGAAAGATTTATTTTTATGCGATGCGATGTTAAGATTTAAAGAAGCTTTATCACTATATGTCGTTATTGACCGTGTTGCCTCGATTTGATCTTCAGCTGCAAATAGTGCTGTCGGAGGATGCGTCACTAACCGGAATGGTAATGGTGCTGTTTCAGGAGGTCAGCTGTTGGCGTTCTCCTCCACGTCCATCACGCCTAAACCGAAAATATAATGTCAAATCGAGAAGGAGTTACTCGCCGTCTTATTTGGCCTGATTTAAACAACATGTCTATGGAAATTGGAAACCAAGTTACGGATGAGTCGTGCATGAGCCGTTTATTGGACTGATTGACAAGCAAATCATCGAGTGTTCTCCGAGCTTCCAGTGCGTGAGGCTGCTGGAAATTGTCCGACAAGAAAACGCGTTCTCTTCTATTTAACGTCAAATAATTGCAAGGAAATGTTGAATAATCTCAATAGGGATAACGCCCTAACTTGAACCCACAAGCAGCTAGAATAGTGACAACAGCCGCTGAAGTCAACGCGTCAAGGAGTGTTCGTACTAAGCAACCTTACGTTTCAACCAACGCGATACGAGTCCAAACAGAACGTGTGAGGTGGAAGAGGCGGGTGAATTAGAAGAAATGGTCTTATCCATGACCAGCTCTCGATTGCTTGGCTTCAAGTCAAAAGTAAGTCTCCTGTAACAAGACGGAGGCCACTGCTTCTGACCGCTTCTGACGCCAGTCAGCAAAGCATTGGAGGTCTAATTACAAGAGGTAATTCTAAATGGTTGCTTTGAAATGGATTTTTTCTACAGGATATTTGATATACTTAAGAAAATAAAACTTTTATTAGCAGACTTGGAAGTATATGTGACTCGATATAATACCCCTCCTCCTAGCCAAGGTGAGATCATTTTCATCAGACTTCTAGTAGTGAGCTTTCATTAATGTTTTTCAAATCAATATTGGACACTTAATATTTGTATTATTGAAACTTAAAAGGGATCACTCCAGATTCACAGGAGTCATCTGTGGGTTTGAATTGCCCCGGGGATGTATAGTACGCTTCAGCGATTCTCAGATTCATGGTAATCAGCAACGTTTGAGTGAAGGCAAGCCTGTAATTGAATCAAATCAATGTTTATGCAGGGCAGCAATTTCAGGCCATATTTAATGCTCATAGGAGATTTTAATACCAAAATAATGTTAATTTTGTGAAGTCGAGTCGCAGCATTTTGTATATGCTATAATCAAGATATTTCGTTTGTAATACTTTGTTCTCTTCAATAAACTTACTGGCTCAAATCACTTCTTCGTCTGGGTCGATTGATAACATATTTTTGTCTGTCATTTACTGCAGTTAGGACAAACTATTTTGTTCATTTCTAGTAAAGTGTTGAAAAGCGGGTAATGGCAAGTGTTGCATTTGTTTTTGTTTGAAGAATTCGTCAATTTATGGCAAACTGCAATGAATGACAGATAAACAAAACAAGTAAACAACTTCACGTACCATATATGCAATCTGGCTAAGCCATTCCTTCGATTTAATCAAATCCCATTTAGCGGCCCTCTTCGCGGTTTGCATTAATCTCGGTTACTTTCCTAAATGCTGGAAAACCCCCTTTATCGTCATCCTTAAAAAAAAACAATAAACCGAACTACCTTCATCCAAACTGTTTCAGACCAATCAGCATACTCAACCGTCTCTCTAAACTGTTTTAGAAAATCATTCTTGCTAAACTCAAGGCTTTGGTTGCTACGCACTCTTGGTTCAGCCCCAGTCAGCATGGTTTCAGGGCAGGTCTATCCACATAAACAGCCTCCCTCCCTCTTATTAAGTTAATCAAAGACAACAAAAAAAAGAAGATGGTCACTTGCTGTGCTTTTTTAGACATGAAGTCAGCCTTTGATGCGGCCTGGCACCCAGCCATTCTGAACAGCCTAATTAAAAAAGGCTGCCCCCAGTTCTTAGTAAAAATTCTGGGTGACTTCCTCAGCTCTCGCTCAAGCATTCTGAAAACGTTGCGGCTTCCTTCACTGCCAACACTGAGCTCGGTTGTCCGAAGGCAGTGTCCTCTCGCCGTTTCTTTGGAACATTCTTATAGAGGAACTGCTAAGCCCTTTTCTCTTCTTTATTTTGGCGTATGCCGATGACATTGTTCTTTGTGCAATGGAAAAAAACTTTGAAATTGCTCTTGCCAACCTTCAAGCAATGTCCGCTGTATAACATGGGGTCGTTCGGTCAAACTAACTTTCAACTGCTTAAAATCCGTCTTCATGGTCTTCTCCTCTAAACGAACCCTGCCGTCATTACCCTTGAAGGTTGACAACGTATGTGTTGCTCGCTGGAACACCAGCCCGGTGAGCGCCAACCACCCGCTCAAACTCAGCTGGAACACCAACATATCTAACAAATGCGCTGCGGTAAAAAAAGCTTTTGTTCCTCATTCTAAAATGCTGTCGGTTGTCTTGGGGCCTCTCGCGCAATGCAATCTCTCTTCTATATAAAACAACTGTGATTCCCACTATACTTTACAACTGTTCTGTTTGGGCTTCGGTCATCCCCAGGAAGCGAGTAATTGCAGCCCTGAAATCCGCCCAGAGCCCTTTTGCGGTGACCATTGGCCGACTGTTCAAGTCCACGTCTACTGACGCGGCTCTCATTCTCGCCAACATCCTCCCTCTGCACCTAAAAATCATCGGAACGGTTCTAAAGAGATCCATCTCTGCCCTTGCTGCTCTTCTTCCACCCTCGTCGTTACAAGTTGATGGCGATACCTCTGCCAAAATTCTGGCGTCTGAAGCTCCAGCAGGAATACCCCTTGGTCTGCACAGAAAACGAGTGTTGCGCTCGGAAATGTTTTTCCTTTGGAACGCAGCCTGGCAAAACGCAAAGACGGGTGCCCAGACCCGCTTGTTCTTTCCCTCAGTGGAATCCGCCTTGATTTTGTCTTCCTCTAAACTACCGTTCTTTCTCTGCAGCTTTCTCTCGGGCCACTGCGGTCTAAACAATTTTCTTTTTAAAATCAAAAGGTCCCCGTCACCGCTTTGTCCCTGCCTGTCAGGGGAAGTGGAAGACGCAGCTCACATTTCGTTTGTCTGTGTAAGCCACGTCGCACACCAAGTCAGCCTTATTGATTCTGTGGCTGAGTTAAAGCTATCTTGGCCAGTCTCACTAGACGCCTTCTCCCAATCGAAAACTCTGTGGTCTGCGTTTGTCAAATTCCTTTGATCCATGAAAAGACTATAACCATCATTACCTTTCCCATTTATTTATATTTGTCTCTTCTCTTAGTTGCGATTTGGCCGCTCTTTTAATTTCGCATGAGTCCCTCGTGCCCAAATTTCTGGCGTACTCGACCCTGCTGTCACCCTCTGGCTCTAGCGGGCGCCTTAACCGGACCGTGGCCGTAAGAGTCATCCGCTTGCTTCGCGGTGCTGGTGTCATCCAAATAAGCATCTCGTCGCTCCGGACCATCCGGGGAGTCGACAGCAGCAGTTTTTTACTCAGTCTGACAGCCGGAATGCTCTCCTCTGCCTAATAATATCGCGTGCCGCTCCGCTCCACTCCTTCCAGAACGCCAGTTCTCCTATCGATCTCTCACTCCCTCTGCCTAATTTGTTCTTCTTGGTTCTCTCTCCCTTCTTCCTTCCTCCTTGCTTATCCTTATTTTATCTCTCCTTCATAATAATTTTACTTTTGTATTTTACCTTGCCACGGCAATAAATTGGTAATATTCGCCATAGGCGAATATACACCTCATTTAAAAAAATTTATATATGCAATCTAGTCAAGTCTGCAGCATGTTTCGGCTATCCCCCGCCACGGTGCGCACTAGTCGACTAGCCGCACGACTTTTGCAGCACGAAGCAATTGAAAATAGGTCTATATACTGTTTTTTAAATTACCCATTTCCCCATAAACTATGTGTTAAAAACGGAAACACTTTTTCGAGAGAAAACAAAAAACAAACATAAGATTTGCTACATTTTTATAGTTTTAAATAATTTATTTGCACAATAGAAGAGTATTTGTTAGTACAAGGTTTTAAATAACAGTCAAATTGTTAAATGTCGATTTTTATGTTTTTACGATTGTTTTTCACAAAGATTTCATATTATAAGTTCATTGCAGAGGTATATGAACAGAGGTATAATATAGAAACAATGTTCATGGAAAAAATCTACTACTATCTCAATAATTTGCTTGGGGTAAAATGGCTAATTTGACTATATACTACATAGTAAATGGCTCTGCCGCTCTGCTTAAATTTTTTCTTTTTTTGGATAACTGTAATGGCCGCTTGGTGTCTCTGCCTTCTGGACTGTTATTTTGTTAAAGGGAAGTTTCTAGGTTAAATATATAGCAATCTTATGATAAAGTAGAGACAGTAGAGTCATATACCATGGTAGAGTCTAGACTTGAGAAGTATTGACTAGAGAAAGAGATATTATTCATATTCTAGGCATAAAGTTCTCCCTTGAATGATGGAAAGGAAAATCAAACTACGTTCTTTGAATAGCCACATAATCTGCAAAATTTGTGGTGGTTATCTCATCGATGCAACCACCGTCACCGAATGTCTACATACCTGTATTACGTGTTACCGGTTCATTCAGACGAGCCTTTTAATTCCAACTCATTTTTATTCTATTGCAGTTTGTAAAAGTTGCTTGGTCAAGCACCTTGAAGAAAACAATACATGCCCTTCCTGCAATATCATGATTCATCAGTCCCACCCACTTCAATACATCAGTTTTGATCGGACCATGCAAGACATCGTTTACAAACTTGTCCCTGATCTACAAGATAGTAATTCGTTATGTTCAAATGTGTGTTTTATTCTATTATAATCCTTCGTGTAATAGATGAAACCAAAAGAGAGAAAGACTTCTACTTTAACTGTGGAATTATTTGTCCAAAGGACATGCTGACAAATAATGAACATGTTGGTACCAACAAAGTCACAGAGGATGATGTGAATGATGCAGACTTGCACCGTCTTGATGAACAGGTATGATGGATCAAAGCAATGGATACTTTTTATGTAGTAAGTTATTTTCTCTTAGGTGAGCATATGTTTGGAATGTGGAGCACAACAGTTGTCACAATTACAACGAAGGTTTCTAAGATGCTCATCACAGGCCACTGTTACACACCTAAAGAAATTTATTGCCTTGAAACTTCTTGATAGTATTGATGCTTATCGAGATGTTGATATTCTTTGTAATGATGAGTTGCTGGGAAAGGACCACACTTTGAAATTTGTGATTTTGACAAGGTGGAGATTTAAAGAAGCTCCACTCAAGCTAGTGTACAGACCACGTGTGGATTTGATGTAAAATTGAATTGATTCATTTGTAATAACTGATCTCATCTGAGAATCAAATGACTGCTTTTGTTTCATCAACTCCTTACCCTTGTATTCTTATAAATGATACTGTTGATTGGAGTTTACAGTGACATCAGTGTTACACAATCTATTTTGTAATTTCAAAATGTTTTTCCGTGGCTTGGTTGAATCTTGAATGTTCATTTTTTTTTGTCATTTCTTGGTGAAAAATTGTAAGTATGTACGTACACATAAATGTGGTGAATGTGAGGTTCAGGCTCAATAAAGAAATTATGTCAGTTCAAGATTTTTTATTTTTTAAATAGAAATGTATTAATTGTTTTCTGTGGGCTCCCGAATCCGAACTTCTATGATTTTATATTTTTTCTCAATTCCATTCGTACCGACACACAGTAGCTAATCAAGAAGGTAGGTGGGTTATTAAGAAGAAGCCATGAATCCACCTACGGATGGCGACTAGATAAAAATACAACCACAGACTAAGACAACCAAGAAGCCACTGTTTTTAATTATTATTATTATTGTGGTTTTTTAGCCCCCTAAAAACTCTTCGTAGAACTTCGCAGGGAGTTTGGAATTATCGATTGAAATGAAAACTTAGTTAAGATTGATACCTCCCGTAGAAGGGGGGGGGGGTGCGAATAGATTTTACATTTTTGTCAATTTGGCGTTCTAAAATTTCAACTGTTTCATTTTCAGTTATAATAATTTTTTTTATTCATTTTTCTCTTAAGATTTTGAATCGATGATTGATATGCTTGCAGATTATACAGTAACACAACATCTCTCAATTAGTGTAATAACAGTTCTTCAATAAAATTTATGCCCTTATTTCCAAAATCATGTTGACAGGTCCGTTACTCATAGGGAAAAGAATACAATTATAGTTATATGCACTCACTGTAAGATTTCATTTCATAAAAATTCGATAACCAAAGCCAATACGAAGGGAAACTATATAAACCAGCAAACCAATTCTCGGAAAGAAAATTTTGCTTTAAAGTTACAATGAACCAAGTAATGCGATTTTACAATAGCGTAAGGGGGATGGTAAATGGGGTGAATTGGACAGCTTGCTCCATACACAGCGCAGCTAATTCAAGTAACCATTCTTCTGCAAAAATAAAATGATTTAAAATAAGATATTTTCACTGAAATGTGTTTCATAAATAAAGTAATCATTTACCAAGTAGAACGGCGCACATAGCAACGTGGTTCCCTATAGGATCACTATTTTCTGAATTCTCGGACCGGAAAGACTGGCTGCAAAAAGAGTAAAACAAAGGTTTACTAATAATCGAGTCAAGCAAAATTTTTAATTTACCGGTGATTATTACTGCCAAGATGATAACGTTCAGAATCTTCTTCTTTAATTGAATCCGTCACATCTTTACGAACAAAAGAATTCAAAATTCCGGCGAATTTGGAAGGTTTGTGCTTCCTTTCTAAAATTTAACGAAGACTTCAGAAGTTTTGTAAAGGTAGTTACCGGTCTGAATTATTATTGTAATTCTATCACCTTTGCTGATGGGATCTCTCGTAACCTGTAGCGCAGCACGTGACAAGCGAGCCTGTAAGGCCAACCTAGCCTCCTCCATCAGTTTTTCTTGATTTTCATGAACCTTCAGAGCACTATCGATACGCTGTTTTAATGTGGCAATACAAACAGCAAGACTTGGAATGCTAGGTTGTAAGATGAGGTACGGGTTCAGTATGAGAGATCTCAACAGCGGATGAGAATAAGTAGCAAGGCGGGACAAAATAGAACACAATGCAATGTTCACTTCAATGCTATTACTAAGCCATCCGTCGATGGATTTGACTAAATTTTCCAAGAATGGCCCGATGGATGGTAAGTTTGGCTGGTATATAAATGTTTGGTCCAAACGGACCACCTAATTAACAAAAAAATATTTTAAGTTTGAACAATTAATTATACTTATTAAGTACATACAGGGGTAACAATCGGTGTAGAATCGAAATCGTCGTCCCGCATTAAAGACCAAAATTCCAGATCATCTTGGACTTCTTTGGAGAAAAAGGTGGCCTCTTCTTTCAACAAGTCATTTGGTTGCAAGTTGCAATTAATACTGTAGTATCCACTGCTTTGTCCAGGTGAAGCCGAATTCGACTTCATTTCACTCAAGCACGTTGTCAACTGTTCCATACAGTACATGTAGATGTCGGCGGGATCAACTAACGGGTACTGAGACGAAGGGGAAGAAGCCGTTTGATCAGCTTGTTTCTCTGGCAAGTTTAGCACTTGAGAGCTTGCACCCGTACACCTAATGGGTTCTTCAAGCTCTGACGAGTTATAAAGCATGCCAATGGCTTCTTTAATCGGTGGACTTGAACCGTTGTACCGATACGTCCAACATCGAACTGCGTCTACACATGGGCCAATCTGATTGAACTGATCTTTAAGATATCTTCGAAAACGGGTAAAATCCAAGTCAGAGGACACGCAATCATTCGAAATGATTTGATCACTGAGTGCTAGTTTTTTCTCACTTGTTGTAAATGATAGATGACCATAACTCCTTTCACCTATAAAATTTTTATCAACCAATGGCAATTATAATAAATGAGATGCATAAATACGAACCCGTATCATTGTTCGTTCTTGACCAGCTACGTATTCGAGAAAGGGGTTCAGATTCATGGGAATTCCGCTCAAGGTCTGCGACTCTCTTTCTGTCTAAGGCAGGAGCATTGCACGCGATTGGCACTAGGGAAAGAAATTTGGCCGCCCACAAGCAGTTTGTATCACTTTCCTACGAAGGAATATCAAATTGGTCTTAATCTCAAAGAAAAATTACTTATTAGACTTTATACCTGTAAGATATCACCCCTCTGTGACAACATGACATGTGTACACGGTAAAAGATGTCGCATAGCCAAAACTAACATAACATCTTCGCAATTCAATTCGACTAAGGCATAGAAGAGGTTTAAGGTTGCCAGCCGAAGTTCTGTTTCTGCTGACATTCGTTTGATGAGATAGCCTATAATGGGCTGTTCTTCGTGAGTGTTAACAAAAAGAAAGCGAATGAAGATGCCGATCAGACCCCGATTACGAATCCTACGAATCATGAGAGTCAGGTAGCATGTCGCGGCAAATATTTCCTTCATGGTGTTCTAAGTTTAAATTTAAAAAATATGTGTATGATTAGTTTCGTTTCAACCTAAAATGCAATACAAGAACGACCAGTCTCCGCAAAATCATGCTCTTCACTAACTACACAAGCCAATGACCAAGCTTAAGACACCCATACATTGTTAATTAGAAGCAACTAAATTAAAATAGTACTCATAAATCATAAATGTACACAAAAAAAGAAAAAAAGGAGAGGATTAGTCAAGTAATTAGGGGTTTTAACAAAATTAAACGGTTTGTTAATGTTTCCAGATTCCAGCCGACTATTGAATTTTGCAAGTATAAAAGTCATGGGCTAGCATGCCGAGCTAGCAGATAAATGCTGTCTACAATATACACGTTGTTCATGTTGTTCTTGGTTCTTAGTTGTACTAACCACATTTAAAGGCGAGTCGAGTAACTTAACGCTGAGTCCTGTCGAATCCTATAAAATCGCACATGTTCATATTTACAATTATTCATAAGGTACGGTAACAAGTAATGTGCTTCTACTGGATAAGAGGGTGAATTTTAGTTATAGATTTCAACCATTTTAATATAAACTTTCTCCTTATGTGGTGAAACGAGGCTGACAAAATGTTTTAGGCATTTGATATAAATTTGGTACCTGAAAAAGTGCAGGACCAAGAACAGGAACAAGGAAGCCTTTATAGCACATGTCCAGTAATCTATTGACAATAAGCCAAGATGATGTTTCCAGGACCTGTTGAAAATATTTTAGTGAAAATGGCTGATAAATCTCTGTAATACAATTTACCGAGTCGCAAAATTCTAAAGATGTTACAAAATTTTCCACTTCTTTCAACGATTCAATATCCATGGCTGACAGCATTCCCGCTTTTTCTATGTGGCCAGGTAATGGACGGGGTAAATCAGAGAATACCGCACTTAACCCAGTTGCAACAATAGGGCATAAATCTGAATGTAAAGCTATAAATTGGGCTAACAACTGGTGTTCTTTTGCAAGTGCCATCAACAACTTTAAATTATCTCGAGAGGTTTGGCCTTGGGCTCCACATTTGTGCAAATTGCAGATTAATAAGGTCATCAAGGGAAACTTTGGCTCAACTGCAATGGTAGCAATATCATAAAACAAATCCAAGTATGATGGTTCCCTCACAATAAAGACACAGACATAGTAGGATATTGAGACAAGTAAGGCTTCAATTTTGGCAGAAACACATTTGCCAGACACTTTTTCAACTTCATATCTTTTAAATAATTGGCTGATTGGTAGATGAAAACTTGGATTTCTCAATAGTTCCAAATCTTTATCAACTTTCTTGGCTGCAGCTAATATTGCATCAATTGCCCCTGCTATAGCAATCAACAGGCCATCATGATCATTTTCAAGGCTCCAATTACAAACCTGTAAAAAGCAAACACATTTATCATCATTTTAGATTATACTGGTCAAGTTGTCAACTAACTGTTGAAATGATGTTTTTGCTGAGAAAATGATCCAGGCAAGCAGAAGGTCCTGAAATAGATCTTCTCGTTTCAACATCTTTGACTACTAAATTCACCAAGTGTTCTAAATGACTAATAATGATGAGTTCAAAGTCATCAGCGGGGACCATTCTTCTCTGAAGAAACAATAATTTGAAACAAAAATTTGTTATAATATACAAATCAAAGCCTACAACTTACATTATAGCTAGAGATAGTTTCTTCCAATTGTGTACAATGGTGCCGGTACGTTTCAAAACAAGCATCGCTATCATCTCCACGATTGATTTGAGAATTGTCTCGGTTGTCAATTACATTTTCTTGTCTTCTTCTTAAACTTCCACCGAAATTGTTCCGAATGAAATTCATCTTCAACTCGAAATCCTGCTATCCCATTCACAGTATGTATATATCGTGTCTACTCCTGATAAGGTTTTTTTTTATCTTTTTTTATCCACAAGTAGAAATTGACTTGACGCCATTCTGTAAACATAAAACTAAATATGTAAAAACATATTCGCCACCTAGTGATGAGGAATTCTATTACATTCCCTAAATATTCTGGTTTATCAGAGTGACGCAGAGCCCAGACCATTGTCCTTTCCCTGGATAGTTGGTAACTAAAGATACGAACAAAGTTAATTTTGATTTTTATGTTATTTATGTTTTATTCAAATGTTATTCATGTTTGAAGTTCTGATGACATTTTCATTAACCCGCTAGAGAATAGGCATGGTGGAAGAATAAAATGGGCGTACCCAAAACGCGAAACTCTAAAACGCGTAACCGTATCGCGGCATCAAATGCTGGGGGCATCCTATGATTTTTTTAAATCATAAAATCATTGCGCAATTTTGAAATATACTGTTTTTTTGTCAAAAGTAAAACTATTAGCCTACACATTGTATTTTGGCGAACTAGAAAAATGGTGAACTGTAGAAAACAAATACAAATGATCACATTGACTTAATGCAATTTGAATCACAACAAGATTATTAATTATCTTTAAAAATCCAATGTCTTAATTAATTTAACTTGACGTACGCATTAAGGGTTAAGGTATTAGCTTGTCTGTAAATTGCCAAGGTGAATTATTCTTATGCATAGTGGTGCGCTTAGACCTTTTTTTAAACCCGTCGGTTAAGTAAATGACCGTGTGTTCAATATGCCCTTCTAGACTAGCACTTCAGGTTTTATAAAAATAGTTTTGTTTCTTTCAGTGTTTTTTTTTTTTTTTTTTTTTTTAGTTTGTTTGTTTTTTTTTTAGAAAATTCCGTCCTCCAGGTCAAGGGTATGTTCGTTTCGCGCTGCTGATAGCTGATACCGTTTAGGGTTTTACGCTCCAAGTTTCCACTTCCGCTTTTTAGGGACATCCGAATTAAAGAATTAAAAAAACATAAACCTAGGGCTTTGCTAGCTAAGCCTCAGTCTTTGAATTTACATTTAGTCGAATTATAAATGTCACGTGACACGGTCATTGACCATTTCTAATCCATTTGCGATCGAAGGCATTTATTATTGTTTTCATCAGTGTAATTTTACATTTGATTTCCAAACAACTGACTGAGAAAAGTTCTAGGCACTTCGTGTATAAAATGGCATCATATGAAGATTTTGATTCTGACACTGATGATGAATTTCTGAAAGATGTTGTTGCTGTTTCTTTACCTGGGAACCAAGAATTACCTCTGAGTATTGAGAAGAACATGTGTCTGAGTATTGACTCAGTTGGGCTGGATAAGCCAGATGAGAAAACTGAAGTGATTCATGGACAAAATCACATTGGTGCTGTGAAAAATTTTAGAGATGTATCTTTCAGTTCTGATAACTTTCTCACTGATCCGTGTAGAGGACATCAATGTTCAATGATTCAAGAAGCATGGATTTCTGGTGTGTTGTGTTTACTTAATTAACAAATTAATTTGATTCTTATCAGTTGATTTTTTTAATGAAACAGGTGGAATGGGAGGTCAACAGGTGAAGCAACTTACTCACAAACTCTTCAGTTCAAGCCAAAATCCTCATCTTTCAGCTGTTTATCTCATGTATCACAGCTATGATTTCTTTAAGAACAAAACAAATTCCTTGGCTGCATTTGGTAATTTATATTATTCGCATGTTATGGTAGTATGGATAAATAATTGTTTTATGTTTCTTGTTTACTTACAGTTGTGGACCAGTTTGAAGTTTGGTTGGAAGAGTTTCTTAAAGCAAACGGATACTACCCTGCAGTAGATCAGCAAACAACAAGAGAAGCTATGGTGGCAGTTTCTAGGCAGAGAAATGGAAAGATCTTAAAGAAGATTGTCACTCTGTACCATGGGGTTCATTACAAAGCACATTTAATTGAAGTTGTAAATGAATTGATTGGTTATCAAGAGTTTGCATCAGCATGTAGATTGGCTGTTGCACTTGAACTGTTCAGCCAGTTTGAAAAAGAGGATTTTGTGCTTCCTTTGATTGTCCAAGATAAACTGCCTTTAGCCGAAGAATATTTGAGAAAAAATCGTTCTATGCAACAAGATGTGGTGTCATTCTTAGACAAACATATAAAACAACCATGCGAAATGCTTCGTTTGATTTCGTAAGTTCTTCTGTTAAAAACCATACTTCCGGAGAAATTGTAACATGCGTCATATTTATTTATTATTATTATTTTTTTTTTTTGTAGTGAAAGGAAGTCGATTCCAGATGTGAACTACGAAAAAATGAACTCCAAAAACGTTGCTAATATGGTCACTCGTCTGGCAAAACGTTTTGAATTAGACGAGGAGACACATCCAGAAACCATCCTGAGACAGAAAGTAGGATCCCTTCGCTACTTGATCCATAAAAAATACAATGAAAGATCAATCGGTAAGACGTTAATTTATGTTTTACTTCATATATCGGCTTGTCTGAGCGCACTGATAGAGTACGAGAAAAATTTACATGTTCTGTTCATTACCATCACATAGATAACGAAAACTGGGAAGAACTTGTTGAAGTTGCAGTGGCAAACTCTTTGGATCTCCAAGTAGAACTGGTAGCCTGCATTTATTCCCAATTAATTAATGTTTTTATGTAATGTTATTCTTTGTTCAGATTCAGCAGCTTCACTGTATTGACGAAGAAGCTGCTTCGAAATATGCTGAAATCTATGCTATTCCAGAAGAAAGACTTCCATACAACTTTTCTCCTTATGTTAAGTCAGATAGCAGTAGTCAAGCAGAGTAAGAAAAGAAACATTTAATATTTTAATCAAAACTGGTTTTAAGATTACATTTACTTTTTCTTAGAACTGAAACGAATGAAATCGCGTGTGATATTCAAGACAAATTCAACACGGAATTCTACTCGCTAACTATGCCATTTGAAAATATTCATTGGATCTGCTCTTGGGAAGGTGTACACGAATTCCTCGGCATTGTTTCAAAAGTAAATGAATTTTGTATAAATTTACACAGTATCGTGTTTTAAGAGATCCGTTTCTTTGTTTTTCTTAGTCAACTGTGGTCGGTGTCGATATTGAGTGGCCACCATTTGGAACTCTCGCAAAAGCAACGGTTCTTCAAATCGCTACACACGATAAAATTTTTCTTTTGGACATTTTCTCTTTGCTAGAAGATAAAAGTTGTTCAGTAATTAACAGTCAACAATTAATTGGTGATTTATTCGGCAATCGACACATCCTAAAACTAGGATATGGCTTGAAAGAAGATCTTCACGTTCTTTCTCGATCTTTGCCTGGGATAGGTGATGTATCTAAATCTATCGTTAATTGGATAGATATTAAAAATTTGTGGTCAAACATTGAAACGAAATATCCATCATTCCTCCCTCCTGCAGGTGAGAACTATAATTTTTTAGTTTATTTTTGTGTTACTTGGTATTATCGCTAATTTTGGCATTTATACTCATCGAGTCGACGAATATGTTAAAGAATATCGATAATATTTACTCTTCTTTTTCACAATTATGAGTTGTCAAATCCATCAGGATACATTATTTTAGATTCACTTAGTCTATTAAAAAAATACTCTTTAAGTGAGTACCTATTAACTATTCGTTTTGATACATTTCATGATTTATTTGTAGTATTGAATGATGAAGGAGATACCTGCAGTCAAGAAACTCATAAAGGATTAAGTGGATTAGTCAAGCTGTTACTAGGACTTCCGTTGGATAAAAAGGAGCAGTTTTCGGATTGGCAAAAAAGGCCTCTTCGAACGTCACAACTTATTTATGCTGGTATACTAAGTTACGATTTAAACATGCATTCTTATACACAATATTTTTAATTATTTAACTTAATAGCTCTTGATGCCTTCTGCTTATTGGAAGTATACGATTATCTTCAAAAACGCTCACAATTTCTTGAAATTGACTGGAGGAGTGTACTGGAAAAGCTTGGTACTGTTCATCATTCATTTGAATTAAAACAAACTCATAACGTTTAACACATGTAAAGAGTTTCACTTCATTGAAATGTACTAGTCTTAATTGTTTCTTCCACACACGTACACAATAAAAATGTATTTTCATAATTGTCGTTTAACTCCGTGCAAAATTCCTTTTTAACTAGATTAGCGTAACTGAAAGGATTCAACTTGTGTTTTAATTGCTGTATTTTGTCATTGCTAGCGTACGTCGTATGCAATTGTTCCCTTTAATGATTTTTAAGTACAAAAGGTGATCCAAACAATTTAGGCCCATCATCTCGTGATAACACAAGTTACAATGATATTCTTTTTTTTTTTTTTTTTTTTGTTCTTGAATTGATGATCTGTGATGTTGTATCCAAATCTTTGACGGAATAGTGTAATCATTGGAAAATTCGGATTGATACAAGATTAATATTATTTATTGTTGCTCCTTTTGATTTTTTCTTTTCATTCGATTGTGCAAAAAAATGACTTGGAAATTTGGAGTTATATGATTTCAACGCAGTTCCGATAAAGAATAATTTTTTGAATACAAATTTCTCTTTGCAAGATCACCGTTATTTTTTTCAGGATCGATTTGAAAGAAGACGGATCCTATCTGTAGTCTGCAGTGATCGAGTTGCATGATGTTTATTGATTTCGAAGAGCCCAACAGCCGCAACAACAATGATTGCAGGAAAGGAATTGGATGCTGTCAAGTGCCATCCGTACACGGTCAATAGTCAATACGTTCGGATTGAACCTGACGTTCCATCCACACGGATTTCAAAGCTTTCACTGTGTCCTCGGTTCTAAAGTTCTTGAACCAGATAGTTCGATATTTTAGGTAAATCGAAAAATTCATACATAATGATTAATGAATTTGGCTCCGTTCTCCGAATATATTTTGTCGAATTTTCGACATGCGAAAATCTAGCGAAAACATAGTGCACGTTAAAAGAAATGATTAGGCCTAGAACGTATTGTAATAAACTTTAAAACAAATAAAGAAACTCGACGAATTAGCATCAAATGGCTTGTATTTTGTGTACCGGATTGCTCTGTTAACAACATAAAGTGCCCTACCATTATGCACAGAACATTATAGCAATCTGGTAATAGTAAATAATAGATAAAACAGTGGCTACGTTCTCTCATAACAGCTTGGGCAAGGACTCCACATCTAAGGTCTTATATTATTGTGATGCATCTATTTCTCCTTTGAATTATTCACCGTCGTATTACTTCCTCTTCTTGAATTTTCTCTCGCGGTGAATCATGGGGTGTCTGGTCGATAATCAATACACTCTCGCTACATTTGCAGCAGACATGATTTTCATTTGTGTTAAGTTTGCAGACAAAACTAAGATATCTAAACAATTTTTTTCGGTTTACAAACTATATGGTGGAAAAGATGAGAGTAAATGAAAGGAAGATGGATGAAAAATTTAATCTCAAATGGGATTCACTTTGAAACATTCACCCACAGTCGAAACCGAAACAGACTAACAGAGTTGCTCTTCAATCCCACGTATATAAAGATATACACGTCGTAAAAAGTAAAACCAAGGCAAAGTTAAAAAACTTGTCAATCAGTAAAACGAACCATTTTTCTTGGAGTTCAAGCAATCGGCAATTTATCAGTTAAATTATCTAACGAACAGTATATCGGTGCGAGAAAGAATAAAGGCTGCTATATTTATTGTACATTTCACTAGGAATAAAAAAGATACAAGGGGGAGGGAAACTATTGGCTATTGGGATATTCACGGACCAGTCAAATTTTAAAGTCCCTATGAATTGCTTTGATCCACCTCTCGTCCGTCGCTATTGATTTCGTTGTCGCCGTAAAAATCACGACGTGCAAAACCATTGCTTTTTCAACAATGAACAAAATGAAGCTCGCTTCAGATCAAACAAAGTTAATCACCTTACTAACTTTTGCGCAATACTGTCGTACATAGAGATATTGTTGAAACCAAACGATTCAAATTTTTCGTAAACTGAACAAAATCGCCAAAGCTTAATTCAACAACGCTCAACTGTCTGTGTGTAGCTCTTCACAGTTTACATACCAAATGCGTCCTTGAAAAAGCATTTTTTAAATTGTGTGTTTTTTTTTTGTGGAAATAGTAGCAAAACAGTGCTCTGAACAACAACGAGATTAATTCAACACAGAAACTTGTGTTTTTTTCTTGGAATTCGAGGATCTGGCCATTCGGTAAAAATCTAAAGATTTAGATGAACTATAGAATTTTGAACGAAATAAAGCAACTAAGATGTAAGAATGGATGAATATTCTACTTCGTTCGACAGTCTTTGAAAGTTGGCAAGTTTTCATTCCTCAAAGGAAAATAACGGAATTCAAATAAGATAATTTAGTGAGATGGGAAAGACGAAAAAAAAAAGAAATTGTTTGGGCTGTCAAGAATTGTCATTCCTTATCGCGAACCAAACATATATTTGACATTTTTATCGTAACTTTGCGCGATGACTAATATCACGGAGATTCTCCGTGTGAAATAGTAGTTTTTTTGTTATAAATAATTTCAGTCGTGCAATGTGCGCGACTGAGGTCAACTGCAATATTTAACGTTCATAAAATCACCAACGAGCTAGAGGGAGTGGGCGACGTGAAACATTTTGGTATTGAATTTGAAAGAGGTAAAGAGAGAGAGAGAGAGAGACTTGAACACAGATTTTTTTTTTTTTTTACACGAAACACACTCATTTGATAGTCTATGTGAAATACTGGATAACCGACGGAAGCATGGCGAAAGGAAGCACTAATGTTCGCCACTGCCATCCGAAATGCAAATGATTCGTCCACCCACTACTAGACAGTCGACCAGTCAACGGTGGATCTTTGTCCGAGAATGGAGTGCATTGGTCATCACTGACGTCCAAGTCGCCCAGCAATTCTGAATCCGCGACGATTCCGCCAACCGAAGCTGTATCATTCTTGTATGTTTGTTGACAATCTTCCCTGTCGGTGGTAACATCAGCGTCTTCTTCAACCAAGCCGGATATGTCACCCAAGCTGGCCACACAGAGTGACGGGTCGATGTCTGGCTCTAGATTGTACTCCAGAGTGCATGGCCGGTAACAAGACCGTTCACTGTAAGCTGAATTTGTCGACTGATTGGTGGTTTCCCGTACGTCAGGATCTGTGTAAGACCAACCAAAAACAAGAAAACACTGATGAGAAACTCAAAAAAATTCCGTTGTAACTAGGACAGTCACAATAAAAGGACCGTGTTGGCGTTAGTGCCTATTTCATTTTCATGTTTTAGGAATTAAACTTATACAACGTTCAAACATATTTACAATTAGTTTTTTTTTTACAGAAATGCAATAGAATTTTTCTCTTTAAATTTATTTATATGTTTCATAAATGGATCGAATTACGCAATATAGAATTCAAATTAAAAATATGTTGTATAGCACAATTTACCGATGCAAAGAAACGAAGGCTCTCCAGCATACTGACTACCGGGTCCCGATTTTTCAGCCGGCAAGAAATATGGGCACAAGCGCTCTACTTCGTGACAAAAGGTCCGACACGGCTTGATGCGATCTCCGTCTAGCCACATTGGCAAAACCATGGAACACACCCATTGGCGATAAGCAATCTAATAAAGAAAAAGAACAAATAATATGTTAATCGCATTTCTGTTATTATACGACTTGTGTAATTGTCTGTGGTACCGTACATCATAAAGAAACAGTACGTATATTAGGCCTTAATGACTAACGTGGAAAAACAAAAGTCACAAGAATAGCTTATTTTGTTGGTTTTTGGTATTATCTAAATAGAATAAAATCGAATGTTTTATTCGCTTTTTTATGCGTTGATGTGACGGCATAGACTTTTAAAACGTACTAGATAGTCCTTTTTAGATCCATCTTCTTATTTTTTTTAACAAATAAAGTTAAAAAAAAAAAAAAAAAAAAAAAATCAAAATCAAAACAATTTAAAATTGAGGTCCGAACAGTCAGACTGGACATTACGATTATTGATTTTATCCTCTAGGTTTATGCTACTAAATTCAATCTCTCACAGTGGAACAATAAAATGCCGTCTATGTTCAACTGATTCAGTTTAAATTTAATTTACACTTTGAGTTGAAAAATAATATAGCCTATAGAAGAATGATGCGATAAGTTGCTAGGACAATAGACAACGGGGTGATTTAGAACGTAGGCCTACTGACACGTTTACCTTTTTGCGTTTTGCTAACGAACTTATCGGAAACGGGAACAGGTTGTACAGTGTTTTAAGACTTAGAAGCCGTATCGGTAAGTAAGCTCCCTTAGGTATTTTTCTTTTGAAATTTTTGCAGAGGCGTTTATCATATTTGATAGTTGTCTCTTTTTTATAAAATTCAAAGGAGAATTCAACAAAAGTTAATGGCAGAAAGAGAGAGGCTAGGATATAATATTGGTCATGTATCCTCCCTTAGTAATTATTGAATTGAAACTATAATAAGGTCGATAGATTCGGGGCCGAATCCGGTCTAATCGAAACCAATTGAACCAGGAAACATTATATACACCATTAAATTATATCCTCATTTCGTGGATTGAGCCAAATTCAAAGGACAAAAAAATGTTGGAAAACAACAATAAAAACGTTAAATAAAATATTGAAAGTCGAATCATAGTCGCCCAATTTTAGAACAAATTCGGAAGAGAACAAACTTGCAGACCAATATGTTGTTCTGCTTGCTGAATGTAAATGTCTTTGCCATGTATGTATAAAGTAGCGATGCATCCGTATTTCAAAATTAGTTGACGCCATTAAATCTTCGATATAGACATAAAATAGAATCACAAAAAACGTAGCAGTTGGTCCTCGATCTACGAAATAAATCTCTACATGGATATCTCAAAATCTGTCTGCGTTATATGTAAGATAAAACAAGAAACAAGAAGGCAGGATCATCTAGGCTATAACTCTCGAAGTCCTGAAAATATATGTGACATATTGTGGTCACGTTACGATTTTATTACCTTCTCTTCATATCTTTTTCTTGTCTGAGTATGTCAGTATGTAGTATGTCATCACTTTATGACACAAAGATTTTAAAGATTTAAATTACCATTAGCAATCTCTTGTCCTTAAACGATCTTATATCTTATACAAATAGACAACAGTACTATATTACTCTGGACTAAAATAAAAAACGTACAAAAATCGGTACTTTATCTTTTCATTGTAGACCAGATCAAATAATATCCTTACCAGTACTGCATTTTAGAAAATTGATGTAGACCGCGGAGAATAAATGCGCGTGCATATTTCCACACGTTTACCCAATTAGTGTTTTACACTAAACTGCCTGCTTTGTGTTTATTTTTTTCTTCTTTTTAAAATTAACCGCTGCTGCTACTGGCCTGGTGACCCGCGACTATTGGCTTATTATACCTAATTTTCTGTTGCCCTTTGTTTGCCTTGTTTTTAAGTTCGTTCATTTATTTGATTTCAGTGTTTGTTTGTTTGCGTTTTTTTGTCAATAGACGTGTTATTTACTGGATTTGATTTTTTCCATCGTTCATTCATTTCTGTAGGCCTTTAATCCACACTCCACACGATGTGAATGAGTGATTGCTTGTTTATTATAATTTTTCACAGAGGGACGCGTATAGACGCACAGAACTTCTCACCGTCATGTGAGAAAAACGTGGTAGACTCTTGGACTGGTAGGAATCACATTATAGTGTAAGATTGTGACTTACGATAAAACATGCTAGAAACAATTCTTATTCAATCAGCTTTTTAAGCATTAATTATTATCGAACATTTTTGTTTGATCGATCAAACTGATCAAGAAAATCGAACGTCTAACAATGCTTCATTTGTCCCGGAACACTTGCGACGTGATCTTATATTTTTATAGGAAACGGTTGTCAAGTTTAAAATTTTGATTTACATCCTGACTATTTCCGAAAATAATAAAGAATATCGATTGTTGGTGTGATGAGGGGCGGGATGTGTTGATGCTGGGCGGGATAGCAAGAGAAGATTTCTTTGTATTTCGCACGGCGCAGCAGCGACGGTGAGGCACGTGACTCGAGCTAATCGATACAAGTCAAGTGGTACGGCTACCTCTTTATGGTGGGTCGTCGTCAGCTCTGTTAACGGCTCCGTGGTCCATCTATTCATTTCCTTCATCTACTGAGTTCTCAGCTCATCTCTGACTTTAATAGCTCTTGTTTCTACACACTTTTTTAGACCTTTTTTTCAAATTTGTTTCCATTTCTTTCCTAAATCTCCCCTCCTCCTCCTCCCCGATAGGTATCTTTTTCTTTTGTTGCTGTAGCTCTTGTCTTCCTCTTTTCACAAAAATTCTAAAGCAAAAAAGGTACTACTACCCTGGATGATGAAAGAGATAGACTATATAACAAAGACTGTCTACGCAGAATTGCTGGTGCAGTTGAGAGATCGACATCCTACTAAGCTGCAAACACCAGAAGACAACAGAAGAAAAGTCCCCCCCCCCCCAAAAAAAAAAAAAAAAAGAAAAGAAAAGAAAAAATATTGATCTGCTTTTTCCTGTTGTATTAAAATGTCTTATTAATTTCCTTGTGGAATGGTGACAATTCTTTTTGTATAGAAACTAATACAAAACGAGTTATTTTGACAACTAAAAACGCGTAATAAGTTGATAAACTTCATTAAAATGCCATTCCAGTCTGTTTGTTTTCATTCGCAAACGATGGCACCCAAAACTTGTTGATGAAAAGAAATTCACGAGTGCAAAACATTTTTTTATGATCAATACTCATCTTGCCTATTAGGATTGCTGATTAAACCAACATTGTCTACTTGAGAAACCAAGAAAAACGTTTTTATTAGAAATGATATCATTAACTCCATGTGTGTTACAACTGGTTGTGGTTTCAGCTGTTCCGTTGAAAAATAAAAGTTTGCGGATCAGCCAAATTGAATTTTACCCTCAGAAGGCACGCGGTTTCATGCAAAACATGAGAGTAACATGTTGATTTGTCAAAATAAAAAGCCTTACTGACTACCAAATAAACCAGTTTAGTTGCCCCATGTAGTAATGACATTTCCGAATTTTTAATAAAGATGGAGCGAAACGGCTTTTGCTTCTTTGCCTCTCAGTGCAGATTTTTTCCGAAGTTAAAAAGAATGAAAGTCCCAGCGGTAGCAGTTTCATCCGACATTTTTGTATTTTTATTTTCTCTGTGTATGTATTTATCTAATGAATGGAGTACAAAAACTTTCCGTTTCCTTCCAATGTGCCATTCTTCCATCCTATTGTTGCAAATAAAGAGACTGAACAATCTTCACTATAGTCACGCTGAAGTCTACCTTCTTTGCCGGACTTGTACAAAAGCTCAAAGCTTATTATGGAAGCCGAGCTTTGCTTCATTCGGGAAAAAAAAGAGCCAGGCCAGAGAAATTCATGTATTTATTATACACGAAACTATATATACGTACGGCCGTCACATAAATCATCAGATTAAAATGGAACGAGTACCGAAAAGAGGAAGAACAGAAAAATATATGTCGAGAGAAATAAGGGTAACGAAACACGGCAGTTCGATCACTACTTGGCTGTTAACGGAATTTGTCACCTCCCATTTGGGCTGCTGGATCAGCTGGAACATGACAAGAAAATCCATAACATACATGCGGGATGTAACCGCGTAATAATAAGAAAACAAAGGGAATGGTCCGTGACTTGCGACTAGAGAGAGAGAAAATACAAACTTTAAATGAGTTTCAAGCCACCTAATTCGATTACGCCTAACCACTAATGAAATGTTGACCGCGTACGCAGAAGTAGTAGGTATGGGGTACAGTCTGAGTAAAAAACATCGATTGGAAAAAAAAACTAAGTTGAAAAACAGACTCTAGCGATCACTAGCGATTCTTCGACGTACGGTCTTGCTGTGCTTATAGTTATTTGTCTCAATTTCTACTTGTAGCCTCAAAGAACCGGAAGAGGTAGGCAGTTGTCTATGCCCCCCCTCCCAAAAAGTCAGTCTCCGTTTTTCTGTCGGCGGAACCTGGTTCTTCATCATATCACTGAATTGATTAAGGTGCTGCTGCATGTTATCTACTCCGTGCGGGGCATGTTATAGACCACCTACACAGCACGCGCTGCTGCGGCGTGACAAGGAGTATTCTTATTCGCCCAGATAGCGCAGGCTGCTGGGCATCTGTCCCAAATTCCTTGCTATTGTGTCTATGTATCGGTGGAAGTTGTGCGCGGGCGCAGGGCGGATAGGAGCCTGCTCATATAGGACTCTGTGTGTGTGTGTGTGTGTGTCGAAACCTTAAGTTTGTTCTTCGGATCTCGTTCTCTCTCTCTCTCTCTCACTCTCTTTTGGTCGGACACTTTATTGATCGAGTTCTACCGAAAATGGGAGGTGGAAGAGAAGGAGAAGAAGAAGAAGAAGAAGAAGGAGGAGAAGGAGGAGAAGGAGAAGAAGAAAGAGATAAGGAGGGCGAAAGAGAATCGAAGATGAGAGGGACCGAAAAGGGAACGATGAGAGAGAAAGAAATAGACGAGCAGAAGAAGTATGAAGTTATCCGCGAAAAAAGGCGACGGCCATCCTCTTCAAAGTCAAACTGGGTAAAAGTAAAAAGGAAAAGAAAAAAGGAAATATCTATCGAAAAGAAATAAAATAAATGCCCAAGATTCTACAATCCTCTGTGCATTCGATGTCACAATCTCAATTTTCTCCGTTTTGAATCATCTTCCCGTTTTCTCGCTGGCTTGCAATCATTGGCGTACAGCACGTATACTTTTCAATATCGGACACCAATACGTGGACGGATATAGTTGTCAATGCTTTCAAATGCTTATTCCTAGCCAGACAATGTCAAATTTAATTCATTAATGGCAGAGATTAGCAATCGACTGCCATTTCAAATTTCAATTTCGAACTTGTTTGCGGAGGAGTTCGTAGTTCGTACCGGTTCCGTACTGTGCCGTCGAGCGGCTGCTGTTGTGCTTATACAAGGTCGTGGTTACGTGCATCAGCGCCGTACTTAAAAAAAAAAAAAAAAAAAACAAGAAAAAATTTCATCTAGCCTATAAGATGTTAGCTTAAAGTTGATTTTGATTCACCGACTCACGGAGATGAGCATCTATAAAACCTTGTATAAAAAACAATACAATAAAATAAAATACTTGGCATCTCGACGATTACAACTGCTTATTACGATTTCGGGATTCACGTTGGATTGAAAAAATAAGGTACAGCCTCAGCCACAACTTCTCAGCAGCCAGCAGTCAACAGAGTTATATAGGCTATGTTTGACATGTTGTGATTTCTCTGAGCTTGACGAAAAAGACCAGTCAACTACACCCAAGGAAATAGTGTAGGGAGTGGGGGAGGCTTTCGGCTTTCAGATGTTGGTGAGTGTGATGGCGTCCCGAGTGAACTCAAACAAACATGAACAACCAACATAACCCATAAAGGAGCTGCTGTTGGCTATCGCCCGCCGGCAATCTCCTTTAACCCGAGCAGCTAACGCACCTAGCCTAAAATGTCCCAGTATAAGTTACAGGCTATGTCTGTTATGCACGTAACCAGAAAGAAAAAAGTTGCTAACACCCCCCCCCCCCTTGACAACCCAAATAAAGCTCGTCAAAAGCTAACGATGACGACAGAACGCGCTAATGTCTCCGTGGTCGTCGTGTGGATGTATCGAACCAGTCACGATGGACGGCATTGTATGAACATCACCAAAGGCAATATGTTTCCACTTGATAGGCCTACTGAGATTTGGTAACAATTGGGGATGATTTGTTGTGACGACTGGCGATGGATAGGAAAGAAAAAGATCGAAAAGGGAGGTCTTGTAACGCTTGATGAACGGCTGAGGCATGATAATAATCGGCGAAAAATATAGTACGAAAGTCATTTGTATGGCGCCTTTGCGCTCACGACGGTGATCATGTAGCGGATAGCGAATTGACGGAAGAGCGAGAATATACAGTAGGAGTTGGATGACGAAATGAGGAGATGAGTTTTAGTCTGGCCCTACTGCCCTGCGGATAGCATACCCGCATATACACCCGACGGAGCTCTTTACTCTCTCCATATGCGAGCAAAGTATCGATTTCCAGTCGCCTTTTTGTGTACTTCTCCATCTTTTTCATTGGCTCTCTCCTCTCTCTCTCCACCCGTATACCCGCCGTATGATTCTCTCGCACGTTTTTTTTTTTTTCTTTTCTCTTTCGGCCTCCTCACCAGCACCACACGGTCAATTATTTGATTTTTAACTTTCCCACAGTTCATGATGCGAATAAAGTTTGTTCTTTCTACTTTATATCAGTTTTCTAATAATAAAATTTATTTCAGCTAGGTTGAAAAGGATTTCATATAGAGAGTAAATTTTTAAATCTTCGGTAAGTTAGTGAATCACCTTGTGCCTGTGTAATTGTGTATAATAAAAATAAATTTACTTTGGTGTCTACATCAAATTACGGTTAATTCTATGAAATGCTGTTCATGCAGGCACGTTCTCACTCGGTGCGTTCTTGTGTATTGGCGTTTTTACTTGCGTTTTGTTTCTTTATCAGTTCACGCTTGTTATTTACTTAATTGTGCAACGAATTCTGTGTGGAAATTCAGCGGGAATCAGTTGATTCGTTATCATACGCATTTTCGTATTTTTCTGAAATATTAACACAGCATCTAGAACTGAAGGAAATTAAATGGTTGCACCGCTTAATGACCCAGCAGTAGCTTATCATTTCATTACTCATTTAGGAGTTATATTTTTTGTCGCAATTTTTGAGTGGTACATAAACATCACTAGCTTGAAACAGCTACAATTCCGCATTTAGGATTCCGCCAGAAAGATTGAGAAAAGAAAATCAATAAAGGTGGTATGTAATTCTGGGAACATTTTACAAAGTGACGTAATAATCCTAATGCTAAATTAGTATTGAGTAAACCAAATATAAATTATCAATTCAAAAGTTTATCGATAAGATTTTTCATGTTCAACTATTTATAAGTAACCATAAATACCTATTACCTAATATGAGTAAATAATATCATATAAAGTTAATGTATAGGCTATTGAGCAATTATTTTATAGGCAAATGGACGATTTTATTTACAATGTTCATTTTTTCTATCGAAACACAGCTTTTATGACATGTTGTTTGTGTAAACTTTTGAATCAACAAAGAAACCCCTGCCATGACAAACAATTGCACAAAAGAGCGCGAATTCCGTCGAACAGAATAATAACAAAAAGGGGGAACAAAAAGAAAAAAAAAAGAATTTAATGAATTTCCAATACAAGTTCGTTGCGGTTACGAAACATGCTGGTGGTATACAAAGGCGGAGTTGTATAGTTTCTACTGTGGGCGCGTCGCACGTTCGTTATTTTGGCTTCGTCTGATTCATCAGTGCGACGCGTGCATAAGACAATGCTTCATCCCTTCTACCACTCGATGATCCTATACGAGAGAGAAGGGCAACGAGCAGCGAGAGTATAAGCCAGCAATCGCCGGTAACCTGCATATATCGACTAACCTTTGACTGTTCTTCGCGTCACGTCCGTGCTCACAACTCCGCATTTAGTAGTACTTAAGTACGAAGCCTAAATATACTGTGCTCTTTTGCGAGGGGTCGTGACTTTCACACTGATGTTTATACTCGCTCGGCCCCAAATTAATTTCCAGTTCCTTACTTTGTTGGGGTCATGTTTTATCTTCCAAGAAAACTATAATTTTTGGCTACTGATTGCGACGAGCCCTACTACTGCTGATTGATTTGATCATTACGTCATTATGAATTAAGTAGCCTTATGTCTGGACCTGTCTGAATTTGGAGAATTTTTATAATACGTTTAACATAACAGTAAAGCATATCTAGTAATTCACTATTTAACGTGTTGTTCGATCGGGAAACAAAATGAATAATTTTTACCGTTCTGAAATCAGGTCAGTATATGGAATAGTTTCGTTATCTTGGTTTACTTCGTTCTGAGTTTATAACTATATCAGGCTGATATTCATTACGTATAGTTAATATATGTTTTATGTCGTTCAATCGTTTCATCGACTAATCTAAACATGAAAGAGACAAGCAGCAATACCTAGTGTTCAATTCATTTTCGATCAATTACCTGATATATGTAAAGCTATTTCGTGTTGACTAATATAATATGGCATCACGTAAGTAAGATTTCTGGACTTTTCTTCCAAAGGTATAAGCACTACATTTCGGTTTTCCCCGTTGGTCGAAGGAATAACGGAGAAAGAGAGGGGAAGCTTCACCCATTCAATAGATGGCGTGCGAAAATTTTCCGCCGCAGTGACCGGCTAGTGATATGTAAGACTTGTCTACTACAGTATGTCTTAATGTCCGATTAAGGTGAAATGCATTCTAACATATGATGATTATTCCTTTCAGAAAATTAACTAAGCAAAGTACGTACTGGAAGTTATACTATAGTGTTGATTGTCATTTCGTTGCGTCCTCGGCATGTCTAGGGATTTCTTATCAGAATCAAACCAGACCCCCCTCCCCCCTAAAAGGAGGAAAAAAAATCAATACTACCGGTACTCTTCTACTCTGTAATGGTACGTATACAAGTTATATAAGGAATGAAAAAAACTTTGTAGTTTTATTTTCCCATGAAAGCGTTCGTAGTTATCAAACATTTTTTAAAAGCGCCTATCACTGTATGACCGTAACGAAAAATGTTTAAAAAATCCGCGAGTGAAATGCCACAGGACAAACTTCAATCATGATTTATAAAAAACAAAAAAAAAAATCAAAAAAAAAAAATCAAAACAAAAATAATCAAATGACGAGCGAGAAGTATTTTGCGAATAGAATCATTACAGCTGTAGTTACATCTGTTTTTGCGAATGAACTAATTATGAAATCAAGATGATAATTCACGCAGTGAATGACGCCTAACTTTACCGCGACTGTACGCCGTGATTGCTGTTTTTCTCCGTAAAAGTGTACTCAATACTACTTCAAAGATATAATAAAACCACCGCGGTCGAAGATTGAGACGAGTTTAAGTTTGGAAATATGAAATTAACGTGGACCAAGATGTCCTCTGAATCAAATAAGTTATATAGCTACTCCCTTCGTCGTCGCCAGCGTCATCTTTCCTTCAGATCAGCCTATAGAGAACGAAATTGAAATGAAATTGACAAGTCATGAAATTGAACAAATTTCATTTCGTTTTTTCTCAACTGCTGTGCATCGTAAATGAAAGGCAAGCAGGGAAATGGCATGAACAAAGCGAAACTCCCAGCAAGTCCTAATCACACTTTGATCAATAGAACTGCATTGTCAGCAGCAAACCAGCCATCGCGTGGTTCTGCCGACATGCATATTCGGTTTTTCTCTTTGATTTCCCATCGAACGGAAGTAGTATAAGGCATCGGGAAAAATAGCATCACAAAAAAGCGTGCCCTAAGGCACATTGCAGCCGCTTTTGACACTGCGCTATTCACTAATCACCAGGTCTCCAAAGACGTCTTCTCTTTTGGCTTGTATCACGGTAAATAGGTCCTTGTTAAGCTAATTTACTGAATAAGATTAGACCCGAAAAAAAAAGGAAAAAAATGATGAGAAAAAAAAAATTCAATCACAAAATTCGATCGTGAAAAATTGTAATCTTCTGCCGCATTGGCAAATCGATGACGAATAATGGATATTACGGGTGGGAATTCCCATCGAAAACTTTTTCCCTATGTACTGCGTTCATGCAAAAGCGATCTTCTATTATGAATGCGTAATAGTTATCACAATTGAAATAGTACAATTGAAATCGTAAAATTTTGTCATTTACCATACGTCAACTACATTTCCCTTATTGGCCATGTTGTGATAAAGGGATTCTCGATACGAATTCAAAATTAAATTTTAAAAACTATTGTGAAAATGTACAGTCGCGTCAACAACAAGTAAAGTAATACCGAAAAAACACGGCAACTTATTATTTTGTTTCGATTGCGCTGTTTGTTTTTCTAAGTGACCAATCTAAAAAACGTGTTTTGAGTTGCGACTATGGATGAAAACAAGCGAGGTCACGCTTGTTATACGCTTTACACACGGTGAATTAGTTACCTGATCCGACAGAGGTAACCCTAAGCTTTCCTCGACTCTTCCGAATTCATTGTACTTTTCCATTTCCATTAGTGTTCCTGTCCATCGGTTCTGTAACCACCAAGAGAGGGGGGGGGGGGGACTATCTGTTCAGGTGACACTTATGGTCAACAGTGACGTGCCAGTGGACGGCCTCACGTCTCCTATGCGCTAACGATTCGGCAAATTGGTTCAGTCTCTTTTACGCTAATGGATGCAGGAACGTAGCAGATGAAATCTAAATAATGAGCCATGATGGTGCACTTATGTTATTATCAACAACGTGAACAAACGAGTGTCCCGATAGTATATATATAGCGGCGGCGGAATCAAGATAGAAGCAGCACAGTAGGGGAAATATAAGCGGGTAGGACACAACGATTTTTTTAACATGCGCACGCAGGCATTCATCATACTGTACAGAATCAAGGAAGTTAGAATTTACATTGTTAAGCAATTAACTTCGTCTAACTAGTCTACGCTACGAAAGTTGAATGCTGTTCCGACAATTCACGGTAGTTCAACGCATTTATATAGAAGCTAGCAGCAGCAAGCAAGCTCTTTATAATGCTTTATTCCGATGGTTAAGTCAATATATGTATACTGCAGCCTACTGCAGTCTAGAGGATTTCAAAATAAATTTCCTCAGACTTTTCGTATAACAATACAGAAAGTAACGAATAGCAAAAAATAGCTCACAATCGCTGGAGGGAAAAATAAGAAGAAAAAAAAGTGACAACACCCAGAGTTGGTTTATTTGTCCCTGAAACACAAGGTAACAATAGTGTACATAGGAGAGGCAGGAGGAGGATGTGTGTGAAGAGGGAACGACGGAAGGTGTCATCGGAGAATGGTAGGAAGCTTGGAAGCTGCTACTGTGATGCGGTTCATATATAATTATATATGGAGCAGGACGGAAAGACAGGATATACACACAGCGAAGTGAAAAAGGAAATCGGTAAGAATGTGGGGAAGATGAGTGAAAGAGGCGAAAGTCAGGCGAAAGAGAGAGGCAAATCCCTTTCCTTTGACACCGCATATAAGATCCTCGACAAACTTAGCGCGTTGTGATGAAGTGGCCTCGGCGGCAAGCGCTCGCTTGACGACAATCAAGGAGCCTTAAGAGTTTCGAGGCAAAAGTCTAGGCAGCAGGCTGCAAAAGGGGAAGACACTGTCGAGACAATGGGCCAAGAAACTATAGTGGTAGGAAGAACGATGGAAACATGCGAGTCTGGAAGAGTCCAAGGTGGAGATTGTGAGGGCCGTTAGTAAGAGAAAAAAAGGGAAAAATTAGCTCTAGATGCTCCCAACGGCAGCCGAAGGAAAAATGAGTAGGCTAGAAAAAATAGGGTGGACGCGTACACACGAGCAAACTGCACGATATAGTGTGTAGGAGAGAGCTATTGACACGTCAGCAGCCGGCAATCAAACAAGAACATCCTTCTCCCTGGGTTCTGTTCCTATTTTCGTATAGACTTATTCTCTCTGCTCTGCTCTGCTCTGCTCTCTCTCTCGGTTGTTATATGTCGATCTCTTATAGGCCCAGCTACTATCTCTCCTTTTGTCTTGCTGCGTCAATGCACTACCTCTTTGCCTTTCTTTCTTTTTCTTCCTTTCTTTCTTTTTCTTCCTTTTCTTCCTTTCTTATTTTCTTTCTTTTCTTTTTCTCTCTCGTGTGTTTCTTCGTCACAGGACTAACAGGAGAATAAGCAGAAGCAATTCGGCCATTTGTCTATTTTCCGAGTCTACCAACTCAGCAGTCAGCATCCATTGTTTCTACGGAATCCGCCACTCCGCACCATTCGACGGATGGCTCCTTTCGGCTCCCGCCCCGCTAGTCATCTCGTCCACCGTCGTCTCTAACCCGCTGCCCATTGGCAGAATACAAAGTGTTTGTATCTGCGTCTAGAGGTGGACCAGCTAGGGCTCGAAAAAAAAAAGAGAAAAGGTCGGAAAAAGAATAAGAAAACATATAAAGGATAAAAGAAAATAGATAAGACCGGGGCGGAAGTGTCGCCAACAATGACGTTCTCTCTACCCTCTATCGGCGAGATCTGATTTTCAAGTAGGAATCCGCAGCTAGCGGAGAGGGATATATAGAAGCCAGAAGGATCGGCCTGTATCTGCCTGCCTGCTGGTTGCCTGCAGCAGCAGCAGCTAGGGGCGCGGGAATATACTATATAAGGCTCTTTCATCCCGCTGTACACAAAGCCACACAAATGAATCGAATCGTCTTGCATGGCATCGACTCGACTCGTCGAACCGCGTCGAATATACACCGACCATGCGCTTATATTAATAGATCGATAGAGCACGTCCATCTCTGGCTCTCAAACAGTCGAGTTCTTCAACTTTCCCAGATTTTCACTGCGGGTCAAGAATCGAAGAGATTCGTCGGATGGGGTGGTGGGTTGGTGGGGGGGGCATATTCAAGAGTGTTTTTGACTATAAGGGATATATAATGTGGTCTGTGCGCTGTGTAGGATATCTGACATGCGGCGGCCGTCCCTATTTCCATTGCTGGATTCTCGGCTCCCCCCCCCCCCCCCCCCCCCTTTAGAGTCGCATGACAATCTAAACAAAGACGGGCCAACACAAAAAAAAGAAGAGGTCTTCAACTTTTTTTCGGTGAGCCCCCTCGTCTCGGGTCAGGGGCCCCGGCAGTCGCGGGACTCGCGGGCGCGTATTTAGTCAATACCGGCAAGCCAGTCAGTCGGATTTTTTTCTTCTTCTTCTTTTTTTCTTTTCGTTTGAAACTTGAAACTTTTATCTCTCTTGTTTCATCCGCCCCTGCTGTTCTCTGAGCCGAACATTGGAGAGAAAGACTGTTGAAAGGAGGGATATATAGACTGAAAGGAAACAAGCAGCAGAGGGAAAAGAGAAAAAAGGAACGCGTGAGCGAAAGCAATGGAGGAAAGAGAGGAGACGAGATGAGAGAACGAATCTGCTTCGTTGATATGAGCGGGACACGGACACTCCATCTTTTCCCCTAGTTTCTCCTCTTCTTCTTCTTCCATTTCTTCTTTCTCCCTTTTCTTATTCGTTGCTTCGCTCTCTCTTTCATCTTTCCTTTCGGTCTCCCTCCCTCCCTCCCCCCTACCCCCCGCTTTTCCATCCATCCATCCGCCCTCTCTCTCGTCTACTCTTTCGAGTTTCGACTCTCTTCCGTCGTCTCCTTCCATCGCCTTTTGAGCCAGTCAAGGGAAAGATGTTGAGATTGCTGGCGGGAATCAATAAAGTTGCAGCCGAATACAGGTTCGGCTAGAACCGTGTCTGCAACCTACTTGCCAACCTTCTCCCTCTCTCTGCCTCTCTCTCTCTCTGCCTGTATCTCTATGTTCATGCGTTCGTGTGTTTCGACCGTGGTCCTTATCCTTCCCCATAACTCACAGGCTTCATTGAACACATTCATCAACAACTGCCACACAACTCAAGAGTGTCGTCTACAAGGGTGAAACATTGAGCAAGGAGAGCCAAACCCATTGATGACGATGGAAGTTTGGATTGAGAATAGATCGCACGGGTAGGGCGTTTGTGGCAAAAGCGGATGCAGAGGTGATAATATGCAAAGGCAGAATACATTGGCTAGACGGACATGACATCACTTCCGATCGAATTGGGGTATCTGAAAGAATCCTGCTGAGACTGTACGTTGCATAAGAGAAGCAACGATACTCGTCACAATCAAGTTGTTCATTTCATTTTCATTCATTTTTTTCCCTTCTCATTTCAAATGAACTAAGGAATACAAGTTTTCCGTTAACTAATTGGCTTGATTAATGACATGCATCAAAGGCGTGTAATTTGTTTGCCATTTGATTGATTATATAACTATACCGGTACCAAAGTCACAACAAGCAACGCCAACATCGCCAAAATGTCAACTTGTAACTTGAAACCCAGAAAAACAGAAATCTGCAAATGAAATGAGACTGAAAAAGTTTGTTTCGCAGGAACGAGAAAAGGTGGAGCGTCAGTAGGATTATCGATCGGATCAACCGAATAATGCCGGGACCCGTAGCATCGCAATAAATAACAAACTTATAGCCAATAAGCCTATGGCATAGGTACGTAGCTCGCACGCTTCGGCATTTATGTTGTGGTATAATGCCCCTCATGGAGCAAACTCAAACTATGGCGACTAGACCTGGTTTATTTTAATGCAGCTTTACGATCTCAAACACAAGTTAATAGGCCAAAACTCCAGCACGGAAAAATTCAATATGGTAACCGTGAAAAAACATTAGCTTATATATGAAAAATTAGTCGATAAACTCTGCTAATCAATCACAGTACTATAATCTATCATTTCAAATTTTTGAAAAAAAAAAAAAAAATCCATCGTAGCCCAGCATGAAAGAAGTCAAGTGACACACTGACCTTGCATTTCTGGCACGACGACTTGCTGGAGAAAGTCTGGCCACAATCGTAACGTCGAATGATATCCTCAAATTGGCACACAAAGTGGGCGGCTAGGTTGTCCAGTCGCTCGACGGCCTCAAGGTAAGCATAGCACTGCGACCGGCTGATGGCGATGCCCTCTCGCATGGTGTCACTGAGGACGTGCCACAAGCTGTAGTGGTAGCAGTGGTGCAGGTGGTACTTGCGCAAGGTGTCGACCCGTTTGGCGCCGTCGGCATGGCCGCAGATGCACTCGGCTGACGACGGTTCCTCATCTCGGTCCCCATCGCTCGTCTCCTGGCTCCTACTGCTGGGCTTCAAGTAAGGAAGGCACTGACTAACTTTGGCTACGGCTGCGTCCGCGTTCCTCGAGCCGCCGTCGTCAGCCGTCACTCCGCGTCCGCTCCATCTCTCAACCTCCTCTTCGCCACCTTCTCTTCTTGCATTGTTGCCTTTGGCGGGGTCGAGCGAGGGCGGCCCGTCTTTGCTGCCGCCGCTAGTATTGAGACTGTTCGTCGGTAGACTGCTACTTCGATGGCCAAATGTGACTGGAAATGGACGCCCGTTGACGGCAAAGCTTCCCACCGTTTCGGGCAGACGGCAATAACGGTCGGACGGACAGGCCGGAATAGTCGGCTGAGGAGTGCATGACCCGGGATTGGGCCTAATCCAGTTGAGAGGCGAAGAATTTGGAGTGTTCCCGTTAGCCGCCCGCAGGATGAGCCCACCATCGGCAGCCAGCCATGGATTGAGGGAGTCGGTCATCGGCAAACGGTCGCCGGCCAGTGCGGATGACGGCGACTCCGGCACTGATTGAAATGCCGGCCCTGGCGTGCTGGACGAAACGGCGAAGGAACTGAAACTACTCAAAAGGAGCACTACCACCAGGCAACTCGAAGAAAGTGTCGAGGAAGCTTTCGAAACTGCTCTCCTTCGACCGAGAGAAGTGAACAGCGGGTGCTCGATGGTGTTGGTGAGCCGGCTCGTCTCCTCTTGATTCGCTACTAACATAGGGGGCGAAGCTGTCGGAAGACGTCGCCCCAACCGACGATTCACCAAACCATCGTTTCCAGCGCCATTATCGGCACCGGTTCGGTTTGATCGCCGCTGCCACTGAGAAATTGCACAAATCCACTGAAGGCAACCTCGTCGGTCCGTCCGTCGACGGTGCGACTGAGCGAAAAGATCGGGCCGACCAAGACCGGGGCTTTCGTTCCGCGCTGGCCACAGCCAACTCCACCAGTCGCACCACGTCACGTGACACTTGTCGCCGTTGCGTCGGATGCGGTTGTGATCACGGTGAAGGAGGGAACGATGATTAGCGTTAATCCGGACGTTAATAATGTCCCGGCTTCCGGTGCGGTCGCCATTGAATTGACCTTCACCACCGTCACCGACACATTTGGAAAAGGAATTCGATTTCGAACGGGCGTCACCAGCAAGGGAATTGGATCGGTGATCGAATTTGGATTTGGGTCGCCGCAACCAGACGGATGATGTCCGAATGAGCCGGCACAGGACGGCGCAGCAGAGCAGTGCGCTGTCCAGTATCCAAATCGAGATCAGTGTTCCATCGCTGGGCGAAGCCGACAGGAAGAGCGGGTGTAAGCACTGCAAACCGTAAGTTTCACTCTCATCCGGAGCCAGGGGGTGAGCTACCTGATCGCAAGGTGGGAGGGAAGAGAGAATCAAAGCGTCCACTGAAACCGGAGAGGGTGCGATCAAAGGGGCTGGCAACAGGGAAACCGGCGAAGATTCAACCAAATGGAAGACCAAGGCTAGAAGGACCAGGAGATCGGAAATAACGAAGACAAATGCGACTAACAAAGGAATGCTATTCGGCCAATACCAGGCTTCTCGAAGCGGATCAATTGTGGCAAATCGCTCGTCTGGGTTGGGCGAAAGCAAGGGCGGCGGCGACCAAGTCGACGGCCGGTGCTGGCGTTCGTTCCACTGGGACTGGTGCAGAATCAACCGAGCTGGTTGGACTGGGCAATGGGCCGGCGACCCGCAGCAGTCGAAACGCCGACTGCTGCTCCAGTGCTGGTGATGGGAGCCACGATTGGAAAGAGAGAGCAATCTCTTCGGTCGAATCGGCTGCATCGTTTCGGGTGGGAAACGTGTGGCCGGGCGCCACCAGCACCACCTGCAGGTCTTGCGACTCTTGTCCGGACTTCTTATCATCATCAACATGCTGTCGATTCGGGTTCGCCTCCTTCCTCTGGCTGGGCTCCTGCTGCTCATTGAGAGGTGACAGCAGCGGCGGTTGAAGTAGATTGACATGACCGAGGCCTATAAGGTCCGCATCCGCTACTGCTCCGCCCGGCCCAGGCATTGCAGTAGCTGGGCTGCAATCCAGTACCGGCGATCAAAGCAAGACGCAATCGCCGGCGGCTGGCCGGTGCCACGATGCTGTCTTCTCAGCAGCGACACGCTGCTGTCCTGAACCCTACAGGAGAGACGGCGCTGCCAGCTTGTTCCGTCAGCTCTACTGGATCTTCGAACCGCCACCGTGTATAAATGTTAGGGGAAATTTTCCAGAGGATCGACGGCACTTTTCTATGCCTCCCACTCACGCTTGGAGTTCCGAGTCAACCTCGCATTTACTGTGTGTTCTTAAATCTTAAGTGGAAGATACCATCGATCTACCGAAGACTGTTAGATTAAATGTTATTAAATGGTTTTATAAAAATAAAAAATGGGTAAACGACTGGGAAATAAAATAGAAAGTAGATAAATTATTGAAAAGGTGAAACTAAACACAATAAAAAAATTGCGTTAAATAGAAAAACGTATAAAGGAGTTAATGCCAGCTTTGGTCAATTGAGATAAAGGAATTCCGATAGGGGGGGGGGATCACTTGGACTTGTTAAAGATGTAACAGTTTGTTGGACTGATATGAAGTATGAAAACGGAAGAGCGAGACCAAACGCGTTTGGTCTCAAATCGACGATAGATGGAGAAAACAACCTTCGATTCCTTTTACTTTGTGTGATCGGAGATTGAAGTTGTCACTGCACAGCACCACAAATCAAACGCTTTCTCTTTCTCATTCACACTAATTCACCCGCAGTAACTATTTACACCAAACAAGGTGAGTTTTTCTTTAGGAAATAGTAAAACATTCTACCATAGCGGAAAAATGAGGAAGCCAACTCAACTTTCTAGTTTATCGCACCGCTCCTCCTGATACACTGTACTATTCTCAACGCGCCGCTCTTTGCTTCTGTTCCACTTCATTCTTCTCTTTCCCTCAACCCTGACGACTCTTCGCTCACGCCAGCGCAAAGCCGATGCGTTTGACCCACCATCTATGAAAAGACGTATTGACTAAAAGAGAAATAATCTACATACAAAAAGGTTTTTCGAAGTAACGTAACAAGAAACAGGAAAAGCATTGTATAAATAGAATACAAAAAAAAGACAGTTAGTTAATTAATTAAAAATTATGATAACAATAAATTATAAAATGGGCCTACTGTCCATAGACAAGTTCCGGATGCTGAGTTGCACAACCGCTAAATTAGGATCGTGCGCCAACGTGTCCTTTTAACGTTGTGGGGATAGTAGAAAGCGGGTTTTTTATTATTTAAGCATAGAATTACTTATCTAATCTTACAAATGTTCAGGATTATCGTTGTTTAGAACATTCTGCTTTTTATAGAGTAATTTTAAATGTATAATTCAGCTTAGTTTACCCATTAAAATTAAAGAAAGTCCAAGCCTGGGATGCTGTTTAGTCTTTTCTTGTGTGTTTGAGCTTGTCACTTGTCAGCAGATCTGTCACAGGCATAAATTTCTTTCCTGTGAGTATACTCTGATTCTTTGTTAAAATGGTTAGGGTTTGTGGTATGTTGGGATGTGTAAACAAATTTGGAACTGGAATACAATTTGTTAATCAATTTGTTGGAATACAATGTTATTGTTTACATCTAAGATTCTAAGTATTAAACACAAGAAAAGACTAAACAGCATCCCAGGCTTGGACTTTCTTTAATTTTAATGGGTAAACTAAGCTGAATTATACATTTAAAATTACTCTATAAAAAGCAGAATGTTCTAAACAACGATAATCCTGAACATTTGTAAGATTAGATAAGTAATTCTATGCTTAAATAATAAAAAACCGCTTTCTACTATCCCCACAACGTTAAAAGGACACGTTGGCGCACGATCCTAATTTAGCGGTTGTGCAACTCAGCATTCGGAACTTGTCTATGCTCGCGATTCCCAGCAAGAAAGTTCGAAGACCTTCATAAAGTTTTATCATTACTTTGGAAATCCCAAAGTTAAAAGTAATGATAAAACGAAGATCCCAAAAGATCCCAAATTGGGATCTTTTCTTCGTTTTCAATGAAAGGTTTTTAAAAGGTTAGCTTGAATTTGCCTGTAGGTGTACGGAAAATTTTGCGTCACCACAAGTCGCATTTTTTTGTCGAAAATGACAATTATGGACTCCGTCTTATCCCTGAGGAATTTAATTTACTAAATTACCGAAGGTTTAGGGGCCTTTAATGCAGCACAAGTTACAGTAGTCTGCTGAGAGAGGCACCCCGAAAGTCTTTATTGGGAATTTTCTCGACCAATCAGAATCGAGGAAATCCGAAAAACACGATTTAGGGTATTTTAAAGGTTTAGTTTTTAACTATAAGGCATGACGAAGTTAGGTATAGAGCTTATTAGATACTTCTGCACCTAAAAATAGAAACTATGTGATTCTTTTAACCTCTTCGATGCATTTAAAAAGTGAAGTAGCGGCCATTTACTTTTTGACGGCTGTGATTTTCCCAGATCTGATAACAGATGGCGCTACATTAAGTAAATATTAAACCCCTCAAAAAGCCATAGTAAGAATCAGTTAAATTAGAATGGCCTTTTTTAACGTTAGGTCAATCCCACCCACATCTTAAATTACAAACTTAGGGGAGACTGGAGTAAAACGGGACGGTTTTCGTTTGCCCCCTATATCTCCCCAACTAATCATTTAATTTCTTAAAATTTTTTTTATGTATTCCCTATTGTAATGTACCCCCCATATTTTTTTTATAATTTTATAATTAACCATTTCCCCATAAAAGACCTTTAAAGTTTACTCAGATTTATGGGAGGAGCCTATTTTTTGGGGTAAGTGAGGACACTGGGGTGGGTGGTAAGGGACGTCCTCCGTTTTCGCCTTAAAATTCATTAATAAAATTTAAAAAAAATTAAAAAGTGTTCCACTGCATAGACTCTTTGAGTTTATAAATGTTTCAATTTTATTATTTTGTTAATAAACCTTTTTTCTTATATAACAAAATTCCTTATGGAGCAGTAGGATATCCTGCGTTGCCAGGTCAGGAAATCAAGCCTCTTTAAAATGCTGTACGCTGATTGGCCCGTAACTGTCCCATTTTAGGCAAAAACAGCTGTCCCGATTTCCCGATTATGACTCTTTTTTTAAAAAGTTCATACTGTCTAAATGAATTGATCTAAAATTCTAATTTTTGTTTTAAACGATCAAGAAATGAATCAGCTTCATTTCCATATTAAATTTACATGCTATTAGCGTTTATTTCTTTCTATAAACATAAAATGGCGGAGACGAAAATTTCAAAAAAAAACCGTTTTTTAGTTTTGTCAATAACTCATGCAGTTATTGACAAAAATCAACCAAATTTCATGCCAAAGTAGATTATACAGATTTACATAACATACTAAAAATTTTTAAAGTTTTATTAACATCTACTATTTTTCCCCCCACTGTCCCTTTTGACCCGGTGTCCCGTTTTACTCCAGTCTCCCCTACATCTAAAATTTAACTTACTCTAAATTCCGAAGGCGCCCAAGGGGCTTTATTAGTCTAAGCACATCAGGAGCTGACTTAAAATACCTGAAAGTAGTGTCGTATTTTAGTATATTCAACAGTCATTTCAATTCATGCGGTTTTTTTATTTTAATAATTACCAAAAATGTGAGGTAATTATCATAAAAAACTCCTTATTTAGGGACTGAGGAATATGGGTAACATCCATATATAATAAAAGAACAAGCTTTTGTGGGAGGGGCTTATTCATGTCACGCATAATGTGTCAACACAGGCTCCTCCCCCAAAATGGAACATGCCCAAACATGCCAATCACCACCAGATGTCGTCGCCGTGATGACGCAATCTTTGATGACGCAACAACCAGCATCACCACCAGATGTCTCGCCGTATGACGAAATCTTTAAGTAAGGTACTGGGCAGATTTCCCACGATAAAATCTTTAACGGGCAGATGATTAAGCTACAGAAAAGCGAATAGCAAAACAGTCCGACTTTACGCTAGACAAAAGTTCCCCGGATTTGAACGGGGCTCAGGTTGCTCGTAAAAATTAATAAAAGGTTTCGTAGATTTTGTATACCTACGTCTTCCGTATTATTGCGTTCATACAATGCAGACTTGGAAACAGCAAGATCCGACACTAAATCGAAACAAAGATATATATAGAAATGTAAAATTAATTGTGCGCCGGAAAAAAATAGATAGCCTACCGCGACTGGAAAGAATTTCTAAATGTTCCGTTGTTGCCTTAGCAGTCTCTCGCACTGACATGACCATAGCGGTAAGGTTTTGATACTCAACAGAAAATGTCTAGACGTATAGTGATTAAGTGAAAATTACATATGCTCAATACTTAAGGCTAATCGAGCATGTTATTTTACGATAAGAAAAAGTCAAATCAATTTCTCTACCTTGCTCAGAGATTCAAGGTTTTCAATCCGCGAAAGGAATTCTTGAAGACCTAAATTACTTGTTATGCAAATAAATGATTAAATGGATATCGAATTTACAGAATTTTTTTACAGATTTTTTTTTTATTTTCATAGAGCAAACCAATAGTGCGTACCCCAGCCATATAGTTAGCTTGATAGTTAGGTTCATTAATTACAACAACAGCGCGTGTTTTTTTTAAATTATTTTAGAAAAATTTCAAATTTGTTATTTACTTATTTCTTACATAACTAACAACGTATGAACCAAATAAAACTAGTTTTCCTACAATAACAACGAATAGTAAGCAGACTTGTTACGTTGCCCAAATTTAAATTTTTTGAAATAAAATTTACTAAATTGCAAGCCAAAACTTTGGATTTAAGAAACACAATATTTTTAATGAATATCACTTAGAGGAGTTTAAATTGGTGTTTGCATCCCACTTAAAGGAAATATTTAAACCTTTTAATTTTAAAATTATTATTTTTCAAAATTTAGCGTCCTTTTCACCTTCTCCTAATCTTCTTTAAAAAAAAGCCTAAAGTAATAAAAGTAATATCGCTATCGCGTTTTCTATCGCACGATGAAAATGCGATAAAAACGATCGAAACTTCAATTTTTCAACAGCGATCCGACTTATGGCGTTTGTGCGTAAACGCGAAACGCGAATTTCCGATTCTAATGATCAAAACTGATTCTAATGATATTTTTTTCAAAGGAATCCCTTATTCATGCACCAACCCTATTCTGGACAGCAGACGAAAAAAAATGACTAACTCTTCATTACCCTTTTATCCATCGTATCTATATCAACATAGCACATGTCATCATGCATATCAATATCAGCCTACCATGTGGAAGGACTGATGTTCGATACCAGCAAAGGGTAAATCTGCAGTTAAAGAATTAGCAAAATCTTATAGTCGAACATTCAATTAGAACTGCAAAGCAAGCAAAAGACATATTGAAAAAAATGATACTTTTCCAAACTTATAAAGATCGATTACAGAGCGGACAGTGTAGTCTGTCCAGAATTCGCATCATAGCTCCTTATGGGAGCAAGACTGAAGTTACATATAAGTGATTTTGAAAAAGAAATAAAAATTAAAGGATTAACTGATAACTAAGGAATTTTGTAATCCAATTGGTAACGGAACTGACGAAAATTTCAATGGAAAAAAATTGAAACTAAAACTGAAACGGGCGAAACTCTGTAAGCCGCCATGAAAAAACTGTTACTAATTCACGTCCAATTTTTTTTCACAATTTCAGCGAACTGGAAACTTCGGACGTTAGCCAAATCTATTCGTTGTTTTACCTAGTTTTAAAATCCAACGCGTATAATCACAAGACATAAAAAGAATTTTCGATGATGATTCGATCATTGATCGTCGCAGCGATATTAAAAAGCCTGATACAGTACCAATCCTGTATTAATCTGAGCTTTTTAAACTATATTGCTGATGTTTTGTTTCACATAGTACGGTGATCCATTTAAACCTAGTAAACCCCTCTACAGTCCATGGGGAACATGCGACAAGCGAAAAGCAATGGCTCAATCTCGAAGAAAAAAATATGCATGTACCATGTCGGATTGATTGGATATCACGGATTGTACCTGAGCTCTTGAGAACTGATAAATATGCTACACAGTAATGAGTTTGTAGCCAACAGACGAAGATCGCTGGACAATCGCAAATGTGCAAAAATACTAGCTTAGTTGGGAATTGAAAATGTAAAGGTCCCTAGTTCGATTCCTGGTTTCGGCAAGAATCTTCGTTCGGATTCCCTTGCGTCTCTAAGCGAGAATCATACGAATGGACAAATGAGCCGTGTGCAAATAAGGAAAAAATGTATCAATTATTTGTATGTGTCGAAATAGCTCAGTTGGGAGAGCGTTATATTGAAGAGTTAAACGTCCCTGATTCGATCCCGTGTTTCGGCAGAAATCTTTGTTCAAAATCCCATATCGTCTATCGCCCAAGAGGCTCGGTGGACGTGTTTTCGCGAGATCCCCCGCATGGTGAATCTGCCTGCATCAGTTTATCATAGGAACTTTTCAAGTGAATCATGCCTAGATTGCTTTATTATTACACTAGAAAGTGATTTAGTTCGTTTTAGAATTTATTGGTCTTATTAGTCAGCGACTCTATTGCCCCTCCTCTCCCTCCCGGCTTGAGGCGATGCTTCGCCATGAGGTATGAAGACACTTTTGAAATTGGGTTTGGTAACCCACAGCCCCGTCTCCAGTTGTGAACAGTGCACCGTTTTGTGACTGGTCTCGGCCTCCAAGAATCACCAATCTTGGCGATCGTTCCAGTCCTGTTGGTCGGTGATCAGGTCGTGCGAGTCACCCTTTTCAAGTCTGCAAACGTATCGGCGATTTTGGACAAACATGGCGGCCCTCAACGACATGTCCTTGAAAGCCGGACGGTTCAAGTTCTCATCAAAGACCCCAACGTGGACGAGAAATTTGAGCGGATTTTGGACTACACACCCAACGCCAATATGGAAGTCCTCAAAGTTGGACTACGGGAATTTGGTTCTGTGCTGGACTTGCGGGAAGATCGTTACGCAAGGGCCATAGCTGGCATGATTCCCTGCCTCACTGGCGAAATTACGGTTCGGATGCCCTTGAGTGCCACCATTCCCTCTTACCTTCAAGTTGGGGACTACAAAGTTTATAAGCGTTACTCCAAACAGCCAATAACGTGCGGGGAATGTAACCTGACTGGTCGTATGGCAACGGCCTGCCCGCAGAAATTGATTAAGATCCCGCCGGCAGCGTCCAAACCTAGCTCCAGGAAGGGTCCTATGGCCCCCAAGGTGGTCACAAAAACTCTGGCGAGAGAAATTGTGCCGGTTCTATCTACCAAAATTCCCCCCCCCCCCCCCCCCCCCCCGCTTTTGTCGTCAGAGACGGATCAATGGCGCCAGGTCACGGGCCGTAATAAATCCACAGCCGTGTTGGAGAGACTACTCTTTCCTGATTCAGGAGATCCCATCGTCTGAAGCGGAGCCGATTGTTGTAGATCTGACCACTAGAGGTCGTCCGGTCAAGGCAGACCCCTCAGATGGAGAGCACGAATACACTTAGTCTTCTACACACACTTGATGTTGTAACATGGTGTCAGAAGTTCTGACGTCTGCACAGTCCTGCACATGGTTTTCTAGACTGTGAACTGAACTCTCGTGTATCCAGCTTCATCTGGTGCATCCTGCTACTTCCTAATCTTAATTTAGGATGTCGTCATCTCTCAAGACCCCTGAACCTTTTTCGTTCGGTGCCAGTGATTTGGTGTCACAGTGGAAACTTTGACGTCGACAATTCGAGTGGTACCTGATCGCCATTCGCACTGATCCTGACGAAGATGTCGATGAAGAAAAACAGGTGGGCATGCTGATCACTCTTCTCGGTAGTGAGGGCCTCAAAATTTACGACACGTTCATATTCTCTCGAGCACTAGACGACGATGCCAAGAAGATACAGCCGGTGTTAGACAAATTTCAAGCACACTTTGAGCCCAGACGTAGTGAGGTATTTGAACGTTTCAAGTTTCTAAGACGCCATCAGCTTCCAGGAGAAACTTTGGACACGTGGTTAATTCAACTAAAAAGCCTGATACAGTCGTGTGGTTATCCAGCTGATTCCATTGAGTCGGTGTTACGTGATCAACTCATGCTAGGTGTGGCGGATTCTCTTGTGAGGGAAAAGCTTCTCTACGAAAACGATTTGAAACTGGCTAAAGCGTGTGTTGTCTTACGCGCGTGTGAAACGTCCAGGAATCAACTCACGATCATCAATACTCCGTCTGCAGCTGAGTCAACACACGCGGTTCGAAGCTTCGACCGGAGGCCCTCCAGTATGCCAGATTATTGCCCGTCTACAAGGCGGCAGCAGCCCACATCGACAAATCAAACCTTGCTGTCAACTCAACCTCATTCAGACAATCAGCAAGGGAGATGCAGTAAGTGTAATCGTTATCATAATAAAAATTAGTGTCGTGTGGGTAATGTGCGCTGTCATGGTTGTGGAGTGCTTGGACATGCCGTCAGTTGCTGTCCTAATCACTATAATCAACACCAGAGGCCACCGCAGCAGCCAGCACGTCAAACGCCACCAGCAACAACAGGCAGGGTGCATGCGTTGGAAGAAGAGCATCAGTGGATTGGCAACGTTGAACAAGGAGGCACCGCAATGTCTCTTCCGAGGTCTGTTGATGATGATTATTTTGTGAATCACATGTTGCGTTCGTCCAGTGGTGGGACCGAGTGGCACCAACAGCTGTCGCTAGATGGCGTCGACGTAAACTTCAAACTTGACTCTGGCGCCACCTGCAATTTTTTTCCTCATGAATTCTTTCTCGGTATGCCCCGTCAACATCTTCGTCCAGGGCCTATTGTTCGAAACTATGGCCCACAAAACGGTCTGTTAAAAGTTCTAGGCCGACACACCGCTCAAATAGTTCATCGTGGTACTAGAGTGGTGGTTGACTTTGTGGTTGTTGACGAGCCTGGGCAGCCACCTATCCTTGGCCTGCCATCTTGTGAAAAACTTAATCTCATTCGCCGAGTTGATGCCCTTCAGTCGATTCCCGTCACCCAACCTCATCCAATAGTGGTGAAGTACATGGATGTATTTACTGGTCTAGGTAAATTACCAGTAGAACACGATATACAATTGTTATCTGGCACTAATCGTGTTGATCCAGTTATATGTGCGGCCAGCCGCCTGCCTTTTTGCCTCGAAGATCGTGTGAACTTGATGAAATGAAGGATGCGGGCATCACACCTGTTCACGAACCCATTGAGTGGGCCAGCCGGATGATGGTGGTGGGAAAGCCGGATGGTGACGTGCGTATTTGTCTGGACCCGTCGGAATTGAACAAAGCAGTCCAGCGACAACACTTCTCAGTACCTACCATCGAACAACTCTTTGCAAAAATCGGTAAGGCCCGATTCTTCTGCAGCCTTCATGCCGCCTCAGGCTTTTACCAAATACCATTGTCGACTGCAGAGTCCTACCTCTGTACGATGGCGACACCTAGGGGCCGGTACCGGTACCTTCGCCTGCCGTTTGGACTGAAGTCAGCCCAGGAAGTCTACCTTCAAACCATGTTTGATCTATTTGGAGATCTGCCAGGTGTTCTCATTTACTTTGATGACTTCCTCGTCACCGGAGAAACACAGGAGGAGCTGCACGCAAATCTCGAAAAAGTATTCCTGCGTTGCCGTCTTCACAACTTCAAACTTCAGTTAAAGAAATGTCGGTTCTTCCTCCAGGAACTTCCGTGGCTTGGTCACGTCATTTGGACAGGGGACTCTCACACTGGATCCCAACAAAGTCAGCGCAATGCTAGAAATGCCAGATCCCGACACTCCTGCTGACCTTGTACGTATTCTCGGAATGGTCACCTATCTGTAAAATTTTGTCGGGACCTAGTTGAACTCACCAGACCACTTCGTGACCTACTAAAAGCCGACGCCGCGTGGATCTGGGAGGAGCCTCAAAAGTTGGCATTCGCCACACTGAAAAATGCCCTAGCGTCTCTACCTGTCTTACGTCTCTTTGATCATTCTCAGGATGTTGTCGTTTGGGTGGATGCGTCCCCCATTGGCATTAGAGCCGTGTTGCTGCAGAACGGTCAGCCCGTCGCATATTCATCAACATCACCCACGTAGACTCAAAAACGCTACTTTCAAATTGAAAAGGAGCTCTTGGCGATTCAATTTGGTCTACTGCAATTTAAACAGTACGTGTACGGCCAGACAGTGGTGGCTGAAACGGACCACAAGCCGCTGGTTGGCCTCTTGGAAAAACTAATCGCGTCTTGTTCGCCCAGAATCCAGCGGATGCGTCTCCGGCAACAGTTCGACTTCAAGTTGGTTTACAAGCCGGGCAAGGATCTCTTCATTGCTGACACACTCAGTAGGGCGCCGTCACCCAACTTATTTAATGATAACGTCACTCAGGGGTGTGAAGAGCAAGTTCATGCAGTGCTCGACCTAGTCATCTCGAAAGCATCCACTAGAGAAAAATTTGCAGCTGCAAAGATTGCGGATCCTACGCTTTGTCTCGTCAAAGAGATCCTGTCCAAAGGTTGGCCTGACCACAAGTCTCATTGTCCAATAGCAGCAAAACCGTTTTGGGGTGTTCGTCACGCCCTTTCTGAAGTAGACGGACTACTTCTGTATGGCAATCGACTAGTAGATCCAGTATCTCTTCGTCCCGAAGTCATGGAGGGGACTCACGATGGACACTTTGGTGAACTGAAATGCATTCTGAGAGCCAAATCAGCTGTGTATTGGCCAGGATGCGATGACCAAATCCGAAACATGGTTGCTGGCTGCATCACATGCCAAACACATCGCCATCGAAATCCTTCACCGCCGCTTCGTCCTGTGCCGCTGCCTTCACACGCATTCCAATATGTGTCGGGAGACATATTCACCTTTGAAAGTGTCAACTATCTGCTCGTTGTTGACGCATACAGCAAGTGGCCGTCTTGTGTGCCTCTCCGTTCGCTGACATCCTCCTCCGTCATCGCGGAGGTTGCGCGTGTGTTCTCTGATTTCGGCACCCCGGAAGTGTTCATGTCAGATAACGGTTCTCAATTTGACTGTGCAGAGTTTCGTGCTTTCTGTGATCGGCGCAACATCCGTGCGGTGTCATCCAGCCCCACTTACGTTCAATCCAATGGGCTCGTCGAGCTTCATATCCAGACTGTAAAGCGTACCATCCTCAAAATGTTTGCATCCGGCAAAACGCTTTGGGAAGCTTTAGCAACCATTCGGTCCACTCCAGTATCAAATAGTCTTCCGTCACCGTCAGTCCTCTTGCAAGGCCGTCATCTGCGTGGATATCTTCCGTTTTTACCCGATCAACTTACTCCGCAGCATGTCCCAGCGTCTTTCGTTCAAGCTCAGCTACAACGTAGACAGGAAATGGCCTGCTTTCAACACGGAGGCCGCCTTGATGTCCGGGGATCAGCACTCAGAGTCGGACAGAGCGTCAGAGTACTCATCAGTGGTTTGTGGATACCTGGAACCATCGAATCCGTCTGTACAGTGCCGGGCTCTTATGTTGTTCGTTTGGCTGATGGTCGTGTATTTCGTCGCACACGCCGTGATATAAATATAGAAAATTCGTCCAGCGCATCAAGCACAGCCCGTGCAGTGGCTGCCGGTCCCATCCATTCGTCCAGCGCATCAAGCAAAGCCCGTGCAGTGGCTGCCGGTCCCATCCTTTCAAAATTAGTGTGGCATCCGCCCCTCACTCAACCGATCCGCCCGGAGGTTCCTCTCATCATTCCGTCAACATCACAAGCGACAGAACCAACCCTTCCAAATCCTACAACAGGGCCGAATCATCGTGGTCAGCCGTCCAAAACTACACCACCTACGCCTTCCCAGCAGCAGGTGATTCCTCCGGAAGCAGTGGTTATTCGGCAAGGATCTACTCGTTCCGGTCGCCCATACTTGAAGTCATAAATTTGATCTTTCTTATAATTTAATGTGTGTGATAGCTTGTGTTCTGTTGTGTTGGTTCAATCACCTCAATTATGTCACATGCTCCTTACTATCATATGCATTAGTTGGTGTATGCAAGGCTACTCGTGTTAACTAAGAATTGTTGTGTGTCATTGTAGGCTACTCGTGTTAACTAAGAATTGTTGTCTGCAATTGTCCTGGCAATCAATGTATTAACTTGTCAACTAAGAAGGGGGAGATGTTGTAGATCTGACCACTAGAGGTCGTCCGGTAAAGGCAGACCCCTCAGATGCAGAGCCCGAATACACGAGAATACACTCTTCTACACACACTTGATGTTGTAACACCGATTCCGTCTGTCAACCCGTCGATTATACCGGAAACCCCGGAGGCCACACCGCGTGATGCTCCATCACTACTCGAGAGCTCCCCCGGTGGAGGTGCAAGCGATCAACATCGGCCTTCCGACTCCGCGTCGGAGGTGGACGACCACATTTCGGAGCCACACTCAGGATCCGGCCACACCCTGACCGTCCACCATTTTGTTTGTGACCCGAACGGCCGCCTTATATCGGTCCAACTGCACAATGCCTCCTTTGTTTCCCTCTACCGGACGGGGCGTCCGGAAGAGTTTTTCGTGAGGAGCGGAGCGCTTTCTTCCAGGTCGTCGTCCCTGCCTTTCTGTCTACGGTCAAGCGCCCTCTCATCCTTGTCGGGAACTTCAACTCTGTAAACGGCCCTCAGGATAGGCTCCGATTAGCTGGAACAACCCCTTCTACCAAGGTTGATCATGCCTTGGTTACGTTGGTGTCCAGTTTGGAGCTAGTAGACATGTGGAAGGCCCTCCGGCCTCGGGACTTGGGAAACACCTATACTCACCAAGGGGGATCTGCTAGAATCGACTGGATTTATTTTTCCCTCCCCATCAGTTATTTCATTTCTGCAATCCATTTGGATGCTACCTACGTCACGGATCACTCCGTTCTTCATGCTCAATGTTCCCTTCTTTCCGATCCAGAACTGGAGGTTCAACCACGACCTTCTATCTGGAAAATTAACATGTCTTTTTTGTCACAAAACGCGTTTGGAAATCTGTTTACCAGGTTCCTCGCCACTGCATCGGCTCTTCCCTTCCGCCGAACAAACGTGACCGAATGGTGGGATACGGTATTCAAACTCGGGGTGAAAAGAATTGCCCAAAGCTACTGCCGTCGCCGTGCTCTTCTCCGCAAGGAGATTGGTCGATAGTGACTTTCAAAAATGACGGCCTCAGGCCGTGAGCTCAACTGGGTAGATTTTCAAGCAATCCGTGAGGAAGCTCGCAACTGGAATGTACGAACGCTCCATGGAGCCAAAATCCTCTCCTGTAGCACGTCCGAGGTCGATACCGACACCCCGTCACTTTTCCATGAGCGGAAGGAATCTTCTCGGGGCCAACTTTACCCGACCCGACCTTTGCTGGATGACAACCCTGGTAGCACGCCTCTATCCATAAGATGTACGTAGCCCATCTAATCAGCCGAGTGAGATATCTTAACCCGACGTCAATAGGATTGCATATGTCTATACTAATGTCGCGCTGTTAGACATTCAAATGGGTACGGCTTACAGCCGTCTTCAAAATACTTAAATTTAAGCAAAAAGAAAAGAAAAGAAACGTTCCTCGGTGGCACGAAACCATGTTCTTTGGAGTGGTACTCCAGTGCTCTACACACTACACCACTTGTTATTACTTTCTAACTGTATTTGGTTCAACGGATCTAAATTAATATTAGCAGTTAAAATGATGAAAATTTAGTCCTTGTTTAAGTCCTTTTCGTTACGTCTGTCTGTTAAGCGTCTGATTTCTAGTCACAAATGGATGTCCGTGAACGTAGATCTATAGGACATCTATACGAAGATAGCATAAGGTCGTAGTAAATTGAGTATCCATTTGATATCCAATTTAGGTTGTAGCTAGATGAGATTCGATTTAGACATGAAGACATCCATATGATAGACGATGGATGTGAGTGTGCTACCAGGGAACGGAGATACCATATCGGACATCGCCGCGGTCAATAAATCCTTTACCGACAGCTTTTGCAAGGTATTCAGTGTCGAAAATTGCGGAGAAGTAACCTTGAAAGCCGCCTTTCTTGGTAGAATCCAGCGTTAATCTTTCCCATCTGATCTGAATCGTCCACCGGAACTGGCGGAATTATCCGCGACACTCCACAAGATGCCACTAAACGGCAGCCCCGGTGAAGACGGCATCCCCTACGACTTTTACAAACAATTTTGGAACGACAATTTTGGTCTTCCTCGAAATGTTCAATGCGGTTCTGCGACAAAAGCGGGTGACGGAATCTCAGGCGATCGGCTTGGTCATCCTTGTCCCGAAATCTGACAAGCCCAGCAAAGTATGGGATTAGCGTCCCATAATACTGTTGAACTGTGACTACAATATCATAGCCGGAACGATAGTCAATCGCTTGAAGAAAACGCTTCCCGACGTAGTCGAGTCCTCTCAATGTGGCGGGATCCCTGGGCGAAAGATTTACGATAACTTATAGCTGTATCGCGATATTATTGCATTTATCGAAGAGAGAAACGTGCCTTGCGTCGATAGTATTTCAGGCACAGCGGTTCCGGGCCTCGTCATTGGTGTCGACTTCACGAAGGCCTATGATCTAGTTCAACGTCACACTCTTTGGAAAATTTTGGACGCTTTTGGTTACCCCGAAATTTTCATCTAATGGATTCAAGCTCTCTACTCGGGAGCCCGTATGGCACTACTGAATGGCAGTACCGTCGCTGGTACCAACCAATGCCTCTCGTCCTTGAGGCAAAGATGTCTGCTTTCGATTCATCTATACGTGCTGTTTCTCGAGCCGCTGCTATACCGCCTCCACCGCGATCTAAAAGGAATATCCATGTTTAACCGGACAGTGACTACCCGCGCCTTCGTTGATGACCTCGCCACTTTTACTGGCTCGGATACTGATATTTTACGTGGTGTCCAAGCCCTGCAAGATTTCTGTTCTTCTTCTTCTCAACAAGGTTAAATCCAAAGCCCTTGGACTCGGTAGCTGGACTCAACGAAAGATCTGGCCAGTGCCTTGGCTGGCAGCCGACTCAACGCTCACGCTCTTCGGGATCCCGTTTTCTTCCTCCGTCATGGAAACGACGGCCCGAGTTTGGGATGCGGCCTTTGGACACCTACAGGGACTCGTCCGAACCAACGTTGGTCGCTGCTTGTCCCTTCACCAGAAGGTCCATTTTCTAAAATCCGAAGCCTACTCCAGAATAGTTTATATCGGCCAGATTCTACCTCCCCGGCAATTGGTGTAAAGATCCAAAGTGGTGATACAAAGTTCCTGTGGGGTGGTCGGCTGGAACGACCCCCACCCGGTGCCATTTATCGCCCAACGAATGACGGCGGATTGGCCATGTTCCACACGGACCTGTTCTTGAAGGCCCTTTTCCTACGGCCCATTGCGATGGCACTATTGGGCCAGGACAGCAGTGCTCGCTTCCTGCTCTGGAACTGGCTTGTCTTCCCGACGCGCCACTTCCTTCATCTTTACAAGGTCACACCGGCGACGGCGGCCTTTTTCCAACGGCCGGCACACATGGAGACGGCCCTCCAGCACCTACGGATGATTCTGGCTAACGGATCTCCCCTCCCTCAACCTCTTACTCACCGTAGGATTTATACTCGGCTCTTGGTTTCGAAGTTTACCTCAGGCCACATTGAACTTGCCCAGCCGCAATTGGATTGGGAGACTATCTGGCGCTCAGCAAAGTTCCTCCCTCCGGCCACCCGAGAGTCCCAGTTCCTATTCAACCAGCGGCTTCTTTTCACCAGAGACCGTTGCAACGAAATTGACCCTAGGGTAGACCCAGTTAGCGATCGCTGCCACATCGAGATTGAAACGGCCGTCCATCTCATGACAGGTTGTTTCGCTTGACGGGACCTCACTTCTTGACTGCAGTCAACTCTCCAGACCCTTGGATGTGTTGGGAATCTCTCGTCATGGATCCGGGGTGACATTGGCCAACTGCCTTATCGATCCCCTGCCCGTCTTCTGGTAGCAGTCTATGTAGACCTCACCTGGAGAACCCGTGAAAGACGCCGGATGCTAACAATCACCAAGATTCAGCACAACTGGCGGTCCCATTGCCCATCTTAACTGATCCGAAATATTTTTTCTCGTCGTCCCTCTTGCTCTCCTGTTTTGCTTTTTGTCGCGCCTATGGTTGTATAAATAGTTCCACCTCCCACCCACCCCCACCCTGTGATATCCGTTTCGCTAGTATCGTCATCATAAAGTCATCTGAACCCCACATTGTCTACTTACATCGTCTAAGCTAATCAGTTCTTTCAAAAAAGAAACGTTTCTAAATTAAAAAAAAAAATCCCGGTATGGGAATGGAGGGCATAACAGTAGAAAAGTTAGAATATATCAATTTGGGATCATCTTCTGACGACAAGGATCTAGCTCAGGCCCCACACAACCAGTTCGGCAGATCAATCCTATTCCCACTGTTGTAATGACAGCCCAGCATAAGTTCATTCCACCCCCATGTTTTAGTGCGAGAGTTGGAGAAAACGCCTTAGATTGGTTGGAGCGGTATTTATTGACGGGTAGATACAATCATTGGGGAAACCAGGAAATGAGGGCCAATTTTGTGATATATACTTGGAAGGAACGGCCATAAAATGGTATTTATTCTCCAATCTACCTGGTGACTGGGAAGATCAAGCAGCTGTCCCAGCAGTGGCAGGTGTGGTGGTAGTTCCGTTTGCGGCAGGGTTGCGAACCATCTTTCTTCAGGAATTTAAGTAAGATAACTTTTTACTCATTCAAGAGGCTAAATTACGTCAGTGGGTTCAAAGGGAGGAGGAGGATGCGGCGTCTTATTAATACGATTTTCTCAAGATGTGTCATACGGTAAATCCTAACATGCTACAAACTCAAGAGCTTGATTTTTTATTTGGCAGGTTACATAAGTCGTTAGTGAAAAAAATTTATCCCTTCACACCGAGGCGTCTTTGCAACTGGATAGCCGTGCATGGACGGAAAAAAATGGTTTTGGCTCATCTGCACCAGTGGTCCGTCAGGAACAGTCCGCAGGGAAAGATAATCTCGATCTATGAATGGTTTTGGCAGGCCTTCAAGATTCCCTTAATGAATTAAAAAACGCTTCTACACAAAAGAAAGTTACTTCTGATATTGCACCTTTGACTCAAAGAGCGGCAGATGGCCGATCTGTATGTTATTATTGTTCCCGTAGTGGTCACTATGCTCTTAATTGCTTCAGCAACCCCCGATCCCAATTATTTAGGGGTGGACGACAAGGTGTGCCGTATCGTCCATCGAATGGGGGCCCTCCACAGGGTAGGCTTCCCGTCAATTACTTAGACAATGGATCGTTTCAAGATAAGAATAGCCCTCAGAAACCATCACCAATCCTTCCGTCGGAATTTCAACAACAACCTGCTCAGCTGCCGGAATAAGATCAACGGCAATGGCGTGTCATAACTTGTATTTCCATTACGAGGCTTTGATTACTAACATTTCGTTATGTATGCTAAATTCCTCGAAGCTCATTACTGAAACGGTGCATTGTGGAAGAAGGGTTGTTAAGGCGGTGGTTGAAACTGGGATTGTCATCACAATCATTTCTCCTAAATTACTGAAGTATACACAATTTACGTTGGAGTCATGCATGGCCCGAATATTGTCAAGGCGAATGGAGCGACGATCTCTCCGATAGGGGCTGCCTATATGATGGTTACAATTCATAATAAATTGCCCATGGGAACAGCACTCGTTATGCAGATGGAGGGCATTGATCTTTTGTTAGGTAACGATTTCCTGAAGCAATTTGGAAACGTACACATAGATTATCAGGCGTCAAAAACGTTAATAACGACGGGATATTGCCGTTAAATTTTATAGAACCTCAGAAAATTGAATTGGCGAAATCACGCAAGATTAAAACAAAGGAAGGAGTGAATATTCCGGCATTTTCCATTCGACATGTTGGAACCGAGACGGCAATAGTATCGCCGTCTGGGGTGGCCCAGCTGTTTACTCTGTCTCGGCGATTGATGTTGAATAAAGCTCTGACAGTAGGCCACGCTTTACTTCCTGCTCGTGCAAACACTGTGCCAATTGCCAATATTTCTGGTCAAGAAGTCTGGCTTAACAAGGAGTCTACGCTGGTTAAGACTCAAAATTATAATAAACAAGTAATTTTGTGTGATTTAGACGAGGCGGTGCCACTACCAACTGTTCTGGATTCGACAGACGATAATCAGCTACTTATATTTGAAGATTTAGAACAAGCTATTAATGCAGATTTAAGCGAAGACGATAGGAGTACGTTGAAATATATGTTAAAACATCATAAGGCTTGTTTCGCTTCAAACTCCAAGGAGATAGGACGTTGTCCGGTCGCCGAACATGCTATTCAAGGACTCAAGGAAGGGGCGAAACAGTTCAACGAGGACCTTATCCCAGCGCTTGGAAGGCAAGACAAATTATACAAACCCAGGTAGGGGACATGTTAGACGCAGACATTATTGAGATTTATCAAAGTGCCTGGTCTGCACCAGTGGTACTTATTCTCAAACCAGATGTTACATGGAGTGTTTGTGTTGACTATAGGGGACTGAACGAGGTGACGGTAAGGAACGTGTACTAATTACCTCGAATGAGTGATATCCTCAGTAAGATACAAGGAGCGGAGTTATTTTCCATCATGGATCTGCAATCCGGTTATCACCAATTACCGTTACGAAAAGAAGATAGGGAGAAAACAGCATTCGTCACCCCCGATGGACTTATTACCTTTAATTATTTAATTTAAATTTCTGCCTTTCGGCCAGACAAATGATCCTAGTACCTTTCAAGGTACCATGGATATTATCCTTGGAGGGTTACGTTGGACTTCCTAACTAGCTAGTTTACCTTGATTACATTATTGTTTACGCCTCTACTTTTTGTTCCTTTACAGCACCTCAATCTAGTATTATCATGTTTGTCAAAAGCCGGATTGAAGTTGAAAATGGCCAAATGTTAATTTGCTATGACGACGTTGAAGCATCTTTTTGTTTCGTCATAGACAAGGTACTTTGTATTCTTGGCCAGCTTTGAAACTACAAACAAGTTGTCTTCAAGGGCAAAACTATACTCAGGTTAAAGGGCGTCAAGGTGTGGGATTTTGACACTCCATTGCAAGCAGATGCCTATCAAGACACTGCCATTGAGGTATGTTTATCACATAAGTCCAGAAAAATCATCAATTAAATTTTCTTTGTCTTGTAATCGGGTACTAAGTTCCTCAGATGACTGCTTACCTGTACCATTCAAGGAATGGTTGGAGGATAGAGGGGAGAGGGGGAGGGAAAGAGAAAGAGCTGGAAGGAAAAGAGGATGAGCTGGAAGAGAAGGAAGAGAAACCTCAACATGGAAAGAAAGAGGAGCTGCAAGGTAGAGAGAGAGATAAAAACTGGAAAAAGATGTAACTTCTTCTTCTTCTTCTTCTTCTTCTTCTTCTTCTTCTTCTCCCTCAGAGCTGTGATAAATTGATTGGGAAAATTGTCCTTCTACCCTCCCCTTCATCCACTCCTTTGACCAAAGTTATGCGCTGTTGAGCTCACGACGTCGCCAATGGGTGTTGAGAACGAACACGGCACCTCATTAGACGCATCCGATCCGCTCCCGCTCCTCCTCATTGTGCAGCAGCTCCGCAGCATGCTTCTCTCCAGACTCTCGTGCTCCATCGCTCTTATTCTTTCATTCTCCTCGCATAATGAACGATTGAAACACGAATAAAGAAGTACGAGGAGAAATACAAACCCCAGCCAACCGAGCAGTCTGTTAGATAATAAGGTTGCAAAAATTCAATATTCGTGACACTAGAATAAATACCCAATGAAAATAATTTTGTTGTATTTGCCATAAATTTTTATTTATTGGTAATATTTGTCGTGTATTTTTTTTTGTAAAATTGAAATCGATAAAATTGAATTAAAATTGTCAATTTATATTTACACCCTAACCCTTCGGATACCTTGGGGCGTACAGTATCCTAAAAAATCCGAATGCGATTTTTTTGAGGAAAACCATCTAGCGGCTGGTGAAAACAAGCTCTTTCTGAAACTGGGAGTGATTGTATAATTTTTCTGGGCAAGGTCACAAGTTGACCAAGGACAAAGCCTCGCAGGAACAACAACTCACGTAATCTTCGGCAAGTTGTTATTCCTTCTTCTACGTTGTCAAATGAATCAAAATAATTGTCAACATAAAATTATCAAGAAATTTTTTTGGCGACCTCAGCGTAATCCGGATTGTCTTTCACTATATTGCGCAATACGTAGGTGGCGGAAGTTGGAGATGAGCTGGCTCCGAATATAAGCACCATCATCCGATACGTGATCGGTGGCCCAGGATTACCAGGTCGTCGCCAGAAGAATCTGAACACTGATTGGTCTTCTGGCCGGATGCGTACTTATAAAAACATTTTGTTGATATCCATGCTGACTGTGTACGGATTTTCTGAAATGAAATAAGGCGTCCAGCATGTCCGTCATCAGCAGTTGACCGTTGTGAAGGGCATCGTTTAAACAAACGTTCTTAAATTTGCTAGCTGCGTTAAAAACCAAGCGCGGTTTATCCGGGTTTAGAATATTTCCCACTAATCCGTGAGGGACGTACCATACTTTCCCTGTCGGGCCTATCAGCTAATCCATTCTAATGCGTCTTGCGAATCAAAGGTCCATATACGCTTCGATAGCTTTGGTGTAACGATTCGTGTAGAGAGGGTCCACTCTGAAGCGGCTTTCTACGGCGTAGAGTCGTTGGAGTGAACTGGATCTGTTGTTTGGTAAAACAACTTGTGGTGTGAAGAAGGGTAGTCCAATTTCGTATCTCGGTTGTGCGTCTGTCCCAATCCATTTAATCGTTGAATCTAGTGTGGCTAATGCTGTTTCATCTTGCATCTTGTTTTTATTCTTTTGCGGTCCTCCATCGACCCACAAAATTCATGCGTCCAGAACTGTGCAGTACGTCGTTGTTTTCCTCTTCTTATATGCTGTTACATGTGGCCGTAGTTGACTCGCAAATTTCTTTGAGCACGTTGCCCTGAACAGTCCAACCAAAGGTCGTTTTTACACCATGAGGGCCACTTCGTATTGGAGCGCGGGTTTCCAGTTGTTTTAGATCGTCGGTGACATTCGCTCCAATAAATATTCCTACTTCTCTCCAATCAAAATTCTTTAGGTCGAGATACTGCAGATGAGCCTACTGGTGCTGATGTTGACTCCATTTTATGCATCTTCTGTTTACTCTTAAGTCTGGGACGACAAGAAGAGGCTCAACATCTATTTCCCTGTTGCTGTTAGTCGTGGGGAAAATTTGGCATCTCGTTTTAATCACAGCTAGTTTTGGGTCTCTTCCATGGAAGGTCGCCAATTTCATGTTCGTTCGTTTTCCGTTGAGTTTTAGAATGTCGGCGAGATCTTTGGAGATGAGTGAGGTCTCACATCCTGGGTCCAGTAAATCGGTTGCTGTAGCGTTGTAATCACGATTGTGCACTAAAAGGCTGACAAACGGCGAAACGGCCACCTGAAGGGCTCCAGTTCCTTCCATTGGGGCCGTCACGGAATTCATCTGGCGTCATTGTTTGTGTGGACGTCTGCTAAGTCCTGCCATGTTTGCCCGGTTGCTTTCCGTTGAAATTCGATCTGCGTCGTGGGTCATGGTGTGATGTGTGGAGCTGTTTCAAATTTTCTTTTTTGCAATCACGGCATAGTTGGTTGCGACCCAGGCATCGGAAGCAATTCTCTAGGTCCTACACCGTCTGGGCTCGTTGGTTGACTGTCATCTCTATAAATCGCGTACAACGTTCCAATGCATGGCCCGGTTCTTCGTTGCACACTTTACATTTGCTTGTGTATGATTGATCCGCGTTGATGCCTTAAACGTTGACAACAGGGCCGCTTGATTCTGTTGGGTAGTCGAACGGTGGAATGCCTGTTTCCCTTGCCGATTCCAATACGACGATGACCTCTCTTGTTGATTTCTGTTAGAATATTGTGATGGAGGGTTTACAGCTGGAGTCTCCGGGACAGTAGACCTTGCGCTCTGGACGTTCTTCATTCCCATGAGATCCAAATCAAGCCACAGGTCTAAGTCTCGCAATGTCGGATTACTTGTGAATAATCGTGTAACTTGTCTTCCCCATCTTGACAGAAGACTATCTGGTAGTTTTTTTGCTATGCCTTCGAGTGCGGCGCTGGATTCCAGTTCATTCATGTCAATAGCTGGCGGTGTCCAGAGTGGCGACTGCTCCATACAGCTACGACGAGAAAGTTTCTAGCTCATTTCCTCCTCGGCATAATTGGATTGCCATAAGATGTCGGATATAGGAGCGTACCACAAAGTGGGGGTGTCCATGCTTTCTATGCAGTTCTATTAACGCTGCACGTTAAGCTTGTGGCGTTACAAAGATTTGACTCATTTCTTCTTTAAGATGTGGGTAAAGCATCGTCGACAGCATCGTAAATCGTTGTACGTCTAATGAAAAACGTCGTGAACCATGATTTCTACTCTTTGTATGAAGACCGGCAAGTCTCGTGGTTCTTCTCCAAACGGTTTCATTTTGGCCTTGTCTTCAGCCAATCTTTTTCTCGCTATTTTTTCATCTTCTATCTCGTGACGTCTCTTAAGCGAGTCTTTTTGTTTTTGAGCTGCTGTGGCCGTTTGAACATCGGTTAGCGCTTTTTGAGCGTTTAGGAATTACTGGGTGGCGTTATCCTCTTGTATCTCCAATAGCTGTAGAGCGGCCAACGTAGCTTCAGCATTCTTCATTTTCACGTAGAAATAAATCTCTCCAAAGATTTTTTAAATAACTCTAATGAAGAGCCATGGCCCAGTTTTCCGCTCTCTCCTTGTCTGGGCCGTCTTCACCAGCAATTATTGCTGCAGAATTGCTGTGTAGCCGCATGCATTCTTAATATTGTTCGATTAACGTTTCTTTCTGTTCCACCAACACTGCGACGTTTTTGGAGGCGGCAGTTCCTGCTTCGATTGCCGTGCAAAGTTTCGTATACTTTGATCGACACAGTTTACGTAAGGATTTGGCCAATTCTGGGGATAAGCTTGATTCGTCATGTTCACTATCTCACATTTTTGGTGATTATCGTTCCTTGATTGTTGTCACTAAATATCTGTAAGAAAAATGTATGCCTTTAGGCCACTTCAAACTCGTAAACTTTTTTTAATTTTTACCTTATGGTCTTAAGAGCCAAGTTCTGCCTTGAGGCTGCCTTGTGGCTTCGTATTGGATCAACTCGGGTCAACTTTGGGCTTCGTCTCTGAATAATCCTGATATTATCTAGTCAAACATTTATAATTAGTGCCTTGAGGACATTTCACGCGTCTTTTAAACTTAGTTTTTCTCATTTTTTTCACAACTTCATTTGTCACGAAACGGGTTTCGGCACCATTATGTTGCCTTTCGCAAGAAAACACTTGAAAATTACGTTCTCTCTTCTTCTCATACCTCTATAGTATGAAAATTATGCTACCTGTTAATGAAATTGCATTTAATTCAGCTTCGGTACTTTATTCAATGACAGAAAAAACTTCTTCCTTCTTACAGCAAAACTGCCATAAGGCATCAAAAATTGTCTGCTCTTTTCCCATCCCACGAACCAAAAAAAGCGTTGCCGGATAATATCTTCCATCAGGAACAAAGTTGATATAATTCAAGAATGCAAAAATGGTAAAAGGAAGCTCATCAATTTGGTATTTAGGTTTTAGTGGTAGGGTCAAGGAATCAAAATGTTAACTAATTTCTCATTTCCAGATTGGTGAAGTCTGAAGTGTGACATGAAATCGTCAGCTTAGTGACAAAGGAACCACCAGCTCTGCCTAGCCTCTTAGAGTTCGCGTGAAGGAGGAATGGAGGAGGGCCCACTTCGGCTGAAAAGTGACGCTATGCTGTTATGGCCGTTGGCAAAAGATTGATTCCCTTTTTTTTCACTAGCTGCGGAAGGGTAGCCTTCCATGTACTTTTTATTGTGATGCTAATAAAACGCGCGAGTTCAAACAAACTAAAAATTTATTCTCTCAGGTGTTAGACTAGTAATAAACAAGGTACATGAGGGTCTACAATTTTGAAAGTTTTGAATGAGCATGTTTTTTGGTGTGAATCGCTCCGCACAAATCATCGCTCATTTGTTTAGTTACGTATTTATAACGAATCACTAAAAAATCATAAATAATATTGCTCATTAATTTCAAAAAGTGAGTAGGACAGCCCACTTTTGGAAGCTTATCGACGCAAAGAGTATAGAGAATATCACGAAAAGAATCGAAATGAATGATATCTCCAACAGCGCAAAAGTCTAACACATAAAATTCCACTCGTTTCAACAATTCAAACAGTTTCGGGCAAGAGTATCTCAATTTCCCCCTGCTTTTTGTTTTCGTGAGAAAATGAGCCGTAAAATCCGCAGGTAAATTTTCTAATTTAACTTCCATCGTTTGGTGGCATTCATGGCAATAATTGCCATTTTTAACAAAACGATGTATCAAATAGCCACTGATTTGAAATACGACATTTTGATTTTTGGCCGACACATCTACGTCAAAATCGCTGTTGTTATCATGGTCTACCTTCATGTTGGTTAGCAGAAGGTCCTTCATGTAGTCCTTGAGCGATTATTTAGCCAAACTTTCACGTTATCTTTAAATCGCTGGACCAGCCAATCCATGTATGATGTCAGCATTTCTATTTTCTCCTCCCCATCGACGTTGCATCCTCGGAGAATGGTCTTGGTCGGGTAATATAAGCTGAGCATTCTGAATAGTTGGAGGAATGAGGATGCGGTTGGTTTGTTTTGGGCTCCACCCGCTGAGCGAATGATCCCAAAAAATGAAATATATCCTTGTCATCAAATCAGTTATTAACGTGCGCCATTGCACAACTATATAACCTTACCTCCAAACAATCTTGATTAAATTTTGCTGTGAGGACATAGGTCAAGTTGAACGAAGGGCCCAATAAGAGCTCAATCAGGTCTATTATTGATTTGATAGTTATTCGTAGAGCCTTTATTGTGTCTTTAGAGACAAAAGGTGGAGGTAATTCCGGACGTGCCACCTCTTGATAAAAAGACTGCGTACGATCTTTCGGCTTAGGAACAACTGGGAGCTTCATCTTGATGAAAACTGTAGTTTCACGTAGGTTTTCATCCAATTTGAGCAGCTTCTATTAACATCGAACGTAACGTCAGCATTCATCAGGCTTACATATATAGCTTTCATCAAACAAAATAATGAAGAAATGTTTACCTCTTTTTTTTCCTTCCATTTCTGCTTTTTAATGCCGTCGCGTGGCCTACGGGCATTCATGGTGTCGAAGCAGTCGTTCAGTAATTGTAGTAATTCTTCTACTGGTTTGCTTTTGACAAACTTTCCCCGGTTCTTCTTCAATTTGAGGACAAGTGTGGTAGTATTCCAGCCCCTTGGCAACTGAAGAAGAAAGAACCTGATAAAAGGTATAAATGTTATATTACACTGATACTGCGGATAACACTTGTTTGAAGCGATACCTGCATAGCTAAGCTGACATTCATTTTCTGAAATGAGGTGGGGTTTATATGCATCTTTCTCAGCTTTGGACAGGCCGCTCCTTCACCAAATACTGCATCAGTATCATATAACTCAGCTATTAGCTGATGGGGAGTCATCAATTCCCCTTGACACTGTTCATTGAAAGAAAATGTAATACAGTAATGTAATCGCTCTAAATATTCAATTGACGAACCTGCACTGTTTCGTGATTGTAAAGTTGGTTCCGCATGCATTTGAATGCATGGGGTGGGTCTTGGAGTGCATGAATTTTTCGATCAGGATTTATGGGGTGAGGAAATGAATTCGTGACTGTTTCTTCATCACCTTTCTTTTCAACGCCGGCTCCTGTGAGCTTCCAAAATTTCATGTTAGTAGATGCGCCATCACTTACAGTTGCCAATACCCGGACACCGCGAGCTTCAAGCCGTATAATCGCAGCAATAATTAAGCGATGCAAATCATCGCCGGAAGCAGCTCTAGCAGAAGCAAACACTCCAAACGGTTGAACCCAATTACTCAGTAGCGGTCGAACCATAAAAACCAGAGCATGATCTGCTAGCACTGGAGTCTCGCTTATATTAGGCTCTGGTCGCGACGCGTCTACCTCATCATGATGCTCAATTTCATCTCTGTTGTAAACGGGATCAATACTAAGGTTCACAAAACCGTCTATAGCAAGCGATTCTTGGTTGAAATTCGGTTGCGGAGTAAGGGCTATTTTGTCAAAAGTGAGGATGACTGAAAGATCTTTTCCTGATTTCCCTTCCACAATTTTTTCTACGGCCTTTAGGGCTGCCGTGTTGAAATCGAAATGGCAACTAACACCGCTAAGAAGTCGTCGCAAAGTGCTACAGCTAGGTAGGGGAAGGAGCTTAAGTCTTCTTATATGTTCGTATGCCGCAACACTTTTGATTCTAAGAAGAAGACATTCGAGCAACCACTCTGCCTCGTAGTGCATTCCGTGTTTGCTTTGTACTTGTGCCCGGGCTAAAATTGTTTGTAGAGTTAACTTGGCCTGAAATACACCGAGCAGATATGAATCGTTTATCAAAACCAAATACTAACAATAATTGTGTGCAAATAACAATAGATAATAGTGTAGTAGGTCGAGTGGGACGAAGTGCTTACAAAATATATAACATGCATGAATGGGTTTAGTTATTAAATCACTAAAGTGTGTAAATAAATGTGTTTTTAGATGAAGTGTGCAATCTACAGGGAGACAGTTGTTCAAAATGTGATACGTGGAGGGTAGAGGGATTCATAAAAGACGATTAACAGGAAAAATATGCATCCTGCCGTCACAAATTCATTTTTGGTATGTAATTAAGGGAGCATGGTATATGTGTAGTTGATGAGTAACGGGTGGTGTAGACTTAAGTGATGTGTGGACGCTTGAAGGTATCGTTATTCAGGTGAAGTGCATGACGGAGCGTGATAAGTTTTTACCTTGGGGTCCATGGGTGTCTTCATATTCTTCATGAGGTGTTGTAATGTGGTTGTTTTAGCAGCTTAAGCCAGTTTTAAGCGAATGTTGCATACCTCTGCCTGCAGGGTCTAGTAAGTCGGAACAAAAGTTGTAAATTAATAGAATCCACCATGATAATAAACGTTATTTTCCCATACCTTTAATCGTGCAATCGCGCGTTTCTTCCACCTTTCCAGCACTTTAATTTTTCTTGTTGCCTGATTAAGTGCATACTGTAGTTCTTTTTTAGTTTTGTATGCGTGAATCACCTTATTCGCAGCACTTTTTCCTGTTTTGGTGGCACGGTAGCGGCTCATGACCAATGCAGGCAGAAGCAATTTGCATTCAACACATATGGCGCTATCTGTCGCCGCAAGCAAGTGAAAATTGAATTGAAGATTAAAATGTTTTAAAATTAAGCAGAAAAGAAAATGTGTAGCAAGGTGTCTTACTTTTTAGCTCTCCAAATTTTTGTATCGTCCTCAGGCTCATGTAGATGTGAAGCAGTTGCAACGCGGACTACATCTTTGAATGCAGGATCGCTGATTCCAACACACCTATCTTGTGTTGCAAAATCTCGCAACATTTTGTTTGCTTCGGCGATAGTTGAAAATGTTTGGGGATTGGCTATTCCAGTATTAGCTTGGTCGCATAATTTGCCTAGCATGTATTTTGTAACCGTAGCTTGAAGAAAATCGATGGTGGCTGACTTGATAACCGTAGGACATCCATCAACAACTATTGCTTCCACTAAATGTAATCTGTGATCAGGTCTGTTACATACTCCTAGCTTGAGTTCGGTCCACACCTCTGTCGGTGGGAAAATTTCAGGGTCATCGACCCTGGGGCAGTTTGTAGGCAGGTTTTCGGTTTCGACGCAGATTGATTCTTCTTGTGTGTCGTTGGTCTCCATTTCACAACTAAAATTTTTTTTTGTTATTTAAAACCCGATGTAACATTATTTACTAAAGATAACCGTTACCTTGTTCCTGTCTGAGAATTATAAGCCTCAAATATGGTAGCCCGGTAGGTGAATTTACAACTTGTTGTTCGTCATAGTTTACGTTTCTGTGGCCAATTTCATTAACACAGTAGTCAATCCCCTTTGCCAAAGAGAGAGATGGAGTTAAAGTTGCTACTGGTTGCGATGTTTGTCTGTCTGGCATTATGAGATGGCATTTGTTGCTTTCATATGTTTTTCTTTTCACAGGCATTGATGTAGCTGAACAGATAACAGAATCCTCTAACATTTTTCTTTTCCTAATTGTTGGTAACCTTGGTTGACTCTCTTACATATAGCAAAAGATAGAGAATTAGAACTAATAATTAACAGCTCTAGAAAAAAGTTAGATGTATACAAACAATTATCGATGAACAACTTATACCTTCTTGTGGTGTAAGGTTTACAGATGGGATGGCTGTTGGCAAAAGACGTTTACGAAAACTGTCAAATAAATTCACTGATTCATCTGCAATAATTCTGTTATCTTCGCGACAGTCACTGGAAAGAAAATGTCGTGCACAAACTACACTTCTGCAAGTTGGATTCCAATGTGATCGCCCAACAGCAGCAATCCATTTTGCCCTCAATTCCACGTCTTTAGGGAAGGTAAAAACACAATGTTTTAAAGGATTGGGATATTTTTTGGTCGGCTTATATCCTGTTCTACATCCTAAAACACAACAAGACGTTTTCACGTTTGAAATGCTTTCTGTTTTTGGCTGATAGCAGACTAAACTTTCGTAACGATGGCAACCGACATCTAAATTTCAACATGTAAGGCTACCCTTCCGCACCTAGTGAGAAATTGAGAACTAATTTACTGCCAACGGCAATAACAGCATAGCGTCACTTTTCTTTGCAGGGCCTTATGCGAGTAGCGCCTCCTCCTTTCCTCCTTCATGGAGTTAGTCTCTAAGTTCTAAAAATAATTTACGCGCAGCACGCCTGGGATGAATATTCTTTTTTTAAAGAACACTTATGATTGTGTTTGTTGACACATCAACATTGCCGACATCTACGACATTTAAATCATTTTAATTATATTTAATTCGATATTGTAACATTAAACTTGCCTGCGATTTCTTGCGCTGTTGTGATTGTTTGGCAGCGACCACCTGAAAAAATTTTTCTTCATCCACTGGTGTCAATTTTTTTGGTCTACTGAAACCCCTTCGCCTTATTATTTCACCAGTTTCGTGATAACGTGTTTGCGACGTTGTTGCATAAAGATACGGTACTACATGATGTTCCCAAACGCTCATTAATGAAAGAAACTGTTCTTCCACATTCGATAAATGTAATAATACTTGCGCGTTCTTGAGTTTAAAGGTTTTCGGCCGAGATCAGCACGAAACATGATGAAGAATGAAATACCTGTAAAATACTAACTTAAGCAGATATTTTTCTATCGACTGAACCTTGCTCCATCTCTATTTGACCTTGATGCGAGTAATATTGGGATAGGGAAAACTCAGGTTATTTTACGAGGTGTGGTTGAGTAAACTCTTTTCTAGCTATATGTATGAACTTAATGTGTTAGGAGTATTAAATTATTTAGATTGAGTGGCCTTGACCACATCCGATGAAAAAATATACCTAGAAACTATGTCATTCCTGTCTTGTATATACATATTATTTCATTTTTCCTTTTCAACCCCCATACCCTTGGTGAGTCGGTGGCGGGTAGAAAAAGGGTGTGAGAACACGGTAGACTATAAAAAGGTGATACTCGTCCTGAGTCCCATCACCATTTCGCCTTTCATTCTAGAACATGACACAACAACAATTGTTCGCCGTGCAATTTTCGTCCTCATATTTCTGGAAAAATTGTATTTTCGTCGATGACTATAGATATGGGTATTTATATATTTGATTTGTGTGATTCATTTATTTATTTGATTTTATAGTATCCTTTTTTTTAAATTTCAGATTGAATAAAGCAGGGGATTTAATCTCAGTTTCAATGCACTGTTCCCGTCAAAGATCGTTGCTGGATCGTTTCATACAATTTCACAAGAGAGATCCACCGCATTGAAGAACCTCGCAGCATCAACCAATATTTTGGTGTTTTGCAAAACGTTGCTGCTGTCGGGAGAACCATTGTCCATTTGAGAGTATCCTGGTATTTCTTGTCCGTGGAACGTGCACCGTTGATTCGTGGAAAAAACGTTGTGGAAAGCCTAACTCCGCCCCCAAATGGGGGGAGCCAACTCCCAATATTTCACGATTTATTTCTATGTTTTAGCCCTTGGCACCGGTATTTCGTGTAAATTTCCGTGTATCGTGAACTTAAAATAAATTTTGCAAGGTGGCTGTAATATTTTTTTTTTACTTTAAATCGGTGTCTACCTAAGAAATATAAAAAAATCGATCCAAGCAGGTGGCCCTCCCATGAACACTATTTGGTTGGTAACAAGATTCCTTCGGTAATATCCTTCGGTAATTTTTTTAAACGTTAAAGAGACAGAAAATAAAGGTTATGGTAGATTAATACATACTTTAACGTTTGGAAAATTCTGTTTCCCTTTATTCTCTTTCATAATTAATTCTTTATAACTAATTGACTAATAATCTGTTAATATTATGAGTGGTGCGACTTAGGTGTGGCGGAGGCTTCGCCCCGCCACCCCACGTCGCGCTTCATGTTTAGATTAAGTTTTAGCAACATTTATTACTATAGTAACTTGGAATTGGAAAAATTATTAGTTACATATTAACTATAAAGAAATGGATGTGCTCTTATAGCAGTTAGATTAAACCACCGCTGAAAAAATCTTAATTCAGGCATATAACCTAAGTGTTTTACGACCGGTTCCAAAATCGATACCGATGGTTGCGTCGCTAGCGATATTACCATAGCTTTACTTCGTCTTTCGTTACATTGTTTGGTGTACACACCAACCTGACCACGCTTTCCCTTAAATCTTATGTCAATTTTGGTCTAATGGTTAGCAACCCGTGCTGCCACTGGTATGGTTCGGTGTTCGAATCTCAATCAACCCATTTAAGAAATTTAAATTTGTAACTTTTGAAAAATTACACTTAAAAAATTTTCGGAGGTAAATGGATGTGGAAGATCGGTGGTAACTCTTCACGACCGCTAAAAGATCTTGATGACTGTGGAGAGGACAAGGGAAGAAGAGAGAGATGACCCAGAGCTTAAAAATGAGTATGATCAAACATTTTTAAAATGTTCCTCAACTTCTTGGTTGATGACTAACTGTTAAAAAAAAGGGGAATAGAAATTTTACTTGATCAAAAAATTTATTAAAATCAAGATCATCATTTATTAAAAACAGTTAACAAAAAGAGACAATAATAAGAACAATAAAGACGAAATCGAACAAGAACAATAAAAATCAAATCAAATATCATCAAAATATCAATATAATATCATCAAAACTTGTCTTGCTAGGAAAGATTCAAACTTTTTTTCTTTTTGTTAACACTGCTGAGCACTCACTGCACTGACAGTTGGAAGGTTAAGCAAACAAAAGCGAATTCACTGCCTAGGATTCGGCAACCAGCTAGGTAACAAGTACGCAAATTAAATTTTTAAAACAGTAATGAAAACAAATGAAACCCCGTTACGACATGTATCAAATTTTGACAGAATTATGTACAAAATTTGGTGACGATTGGTCATTCAGGGAAGAAACGTATAAAGGATAACTAAATGGACATTAAACCCTCTGAATTTCACTACTAGCTACTACTACCCTACCCCCTATACCCCACACCCTATATTGTTAAGGACCTTCGTATATAAATATACCTCAGGGATAAGTGTTTTAAAGTAACAAGTGTTTTGCGACGCAACTAGCCAACTTACCCGCAGATGTCGCAAAGGGATTAAAATTCATTACTGATGAGACAGTTGAGAAACTAGCATTGCGATCTTTCACACGGAGGAGGGGGGAGAGAGTGGGTAAAATTGTTCAGATTTTGAAAAACTTGCAACAAACGGAAAGTATTTAGTCAATTTTCAACTATGACATGTGTAGAGTTGTTGTATTCTTTATGTCTTGGCCCATTATTCGGTTTGTTCATCATGGCTGAACACAGTAAGTGCAGCAAAGAAGTTTTGCTAGTTGATAATATCTCAATACTAAGGTATGAAATTGAGGACACAAAGAAAAGGCCGAAGGAGGCTTACCTTCCAAAACAGACAATATTTTTTAAATGTAATTTTGTCTCCCGTCCACTAATCGCAAATCGCTTTCCGCACGTAAATGAACGGAAGAATACGAATAAGCGGATGATTTGTAAGAAACGAAAAAGGTCGCTAATTTAATTTGATGAAATCGCACTGCATTAGGCGTCTGCGACGGAGTCACGGGAGTCACGTTTTTTTCAAAAATTGTGTTCTCTTGCTCTGCTGGTCTCTTTTCGGCTTTTTTCTAATGATAAGACAAATTTGTGATTTCGATTTATGTTTTTTGGGGGGGGTTTGCGGTTGTTCATTGTTCCCGTTAATCACGTTTCTGATCCTACACAAGTACCTCACTATAACGGTTTTCACGTAATTTTTTTACCATTTTCATTGATAACATAATTGTGTTTCATGCATAACACGGCGTTCCGCATATAATTTTATTTGGACATTGATTTTACGTGTCTAGCTCGAATTTACTAGGTTCTAAATTTATTGTGAAATGGGCCGATCCCAAATATTTCAATGACTGGCGAACGGACGAATACTTGTGGCGCCAAGGATCAGGGAAGAAAAAAATGATAACCCTTCACAATGGAAAACTCTTTTTCAAGTTTTATTTCAAATTACGGATTAATCAAGGAGAGGAGACCGAGGCGTTTACGAGTGAATTCAACAAACGTGGCTACATGCACGAGGATTACCCAAATCAAGTGCTTGTTATTTATGATGGTGACGAAAAGGCGGTGAACAAAAACTATTTTCACGGGAATTCAACCCGTAAAGAAAAAACAGACAAGCCGTATTTTTGAACGGCACCATCTGTGTTAGAGACTACGAAAGCGAGGCCAAACGAACCCCCTTAAAAAGTTCACGGGGATATTATGGATGCTACATCCATAGCAATGAAAATTCAAGCTTTTGATGCATCTCGCGACATAGAGCAATTGAGAAATTGCCAAAGATTTGCCCGTGAAAGAACATCTATTAGTCATGATGCCCAGTATAATGCCTACGAAGTTTGAATCGACCCAAACTTCCTCAGAAAATATGAAATATTTCCACATCTTTACATAGCTTGTTTACAGTTTGGTAAGCTAAACGTCTTTTTTAAAAATAAATATTGTTGGTAGCTACTGTCACGCGAGGGCGTGCTAATGAGAATTTGTTTAAATAGATATAATAATCCTAATATTTATTATCCATGAATATTTTGCTGATAATGCCCCGCGGATCCACTTGCCTCGCAGAGCTCACTTGCCCCGCATAGCCGAATTTCCCCACGGAGCCTATTAGCCCCCCCCCCCCCTATAGCGATGGCAACCACAACCGTCGACGTCACAGCCCTGAAGTCAACATCAGCAGCGTAGTCACACCCGAGACGTCACATCGGCACGCCATCCAGCCAACATGCCGACGCTGCACGCTGACTTGGCAAGCGGGATCAAGATACTGGTCCAGCTCAACCAGCTCGCAGGTCCAGCTCAACCAGCCCGCTGGTTCATCTCAACCAATAACACGTTCCAGCGGGATCATTTATCCTCTAATTAACCGCCACTATATAAACTGTAAATTTCTTCATGTGACTCTCTCTGCTATACTCCCTCTTGACCGACACACGTAAATACAAGTAGCTCCTTCGTACTCAACATCGTTGTATTCTCTGTAAGGAATCCTCTCCTTACATGTTCATATGTAAGGAGAGGAGCCATCTAAAAATGGCTCACGAGTTTAAAAAACTTTTGAATCGAAATGATCTGCCGGCCATAATAGTGGAAATCGACACAACCTTCGATATTGGGTATTACTATGTAACTTGGATTAGATTCAGAGTCACGGATTTTTATGAGTTGGAAACAAGTCGATAGCTGGACTAGCGTGTTTCATTCATTTGAATAAGTTACAGGCTTCACACGAGTATTTTTTAATTATGGTGAACGAAGAGGCACCTGATTTTAAATCAGCGAAGAACGTATTATTTTGTTCGGATGATGAGGCAGCAATTGTGAACGCTCTAGAAAATATATACCAATTCTTAATGGAAAATAATGTGTTTAGTTTAATGGAATATTATTCTTATTCTATAATAGGTATTTCCGAACATTCCTTGTTCAAGATGCAATATCCACACATGGAAGAATATTAAGCTGAAATTACGTAGTCTTGGTGTTACCAGAAAATCCTCTTTAAAGGTGGTTAAGGATTGATCAGTTTTATCAGCTGATCAATCAGATCAGCTACGTTGAATTTCGCGCTGTTCTTCGCACCTTTTCGATAAGCAACTGGTCTGCTCTAATTTCCATTTCAAACCTGAATCTTAATGTGAAAGGCAAATTTGCTATGTGGTTGGGACAAAAATTTCTTTATATTGTATACATGGATGGCGTATAACTAAGAAATATTTCTGTTTAGGATTTCTCAAAGTATTTTAAAACCAACATAGAACCAGCTATTAATAACATGGGTGTGTGGTCTCTTCAGAAATATGGCGTGAATTTCCATCGACCAATAGAGCAGAATCGTTTAATGCTCTCGTAAAAAGTCGTTTTGTGAAGCCAAGAAACTATAGTGAAGGTGACATCATTTTGGGAAGTTCTGAATTTGTACGTCACCAAGTGTTGAGAATAAGAAGAGCTCGGTATGGGATCGGCGAAAGATGGTTGCTGTGGGAAGAGTTTCGTCATTTATAAGATATAAGTCGTGAAGAAAAACTCAACCCCGAATGATGAGGACCAGCACGAATTGGATACGAACCAAATCCGATCTCAAGATGTATTGCTGGTATAATTGTATAATTTTTTATCAGAGCAAATTAGAAATTAGAAATGATCTTTAATTATTTTTTAGATTGATAAAACTTCTAGGAGATTTCTTAAACCATAAACCCCGAGTGCAAACGTAAATGAGAGTGCAAAACTAATTATACTAAACCACAATATTACCCTTGTCCCGGAACAGAAGTGTTTTTGCGTTACTTCCCTTAGCGGGAAAAACGCACCTCTTTTCTTCTGGATTGGGAAAAACTGCCAGTTCTACACTTGTTCCTCCACAACGACATGCTCACATATCAAAGCTGCTATGATGTCGATTGGTTATGTGCTGAAAGTGCCTGCTAATTAAAAAAAGAAACCCAATGGAACTAGAATGATGAAAAAAGAAAAAAAGAAAGCCGGATCTGGACTGGGGAAAAAGAAAAGTGCTCGGAATAATGATACAAAAAATCGAAAAAAAAGTAAATGAAAGGTTTGTGTTTTAATTTATCATCTTTTCTATTTTTTTTTTACATATTTAAAATGATAGATGAGTACCAAGCAAGCGGAATTCACGACTCTTTCCGAAGAAGAAGAAAAACTGATACACCATTCATGACCGGAAAAAATAAAAAGGAGCCTGTGCAGAGTCCTCTGTTCTCACAATCCATCGTGGATCAAAAAGTCAAACCGACTAAGAAAAATGTTGTTGATCCATCCGATGAATCAGAGGGTGATCTCCGACGGACAAAATTGCTGCCTCTTCTTCCAATGAACACGATCTGGTGGATAAAAGTGCTGCCTTTTATTCCAATGAACACGATCCGGCCGATAAAAGTGATGCCTCTGAATCGTCTCAGTCAAGCGATGACAGTCACCATCCAACTGAGAAGAAAAGACAATTCTCGTCTCTATCAAGTGATGACCACTTCCATGAAATAAAGAAGAAGAGATAAGGCCGAATAAAAATCGAAAAATTGATGATATGCCACTTTTTCTTTCAAACACCGGGAGTGATATTGATTTGGAAGTATAGCTAAAGCCAAATCTCTTTTTGATCTTCTGCCCATTACCAACAAAAGGAATGGCGAGACATAACATGCGAATGAAATCCAAGAAATAGAGTGGTTGGCTAAGCACGAAAACGATAAAAGCTAACATGGAGCTTCTAACCCTTTATCGACGTGAGCCAATAAAAGTTTTTAACTTCTAGACACCACGTAAACGAGGGTTAAGAGGGGATTCCCTATAGGGCTCTGTCCCGACAGGCAATAGAAAGATCCAGAGGATCTCGCCACGGATGTCCCTACGGCCGAAAAAGGGCTAAGACAACATTCCTCGTTAATTGGTGATCTTTATAACTCTCAGTGGGGCCAAACACTCGTCTTTGAAGCTGCAAATAGCAGTCAATAAATACAAATTTTGCACAACGGTACCAACCATTGGCTGCTTGTTGCTAAAGGGTTGATTCAGAAGATTCCAACCTAGTGTTGCTATATGATAGTTTAATGAGTGGAGATTCTCCAGGACAACACGTTATTTACTGTATTGCATAGATAACGAAAACTGAAAACATCAATTATCTCAAGTTAGGTTTACGGGATTGCGTATAGCAGAGGGACTCAAGCAGCTGCGGTCTTTACGAAATAGTATTTGCGACTGCACTTGTTTTTGGAATGAATCCGGTGGAATTGAGATTCGAAGTGCAAAAAATAAGACCACATCTAATGGATTGTTTGCGCTCTTCTACCATTCTTCCATTTCCTACCGTTGGGACTAGGGTTCGTTCGCAATGGCGACCCAAAAAATTTTTCTCATTCGCTGTTTACTGCATTTGCCGGCTTCCGGATGGAGATACGAAATTTCCCAATTATAGGTAATGGCGCAGTTAAATAAATGCAAAAAAATTATTCTGCCTTAATATTCCACAATGCGAAATTGATTCTTGGAAACGATTGTGGCCAAGGAAAAGTACGGACATCATGACAATGACATCCATTGAATTTCGTCACATAACTCAACATGTAAAGTAAGGGGATATGTATTTTCAATGAATTGTGGGGCGAAATTCAATCGTCTTGGTTATTTTTCGTGGAAAATGAATATTTTATATTTTCTGCCACTGTAGGATATTTATGGCTTGATTTAAACAATATCGTGGAAGAATACAATGCAAAAAGATAAATTGAACTGTGTATATTGGTAGAATTTGGAGATTCCATTCGGTGAGAGCAACAACAGAGAAGGGCCGAAAATTATTTTAAGTATTTTTATTTATAAAAACCAGTAATACATAAAACATGTTATACATGTTATGTTTATACATGTTATATCATTTATGACAGATATCTCACAGGAAAGGAATTGAGCAGCTACGAATTATATTAGACTTGAAACGGACAACATCAGCAGATTTGGTGGTTCCTTTGTCACTAAGCTGACCAGTTCATGCCACACTTCAGACTTTACCAATCTGGAATTTAAAAAATAGTTAACAAAATTAGTTCTACATTTTAATTCCTTGAATATCAACTTACAAATTGATGAGCTTATATATACATTAATAATTTTGCACTCTTGAATTATATTCAATCAACTTAATCCTTCAATCTCTCTAATGTGACAACCTAAGGCATTTGATTTACAGTAACATGAGTTAAACAAAAAATTATATTGCCTACTTCATCATTAGGAATATTATCTATGTTGGTTGCTTGGGGCAGCGGTAAAATGCGAGTTTTACAAGATGTTACCTAGTTTTAGTTTAACTTTGATTAAATCTTAAATATACACCAAAAGAGTACACAGAATTACATTTTTATCAAAATTAAATTGAAATTTATTTTGCTTATCAAAATTCAAAGGGCAACTGAGTACCGTGTTCCACCATGATCAATCATCATTTGCGTTAGATATACTACAGAATGGAAATAAACGAGATGCAAATAAAGATCATGGCGGAATCTTTGTTGTAAGCAGTCAAATTGCTTTAACCTGCCTAAATTCGTTTTTTCTTCCCATCATTGTTTCCGTTAGGGAAATCAAAAAAGTTTGGGTCGTTGTAACTGCGATCGGCAATGGCTTTCTCTCCTTCTCTAAGACCGAAAATAAAGACATCTCGGGCTAGCCTAAGATCTGACCATTCGCCACAGGGAAGGCCGCCGTAAGCCCAAACAATGTCTCCGGTTTGGATACAAATAGCTAGTTCGTATCTAAGACCGGGACCATGACAGTTATGGGAGTACCATTTCGGGTTGAATGGCGATGATTCCATGATTCTGAAATCTACTAAAGTAGAGACCCGAAAGTTGAGCCTATAAGGGCTCTATGGAAACGATTCTCACATTCAATCTATGAATGAAAACAAATTAGCATTATCTATAAACCCCAAAGATATAAATGTTGTCTCCTACCATTTTTGCGAGAAGGTGAATAAAAATATGACACCACTTCCGAAACTTTTTTTAGGACATTCCAACTAGAGCATAACTTATGTGTTCAGTTGTATAATGCTTTAAATGCAATAATGCCAATAAAAGATGCTCTGGGTGCGATTTAATGGGACGAACATGAGACAAATTGTCAAAAGCAGCAAACACTTGGGGAAGTCCCAAAAAAAGGATCTGAATTTCCGATAGCCTAAAGCAATACTACCATCAACGTCCTGTTTAGTGATATTATGGCCAAGCCGCCAGAAAGTTTCAGCTGATGCCATAGTTTTTTTTTAATTATGCAATAGTAAAAATAAAAAAAGACCGGAAACCCAGTAAATCACTAAGGATCAATATATTTTCGTCTGCTTGACAGAATTGAACTATTTCTGTAATTGGAGAATTTTAAAAATATTTAAAAATAGGTGTCAACAAATTCTTTTAGAAATGATGAAATTGCCTACTCGAGTTTTGCCTTAAATTAAGCGTTCATATGAAATAAGTTGAAAAAGGCAGTTATGCGGAACATTTTAAAAATATGAAAAGATTAAAAAAGTCGAGATTTTTAAGAACTTTAAGATGCGTCTATATCCAAAGAGAATTGCTTGTCTTGTGAGTTATGCGATTGGGTTAACTTTGTAGTTGTGACGAAAAAGATCGGCCGTCTCCAGATTAGTCTTGTTTTGTTTACAATTCGAATGTGACGAAATAGCTCAATTGGGAGAGCGCTAGACTGAAATTCTAAAGGCCCCTGTTTCGTTTCCCTGTTTCAGTAGGAATCTTCGTTCAAAATCCCATGTGGTCTAGTGACTAGGATAACTGGCTTTCATCCAGGAGGCCCACGTTCGATTCCTTACAAGGGAACGGTGGGTTACGGTGAGTTGGTCCCGGTAGGGTGGAAGTCAACAGACGGCGTGGCAGTTTTCGTACCTGCCATCTAGTAGTATTTGGAAGAGTCAAAATCAACATTTGTTAAAAGATTGCATTATTGGAAAAGATCAAAGCGTCGGTATCGATGATTTCCCTAGGCAAAAACGTTCACTTCTGATCCTTTTGAGACGTAAAGAGTCTGCAATTGCGAAAGGGCAAAACATATGATGCTGGAGATGCAGGGTATCGATCCCCGTACATCTTGTACGGGGATCTTGTACGGGGACAACAAAAATGAAATCGGAATTGGTCTTCGAGGGCTCATCCGGGAATCGTACCCCGGACCTTTCGCATCCTAAGCGAGAATCATACGACTAGACCAATGAGCCTTGTTCAATGAGTGTCAAAATGTGTTTCGAGCGTCTATGTCCAAAGTGAATTGCTTGTCTTTTGAGTTATGCGATTGGGTTCACTTTGTAGCTGTGACGAAAAAGATTGGCCGTCTACCGGACTATTCTTGTTTGATTTACATTTTGAATGTGCCGAAATAGCTCAGTTGGGAGAGCGTTAGACTGAAGATCTATAGCTTCCTGGTTCGATCCCGGGTTTCGGCAGGAATCTTCGTTCAAAAGCCCATATGGTCTTGTGGCTAGGATACCTGGCTTTCACCCAGGAGGCTCGGGTTCGTTTCCCGGTATGGGAACGGAGAGGTACGTTTTATTCAGGAATTCTATTGTTTCAATTCTTTTCGTTTATTTGCGGATATTTCCGGTGTTACAGTAACAAGTTGGAAATCAGCAAAGATAATCCCAATTTGATGTTGGTCCGTGTGGGGTGCGGAAGTTCCTCTGGAGTTGGTCCCGGTAGGGTGGAAGGCAACAGACGGCGTGGCAGTTTTCGTACCTGCCATCTAGTAGTATTTGGGAGAGTCAAAATCAGTATTTCGAAAAAGATTGCATTATTGGAAAAGATCAAAGCGTCGGTATCGATGATTTCCCGTAATGTCCCAGGCAAAAACGGTCACATCTGATCATTATGAGGCGTATAGAGTCTGCAATTGTGCAATGTTAGGCAAAACATGTGGTACTGAAAATGCAGGGTATCGATCCCCGTACTTCCCGCATGCTAAGCGAGCGCTCTGCCATCTGAGCTACATCCCCATGAAAATAAATACTTGAAGTGATTATGGACAACAATAAAAAGAGAATGGGTCTTCGAGGGCCCATCCGGGAATCGAACCCGGGACCTCTCACACCCTTTACGAATATCATACGACTAGACCAATGAGTCGTGTAGAAAGAGTGTTAAAATGTGTTTAGAGCGTCTATTTCCAAAGTGCTGACGCCGAAATTTTTTTGTCCGTGATGACTGAAATTTAAAGTACAGATTGCTGAGGACGTCTCAAACCACTCAATTAAAAATAGATTAAAAATTCCTATTTTTACTGTACTTTTTTGGCTTTTTTGCTTTTTGTCCCGTCAGGAAAGTCCTGAGCGCGACTTCAGTCACCGAAAAACGGCCAAATTTCCAAGCGACTGCCGTCCGCTGGGACAAAACAAAGTCCCGACGGTTACACATAGATGCCACTTTAAAAAAATTTGCCCCGTCAGACGGCTCGCACTAAAACTCTTAGGGGTTTCAACGAGTAGAAGGCGAAAGATGAAAACAAAAATGATGCGAAACTTCGGAAATTCTTCGTCTTTTCTTTTTCTCATTTTTCTCGACCAAAAAAGGAATTGAAATGAACCCGTTTGAAACGGCAGAAGGAAAGGAGCTTTTCCACGAAGGAAGAAACTACTGAACCGGACACTTCCCGTTCATTTCCCCTTATTCCAAACAGCTTCCCGTAGAACGAAGTTTTTTTTCGAGACTACTAAGAACATTTCACGCCATTCCTTCGTGTCTTTCGCTTCTTTGATCTATCCAACATCCGCTTCGAATCCATTTCTTTCGACCGTACCTGTATCAGTTGATATCGATTCCCGGGCTTTCGCCCGAACTCCGGTGACCGCTCTTTCAGATCCCTAAACTCAGTAAAATAACAAAAATGATACAACAGAAAACAGTTTATATAAGCCAACTTTCTTCATCTAAAAGGAGACCATCATGTATACCATTATCAAGCCCGTCAAAATCAGAATCTTCAGAAGAATCAGATGAAGGATAAATCTTCAAAGGATGCGTTTCGACAGTTTGGACTGCGATTTCCTTTTCGGGATCGACTGCAAGTACTGTTTTAGTAGCAGTCTTTTTTGGAATGAGTATCCGATCATCGTGAAATTCCCAAAAGCAGTTTCTTTTCTTCGATGGCAAAGAAAAATTTTGCTCATACTGCACTGAGAGAGTGGTCGAGATTCCTTCGTATGACCATTGGGTCTTCTATCGGTCGTGGTTTGGCTCCATTCGCATCGACCTCTATTCTCGACTAAAATAGGATGACGGAATCCGACCTGACTGAAGCGTAATTCATCTGCCACGCTCAATCTATCTATCCTTCTTTTGGCACCGGGCTCTGCCGATTTGCTTCTCTTCCATAAATCTTGCTTCTTTTGCATCTCCTTTGCGGCCTATCTCAGCATTCAGCCCGTAAAGTAGAAGAGCAATAGTCACGCTTCGCTTGAATTCCAAAAGACTCAGAAATCTTTTGTCCTTCAGGAAGGTTTCTCCTTTCTGGTTCTTCACCGTCTGGAAAGAAATTGAACAGAAAATTATTGAAGCTTGGCACTCAATCAATACAATTTCCTAACACACCACCATATTGCAGTAAGTTATCCAGCTACTCACCATACTTGTTTCAATGACGAAGTAAAAGAGACGGTGTCACCTTTTTTTTATTTGCGGTCTTTCTCGTAATAGGAACGCAGCAGGTTTGCCGTGTCTACACCACCCATATTATCGACGTAATCGCCAATAGCTTTTGGACCAGACTTTGTTCGGAACTATCGCGCTGCTTCCTTTGCACCTGGACGAATTCTGAGCCGTGGAATAAGTTGGAAGCGACCCGAAACGGCTTAGGGTCCTTCCAGATGAAAATACCTTTTCTTCCCGTTCCTGGTTCACCCCCCAACTTGGCCACAAATTCGTCCTGCGGAAGGTTTGATTCGTTGACCGTCATGATGGGTTGCCCTACCCTAGTTTTAAGAATCGTTCCAACCGCATTGACCCCCTTTTTGTCGAGTTCTTCCAGGAGGGCGATGCTCGTGAAGAAGCGATCAAAGGCTACTACGTGTCCCTGCTTTGCAAAGGGCTCGCACATATCATGCCCATCGTAAATTGGAATCCTTGGGCGTTTAACCAATTCGAGCTCCATGATAGATCTCAAACTTATAGGTGTAGCCTCTACTACAGCATCGACTCCACATTTTGAAGCCGCTTTTGATGGGTTTGCCCTTCATCGTTTTCCGGAGCATGGATCGACCTTTAAATTTCACCATGGTTTCTTTTATACTTTTCCACCTGGGAGGCCGGCGACACTCATTATATTGCTTATTGAGTACGTCCACCAACGATCGGATCTTCTGAATCGGATCCTTTCACACCTTCAACTGTTTATCCTTGTCTAATTCACCATGATCAGCGCAAACTAAGTGTTTTGAAATGAATTTAAAACGCTCACGTGTCATTGCTTGATGAACGATTCCAAGGCCGTAACCAGAATCCGGTTGCCGTCAGCTCCGGCAAACGATGATATCAAGAAGTGTATTACGAGGAACGCAACAAGTTCATATCTGTCGACTTAACAGGTTCCTCTGCAGAAAACGGATGGGAATACTGCCGGTACTGTGGCTCCGGATTCTCATCATCATTCTCTCGGTAATCTTCATCCACTTTAGTCCAATAGCTCACTCATTTCCAATGTCGGCTTTATGGTGTGCGATTAATTTAGCATCGGCCTTTCGTTGCATTCTAAGCTTCACCACATCTAAATTGACCTTTTACGGGACCATAGATGGATGTCCTTTAGAAATGCGAGGACAACGATTTCTCAATTTCGCATTGGTCAGTCCGATTTTTTTTCGAGCGAAGAAACGAGTCACTTCGTCGTCGGCAACTTGACCGTCATAAGAGCACCCTCCCTTGGCGGTTGACCGGGTAATTTTTCTCCTCTTTTCAGGTAGTGAGGAACAACCTTTAAGATCAGAATCTTGTTCTTTTTTTTCTTGCCTTCGTCGAACCATCCGGATTAAAAGCCAGGCGGTTCACTCTGACGGTCACTTTCCACAAATTGAACGCTGGTTTAGCTTTATCCGGAGGATCTTCGTTGGCACTCTCTATTTCTTCTCGGCAATTGGTTCCTCCTCATCAACCGGCCCCTGATCAAGAACCAACTCCCTTTCAGGCGGCAGCTCCTGACCAGGCTCCTTAACCGGCTCCTCAGCGGCAATTAATTCCTCTACATTATTTTTAGTTTCATGTCCAGTATCAGTATCGATGGACGGCTCTTGATTCCCAGCTTGCCGTTCTTCTTTCTGCTGCCTCCTCTTTAATGCAGAGGCTTCAGCGGCTTTCTTGGCAGAATTTTTACCGCTTTTGAAGTCCTAGTTCTTGGGTCTTTCTTCTTCTTTTTATCGTTCCTCACCATTTTTTATCTGAAAATACAGAATCGAAAAAAGGCACGATTAGTCTTTGTGAATTCGCCAAAAGGATAACGAATTGTCTTACGTCCTAAGCCTTATACGACGGTCTTATTCTACCAGCCAGGGGAAGAGCATGAACATGCATGAGTTACCGGGGCTGATTCTTATCCAGCGCCTTTCACCGCCGTTCGGAGTTTCCTCACGAGACAGCAGTAATCAACGCACGGATAAGAAAGTACAAGAGGCTTTGTGTAATATTTAATTAAACGGGCACCAATCGAACAAGAAGCGCTAAAACGGGATCAAAATCCATTCGAAACGGCGGCCAGAAAGGAGCCTTACCAGGAGCTCCTCGTAGAACGAAGTTTTGAAACGAATAGGAACCGACACTTCAGTTTTATTCTTCTATCCTTCGAACTTTCTACCGCTTCGCATTTCTTTTGGCCACTATTTCGTTCTCCTGTCGTTCTAACTAGCGCCTCGACGACTTCAAAATCAACGCATAAGAACCATTGGACGGAAAGGAGCTTTTCCACAGAGGAAATGAAACTACCAATGCCGAACCGGACCCTTCCAATTCTTTGTCTTCGCTCCATTCCACAAAGCTCCCCGTAGAATGAAGTTTTCCGTCGAAACTACTGAGAAATTTCACGCTTTCTTTTCGTCTTTTTCGATTCTTCGATCTATTCATCCGCCGCTTCAAATTCATTTCTTTCGGCCTTCATGGACCGGAATTTAAAAAAAATCTATTATCGTTGGGTGGTATTGAGCTTTACCACGCTGCAAAAAAAAACTACTTAGAACTGGACACTTCCCATTCTGTTTTCGCTATTAATTCCCAAGGGAATGCATTCCAACCACCACTTCGATTTTTTTTCATCCGTTTGTTCCATTATATTTCTGACATCTCTAACTGGCCAGTCTTCTCTGGCTCAATCGAATTTGCACCCGCCTGTAGGATAAATTAGGGGCCAAACTAGGGGATTTGATGATTTTATTCCACCTGGGAGGACATATCTAGCGGAGACTTAAAAGTCCCGAAGGTTCCCGATCAAAGGTTCCCGTGTAGACTTCGATCGGAGCCGCCTGACGTGCCAGAAATGTACCTATACCAAAAACTCGTAAAACACGAGAATGGCTCGCACCAATCGTTTGAAACTCTAACCCTCAATAAACCAATGGACAATTGACATATGGTGAAAAGGTTATTCAATTGTGTAGGTAGATCATTGAGAAAACAGCTTAAGTGTGTGGCACTTTGTCTGATTTTTTTCTCTCGTGTCTGTGAGCTTGCGCCCGCCACACCCTACTGAAAAGCCGTAATTTTTTTTTGTCCCGACGGTAGATAAAGGGTTGTATAATTTCGGTCTGTCCTTTTTCCAATTGTAAGTCATTTGCTTTGTTTGTTTTTGTTTGTTATTTTGTTGTTGTTGTTGTTTATGATTTGGTTCTGTATTTTTTTGCCTTTTTGTTGAAGTGGGGTCATTCCCCACCTTTTCTGTTTGGCTAGGGAGATATACCTATTTTTTGAAGGGATAATGTCTGCCTTGTGGTCAAACTCTGTTGATTTGGATTTCGGGAATATGTTCCCGAAATTGCACATGCGAACTGTACATGGGTTCGTTCGTACGCTTAGAGTAGATCCTGAGGAATTGTTAGGTTTGGTGGCTGTATTGGACAGACGAAACCAGGTTCCTAGAGCTACTTTTAAAACTGAAGCTCGTACTAGAGAATTTTTGAATGAGTTCGAGGGCACTGCCAAAGGCATATTGGAGGGAAGGGAATTAACAGTAGTAATTCGAGACAGTAATGTTGAGCAGAAATTTGTCAGAATCGCCGGAATTCCACAGAATCTTGACTTGGGGGTCGTTCAGACCCGTATTAGGTAATTTGGAACCGTAATTGATTTCCGTTGGGAACGCTATCGTGCCTTCGAGGGAGACGACGTTATGTACCCTGTCCTTGCTAATTGGATGATCGTTCACATGACAGTGACTAAGAACATTCTCTCATATTTCAACATTGGCAGTTACCGTGCCATTGTGAAGTATGAGGGTCAACGTCCGAATTACAGACTTGGTGACGACGAATCCCACTTTAGTAATAATACCTGTCCCAAGATCAGGCGAAACAGAGAGGCTGTGGTAGAAAAGACTGTCGTTTCACTAAGTAAAAAAGACGAGACAATTCCAAAAGAACAACCAACGAACATCCCCGAGAAAGTTCAAGAAAACCAAACTATTTCTCCAGAGGCTGTTTTGAAAGATATGCCATCTGGAGAAAATGACACAATTGAGATTGACTCTGAGACTAACGATAAAGAAACGACAGAAACAGAAAATGAACGACCAATATTTTCACCAGAAATTCCACCCGGACAAATTCCACCTTTGCACTCTTCCCCGACAGTAATCCCAGAAATATAGTTTGAACAGGCCTTACCTCCTGTTGACACGTTGGATTCTTTGGATCCCATTCCTGGGACCTTTGAATCCATGGACACGGACATAAACCCACAGGACTATCATCAATCTACAAACAATTCAACTGAACAAGAATCGTGGCAGACAGTTATAAGGCATAGAAGACCAGTTTTTAAACCAACTGTGACTAGTAGAAACTCACGACCTTCTAGAATACCAATGGCATCCCCTCCAAAAAGCAACAATTAACAAATCCAAATGACAAATCTTAGAGTCGCTCCAATAAATACCGGGGGTTTGAAGTCGGTGGAGCGTTGACAACTTCTATTTAATTTTTGCAGGGACGGTGATTTTGACATTGTAGGACTTCAAGAGGTGCCATTTCATAGTTGCCCAATTATTGAAAGTCTTTACCACTTGTTTTCTAACATGGGTCCTAACAAAAATTGAACGGCCATTCTTCTAAAACATGGCTTGAACCATTCGCGTCTTTTGATAGATCCTGATGGAAGGCTTGTCTCAATTGAATTGCAATCTTTTACATTTATAAACATCCATGCTCCATCGGGTCAAAACGCAAAGGAAGAGTGAAAAAATTTACTTATACGTACCGCCCCTGCTTATGCTTTGACCTTCCGTCTGCCCCTTGTGTTGGTTGGTGACTTTAATTGTGTGGACGACATCCAAGATAGATATAAAACCAAATCACATTGCCGTCCATCCCAAATTATAAGCATTGTTTTAAAAGAGATGATTGCTCGATTAGAACTAGTAAACATCTGGAAAAAGCTAAAAAGCAATGAACCGGGCCACACTTTCCATCATCATGCTGGTTCATCACGACTAGATACAATTGATGCTAGTCAGATGTTTGCAGATAATTTTACATGTATCTGCTTACAACCTGTGCTGATTAGTGATCACCAGCCGATACAGTCCAGTTTTAAATGCAATCTTTATCTTTGTCGAGGAGCAAGGTCCAGTGCTAGTATATGGAAATTAAATAACTTGATATTGTCAGAAGAAGTGTTTCAGAATCAAATCAGTTCATTTTACAATCCTCAAGGCATCCTCTTAGGGAAAAGAATGTAGAAAATTGGTAACAGAGTGTCCTGAAACCAGGTATCAAGCGCATTTCGATTGCTTATTGCAGGCAAAGAGCAAGAATAATCAGGGAGACAAGGTCTTTCTATCAAACTTGCATTCAGTAGATTTCACCAACAGATCCTTTTGACTGGGTTGCCTTCCAAGAGTTGAGGAAATACTCAAACTCGTGGGAGGAGAGCACACTCAGAGGTTTTGGAATCCGTTCTCGCTGTTTTGATGGCCCAGAAACAGAAGAAGCAAACATATTCCATGTTAACCGTGCCAAAGATAACTTTCGTAAGTTTAGCTTTGAGAAGATCATTACCCCCGATGGCAGAGTTCTTACCTCCAAAGAGGATGTTTCAAGAGAGATGATTTCATATTTTACGTCAATCTTCAAGAACCAACCTTCTTCTGACATGCCAGCAAGGACTGAGTTTCTTGATGGAGTAAGATATTGCTGTAAACCTGCTCCAAACCTTACCGCACCAATTTCCATCCTTGAAATTAAATCTGTCCTTTTAGAAACAAAAAAGAACAAGTCACCTGGTATCGATGACATTCCCTACGAATTTTACTTGACTTTTTGGGACGCAATTGCCCCTCATTTCCTGGATATGTTTAAGCCTGTTCTGGAAAGGGATTCCCTTACACCATCACAGGGACAAGCGGCAATTAGACTGATCCCCAATTCTTCTGATACTTGTAGAGTTTCAGAATTTTGACCAATTTCTCTTCTGAACTGTGATTACAAAATCATGGCATCTATCTTAGCAAGACGGATGAGGCAGTCCCTGCCAGCTACTATAGGGCCTCATCAAAAAGGTGGGGTACCTGGTAGACTTATTTTTGATAATCTTTGCTTATTCAGGGACGTCATTCAATTCGTTGATAACCGATGTCATGATTCCGACCCTCCAACTACGGGGTTGGGGGGTGCTATAGTAGCAGTCGATTTTGAAAAAGCCTACGACCTTGTTAATAGGGATGTCCACTGGAAGATCCTGGATGTCATCGGTTATCCTGCTATCTTCGTCCGTTGGCTACAAACTATGTACTACTCGGTAGCAGATATTTCAATTATCAACGGCTCGGAGGTGGCGGGTACAATAATCTGTGAGATTAAGTCAATCCGACAGGGATGTCTCCTGTCCATGTTTCTGTTTGTTTTGTACATCGTGCCTTTGCTTGTTCGCTTGTTGCATGTTCTCCAGGGAATAAGGGTATTTAATAAAAAAACTTACTGTCAGAGCCTTTGTCGATGACGTTACATTGTTTTTGTCTTGTGATGATGACGTTTGAAAGGCTAGAGAGGTCTTAGTCCCTTGTCAATGGACAAGGGCAAGGATGAACAAAAAGAAAACGAAAGGACTTGGGAACTGGAAACACCGATCACAGTGGCCATCACTGCCATGGCTTGAATCACCATCGACATTGTCCCTGTTAGGTATCAAGTTTTCTCCGTCCATTGTAGAAACTGCTGATAGGGTTTGGAAGGATGCCTTTGGTCATCTTCATGGTATTCTGCGAAAGAGTGCTTCTCTTCGATTCACTCTCTACCAGAGGGTGAATTTTATTAAGACGAAGGCTCTCTTCAGAACTGTATACATAGCCCAAATTCTTCAGTGTAATAGCCAGATGGCTGACCGAATCTTGTCACTGGACATGAACTACATTTGGATGGGGAAAGTAGAAAGACAACAAAGGTCGGTGGTATATCGACCTGTCAATCAGGGGGGTTTGGAAATGATACATTTTGGTCTATTTTATCGTTCCTTGTTTCTTTGCCCCATATACAAAGTTTTAATTGGTTCCGAAAGCCCAGAATGTTCTCTTCTTCGATTCTGGATGTCATTTCCTCTCCGTATCATTCTACCGTCCGTTTTTCGACGCAACACCCAGCCTTTTGCAGTCATGAAGAGACCACCTTACCTCCAGGAACCCCTGCATCACATCAAGAGTCTTCTGTCCTCATCTATCTTGGTGCAGGGGAGACCAATGGTTCATCGAAACAACTATCGCAATTGGATCAAGGAGGTGAGTAGTTCGGGGAAAATTGAAATCCTGTGACCCAATCTGGATTGGAAGAAAATCTGGGTAGAAACTGCAGTCCTGTCAACTAACATCAGAGAAGCTTTGTTGCTGTTCAACCAGCGACTACTACCTACGAAGACCAGATGCCATCGGTTAGATTCCACTATGGATCAAAATTGCCAATTCTGTCAAAAGGATCCAGAAATCGATGAGCATCTGATGATTCACTGCCATCTTCGACAACCACCACAAGGAACAGCCCGATGCCTCGGCTGCAGACCTAACCCAGATGAAATAATCCGAGGTCACATTGGGCCAAAAGGAAATCTCCGGACAATCTTCACTCTCGTGGCTGCATACATCTTCACAACATGGAAGGAGAGGAGCCATCAACGAATCCCCAGAAAAGAAGAGGTAGAGAAATTATGGGTTTCCCTTTGTCCTCCTGTCCCAAACCAGTAAAATTTGAATTTTTGTCTTTCATTTTGTTTATTATTTTATTTTAGCATTTTCATTCCCTACATTTCTTGTATAATTTGTTTATTTTTGTTTTGTTTTATGTCGTCTGCATCTTAAAAATGAAATTTGTTTTTGTTTATTCTTCTCTCACTCCCCTGACATCGTCTGAGTGCTTTTCCTGATTCCAGGTTTGCCTCAAGTGAAGAATCCGGATTCGGATTCGTCACGGATTCGTCGGATTCGTCACTTGACGGTTTGGATGCAGAAAAGGGATTCAGGGTGCGTTCTGAAAAAAAAAAATGTTCTACGCTGACTGGAGGTGAATACGGGACATCATGCGGCGAGATTAATTACTTGAAACATCAATTCTAATTATTTCTTTCGAAAGTTGACAGTGACATTTTATAATTGTAGACATCGTAATAAAAATGGACGAGTTGCCAGTTATGCTTGCGGCAGTTCTTGAAATAATACATGACGACGACATCGAAATGGATTTAATAGACAAATACATATATGGAGGTAGAATGGCTGGTCTCATAGTTAACCAGCAATTACGATTCGGTCCTTCGTCTTTTGTTGGTATCAGAAACTAAATCCAAGACACAGTTTGGAGGTATCCAGACGATTTATTCAAACAACACTTCAGGATGTCTAGACATGCTTAAGATGTACTGTAATCCTATTGAGTTAAAAAATTATTATTCCTGTATTCAATCTCATATTATTTCATGCAGGTATTGCTGCAGAGATTTACGGTGTACTTGACAGAGCTAACTAACACAACAATCCATAATACAGCCCTTCCGCCCTATGTGAAACTTCTCTTATTTTTATGGACTATAGGCAACCAAGAAAGTTTCAGAGCAATTGGAGATTGCTTCGGAATGTTAGAAGGTGATAAATGATAATGGAGAGGTTCACCACCAATTTATTTTGGAAGGAAATATGCTTGATTTTTTGTGGTGAACCACTTACTGTTAGATATCATTGCTTTCTTCTACTTGTTATGTAATTACATAATTAACATAATTCCAGGTGATGCTCATTACATTTTCATTTCAACATGCCAAATAATAAGGGCTCACGGTATGGGTTTCATTTGTTGGCTCGAAGAGAATGAATATCGTAGTATCAGCGAAGATTTTCGTCTTCCATACACCATAGGTAGTGTTTTCCAAGAAACCACATAATCTTAGTAAACAACAGTTATTAACATGTTGTTTTTCATGTGTTCATTCTAGGCGTACTGAACGGCACTCTAATACGAATACTACAACCGTCTGAAAACTTTGCTGAATACTATACTTGTCGGAAAAATTATTGTTCAGTAACCCTGCAAGCGACCTGTAGAAAAAATCTTTCATTTACATCGGTAAGCACTGGCTGGCCAGCATCTATGCATGACGCCCGTGTATATGTGAATGGCGAGCTAGGGCAAACGCTTCCTAAAAAACTTGACGGAACCGATTATCATTTAATCGCAGATCTTGCCTGTCCTCTTTCAAGCTATTTGCTGAAATCATACCCGCGGGAAGGCGCAACTGAGGTCAACATTGCGTTGCAAAGTATGCTGCAAAATCACCCCTTAATTACCCTATCTCCTGTCCGGCGTCTAAAATTTGGTTTGTAAAAACTAACCTTTTATAAACCGTTTGTAAAAAGGTTTTAAAAGCGTCAACAATAACATAACGGCGAAAGTTTAGAAAAAAGCTGAATTTTATATTTCGCCGTGAAGTTTTTTAAATAAAACCGTTTATGAACTGTTCCAATACCGTAATGTTTTGAACCTTTTTTTTACTTCAGATATTGCAGGAAAAATTCAGGTGTGGCAACACAGCAGCATATACGATGCACACAAGATTGTTTTCTCAAACTTGGCAACTGCTGGCCAAGAGCGTCATAGCGTCACTTCGTTGTTGATACCGTGTTGATATTAGAGTGAATTTTGAGTGACTCTTGGGCCAAGATCTTAAGTTTGAGAGAGCTAATCGTTCAGGTGAGTTTGTTTCTCTTAATTTAGTTTTAAATTTTATCTAAAAGACGTTTCAATTTGCATTGATTAGAACATGATGTGTTATTACACTTGTGAAGAAGTGAAACAGCTTCGTGATGCCAGAGTTAAATCAAAATCTCACCCTTCTACACGATGCAGTAAGGCTTTAATAAGAGTAAATGCTTTTCATTTGCTTAAAGTTAATATTTACATTGTTTGATAGGTACCCAAGTCTAGCTGGCAATGTCATCCACAGCCTTGTTTTGCCAGAGTGGATTTCTGGTTACGAAAAGTATACTTTGTATCCAAGGATGACTCAACAAAAGTCCTCGCAACCAGTTTACTGGGAAAACACCATGAACAACAGAAATCCCAAGTCAGATTGGCTCGAGTATGAATTGGTCAGTTATCTCAATCCACATGATTTAAGTAAGTTTCAAATGTATTGGTGTATCGTAAACTATTTCAGCTTGTAATCAATAATTTTCTTGTTTATGTTCTTTTATTAGAATCCTTTGAAAAGATCAACAAGAGGCTGAAACGTCTCACATCTGGTCTTGCTACAACATGGGAAGAATCAGAGTCAGAAAAAATGCTTGGTGTGGGCAAGCGAAAGAAAATTCCAAGCTCAAAATTGCAAGATGCAGCGGCTTTGGTTGTTGAGAAACCGAGAAGAGGTAATCCAAAAAAAGTGACAAATACTACGACTGAGAATGGTACATTGCACATTTTCTGTTTATGTTAATCTTGTCAGAACTTAACCAATTTTTTTTTAGAAGGAAACAATCAGCCATCTTCCTCTATTATCGTTCATCGTTTTGAGAGTGGGTCACCTTTCGGCCGGAATAATTCTGGGAATGGTATTTAAGAATCACTTGTTTGTTATCATGCTTATTAGACTAAAAATTTGTTATTTTAATAGCGGGAGGCAATTTGCCAAATGTCCCTTTCGTTCGTCAGTCTGACAATGGGTCGCCTGTCCTCACTAACATTACGACTGTGAATGGTAATTTGTTTCTCGTATTGCTTCACAGAGTCTCGCAAGTTAGCGGGTTCTGTTTTTTTGCCGTTTTTCTTTAATAGAAAATGTTTTTACTTCATAAGCAGGAAACAATTTGCCGTTTTTCCCGTTCGTTCATCCGACTGATGACAGATTGTGGCCACCTTATGCCCCGAATAATACTACGACTGGGAATGGTATATGTTTTCTTTTTAAAACTTGAAAGTACTTGATTTCAACTTTTGATTTATTTAGATTTCGTCGCCCGTGGCAGATGACACTTCCGTCGGAGTCTCCTACAGATGTCTACAATGTTAGTTCTCCTCCACCGATTGCAATGCATCAATCCCCTCCATGTTTGATCGATGGCTCTGCAAACATCAATTCGTCAAGCAGATCGGCATCAAGTTACATTTCAACATCAAGTAACAACGTTTCTTCCAACCGTTTGAAAAGGCGAAGACTTCATTACAGTTCCGGAAGTGAAAGTAAATATCCCGGTCTAATTTCATTTAAACCGTATTATCATTAATTCCGTTTTTCTCTACAGATATTCCTCTTGCAAATTCTCAGTTTGAAGTAATCCAACAACAACTGAAAATTGATTTGTTTTTTTTTTCACACAGAAAATGTCGTGTTTTGTTTATATTCTGTTTGTGTGTTGTTTTATTCAATTGAATTGTTTCCAAACATGGCATCACGCAATAAAATGACTTACCAATTAAAATTTTCATTTATTCATTTGCTGGTTGCGTGAATTAATCACGAAGAAAGGGCTGAATAAAGGTTCGTTTATAAGGTTGAATTGTGGTATAAGAAATCGAAACAAAAACGGTTTAGGTTCAGTTTATTTGACTATTCAAAGGCAAAATTTTTCGAAAAGCTTTTCCGTTCTACATAAAGTACAGCAAACGGTTTGGAAATGGTCAGAAAGACGCAATGTAGAGGTCGCCAAACGGTTGAAAAAAACAGTCCAAAAACCATAAAATGGTCAGATTTACTGGTTTCAAACCAAATTCTAGACGCCGGACAGGAGATAGGGAAGTTAATCTTTTCCAGGAACAACTGAAGTTCAACCGCACGCTAAATGGTGACATATCAACAATAGAGTGTGCATTTGCCCGCCTAAAAAAAATTTCGTCGTTTAAAATTTCTCTACATGTTAAGACTAGAGTTGATACCAAGTGTCATTATTGCTTGCTACTAACTGCACAATTTCATAATACAAGTTGCCCGCCTTGACGAAGATGACAACGATAATTTTGACGGAAGCAACGAAGACGAAAACGAAGACGATAAATTTTCCATGGATCTCGAGTCTCATATCGGACGTATCAAGAGAAACCGCATTGCATCTACGTTGTAACCATCATAACTTTGTAAAGTCGAAATTTTCACTCTAAATGGTATGTCGGAAATAATTGGTCTGAAGGTAATAATAACCAAAGGAGGTAATTCAAATTTTGTATTTTTGATGAATACTAAGTGATGTTTCGTTAACGATAACAAATAACGTGAAAAGTCCGTCAACGGACCTTTTTGGGTGTTCATTAACTTAACGGATAACGCAAACGTTTGGCCTTTTTCAGACGTTATTTTGGACGTTATTTTTTATTAAGGCAGCGTTGCTAAATATCTAATTTTTTGCATTTAAAAAAAAATTTCGCGCTTCCAACATTTTACTGTAGCCTTTTTAGTTTTCCTTTGCTTTTTTAATACAAGCTTGTTTATTTTTCGAAAAGTTTTTTCAAAAAAAATCAATATCAAATCACGTGATTTGATAGTGTCCAGTTTTTTAAAATTGAATTACGTACATAGAAATAGTGTAGAATTTTGCGTTGTCGGATACATTTTATAACGGCGTTAATTAACGCGTTAACGTGACGTGAAAAAATCAGACATCGTTAACTTAACGGATAACGCTAACGTTGGGAAAAACACTAACGAAACATCACTGAATAGGCAATATTTTTACCGTGATTGGGTGAACATTTTAATGAGATTTTGATAAATATGGCGGGGTAGCCAGTAAAATGCCTTTGCTTGCTAGTTTATTTATGATCGCTAATTCGACTATTTTCATAATAAACTTAAGATAATTAAACCATATGATTAAATAATTCGCTGATAACCCAATTAGCAAGAAGTTTAGGATGGTAATCAAAGTATGAATATTGGTTCTATGGTAGACATGGGTTTTTATACTATATGTTATAAAATTTATATGCTTCTTCCTTGCTGAAAAGAGCTTTACAACCCTAAGGACAGTTCAGATATAGTTAATGAAATTAAAGGAGTATGGAACTTAGAAGATACAAAGGTAATCATAAATACATGTCCTTATTTCAATTTCGGTTACATTAGCTTTTATTATAAGAACTAGGTTACTGTGAAGCGGACTTGACTTTTCACCAAAATTACCTAATAATTCTGTGGTAGTGACGGACAAATTTATAGCAAAAAATGCCAAAATAACTAATTTCTCAGTTGATTCGTTAAGATATCAAAGAAAAACCATTCGAGTTAAATTTTGTTGAAACTTTGCTCCTACTGTCTCATCCATGGAGCTTGACTACCTTGAATGATACGACATATTCATACTAACCAAGCTGGGCATGAAGCTTTTTCTGAGATGAGAACTAGAGGAGAAAAAGTAACCAAGGGTCCAAGAAATTTCTGCGCAAAATATTGCCACTTACGAAAGTCATGCCAATTACTAAACAAAAAGATCTTGAGAAGTTTGCTGACATATTATAAGTCGGTTTCAATTGCTTTGAGCAATAAAAGGTGCTAAAATTAACCATTATCAAAATATTTATTGAAATGGACCAATAACCCACATTGCAGTTAAATGCCACCTTAGCAGTTTTATTGGAACCTGTAGTACAATTCTGTAAAGTTAAAATTAAAGAGAGTCCGGGACAATACCGTCGTTTTTCTTTTCTGGTGTATCCAGCTATACACCAACCCAAACACCGGAAGCAAAGTCCACCGTTCCGTAATTTCTGCAATGACCATTACAAACTTTAACTTTTGTATCAAATGAAATTACAACTTAATTATTACCTTAGTGTACTTCCTTTGGCTGTATCCACCAATATTCGATCGGAAAGGTTAAGCCACATTGTTTTTAGCATAGCTCTTCAGGCCATACTCTCGGCTGCTTTCTTGCAGTTATTTCTTCCCTGCGACTCGTTACCGCACTTGCTTTCCATAGACAGAATGTCCTGCATCCCGATGATCTGTTCTGTGTGTGGAATGTGCTCGTACTTTGATCCACCAGGAATTCATTCTGAAATCGTTTGACGTAAAAAATTAAAGAATTAACATCATCCTTTATGTGAATGCTACATGGCTGGGTTTTCCAAGCCGGCAAATGGAAAAGGAAAGAAAATCGCAGGTAGGGTTACCAATTTGGTCAAGGGCAACTGTTTGGTTTGATAATAGGAGGGTAAGGGTAATGAACGCTTGAAAGGCAAAATACCACAATTAAATACCACACGCAAACGTTCAAGGTCAGTTCACAGTAGCCTTTCAAAGCGAAAGCACGGCCATGTCTTATCCAACCGAATTCAGAGTCAAGCCTGGAAACGTCGTCCTGAAATTCGAATTTCCATGTGAGGGAAGTTTGTGTAAACAGGTGACACCTGAATATCAGGAGAAATTCTTGACAGGTAAAATTTAAAAAAGTTAGTACTAGTGAATATCATAATCATAAAATGTTGTTTCATCCTAATGTGCCCAGATCCTGATTTTAAGGCAGCTGTTATCGCGAAAGCCACAGCCTATTTTAAAAAAGCCAAAGCAGCAGGATCACTTGTAGCCACTCATTCCACCGCAGGGGAACAAGCATCGAGTAGAGATGAAGACAGAGATCGTGAAGCCAGAGATCGTAAAGCCAGAGATCGTGAAGAGAGAGAGCATGAAGAGAGAGATCGTGAAGAGAGAGAGCGTGAAGAGAGAGAGCGAGAAGAGAGAGATCGTGAAGAGAGAGAAAACGAAAAAAAAAGATCGTGCGGAGAGAGAGAAAGAGAAAATGGGCCGAGAAGGAGAAGGAATGGGCCGACAAGGCGAAGGAATGGGCCGAGCAGGAAAAATAATGGGCCAAGAATGAGCGGCATTCGGCAGACTGGGATGCGAATGACGACGATGTTGGTCGGCAGCAACGAAGAGACTCAAACAGAAGTTGAAATTTCCGACAGTGATTCTTCCGGCCATTCGATATGCAGCATGAAAATCGGAGCAGCTTCGCGAGTTGCAGTCCGAGGAGAAGAGATTGTCGTTGAACCAAAACATGTGTCGAAGAGGGGACTAAAAAGGAAGCGGCAGGCTGATACAAGCCATTCAGATCAACACGGAACTGGTGAGCTAGCTCAAACGCTCGTCCTCAAAATGCGCTCTCAGGGTTAGTAGGGGGGACTAGTGCTGCCGCGGTGGCCATTTGGTCGTTCGAGATTTGTTGATATCGGCGGCCATTTTATTTTTTCTCAAATAGGTCCGTATATTTTTACTGTATTTTCTTATTTATTATCAACATTTGAGCTTTTTAATGGTGTTATTCGTGCTTTGCTTTTAAATTTACCCTATGTACATCTATTTCCAGTCATTTTGTTTTAATTTTGTTACCAGTTTTCTTTCTCTCTCTTCCCTATAGGAACTGTCAAAATGGTAAATTCGTGATTTTAAGGTATATTTATCATATTAAGTTACTCAGTTTATTACAGGTGAGATTTCCTTCAGTTACCTGCTTTTTCCCCATCAAAATACCCCTACTTTCTTTGTAAAGTATCAATTATGGGGTATGGCTTGGTCAGTTCGCTAAGTTTTTTCCTTCATTTTACATTCTGTCTATAGGAAGTTTGCAGCCATTCAATTTTATTAACCATTATTCTATTTTTATTGATCCAGGGACCCTTTTCTCTGAAGAAATTACCAGTATTATTGGTTATCAGTGGAATTTTCTTCATCGTGAACTATGAAGGCTGGAATGAGAACATGTAAGTTTTTTTTTATTGGAATTGCTTCCATTATATTTCAATTAATTTAAATATGTTCTTTGATAGGTTCCTGTGTTAAACAACCTCATACACATTCAGATTCAGTTAAATATTCTTAGTTTAGTTAAAATTTTCCTTCGCTCTGAAGCATAGGGTAAAATGGAGTTTTGTTAATTTAAACTTTAATTTGAATTGTTTTAATTGGTTCTCAATTTATTATTATGTTTTGTTTCATATTTTCTTTGTAAACAGTCTAAATTTTGTAAATTTAATTTATTTGTAAATGCAATAAATTTGTTTAATTTGGATACTGTTTAGTACTCAATGCAGACGCATCTTTCTTTACTTGTTTACATTTTTCAGTTCGGCTGTCCCCACTGTCAACTGTAATATACTGCGTTTTTTTTAAGGTTGTAATTGGATTTTATAATTATAGAGTAGCTATTTAACTCGTTTTATTGGAAATATGTAACGTAAAGGTTGTGATTTAAGAAGCGAAGAACAAAAGGGTTGCCACCAGTTTCGGCACTTTTTTTGGCACTTTGAATTTTGGTGGTTTCGGCACCAATTTTTTCCGTTTCGGCACTGCGATTGTATTTTTCGGCACCGCCACCAGAGGTGGTCCTAAGTATTGGTATTTCGATGCATGTTTTCTTAGCCTTTTTTGTCCGTTTCGGCACTATTATTGTCTGTTTCGGCACCGTCCCCAAAATTCGTAAACAATAAATTCCACTAGGTGTCGTGTTATAATATATTGTGAAATTTTGCCCACTTTGTTCTTAGACGCTTTATTATCAAGTGCTATATACATTTCTCAGATGTTAGATTATTTATTCATAAATTTTATTTGCGAAATGCAACACTTGAAGTGATTATAGACAACAATAATAAAATCAGAATGGGTCTTCGAGGGCTCATCCGGGAATCGAACCCGGGACCTCTCGCACCCTAAGCGAGAATCATACGACTAGACCAATGAGCCGTGTTCAAAGAGTGTCAAAATGTGTTTCGAGCGTCTATGTCCAAAGTGAATTGCTTGTCTTTTGAGTTTTGCGATTGGGTTCACTTTGTAGCTGTGACGAAAAAGATTGGCCGTCTCCGGACTATTCTTGTTTGATTTACATTTTGAATGTGCCGAAATAGCTCAGTTGGGAGAGCGTTAGACTGAAGATCTAAAGGTCCCTGGTTCGATCCCGGGTTTCGGCAGGAATCTTCGTTCAAGATCCCATATGGTCTAGTGGCTAGGATACCTGGCTTTCACCCAGGAGGCTCGGGTTCGATTCCCGGTATGGGAACGGAGAGATACGTTTTATTCAGGAATTCTATTGTTTCAATTCTTTTCGTTTATTTGCGGATATTTCCGGTGTTACAGTAACAAGTTGGAAATCAGCAAAGATAATCCCAATTTGATGTTGGTCCGTGTGGGGTGCGGAAGTTCCTCTGGAGTTGGTCCCGGTAGGGTGGAAGGCAACAGACGGCGTGGCAGTTTTCGTACCTGCCATCTAGTAGTATTTGGGAGAGTCAAAATCAGTATTTCGGAAAAGATTGCATTATTGGAAAAGATCAAAGCGTCGGTAGTAACAAGTTGGAAATCAGCAAAGATAATCCCAATTTGATGTTGGTCCGTGTGGGGTGCGGAAGTTCCTCTGGAGTTGGTCCCGGTAGGGTGGAAGGCAACAGACGGCGTGGCAGTTTTCGTACCTGCCATCTAGTAGTATTTGGGAGAGTCAAAATCAGTATTTCGGAAAAGATTGCATTATTGGAAAAGATCAAAGCGTCGGTATCGATGATTTCCCGTAATGTCCCAGGCAAAAACAGTCACATCTGATCATTATGAGGCGTAAAGAATCTGCAATTGTGCAATGCTAGGCAAAACATGTGGTACTGGAGATGCAGGGTATCGATCCCCGTACTTCTCGCATGCTAAGCGAGCGCTCTACCATCTGAGCTACATCCCCATGAAATGCAACACTTGAAGTGATTATAGACAACAATAATAAAATCAGAATGGGTCTTCGAGGGCTCATCCGGGAATCGAACCCGGGACCTCTCGCACCCTAAGCGAGAATCATACGACTAGACCAATGAGCCGTGTTCAAAGAGTGTCAAAATGTGTTTCGAGCGTCTATGTCCAAAGTGAATTGCTTGTCTTTTGAGTTTTGCGATTGGGTTCACTTTGTAGCTGTGACGAAAAAGATTGGCCGTCTCCGGACTATTCTTGTTTGATTTACATTTTGAATGTGCCGAAATAGCTCAGTTGGGAGAGCGTTAGACTGAAGATCTAAAGGTCCCTGGTTCGATCCCGGGTTTCGGCAGGAATCTTCGTTCAAGATCCCATATGGTCTAGTGGCTAGGATACCTGGCTTTCACCCAGGAGGCTCGGGTTCGATTCCCGGTATGGGAACGGAGAGATACGTTTTATTCAGGAATTCTATTGTTTCAATTCTTTTCGTTTATTTGCGGATATTTCCGGTGTTACAGTAACAAGTTGGAAATCAGCAAAGATAATCCCAATTTGATGTTGGTCCGTGTGGGGTGCGGAAGTTCCTCTGGAGTTGGTCCCGGTAGGGTGGAAGGCAACAGACGGCGTGGCAGTTTTCGTACCTGCCATCTAGTAGTATTTGGGAGAGTCAAAATCAGTATTTCGGAAAAGATTGCATTATTGGAAAAGATCAAAGCGTCGGTATCGATGATTTCCCGTAATGTCCCAGGCAAAAACAGTCACATCTGATCATTATGAGGCGTAAAGAATCTGCAATTGTGCAATGCTAGGCAAAACATGTGGTACTGGAGATGCAGGGTATCGATCCCCGTACTTCTCGCATGCTAAGCGAGCGCTCTACCATCTGAGCTACATCCCCATGAAATGCAACACTTGAAGTGATTATAGACAACAATAATAAAATCAGAATGGGTCTTCGAGGGCTCATCCGGGAATCGAACCCGGGACCTCTCGCACCCTAAGCGAGAATCATACGACTAGACCAATGAGCCGTGTTCAAAGAGTGTCAAAATGTGTTTCGAGCGTCTATGTCCAAAGTGAATTGCTTGTCTTTTGAGTTTTGCGATTGGGTTCACTTTGTAGCTGTGACGAAAAAGATTGGCCGTCTCCGGACTATTCTTGTTTGATTTACATTTTGAATGTGCCGAAATAGCTCAGTTGGGAGAGCGTTAGACTGAAGATCTAAAGGTCCCTGGTTCGATCCCGGGTTTCGGCAGGAATCTTCGTTCAAGATCCCATATGGTCTAGTGGCTAGGATACCTGGCTTTCACCCAGGAGGCTCGGGTTCGATTCCCGGTATGGGAACGGAGAGATACGTTTTATTCAGGAATTCTATTGTTTCAATTCTTTTCGTTTATTTGCGGATATTTCCGGTGTTACAGTAACAAGTTGGAAATCAGCAAAGATAATCCCAATTTGATGTTGGTCCGTGTGGGGTGCGGAAGTTCCTCTGGAGTTGGTCCCGGTAGGGTGGAAGGCAACAGACGGCGTGGCAGTTTTCGTACCTGCCATCTAGTAGTATTTGGGAGAGTCAAAATCAGTATTTCGGAAAAGATTGCATTATTGGAAAAGATCAAAGCGTCGGTAGTAACAAGTTGGAAATCAGCAAAGATAATCCCAATTTGATGTTGGTCCGTGTGGGGTGCGGAAGTTCCTCTGGAGTTGGTCCCGGTAGGGTGGAAGGCAACAGACGGCGTGGCAGTTTTCGTACCTGCCATCTAGTAGTATTTGGGAGAGTCAAAATCAGTATTTCGGAAAAGATTGCATTATTGGAAAAGATCAAAGCGTCGGTAGTAACAAGTTGGAAATCAGCAAAGATAATCCCAATTTGATGTTGGTCCGTGTGGGGTGCGGAAGTTCCTCTGGAGTTGGTCCCGGTAGGGTGGAAGGCAACAGACGGCGTGGCAGTTTTCGTACCTGCCATCTAGTAGTATTTGGGAGAGTCAAAATCAGTATTTCGGAAAAGATTGCATTATTGGAAAAGATCAAAGCGTCGGTATCGATGATTTCCCGTAATGTCCCAGGCAAAAACAGTCACATCTGATCATTATGAGGCGTAAAGAATCTGCAATTGTGCAATGCTAGGCAAAACATGTGGTACTGGAGATGCAGGGTATCGATCCCCGTACTTCTCGCATGCTAAGCGAGCGCTCTACCATCTGAGCTACATCCCCATGAAATGCAACACTTGAAGTGATTATAGACAACAATAATAAAATCAGAATGGGTCTTCGAGGGCTCATCCGGGAATCGAACCCGGGACCTCTCGCACCCTAAGCGAGAATCATACGACTAGACCAATGAGCCGTGTTCAAAGAGTGTCAAAATGTGTTTCGAGCGTCTATGTCCAAAGTGAATTGCTTGTCTTTTGAGTTTTGCGATTGGGTTCACTTTGTAGCTGTGACGAAAAAGATTGGCCGTCTCCGGACTATTCTTGTTTGATTTACATTTTGAATGTGCCGAAATAGCTCAGTTGGGAGAGCGTTAGACTGAAGATCTAAAGGTCCCTGGTTCGATCCCGGGTTTCGGCAGGAATCTTCGTTCAAGATCCCATATGGTCTAGTGGCTAGGATACCTGGCTTTCACCCAAGAGGCTCGGGTTCGATTCCCGGTATGGGAACGGTGAGATACGTTTTATTCAGGAATTCTATTGTTTCAATTCTTTTCGTTTATTTGCGGATATTTCCGGTGTTACAGTAACAAGTTGGAAATCAGCAAAGATAATCCCAATTTGATGTTGGTCCGTGTGGGGTGCGGAAGTTCCTCTGGAGTTGGTCCCGGTAGGGTGGAAGGCAACAGACGGCGTGGCAGTTTTCGTACCTGCCATCTAGTAGTATTTGGGAGAGTCAAAATCAGTATTTCGGAAAAGATTGCATTATTGGAAAAGATCAAAGCGTCGGTAGTAACAAGTTGGAAATCAGCAAAGATAATCCCAATTTGATGTTGGTCCGTGTGGGGTGCGGAAGTTCCTCTGGAGTTGGTCCCGGTAGGGTGGAAGGCAACAGACGGCGTGGCAGTTTTCGTACCTGCCATCTAGTAGTATTTGGGAGAGTCAAAATCAGTATTTCGGAAAAGATTGCATTATTGGAAAAGATCAAAGCGTCGGTATCGATGATTTCCCGTAATGTCCCAGGCAAAAACAGTCACATCTGATCATTATGAGGCGTAAAGAATCTGCAATTGTGCAATGCTAGGCAAAACATGTGGTACTGGAGATGCAGGGTATCGATCCCCGTACTTCTCGCATGCTAAGCGAGCGCTCTACCATCTGAGCTACATCCCCATGAAATGCAACACTTGAAGTGATTATAGACAACAATAATAAAATCAGAATGGGTCTTCGAGGGCTCATCCGGGAATCGAACCCGGGACCTCTCGCACCCTAAGCGAGAATCATACGACTAGACCAATGAGCCGTGTTCAAAGAGTGTCAAAATGTGTTTCGAGCGTCTATGTCCAAAGTGAATTGCTTGTCTTTTGAGTTTTGCGATTGGGTTCACTTTGTAGCTGTGACGAAAAAGATTGGCCGTCTCCGGACTATTCTTGTTTGATTTACATTTTGAATGTGCCGAAATAGCTCAGTTGGGAGAGCGTTAGACTGAAGATCTAAAGGTCCCTGGTTCGATCCCGGGTTTCGGCAGGAATCTTCGTTCAAGATCCCATATGGTCTAGTGGCTAGGATACCTGGCTTTCACCCAAGAGGCTCGGGTTCGATTCCCGGTATGGGAACGGAGAGATACGTTTTATTCAGGAATTCTATTGTTTCAATTCTTTTCGTTTATTTGCGGATATTTCCGGTGTTACAGTAACAAGTTGGAAATCAGCAAAGATAATCCCAATTTGATGTTGGTCCGTGTGGGGTGCGGAAGTTCCTCTGGAGTTGGTCCCGGTAGGGTGGAAGGCAACAGACGGCGTGGCAGTTTTCGTACCTGCCATCTAGTAGTATTTGGGAGAGTCAAAATCAGTATTTCGGAAAAGATTGCATTATTGGAAAAGATCAAAGCGTCGGTAGTAACAAGTTGGAAATCAGCAAAGATAATCCCAATTTGATGTTGGTCCGTGTGGGGTGCGGAAGTTCCTCTGGAGTTGGTCCCGGTAGGGTGGAAGGCAACAGACGGCGTGGCAGTTTTCGTACCTGCCATCTAGTAGTATTTGGGAGAGTCAAAATCAGTATTTCGGAAAAGATTGCATTATTGGAAAAGATCAAAGCGTCGGTAGTAACAAGTTGGAAATCAGCAAAGATAATCCCAATTTGATGTTGGTCCGTGTGGGGTGCGGAAGTTCCTCTGGAGTTGGTCCCGGTAGGGTGGAAGGCAACAGACGGCGTGGCAGTTTTCGTACCTGCCATCTAGTAGTATTTGGGAGAGTCAAAATCAGTATTTCGGAAAAGATTGCATTATTGGAAAAGATCAAAGCGTCGGTATCGATGATTTCCCGTAATGTCCCAGGCAAAAACAGTCACATCTGATCATTATGAGGCGTAAAGAATCTGCAATTGTGCAATGCTAGGCAAAACATGTGGTACTGGAGATGCAGGGTATCGATCCCCGTACTTCTCGCATGCTAAGCGAGCGCTCTACCATCTGAGCTACATCCCCATGAAATGCAACACTTGAAGTGATTATAGACAACAATAATAAAATCAGAATGGGTCTTCGAGGGCTCATCCGGGAATCGAACCCGGGACCTCTCACACCCTAAGCGAGAATCATACGACTAGACCAATGAGCCGTGTTCAAAGAGTGTCAAAATGTGTTTCGAGCGTCTATGTCCAAAGTGAATTGCTTGTCTTTTGAGTTTTGCGATTGGGTTCACTTTGTAGCTGTGACGAAAAAGATTGGCCGTCTCCGGACTATTCTTGTTTGATTTACATTTTGAATGTGCCGAAATAGCTCAGTTGGGAGAGCGTTAGACTGAAGATCTAAAGGTCCCTGGTTCGATCCCGGGTTTCGGCAGGAATCTTCGTTCAAGATCCCATATGGTCTAGTGGCTAGGATACCTGGCTTTCACCCAAGAGGCTCGGGTTCGATTCCCGGTATGGGAACGGAGAGATACGTTTTATTCAGGAATTCTATTGTTTCAATTCTTTTCGTTTATTTGCGGATATTTCCGGTGTTACAGTAACAAGTTGGAAATCAGCAAAGATAATCCCAATTTGATGTTGGTCCGTGTGGGGTGCGGAAGTTCCTCTGGAGTTGGTCCCGGTAGGGTGGAAGGCAACAGACGGCGTGGCAGTTTTCGTACCTGCCATCTAGTAGTATTTGGGAGAGTCAAAATCAGTATTCTTCTTCTTCTTCTTCTTCTTCTTCTTCTTCTTCTCTTAGTATTCTTAGTATTCTTAGTATTCTTCTTATTCTTCTTAGTATTCTTAGTATTCTTAGTATTCTTCTTAGTATTCTTAGTATTCTTAGTATTCTTAGTATTCTTAGTATTCTTAGTATTCTAGTATTCTTAGTATTCTTAGTATTCTTAGTATTCTTAGTATTCTTTCGCCAGCACTAATATGCATTCCTTTCTAATGATTGGCCCTATTTCTAATTTTGATTTGACTGAAGAATCGAATGAGGTACGGACAAGAAAACGAGGCTACTTTGGCCTCATCATTCCCCGTTTTTATACGGCCCTTAAGTAAAAAAGGTAGCAGAGCGCCAGTAGTGTATAGAAACGACACTAATTTTCCTGCCTACGCCAGCTGATAGAGGTTGTAAACCGTAAATGAAGTCTTCTGCAGTCTCTGATTTCAGAAACTCGGGAAACGAATAAATCTGGGAAAATTCGAAAAAAATTCGGATCATTATGCAAAACTCACAGTTAGTTTATGAAAGGGTAGTGTATACACGGTTTGAAAATAAAAATTCCTTCTTAAAAATTAAATATTTAAAAAGCTATGTGAAAAACAAGTTCGGGTCATAAGATAACATGGTTGGCGTCGAAAGAGGTAAAATGACATAAATTCCAAGTTTTGTGAATTTATGTCATTTTTTCACTTTTTACAACCCGAAAAACCAACTAGAAAAATACACGCCGCCTTATGGAACGGCGCGGGGTGATCCCATACTTATGGAGGGGACTGTAAGTTGCCGACAGAAAGAATCATCGTCGAGTGAAGGAAAAGGGGATAAAGAAAATCCGGCAGTTCCAGACGAAACGAAACCATTACTCCCTAACTGGTGGAAGACAAGACAAGATACAAAAAGCGGAGTTGATTCTCTCCCTGGATGAACTTCATGATAGCCAATCAAAAGCTTCGTCCCATCGAAAACGAGCAGTCGAATCGGTGAGCGAGGCGTCAGAAAAGAAAAGACCTCATAACGAACTAGGCACAGCGCTTATCCTATTTGCATCTACCATTCCTCATGCCACCGCCACAATATTAATCGAAGAAATTCCTGAGACAACCGACCGACGTTGAAGTGACTTAATAAATCACATTTTCTTCTCAAATCTCAATCGTGTCGACCCAGTCGATCAAATTCGGGAAGAAAACTTTTCCGGGTTAATAACCTAAACTAAACTTCTTCCGTGTTGCTAGGTAGTAACCTGATCTATTGAAGGTTTGTTGACAAGCAGTGACGCAGTTTTATTGTGAGTTTTGATTTTGTTTGAATTCGAAATTCAGATACTGTGTGGAGCTGTTTAAGCACAGTCACTCACACAGACCAGACTAGGTATTTTAATTGGGACTAAACCTTAATGAAATGATCTTTTGTAGATTTAATATAATTATTTTTTTATTATTTTTTTTCCCTAACTTAGGTCATGAGCTATTTTAATTTTTTTTTAAATGAAAATAAAATAAAAAACATCCCTTACCCTTCGGGTACCTTGCTAACGAAGGTAGCTGTCAATAGCAGTAGGGTTTTGATTGCCGTTTTACACAACGTTCTCCGTGACTACAGATTCAACCGTGAGATGGCGTTAATAACTAGTCTCTTCCAACTTAATAAATATTTCTTAAATGAATTTGTTCATTTTTCGTTGCCAAGGAAGAATGATCGCCTTCAAGCCTTTATTGCCTCATTAAAAAATCATCTGTTCAATAAAATATTATGTGGATAATTAATTTTAATTTAAACGTTAGCAGAGTGCCAGAGCCAGAGTCATGCTTTTGTGCCTAAAAATTGCAGTTTTACCGCTATGTGGTACTAGTTGATGTCTAAGAAATTGTTATTGGTTCTCGCCTTGAAAGGGAAAATAGAAAAATTTTTTTCGACACTGGACACTCTTCGAGTTCTCCCTCTTTTATTCTTCAGTAATTTAGCTTATGTATAAAGTAGGGCTGTTGAGTGTTGATGCTGTCACACTTCAACCACACAAAAATGAGTGAATTAGTTTGGGATATCAAGAATGGAGAATTAGATTCTGTTAAAAATGAAATTGAAAATAAGGTAGATGTTACGGTATTATTATCTATGTTCGACTAAAAATGGCTTTAATACATTCTGTGTAGGGCATCGATGTTAATCTTGATGTGAACGGGAGACCACTTATTTTGCATGCTGCGGATTACGGACAACATACCATAGTAAATTATCTTATTTCAAAAGGAGCTGATCCAAATGTGAGTGAAAATGTTTTGTGAATTATTAATATGATTCATCATAAGTATAATTTTAAGGCTAAAGATTCCCATGGGATAACAGCGTTGCTTGCTGCTATTTGGGAGGGACACACTGAATGTGTGAAAGTCTTGGTGAGCAAGGTAAGAAGAATTTAAAGTTCTTTTTCTTTAAAAAAATCAATCTTATTCTTTAAATGTAATCTATGAATAAATCACAGGGTGCCTTTATTAAAGGAGTATCTCCAGATGGGACGTCATATTATGATGCTGCAGAAAAGGATGAAATTAAAGCTTTGTTGAAATAAACAAATGCAAAAGAGACTAAGAACATTTTCCACCATTTCATTTTGTAATTTTCAAGTTAATTTCCTTTGAAAGTTGAGGGAATTGTTGTATAAGAAATTAAATGTTTTAATTATAAAATACACTGAGAAACACAGGTGAATCTACTTAGAATTTGTGCTGAAGCCAATGCAATTATAACTTTAAAAATCCCATCATATAATCCCATAAATAACCAAAAAGAAATTTTAAAATTCTTATTAGGAAAAGATTACTTCAGGATTTATCAAACCATACCATTTTTCTTAAATTGTTTTCATATTATCTGTAACTACACAAGTAACATACGGTATTTCTGTTAGAAAGTATGGTTTGTTTAAATGCTGAAAGCCCTTCTAAGATTTTAGCTACCTAACCACATTAACACTAAACTATTTTAAATAAATAACTAGATTAAGTCTATACTGTTTAATAAGGTAAGCTAACTGGTCAGTGGTTGGTCAGTAACTCACTATATGTTGAACATACTTCATGAGTATTATTTACAAACATTTTTTTTCTATTTCAGATGACGTGTAAGTGTTTATTAGATTTTATTAACTACTTTATGACGTTTTGTAGTTTTAACTGATTTTTTCAAAAATCATGATACAGAAAAAACATTTTAATTTGCATAAATTGGCAACTTTGGCAGGTTGTGTGACGGTTTTGCTATTTTTTACGAGATTATCGTAGGCTTTATCTAATGGAGCTTAACAGGCAAACAGCTACTATGTTCTTTGCATAATATTTATAAGCATTTTTTTTTTCAAAATCAAACCCATTGTAAACCATAACCTAAACGTCATATACAACTGTCAGCGTTGCCAATACAAGGGAACTGAACATAATTCTACGGGTATTTTTGTTAAAATTTCATTTTCAATCTTCTATCTGACTCGTATCATCTCACTACCCTGACACTACCAATAATAAGATAGCTTAATACATTTGTTAATTTTCTTACCTTTTGCAAGCTAACAGCATTATCAATATTATTGGATATTGCAAACTAGTTCCATATAGTTTCACACCATATTTTCAAAAGGACAAGACCGATCGTGCGAATTAAAATTTTATAATGTGAACTCTTTAAAATTTGAACAATTCAAATAGATTTATCTACAATATATGTTGGTTGTGGGGTAGCCGGGTATCATATTTGAATTGTTTAACATGATTTGTGCGCAATATGCGGCCATAAATCGTCCGTATTTCGCAGAACTGATGAGACGTGAAATAGCATCTTTAGGTGGGACGATTTATTGAGAAAATCGAGAAATACAACGGCTTGAAACTAGAGTAATCTTCCCCTACATTCTTTTGCACCACAATGACAAAATAACTTTTTGTCCGGTACACTGTCAACTTGGTAACTATAATCCCAAGTGAGCTCCGTACCAGCACGAATGAAAACGTGAGCAAAGAATCCAACCCAAGGAAATCGCAAATCTTGCGTATCGACGAAAATATTCTGTACAAACACATTTGGTTTACAGCAGTGCTAGATAAAGAAAAAATAACGAAATTAGTGGGTGAATTAATAGAACGGTAGTAATTACATATACATATATTATTCATTATCTCTTACATTTAAATATCTTCCTATGTTGCCGGTGCTCTTGGCATCCATAACGTAGCAATGCTCATTTGGACCATATAATTCACGTGTCTTCTTTTGACAGTCATCTTTCTGAATTATTCTAACAGCTGTAGAAGATAATGTGTGCGCGGATAATTTCTCAGAACTGTCATTTTTGTTCTCATGTCCTTGTCCTGGCACCAAACTTTTTGATTCTGAAATATCTGAAAACTCCCCTGAATCGTCTGATAAATATGAAAAATCTATGAAATAATTTCATCAAATTTGTTTCAAAACAGTGATAAGATAAAAAAAAAAAAAAATCTCACCACTGCCGGACGATTGAGAAATATCACTTTCATGATCAATATCAATGTCAACGTCACTTTCGTAGCCATCTTTGGCTTGTTCAATGCTTTCAATAAGGTCCAACTCCGCCAGATATTCATCGCCAAATTGCTTTCCATCCTCGTTGGCTTCTTGTTCAGTTAGAAGTTGTCCTGCATATACGCATATGAATTGACCTTTGGGTATGTCATCCAAACAACGAATGCCCCAACCACGTCTCTCGGTTCGAAACAACTGTTATGACAATAGAAATATAATGACTGCAAGAAACATGGGACAAAATTACGTTAAGGTTTTACTTGCAAACGCAAATGCAAAGGTCTCTGTGCAACTCTATTAATGCAAGTTTTACGGCACGAACATCGAGAATTACATTCGTAGACACCTAGAAATGTAAATTTCAGACGTTCTTATGTTCTTTAATTAATAGTGATAACATGATAGTAATATACCAGTGACAACATTCTGCATGAGCCTACGATAATTATATCCAGCAGTTGGATCAATTTTTCCACTAGGGCCCAACGCAGTAGCCTAAATATAGAAGACGTTTTTAGTAGAATTCATCCAAAAACTAAGTTACCGATATTGTGATCAAATAATTACCTTAATCGTTAGTTGCCAACACTGACATTTTTCTTTATCCTGACAATCGTCCGTACAGTCACAACAAACAAGAAAATTCGGATCTAAATTCAGATTCACACCCTCTCGAGGGATGCGCTCAGTGCTGTATTCAACGTATTCAGGATTGCTGCGATCAATTGAATTAACACAAGATACTCGAACATTTTCCTTGCCATACGTGATATCTAACATAAGAAAGATAAACAATGAATTAATATAAACAAAATCCGAATATAAACGATTATATCATACCGTTAATTTTACTGTAGACGACTTCTGGCTCAAACTCAGTAAAACAATGAACAAAATTGTCAAAGCAGAAAAGATCAACGCCAAGTTGACTTCCTGTTAAACGGATATAACGATGAACTTCATCCATATTCCTCATTCGGCGACCGCAAGGGGCTCGGTATATAATACTAAGGCGTTCTCCATGTCTTTGTTTAGCCACTTCTCGAGACCAGCCACATAACATTGGAATAGAAAGTGGATTGAGATCTGAATGGAAAATATGAAAAGATATTAGTTCCCACAATTATCGATGAATTTAAAAATAGAACATCCCCTTCCGTAAGATAAATTATGACATTCAAGTTGAAAAACAAATATTTAAAAACAAAAAAATGGGAAAACACACAAATAAAAAAAATAAATGGAGACATTTTTAAATTTTTGCAAAAACTTTATATAGTCGTGGACGAAATTCTGTGGTCAGTGTGCAATGAAACGAAAGGTAGGGAAAGAAATGAACATTTTGAAAATTGATTTAAAACTTACTTTTGTTGTCTCCATCCGCATAAGGAAATTCCTCGATACACTTACTATTACACTGGTGGGGCTCAAAAGCAACATTTTTATATGATTCGTTTAGTCGGAACTTAAATCGTCCTTTGTGTTCGGCATTAACGGTTAATTCATCGACAAGCAGAGGCGTCACGGATGAAACGGAATTCGGTTTAAGGACTTTTGAAGTGCTCTTACGGGCAACAGCTCGAACTACACACTGAAGAAGTAAAACAAAATTAACACAAACAATTAAAAAACCAATACCTTAAATTCATACCTCTGTTGACGGAGATGGTACAGAAGACAACGATAATGGAGCTATACTCGGTGGAGGAGAACGATCAACATCCCCACGAGTATATTCAACATAAGGAGCATTCTTTTTCTTATGAACAAGAGCCATATTATGTGTAGGTCTCGTTGCTCCTTGATTTTTTCTTGCTTCCGCATTTGCTAACAGATCGAAAAGGGGATGGAGGCGAGTCGATCCTCTGTATATCCACTCAAAACGATTTTCGGACGGGAAATAAATGTTAGCTAAGGATGCGTCAACAGTCTCTACTCGCCCTTGAAACCAGTTTCCATTCAATTCAGTTTTAACCGTTTGACCTCGTTGCAATTTTACCATGGCTCGTTCGGGGTACTGTTTGAGGTAATTTAACACGAAAGAGCGGGAGTTCATGTGTATATCTTGCCAAACATCTCGTGAGCTTTGGCATACCATTGTAACCTGTGTGAATTTGTAATTACTTAAAAGTATAAGCAAACATTCAAATCAGATTTACCTGTTCATGTGTACAATACTGCGCATACCCATCGTCAAAAAACACAAGGTATCGATATTGATTGAGAGTTTTCGGTGCTTCAGCAATTACGCCCGCATAATAAGACGATGGTTTTAGTTTACCATCTTTGTCTTCAACGTATTGTGCGATTACACGAGCTCCCACGGTTAACTGAACAGGACTTGACTCGGCGTACGCTAAATATTTTAAAGGGAATGTTCGAGGTTTACCCCCCGTATCGAACCGAATAACATACATCATTTCCGTATTTTCTTTTATCTGTGTTACAAAAAAAATTTATTAATATTTAACACTGAATCTTTTTAGCATAGACAATATACCCTTATCACACGTCCTTTACCCCAGGGTGCCAAAAGAGAAGATCTCATAGCATAAATAGCCTGATTTGCTTTGATTTGGGTATGAATAAACATTCCATTTGGAGGAAGGGCAGTTTGTTTGCAAGTTGGCATCAATGGTTGTATTGCTTCCACTGTGCTGGAAGTACTGTTATGCTTTGTAACATTTCCATGTGTATCAACATCGATTGAATCAACAAGACAGATTTTTGGCTCATGGGACTTGTACAGTTCTTTGCGTAAAGAATCCAAATTCTTCTCTAACTTAGAATGGGATATGTCTAGTTCTGCCATTTTATCTTTATTATTTATCCACCTTTTCTCTGAACATACACAATTGTTACATAATTTATTGTAAAAATAAAATGCTACCAAATGTATATTTACCTAAATGATTTAATGAGGCATCAACTTGTTCTTCAAATCTGTACTTCTCTACTAGGTATTTCACAAAGTTGTCAATATCTCCTTCTATTTCCACTTCTTCAGGACTTTCTGTAGAATCCTCAGAACATTCTTCGTCATCAATTGTAACCATTTGATTTTTTGGTTTCTTAGGTCCCAAAACAATACTTTTATGATCACCCAGCATTTTCACTAAAACACTTTGATGGTTTTCTGCATCCCTGTAACATCTCTGGCAAACCCTTCTCACATTAAATTTTTCAACTAAAAGACCAAAGTAAGCACAGACAAAATATGGCGCAAACCTAAGATTATCTTTACTTTCACAATCTGGATTAGAACAAATTTTTAAGTGTGACTTATTTATAAGTTTGATTTCCTTTCGATTCGAAGGAACTTTCATTTGATTTTCTGATTCATTTTTATTAGGAATCAAAGTACAATGTTGTACTCTAGGTGCTGGTTCCTTGTCACTCAAACTACATGTTCCGTTGTCTAATTCTTCTTGATTGCAAGATGCTTGTGCCATTATACTAACTTTTCTCTACTAAAAAAAGCAAATGAAAAATCAGTAAATGACTTTTGAATCAAACCACATCGAAAGGATCATAAATCTGAACAGCCAGTCAGCCACAATGCGCACAACAAAGTTTGTTTAAGTAAAATTTTCAAACTTTTGAATGTGTTTGATAAATTTGTCTGGTCCCGCGATTTTTCTAGAAATAAAATCGGTAAAATCTTCTTTCCAATCCAAACACGCAATTGTTTGCCCGTACACAGACTACGAAGTAAAGCCTGCGATGGTTGTCACTTGTCAGTTGTCACCGTTGTCACATTTGTCTTCAAGCATAGCTATGGCATCGACTACTTTATATAAGGACGGGACTCTTCGGCATTTCCTATGTCGGCCGTGTAAAATTTTTTTCGGGCGAATCGGAATCAGAATAAAAAAATAATTATTTAATTGCCTAATGTTCCTATTCCTAAAATTTATCTTTATGGAGATATTTCAATTTTCTTTACTGAAAATTTGAAATAGTGGGAAACACCGGTGCCATCTAGGAACCAAACCTCATAAGCTCTTGTAAGTTTACAAGCAGATACCCATTGCGTGCAAGAGAGACCACTCTCTTATCTCTATTCCTCTGACATAGCTGCCTAACTCTTTTTTACGTTCCAGGTTATATTGGCAAGAGCTTAGGGTGCTTTGTTGCTAGAGGGCACCGGTGTTTCCCAGTTTTACCCTTACTGCTGAAAGTAAAATTAAAATATCTTATTGATTAGTTAATTTTACTTAGATTTATCTACATAGTTATAATCAGCGAAAAAAACTGAATATGTTTGATATTTTTTATTAATTTTTTTATGAAAATAGCCCACCCGACTAGCTTTAACACGGCGAGATAGGCGAAGAGTCCCGTCCTTATATAAAGTAGTCCATGGCTATAGCCATGGCCTACTGAACCCTAGGCCGGTGGTCGAGCTATACCCCTGTAGTGTAGCTTTTTCAACCCATCCCCTTCCGTTCAACCTTCCTGGGAGGTGGCGCATCTAGCGCTCAGATCGCCAACTACGTTATTTTTCGAGTAAACATAACTGCTGTCATGGCCTACTGAACCGTCATGGCGCCACCTAATCCCCTAATACCACCTAATCCTGTATCTCGCCACGGCTTTCATGGCTCTTCCCTAGCAAGACAGGTTTTCTAATATCGAAAAAAGATTGATACAGGGTTGTAGATCTCATTACGCTGGTCATTTTTAACATATGGTTTAGGGTGTGCAAATGAGCGGAAGTGCCCGTAAAACGCGTTCAAAGTTTTGAGTTTTACGGAGCTGACGCGCTGCCCAAGCCGGCCTACAGAAGGGTCGAGCGGAGGGGACTGCGCGCACCCTTGGGAGAGGGGTGAATGAAAGGTGGGTTTACCTGGGCCATACTATACGGGCCCATGTTTCCCCCTTGCCAACCATACCATCGGTGGTCTAATGGTCATAAGCCCGGGCTATAATGCCAACATTCCAAGGTTCGAATCTCGGACAAGTCGAAACAAAAATTTGAAATTTTGTAGAAACATGAAATTTTATAAAGACAACTGCACCAGTCACTTGTATATCATGCTGTAACATGTTGCATTACATTAGTCAATGTCTTAGTTAATCGATGGCTAGCATCCATACGGTTCATGCATTCCCTTAAACCACACATGTCAACGGCAGTCTAATGGTCAGCAATCCTACAATGCTAAAGGACCGAGGTTCGAATCTCGGTCAAGTCAGTTGGAGAAAAATAAAAAACTTAAAAACTCTCTTAAAAAGCTTTCGGAGTTAATGGAAGTGGAAGATCTGTGGTCGAACTTTAAAAAAATGTTAGATTTCACTCATTTTTGAAGCTCTTCGTCATTTCTATCTTCTTCAATTGTCCTCTCCAAAGTCATCACGATATTTCCGCGGTCGTGAAGAGTTACCATGATGCACCATGCAGATGAGTTACCATGACACCGGAGTTAATGGAAGTGGAAGATCTTCCACTAACTCCGGAAGATTTTCAAGTTAAATTTTTCAAAAATTGAACTTTGTTTTCCTAACCAACCTGACTAAGAGTCAATTGCTTTCTGAAAAAGACTTGTTGATCGTCAAAGCGCGAGAAATTGTTTGAGCGTGTGAGTCATCAAAGTTGCAACAAACACAGATCAATACTCCGGTAATAGAGTCTGCCTGTGCTATCCAAGCTCAAAAATCCGACCAGAATAAGCCAGATCGAAGACCGGGTTCGCAATCATCAGCATGTGGCACATCATATTGCGTTCTAGCAAGTCAAAGACAATCAGCATCTTATTCTTCGTCGGAAAGTCACATTTTGTGCAGTGATTGTGGAAGGCAAAATAAATAAGATCAATGCCGTGTGGCAAGCGTTAAGTGTTTTCGTTGCGGTATGATGGGCCACTACGCAAACCATTGTCAAAATTCAAGAAACGCACGCCATGTGGCACCTCAGAACAATGCGTCGCCAAACCAAGAAGAACTCAACCTCAGTGTACGGATTGATTCACTGCATTCCACGGTTAATCCTGAACAGCCACCTATAGTGCAAGAGTTCATGTCTTCAATGGTCTTGGTAAATTACCTGTTGAATAGGACATTAAGTTATTGTCAGGAGCTAACAAAGTTGACCCAGTTATCTGTGCAGCAGGTCGGCTTCCATTTAAGTTGGAAGAACGAGTCTTCAAGAAACTTGAAGAATGGTAACTGAAGGCATAAAAACACCGGTTCAAGAGCCCACAGAATGGTTAAGCAGAATGATTGTTGTTGGAAAACCGGATTGCGATGTCAGGATCTGTTTGGACCCGTCGGAAATCAACAAAGCAATACAACGACTGCATTTTTTGGTCCCCACTATAGGACGACTGTTCAGAAAACTAAGTAAAGTTCACTATTTTTTAAGCCTGGATGTTGCTTCTGGCTTCCACCAAATTACGTTAACTAATGAAGCATCTTATTTTTGCACCATGGCAACACCAAAAGGTCGTTACATGTACCTCAGGCTGCCGTTTGGATTGAAATCCGCCACTGAAAATTATCAAAAAATATGTCCGACTTCTTTGGAGATTTGCCCGGCGTTATATACTTTGACGACTTCCTAGTGACGGGTGAAAACAAAGAAGAACTTCAAATTAATCTACGATCGGTTCTGGTTCTACACAACTTAAAGCTACAACTAAAGAAGTGTCTTTTCCTTCTGCTCAACGTGCCGTGAACACCTTCATACAAATCCAGCTCAACCACGTCTTTCAGTAAAATTACCAATTCATGCTTTTCAGTTAGTGTGAGCTGATTTTTTTCTCTTCAATGGAGTCAACTATATCTTAGTTGTAGACGCCTAAAGCAAGTGGCCGGCTGCTCTTCCCCTTCTCTCTCTGTCTTGCGCCGCCAGCATTGCGGAAATTGAAAGAATTTTCAGTGATATTGGATATCCAGAAGAGGTGATGTCAGACAATGGATCACAGTTTGATTGTGCGGAGTTTTGAGCCTATACTGTGGCACTCGTAAACTCCTGTCCATCTCGTCCAGCCCGTGTTATCCATAATCAAATGGCCAGGTGGAACGCCAGACCATTCTTAAAATGTTCAGTGACGGTCGGTAACTATGGGAGTCGTTGGCTGCTATCCGTTCAACACCTGTGTCATCTGACCTTCCGTCTCTGGCAGTTCTTCTCCAGGGTCAGAATCTTTACGGGGTTCTTCCGTTTTTGCCTGATCGACTCGTTCCCAAATTAAAATCAGCACACCTTGTCCACGAACAACTTCAGAAGCCCCAGGCAAAGGCGACATTTCATCATAGGGGGCCGACCGGACATTCGCGGATCACCCCTGTTGGTGGGACAGAGGGTTCGAGTGCTAGTGTATGTCACGTGGCCACCAGGGTAGATACTGTCAGTATGAAAGTAACCGGAGTCGTACGTGGTCGCCCTGTCTTATAGTCGGGTTTTTCTCCGAACTCTTCGAGACATCGATGTTGACAATTCCTCAACCGCCGGGTTTTGATTTCGTCTGCTTAGCAACTTCCGTGATAATCTGATCACCACTCGTCCGCATGGTGTAGCACCATAAGTCGCTGCTGTTCCGGCATCCCCAAATTCTGCATTACGAGGAGGAATTATGGAAAGGCTTCCGTCTCCTCGTGCTCCCGAGAAGTGTACACCATAACGTCATTCTGTTGAATCTCCAGCCGTGATCATGAGCGGTCCAGCTCCTACGGTAGCCAGCTCACTAAATCAGCCAGCTCCTGTTTCGTCTATCACTGTTCGTTGTTTCACTCGCTCTGGCCGTCACTATCTCAACCCTAAACTCCTAACTTTTAAGGCTACCCCTAGTGTGAAACCACAATTACTAAAAAAAATTGTGTTTTATTTTGTTTTGGTTTATTCATGTGTTGTCATATTTCATGTGGGTTTATTCATGTTGCTACATGCCCGTCATTTTCCTATGTCCGTCAATTTGTTTGGTCTCTGGGTAGAGGGGAGATGTAAAAGATCGGGTCGCCAGAGTGGCTCGGCTATAAAATAGAGTTGTAGCAGACAATACAAGGCAGTTACTCAGATTCACAGACACACTTGTCTTCGTAACACCCCATCTTGGCGTTAGACTAGCGGGAAATCTCATCAAGGAATCTGATCTCAATTTTTTTAATTTATTCGTCGGAATATGCTCTCACGGGGTCTCACACAATCACGACACGACACGAACACATAGAAAAGAAAAAAAAAGGCACTGGACATTGGCGACAATCAAAGACCGTCCACAAATAGACAAACAATTTCTTCTCTTCTTCTTCCGGTGCTCTGCCTGTTATTCTATTTTTCCTGGACACGTTCACCACCTGACAACGCAAATCAAATTTACTTGGTAAAAATCAATTCGTTTGTTTTTTATTCTCTTAAAATAGTCACTGACACGTAAGACACTATACACAAACACAAGTACGGACGTGTAGTGAGTGCAAGTGTGTTAGGGAAAAAAAGTTAATTTCTTTATTGAAATATCAAAAGTGTCATTCACATTACAAATTGGGTCATTGTACGGGTATGTTTTTACGCTTGTTGTTCATATTATTCGATAATTGACCCACAACTATCAGAATTAGTCACAAAATCACACAAGGTTTATTTTTGATAAATTTGTTCAATTAACTGTTTTATAACTTTTCTTCACTGCTTTGTTCAGGAAAATCCTGATGGACCTTTCAATCACATAGCTGCTGGTTGTTACCATAAAATAGCAGCCCGTTATCGTCATTTAGCAGAAGACACCGTTTTTGGAACTTTGTTTTAACCTCTTGCTTCCGAATATCAAGACTTCTGCGGATCAGCTGCATTGAAACACTTCACTGTATTTTCGTGAATGGAATAGATCCTTTTTTATTTTTGCTATTGCTGGTGCCCCATTCCTACCGCCTCATGCAACTTTACAGGTTAGTTCTCCAGCAGTTGTAAAAAATAGCCTGCACATTACAAAATTGATTTGTTATCGCAGGATTTGGTGCCAAAGTATTTTACAAGTAAAGGCGCTACTGGAAGAGTACTACTCGTTTGGCTGATACGTCATAGTGATAACCCTGATCGCATTACATTACTCAGAAGTAAGATTCAAATTCTTACTAGTAGCGAAGATAATGAATCTTTTCTGGACGAAGACGAAAAGAGTTCTCTAGTGATTATTCTTTCATTTCTAATAATCATTGTGTTTTACCCTTTCTAGCTATCTTTTCGAGATCTTTCTCTACTACAAGGACCTGTTGTGAACTGCATCCCATACTACTCAAATTTACTTCGCTGAAGTTCCAAAATACTAAAAATCTCCAAGCAATGAAGGTTATGTATATTTGTTGTCCTTAAAATGCTCGTGTAATCCATCACTCTTCTTCAACCCCTGTACTCTCTCCATCCCTGTACTCTGCTCTATCAATAGCTCCGCATGAGGCATTTTGCATCAATTGCTCTAGACAATCCACCACTCTACTTCCATTCCTGTTTTCTACTCTCTCAATAGCTCCGCATGGGGCATTTTGCATCAATTGCTCCAGACAATCCATCACTCTTCTTCCATCCCTGTACTCTACTCTCTCAATAGCTCCGCATGGGGCATTTTGCATCAGCCCTCCAAAAAAATTTCAAAATTTTTTTTTTAACTTATTCTTTTCATATCTACTTCATCTAAATCTAATAATTTTCCTAATTTTTTATTTTACTTTATTTTATTTCATGTTTGGAATATGGAATGGCGACGACAACTACGACGTGGAGCATCTTCACGAAAGTGATCCTGCGACCCGACGTGACATTCATGTGGAAGTCGACAGTCGTCTACATGTCGTAATAACAATGCCAGAAGAGATTTTTGTTTTGTTTTTTGTTTTTTCCCGACATTCGTTCATTTTTGTTTTGTTTCTATTCGCTCAGTTTGATTATACTTTCCGATGTCTTGTTTCATTTTTCGAGTCTTCTTTATTTTTACGTTTAGATGCTGTTGAAAGTGGTGTTAGGAATCGCACGGGCTGTTAAGACGAAGGATCGTAAGAATGAGGAGGAGGAGGGTCAAACGAGTTAAACCGAAATCTTTAGGGCCGTTGTTGTTCAGGATGGTATGGGGCTCGTAATGGCCCATCACCGAAAGGAGCTGGTAGGATCATATCCATTAAATTCTGCGGATGGGAATTCTTGAATTGTGGGGAGAGATTTGGTCGATGGGTCCATTCAAGCGAGGTGGAGCCAAATTAGACTGAAGGGGTTGAACAAATCGCATTGTGGCAAAAGATGCAGGTCTTGGGGCATTCGCTAAATTTGGACCAGGAGGAGGACGCTGATGTCGAGCTTGAAACGCAAAACGAGGAGGTGTGTTGTCAGAATGTGAGAAGTTTAACCTAAGCTCAGTTAAAGGAGTTACTCGAGTAGCGCAACAATTCTGCACTGTCACTGAACCTTGATAGTGGGGATTGATGAACAGTCGATTGATACTATTGTTTCTATCATATTCCATGAATTGGGTATGATTGACTAAGTGGTGATCTTTAATGGGGAATATTTGAAATCTTTGTGCTGGCAAGCCATAGTGAAAATCTTGAACGAATAATGGCTCACATTCAATCTGCATTGAATGTCTTGAAAACCCACTGCGAGCTCCATGTAGTCCATAATTGATGGAGCTCTTCCTATCAGAGGTCTATTTGGACCATCAAAATATGGTCTTTGATGATGAAATCCAGAAGACTCCATCCTGGAAGGAGGTGCATTATGCATCTGAACAGGGATAGGGAAATTTGGTTGGCGTTTGAAGTTGAAATTTTTGAAGGAACTGGCAGGCTGTTAGTAGTGCGGTTACCCCCCGTGGAGATAGGTTGTCATTTGTGCTGATTGAGATTGTATGTCTCATTGTACTATCTTTTCATTGTGTCATCGTTCTGGTCATTTGTTAAAATGAGTGTGGTTACTGATACTTTTTTTCTGTAATACAGCCGTATCAGACATGGACGCTGGGAAAGCTGAGCCGTCCCATTTTTCAAAGGCAGAATCCGAAACCGAAAAGGAATATAAAGGAAAGATCAACCAATTTTTCTCTGACGATTCGAAAAAAAGTCATCCCGTCTCGTTTTATTTTTAGAATTTTATTTTATTCGATAGGCCATGAAAAAGTGTAGAGAGAAAAATTCTCCTTTTTTTTACTATAAATTTAACACAATATGGCAAACAAGGGCTTGTGTGTGTCCCTAACCTTTTCCCGTATCAATGATGTTTCTAGTATACTACGGTCTTTCCCGTGTTTTTTTTTTTTTTTTAAATCTCTACGCTATTTGAGTTATTTGTCACGAACTGCTTGCATATAATCGAAACTCGAGAGCGGGTAAAACACAGCTTATTTTTCGAGCAAAACGGTTAGTACAACATACAAAGCTGGACTGAGGCTTGCCGTCCGCGTCAATCTCGAATGATTATTTTTCCGCCCACCTCGGGATCTTGCGCCTTTCTCCACCTTTTCTTCTTTCTTCTTTGTTGGTGTCTGGGTTTCCAAATGAATACTTGCGGACGCGCATCTGGTCCGCAACAGTTATTGGTTATAAAAATTGGAGATTTGGCACGTTTTTGTCACACGTACAGTACGATCACAGATTTTGTTTTGACCATTTTTCAAAATTTCGTGGTGGGGAGGGGTGAATTTTTTTTAGAGGGAATACTAAAAACCAATTAAACTGTGACATTTCTCATCGGGCGACGATCACAATTAAAAGCGAAATTAGGAAGCTTCTACATTATCTAGCCGTAGTTGGGTGTTGGATGCTGCTGCTGCTGCTTCTGTTGGAACAGAAAGGAACAGCAGGGCTGGAGGACGCGTTGAGGCCCTTGAGTTCCAGATTCTCTTTCGTCTGCTTTAGACTGGGCGGCTATATGACGGAAGAACTGGAGGGCGAACAGTCGACGTGCATTATGGCTTCACTGAGCCGCGGGGATGAAAATGAAAGAGAGAGAGAGTAGAAGAAGAAGAAGCCGGGGATTTTGTCTTTGACGGGTTCCAGACGTCAACAATTTCAGGAGCTGTTTCTCCTCTCCATGTTTTTTTTAGTGCTCTATCTCTTAATCTGCATCCACCAGCTCCTCTAATTCTCTCGCACATTTTCTTCTCCCGTTTTTTCTGCTGGAACATCAATTACACTCCGACAAAAACAACCAAACACAAAAAAAAAAAAAAATTCATTGTATGGAGCGAAAAATCAAACATACTCCAGCAGGAGCTCTGTTGGAAAAACCAAACGAACAACTGGTTGCAGAAACTCTTAACTGTTACCTAAACCAAAAGAAAAAAGCAGACGTTCTCACCTCAACCACTAGTCGTTAGAATGATCTTCTTGCTTTATGTTTTCTCTCTGTGTACTCTCTCCAAAAATTCGCCCAAACTACAGGTTGTATTTTTGTACAAGCATAATTTACCCTTCCTCAGTGGAATAGACTATTTTTTCTGTGTGAACATCAGGTAAATTTTTGTATTGAAAACAAAATAATAAATCTATTCATTGACTGAAACATGACAAATTGACGTCTTCTAATATATAATTTACAACAGGTTATGGGCCCAGTGTCGCAAATTATATTAGACTACTGAAAATGGCTTTTCCAATAAAAGTGGCTCGCGTGGTCAAGTTTGATGGATCCAACCCACCACTCTGGAGGTGACTTGACGTTGCTTTAGAAGAACACAATATGCAATCTGACACTGATGGAACACTGCATTGCCCACCTGAGGCAAATGTTTCTATTCTGGACCTTTAAGTCTCCACCAAACCTTTAAGTATACATCGACAAAACTGGTTAACTCACTTTAAGCTTACTCGACCCACCCTCGTGAAAATTTTAAAGTCACATTGAACCTCCATATTTTATTTGTCTCGATTGTGCATTTACTTAAAACTTTTTTCGACTCAGCCTGGAAATTTTAAAATAAAAACAAACTAACAGTTTTTTACTTGTGTCACAGATAAGACAAGTAATAGAAAAAGTTCCACCTATCAAAAGAGGCCCAGCCACTCCAACACATAATAAAATATAAATGGGATAATGTACTTGTGTATATCGTTGATATAATACCAGTGATACAAAAACATTTGAGACACACATACAAAACACAGAGCACATACACCGTTACCTCACTCCACGAAAACATAGACAAGAAGAAGGAAAAAGAAAGCCCCCCCCCCCACTTTTCTAAGATGACTCCCTACCCATACGTTGCCAGACTCAAAGAAAAGCCTGGGGTTCGTTAAGTGAACGACTTGGAAACCGCCCAATCAACGTTGCCAAATGTCACGTGACAATGTTTCTTAGCCAATACAGAGGAGAGTTTTCTAGCAATAAACGGTGGACCTTTTTCTCTCTTTCTTTTTTGACGAGATAGAATTGATACGAACTATAGTTTTTGATTAGGCGATATGGCAGTGCTGTATCCAACAAATCGAATACAAATTTCTTTTCGTCACACTCGTTTAGCAGTCGAAAATGGCGAACGTCAATGCGTCAGAAAAATCTCCCAAATGCGTATTTTTTTAATATCGATTGACTGGGAGGAAATTTCTTATCCAAAATAATAAGGATGTGCAACACAGAATTCAATCAGGTAAAAATTGTGTGAATCTAATTTGTCGTAATTCATTCAGTTTATTTCGGAATTTTGTATGCAGAGCCAACATTCATGCAAAATTTTGCGAAAAGTTTGAGAAGTAAAATAGAAGCCAGAGATCCTGCCTTTTTTAAATATGAGACTGTTAATTTACTAATTGAATCGATTGTATTTATTTATTTTTCCAATGTATTTTCTTGTAATAAAAGTTCTAATCCTAGCAGTTGCAGGAGGTGGGATCACAGCAGTTTCATCGAGCTCCATTTCGTCAACTCTATCAAAATCTTGTGATGTCTCTGCTTCTCATTCAGCAATATTGTCGGTTTCAAAACCAGTTGTGGCCATCCAGTCCACTATAATACCAAACGCACAGAAGCAATCTGTTGAACACACGAAAGATGGTATATTCAACTCTCTTTTTCTGTTTGGACTTTATGCTGAATGATTTTATTAATTGATTTGTTTCGTTATAGGTTTATCACAGTCTACCAAGCCACAGTCCATCAATGCTGGCGTTCAACGCTGGACATTTGCAGAAGTTTAAGCTTTATTGGACGTTTATTCACAATTCCAGCAACGATTTAACAAAACAAACGAGCGTGCGTCAACATTATGGCAAGAGGTATAAGCTTTCGAAAGTTATTTAATAATTTAACAATAAATTTGTTAAATTAATAAACTGTGTCCGGATATCCGGATCAGCGTTCGTGAAAATGTCGGCACAGCAAACACTCTTAAGAAAAAGAAGAGTAAAGAAAAAAGGAACGAAATTCAGAGTCCAGAAAAAGATTTATTATTAATGACTTCTTGAGATCCTTTTTCCGTCCCAAGTACGTCTAAAGTTCATCCAATGGGACGGGATAGGGACCGCTATGAGATCTCGGCGAAGCGGACATTGGCCATACGTAAAAGACGTCCTAGGAATGTAAACTTGGGAATCTGCTATGTGCCAAGTACATCTCAGACGTCTCAAAGTGACGTGTTTTGTGCGTCTATGGGACTGCAGTGTGCTATCTGGGAAGTGAGCCCTCGCAATAATGTTAATTAAAAAACAAAACATAACCGTACCTTTGTCCAGATCTTAATTCTTTTTTCTGCCTGCCTGACATCATTTTCCGTTGAAACTTTTTATATGCGTCCAGTAGAAGTTTAGCTTTCTCAGCAGTGAAACGGAAACCCTCTTCTTCTGACTCCTCTGAATCATCATTCCCACCATTATATTCATCTTCATCCCTGGCACCTCCGACTGTAAGGCAAAATAAATTGTATATTACAAACAAAAGTAAAACCATTGCAAACAAACGCACCCTGGGGGTAATAATTTTCAGATCCATCTAAGTTGTCAAGGTCACGAAATAACAAGTCTTCGTTATTATCATCGCTGTCCAAGGTAAAAAGTTCGTTTTTCATTCTCGCTGCATCATTAACTTATGCACGGCAGTCGCGTTGTATGAAAGAAATGGAATCGAGCGATCGTAGGATAGATCGAAGAAGCGAAAGAGACCAACAGAAAGCGCGAACTTTCTAATAAGTTTTGACGGAAAACTTTGATCTACGAGAAGCTTTTCTGGAATGGGCAAAAACGGAAAAAAAAACAATGTGTCGTTTTTTGCGACAGCAGTTCATTCCTCCGTGGCGAAGCTCCTTTCCGACCATCGTTAGGTTTTATTTTCATTCCGCACGGGTACTTATGAGTTCGCGAGAAGATGACATGGTGGGTATAAAAGATTTGAATTCGAAGAGGTGTTTGGATAGAACGAGAGAGACGAAAAGAACGGGAAGTGTCCGGTTCATGGTAGTTTCACTAATCTTTACGGGGAGCTCTGTTTAAATGGGGCACAAACGAAGAATTGTAAGTGCATTCTTCGTGGGCAGAGCTCATTTCCGACCCACCGCTTCAAATTAATTCAGTTGTAATCCCGATAGAGCGCTTCTCCGTCTTAGGCGGGTAGTGCCCACCTGTCTACGGCCGGAAGAAATAAATCCGATAAGAAAGATTGAGAGAGAAAGAGGGTCAACCTATGTTGGATCAGGATTTCTCGATAAGTCGGTCGGCACAATCATTTGACTCTTCTTTTGATTACCGATGGAACAGCATAGCGAAAGATTGGGGACGAAAAGAGGAGTGTTCATTCCCAATTCGATTCTTAGTTGTTTTCATCTTTCGTGTTCTACTCACCGGTCCAAGATGAACTTCTGTACACAGTTCGCGTAATGGTTTTAAATTATGGATATAGTCGAAAGCGGTCGGTGAATGGCTTGAATCAGAGACGAAAACGATGTTGGCACATTGATCCTTAAGGGCTATACGTGCCAAGCACCTAGTCTTAAAATATCGGACCTTGCCAAGTCCTGGCGACGGGGTAGTGATCCTGAAGGCGGGACTTGGATGAATGTGAGGTTGTGGAAGAAAAAATAATTGAAGAACGGTGCAATTCATCCTGCTGAACTTTGTCGGTCGGTTGAACTTGACTTTAAAAACGTGAAAAACCGTCGGACAAAGCATACGAATACTGATTAAACTTAAAAACCAAGTAATCTTTCTAATACAAGAGTTACTCCGATTCATTTGCCCGGTTGCCGAGTTTTGTGCCGCCTAGAAACGATCCTGGTCCATACAGAAATCTTTCTGGATTTATAGTGCCCGCTGGATGGTCAGAAATGCCTCTTGTCTTTTCTTATCTGTGCGTTGGTCACAACTGTGCGGCATCCTGCGGCAGGGTGAAAAGCGCTGGATAAGATAAGAAACAATCCCCGTATTCTTGAATGTGCATGCATCTCCCAGCATGAGGATACCGTCGAAATAAAATAAAATTTTATCCTTTTTGCCAAAATAGAAGCCTTGAATAAACATGGCAATAAAAAAAAGTCCTAGGAGTTTTTTGAAAGTGGCGTAGAGGCAAATGTCTCGTGAATGGGCTCCTAATATATCCTACAGGCGGTTGCAAATTCGATTGAGCCAGACCAGAATGTCCAGTTATATATGTCAGAAATTCAAAGATCAGTCAGAAATTTCCAGGTGCAATTTATGGAAAGCCTGGCCAGATGTGAACCATCAGTCGGTTAGGCGAAGTTTTTTTTTCGAATATTGATTAGCGGTCAGCTCTCTAGTGTAACGAGCGTTTTGATACGTGAGTGTATGATACGAAAAGAACGCCAGTGTGATGCTGGCTCTACGGAAGTGTCCGGTTTATCGCGTTAGTAATTGCATTTAACTTTTATCAGAATTAGAGATTGTGAGCCAAGGTCGATATTTGATGAAAAGCTGACCAGCCGCCCTGGTTAGAGATTTAAGAAAATCAGAAATGTCAGAAATTAAATGGGCCAAATGGATGAAAGAAAATTGAAGCGGTGGATGGAAATGAATTCCACTGGGAATTAGCGAAAACATAACGGGTAGTGTCTGGTTTTTATGCGGCAGTTGTTCATTTCTCCGTGGCAAAGCTTCTTTCCGTCCAACGCTTCTAATGAATTGATCTTTAAGCCGTAGAGCACTATTTAGGACGACAGGAAAACGAAATAGCGACCGAAAGAAATCCGAAGCGGTGGAAAGCTTGATCGAAGGGACTGATGTTTCGGGTCCTTTTCGTTTCAAAACTTCGTTCTACGAGGAGTTCCTGGTAATACTCCTTGACCGCCGTTTCGCATGGATTTTGATCCCGTTTGAGCGCTTCTTGTTCGATTTGTGCCCGTGTAATTAAATATTACACAAAGCCTCTTGTACTTTCTTATCCGTGCCTCGATCACTGCTGTCTCGTAAGGTCACTCTTGCGAAACGGTGAAAGGCGCTGGATAATAATCAGCCCCGGTAACTCCCGCATATGCATGCTCTTCCCCTGCATGATAGAAATAAGACCATCGAATAAGGCTTAGGACATAAGAATAATCGTTATCCTTTTGGTTATCTCACAAGACTAATCATGCCTTTTTTTCGATTCTGTATTTTCAGATTGATTAAAAATGGCGAGAAATAAAATGAGAGACCCAAGATATTCAAAGTCGAGAGCGGTTAAAAATTCAGCCAAGAAAGCCGCTGAAGCTTCTGCATTAAAAAGGAGGCAATTAAAAAAAGACATTGAACGAGATGCTGGAAATCAAGAGGCGTCCATTGATACTGATACCAGAAATCATGCTCAAAATAGTGAAGAGGAATTGGTTGCCACCAAGGAGCCGGTTGAGGAGCCTGGTCAGGAGCTGGCGCCTGAAAGGGAGCTGGTTCTTTATCAGGTGCCAGCTGATGAGGAGGAACGAATTGCCGAAGAAGAAAAATAGAGTGCCAACGAAAATCCTTCGGGTAAAGCTAAGCCAACGTTCAGAATGCCAGAAGTGTCCGTCAGGTTGAACCGCCTGGCTTTTAATCGAAGGCAACAAAAAAGAAAGCATAAGATGCTGATGTTAAAGGTGGTTCGTCACCACCTAAAAAAAAGAGAGGAATGACCCGGTCATCCGCCAAGGGAGGGTGCTCTTCTGACGGTCAAGATCCCGACGACGAAGTGACTCATCTCTTCGCTCGAAAAAAAAATTGGACTGACCAATGCAAAATTGAGACATCGGGTCCTCGCATTTCTAAAGGACATCTATCCCCCTAAAAAGGTCAATTCTGATGCGGTGAAGTTTAGAATGCAACGAAAGACCGATTCTAAATTAATCGCACACCATAAAGCCATCAACAAGAATAGGAAGGAAGTGAAGTAATGGACTGATGTGGATGAAGATTACCGAGTGAATGATTATGAGAATACACATTATGACACCCCATCACGATCCATAAGGTCCTCTAACACTACCTCCCTCCTGGTCCCCCGTGCCCGTCTTGCATCATACGGCGAAAGATCTTTCTCTTTTTTTGGTCCTACACTTTTCAACTCTCTCCCACCCACCATCACTACCTCTCCCACCCAAGGCTCCTTCGAAGTGAAACTAAAGACCCACCTCCTCTGTATCGCATTTTCCCAACGAAATTTTGTGTTCCAATAACCGATGACTGTAATAGCGTTATTTGTAGCATGCTTGCATGATAAGTGCGCTATATAAATAAATGTTACATACATACTTACATGCATTGGGACGGCAACCAGATTCTGGTTTCGAAAATCCAAAACCGGTACCGTCGCCCCTGGACATCTGTGACGAGCCAATCACTCCTTCTCCGTTTGTGAAAAACTTGGGCGTGATTGTTGACTCCCATTTGAACATGGAGCGCTAGGTGAACACTGCTGGCCGAAATGCGTACTATCATATTCGTCGCATTTCGCGCATTAAAAAATTTCTGGACGCAGCCGCCTGTAACCAGCTTGTTTGTGCCCTCGTCATCCCCCATCTTGACCACGGAAACCTCCTGCTCTATTGCCTTCCGGATTACCTACTTGACAAACTACAACTTGTGCAGAATGCAGCTGTCCGTCTGGTAACTCAGACTAGGTAGCGTGAGCACATTACGAGCAAGCGGAAAAGTCTTCATTGGCTACAAAAAAATCCGAAAAGCGATTTTTTTGTTTTAAGCCACCTATCCATATATCGGGAAACTGTGTTTGTCTTTTGACTTAAATTGAGGGGGCTAGGAACAAAGCGAAAGGTGGGAAGAAAGTAATGTCTGGAATAGCATTAGGCTCGTTGTCAATTTTTGGACAAGTGACGAGAAAACCTAAAGCTGCCGAAATCTTGCATATAAAGCGGGAAGAATTCATTGTTCATTTTTTCGCGCTATGACAATTCCAGACAGCCTGTCTGATTTTGTTCATATTTTTTGGGGGGATGGGTTTGGAGATATGGACAAGGGTTAATTGAGCCTATAACTCCTTTTTTCATTCTTCCCAGTTCCCACCATTCGCTTTGTTCCTTGCCTCCTAAATTTAGGTCTAAAGCCAAACAGTTTCCCGAAATATATGGCTCAAAACAAAAAAATTGCCGTTCGGATTTTTTTGTAGGATACTGTACAAAATTGCTGTCTTGGCCTATCAGTGTATCAATGGTACTGCCCCATCGTATCTATGTAAACTTGTACCCCCAAGGCCTGGTAATCGTCGCCTCAGGAATTATAGTGAGATCTCACGTGATTTGGAGGTTCCGGTGACGCTACCGGGGGTGTATGGGTCTCGTAGTTTCACTTCAGCGCCCCGGATTTGGAACAGCCTCCCCATCGATCTAGAAATGTCTCCCTCCATCGAGAACTTCCGAGCCGGACTGAAGACCCATCTATTTAAACTTACCTACCCCGACTGATGATTGTAATCCCTGCCTCTGATCAGCGCTTTTGAGCATAACTAATTGGAAAAAGCGCTTTATAAATACAAACTATTATTTTATTATTATTAGGCACCTTGCACCCTTAGGGTGTCCCATTTTTATCGAATTTTTTATTTTTGTTTAGGGGAACGAAATCAGGGTGTGTTATGACCCTAAAAAGAGCTGATATTTTTTCTAACAAAATTAATTTGGAGTTGCCCCGGATCCAAAAACATTCGGGGCTTTGTACACTACAGAATATTTTGGGATAAAAAATTTAAATAAGAAAACTTAAGGGTGCCCCTCATAGGCGTAGACACAGTGGGGGCGGTGGGAGCGACCGCCCCCACCGGGAAATCCTCCAAAAATAGAATTTTTTTAATCAAATTAAAATATAATTACGCTTTTTCGCCTTTAAAACATTTTGTTTTACTATTTGGCTGAAAACTATTAAAGTAGACGTGTTGGCTATAACAAATTGAAACTGGCAACCCTGGGACACCTATTGTTAATTTATTTACTTCTATTTTGTTCTTTCAAATTTCTAGAGTTGATTCTTGCTTGTTATGTTAGCACAATGCACGTGAAAACTGCGTTGTATTTCAGTAAATTTGAGGCTTTATGTTGCTGGCCAGGCCAGTGTTGTAGAATCTAGCGCTAGATGGCGTGCCACCTATAGTGGGCATATCCCCTCGATGCAGAGCCCAATACAATCAGTCTTAGACACACACTTGTCTTTATAACATGGTGTCAGAAGTGTGCTCTCACAACTCGACGCTGTTGAGTCGTAACCGCGTGGTTTGTGAGTATTGAACTGCATCCGTCTTCATCGAACGCATCCTGCGCGTTGTTGAACTGTATCTGTCTTTATCTCGTGCATCTCGTTGTCTTGCACCATTTTCTTGAAATGTCGTCTTCGTTGAGGGCTCCTGAACCTTTTTCTTTCGGCGCCAGTGATTTGGCGGCCCAGTGGGGTATTTGGCGTAGACAGTTTTCGTGGTACTTGGTGGCCACCAATGGCGGCCTTAACGTGGATGAAGAGCAAATGGTGGGCGTGCTCATCACTCTTCTTGGCAGTGAGGGCCTCAAAATTTATGATACTTTTGTATTCACCGATGCTGCCGACGCCAGAAAAATTGAACCAGTTTTAGACAAGTTTACAGCCCATTTTGAGCCCCGGCGTAGTGAAGTGTTCGAACGTTTCAAATTCTTGCGCCGTCATCAACTTCCTGGTGAAACTTTCGACGCGTGGCTAATTGATCTCCGCGGTCTGGTAAAAACATGTGGCTATGGAACTGGTGTTGATTCGGTCTTACGAGACCAAATAGTGCTAGGTGTTGCTGATCCTTTGGTCCGTGAGAAGCTACTGTATGAAAAGGATTTGCAGCTCGCCACTGCGTGTGAAATTGTGCGTGCGTGTGAGTCATCTAAAGCCCAGCTCAGCCAAATCGCCACATCGTCGACAGCAGAAGCCGCTCACGCCATTCAGAGTCGACCTGGTGGCCGGAAGGTTGAAAGACAGCCAGAGTCGTCGTTCAGAGCTCAGCATGAGCAGCAACCGTCCGCTAATCAACACTCAGCCCAACAGTATCCCAAGTGTAAAGATTGCGGCAGGCCTCATCGGAAAAATCAGTGTCGAGTCACCAATTTTACGTGTTTTAATTGTGGTGTGGTCGGCCATATATCCAGTTGCTGTCCGAAACCCCCCAAGTCCCGCAAGATGTCAGCACGTCCAGCACCAAACCCCGCGGCCAATGTTCATGCTGTGGAGGAGGAGACACACTGGATTGGTGATGTCGAAAGTGGCGGTACGGCGATGGCCCTCCCGCGGTCAGTTGAAGAAAGCTACTACGTCTCTCATGCCTTAAAGTCGTCTGGTAGTGAGTCGGAGTGGCGCCAAGACGTGAGAGTAGATGGCGTTAAAGTTAACTTCAAGCTTGATTCGGGCGCCACATGCAACATTCTGCCGTATGAGTCATTTGCTCGGCTGCCCAAAACGCGCCGCTGTCTTCGCCCTGGGCCCATTGTTCGCAGTTATCGTTCACAAGATGGCCTCTTACGAGTGCTAGGATTGCACACGGCCAAAGTAGTTCACAGAGGCGCTTTATTTGTTATCGACTTTGTCGTGGTTGACGAACCTGGCCAGCCACCCCTTCTAGGACTCCCGTCTTGCGACAAGCTGAACTTGATCCGGCGGGTCGATGCTGTTCAGTCACCAGTCGAAGCTCCGCTGCCGCCAATCGTCGTGGAATTTATGGACGTCTTCGAAGGTTTAGGCAAGTTACCTGTCGAACATGACATTCGGCTGCTGTCAGGTGCTAATCGCGTGGATCCTGTTGTGTGTGCCGCCAGTCGACTTCCGTTCCGGCTGGAGGATCGCGTTTTCAAGAAGTTGGACGAAATGGTCAACGACAAAATCCTCACCCCCGTGCAAGAGCCAACTGAGTGGGTCAGCCGCATGATGGTGGTGGGAAAACCGGACGGTGATGTCCGTATCTGTCTGGACCCGTTTGAACTAAACAAGGCTGTCCAACGTCAACATTTTGCCGTCCCCACCATTGAGCAGCTGTTCAGCAAGTTGGGCAAGGCTCGATATTTTTGCAGCCTTGATGCTGCGTCTGGTTTCTATCAGATTCCTTTGTCTGATGCCGCTTCCTATTTGTGCACAATGGCCACTCCGAAAGGCCGGTATCGGTTCCTCCGGCTGCCGTTTGGGTTGAAGTCAGCCCCTGAAATTTATCTTCAGACGATGAACGACTTGTTTGGAGACCTGCCCGGTGTGCTCATCTATTTTGATGATTTCCTTGTAACGGGTGAAACGGAGAAGGAACTTCTCACCAACCTTCGTCAAGTGTTTGTGCGTTGCCGTCTCCATGACTTGAAGCTCCAGTTAAAGAAGTGCAAGTTCTTCCTCCAGGAGCTCCCGTGGCTAGGCCATGTTATTGGCCAAGGAACTTTAAAGCCGGACCCTCTCAAAATTTCAGCGATTGTGGAAATGCCTGATCCAACTTGTCCGGCAGATCTCATCCGTCTCCTGGGCATGGTGACATACCTGGACAAGTTCTG